>NW_027363197.1:0-1200000 GCF_046119375.1 Phyllobates terribilis | reverse complement strand
CATATTAGGCAAGCATTTTGGAGCTTTCACCTAAATAACTACAGGTGGTGAGATAAGCTGCACAATATAATTGACCTTTCAGTATATTGTTGCACACACACCATCTATTTAGCAAATGCCATTGTTATCAACAGCAGCCTTTTAAACTCACCTGAGCTAACAGGTATGTGCGCTGGTTACTCTGCTGCGCTTAAAATTTCTTTTTTGGTTTGCTACAATGCCTTTTCTGAAACGTTGTCTCCTTCTGCTGGAACACTGACTTCTTTCATTTAATGCCTGCAGACTATAAAAGAGAACCCAACCCAAAAAGTTTGGTTGATTAGTCTGTGGCATTCTGTTAAACTGTTGCTTATGGCGGTCTCTGTGAGCTTCTCAGCGACATTCAGCCAGCCAGGTATCCTGCCTGCAGTAGATGGAATGTGGCAATGGAACGCTGGCTGCGCGTGTCATAATAGGCTCTGAGCCTTTATATACCTGTGCACAGCAGCAGCCACCTTCAGTCTGCTGCTGGACAGCCAGCAGCAGCAGCAGCAGGAGAGGTATGTAATCAGGAGCCCTCCTGCTAAGGGTAGACAGCTGCTCGTTCCACCCCACCCCCCGCCTTAATTGGTTCTCCTCCCTTCCAACGGTGTTGAGGCGGGTGGGAACAGCAGGGGGTGAAGGTGCTGTGTTTAAAGAGGTGGAGTTATGCAGATCTAAAACGCGTGGATTGCAGCAGCAGCAAGCCGAAAAGTGCAGGCATGTAAGGGATCTAGAGGTTGACAACATGTCTTCTTAACGGGAGTCCAGGAGCTCATCTCCACAAATGGACTTTTCAGGATCCTTGGGTGGCTCCGTAGTTTGAAACCAATTCTGGTTATCGCTTCTCGGCCTTTTGGCTAAGATCAAGTGTAGTATCTGTTCTTATCAGTTTAATATCTGATACGTCCCCTATCTGGGGACCATATATTAAATGGATTTTTAGAACAGGGAGATGGAAAAAGAGCTTGCTCTGTCCACTCCACGCATTGACCTGGTATTGCAGTATCTCCAGGACCGGTGCACCCCTTCTTTAATGCAGTTTCTAAAATCAGAAAGAATTGAATTCAATGTTTTTTGTTCATTTTGCTTGTTTGTCGGATTTGGGGATGGACTCTTTGGCTTTGCTTTTCTTCTCCTCATTGGATTTTTCATGTTCAAAGTTGCAGAAGCCAGATTACAAGCTCATTTTGGTTCAACTTCAGCAACTGTGCATTGCATTGCCATGTAATGTGATGCAATGCTATCTTTCTAGCTCTCCCTTTTTACTTCCTTTTGGATAAACAGACATATTAGGCAAGCATTATGGAGCTTTCACCTAAATAACTACAGGTGGTGAGATAAGCTGCACAATATAATTGAATTTTCAGAATATTGTTGCACACACACCATCTATTTAGCAAATGCCCTTGTTATCAACAGCAGCCTTTTAAACTCACCTGAGCTAACAGGTATGTGCGCTGGTTACTCTGCTGCGCTTAAAATTTCTTTTTTGGTTTGCTACAATGCCTTTTCTGAAACGTTGTCTCCTTCTGCTGGAACACTGACTTCTTTCATTTAATGCCTGCAGACTATAAAAGAGAACCCAACCCAAAAAGTTTGGTTGATTAGTCTGTGGCATTCTGTTAAACTGTTGCTTATGGCGGTCTCTGTGAGCTTCTCAGCGACATTCAGCCAGCCAGGTATCCTGCCTGCAGTAGATGGAATGTGGCAATGGAACGCTGGCTGCGCGTGTCATAATAGGCTCTGAGCCTTTATATACCTGTGCACAGCAGCAGCCACCTTCAGTCTGCTGCTGGACAGCCAGCAGCAGCAGCAGCAGGAGAGGTATGTAATCAGGAGCCCTCCTGCTAAGGGTAGACAGCTGCTCGTTCCACCCCACCCCCCGCCTTAATTGGTTCTCCTCCCTTCCAACGGTGTTGAGGCGGGTGGGAACAGCAGGGGGTGAAGGTGATGTGTTTAAAGAGGTGGAGTTATGCAGATCTAAAACGCGTGGATTGCAGCAGCAGCAAGCCGAAAAGTGCAGGCATGTAAGGGATCTAGAGGTTGACAACATGTCTTCTTAACGGGAGTCCAGGAGCTCATCTCCACAAATGGACTTTTCAGGATCCTTGGGTGGCTCCGTAGTTTGAAACCAATTCTGGTTATCGCTTCTCGGCCTTTTGGCTAAGATCAAGTGTAGTATCTGTTCTTATCAGTTTAATATCTGATACGTCCCCTATCTGGGGACCATATATTAAATGGATTTTTAGAACAGGGAGATGGAAAAAGAGCTTGCTCTGTCCACTCCACGCATTGACCTGGTATTGCAGTATCTCCAGGACCGGTGCACCCCTTCTTTAATGCAGTTTCTAAAATCAGAAAGAATTGAATTCAATGTTTTTTGTTCATTTTGCTTGTTTGTCGGATTTGGGGATGGACTCTTTGGCTTTGCTTTTCTTCTCCTCATTGGATTTTTCATGTTCAAAGTTGCAGAAGCCAGATTACAAGCTCATTTTGGTTCAACTTCAGCAACTGTGCATTGCATTGCCATGTAATGTGATGCAATGCTATCTTTCTAGCTCTCCCTTTTTACTTCCTTTTGGATAAACAGACATATTAGGCAAGCATTTTGGAGCTTTCACCTAAATAACTACAGGTGGTGAGATAAGCTGCACAATATAATTGACCTTTCAGTATATTGTTGCACACACACCATCTATTTAGCAAATGCCCTTGTTATCAACAGCAGCCTTTTAAACTCACCTGAGCTAACAGGTATGTGCGCTGGTTACTCTGCTGCGCTTTAAATTTCTTTTTTGGTTTGCTACAATGCCTTTTCTGAAACGTTGTCTCCTTCTGCTGGAACACTGACTTCTTTCATTTAATGCCTGCAGACTATAAAAGAGAACCCAACCCAAAAAGTTTGGTTGATTAGTCTGTGGCATTCTGTTAAACTGTTGCTTATGGCGGTCTCTGTGAGCTTCTCAGCGACATTCAGCCAGCCAGGTATCCTGCCTGCAGTAGATGGAATGTGGCAATGGAACGCTGGCTGCGCGTGTCATAATAGGCTCTGAGCCTTTATATACCTGTGCACAGCAGCAGCCACCTTCAGTCTGCTGCTGGACAGCCAGCAGCAGCAGCAGCAGGAGAGGTATGTAATCAGGAGCCCTCCTGCTAAGGGTAGACAGCTGCTCGTTCCACCCCACCCCCCGCCTTAATTGGTTCTCCTCCCTTCCAACGGTGTTGAGGCGGGTGGGAACAGCAGGGGGTGAAGGTGCTGTGTTTAAAGAGGTGGAGTTATGCAGATCTAAAACGCGTGGATTGCAGCAGCAGCAAGCCGAAAAGTGCAGGCATGTAAGGGATCTAGAGGTTGACAACATGTCTTCTTAACGGGAGTCCAGGAGCTCATCTCCACAAATGGACTTTTCAGGATCCTTGGGTGGCTCCGTAGTTTGAAACCAATTCTGGTTATCGCTTCTCGGCCTTTTGGCTAAGATCAAGTGTAGTATCTGTTCTTATCAGTTTAATATCTGATACGTCCCCTATCTGGGGACCATATATTAAATGGATTTTTAGAACAGGGAGATGGAAAAAGAGCTTGCTCTGTCCACTCCACGCATTGACCTGGTATTGCAGTATCTCCAGGACCGGTGCACCCCTTCTTTAATGCAGTTTCTAAAATCAGAAAGAATTGAATTCAATGTTTTTTGTTCATTTTGCTTGTTTGTCGGATTTGGGGATGGACTCTTTGGCTTTGCTTTTCTTCTCCTCATTGGATTTTTCATGTTCAAAGTTGCAGAAGCCAGATTACAAGCTCATTTTGGTTCAACTTCAGCAACTGTGCATTGCATTGCCATGTAATGTGATGCAATGCTATCTTTCTAGCTCTCCCTTTTTACTTCCTTTTGGATAAACAGACATATTAGGCAAGCATTTTGGAGCTTTCACCTAAATAACTACAGGTGGTGAGATAAGCTGCACAATATAATTGACCTTTCAGTATATTGTTGCACACACACCATCTATTTAGCAAATGCCCTTGTTATCAACAGCAGCCTTTTAAACTCACCTGAGCTAACAGGTATGTGCGCTGGTTACTCTGCTGCGCTTTAAATTTCTTTTTTGGTTTGCTACAATGCCTTTTCTGAAACGTTGTCTCCTTCTGCTGGAACACTGACTTCTTTCATTTAATGCCTGCAGACTATAAAAGAGAACCCAACCCAAAAAGTTTGGTTGATTAGTCTGTGGCATTCTGTTAAACTGTTGCTTATGGCGGTCTCTGTGAGCTTCTCAGCGACATTCAGCCAGCCAGGTATCCTGCCTGCAGTAGATGGAATGTGGCAATGGAACGCTGGCTGCGCGTGTCATAATAGGCTCTGAGCCTTTATATACCTGTGCACAGCAGCAGCCACCTTCAGTCTGCTGCTGGACAGCCAGCAGCAGCAGCAGCAGGAGAGGTATGTAATCAGGAGCCCTCCTGCTAAGGGTAGACAGCTGCTCGTTCCACCCCACCCCCCGCCTTAATTGGTTCTCCTCCCTTCCAACGGTGTTGAGGCGGGTGGGAACAGCAGGGGGTGAAGGTGCTGTGTTTAAAGAGGTGGAGTTATGCAGATCTAAAACGCGTGGATTGCAGCAGCAGCAAGCCGAAAAGTGCAGGCATGTAAGGGATCTAGAGGTTGACAACATGTCTTCTTAACGGGAGTCCAGGAGCTCATCTCCACAAATGGACTTTTCAGGATCCTTGGGTGGCTCCGTAGTTTGAAACCAATTCTGGTTATCGCTTCTCGGCCTTTTGGCTAAGATCAAGTGTAGTATCTGTTCTTATCAGTTTAATATCTGATACGTCCCCTATCTGGGGACCATATATTAAATGGATTTTTAGAACAGGGAGATGGAAAAAGAGCTTGCTCTGTCCACTCCACGCATTGACCTGGTATTGCAGTATCTCCAGGACCGGTGCACCCCTTCTTTAATGCAGTTTCTAAAATCAGAAAGAATTGAATTCAATGTTTTTTGTTCATTTTGCTTGTTTGTCGGATTTGGGGATGGACTCTTTGGCTTTGCTTTTCTTCTCCTCATTGGATTTTTCATGTTCAAAGTTGCAGAAGCCAGATTACAAGCTCATTTTGGTTCAACTTCAGCAACTGTGCATTGCATTGCCATGTAATGTGATGCAATGCTATCTTTCTAGCTCTCCCTTTTTACTTCCTTTTGGATAAACAGACATATTAGGCAAGCATTATGGAGCTTTCACCTAAATAACTACAGGTGGTGAGATAAGCTGCACAATATAATTGAATTTTCAGAATATTGTTGCACACACACCATCTATTTAGCAAATGCCCTTGTTATCAACAGCAGCCTTTTAAACTCACCTGAGCTAACAGGTATGTGCGCTGGTTACTCTGCTGCGCTTAAAATTTCTTTTTTGGTTTGCTACAATGCCTTTTCTGAAACGTTGTCTCCTTCTGCTGGAACACTGACTTCTTTCATTTAATGCCTGCAGACTATAAAAGAGAACCCAACCCAAAAAGTTTGGTTGATTAGTCTGTGGCATTCTGTTAAACTGTTGCTTATGGCGGTCTCTGTGAGCTTCTCAGCGACATTCAGCCAGCCAGGTATCCTGCCTGCAGTAGATGGAATGTGGCAATGGAACGCTGGCTGCGCGTGTCATAATAGGCTCTGAGCCTTTATATACCTGTGCACAGCAGCAGCCACCTTCAGTCTGCTGCTGGACAGCCAGCAGCAGCAGCAGCAGGAGAGGTATGTAATCAGGAGCCCTCCTGCTAAGGGTAGACAGCTGCTCGTTCCACCCCACCCCCCGCCTTAATTGGTTCTCCTCCCTTCCAACGGTGTTGAGGCGGGTGGGAACAGCAGGGGGTGAAGGTGCTGTGTTTAAAGAGGTGGAGTTATGCAGATCTAAAACGCGTGGATTGCAGCAGCAGCAAGCCGAAAAGTGCAGGCATGTAAGGGATCTAGAGGTTGACAACATGTCTTCTTAACGGGAGTCCAGGAGCTCATCTCCACAAATGGACTTTTCAGGATCCTTGGGTGGCTCCGTAGTTTGAAACCAATTCTGGTTATCGCTTCTCGGCCTTTTGGCTAAGATCAAGTGTAGTATCTGTTCTTATCAGTTTAATATCTGATACGTCCCCTATCTGGGGACCATATATTAAATGGATTTTTAGAACAGGGAGATGGAAAAAGAGCTTGCTCTGTCCACTCCACGCATTGACCTGGTATTGCAGTATCTCCAGGACCGGTGCACCCCTTCTTTAATGCAGTTTCTAAAATCAGAAAGAATTGAATTCAATGTTTTTTGTTCATTTTGCTTGTTTGTCGGATTTGGGGATGGACTCTTTGGCTTTGCTTTTCTTCTCCTCATTGGATTTTTCATGTTCAAAGTTGCAGAAGCCAGATTACAAGCTCATTTTGGATCAACTTCAGCAACTGTGCATTGCATTGCCATGTAATGTGATGCAATGCTATCTTTCTAGCTCTCCCTTTTTACTTCCTTTTGGATAAACAGACATATTAGGCAAGCATTTTGGAGCTTTCACCTAAATAACTACAGGTGGTGAGATAAGCTGCACAATATAATTGACCTTTCAGTATATTGTTGCACACACACCATCTATTTAGCAAATGCCCTTGTTATCAACAGCAGCCTTTTAAACTCACCTGAGCTAACAGGTATGTGCGCTGGTTACTCTGCTGCGCTTAAAATTTCTTTTTTGGTTTGCTACAATGCCTTTTCTGAAACGTTGTCTCCTTCTGCTGGAACACTGACTTCTTTCATTTAATGCCTGCAGACTATAAAAGAGAACCCAACCCAAAAAGTTTGGTTGATTAGTCTGTGGCATTCTGTTAAACTGTTGCTTATGGCGGTCTCTGTGAGCTTCTCAGCGACATTCAGCCAGCCAGGTATCCTGCCTGCAGTAGATGGAATGTGGCAATGGAACGCTGGCTGCGCGTGTCATAATAGGCTCTGAGCCTTTATATACCTGTGCACAGCAGCAGCCACCTTCAGTCTGCTGCTGGACAGCCAGCAGCAGCAGCAGCAGGAGAGGTATGTAATCAGGAGCCCTCCTGCTAAGGGTAGACAGCTGCTCGTTCCACCCCACCCCCCGCCTTAATTGGTTCTCCTCCCTTCCAACGGTGTTGAGGCGGGTGGGAACAGCAGGGGGTGAAGGTGCTGTGTTTAAAGAGGTGGAGTTATGCAGATCTAAAACGCGTGGATTGCAGCAGCAGCAAGCCGAAAAGTGCAGGCATGTAAGGGATCTAGAGGTTGACAACATGTCTTCTTAACGGGAGTCCAGGAGCTCATCTCCACAAATGGACTTTTCAGGATCCTTGGGTGGCTCCGTAGTTTGAAACCAATTCTGGTTATCGCTTCTCGGCCTTTTGGCTAAGATCAAGTGTAGTATCTGTTCTTATCAGTTTAATATCTGATACGTCCCCTATCTGGGGACCATATATTAAATGGATTTTTAGAACAGGGAGATGGAAAAAGAGCTTGCTCTGTCCACTCCACGCATTGACCTGGTATTGCAGTATCTCCAGGACCGGTGCACCCCTTCTTTAATGCAGTTTCAAAAATCAGAAAGAATTGAATTCAATGTTTTTTGTTCATTTTGCTTGTTTGTCGGATTTGGGGATGGACTCTTTGGCTTTGCTTTTCTTCTCCTCATTGGATTTTTCATGTTCAAAGTTGCAGAAGCCAGATTACAAGCTCATTTTGGTTCAACTTCAGCAACTGTGCATTGCATTGCCATGTAATGTGATGCAATGCTATCTTTCTAGCTCTCCCTTTTTACTTCCTTTTGGATAAACAGACATATTAGGCAAGCATTTTGGAGCTTTCACCTAAATAACTACAGGTGGTGAGATAAGCTGCACAATATAATTGACCTTTCAGTATATTGTTGCACACACACCATCTATTTAGCAAATGCCCTTGTTATCAACAGCAGCCTTTTAAACTCACCTGAGCTAACAGGTATGTGCGCTGGTTACTCTGCTGCGCTTAAAATTTCTTTTTTGGTTTGCTACAATGCCTTTTCTGAAACGTTGTCTCCTTCTGCTGGAACACTGACTTCTTTCATTTAATGCCTGCAGACTATAAAAGGGAACCCAACCCAAAAAGTTTGGTTGATTAGTCTGTGGCATTCTGTTAAACTGTTGCTTATGGCGGTCTCTGTGAGCTTCTCAGCGACATTCAGCCAGCCAGGTATCCTGCCTGCAGTAGATGGAATGTGGCAATGGAACGCTGGCTGCGCGTGTCATAATAGGCTCTGAGCCTTTATATACCTGTGCACAGCAGCAGCCACCTTCAGTCTGCTGCTGGACAGCCAGCAGCAGCAGCAGCAGGAGAGGTATGTAATCAGGAGCCCTCCTGCTAAGGGTAGACAGCTGCTCGTTCCACCCCACCCCCCGCCTTAATTGGTTCTCCTCCCTTCCAACGGTGTTGAGGCGGGTGGGAACAGCAGGGGGTGAAGGTGCTGTGTTTAAAGAGGTGGAGTTATGCAGATCTAAAACGCGTGGATTGCAGCAGCAGCAAGCCGAAAAGTGCAGGCATGTAAGGGATCTAGAGGTTGACAACATGTCTTCTTAACGGGAGTCCAGGAGCTCATCTCCACAAATGGACTTTTCAGGATCCTTGGGTGGCTCCGTAGTTTGAAACTAATTCTGGTTATCGCTTCTCGGCCTTTTGGCTAAGATCAAGTGTAGTATCTGTTCTTATCAGTTTAATATCTGATACGTCCCCTATCTGGGGACCATATATTAAATGGATTTTTAGAACAGGGAGATGGAAAAAGAGCTTGCTCTGTCCACTCCACGCATTGACCTGGTATTGCAGTATCTCCAGGACCGGTGCACCCCTTCTTTAATGCAGTTTCTAAAATCAGAAAGAATTGAATTCAATGTTTTTTGTTCATTTTGCTTGTTTGTCGGATTTGGGGATGGACTCTTTGGCTTTGCTTTTCTTCTCCTCATTGGATTTTTCATGTTCAAAGTTGCAGAAGGCAGATTACAAGCTCATTTTGGTTCAACTTCAGCAACTGTGCATTGCATTGCCATGTAATGTGATGCAATGCTATCTTTCTAGCTCTCCCTTTTTACTTCCTTTTGGATAAACAGACATATTATTCAAGCATTTTGGAGCTTTCACCTAAATAACTACAGGTGGTGAGATAAGCTGCACAATATAATTGACCTTTCAGTATATTGTTGCACACACACCATCTATTTAGCAAATGCCCTTGTTATCAACAGCAGCCTTTTAAACTCACTTGAGCTAACAGGTATGTGCGCTGGTTACTCTGCTGCGCTTAAAATTTCTTTTTTGGTTTGCTACAATGCCTTTTCTGAAACGTTGTCTCCTTCTGCTGGAACACTGACTTCTTTCATTTAATGCCTGCAGACTATAAAAGAGAACCCAACCCAAAAAGTTTGGTTGATTAGTCTGTGGCATTCTGTTAAACTGTTGCTTATGGCGGTCTCTGTGAGCTTCTCAGCGACATTCAGCCAGCCAGGTATCCTGCCTGCAGTAGATGGAATGTGGCAATGGAACGCTGGCTGCGCGTGTCATAATAGGCTCTGAGCCTTTATATACCTGTGCACAGCAGCAGCCACCTTCAGTCTGCTGCTGGACAGCCAGCAGCAGCAGCAGCAGGAGAGGTATGTAATCAGGAGCCCTCCTGCTAAGGGTAGACAGCTGCTCGTTCCACCCCACCCCCCGCCTTAATTGGTTCTCCTCCCTTCCAACGGTGTTGAGGCGGGTGGGAACAGCAGGGGGTGAAGGTGCTGTGTTTAAAGAGGTGGAGTTATGCAGATCTAAAACGCGTGGATTGCAGCAGCAGCAAGCCGAAAAGTGCAGGCATGTAAGGGATCTAGAGGTTGACAACATGTCTTCTTAACGGGAGTCCAGGAGCTCATCTCCACAAATGGACTTTTCAGGATCCTTGGGTGGCTCCGTAGTTTGAAACCAATTCTGGTTATCGCTTCTCGGCCTTTTGGCTAAGATCAAGTGTAGTATCTGTTCTTATCAGTTTAATATCTGATACGTCCCCTATCTGGGGACCATATATTAAATGGATTTTTAGAACAGGGAGATGGAAAAAGAGCTTGCTCTGTCCACTCCACGCATTGACCTGGTATTGCAGTATCTCCAGGACCGGTGCACCCCTTCTTTAATGCAGTTTCTAAAATCAGAAAGAATTGAATTCAATGTTTTTTGTTCATTTTGCTTGTTTGTCGGATTTGGGGATGGACTCTTTGGCTTTGCTTTTCTTCTCCTCATTGGATTTTTCATGTTCAAAGTTGCAGAAGCCAGATTACAAGCTCATTTTGGTTCAACTTCAGCAACTGTGCATTGCATTGCCATGTAATGTGATGCAATGCTATCTTTCTAGCTCTCCCTTTTTACTTCCTTTTGGATAAACAGACATATTAGGCAAGCATTTTGGAGCTTTCACCTAAATAACTACAGGTGGTGAGATAAGCTGCACAATATAATTGACCTTTCAGTATATTGTTGCACACACACCATCTATTTAGCAAATGCCCTTGTTATCAACAGCAGCCTTTTAAACTCACCTGAGCTAACAGGTATGTGCGCTGGTTACTCTGCTGCGCTTAAAATTTCTTTTTTGGTTTGCTACAATGCCTTTTCTGAAACGTTGTCTCCTTCTGCTGGAACACTGACTTCTTTCATTTAATGCCTGCAGACTATAAAAGAGAACCCAACCCAAAAAGTTTGGTTGATTAGTCTGTGGCATTCTGTTAAACTGTTGCTTATGGCGGTCTCTGTGAGCTTCTCAGCGACATTCAGCCAGCCAGGTATCCTGCCTGCAGTAGATGGAATGTGGCAATGGAACGCTGGCTGCGCGTGTCATAATAGGCTCTGAGCCTTTATATACCTGTGCACAGCAGCAGCCACCTTCAGTCTGCTGCTGGACAGCCAGCAGCAGCAGCAGCAGGAGAGGTATGTAATCAGGAGCCCTCCTGCTAAGGGTAGACAGCTGCTCGTTCCACCCCACCCCCCGCCTTAATTATTTCTCCTCCCTTCCAACGGTGTTGAGGCGGGTGGGAACAGCAGGGGGTGAAGGTGCTGTGTTTAAAGAGGTGGAGTTATGCAGATCTAAAACGCGTGGATTGCAGCAGCAGCAAGCCGAAAAGTGCAGGCATGTAAGGGATCTAGAGGTTGACAACATGTCTTCTTAACGGGAGTCCAGGAGCTCATCTCCACAAATGGACTTTTCAGGATCCTTGGGTGGCTCCGTAGTTTGAAACCAATTCTGGTTATCGCTTCTCGGCCTTTTGGCTAAGATCAAGTGTAGTATCTGTTCTTATCAGTTTAATATCTGATACGTCCCCTATCTGGGGACCATATATTAAATGGATTTTTAGAACAGGGAGATTGAAAAAGAGCTTGCTCTGTCCACTCCACGCATTGACCTGGTATTGCAGTATCTCCAGGACCGGTGCACCCCTTCTTTAATGCAGTTTCTAAAATCAGAAAGAATTGAATTCAATGTTTTTTGTTCATTTTGCTTGTTTGTCGGATTTGGGGATGGACTCTTTGGCTTTGCTTTTCTTCTCCTCATTGGATTTTTCATGTTCAAAGTTGCAGAAGCCAGATTACAAGCTCATTTTGGTTCAACTTCAGCAACTGTGCATTGCATTGCCATGTAATGTGATGCAATGCTATCTTTCTAGCTCTCCCTTTTTACTTCCTTTTGGATAAACAGACATATTAGGCAAGCATTTTGGAGCTTTCACCTAAATAACTACAGGTGGTGAGATAAGCTGCACAATATAATTGACCTTTCAGTATATTGTTGCACACACACCATCTATTTAGCAAATGCCCTTGTTATCAACAGCAGCCTTTTAAACTCACCTGAGCTAACAGGTATGTGCGCTGGTTACTCTGCTGCGCTTAAAATTTCTTTTTTGGTTTGCTACAATGCCTTTTCTGAAACGTTGTCTCCTTCTGCTGGAACACTGACTTCTTTCATTTAATGCCTGCAGACTATAAAAGAGAACCCAACCCAAAAAGTTTGGTTGATTAGTCTGTGGCATTCTGTTAAACTGTTGCTTATGGCGGTCTCTGTGAGCTTCTCAGCGACATTCAGCCAGCCAGGTATCCTGCCTGCAGTAGATGGAATGTGGCAATGGAACGCTGGCTGCGCGTGTCATAATAGGCTCTGAGCCTTTATATACCTGTGCACAGCAGCAGCCACCTTCAGTCTGCTGCTGGACAGCCAGCAGCAGCAGCAGCAGGAGAGGTATGTAATCAGGAGCCCTCCTGCTAAGGGTAGACAGCTGCTCGTTCCACCCCACCCCCCGCCTTAATTGGTTCTCCTCCCTTCCAACGGTGTTGAGGCGGGTGGGAACAGCAGGGGGTGAAGGTGCTGTGTTTAAAGAGGTGGAGTTATGCAGATCTAAAACGCGTGGATTGCAGCAGCAGCAAGCCGAAAAGTGCAGGCATGTAAGGGATCTAGAGGTTGACAACATGTCTTCTTAACGGGAGTCCAGGAGCTCATCTCCACAAATGGACTTTTCAGGATCCTTGGGTGGCTCCGTAGTTTGAAACCAATTCTGGTTATCGCTTCTCGGCCTTTTGGCTAAGATCAAGTGTAGTATCTGTTCTTATCAGTTTAATATCTGATACGTCCCCTATCTGGGGACCATATATTAAATGGATTTTTAGAACAGGGAGATGGAAAAAGAGCTTGCTCTGTCCACTCCACGCATTGACCTGGTATTGCAGTATCTCCAGGACCGGTGCACCCCTTCTTTAATGCAGTTTCTAAAATCAGAAAGAATTGAATTCAATGTTTTTTGTTCATTTTGCTTGTTTGTCGGATTTGGGGATGGACTCTTTGGCTTTGCTTTTCTTCTCCTCATTGGATTTTTCATGTTCAAAGTTGCAGAAGCCAGATTACAAGCTCATTTTGGTTCAACTTCAGCAACTGTGCATTGCATTGCCATGTAATGTGATGCAATGCTATCTTTCTAGCTCTCCCTTTTTACTTCCTTTTGGATAAACAGACATATTAGGCAAGCATTTTGGAGCTTTCACCTAAATAACTACAGGTGGTGAGATAAGCTGCACAATATAATTGACCTTTCAGTATATTGTTGCACACACACCATCTATTTAGCAAATGCCCTTGTTATCAACAGCAGCCTTTTAAACTCACCTGAGCTAACAGGTATGTGCGCTGGTTACTCTGCTGCGCTTAAAATTTCTTTTTTGGTTTGCTACAATGCCTTTTCTGAAACGTTGTCTCCTTCTGCTGGAACACTGACTTCTTTCATTTAATGCCTGCAGACTATAAAAGAGAACCCAACCCAAAAAGTTTGGTTGATTAGTCTGTGGCATTCTGTTAAACTGTTGCTTATGGCGGTCTCTGTGAGCTTCTCAGCGACATTCAGCCAGCCAGGTATCCTGCCTGCAGTAGATGGAATGTGGCAATGGAACGCTGGCTGCGCGTGTCATAATAGGCTCTGAGCCTTTATATACCTGTGCACAGCAGCAGCCACCTTCAGTCTGCTGCTGGACAGCCAGCAGCAGCAGCAGGAGAGGTATGTAATCAGGAGCCCTCCTGCTAAGGGTAGACAGCTGCTCGTTCCACCCCACCCCCCGCCTTAATTGGTTCTCCTCCCTTCCAACGGTGTTGAGGCGGGTGGGAACAGCAGGGGGTGAAGGTGCTGTGTTTAAAGAGGTGGAGTTATGCAGATCTAAAACGCGTGGATTGCAGCAGCAGCAAGCCGAAAAGTGCAGGCATGTAAGGGATCTAGAGGTTGACAACATGTCTTCTTAACGGGAGTCCAGGAGCTCATCTCCACAAATGGACTTTTCAGGATCCTTGGGTGGCTCCGTAGTTTGAAACCAATTCTGGTTATCGCTTCTCGGCCTTTTGGCTAAGATCAAGTGTAGTATCTGTTCTTATCAGTTTAATATCTGATACGTCCCCTATCTGGGGACCATATATTAAATGGATTTTTAGAACAGGGAGATGGAAAAAGAGCTTGCTCTGTCCACTCCACGCATTGACCTGGTATTGCAGTATCTCCAGGACCGGTGCACCCCTTCTTTAATGCAGTTTCTAAAATCAGAAAGAATTGAATTCAATGTTTTTTGTTCATTTTGCTTGTTTGTCGGATTTGGGGATGGACTCTTTGGCTTTGCTTTTCTTCTCCTCATTGGATTTTTCATGTTCAAAGTTGCAGAAGCCAGATTACAAGCTCATTTTGGTTCAACCTCCGCAACTGTGCATTGCATTGCCATGTAATGTGATGCAATGCTATCTTTCTAGCTCTCCCTTTTTACTTCCTTTTGGATAAACAGACATATTAGGCAAGCATTTTGGAGCTTTCACCTAAATAACTACAGGTGGTGAGATAAGCTGCACAATATAATTGACCTTTCAGTATATTGTTGCACACACACCATCTATTTAGCAAATGCCCTTGTTATCAACAGCAGCCTTTTAAACTCACCTGAGCTAACAGGTATGTGCGCTGGTTACTCTGCTGCGCTTAAAATTTCTTTTTTGGTTTGCTACAATGCCTTTTCTGAAACGTTGTCTCCTTCTGCTGGAACACTGACTTCTTTCATTTAATGCCTGCAGACTATAAAAGAGAACCCAACCCAAAAAGTTTGGTTGATTAGTCTGTGGCATTCTGTTAAACTGTTGCTTATGGCGGTCTCTGTGAGCTTCTCAGCGACATTCAGCCAGCCAGGTATCCTGCCTGCAGTAGATGGAATGTGGCAATGGAACGCTGGCTGCGCGTGTCATAATAGGCTCTGAGCCTTTATATACCTGTGCACAGCAGCAGCCACCTTCAGTCTGTTGCTGGACAGCCAGCAGCAGCAGCAGCAGGAGAGGTATGTAATCAGGAGCCCTCCTGCTAAGGGTAGACAGCTGCTCGTTCCACCCCACCCCCCGCCTTAATTGGTTCTCCTCCCTTCCAACGGTGTTGAGGCGGGTGGGAACAGCAGGGGGTGAAGGTGCTGTGTTTAAAGAGGTGGAGTTATGCAGATCTAAAACGCTTGGATTGCAGCAGCAGCAAAGCCGAAAAGTGCAGGCATGTAAGGGATCTAGAGGTTGACAACATGTCTTCTTAACGGGAGTCCAGGAGCTCATCTCCACAAATGGACTTTTCAGGATCCTTGGGTGGCTCCGTAGTTTGAAACCAATTCTGGTTATCGCTTCTCGGCCTTTTGGCTAAGATCAAGTGTAGTATCTGTTCTTATCAGTTTAATATCTGATACGTCCCCTATCTGGGGACCATATATTAAATGGATTTTTAGAACAGGGAGATGGAAAAAGAGCTTGCTCTGTCCACTCCACGCATTGACCTGGTATTGCAGTATCTCCAGGACCGGTGCACCCCTTCTTTAATGCAGTTTCTAAAATCAGAAAGAATTGAATTCAATGTTTTTTGTTCATTTTGCTTGTTTGTCGTATTTGGGGATGGACTCTTTGGCTTTGCTTTTCTTCTCCTCATTGGATTTTTCATGTTCAAAGTTGCAGAAGCCAGATTACAAGCTCATTTTGGTTCAACTTCAGCAACTGTGCATTGCATTGCCATGTAATGTGATGCAATGCTATCTTTCTAGCTCTCCCTTTTTACTTCCTTTTGGATAAACAGACATATTAGGCAAGCATTTTGGAGCTTTCACCTAAATAACTACAGGTGGTGAGATAAGCTGCACAATATAATTGACCTTTCAGTATATTGTTGCACACACACCATCTATTTAGCAAATGCCCTTGTTATCAACAGCAGCCTTTTAAACTCACCTGAGCTAACAGGTATGTGCGCTGGTTACTCTGCTGCGCTTAAAATTTATTTTTTGGTTTGCTACAATGCCTTTTCTGAAACGTTGTCTCCTTCTGCTGGAACACTGACTTCTTTCATTTAATGCCTGCAGACTATAAAAGAGAACCCAACCCAAAAAGTTTGGTTGATTAGTCTGTGGCATTCTGTTAAACTGTTGCTTATGGCGGTCTCTGTGAGCTTCTCAGCGACATTCAGCCAGCCAGGTATCCTGCCTGCAGTAGATGGAATGTGGCAATGGAACGCTGGCTGCGCGTGTCATAATAGGCTCTGAGCCTTTATATACCTGTGCACAGCAGCAGCCACCTTCAGTCTGCTGCTGGACAGCCAGCAGCAGCAGCAGCAGGAGAGGTATGTAATCAGGAGCCCTCCTGCTAAGGGTAGACAGCTGCTCGTTCCACCCCACCCCCCGCCTTAATTGGTTCTCCTCCCTTCCAACGGTGTTGAGGCGGGTGGGAACAGCAGGGGGTGAAGGTGCTGTGTTTAAAGAGGTGGAGTTATGCAGATCTAAAACGCGTGGATTGCAGCAGCAGCAAGCCGAAAAGTGCAGGCATGTAAGGGATCTAGAGGTTGACAACATGTCTTCTTAACGGGAGTCCAGGAGCTCATCTCCACAAATGGACTTTTCAGGATCCTTGGGTGGCTCCGTAGTTTGAAACCAATTCTGGTTATCGCTTCTCGGCCTTTTGGCTAAGATCAAGTGTAGTATCTGTTCTTATCAGTTTAATATCTGATACGTCCCCTATCTGGGGACCATATATTAAATGGATTTTTAGAACAGGGAGATGGAAAAAGAGCTTGCTCTGTCCACTCCACGCATTGACCTGGTATTGCAGTATCTCCAGGACCGGTGCACCCCTTCTTTAATGCAGTTTCTAAAATCAGAAAGAATTGAATTCAATGTTTTTTGTTCATTTTGCTTGTTTGTCGGATTTTGGGATGGACTCTTTGGCTTTGCTTTTCTTCTCCTCATTGGATTTTTCATGTTCAAAGTTGCAGAAGCCAGATTACAAGCTCATTTTGGTTCAACTTCAGCAACTGTGCATTGCATTGCCATGTAATGTGATGCAATGCTATCTTTCTAGCTCTCCCTTTTTACTTCCTTTTGGATAAACAGACATATTAGGCAAGCATTTTGGAGCTTTCACCTAAATAACTACAGGTGGTGAGATAAGCTGCACAATATAATTGACCTTTCAGTATATTGTTGCACACACACCATCTATTTAGCAAATGCCCTTGTTATCAACAGCAGCCTTTTAAACTCACCTGAGCTAACAGGTATGTGCGCTGGTTACTCTGCTGCGCTTAAAATTTCTTTTTTGGTTTGCTACAATGCCTTTTCTGAAACGTTGTCTCCTTCTGCTGGAACACTGACTTCTTTCATTTAATGCCTGCAGACTATAAAAGAGAACCCAACCCAAAAAGTTTGGTTGATTAGTCTGTGGCATTCTGTTAAACTGTTGCTTATGGCGGTCTCTGTGAGCTTCTCAGCGACATTCAGCCAGCCAGGTATCCTGCCTGCAGTAGATGGAATGTGGCAATGGAACGCTGGCTGCGCGTGTCATAATAGGCTCTGAGCCTTTATATACCTGTGCACAGCAGCAGCCACCTTCAGTCTGCTGCTGGACAGCCAGCAGCAGCAGCAGGAGAGGTATGTAATCAGGAGCCCTCCTGCTAAGGGTAGACAGCTGCTCGTTCCACCCCACCCCCCGCCTTAATTGGTTCTCCTCCCTTCCAACGGTGTTGAGGCGGGTGGGAACAGCAGGGGGTGAAGGTGCTGTGTTTAAAGAGGTGGAGTTATGCAGATCTAAAACGCGTGGATTGCAGCAGCAGCAAGCCGAAAAGTGCAGGCATGTAAGGGATCTAGAGGTTGACAACATGTCTTCTTAACGGGAGTCCAGGAGCTCATCTCCACAAATGGACTTTTCAGGATCCTTGGGTGGCTCCGTAGTTTGAAACCAATTCTGGTTATCGCTTCTCGGCCTTTTGGCTAAGATCAAGTGTAGTATCTGTTCTTATCAGTTTAATATCTGATACGTCCCCTATCTGGGGACCATATATTAAATGGATTTTTAGAACAGGGAGATGGAAAAAGAGCTTGCTCTGTCCACTCCACGCATTGACCTGGTATTGCAGTATCTCCAGGACCGGTGCACCCCTTCTTTAATGCAGTTTCTAAAATCAGAAAGAATTGAATTCAATGTTTTTTGTTCATTTTGCTTGTTTGTCGGATTTGGGGATGGACTCTTTGGCTTTGCTTTTCTTCTCCTCATTGGATTTTTCATGTTCAAAGTTGCAGAAGCCAGATTACAAGCTCATTTTGGTTCAACCTCCGCAACTGTGCATTGCATTGCCATGTAATGTGATGCAATGCTATCTTTCTAGCTCTCCCTTTTTACTTCCTTTTGGATAAACAGACATATTAGGCAAGCATTTTGGAGCTTTCACCTAAATAACTACAGGTGGTGAGATAAGCTGCACAATATAATTGACCTTTCAGTATATTGTTGCACACACACCATCTATTTAGCAAATGCCCTTGTTATCAACAGCAGCCTTTTAAACTCACCTGAGCTAACAGGTATGTGCGCTGGTTACTCTGCTGCGCTTAAAATTTCTTTTTTGGTTTGCTACAATGCCTTTTCTGAAACGTTGTCTCCTTCTGCTGGAACACTGACTTCTTTCATTTAATGCCTGCAGACTATAAAAGAGAACCCAACCCAAAAAGTTTGGTTGATTAGTCTGTGGCATTCTGTTAAACTGTTGCTTATGGCGGTCTCTGTGAGCTTCTCAGCGACATTCAGCCAGCCAGGTATCCTGCCTGCAGTAGATGGAATGTGGCAATGGAACGCTGGCTGCGCGTGTCATAATAGGCTCTGAGCCTTTATATACCTGTGCACAGCAGCAGCCACCTTCAGTCTGTTGCTGGACAGCCAGCAGCAGCAGCAGCAGGAGAGGTATGTAATCAGGAGCCCTCCTGCTAAGGGTAGACAGCTGCTCGTTCCACCCCACCCCCCGCCTTAATTGGTTCTCCTCCCTTCCAACGGTGTTGAGGCGGGTGGGAACAGCAGGGGGTGAAGGTGCTGTGTTTAAAGAGGTGGAGTTATGCAGATCTAAAACGCTTGGATTGCAGCAGCAGCAAAGCAGAAAAGTGCAGGCATGTAAGGGATCTAGAGGTTGACAACATGTCTTCTTAACGGGAGTCCAGGAGCTCATCTCCACAAATGGACTTTTCAGGATCCTTGGGTGGCTCCGTAGTTTGAAACCAATTCTGGTTATCGCTTCTCGGCCTTTTGGCTAAGATCAAGTGTAGTATCTGTTCTTATCAGTTTAATATCTGATACGTCCCCTATCTGGGGACCATATATTAAATGGATTTTTAGAACAGGGAGATGAAAAAGAGCTTGCTCTGTCCACTCCACGCATTGACCTGGTATTGCAGTATCTCCAGGACCGGTGCACCCCTTCTTTAATGCAGTTTCTAAAATCAGAAAGAATTGAATTCAATGTTTTTTGTTCATTTTGCTTGTTTGTCGGATTTGGGGATGGACTCTTTGGCTTTGCTTTTCTTCTCCTCATTGGATTTTTCATGTTCAAAGTTGCAGAAGCCAGATTACAAGCTCATTTTGGTTCAACTTCAGCAACTGTGCATTGCATTGCCATGTAATGTGATGCAATGCTATCTTTCTAGCTCTCCCTTTTTACTTCCTTTTGGATAAACAGACATATTAGGCAAGCATTTTGGAGCTTTCACCTAAATAACTACAGGTGGTGAGATAAGCTGCACAATATAATTGACCTTTCAGTATATTGTTGCACACACACCATCTATTTAGCAAATGCCCTTGTTATCAACAGCAGCCTTTTAAACTCACCTGAGCTAACAGGTATGTGCGCTGGTTACTCTGCTGCGCTTAAAATTTCTTTTTTGGTTTGCTACAATGCCTTTTCTGAAACGTTGTCTCCTTCTGCTGGAACACTGACTTCTTTCATTTAATGCCTGCAGACTATAAAAGAGAACCCAACCCAAAAAGTTTGGTTGATTAGTCTGTGGCATTCTGTTAAACTGTTGCTTATGGCGGTCTCTGTGAGCTTCTCAGCGACATTCAGCCAGCCAGGTATCCTGCCTGCAGTAGATGGAATGTGGCAATGGAACGCTGGCTGCGCGTGTCATAATAGGCTCTGAGCCTTTATATACCTGTGCACAGCAGCAGCCACCTTCAGTCTGCTGCTGGACAGCCAGCAGCAGCAGCAGCAGGAGAGGTATGTAATCAGGAGCCCTCCTGCTAAGGGTAGACAGCTGCTCGTTCCACCCCACCCCCCGCCTTAATTGGTTCTCCTCCCTTCCAACGGTGTTGAGGCGGGTGGGAACAGCAGGGGGTGAAGGTGCTGTGTTTAAAGAGGTGGAGTTATGCAGATCTAAAACGCGTGGATTGCAGCAGCAGCAAGCCGAAAAGTGCAGGCATGTAAGGGATCTAGAGGTTGACAACATGTCTTCTTAACGGGAGTCCAGGAGCTCATCTCCACAAATGGACTTTTCAGGATCCTTGGGTGGCTCCGTAGTTTGAAACCAATTCTGGTTATCGCTTCTCGGCCTTTTGGCTAAGATCAAGTGTAGTATCTGTTCTTATCAGTTTAATATCTGATACGTCCCCTATCTGGGGACCATATATTAAATGGATTTTTAGAACAGGGAGATGGAAAAAGAGCTTGCTCTGTCCACTCCACGCATTGACCTGGTATTGCAGTATCTCCAGGACCGGTGCACCCCTTCTTTAATGCAGTTTCTAAAATCAGAAAGAATTGAATTCAATGTTTTTTGTTCATTTTGCTTGTTTGTCGGATTTGGGGATGGACTCTTTGGCTTTGCTTTTCTTCTCCTCATTGGATTTTTCATGTTCAAAGTTGCAGAAGCCAGATTACAAGCTCATTTTGGTTCAACCTCCGCAACTGTGCATTGCATTGCCATGTAATGTGATGCAATGCTATCTTTCTAGCTCTCCCTTTTTACTTCCTTTTGGATAAACAGACATATTAGGCAAGCATTTTGGAGCTTTCACCTAAATAACTACAGGTGGTGAGATAAGCTGCACAATATAATTGACCTTTCAGTATATTGTTGCACACACACCATCTATTTAGCAAATGCCCTTGTTATCAACAGCAGCCTTTTAAACTCACCTGAGCTAACAGGTATGTGCGCTGGTTACTCTGCTGCGCTTAAAATTTCTTTTTTGGTTTGCTACAATGCCTTTTCTGAAACGTTGTCTCCTTCTGCTGGAACACTGACTTCTTTCATTTAATGCCTGCAGACTATAAAAGAGAACCCAACCCAAAAAGTTTGGTTGATTAGTCTGTGGCATTCTGTTAAACTGTTGCTTATGGCGGTCTCTGTGAGCTTCTCAGCGACATTCAGCCAGCCAGGTATCCTGCCTGCAGTAGATGGAATGTGGCAATGGAACGCTGGCTGCGCGTGTCATAATAGGCTCTGAGCCTTTATATACCTGTGCACAGCAGCAGCCACCTTCAGTCTGTTGCTGGACAGCCAGCAGCAGCAGCAGCAGGAGAGGTATGTAATCAGGAGCCCTCCTGCTAAGGGTAGACAGCTGCTCGTTCCACCCCACCCCCCGCCTTAATTGGTTCTCCTCCCTTCCAACGGTGTTGAGGCGGGTGGGAACAGCAGGGGGTGAAGGTGCTGTGTTTAAAGAGGTGGAGTTATGCAGATCTAAAACGCTTGGATTGCAGCAGCAGCAAAGCAGAAAAGTGCAGGCATGTAAGGGATCTAGAGGTTGACAACATGTCTTCTTAACGGGAGTCCAGGAGCTCATCTCCACAAATGGACTTTTCAGGATCCTTGGGTGGCTCCGTAGTTTGAAACCAATTCTGGTTATCGCTTCTCGGCCTTTTGGCTAAGATCAAGTGTAGTATCTGTTCTTATCAGTTTAATATCTGATACGTCCCCTATCTGGGGACCATATATTAAATGGATTTTTAGAACAGGGAGATGGAAAAAGAGCTTGCTCTGTCCACTCCACGCATTGACCTGGTATTGCAGTATCTCCAGGACCGGTGCACCCCTTCTTTAATGCAGTTTCTAAAATCAGAAAGAATTGAATTCAATGTTTTTTGTTCATTTTGCTTGTTTGTCGGATTTGGGGATGGACTCTTTGGCTTTGCTTTTCTTCTCCTCATTGGATTTTTCATGTTCAAAGTTGCAGAAGCCAGATTACAAGCTCATTTTGGTTCAACTTCAGCAACTGTGCATTGCATTGCCATGTAATGTGATGCAATGCTATCTTTCTAGCTCTCCCTTTTTACTTCCTTTTGGATAAACAGACATATTAGGCAAGCATTTTGGAGCTTTCACCTAAATAACTACAGGTGGTGAGATAAGCTGCACAATATAATTGACCTTTCAGTATATTGTTGCACACACACCATCTATTTAGCAAATGCCCTTGTTATCAACAGCAGCCTTTTAAACTCACCTGAGCTAACAGGTATGTGCGCTGGTTACTCTGCTGCGCTTAAAATTTCTTTTTTGGTTTGCTACAATGCCTTTTCTGAAACGTTGTCTCCTTCTGCTGGAACACTGACTTCTTTCATTTAATGCCTGCAGACTATAAAAGAGAACCCAACCCAAAAAGTTTGGTTGATTAGTCTGTGGCATTCTGTTAAACTGTTGCTTATGGCGGTCTCTGTGAGCTTCTCAGCGACATTCAGCCAGCCAGGTATCCTGCCTGCAGTAGATGGAATGTGGCAATGGAACGCTGGCTGCGCGTGTCATAATAGGCTCTGAGCCTTTATATACCTGTGCACAGCAGCAGCCACCTTCAGTCTGCTGCTGGACAGCCAGCAGCAGCAGCAGCAGGAGAGGTATGTAATCAGGAGCCCTCCTGCTAAGGGTAGACAGCTGCTCGTTCCACCCCACCCCCCGCCTTAATTGGTTCTCCTCCCTTCCAACGGTGTTGAGGCGGGTGGGAACAGCAGGGGGTGAAGGTGCTGTGTTTAAAGAGGTGGAGTTATGCAGATCTAAAACGCGTGGATTGCAGCAGCAGCAAGCCGAAAAGTGCAGGCATGTAAGGGATCTAGAGGTTGACAACATGTCTTCTTAACGGGAGTCCAGGAGCTCATCTCCACAAATGGACTTTTCAGGATCCTTGGGTGGCTCCGTAGTTTGAAACCAATTCTGGTTATCGCTTCTCGGCCTTTTGGCTAAGATCAAGTGTAGTATCTGTTCTTATCAGTTTAATATCTGATACGTCCCCTATCTGGGGACCATATATTAAATGGATTTTTAGAACAGGGAGATGGAAAAAGAGCTTGCTCTGTCCACTCCACGCATTGACCTGGTATTGCAGTATCTCCAGGACCGGTGCACCCCTTCTTTAATGCAGTTTCTAAAATCAGAAAGAATTGAATTCAATGTTTTTTGTTCATTTTGCTTGTTTGTCGGATTTGGGGATGGACTCTTTGGCTTTGCTTTTCTTCTCCTCATTGGATTTTTCATGTTCAAAGTTGCAGAAGCCAGATTACAAGCTCATTTTGGTTCAACTTCAGCAACTGTGCATTGCATTGCCATGTAATGTGATGCAATGCTATCTTTCTAGCTCTCCCTTTTTACTTCCTTTTGGATAAACAGACATATTAGGCAAGCATTTTGGAGCTTTCACCTAAATAACTACAGGTGGTGAGATAAGCTGCACAATATAATTGACCTTTCAGTATATTGTTGCACACACACCATCTATTTAGCAAATGCCCTTGTTATCAACAGCAGCCTTTTAAACTCACCTGAGCTAACAGGTATGTGCGCTGGTTACTCTGCTGCGCTTAAAATTTCTTTTTTGGTTTGCTACAATGCCTTTTCTGAAACGTTGTCTCCTTCTGCTGGAACACTGACTTCTTTCATTTAATGCCTGCAGACTATAAAAGAGAACCCAACCCAAAAAGTTTGGTTGATTAGTCTGTGGCATTCTGTTAAACTGTTGCTTATGGCGGTCTCTGTGAGCTTCTCAGCGACATTCAGCCAGCCAGGTATCCTGCCTGCAGTAGATGGAATGTGGCAATGGAACGCTGGCTGCGCGTGTCATAATAGGCTCTGAGCCTTTATATACCTGTGCACAGCAGCAGCCACCTTCAGTCTGCTGCTGGACAGCCAGCAGCAGCAGCAGCAGGAGAGGTATGTAATCAGGAGCCCTCCTGCTAAGGGTAGACAGCTGCTCGTTCCACCCCACCCCCCGCCTTAATTGGTTCTCCTCCCTTCCAACGGTGTTGAGGCGGGTGGGAACAGCAGGGGGTGAAGGTGCTGTGTTTAAAGAGGTGGAGTTATGCAGATCTAAAACGCGTGGATTGCAGCAGCAGCAAGCCGAAAAGTGCAGGCATGTAAGGGATCTAGAGGTTGACAACATGTCTTCTTAACGGGAGTCCAGGAGCTCATCTCCACAAATGGACTTTTCAGGATCCTTGGGTGGCTCCGTAGTTTGAAACCAATTCTGGTTATCGCTTCTCGGCCTTTTGGCTAAGATCAAGTGTAGTATCTGTTCTTATCAGTTTAATATCTGATACGTCCCCTATCTGGGGACCATATATTAAATGGATTTTTAGAACAGGGAGATGGAAAAAGAGCTTGCTCTGTCCACTCCACGCATTGACCTGGTATTGCAGTATCTCCAGGACCGGTGCACCCCTTCTTTAATGCAGTTTCTAAAATCAGAAAGAATTGAATTCAATGTTTTTTGTTCATTTTGCTTGTTTGTCGGATTTGGGGATGGACTCTTTGGCTTTGCTTTTCTTCTCCTCATTGGATTTTTCATGTTCAAAGTTGCAGAAGCCAGATTACAAGCTCATTTTGGTTCAACTTCAGCAACTGTGCATTGCATTGCCATGTAATGTGATGCAATGCTATCTTTCTAGCTCTCCCTTTTTACTTCCTTTTGGATAAACAGACATATTAGGCAAGCATTTTGGAGCTTTCACCTAAATAACTACAGGTGGTGAGATAAGCTGCACAATATAATTGACCTTTCAGTATATTGTTGCACACACACCATCTATTTAGCAAATGCCCTTGTTATCAACAGCAGCCTTTTAAACTCACCTGAGCTAACAGGTATGTGCGCTGGTTACTCTGCTGCGCTTAAAATTTCTTTTTTGGTTTGCTACAATGCCTTTTCTGAAACGTTGTCTCCTTCTGCTGGAACACTGACTTCTTTCATTTAATGCCTGCAGACTATAAAAGAGAACCCAACCCAAAAAGTTTGGTTGATTAGTCTGTGGCATTCTGTTAAACTGTTGCTTATGGCGGTCTCTGTGAGCTTCTCAGCGACATTCAGCCAGCCAGGTATCCTGCCTGCAGTAGATGGAATGTGGCAATGGAACGCTGGCTGCGCGTGTCATAATAGGCTCTGAGCCTTTATATACCTGTGCACAGCAGCAGCCACCTTCAGTCTGCTGCTGGACAGCCAGCAGCAGCAGCAGCAGGAGAGGTATGTAATCAGGAGCCCTCCTGCTAAGGGTAGACAGCTGCTCGTTCCACCCCACCCCCCGCCTTAATTGGTTCTCCTCCCTTCCAACGGTGTTGAGGCGGGTGGGAACAGCAGGGGGTGAAGGTGCTGTGTTTAAAGAGGTGGAGTTATGCAGATCTAAAACGCGTGGATTGCAGCAGCAGCAAGCCGAAAAGTGCAGGCATGTAAGGGATCTAGAGGTTGACAACATGTCTTCTTAACGGGAGTCCAGGAGCTCATCTCCACAAATGGACTTTTCAGGATCCTTGGGTGGCTCCGTAGTTTGAAACCAATTCTGGTTATCGCTTCTCGGCCTTTTGGCTAAGATCAAGTGTAGTATCTGTTCTTATCAGTTTAATATCTGATACGTCCCCTATCTGGGGACCATATATTAAATGGATTTTTAGAACAGGGAGATGGAAAAAGAGCTTGCTCTGTCCACTCCACGCATTGACCTGGTATTGCAGTATCTCCAGGACCGGTGCACCCCTTCTTTAATGCAGTTTCTAAAATCAGAAAGAATTGAATTCAATGTTTTTTGTTCATTTTGCTTGTTTGTCGGATTTGGGGATGGACTCTTTGGCTTTGCTTTTCTTCTCCTCATTGGATTTTTCATGTTCAAAGTTGCAGAAGCCAGATTACAAGCTCATTTTGGTTCAACTTCAGCAACTGTGCATTGCATTGCCATGTAATGTGATGCAATGCTATCTTTCTAGCTCTCCCTTTTTACTTCCTTTTGGATAAACAGACACATTAGGCAAGCATTTTGGAGCTTTCACCTAAATAACTACAGGTGGTGAGATAAGCTGCACAATATAATTGACCTTTCAGTATATTGTTGCACACACACCATCTATTTAGCAAATGCCCTTGTTATCAACAGCAGCCTTTTAAACTCACCTGAGCTAACAGGTATGTGCGCTGGTTACTCTGCTGCGCTTAAAATTTCTTTTTTGGTTTGCTACAATGCCTTTTCTGAAACGTTGTCTCCTTCTGCTGGAACACTGACTTCTTTCATTTAATGCCTGCAGACTATAAAAGAGAACCCAACCCAAAAAGTTTGGTTGATTAGTCTGTGGCATTCTGTTAAACTGTTGCTTATGGCGGTCTCTGTGAGCTTCTCAGCGACATTCAGCCAGCCAGGTATCCTGCCTGCAGTAGATGGAATGTGGCAATGGAACGCTGGCTGCGCGTGTCATAATAGGCTCTGAGCCTTTATATACCTGTGCACAGCAGCAGCCACCTTCAGTCTGCTGCTGGACAGCCAGCAGCAGCAGCAGCAGGAGAGGTATGTAATCAGGAGCCCTCCTGCTAAGGGTAGACAGCTGCTCGTTCCACCCCACCCCCCGCCTTAATTGGTTCTCCTCCCTTCCAACGGTGTTGAGGCGGGTGGAAACAGCAGGGGGTGAAGGTGCTGTGTTTAAAGAGGTGGAGTTATGCAGATCTAAAACGCGTGGATTGCAGCAGCAGCAAGCCGAAAAGTGCAGGCATGTAAGGGATCTAGAGGTTGACAACATGTCTTCTTAACGGGAGTCCAGGAGCTCATCTCCACAAATGGACTTTTCAGGATCCTTGGGTGGCTCCGTAGTTTGAAACCAATTCTGGTTATCGCTTCTCGGCCTTTTGGCTAAGATCAAGTGTAGTATCTGTTCTTATCAGTTTAATATCTGATACGTCCCCTATCTAGGGACCATATATTAAATGGATTTTTAGAACAGGGAGATGGAAAAAGAGCTTGCTCTGTCCACTCCACGCATTGACCTGGTATTGCAGTATCTCCAGGACCGGTGCACCCCTTCTTTAATGCAGTTTCTAAAATCAGAAAGAATTGAATTCAATGTTTTTTGTTCATTTTGCTTGTTTGTCGGATTTGGGGATGGACTCTTTGGCTTTGCTTTTCTTCTCCTCATTGGATTTTTCATGTTCAAAGTTGCAGAAGCCAGATTACAAGCTCATTTTGGTTCAACTTCAGCAACTGTGCATTGCATTGCCATGTAATGTGATGCAATGCTATCTTTCTAGCTCTCCCTTTTTACTTCCTTTTGGATAAACAGACATATTAGGCAAGCATTTTGGAGCTTTCACCTAAATAACTACAGGTGGTGAGATAAGCTGCACAATATAATTGACCTTTCAGTATATTGTTGCACACACACCATCTATTTAGCAAATGCCCTTGTTATCAACAGCAGCCTTTTAAACTCACCTGAGCTAACAGGTATGTGCGCTGGTTACTCTGCTGCGCTTAAAATTTCTTTTTTGGTTTGCTACAATGCCTTTTCTGAAACGTTGTCTCCTTCTGCTGGAACACTGACTTCTTTCATTTAATGCCTGCAGACTATAAAAGAGAACCCAACCCAAAAAGTTTGGTTGATTAGTCTGTGGCATTCTGTTAAACTGTTGCTTATGGCGGTCTCTGTGAGCTTCTCAGCGACATTCAGCCAGCCAGGTATCCTGCCTGCAGTAGATGGAATGTGGCAATGGAACGCTGGCTGCGCGTGTCATAATAGGCTCTGAGCCTTTATATACCTGTGCACAGCAGCAGCCACCTTCAGTCTGCTGCTGGACAGCCAGCAGCAGCAGCAGCAGGAGAGGTATGTAATCAGGAGCCCTCCTGCTAAGGGTAGACAGCTGCTCGTTCCACCCCACCCCCCGCCTTAATTGGTTCTCCTCCCTTCCAACAGTGTTGAGGCGGGTGGGAACAGCAGGGGGTGAAGGTGCTGTGTTTAAAGAGGTGGAGTTATGCAGATCTAAAACGCGTGGATTGCAGCAGCAGCAAGCCGAAAAGTGCAGGCATGTAAGGGATCTAGAGGTTGACAACATGTCTTCTTAACGGGAGTCCAGGAGCTCATCTCCACAAATGGACTTTTCAGGATCCTTGGGTGGCTCCGTAGTTTGAAACCAATTCTGGTTATCGCTTCTCGGCCTTTTGGCTAAGATCAAGTGTAGTATCTGTTCTTATCAGTTTAATATCTGATACGTCCCCTATCTGGGGACCATATATTAAATGGATTTTTAGAACAGGGAGATGGAAAAAGAGCTTGCTCTGTCCACTCCACACATTGACCTGGTATTGCAGTATCTCCAGGACCGGTGCACCCCTTCTTTAATGCAGTTTCTAAAATCAGAAAGAATTGAATTCAATGTTTTTTGTTCATTTTGCTTGTTTGTCGGATTTGGGGATGGACTCTTTGGCTTTGCTTTTCTTCTCCTCATTGGATTTTTCATGTTCAAAGTTGCAGAAGCCAGATTACAAGCTCATTTTGGTTCAACTTCAGCAACTGTGCATTGCATTGCCATGTAATGTGATGCAATGCTATCTTTCTAGCTCTCCCTTTTTACTTCCTTTTGGATAAACAGACATATTAGGCAAGCATTTTGGAGCTTTCACCTAAATAACTACAGGTGGTGAGATAAGCTGCACAATATAATTGACCTTTCAGTATATTGTTGCACACACACCATCTATTTAGCAAATGCCCTTGTTATCAACAGCAGCCTTTTAAACTCACCTGAGCTAACAGGTATGTGCGCTGGTTACTCTGCTGCGCTTAAAATTTCTTTTTTGGTTTGCTACAATGCCTTTTCTGAAACGTTGTCTCCTTCTGCTGGAACACTGACTTCTTTCATTTAATGCCTGCAGACTATAAAAGAGAACCCAACCCAAAAAGTTTGGTTGATTAGTCTGTGGCATTCTGTTAAACTGTTGCTTATGGCGGTCTCTGTGAGCTTCTCAGCGACATTCAGCCAGCCAGGTATCCTGCCTGCAGTAGATGGAATGTGGCAATGGAACGCTGGCTGCGCGTGTCATAATAGGCTCTGAGCCTTTATATACCTGTGCACAGCAGCAGCCACCTTCAGTCTGCTGCTGGACAGCCAGCAGCAGCAGCAGCAGGAGAGGTATGTAATCAGGAGCCCTCCTGCTAAGGGTAGACAGCTGCTCGTTCCACCCCACCCCCCGCCTTAATTGGTTCTCCTCCCTTCCAAGGGTGTTGAGGCGGGTGGGAACAGCAGGGGGTGAAGGTGCTGTGTTTAAAGAGGTGGAGTTATGCAGATCTAAAACGCGTGGATTGCAGCAGCAGCAAGCCGAAAAGTGCAGGCATGTAAGGGATCTAGAGGTTGACAACATGTCTTCTTAACGGGAGTCCAGGAGCTCATCTCCACAAATGGACTTTTCAGGATCCTTGGGTGGCTCCGTAGTTTGAAACCAATTCTGGTTATCGCTTCTCGGCCTTTTGGCTAAGATCAAGTGTAGTATCTGTTCTTATCAGTTTAATATCTGATACGTCCCCTATCTGGGGACCATATATTAAATGGATTTTTAGAACAGGGAGATGGAAAAAGAGCTTGCTCTGTCCACTCCACGCATTGACCTGGTATTGCAGTATCTCCAGGACCGGTGCACCCCTTCTTTAATGCAGTTTCTAAAATCAGAAAGAATTGAATTCAATGTTTTTTGTTCATTTTGCTTGTTTGTCGGATTTGGGGATGGACTCTTTGGCTTTGCTTTTCTTCTCCTCATTGGATTTTTCATGTTCAAAGTTGCAGAAGCCAGTTTACAAGCTCATTTTGGTTCAACTTCAGCAACTGTGCATTGCATTGCCATGTAATGTGATGCAATGCTATCTTTCTAGCTCTCCCTTTTTACTTCCTTTTGGATAAACAGACATATTAGGCAAGCATTTTGGAGCTTTCACCTAAATAACTACAGGTGGTGAGATAAGCTGCACAATATAATTGACCTTTCAGTATATTGTTGCACACACACCATCTATTTAGCAAATGCCCTTGTTATCAACAGCAGCCTTTTAAACTCACCTGAGCTAACAGGTATGTGCGCTGGTTACTCTGCTGCGCTTAAAATTTCTTTTTTGGTTTGCTACAATGCCTTTTCTGAAACGTTGTCTCCTTCTGCTGGAACACTGACTTCTTTCATTTAATGCCTGCAGACTATAAAAGAGAACCCAACCCAAAAAGTTTGGTTGATTAGTCTGTGGCATTCTGTTAAACTGTTGCTTATGGTGGTCTCTGTGAGCTTCTCAGCGACATTCAGCCAGCCAGGTATCCTGCCTGCAGTAGATGGAATGTGGCAATGGAACGCTGGCTGCGCGTGTCATAATAGGCTCTGAGCCTTTATATACCTGTGCACAGCAGCAGCCACCTTCAGTCTGCTGCTGGACAGCCAGCAGCAGCAGCAGCAGGAGAGGTATGTAATCAGGAGCCCTCCTGCTAAGGGTAGACAGCTGCTCGTTCCACCCCACCCCCCGCCTTAATTGGTTCTCCTCCCTTCCAAGGGTGTTGAGGCGGGTGGGAACAGCAGGGGGTGAAGGTGCTGTGTTTAAAGAGGTGGAGTTATGCAGATCTAAAACGCGTGGATTGCAGCAGCAGCAAGCCGAAAAGTGCAGGCATGTAAGGGATCTAGAGGTTGACAACATGTCTTCTTAACGGGAGTCCAGGAGCTCATCTCCACAAATGGACTTTTCAGGATCCTTGGGTGGCTCCGTAGTTTGAAACCAATTCTGGTTATCGCTTCTCGGCCTTTTGGCTAAGATCAAGTGTAGTATCTGTTCTTATCAGTTTAATATCTGATACGTCCCCTATCTGGGGACCATATATTAAATGGATTTTTAGAACAGGGAGATGGAAAAAGAGCTTGCTCTGTCCACTCCACGCATTGACCTGGTATTGCAGTATCTCCAGGACCGGTGCACCCCTTCTTTAATGCAGTTTCTAAAATCAGAAAGAATTGAATTCAATGTTTTTTGTTCATTTTGCTTGTTTGTCGGATTTGGGGATGGACTCTTTGGCTTTGCTTTTCTTCTCCTCATTGGATTTTTCATGTTCAAAGTTGCAGAAGCCAGATTACAAGCTCATTTTGGTTCAACTTCAGCAACTGTGCATTGCATTGCCATGTAATGTGATGCAATGCTATCTTTCTAGCTCTCCCTTTTTACTTCCTTTTGGATAAACAGACATATTAGGCAAGCATTTTGGAGCTTTCACCTAAATAACTACAGGTGGTGAGATAAGCTGCACAATATAATTGACCTTTCAGTATATTGTTGCACACACACCATCTATTTAGCAAATGCCCTTGTTATCAACAGCAGCCTTTTAAACTCACCTGAGCTAACAGGTATGTGCGCTGGTTACTCTGCTGCGCTTAAAATTTCTTTTTTGGTTTGCTACAATGCCTTTTCTGAAACGTTGTCTCCTTCTGCTGGAACACTGACTTCTTTCATTTAATGCCTGCAGACTATAAAAGAGAACCCAACCCAAAAAGTTTGGTTGATTAGTCTGTGGCATTCTGTTAAACTGTTGCTTATGGCGGTCTCTGTGAGCTTCTCAGCGACATTCAGCCAGCCAGGTATCCTGCCTGCAGTAGATGGAATGTGGCAATGGAACGCTGGCTGCGCGTGTCATAATAGGCTCTGAGCCTTTATATACCTGTGCACAGCAGCAGCCACCTTCAGTCTGCTGCTGGACAGCCAGCAGCAGCAGCAGCAGGAGAGGTATGTAATCAGGAGCCCTCCTGCTAAGGGTAGACAGCTGCTCGTTCCACCCCACCCCCCGCCTTAATTGGTTCTCCTCCCTTCCAAGGGTGTTGAGGCGGGTGGGAACAGCAGGGGGTGAAGGTGCTGTGTTTAAAGAGGTGGAGTTATGCAGATCTAAAACGCGTGGATTGCAGCAGCAGCAAGCCGAAAAGTGCAGGCATGTAAGGGATCTAGAGGTTGACAACATGTCTTCTTAACGGGAGTCCAGGAGCTCATCTCCACAAATGGACTTTTCAGGATCCTTGGGTGGCTCCGTAGTTTGAAACCAATTCTGGTTATCGCTTCTCGGCCTTTTGGCTAAGATCAAGTGTAGTATCTGTTCTTATCAGTTTAATATCTGATACGTCCCCTATCTGGGGACCATATATTAAATGGATTTTTAGAACAGGGAGATGGAAAAAGAGCTTGCTCTGTCCACTCCACGCATTGACCTGGTATTGCAGTATCTCCAGGACCGGTGCACCCCTTCTTTAATGCAGTTTCTAAAATCAGAAAGAATTGAATTCAATGTTTTTTGTTCATTTTGCTTGTTTGTCGGATTTGGGGATGGACTCTTTGGCTTTGCTTTTCTTCTCCTCATTGGATTTTTCATGTTCAAAGTTGCAGAAGCCAGTTTACAAGCTCATTTTGGTTCAACTTCAGCAACTGTGCATTGCATTGCCATGTAATGTGATGCAATGCTATCTTTCTAGCTCTCCCTTTTTACTTCCTTTTGGATAAACAGACATATTAGGCAAGCATTTTGGAGCTTTCACCTAAATAACTACAGGTGGTGAGATAAGCTGCACAATATAATTGACCTTTCAGTATATTGTTGCACACACACCATCTATTTAGCAAATGCCCTTGTTATCAACAGCAGCCTTTTAAACTCACCTGAGCTAACAGGTATGTGCGCTGGTTACTCTGCTGCGCTTAAAATTTCTTTTTTGGTTTGCTACAATGCCTTTTCTGAAACGTTGTCTCCTTCTGCTGGAACACTGACTTCTTTCATTTAATGCCTGCAGACTATAAAAGAGAACCCAACCCAAAAAGTTTGGTTGATTAGTCTGTGGCATTCTGTTAAACTGTTGCTTATGGTGGTCTCTGTGAGCTTCTCAGCGACATTCAGCCAGCCAGGTATCCTGCCTGCAGTAGATGGAATGTGGCAATGGAACGCTGGCTGCGCGTGTCATAATAGGCTCTGAGCCTTTATATACCTGTGCACAGCAGCAGCCACCTTCAGTCTGCTGCTGGACAGCCAGCAGCAGCAGCAGCAGGAGAGGTATGTAATCAGGAGCCCTCCTGCTAAGGGTAGACAGCTGCTCGTTCCACCCCACCCCCCGCCTTAATTGGTTCTCCTCCCTTCCAAGGGTGTTGAGGCGGGTGGGAACAGCAGGGGGTGAAGGTGCTGTGTTTAAAGAGGTGGAGTTATGCAGATCTAAAACGCGTGGATTGCAGCAGCAGCAAGCCGAAAAGTGCAGGCATGTAAGGGATCTAGAGGTTGACAACATGTCTTCTTAACGGGAGTCCAGGAGCTCATCTCCACAAATGGACTTTTCAGGATCCTTGGGTGGCTCCGTAGTTTGAAACCAATTCTGGTTATCGCTTCTCGGCCTTTTGGCTAAGATCAAGTGTAGTATCTGTTCTTATCAGTTTAATATCTGATACGTCCCCTATCTGGGGACCATATATTAAATGGATTTTTAGAACAGGGAGATGGAAAAAGAGCTTGCTCTGTCCACTCCACGCATTGACCTGGTATTGCAGTATCTCCAGGACCGGTGCACCCCTTCTTTAATGCAGTTTCTAAAATCAGAAAGAATTGAATTCAATGTTTTTTGTTCATTTTGCTTGTTTGTCGGATTTGGGGATGGACTCTTTGGCTTTGCTTTTCTTCTCCTCATTGGATTTTTCATGTTCAAAGTTGCAGAAGCCAGATTACAAGCTCATTTTGGTTCAACTTCAGCAACTGTGCATTGCATTGCCATGTAATGTGATGCAATGCTATCTTTCTAGCTCTCCCTTTTTACTTCCTTTTGGATAAACAGACATATTAGGCAAGCATTTTGGAGCTTTCACCTAAATAACTACAGGTGGTGAGATAAGCTGCACAATATAATTGACCTTTCAGTATATTGTTGCACACACACCATCTATTTAGCAAATGCCCTTGTTATCAACAGCAGCCTTTTAAACTCACCTGAGCTAACAGGTATGTGCGCTGGTTACTCTGCTGCGCTTAAAATTTCTTTTTTGGTTTGCTACAATGCCTTTTCTGAAACGTTGTCTCCTTCTGCTGGAACACTGACTTCTTTCATTTAATGCCTGCAGACTATAAAAGAGAACCCAACCCAAAAAGTTTGGTTGATTAGTCTGTGGCATTCTGTTAAACTGTTGCTTATGGCGGTCTCTGTGAGCTTCTCAGCGACATTCAGCCAGCCAGGTATCCTGCCTGCAGTAGATGGAATGTGGCAATGGAACGCTGGCTGCGCGTGTCATAATAGGCTCTGAGCCTTTATATACCTGTGCACAGCAGCAGCCACCTTCAGTCTGCTGCTGGACAGCCAGCAGCAGCAGCAGCAGGAGAGGTATGTAATCAGGAGCCCTCCTGCTAAGGGTAGACAGCTGCTCGTTCCACCCCACCCCCCGCCTTAATTGGTTCTCCTCCCTTCCAAGGGTGTTGAGGCGGGTGGGAACAGCAGGGGGTGAAGGTGCTGTGTTTAAAGAGGTGGAGTTATGCAGATCTAAAACGCGTGGATTGCAGCAGCAGCAAGCCGAAAAGTGCAGGCATGTAAGGGATCTAGAGGTTGACAACATGTCTTCTTAACGGGAGTCCAGGAGCTCATCTCCACAAATGGACTTTTCAGGATCCTTGGGTGGCTCCGTAGTTTGAAACCAATTCTGGTTATCGCTTCTCGGCCTTTTGGCTAAGATCAAGTGTAGTATCTGTTCTTATCAGTTTAATATCTGATACGTCCCCTATCTGGGGACCATATATTAAATGGATTTTTAGAACAGGGAGATGGAAAAAGAGCTTGCTCTGTCCACTCCACGCATTGACCTGGTATTGCAGTATCTCCAGGACCGGTGCACCCCTTCTTTAATGCAGTTTCTAAAATCAGAAAGAATTGAATTCAATGTTTTTTGTTCATTTTGCTTGTTTGTCGGATTTGGGGATGGACTCTTTGGCTTTGCTTTTCTTCTCCTCATTGGATTTTTCATGTTCAAAGTTGCAGAAGCCAGATTACAAGCTCATTTTGGTTCAACTTCAGCAACTGTGCATTGCATTGCCATGTAATGTGATGCAATGCTATCTTTCTAGCTCTCCCTTTTTACTTCCTTTTGGATAAACAGACATATTAGGCAAGCATTTTGGAGCTTTCACCTAAATAACTACAGGTGGTGAGATAAGCTGCACAATATAATTGACCTTTCAGTATATTGTTGCACACACACCATCTATTTAGCAAATGCCCTTGTTATCAACAGCAGCCTTTTAAACTCACCTGAGCTAACAGGTATGTGCGCTGGTTACTCTGCTGCGCTTAAAATTTCTTTTTTGGTTTGCTACAATGCCTTTTCTGAAACGTTGTCTCCTTCTGCTGGAACACTGACTTCTTTCATTTAATGCCTGCAGACTATAAAAGAGAACCCAACCCAAAAAGTTTGGTTGATTAGTCTGTGGCATTCTGTTAAACTGTTGCTTATGGCGGTCTCTGTGAGCTTCTCAGCGACATTCAGCCAGCCAGGTATCCTGCCTGCAGTAGATGGAATGTGGCAATGGAACGCTGGCTGCGCGTGTCATAATAGGCTCTGAGCCTTTATATACCTGTGCACAGCAGCAGCCACCTTCAGTCTGCTGCTGGACAGCCAGCAGCAGCAGCAGCAGGAGAGGTATGTAATCAGGAGCCCTCCTGCTAAGGGTAGACAGCTGCTCGTTCCACCCCACCCCCCGCCTTAATTGGTTCTCCTCCCTTCCAAGGGTGTTGAGGCGGGTGGGAACAGCAGGGGGTGAAGGTGCTGTGTTTAAAGAGGTGGAGTTATGCAGATCTAAAACGCGTGGATTGCAGCAGCAGCAAGCCGAAAAGTGCAGGCATGTAAGGGATCTAGAGGTTGACAACATGTCTTCTTAACGGGAGTCCAGGAGCTCATCTCCACAAATGGACTTTTCAGGATCCTTGGGTGGCTCCGTAGTTTGAAACCAATTCTGGTTATCGCTTCTCGGCCTTTTGGCTAAGATCAAGTGTAGTATCTGTTCTTATCAGTTTAATATCTGATACGTCCCCTATCTGGGGACCATATATTAAATGGATTTTTAGAACAGGGAGATGGAAAAAGAGCTTGCTCTGTCCACTCCACGCATTGACCTGGTATTGCAGTATCTCCAGGACCGGTGCACCCCTTCTTTAATGCAGTTTCTAAAATCAGAAAGAATTGAATTCAATGTTTTTTGTTCATTTTGCTTGTTTGTCGGATTTGGGGATGGACTCTTTGGCTTTGCTTTTCTTCTCCTCATTGGATTTTTCATGTTCAAAGTTGCAGAAGCCAGATTACAAGCTCATTTTGGTTCAACTTCAGCAACTGTGCATTGCATTGCCATGTAATGTGATGCAATGCTATCTTTCTAGCTCTCCCTTTTTACTTCCTTTTGGATAAACAGACATATTAGGCAAGCATTTTGGAGCTTTCACCTAAATAACTACAGGTGGTGAGATAAGCTGCACAATATAATTGACCTTTCAGTATATTGTTGCACACACACCATCTATTTAGCAAATGCCCTTGTTATCAACAGCAGCCTTTTAAACTCACCTGAGCTAACAGGTATGTGCGCTGGTTACTCTGCTGCGCTTAAAATTTCTTTTTTGGTTTGCTACAATGCCTTTTCTGAAACGTTGTCTCCTTCTGCTGGAACACTGACTTCTTTCATTTAATGCCTGCAGACTATAAAAGAGAACCCAACCCAAAAAGTTTGGTTGATTATTCTGTGGCATTCTGTTAAACTGTTGCTTATGGCGGTCTCTGTGAGCTTCTCAGCGACATTCAGCCAGCCAGGTATCCTGCCTGCAGTAGATGGAATGTGGCAATGGAACGCTGGCTGCGCGTGTCATAATAGGCTCTGAGCCTTTATATACCTGTGCACAGCAGCAGCCACCTTCAGTCTGCTGCTGGACAGCCAGCAGCAGCAGCAGCAGGAGAGGTATGTAATCAGGAGCCCTCCTGCTAAGGGTAGACAGCTGCTCGTTCCACCCCACCCCCCGCCTTAATTGGTTCTCCTCCCTTCCAACGGTGTTGAGGCGGGTGGGAACAGCAGGGGGTGAAGGTGCTGTGTTTAAAGAGGTGGAGTTATGCAGATCTAAAATGCGTGGATTGCAGCAGCAGCAAGCCGAAAAGTGCAGGCATGTAAGGGATCTAGAGGTTGACAACATGTCTTCTTAACGGGAGTCCAGGAGCTCATCTCCACAAATGGACTTTTCAGGATCCTTGGGTGGCTCCGTAGTTTGAAACCAATTCTGGTTATCGCTTCTCGGCCTTTTGGCTAAGATCAAGTGCAGTGATCTAGCGGTTTCTGCCTTGGTCTTGGCTGGGAGGCGCTTGGGGTACCCGGCTCCTTGGCCTGGGGGGATCGCTACACTTATCGGTGGAGCTAAACCCCCCTGCTGCTATTAGGGAGTCGGATTAGTCCCTGGGCAACGAGAGGCGATCACCTTGTCACCACACATAGCTGTGGGGGGCAACTGTCGCCACACATAGCTGTGGTGGCAACATTTGGAGGATTAAAAGGAAAAAACGGAAGGAAAACGGATCGTTGAGATGGAGTTTTGGAAAAAGAAGAGATGCTTACGTTTTTTTGTGAAACGGGAGACGGAAGAAACTTTTTTGGAAGAAAAATGGATTCTGGAAATTTTGAGGAAATATGAAGTTTTGGAGAAGGATATCTACTGTATGCAAGAAATAAAGCAAGGTAAAGTTTGTGATGTGACTCTAGTTTCTGAGGAAAAGTGCATTCATTTTTTCAAAGGCTGGAGTGAAGAGGATTCTGGGAAAATTGGAGTAAGTGCATCATTCATGGGGAAACCGAAGAGTGTGATAATTTACATGGACAATCCGTTTGTGGAAATAGAGGAGATAATGGTTTTTTTGGAATCTAAATGTAAGAAGGTAAAGTTTCAGAAATTATACAGGAACAAAGTTGGTATTTGGAACGGAAAGAGACGTTTTTTGGTGTGGACAACAGGAGAAGAAAATTTGCATAATGGGAGGATTATGGTAAACGGGAGTTCTGGGTATTGTTACATGGAAAGCAGCAAAGGAACTTTTGAAAAGAACTTTGGAGGACAAAAGGAAGATATTGGTGATAAAATGAAGAAGGAAGTTGATGCCATAATTATAGAGGAGAATAAGCAGGGAAAAGAAGTTGAAAGTTTAAAGGTGAAATTGAAGAAAAAGGTAACGGTACAGGAAAATTGTGGATCAAGGAAAGTATCTGGTGAAAAGAAAGAAGTAAAAGAGGAAAAGGGTAAAGTGTTGGAGAAGGTGGTGACTTTCAGAGATGATGAGGAAGAGTATGATAGGGAACAGATGCGGTTAGAGCATGAGGAGGAAGAAAAGAAGTTAAGGGGTTTTGTTGGGAGGAAAGTAAAAGAGAAAAAGGGGATATTTAGTTTGGGAAACCGGGTGAAGTAATGTCAGTGGTGATTTGTTTGGAAACTGTTGAAACTGCAAAGGAATTGTTATGTTTAACTTTATATATATTAATTCAAATGAAAAAATATAAATATAATATCTAAACACGATGATGGAACTAAAATCTTGAGTTTGGTGATATACGATTTAAGATTATAAAACTTAATTTCTGAGTGTTTGGAAAAAAAAAAAAAAAAAAAAAATCTGTTCTTATCAGTTTAATATCTGATACGTCCCCTATCTGGGGACCATATATTAAATGGATTTTTAGAACAGGGAGATGGAAAAAGAGCTTGCTCTGTCCACTCCACGCATTGACCTGGTATTGCAGTATCTCCAGGACCGGTGCACCCCTTCTTTAATGCAGTTTCTAAAATCAGAAAGAATTGAATTCAATGTTTTTTGTTCATTTTGCTTGTTTGTCGGATTTGGGGATGGACTCTTTGGCTTTGCTTTTCTTCTCCTCATTGGATTTTTCATGTTCAAAGTTGCAGAAGCCAGATTACAAGCTCATTTTGGTTCAACTTCAGCAACTGTGCATTGCATTGCCATGTAATGTGATGCAATGCTATCTTTCTAGCTCTCCCTTTTTACTTCCTTTTGGATAAACAGACATATTAGGCAAGCATTTTGGAGCTTTCACCTAAATAACTACAGGTGGTGAGATAAGCTGCACAATATAATTGACCTTTCAGTATATTGTTGCACACACACCATCTATTTAGCAAATGCCCTTGTTATCAACAGCAGCCTTTTAAACTCACCTGAGCTAACAGGTATGTGCGCTGGTTACTCTGCTGCGCTTAAAATTTCTTTTTTGGTTTGCTACAATGCCTTTTCTGAAACGTTGTCTCCTTCTGCTGGAACACTGACTTCTTTCATTTAATGCCTGCAGACTATAAAAGAGAACCCAACCCAAAAAGTTTGGTTGATTAGTCTGTGGCATTCTGTTAAACTGTTGCTTATGGCGGTCTCTGTGAGCTTCTCAGCTACATTCAGCCAGCCAGGTATCCTGCCTGCAGTAGATGGAATGTGGCAATGGAACGCTGGCTGCGCGTGTCATAATAGGCTCTGAGCCTTTATATACCTGTGCACAGCAGCAGCCACCTTCAGTTTGCTGCTGGACAGCCAGCAGCAGCAGCAGCAGGAGAGGTATGTAATCAGGAGCCCTCCTGCTAAGGGTAGACAGCTGCTCGTTCCACCCCACCCCCCGCCTTAATTGGTTCTCCTCCCTTCCAACGGTGTTGAGGCGGGTGGGAACAGCAGGGGGTGAAGGTGCTGTGTTTAAAGAGGTGGAGTTATGCAGATCTAAAACGCGTGGATTGCAGCAGCAGCAAGCCGAAAAGTGCAGGCATGTAAGGGATCTAGAGGTTGACAACATGTCTTCTTAACGGGAGTCCAGGAGCTCATCTCCACAAATGGACTTTTCAGGATATTTGGGTGGCTCCGTAGTTTGAAACCAATTCTGGTTATCGCTTCTCGGCCTTTTGGCTAAGATCAAGTGTAGTATCTGTTCTTATCAGTTTAATATCTGATACGTCCCCTATCTGGGGACCATATATTAAATGGATTTTTAGAACAGGGAGATGGAAAAAGAGCTTGCTCTGTCCACTCCACGCATTGACCTGGTATTGCAGTATCTCCAGGACCGGTGCACCCCTTCTTTAATGCAGTTTCTAAAATCAGAAAGAATTGAATTCAATGTTTTTTGTTCATTTTGCTTGTTTGTCGGATTTGGGGATGGACTCTTTGGCTTTGCTTTTCTTCTCCTCATTGGATTTTTCATGTTCAAAGTTGCAGAAGCCAGATTACAAGCTCATTTTGGTTCAACTTCAGCAACTGTGCATTGCATTGCCATGTAATGTGATGCAATGCTATCTTTCTAGCTCTCCCTTTTTACTTCCTTTTGGATAAACAGACATATTAGGCAAGCATTTTGGAGCTTTCACCTAAATAACTACAGGTGGTGAGATAAGCTGCACAATATAATTGACCTTTCAGTATATTGTTGCACACACACCATCTATTTAGCAAATGCCCTTGTTATCAACAGCAGCCTTTTAAACTCACCTGAGCTAACAGGTATGTGCGCTGGTTACTCTGCTGCGCTTAAAATTTCTTTTTTGGTTTGCTACAATGCCTTTTCTGAAACGTTGTCTCCTTCTGCTGGAACACTGACTTCTTTCATTTAATGCCTGCAGACTATAAAAGAGAACCCAACCCAAAAAGTTTGGTTGATTAGTCTGTGGCATTCTGTTAAACTGTTGCTTATGGCGGTCTCTGTGAGCTTCTCAGCGACATTCAGCCAGCCAGGTATCCTGCCTGCAGTAGATGGAATGTGGCAATGGAACGCTGGCTGCGCGTGTCATAATAGGCTCTGAGCCTTTATATACCTGTGCACAGCAGCAGCCACCTTCAGTCTGCTGCTGGACAGCCAGCAGCAGCAGCAGCAGGAGAGGTATGTAATCAGGAGCCCTCCTGCTAAGGGTAGACAGCTGCTCGTTCCACCCCACCCCCCGCCTTAATTGGTTCTCCTCCCTTCCAAGGGTGTTGAGGCGGGTGGGAACAGCAGGGGGTGAAGGTGCTGTGTTTAAAGAGGTGGAGTTATGCAGATCTAAAACGCGTGGATTGCAGCAGCAACAAGCCGAAAAGTGCAGGCATGTAAGGGATCTAGAGGTTGACAACATGTCTTCTTAACGGGAGTCCAGGAGCTCATCTCCACAAATGGACTTTTCAGGATCCTTGGGTGGCTCCGTAGTTTGAAACCAATTCTGGTTATCGCTTCTCGGCCTTTTGGCTAAGATCAAGTGTAGTATCTGTTCTTATCAGTTTAATATCTGATACGTCCCCTATCTGGGGACCATATATTAAATGGATTTTTAGAACAGGGAGATGGAAAAAGAGCTTGCTCTGTCCACTCCACGCATTGACCTGGTATTGCAGTATCTCCAGGACCGGTGCACCCCTTCTTTAATGCAGTTTCTAAAATCAGAAAGAATTGAATTCAATGTTTTTTGTTCATTTTGCTTGTTTGTCGGATTTGGGGATGGACTCTTTGGCTTTGCTTTTCTTCTCCTCATTGGATTTTTCATGTTCAAAGTTGCAGAAGCCAGATTACAAGCTCATTTTGGTTCAACTTCAGCAACTGTGCATTGCATTGCCATGTAATGTGATGCAATGCTATCTTTCTAGCTCTCCCTTTTTACTTCCTTTTGGATAAACAGACATATTAGGCAAGCATTTTGGAGCTTTCACCTAAATAACTACAGGTGGTGAGATAAGCTGCACAATATAATTGACCTTTCAGTATATTGTTGCACACACACCATCTATTTAGCAAATGCCCTTGTTGTCAACAGCAGCCTTTTAAACTCACCTGAGCTAACAGGTATGTGCGCTGGTTACTCTGCTGCGCTTAAAATTTCTTTTTTGGTTTGCTACAATGCCTTTTCTGAAACGTTGTCTCCTTCTGCTGGAACACTGACTTCTTTCATTTAATGCCTGCAGACTATAAAAGAGAACCCAACCCAAAAAGTTTGGTTGATTAGTCTGTGGCATTCTGTTAAACTGTTGCTTATGGCGGTCTCTGTGAGCTTCTCAGCGACATTCAGCCAGCCAGGTATCCTGCCTGCAGTAGATGGAATGTGGCAATGGAACGCTGGCTGCGCGTGTCATAATAGGCTCTGAGCCTTTATATACCTGTGCACAGCAGCAGCCACCTTCAGTCTGCTGCTGGACAGCCAGCAGCAGCAGCAGCAGGAGAGGTATGTAATCAGGAGCCCTCCTGCTAAGGGTAGACAGCTGCTCGTTCCACCCCACCCCCCGCCTTAATTGGTTCTCCTCCCTTCCAAGGGTGTTGAGGCGGGTGGGAACAGCAGGGGGTGAAGGTGCTGTGTTTAAAGAGGTGGAGTTATGCAGATCTAAAACGCGTGGATTGCAGCAGCAGCAAGCCGAAAAGTGCAGGCATGTAAGGGATCTAGAGGTTGACAACATGTCTTCTTAACGGGAGTCCAGGAGCTCATCTCCACAAATGGACTTTTCAGGATCCTTGGGTGGCTCCGTAGTTTGAAACCAATTCTGGTTATCGCTTCTCGGCCTTTTGGCTAAGATCAAGTGTAGTATCTGTTCTTATCAGTTTAATATCTGATACGTCCCCTATCTGGGGACCATATATTAAATGGATTTTTAGAACAGGGAGATGGAAAAAGAGCTTGCTCTGTCCACTCCACGCATTGACCTGGTATTGCAGTATCTCCAGGACCGGTGCACCCCTTCTTTAATGCAGTTTCTAAAATCAGAAAGAATTGAATTCAATGTTTTTTGTTCATTTTGCTTGTTTGTCGGATTTGGGGATGGACTCTTTGGCTTTGCTTTTCTTCTCCTCATTGGATTTTTCATGTTCAAAGTTGCAGAAGCCAGATTACAAGCTCATTTTGGTTCAACTTCAGCAACTGTGCATTGCATTGCCATGTAATGTGATGCAATGCTATCTTTCTAGCTCTCCCTTTTTACTTCCTTTTGGATAAACAGACATATTAGGCAAGCATTTTGGAGCTTTCACCTAAATAACTACAGGTGGTGAGATAAGCTGCACAATATAATTGACCTTTCAGTATATTGTTGCACACACACCATCTATTTAGCAAATGCCCTTGTTATCAACAGCAGCCTTTTAAACTCACCTGAGCTAACAGGTATGTGCGCTGGTTACTCTGCTGCGCTTAAAATTTCTTTTTTGGTTTGCTACAATGCCTTTTCTGAAACGTTGTCTCCTTCTGCTGGAACACTGACTTCTTTCATTTAATGCCTGCAGACTATAAAAGAGAACCCAACCCAAAAAGTTTGGTTGATTAGTCTGTGGCATTCTGTTAAACTGTTGCTTATGGCGGTCTCTGTGAGCTTCTCAGCGACATTCAGCCAGCCAGGTATCCTGCCTGCAGTAGATGGAATGTGGCAATGGAACGCTGGCTGCGCGTGTCATAATAGGCTCTGAGCCTTTATATACCTGTGCACAGCAGCAGCCACCTTCAGTTTGCTGCTGGACAGCCAGCAGCAGCAGCAGCAGGAGAGGTATGTAATCAGGAGCCCTCCTGCTAAGGGTAGACAGCTGCTCGTTCCACCCCACCCCCCGCCTTAATTGGTTCTCCTCCCTTCCAACGGTGTTGAGGTGGGTGGGAACAGCAGGGGGTGAAGGTGCTGTGTTTAAAGAGGTGGAGTTATGCAGATCTAAAACGCGTGGATTGCAGCAGCAGCAAGCCGAAAAGTGCAGGCATGTAAGGGATCTAGAGGTTGACAACATGTCTTCTTAACGGGAGTCCAGGAGCTCATCTCCACAAATGGACTTTTCAGGATCCTTGGGTGGCTCCGTAGTTTGAAACCAATTCTGGTTATCGCTTCTCGGCCTTTTGGCTAAGATCAAGTGTAGTATCTGTTCTTATCAGTTTAATATCTGATACGTCCCCTATCTGGGGACCATATATTAAATGGATTTTTAGAACAGGGAGATGGAAAAAGAGCTTGCTCTGTCCACTCCACGCATTGACCTGGTATTGCAGTATCTCCACGACCGGTGCACCCCTTCTTTAATGCAGTTTCTAAAATCAGAAAGAATTGAATTCAATGTTTTTTGTTCATTTTGCTTGTTTGTCGGATTTGGGGATGGACTCTTTGGCTTTGCTTTTCTTCTCCTCATTGGATTTTTCATGTTCAAAGTTGCAGAAGCCAGATTACAAGCTCATTTTGGTTCAACTTCAGCAACTGTGCATTGCATTGCCATGTAATGTGATGCAATGCTATCTTTCTAGCTCTCCCTTTTTACTTCCTTTTGGATAAACAGACATATTAGGCAAGCATTTTGGAGCTTTCACCTAAATAACTACAGGTGGTGAGATAAGCTGCACAATATAATTGACCTTTCAGTATATTGTTGCACACACACCATCTATTTAGCAAATGCCCTTGTTATCAACAGCAGCCTTTTAAACTCACCTGAGCTAACAGGTATGTGCGCTGGTTACTCTGCTGCGCTTAAAATTTCTTTTTTGGTTTGCTACAATGCCTTTTCTGAAACGTTGTCTCCTTCTGCTGGAACACTGACTTCTTTCATTTAATGCCTGCAGACTATAAAAGAGAACCCAACCCAAAAAGTTTGGTTGATTAGTCTGTGGCATTCTGTTAAACTGTTGCTTATGGCGGTCTCTGTGAGCTTCTCAGCGACATTCAGCCAGCCAGGTATCCTGCCTGCAGTAGATGGAATGTGGCAATGGAACGCTGGCTGCGCGTGTCATAATAGGCTCTGAGCCTTTATATACCTGTGCACAGCAGCAGCCACCTTCAGTCTGCTGCTGGACAGCCAGCAGCAGCAGCAGCAGGAGAGGTATGTAATCAGGAGCCCTCCTGCTAAGGGTAAACAGCTGCTCGTTCCACCCCACCCCCCGCCTTAATTGGTTCTCCTCCCTTCCAACGGTGTTGAGGCGGGTGGGAACAGCAGGGGGTGAAGGTGCTGTGTTTAAAGAGGTGGAGTTATGCAGATCTAAAACGCGTGGATTGCAGCAGCAGCAAGCCGAAAAGTGCAGGCATGTAAGGGATCTAGAGGTTGACAACATGTCTTCTTAACGGGAGTCCAGGAGCTCATCTCCACAAATGGACTTTTCAGGATCCTTGGGTGGCTCCGTAGTTTGAAACCAATTCTGGTTATCGCTTCTCGGCCTTTTGGCTAAGATCAAGTGTAGTATCTGTTCTTATCAGTTTAATATCTGATACGTCCCCTATCTGGGGACCATATATTAAATGGATTTTTAGAACAGGGAGATGGAAAAAGAGCTTGCTCTGTCCACTCCACGCATTGACCTAGTATTGCAGTATCTCCAGGACCGGTGCACCCCTTCTTTAATGCAGTTTCTAAAATCAGAAAGAATTGAATTCAATGTTTTTTGTTCATTTTGCTTGTTTGTCGGATTTGGGGATGGACTCTTTGGCTTTGCTTTTCTTCTCCTCATTGGATTTTTCATGTTCAAAGTTGCAGAAGCCAGATTACAAGCTCATTTTGGTTCAACTTCAGCAACTGTGCATTGCATTGCCATGTAATGTGATGCAATGCTATCTTTCTGGCTCTCCCTTTTTACTTCCTTTTGGATAAACAGACATATTAGGCAAGCATTTTGGAGCTTTCACCTAAATAACTACAGGTGGTGAGATAAGCTGCACAATATAATTGACCTTTCAGTATATTGTTGCACACACACCATCTATTTAGCAAATGCCCTTGTTATCAACAGCAGCCTTTTAAACTCACCTGAGCTAACAGGTATGTGCGCTGGTTACTCTGCTGCGCTTAAAATTTCTTTTTTGGTTTGCTACAATGTCTTTTCTGAAACGTTGTCTCCTTCTGCTGGAACACTGACTTCTTTCATTTAATGCCTGCAGACTATAAAAGAGAACCCAACCCAAAAAGTTTGGTTGATTAGTCTGTGGCATTCTGTTAAACTGTTGCTTATGGCGGTCTCTGTGAGCTTCTCAGCGACATTCAGCCAGCCAGGTATCCTGCCTGCAGTAGATGGAATGTGGCAATGGAACGCTGGCTGCGCGTGTCATAATAGGCTCTGAGCCTTTATATACCTGTGCACAGCAGCAGCCACCTTCAGTCTGCTGCTGGACAGCCAGCAGCAGCAGCAGCAGGAGAGGTATGTAATCAGGAGCCCTCCTGCTAAGGGTAGACAGCTGCTCGTTCCACCCCACCCCCCGCCTTAATTGGTTCTCCTCCCTTCCAACGGTGTTGAGGCGGGTGGGAACAGCAGGGGGTGAAGGTGCTGTGTTTAAAGAGGTGGAGTTATGCAGATCTAAAACGCGTGGATTGCAGCAGCAGCAAGCCGAAAAGTGCAGGCATGTAAGGGATCTAGAGGTTGACAACATGTCTTCTTAACGGGAGTCCAGGAGCTCATCTCCACAAATGGACTTTTCAGGATCCTTGGGTGGCTCCGTAGTTTGAAACCAATTCTGGTTATCGCTTCTCGGCCTTTTGGCTGCGATCGTATGACTGTACCTTGATTGGTGCGAGTCTCCTGGAGGAATCCGGACCCTTTTGTGGAGGATTTTCTGCTTTTTCCTGTGGTATTCCATACCGACAGAATCCAAGATGTCTTTTGTGAAGAACACCATCCGTTTGTCCGTGGATCCATCTGACCAGAACAAGAACAACGTGGTTTTCATTGTCCAAGACATCGTTGAAGGCAAAGCTGGAGCAAGACGTTCTGGGATCTTCAGTGTCAACGAATTTTCACGTCAAGGTAATTATGACGTTACCTTTATGGACCAGGATGTTTGCCTTAATGTCTTTGAATGGCTCCGTGGTCACTCTAGTGACCCCTGCTTGGAAGGAGTTAGATGGGAACCTTTGTTTGGTCTGCAAGAAAAGGAGGTGACTGTGACTGTCTATAACCCTTTTACAGACCCTGAGCTGCTGGAGTGCTTCCTCTCTCGCTACTGTGAATATGTGCGGAAGGGAGTGAAGCAAGTCAATTGTCTAGGAATCTTTAACTGTCAGTATAAATTCCGTGTGAAATTGAAAAGGGATCCTGACAGTGTGGGGGGCTTTAGACACCCTCCATCAAATTTTTCCGTTGCAGGCCATAGAGGTTTCCTCTTTTACCCAGGCCAGCCCATGTTTTGCCGTAGATGCTTTTCTTTCGGACATACCATGGTAACATGCCTTAAAGGGCAGTGTTGCCGAAATTGCAGAAAGGAGGGGCATATGGCCAACCAGTGTCCAGAGGCCAAGTCCTGTGATGTCTGTGGGAGTAGTGATCACATGTATAAGGACTGTCCTATGAGTGCACCTAGACGTTCTGATAAAGAACAGAAGGAGGAGGAGCTGGAGAGGAGGCAGATGGCAAGCGCACTGAAAGTGCTGGAAAGATTGGAGAGGGAGGAGAGAGAGGGAAGGAGGCGGGAAACTGGTAGAGCCTCTCCCTCTACGGCGCCAGAGGAGGTGTCCCTGAGACCATGTTCTTCTTCTGCTGAAGAAATGAGGAAGAAGCGGAGGGAAGAAAAGGAGTTCTGGAGGGAAGTGGCAAAGGTGGAGAAAAAGGCAGTGTCTGCGAGAATATCTAGGAAAGTGGTGGAAGCAGAGCTGCCTGAGATGATGACTTTTGGAGAGGCAATGGACGCAACAGGATGTGAAGTGCAAATCTCGGAACCCGACAGTCTGAACACCCTTCGGGTCCTGAAAACACTGAAGATTTTTCTTCGGAGGATGATAGGGGTGCAAAGAAGAGTCGTAGGGAGGATGGTGGGGGCAGTGATGATGCAGATTTTAGTGAGCCTCAGAGGAAGATCAGAACTGCCAGAATGAGGAGTGTGGCTGGTGAAGCCAGCGGGTCGGAAACCAGCTGTTCTGTTCTGATGGCGGAGGAGGATAGTGGTGGTGCTGGATAGTGTCACCATATAATATTGTAAATGTTTTTTCTTTTTGTCCTCTTGTGAGCTTTGGTTTAGGCCAAAGGCTATTTCTTTGTGTAATTGGTGAAGGAGTAGAAGTATTATGGGATTTACCATAGTGTCCCAAAACGTAAGAGTGTTTAAAAGTAAAGTAAGAAGAGCTGCTATTTTTGAGTTTTTAGCTATGCAAAATGCATCTATTTTTTGTTTACAAGAATGTGGGGTAGTGGATGGTGTGAAAGGGGATGAATGGTCTTATGGAGCGTCTGTGTGGTCGGGGAGTGCATGTAATAAGAATGATGGTGTGGGTATTTTGGTTAAAGGAAGGGAGGTTGTTTTGAGTGATTATTTGGTTATTGAGGTGGGGAGATGTATCCTTGCTAATTTTGTATACAAGAATGTAAAGTTTTGTGTTATTAATGTTTATGCGCCAGTTGAAAAAAATGAGCGCAAAAATTTATTTGAAAAAATTAAGCTTTTTGTTCCAGGAAGAATACCTGTGGTAATTGTGGGTGATATGAACTGTGATGTGGGGAGAGTGAATGTGGATGTGTCTGGGAAAGCATTATTGGAGTTAGTGAATGATTTTGGGTTGTGTGATATACAGCGCGTGTGTAACATGAATCCTTTGTTGAACACTTTCTTTTCTGAGAGTGGTAGGGTACAATCCAGATTGGATTATTGTTTTATTTCTAAAAATATGGTTTCTGTTAATTATAGGCAGGAAAACGTTCTTTTTTCAGATCATGTGTGTATGTTGTGTGAGTTGGATATAAAAGTTGATGGAGTGTTTGGGAGAGGATTGTGGAAGTTAAATGTTAAACTGTTAGAGAATGAAGATGTGAGAAAGGAGTATGAAAGGCGGTATGAAGAATGGTGTAAGCATAAAAATGAGTTTGGGAATGTTTGTGAGTGGTGGGACTGGGTGAAGAAACAAACAAAAATGTTCTTTAAAAATTTAGGATACAAGTATGCAGCAATTAAAAGAGAGAGTTTTGTTAAACTGAACGCGCGGTTGAGCGTTTTGTATAAGTTAAGGGAAGGAGGAGTTGAGGTGGAGGAGGATATTTTAGAGGTAAAAAAGGAGATTAGTGAGTTTTTGTTGGAGAGAGGGAGAAGCATAGTGTTTAGGGCAAAGATTGATAAGATGGAGCAGGATGAGAAATGTTCTCGGTTTTTCTTTAAAAAAGTTTTTGGAAAGAAACAGAGTATGAGCGTGGTGTATGGAGCAGATGGAAGTGAGGTGAGTGGAGAGGATATGTGTGAAGAGGTGGCTAAGTTTTATGAGGATCTGTATGCAGTGAAACAGAGGGATGAATGTTTGGAGAATGATGTTTTGAGTGTGTTAGAGAGTAAGTTGAGTGAAGCAGAAAGAGAGAGAGTGATGGGTGAGGTGACTGGTGATGAGGTATGGAAGGTTATGTGTAGTATGGCTTTGAATAAGACGCCGGGGGAGGATGGCCTCCCAGTAGAATTTTATCGTGTGATGTGGGGTGTGATTGGTAAGGACTTTGTGGATGTATGTAAGTATATGTGGGGAAACATGGAGGTGGCTGAGAGTATGCGTGCAGGTATGGTTGTGTTAATTCCTAAGAAAGGGGATTTGAAAAGTCTGAGGAATTGGAGGCCAATAACGTTACTTAATTGTGATTATAAAATCTATGCAAAACTTATGGCTAATAGGATGCGTGATGTGATAGAGAGTGTGATTGGGGATGAGCAGTGTTGTGCGGTACCTGGGAGGCGGATTCATGAGTGTGTGTGTATGTTAAGAGATTGTCTATGGGATTGCATGGGTCGTAAGAAGAGTGTATTTTTGTTAAGTTTGGATTTTGAAAAGGCTTATGATAGGTTGTCGCATGGTTTTTTGTTCAGAGTGTTGTTAAAAATGGGTTTTCCGGCTGATTTTGTTGGGCGAGTGAGAAGTTTGTATGCGGGTGTTTATAGCTGTGTTTTAATGAATGGGTATTTGGGTAGGAAAGTGAATGTGTTTTCGGGTGTGCGACAGGGGTGTCCTTTGTCCCCTGTAGCATTTATTTGTGCAATTGAGCCATTGTTGTGTATGCTGAGGAAAGATAAGGTAATTTGTGGTGTGCAAGTGCCGGGAGGTGGAGGAAAAGAATGGAAGGTGAGTGGTTATATGGATGACGTGTGTGTATTATGTGATTCTGAATGTTCGGTGAGGCGGGTGAAGTTGTTAGTGTCTATTTTTTGTGGTGCATCTGCGTTTAAAGTGAATTGGGAAAAGAGTGAGTGTAAGGGTTTTGGAGGCGGAAGTTTAAGTAGGGATGTAGGTGTGAATGTAGTGAATGGACCTATTAAAGTTTTGGGTGTGAAGTTTTCAGAGAGTTTGGATGGGAAAGAAAGTTGGGATGATGCGAAAGGAAAAGTTGAGCAGAAGTTGAATTTTTGGAAATTGAGGAGTTTATCCTTTTTTGGGAAGATTTTAATTGTTAAGAGTGTGGTGTTGCCAATATTTTTATATATTGCGGTAGTATTTCCACCAGGATATATGTGTATGAGAAGCTTGAATAGAATTTTATTTGTTTTTTTGTGGAACTCGAAAATGGAGAGAGCTAGGAGAGAAATTTTGGTTAAAAGAGTGGAAAAAGGTGGTTTGGGTTTTCCGAATTTGGACGTGTTTTTTGGTGTGAATATCGTTGTGTTTGTTTTGAAAGTGATTAGGGCGGATGGAAAGTTTTCATCTATGTGTAGGTATTTATTTGGAGCGTATTTGTTTCGTTTAAAGTGGCAAGAAAGGGATTTGCGATGTCCGATTGCTTTTGAGGTGCCTGTATGGTATGTGTGGGTTTATAAGTTTTTGGTGAGGTATGAACTGTGTGATGCAGATGTGAGATTGCTGGAGAATAAGAAGGCTGTGTATAGGATGATTGAATGTAGAGAGGTAGAATGTGGAATAAATATGGTTAGGGGTGGTGATGTGCAGAAGGTTTGGAAGAAAGTGCGGATGAGTGGTATGACCAACAAACAGAGTGAAGTTGTGTGGCAGTCTTTACATGGAGTATTACCTGTGAGAGAGTTTCAGAGGAATAGAGGTTTGGTGAGGAGTGAAATGTGTCCAAGAAATGGCTGTGGTGGAAGGGAAAGTGTGTTGCATGTTTTTTGGAATTGCCAGTATGCTAGAGATGTGATTGGGAGAATGGGGCCTTTGTGTAAAGAATTGTGTGGTGTGAATTTGTTGTCTTTTGAGTTGTTTATGTTTGGTTTGGGAATATGTGATGGGACGAAGGAAAGAGTCTTGTGGTTGATGCTTGCATGTATAAAGGAAGTGTTATGGTATGTGAGGAATGTGTATGTGTTTAAAAGGAAGGAAATTGCTGTAAAGGATAGTGTGAAGGTGATTTTGGGGAAGATGTATGTGTGTTTCCTATGGGACAAAAAGAGGAGAGGGGAAGTGGATGCGGAGGGAATATGGAAAGTTAAAAAGTGGAGATATATTGTTAGTACCTCTTGATTTTTGTTATTGTTGTTTTGAAATATGAAATAAATATTTCCGATGATGATGGGGACAGCAAATTGCGTATTGGATTTGACGCAGCTGTTTTGATGGAATTTTCCTTTGTCTGGTTTCCATAGACTGTGGAATTTCCTCGTCTGAGGAGAAAAAAGAAAAAAAAAAAAAAAAAAAAAATCTGTTCTTATCAGTTTAATATCTGATACGTCCCCTATCTGGGGACCATATATTAAATGGATTTTTAGAACAGGGAGATGGAAAAAGAGCTTGCTCTGTCCACTCCACGCATTGACCTGGTATTGCAGTATCTCCAGGACCGGTGCACCCCTTCTTTAATGCAGTTTCTAAAATCAGAAAGAATTGAATTCAATGTTTTTTGTTCATTTTGCTTGTTTGTCGGATTTTGGGATGGACTCTTTGGCTTTGCTTTTCTTCTCCTCATTGGATTTTTCATGTTCAAAGTTGCAGAAGCCAGATTACAAGCTCATTTTGGTTCAACTTCAGCAACTGTGCATTGCATTGCCATGTAATGTGATGCAATGCTATCTTTCTAGCTCTCCCTTTTTACTTCCTTTTGGATAAACAGACATATTAGGCAAGCATTTTGGAGCTTTCACCTAAATAACTACAGGTGGTGAGATAAGCTGCACAATATAATTGACCTTTCAGTATATTGTTGCACACACACCATCTATTTAGCAAATGCCCTTGTTATCAACAGCAGCCTTTTAAACTCACCTGAGCTAACAGGTATGTGCGCTGGTTACTCTGCTGCGCTTAAAATTTCTTTTTTGGTTTGCTACAATGCCTTTTCTGAAACGTTGTCTCCTTCTGCTGGAACACTGACTTCTTTCATTTAATGCCTGCAGACTATAAAAGAGAACCCAACCCAAAAAGTTTGGTTGATTAGTCTGTGGCATTCTGTTAAACTGTTGCTTATGGCGGTCTCTGTGAGCTTCTCAGCGACATTCAGCCAGCCAGGTATCCTGCCTGCAGTAGATGGAATGTGGCAATGGAACGCTGGCTGCGCGTGTCATAATAGGCTCTGAGCCTTTATATACCTGTGCACAGCAGCAGCCACCTTCAGTCTGCTGCTGGACAGCCAGCAGCAGCAGCAGCAGGAGAGGTATGTAATCAGGAGCCCTCCTGCTAAGGGTAGACAGCTGCTCGTTCCACCCCACCCCCCGCCTTAATTGGTTCTCCTCCCTTCCAACGGTGTTGAGGCGGGTGGGAACAGCAGGGGGTGAAGGTGCTGTGTTTAAAGAGGTGGCGTTATGCAGATCTAAAACGCGTGGATTGCAGCAGCAGCAAGCCGAAAAGTGCAGGCATGTAAGGGATCTAGAGGTTGACAACATGTCTTCTTAACGGGAGTCCAGGAGCTCATCTCCACAAATGGACTTTTCAGGATCCTTGGGTGGCTCCGTAGTTTGAAACCAATTCTGGTTATCGCTTCTCGGCCTTTTGGCTAAGATCAAGTGTAGTATCTGTTCTTATCAGTTTAATATCTGATACGTCCCCTATCTGGGGACCATATATTAAATGGATTTTTAGAACAGGGAGATGGAAAAAGAGCTTGCTCTGTCCACTCCACGCATTGACCTGGTATTGCAGTATCTCCAGGACCGGTGCACCCCTTCTTTAATGCAGTTTCTAAAATCAGAAAGAATTGAATTCAATGTTTTTTGTTCATTTTGCTTGTTTGTCGGATTTGGGGATGGACTCTTTGGCTTTGCTTTTCTTCTCCTCATTGGATTTTTCATGTTCAAAGTTGCAGAAGCCAGATTACAAGCTCATTTTGGTTCAACTTCAGCAACTGTGCATTGCATTGCCATGTAATGTGATGCAATGCTATCTTTCTAGCTCTCCCTTTTTACTTCCTTTTGGATAAACAGACATATTAGGCAAGCATTTTGGAGCTTTCACCTAAATAACTACAGGTGGTGAGATAAGCTGCACAATATAATTGACCTTTCAGTATATTGTTGCACACACACCATCTATTTAGCAAATGCCCTTGTTATCAACAGCAGCCTTTTAAACTCACCTGAGCTAACAGGTATGTGCGCTGGTTACTCTGCTGCGCTTAAAATTTCTTTTTTGGTTTGCTACAATGCCTTTTCTGAAACGTTGTCTCCTTCTGCTGGAACACTGACTTCTTTCATTTAATGCCTGCAGACTATAAAAGAGAACCCAACCCAAAAAGTTTGGTTGATTAGTCTGTGGCATTCTGTTAAACTGTTGCTTATGGCGGTCTCTGTGAGCTTCTCAGCGACATTCAGCCAGCCAGGTATCCTGCCTGCAGTAGATGGAATGTGGCAATGGAACGCTGGCTGCGCGTGTCATAATAGGCTCTGAGCCTTTATATACCTGTGCACAGCAGCAGCCACCTTCAGTCTGCTGCTGGACAGCCAGCAGCAGCAGCAGCAGGAGAGGTATGTAATCAGGAGCCCTCCTGCTAAGGGTAGACAGCTGCTCGTTCCACCCCACCCCCCGCCTTAATTGGTTCTCCTCCCTTCCAACGGTGTTGAGGCGGGTGGGAACAGCAGGGGGTGAAGGTGCTGTGTTTAAAGAGGTGGAGTTATGCAGATCTAAAACGCGTGGATTGCAGCAGCAGCAAGCCGAAAAGTGCAGGCATGTAAGGGATCTAGAGGTTGACAACATGTCTTCTTAACGGGAGTCCAGGAGCTCATCTCCACAAATGGACTTTTCAGGATCCTTGGGTGGCTCCGTAGTTTGAAACCAATTCTGGTTATCGCTTCTCGGCCTTTTGGCTAAGATCAAGTGTAGTATCTGTTCTTATCAGTTTAATATCTGATACGTCCCCTATCTGGGGACCATATATTAAATGGATTTTTAGAACAGGGAGATGGAAAAAGAGCTTGCTCTGTCCACTCCACGCATTGACCTGGTATTGCAGTATCTCCAGGACCGGTGCACCCCTTCTTTAATGCAGTTTCTAAAATCAGAAAGAATTGAATTCAATGTTTTTTGTTCATTTTGCTTGTTTGTCGGATTTTGGGATGGACTCTTTGGCTTTGCTTTTCTTCTCCTCATTGGATTTTTCATGTTCAAAGTTGCAGAAGCCAGATTACAAGCTCATTTTGGTTCAACTTCAGCAACTGTGCATTGCATTGCCATGTAATGTGATGCAATGCTATCTTTCTAGCTCTCCCTTTTTACTTCCTTTTGGATAAACAGACATATTAGGCAAGCATTTTGGAGCTTTCACCTAAATAACTACAGGTGGTGAGATAAGCTGCACAATATAATTGACCTTTCAGTATATTGTTGCACACACACCATCTATTTAGCAAATGCCCTTGTTATCAACAGCAGCCTTTTAAACTCACCTGAGCTAACAGGTATGTGCGCTGGTTACTCTGCTGCGCTTAAAATTTCTTTTTTGGTTTGCTACAATGCCTTTTCTGAAACGTTGTCTCCTTCTGCTGGAACACTGACTTCTTTCATTTAATGCCTGCAGACTATAAAAGAGAACCCAACCCAAAAAGTTTGGTTGATTAGTCTGTGGCATTCTGTTAAACTGTTGCTTATGGCGGTCTCTGTGAGCTTCTCAGCGACATTCAGCCAGCCAGGTATCCTGCCTGCAGTAGATGGAATGTGGCAATGGAACGCTGGCTGCGCGTGTCATAATAGGCTCTGAGCCTTTATATACCTGTGCACAGCAGCAGCCACCTTCAGTCTGCTGCTGGACAGCCAGCAGCAGCAGCAGCAGGAGAGGTATTTAATCAGGAGCCCTCCTGCTAAGGGTAGACAGCTGCTCGTTCCACCCCACCCCCCGCCTTAATTGGTTCTCCTCCCTTCCAACGGTGTTGAGGCGGGTGGGAACAGCAGGGGGTGAAGGTGCTGTGTTTAAAGAGGTGGAGTTATGCAGATCTAAAACGCGTGGATTGCAGCAGCAGCAAGCCGAAAAGTGCAGGCATGTAAGGGATCTAGAGGTTGACAACATGTCTTCTTAACGGGAGTCCAGGAGCTCATCTCCACAAATGGACTTTTCAGGATCCTTGGGTGGCTCCGTAGTTTGAAACCAATTCTGGTTATCGCTTCTCGGCCTTTTGGTTAAGATCAAGTGTAGTATCTGTTCTTATCAGTTTAATATCTGATACGTCCCCTATCTGGGGACCATATATTAAATGGATTTTTAGAACAGGGAGATGGAAAAAGAGCTTGCTCTGTCCACTCCACGCATTGACCTGGTATTGCAGTATCTCCAGGACCGGTGCACCCCTTCTTTAATGCAGTTTCTAAAATCAGAAAGAATTGAATTCAATGTTTTTTGTTCATTTTGCTTGTTTGTCGGATTTTGGGATGGACTCTTTGGCTTTGCTTTTCTTCTCCTCATTGGATTTTTCATGTTCAAAGTTGCAGAAGCCAGATTACAAGCTCATTTTGGTTCAACTTCAGCAACTGTGCATTGCATTGCCATGTAATGTGATGCAATGCTATCTTTCTAGCTCTCCCTTTTTACTTCCTTTTGGATAAACAGACATATTAGGCAAGCATTTTGGAGCTTTCACCTAAATAACTACAGGTGGTGAGATAAGCTGCACAATATAATTGACCTTTCAGTATATTGTTGCACACACACCATCTATTTAGCAAATGCCCTTGTTATCAACAGCAGCCTTTTAAACTCACCTGAGCTAACAGGTATGTGCGCTGGTTACTCTGCTGCGCTTAAAATTTCTTTTTTGGTTTGCTACAATGCCTTTTCTGAAACGTTGTCTCCTTCTGCTGGAACACTGACTTCTTTCATTTAATGCCTGCAGACTATAAAAGAGAACCCAACCCAAAAAGTTTGGTTGATTAGTCTGTGGCATTCTGTTAAACTGTTGCTTATGGCGGTCTCTGTGAGCTTCTCAGCGACATTCAGCCAGCCAGGTATCCTGCCTGCAGTAGATGGAATGTGGCAATGGAACGCTGGCTGCGCGTGTCATAATAGGCTCTGAGCCTTTATATACCTGTGCACAGCAGCAGCCACCTTCAGTCTGCTGCTGGACAGCCAGCAGCAGCAGCAGCAGGAGAGGTATGTAATCAGGAGCCCTCCTGCTAAGGGTAGACAGCTGCTCGTTCCACCCCACCCCCCGCCTTAATTGGTTCTCCTCCCTTCCAACGGTGTTGAGGCGGGTGGGAACAGCAGGGGGTGAAGGTGCTGTGTTTAAAGAGGTGGAGTTATGCAGATCTAAAACGCGTGGATTGCAGCAGCAGCAAGCCGAAAAGTGCAGGCATGTAAGGGATCTAGAGGTTGACAACATGTCTTCTTAACGGGAGTCCAGGAGCTCATCTCCACAAATGGACTTTTCAGGATCCTTGGGTGGCTCCGTAGTTTGAAACCAATTCTGGTTATCGCTTCTCGGCCTTTTGGCTAAGATCAAGTGTAGTATCTGTTCTTATCAGTTTAATATCTGATACGTCCCCTATCTGGGGACCATATATTAAATGGATTTTTAGAACAGGGAGATGGAAAAAGAGCTTGCTCTGTCCACTCCACGCATTGACCTGGTATTGCAGTATCTCCAGGACCGGTGCACCCCTTCTTTAATGCAGTTTCTAAAATCAGAAAGAATTGAATTCAATGTTTTTTGTTCATTTTGCTTGTTTGTCGGATTTTGGGATGGACTCTTTGGCTTTGCTTTTCTTCTCCTCATTGGATTTTTCATGTTCAAAGTTGCAGAAGCCAGATTACAAGCTCATTTTGGTTCAACTTCAGCAACTGTGCATTGCATTGCCATGTAATGTGATGCAATGCTATCTTTCTAGCTCTCCCTTTTTACTTCCTTTTGGATAAACAGACATATTAGGCAAGCATTTTGGAGCTTTCACCTAAATAACTACAGGTGGTGAGATAAGCTGCACAATATAATTGACCTTTCAGTATATTGTTGCACACACACCATCTATTTAGCAAATGCCCTTGTTATCAACAGCAGCCTTTTAAACTCACCTGAGCTAACAGGTATGTGCGCTGGTTACTCTGCTGCGCTTAAAATTTCTTTTTTGGTTTGCTACAATGCCTTTTCTGAAACGTTGTCTCCTTCTGCTGGAACACTGACTTCTTTCATTTAATGCCTGCAGACTATAAAAGAGAACCCAACCCAAAAAGTTTGGTTGATTAGTCTGTGGCATTCTGTTAAACTGTTGCTTATGGCGGTCTCTGTGAGCTTCTCAGCGACATTCAGCCAGCCAGGTATCCTGCCTGCAGTAGATGGAATGTGGCAATGGAACGCTGGCTGCGCGTGTCATAATAGGCTCTGAGCCTTTATATACCTGTGCACAGCAGCAGCCACCTTCAGTCTGCTGCTGGACAGCCAGCAGCAGCAGCAGCAGGAGAGGTATTTAATCAGGAGCCCTCCTGCTAAGGGTAGACAGCTGCTCGTTCCACCCCACCCCCCGCCTTAATTGGTTCTCCTCCCTTCCAACGGTGTTGAGGCGGGTGGGAACAGCAGGGGGTGAAGGTGCTGTGTTTAAAGAGGTGGAGTTATGCAGATCTAAAACGCGTGGATTGCAGCAGCAGCAAGCCGAAAAGTGCAGGCATGTAAGGGATCTAGAGGTTGACAACATGTCTTCTTAACGGGAGTCCAGGAGCTCATCTCCACAAATGGACTTTTCAGGATCCTTGGGTGGCTCCGTAGTTTGAAACCAATTCTGGTTATCGCTTCTCGGCCTTTTGGTTAAGATCAAGTGTAGTATCTGTTCTTATCAGTTTAATATCTGATACGTCCCCTATCTGGGGACCATATATTAAATGGATTTTTAGAACAGGGAGATGGAAAAAGAGCTTGCTCTGTCCACTCCACGCATTGACCTGGTATTGCAGTATCTCCAGGACCGGTGCACCCCTTCTTTAATGCAGTTTCTAAAATCAGAAAGAATTGAATTCAATGTTTTTTGTTCATTTTGCTTGTTTGTCGGATTTTGGGATGGACTCTTTGGCTTTGCTTTTCTTCTCCTCATTGGATTTTTCATGTTCAAAGTTGCAGAAGCCAGATTACAAGCTCATTTTGGTTCAACTTCAGTAACTGTGCATTGCATTGCCATGTAATGTGATGCAATGCTATCTTTCTAGCTCTCCCTTTTTACTTCCTTTTGGATAAACAGACATATTAGGCAAGCATTTTGGAGCTTTCACCTAAATAACTACAGGTGGTGAGATAAGCTGCACAATATAATTGACCTTTCAGTATATTGTTGCACACACACCATCTATTTAGCAAATGCCCTTGTTATCAACAGCAGCCTTTTAAACTCACCTGAGCTAACAGGTATGTGCGCTGGTTACTCTGCTGCGCTTAAAATTTCTTTTTTGGTTTGCTACAATGCCTTTTCTGAAACGTTGTCTCCTTCTGCTGGAACACTGACTTCTTTCATTTAATGCCTGCAGACTATAAAAGAGAACCCAACCCAAAAAGTTTGGTTGATTAGTCTGTGGCATTCTGTTAAACTGTTGCTTATGGCGGTCTCTGTGAGCTTCTCAGCGACATTCAGCCAGCCAGGTATCCTGCCTGCAGTAGATGGAATGTGGCAATGGAACGCTGGCTGCGCGTGTCATAATAGGCTCTGAGCCTTTATATACCTGTGCACAGCAGCAGCCACCTTCAGTCTGCTGCTGGACAGCCAGCAGCAGCAGCAGCAGGAGAGGTATGTAATCAGGAGCCCTCCTGCTAAGGGTAGACAGCTGCTCGTTCCACCCCACCCCCCGCCTTAATTGGTTCTCCTCCCTTCCAACGGTGTTGAGGCGGGTGGGAACAGCAGGGGGTGAAGGTGCTGTGTTTAAAGAGGTGGAGTTATGCAGATCTAAAACGCGTGGATTGCAGCAGCAGCAAGCCGAAAAGTGCAGGCATGTAAGGGATCTAGAGGTTGACAACATGTCTTCTTAACGGGAGTCCAGGAGCTCATCTCCACAAATGGACTTTTCAGGATCCTTGGGTGGCTCCGTAGTTTGAAATCAATTCTGGTTATCGCTTCTCGGCCTTTTGGCTCAGACCAAGTGTAGTATCTGTTCTTATCAGTTTAATATCTGATACGTCCCCTATCTGGGGACCATATATTAAATGGATTTTTAGAACAGGGAGATGGAAAAAGAGCTTGCTCTGTCCACTCCACGCATTGACCTGGTATTGCAGTATCTCCAGGACCGGTGCACCCCTTCTTTAATGCAGTTTCTAAAATCAGAAAGAATTGAATTCAATGTTTTTTGTTCATTTTGCTTGTTTGTCGGATTTTGGGATGGACTCTTTGGCTTTGCTTTTCTTCTCCTCATTGGATTTTTCATGTTCAAAGTTGCAGAAGCCAGATTACAAGCTCATTTTGGTTCAACTTCAGCAACTGTGCATTGCATTGCCATGTAATGTGATGCAATGCTATCTTTCTAGCTCTCCCTTTTTACTTCCTTTTGGATAAACAGACATATTAGGCAAGCATTTTGGAGCTTTCACCTAAATAACTACAGGTGGTGAGATAAGCTGCACAATATAATTGACCTTTCAGTATATTGTTGCACACACACCATCTATTTAGCAAATGCCCTTGTTGTCAACAGCAGCCTTTTAAACTCACCTGAGCTAACAGGTATGTGCGCTGGTTACTCTGCTGCGCTTAAAATTTCTTTTTTGGTTTGCTACAATGCCTTTTCTGAAACGTTGTCTCCTTCTGCTGGAACACTGACTTCTTTCATTTAATGCCTGCAGACTATAAAAGAGAACCCAACCCAAAAAGTTTGGTTGATTAGTCTGTGGCATTCTGTTAAACTGTTGCTTATGGCGGTCTCTGTGAGCTTCTCAGCGACATTCAGCCAGCCAGGTATCCTGCCTGCAGTAGATGGAATGTGGCAATGGAACGCTGGCTGCGCGTGTCATAATAGGCTCTGAGCCTTTATATACCTGTGCACAGCAGCAGCCACCTTCAGTCTGCTGCTGGACAGCCAGCAGCAGCAGCAGCAGGAGAGGTATGTAATCAGGAGCCCTCCTGCTAAGGGTAGACAGCTGCTCGTTCCACCCCACCCCCCGCCTTAATTGGTTCTCCTCCCTTCCAACGGTGTTGAGGCGGGTGGGAACAGCAGGGGGTGAAGGTGCTGTGTTTAAAGAGGTGGAGTTATGCAGATCTAAAACGCGTGGATTGCAGCAGCAGCAAGCCGAAAAGTGCAGGCATGTAAGGGATCTAGAGGTTGACAACATGTCTTCTTAACGGGAGTCCAGGAGCTCATCTCCACAAATGGACTTTTCAGGATCCTTGGGTGGCTCCGTAGTTTGAAACCAATTCTGGTTATCGCTTCTCGGCCTTTTGGCTCAGACCTAGTGTTTGGACAAGAGGTTCCTTGTGTACTAGCCCTCGGCCTTCCAGCATCGCCACTTCGGTGGCTTAAGCTGGATGCTGCTATAGGGGGAGAGTGAGGAGGAAACGAGAAGGCGATTCCTGAAGCGACCATGGGTGTCAAGCTTCGTTTTGCTGGGACCGGGGATCCCCGGGTCAAGAATGCTTTCCGTATCGACGTCTCTGAGGAGAAGAAGGACCATTTCTCGTTGTCATACCTGGTCAACGCCATTTTCTATGAAATCCTGAAGATCCAGAAGTCGGAGATCATCTGTTTGCAGGAGTTCAGAAGGGAGCATAGGTACGTCTTGGTGCTTTCTTCTATGGCGGCTTGCCAAAACCTTTTCAAAACTCTTCAAGTCCTTTCAGAGCACCCTCAGCTGGATGGACTTATCTTCACTGTACTCTACTCTAAGGGGGATATCCCGGTGGTAATATTCATGCACAACCCCTTTATCTCCCGGGATGATATCACTGCATTCCTGAGAAGACACTGCATTTTTGTGCAATTCTCCCATAAAATCTTAAATGGAGAAGGGCTGTGGACTGGGAAGTATAAATACTTTGTGAGGTTTGGGATAGACCCTCATGGTCCTGGAGGTATTCACTATCCTCCCCTGAACTTTACAATTGGAAGAGACTCTGGATATCTGTTTTTTCCCGAGGCGCCATTGTTCTGCAGGAGATGCAACATGTTCGGGCATATCCAGGATTTCTGCAAGCAATTGCCAAACTGTAGAAAGTGCAACAAGTACGGTCATCTGGCGAAGGATTGTTCCAACCCGGTGGTATGTGATGCCTGCGGGGAGGAAGGACATGTGATTCGGGATTGTAAGGCTAAAGTCAAGCCTAGGTCCTTCTCCGAAGTGACCAAAGGTAAGCCTACTGTCCCTGCTGTTACCCCACAGGTGACTACTGCAGAGATCAATGCTGAGACGGAGCCCCCTGAGGTTGAAGATCTGGTGGGTGAGGCCCAGAACCTGTTGGACCCTCCGGCCCCTGCTGGGCCAGGTATGGAGATCTCCGAGTTGGATGTGGACCTCCCTCATCAGTCCGAAATATGTGGTGAGGGTGACATGGATGTGTCTCTAGCTCGAACCCCTGCATTGTCCTGGGGTGCTACAGACGAAGAGGTGGCCAGGGATGGTGGCCAAGGAGACTTTACTTCTGGGAGGTCTTTTGATGATGATGATACTCCTGAACTGGCCAATAAAAAACCCAGACGAGAGTACTCACCTGCCAGCGGAGGGTGCGACAGTCCTGCAAGTGACCGCATTTACCCGCAGGATGTCTTCTCCCCTGATGCTCCTTACCTTGGCATCCCTGAGAGCATCAACACCTTTGGGGTGCTTTCCCAGTCTGATGATAATGGATGAGTATGGTGTGATCAACATTGAGTCATGTATTTCTTTTCATTAATTAATGTCTTGCCAATCTGGTTGGGATGTAGTGTCCCTAAATGTAAGGCAGATCAGATCTAAAATCAGAAGAACAACTGTTCTGGACTACCTGAAACATTTAGGTGCTGATGTTTTTTGCCTTCAGGAGTGTGGGATTCAGGATGCTCCTTGTGACAAAGACTGGCCTTACGGACAGCATATCTGGTCAGGGTCTAATCATAATAAAAATGATGGGGTGGGGATATTAGTTGGGAATAAAGAAATCTCTATTGATAGTTATATTGTGGTGGAGGTGGGCCGATGTTTAATTGCATTTTTGAGTTATAGAGGGTGGCGGGTCAGAATTATTAATTTATATTGCCCTACAGGGAAGGAAGAGCGGCTTGCTCTTCTTGAAAAATTAAGTTTTTTTCTTCCAGGGAAATCTCCCACTATTTTTGTTGGGGACATTAATTGTGTCACAGAAGGAAAGTGTGACATAACAGGAAAGAAATTGTCCCATTTAATTTGTGATTTTTCCTTTTTAGATGCAGCAGTTGTTGTTCTTGGCATGCCACCACCGCCGACATACCATGCTGACCGTGGTGAGATTCATTCCAGAATTGATTTAATGTTATTTTCTAAAAATATGGTATGTTTGGATTTTTCTCAACAAAAGGTACCTTTTTCGGACCATGAATGTTTGAGAGGCGTGTTTTGTGCGAATGGTGACCAAGTGTATGGCGGTGGGGTATGGAAGTTGAATGCAAGGCTGTTAGAGGATGATGAGGTGATGAATGAGTTTAATGTAAAGTATGAAAGATGGAGAATGCGTAAGAAGGATTTTGTGTGTGTTCTTGACTGGTGGGACTGGGTGAAAGTGCAATTTAAAACTTTCTTCAAAAAGTGGGGCTATAGAAAAGCTGCCAGATATAGGAATAGGTTTAATGACCTTAATAGACGGATTGACTGGTTGAGAAAGTGTGTTGCAAGTGGTTTGGAGATGTCTGATCAACTTACTGAGGCTAAGAATGAATTGAAGCGTGTGTTGGATGAGAAAGGAAAGGAAATTATATATCGTACTAAAATTGAGCACCTGGAGAAAAATGAGAAGTGTACGAGGTTCTTTTTTAAAAAAATGAATGGTAGGAAGACTGATATGAATGAAGTTGTGAATGAAAGTGGAACCAACTGTATGGGTGAGGATGTGCTGAAAGAAGTGAATAGGTTTTATAGCAAGTTGTATGATGAGAAATGGATTGACTCTGGGCTTGTGTCATATGTTCTGAATGGTGTGGAGAAAAAACTTGATTCTGAGGAGCGTGATCTATTGTGTGAGGATGTAGTTCTGGATGAAGTGAAGAATGTGGTGTGGAGTGCTAAAAAGAGTAAGACTCCTGGGAAAGATGGTATACCTGTAGAGTTGTATGTGAAAGCATGGGAAGTTTTGGGAACAGATTTGACTGAGGTATGTAAGTATATGTGGGTGAATGGTAGGTTGTGTGAATCAATGAAAGAAGGAGTGGTTGTGCTTGTGTATAAAAAGGGTGAGAGGAAACGTTTGGAAAACTGGAGACCAATAACACTGCTGAATTCGGATTATAAGGTCTACAGTAAGTTACTGGCAAATCGTATGCGTGAAGTGATTGGTAGTGTTGTGGAGGAGGACCAAGTATGTGCAGTGCCTGGAAGAAGTATGAGTGATAACTTGTTATTGTTGAGAGATATGATTGGGGATTGCAAGGATAGAAAGCAGAAATGTATGACTTTAGCTATTGATTTTGAGAAGGCGTTTGACAGGGTTTCGCATGTGTTTTTGTTTAAAGTACTGGAAAGAATGGGGTTTCCTAGAGAATTTGTGAATTGTGTAAAATCATTGTATGATTGTGTGTCAAGTGAGTTCTTGGTTAATGGGTGGCTGTGTGACAAAGTGAAGATTAGGTCAGGAGTAAGGCAGGGGTGTCCTATGTCCCCCGTCTTATTTGTATGTGTAATAGAACCATTGTTATGTTTGATTAGACGGGATAAAATGATGAGAGGTTTGTTGGTGCCTGGTAGTGGTGGTAAGCATGTGAAAGTGTTAGGTTATATGGATGATGTTGTGGTTGTGAGTGAAAGTATGGCTTCTTTGAGTAGAATTAAATTGCTTTTGGATTTTTTTGTTGGTGCGTCTGGTTTTAGGGTAAATTGGAATAAATGTAGTTTTAAATGTTTTGGAGATAGTAGTATTCGTATGGATGGTGTAAAGTGTGAAGAGGGTGCAATCAAGATTTTGGGCGTATTATTTAATGATGACTTAAAAGGGAATGAAAGTTGGGAAGAGTGTGGTATGCGGGTTGAACGTAAATTGAATTTTTGGCGAATGAGAGAATTGACTCTGCGTGGTAAGGTGTTAATTATCAAAGCAGTGATTCTCCCTATCCTGCTTTATGTGGCGACTGTTTTTCCTTCTCCTTACAGGAAAATTAAGAGAATAGAGAAGTTGGTATTCACATTCCTGTGGTGTAGTAAGATGGAGAAGTTGAAGCGGGAGAGCCTTTTTAAGGCTTGTCAGCATGGTGGGCTGGCCTTTCCCAATATTGAAGTTTTTTTAGGCCTTAATTATATTAAGACTGTGGTTATTTTGCTGGGTAAAGGCAATAAAGGTGCTTTTATGGCTAATTATTCTGCTGGATGGATGTTGTATGGGTTATGCTGGAGGAAGAGAGATGCGAGTGTGCCTGTGGCCTTTAAGTGTCCTGTTTGGTATGAGGTGATTGAGAAATTTGTGAGAAAGCATGATTTGTTGAGTGTGGGAATGAATGATTTTAGAATGACCAAGAATGTGGTGAAAAGAATGAGTGCAAATGAGGTAGAGTGTAATATTGTTGGGCTGAGAGGGAATGAGGTTTCAGATGCATGGAAGAAGTTAGATACGTATGGGATGTCAAACAAACAGAAGGATGTTGTGTGGATGACTTTACATAATATTTTACCTGTGAGAGAAGTGCAGAAGAAAAGAGAGTTGATAAGAACAGATGTGTGTCCGAGAGTGGGATGTGGTGGTTGTGAGACTGTCAGGCATGTTATGTGGGATTGTGAGTACGCGTACAGTGTGTGGAAGTGTGTAGGTGGATTGTGTAAGGGTTTAGCAGGCGTGAATTTTGTGGATTGGCGTGTGGCGATGTTTGGAATTGGTGCGTGTAGTCGGTCTAAAGATAGAATTTTATGGTTGATAATGGCTTGTGTGATGGAGAGTTTGTGGGATGCAAGGAACCTTGGACTTTTCAAAAGGAAATCTTTATCAGTGAATGAATGTGTTAGACTTATTCTTTCAAGACTATACCTGATATATAAGTTGGACAGCAGAGGCGGTGGTGGCACAGATGCCGAAGGGATTTGGAAATTTAAAAAGTGGCATTACCTTATCAAATACCAGTGATTTTTTTCTTTGTGATTCCTTGAAGTTTCTGCATTTGTGTTACGTAAAGGATGTTCCCTTGTGATTATATTTCGTCTTATACTACTGCTAAATAAATAGAACCATGATGATGAGAAGTTTTAAGTAGCAAATTTTGGAGAAATTCATACTGTTTGCTAAAAAACTAAACTGAATGGTTTAAAAAAAAAAAAAAAAAATCTGTTCTTATCAGTTTAATATCTGATACGTCCCCTATCTGGGGACCATATATTAAATGGATTTTTAGAACAGGGAGATGGAAAAAGAGCTTGCTCTGTCCACTCCACGCATTGACCTGGTATTGCAGTATCTCCAGGACCGGTGCACCCCTTCTTTAATGCAGTTTCTAAAATCAGAAAGAATTGAATTCAATGTTTTTTGTTCATTTTGCTTGTTTGTCGGATTTTGGGATGGACTCTTTGGCTTTGCTTTTCTTCTCCTCATTGGATTTTTCATGTTCAAAGTTGCAGAAGCCAGATTACAAGCTCATTTTGGTTCAACTTCAGCAACTGTGCATTGCATTGCCATGTAATGTGATGCAATGCTATCTTTCTAGCTCTCCCTTTTTACTTCCTTTTGGATAAACAGACATATTAGGCAAGCATTTTGGAGCTTTCACCTAAATAACTACAGGTGGTGAGATAAGCTGCACAATATAATTGACCTTTCAGTATATTGTTGCACACACACCATCTATTTAGCAAATGCCCTTGTTATCAACAGCAGCCTTTTAAACTCACCTGAGCTAACAGGTATGTGCGCTGGTTACTCTGCTGCGCTTAAAATTTCTTTTTTGGTTTGCTACAATGCCTTTTCTGAAACGTTGTCTCCTTCTGCTGGAACACTGACTTCTTTCATTTAATGCCTGCAGACTATAAAAGAGAACCCAACCCAAAAAGTTTGGCTGATTAGTCTGTGGCATTCTGTTAAACTGTTGCTTATGGCGGTCTCTGTGAGCTTCTCAGCGACATTCAGCCAGCCAGGTATCCTGCCTGCAGTAGATGGAATGTGGCAATGGAACGCTGGCTGCGCGTGTCATAATAGGCTCTGAGCCTTTATATACCTGTGCACAGCAGCAGCCACCTTCAGTCTGCTGCTGGACAGCCAGCAGCAGCAGCAGCAGGAGAGGTATGTAATCAGGAGCCCTCCTGCTAAGGGTAGACAGCTGCTCGTTCCACCCCACCCCCCGCCTTAATTGGTTCTCCTCCCTTCCAACGGTGTTGAGGCGGGTGGGAACAGCAGGGGGTGAAGGTGCTGTGTTTAAAGAGGTGGAGTTATGCAGATCTAAAACGCGTGGATTGCAGCAGCAGCAAGCCGAAAAGTGCAGGCATGTAAGGGATCTAGAGGTTGACAACATGTCTTCTTAACGGGAGTCCAGGAGCTCATCTCCACAAATGGACTTTTCAGGATCCTTGGGTGGCTCCGTAGTTTGAAACCAATTCTGGTTATCGCTTCTCGGCCTTTTGGCTAAGATCAAGTGTAGTATCTGTTCTTATCAGTTTAATATCTGATACGTCCCCTATCTGGGGACCATATATTAAATGGATTTTTAGAACAGGGAGATGGAAAAAGAGCTTGCTCTGTCCACTCCACGCATTGACCTGGTATTGCAGTATCTCCAGGACCGGTGCACCCCTTCTTTAATGCAGTTTCTAAAATCAGAAAGAATTGAATTCAATGTTTTTTGTTCATTTTGCTTGTTTGTCGGATTTTGGGATGGACTCTTTGGCTTTGCTTTTCTTCTCCTCATTGGATTTTTCATGTTCAAAGTTGCAGAAGCCAGATTACAAGCTCATTTTGGTTCAACTTCAGCAACTGTGCATTGCATTGCCATGTAATGTGATGCAATGCTATCTTTCTAGCTCTCCCTTTTTACTTCCTTTTGGATAAACAGACATATTAGGCAAGCATTTTGGAGCTTTCACCTAAATAACTACAGGTGGTGAGATAAGCTGCACAATATAATTGACCTTTCAGTATATTGTTGCACACACACCATCTATTTAGCAAATGCCCTTGTTATCAACAGCAGCCTTTTAAACTCACCTGAGCTAACAGGTATGTGCGCTGGTTACTCTGCTGCGCTTAAAATTTCTTTTTTGGTTTGCTACAATGCCTTTTCTGAAACGTTGTCTCCTTCTGCTGGAACACTGACTTCTTTCATTTAATGCCTGCAGACTATAAAAGAGAACCCAACCCAAAAAGTTTGGTTGATTAGTCTGTGGCATTCTGTTAAACTGTTGCTTATGGCGGTCTCTGTGAGCTTCTCAGCGACATTCAGCCAGCCAGGTATCCTGCCTGCAGTAGATGGAATGTGGCAATGGAACGCTGGCTGCGCGTGTCATAATAGGCTCTGAGCCTTTATATACCTGTGCACAGCAGCAGCCACCTTCAGTCTGCTGCTGGACAGCCAGCAGCAGCAGCAGCAGGAGAGGTATGTAATCAGGAGCCCTCCTGCTAAGGGTAGACAGCTGCTCGTTCCACCCCACCCCCCGCCTTAATTGGTTCTCCTCCCTTCCAACGGTGTTGAGGCGGGTGGGAACAGCAGGGGGTGAAGGTGCTGTGTTTAAAGAGGTGGAGTTATGCAGATCTAAAACGCGTGGATTGCAGCAGCAGCAAGCCGAAAAGTGCAGGCATGTAAGGGATCTAGAGGTTGACAACATGTCTTCTTAACGGGAGTCCAGGAGCTCATCTCCACAAATGGACTTTTCAGGATCCTTGGGTGGCTCCGTAGTTTGAAACCAATTCTGGTTATCGCTTCTCGGCCTTTTGGCTAAGATCAAGTGTAGTATCTGTTCTTATCAGTTTAATATCTGATACGTCCCCTATCTGGGGACCATATATTAAATGGATTTTTAGAACGGGGAGATGGGAAAAGAGCTTGCTCTGTCCACTCCACGCATTGACCTGATATTGCAGTATCTCCAGGACCGGTGCACCCCTTCTTTAATGCAGTTTCTAAAATCAGAAAGAATTGAATTCAATGTTTTTTGTTCATTTTGCTTGTTTGTCGGATTTTGGGATGGACTCTTTGGCTTTGCTTTTCTTCTCCTCATTGGATTTTTCATGTTCAAAGTTGCAGAAGCCAGATTACAAGCTCATTTTGGTTCAATTTCAGCAACTGTGCATTGCATTGCCATGTAATGTGATGCAATGCTATCTTTCTAGCTCTCCCTTTTTACTTCCTTTTGGATAAACAGACATATTAGGCAAGCATTTTGGAGCTTTCACCTAAATAACTACAGGTGGTGAGATAAGCTGCACAATATAATTGACCTTTCAGTATATTGTTGCACACACACCATCTATTTAGCAAATGCCCTTGTTATCAACAGCAGCCTTTTAAACTCACCTGAGCTAACAGGTATGTGCGCTGGTTACTCTGCTGCGCTTAAAATTTCTTTTTTGGTTTGCTACAATGCCTTTTCTGAAACGTTGTCTCCTTCTGCTGGAACACTGACTTCTTTCATTTAATGCCTGCAGACTATAAAAGAGAACCCAACCCAAAAAGTTTGGTTGATTAGTCTGTGGCATTCTGTTAAACTGTTGCTTATGGCGGTCTCTGTGAGCTTCTCAGCGACATTCAGCCAGCCAGGTATCCTGCCTGCAGTAGATGGAATGTGGCAATGGAACGCTGGCTGCGCGTGTCATAATAGGCTCTGAGCCTTTATATACCTGTGCACAGCAGCAGCCACCTTCAGTCTGCTGCTGGACAGCCAGCAGCAGCAGCAGCAGGAGAGGTATGTAATCAGGAGCCCTCCTGCTAAGGGTAGACAGCTGCTCGTTCCACCCCACCCCCCGCCTTAATTGGTTCTCCTCCCTTCCAACGGTGTTGAGGCGGGTGGGAACAGCAGGGGGTGAAGGTGCTGTGTTTAAAGAGGTGGAGTTATGCAGATCTAAAACGCGTGGATTGCAGCAGCAGCAAGCCGAAAAGTGCAGGCATGTAAGGGATCTAGAGGTTGACAACATGTCTTCTTAACGGGAGTCCAGGAGCTCATCTCCACAAATGGACTTTTCAGGATCCTTGGGTGGCTCCGTAGTTTGAAACCAATTCTGGTTATCGCTTCTCGGCCTTTTGGCTAAGATCAAGTGTAGTATCTGTTCTTTTAAGAACACAAGAGCTACGATCTACACTTGACGAGAGCGATCGAACTCTGAAGGAGAAGAGCTTCGGAGCCCAGCTTACATCGGAGAAGGAAGGCGGATATCGGTGGGAGGAAGAAGCTCTAAAGAATCCAGAAGAAGACGAAGACTCGGAGAAGAATCGGGCTGTCCTGTGGAATCTTCGAGGAAGAAAATCATCGAGACAAAGACCTTTCGGGGAATTTGTCCAGAACACGACGGGAGAAGAATCTGCATAGCTCCACCCATTCCGGGAAGAGTTCCAGATCCAGCTCCAAGAAGTAACTGCAGGAGGAAAGCCATGGCAAGCGCTGCGAGGAAGGCCGAAAAGAAGAGCCTGGAGCAGGAGACAGCCAGGATGGCCCAGGCAGGAGCCGATTCTGACCCCAAGGACTCTGCCTCCACGACTGGCCAGCAGAAGGGACCCCAGAAGCCCCGCCACGAAGCTCCAGCCCTGGAGCCATGGATGCGGCAGACGGTGGCCCTGAAGCTGAAGGAAGTGGATGGGAGGGTGCCGGACATGTCCTCGGACGTGTTCTGCCAGAAGATGCTGCTGGATCGAGGCTTCTCCAGGTCGGACACCCTCAGCATCCAGACCTTCTTGACGGGGATCTTCTTCATCACCTTCGCCACTGTGAACACCTGCAGGAGGTTCTGGGAAATGGTAAGCGCAAAAGGACCGGATAATTCTTTCTCTGCCTTTACAGGTAGCTGCCCTATCCAGAGGGACGAAAGGAGGATCACAGTCTCCATGCGCAACCCGCACACCCCAGGCCAAGACATCTGTACCTTCCTGAGACGCTTCTGTTTGGTTGTGAAGGAACCCTCTCACATCCTGAATGGACTCGGCTTCTGGACAGGTAAGTGGTCGGTGACCGTTAGACTTCACAGGGACCTGGCGTACTCAGACGGACTTCGGCACCTGCCCCCGACATTCTCCCTGGGCAACTCCTACGGCCTCATCTATTACCCGGACATGCCGCGGAACTGCAGGAGATGCGGCAAGAACGGCCACGAGATGAAGGACTGCAAGGAGGATGCCTGCAGGATTTGTCGAGTGACGGGACACAGCTCGAAGGACTGCCCGAAGAAGACGTCCTGCAACCTGTGTGGGCTGGCGGCTCATCTGTACAAGGATTGCCCCAAGCGTGAGAGATCCTGGGCATCGGTGGTTGCGACGACCCCAGCTACGGAGGACAAGGCCCCGACGACCAGGCCTGTGAAGGTCAAGGACGCGACGACCAAGGCCCCAGCGGCCAAGGCCGAGACGACCAAGGCCAAAGCGGTCAAGGAGTCGGTGGCCAAAGCCCCAGCGACGGTCCCAGCAGCTCCGAAGCAGAAGAAAAAGTCAAAGGAGGGTAAGAGTTCTGTCACCCCTCTCTCGATCCCTCCCCCTGCCACCCCCGTCCAATACCCCCCCACCCCGGCCACCCCTGCTGAGGATTCCACTTCCTCTTCCTCCTTCCCCTACTCCTCAGCAGGTGTCCTTTCCCCTGCCCCGGCAGCCACTCTCCCTCCCCAGACCATGGTAGCAGTGGAATTAACCTTTCCTCCACCCGCCGCTATCTATTCCAAGGAGGATTTTCCCCTTCTTGTCTCCCCAGTTCCAACCCGGGGAAAGAGGAAGGTGGAGGACAGCCCTGCTACTGAATCCTCCAAAAAGAAGATTCTGGATTTCGTAGGCGAAAAGGAGGATACCCTCCCTGAGCCAGAAGAGATGCACATGGTTGAGACCCTGGTGGCCGAGCCAGAAGAGGAGGAACTGGTGGTCGCCGAGATCGAGGCCGCACTGCTTGACCAGATGGAGGAAGAGGGCCTGCTGGTGATCCCGTCACCAGCAGTCAACACCAACGAGGGACCACCCGACCGGAGTGGTAACTAAGGTGTATTGCCTGCGCTAACTTTTTCTTTTTTCCCTACATGATGGCTAATATTAACTTATTTTCCATTAATGTCAGGAGCATCAAGGACAAGTTCAGACGTCAGACTATTTATGCCTTCCTTACTTCCCAATTGTGTGATGTTTATATGTTGCAGGAATGTTCCCTTCCCTCCTCTAGGTCCTTCAAACATCTGGCCAGGGAGTGGTCCCACGGTCCATCCTACTGGTCCGGTGGGGGTGACTACAAGTCTGCGGGGGTCGCAATTCTGATCAGGGGGGGCGCATTCACGCTTGAGTCCGTCCAGGAGCTCATCTGCGGCAGGGCTCTTGTTGTAGATGGCAACTGGGCGGGAGAACCTGTCAGGTTCATCAACGTGTATGCGTCCCCACTGAAGAATGAGCGTTTGGAGCTTTTCCAGACCCTGCGGCTTCAGCTTGCCACCACCAGGACCTTAGTGATGGCCGGGGATTTCAACTGCCCCATCGAGGAGGATGGTCGTAGTTCTGGCACATCTGCCAAGTTGGACATCACGTCCAAGCTGCTCATCGAGATGGTAACCGAGGCCTCTCTTCAGGACGTGGTGGGCTCCATGGGGAGAGGCTCCATGAACTATTCGTGGAGCCGACCCGATGGCTCACTCCGCTCCAGGATTGACTTTGTGTTCACCTCTCGGGCAGTCAGGCAGAGTAGGCACTCGATGGTCTCCTGCTTCTTCTCCGACCACAGAGCCATTCACTTACAAGGTGTCCTCGGCGACAGTTTTCCGTCCGGCCCCGGCTCCTGGAAGCTGAATTGTGCTCTGCTGGCTCAGGATGAAGTCGTGGAGGAGCTGAGAGCAGCCTACGCAATGTGGCAGTCCTACAAGGGTAGCTTCCAAACAGTCTCTGATTGGTGGGAATATGTTAAACTTGAGTTTCGCTGTTTCTTTCAGGCCAAGGGTCGACAACAGGCGTGTGAGAAGAGGAGGGACTTCAGAGGGCTGCAGCGCGAGCTGCGGTCGCTGCAGGACCTTCTTCACTGCGGCTGGGACGTGAGGGAGGAGCTGGAGGAGACCAAGAAGAGCCTGAAAAGGCACTTTGAGGAGGAGTCCAAGCGAATCGTCTTCCGTTCCAAAGTGGAGAATCTGGAGAAGGGTGAGAAATGTAACTCATTCTTTTTCAGGAAACTTCATGCCGGTCACACGCCCCTGAACGAGCTGCGAGACGAGAGCGGAAACATGCGACGTGGGAAGGAGGACGTGATGAGGGTCGTCAGCGACTTCTACAGCGAACTCTACTCCCACAAGACTACCGACCCCGACGCTGCTGATAAGTTCCTGTCAGGTATCACTAACCATCTTGATCCTGCAGGCACGGCAGCCTTGGACAAACCTCTGATGGTGGGCGAATTGCTCTCTGCCGCTAAATCCTTTAGGACCGGCAGGACCCCGGGCAGTGATGGTCTTCCAGCGGAGCTCTATGTAGCGCTGGGAGACCTCATCTGTCCGGACCTGTTGGACCTGTACGAGGAGATGGTGGTGGAGGGTAGAATGCCTCCATCTTTGAGGGAAGGAATGGTCACGATCCTGTACAAGCGGAAGGGAGAGAGGTGCGACCTGAGGAATTGGCGTCCCATCACTCTGCTCAACGTGGACTACAAGATCCTGGCCAAGACGATGGCGACACGACTTAAGACGGTCATCGGACGGATCATCCACCCGGACCAGACCTGCGGCATCCCTGGACGTCGCATCGCAGACAGCCTCGCTCTCGTGCGGGACACGGTCGAGTACATCAAGGTCCGCCGCGCACACGCGGCCCTGGTCTCCTTGGATCAGGAGAAGGCCTTTGACCGGGTTTCCCACGAGTTCATGGGCCGAGCTCTGCACCGGTTAGGTTTGGGTAACATGTTTTGTTCGTATGTCCGTCTGATGTATTTTGATATCCACAGCTCGGTGTTGGTGAACGGCTGGAAGACTGACCCCTTCCCTGTCCTCTCTGGGGTCAGACAAGGCTGCCCTCTATCACCTCTTCTTTTTGTTTGTGTTATAGAACTCTTCGCAGAGGCTATCCGGCAGAATGGAGAGATCAGAGGGATCACCGCACCGGGTCCGGGACGACACGAGGTCAAGTGCTCGCTCTACATGGACGACGTCACCGTCTTCTGCGCTGATCGTGGTTCAGTCGACGCCCTCGTCCAGACGTGTGAGAGGTTCGGCCGGGCTTCAGGGGCCAAAGTCAACTGCAGGAAGTCGGAAGCCATGCTCTTCGGGGATTGGCAGCCGGCCTCCTCCGCCCCCTTCCCCTTCAACATTCAACCGGATTTCCTCAAGGTGCTGGGAGTCTGGTTCGGGAAGGAAGGAGCGGCCCTCAAGTCCTGGCAAGAACGCTTGGCCAAGGTGAAGCAACGGATCGGACTCTGGAGCCTCAGACACCTCACTTGTGAGGGTAAGGCACTCGTCCTGCGTAATGAGGTCCTGCCCGTCTTGCAGTACACGGCGCAGGCCTGGCCCCCACACGTCACTGTGTGCAGGGCCATTACCAGGACAGTGTTTCACTTTGTCTGGGGATCCAAGATGGACAGAGTCAGGCGGGCCGTCATGTACAAGGAGCCTCGCAAGGGTGGGAAGGGCGTTCCAGATATCCCCACCCTCCTGCGATCCTCTTTTGTGTGTGATTGTGTCCGCCGGACTTTGCAAGTCAAGAATGGCTCCGCGGGCAGGTCCATGTCTCGCTTCTTCCTGCTTCCTCTTTGGAGGCGACTCGGCTGGGACAAGTGGGACAGCTCCTTCCCCTACAACTGGACGACGCCATGGTTCTATGGAGACGTCGTTCGATTTGTGGGGGAGCATCAACTGGAGGGACTCAAGCCCGACTTGTGGAAGCCCAAAACTATCCACAAGCTAATCAGAGCCAAGGATGACGTGGAGAACATCACAGGACTTCACCAGGACACGCTGGAGACTGTGTGGACAAATGTGTCGTCTGACAGGCTGACCAACGGGCACAAGGACTTGACGTGGATGGCGATTCAGGGCGGACTGCCCGTCCGGTCATTCATGCATGCCCGGAACCTGTGCAAGACCCGGTACTGCCCAAGGTGCCCCTTCATGGAGGAAACATCTTTGCACACTTTTTGGGACTGCGGATTTGCACAGCGCCTATTGACTGCACTTGAGGACGACCTGAGGAACTCTGTCCCCAGGGCGAGCCTATCGCACCATTCTGTGCTTTACGGACTCTTCCCTGGGGTTCATACCGTCGGAGCCATCCAGGAGGCTTGGCGCCTTATGAACTGCTTCAAGGATGCCGTTTGGGTCGCCAGGAACCGGCTCATCTTGAGGAGGGAGAGGATGTCCATCCAGGACTGCCGCAGGCTGATCCACAGCCTGCTCAGAGACTATTCCATCATGGACGGTCCGGAGGACGAGGATGAGGACTAAACCCCTCCTCCCCCTCTCCTCTTATGTGTCTTGTCTTTCAATAAAGCTTCGGGCCTGTGATTTTCCCCTCCCCATCCCCTTTTTCCCAATCTCCATCCCTTATCACGGTTCGTCGTACTGTATTGATTGACATACTTTTTCTTTCAGATTGAGTGTTTTGTGTAGCATAGGGGTGTGATGTGTCTAGTTAGTGCGTCGTATCCTCATGCTATGTAAATATGATGTAGAATTCTGTGTGTACTGGGCTGCGGCACTGTACACTGTCTGTTAACTTATTTTTTGTGCTAATAAAAGATATATTCAATCAAAAAAAAAATCTGTTCTTATCAGTTTAATATCTGATACGTCCCCTATCTGGGGACCATATATTAAATGGATTTTTAGAACAGGGAGATGGAAAAAGAGCTTGCTCTGTCCACTCCATGCATTGACCTGGTATTGCAGTATCTCCAGGACCGGTGCACCCCTTCTTTAATGCAGTTTCTAAAATCAGAAAGAATTGAATTCAATGTTTTTTGTTCATTTTGCTTGTTTGTCGGATTTTGGGATGGACTCTTTGGCTTTGCTTTTCTTCTCCTCATTGGATTTTTCATGTTCAAAGTTGCAGAAGCCAGATTACAAGCTCATTTTGGTTCAACTTCAGCAACTGTGCATTGCATTGCCATGTAATGTGATGCAATGCTATCTTTCTAGCTCTCCCTTTTTACTTCCTTTTGGATAAACAGACATATTAGGCAAGCATTTTGGAGCTTTCACCTAAATAACTACAGGTGGTGAGATAAGCTGCACAATATAATTGACCTTTCAGTATATTGTTGCACACACACCATCTATTTAGCAAATGCCCTTGTTATCAACAGCAGCCTTTTAAACTCACCTGAGCTAACAGGTATGTGCGCTGGTTACTCTGCTGCGCTTAAAATTTCTTTTTTGGTTTGCTACAATGCCTTTTCTGAAACGTTGTCTCCTTCTGCTGGAACACTGACTTCTTTCATTTAATGCCTGCAGACTATAAAAGAGAACCCAACCCAAAAAGTTTGGTTGATTAGTCTGTGGCATTCTGTTAAACTGTTGCTTATGGCGGTCTCTGTCAGCTTCTCAGCGACATTCAGCCAGCCAGGTATCCTGCCTGCAGTAGATGGAATGTGGCAATGGAACGCTGGCTGCGCGTGTCATAATAGGCTCTGAGCCTTTATATACCTGTGCACAGCAGCAGCCACCTTCAGTCTGCTGCTGGACAGCCAGCAGCAGCAGCAGCAGGAGAGGTATGTAATCAGGAGCCCTCCTGCTAAGGGTAGACAGCTGCTCGTTCCACCCCACCCCCCGCCTTAATTGGTTCTCCTCCCTTCCAACGGTGTTGAGGCGGGTGGGAACAGCAGGGGGTGAAGGTGCTGTGTTTAAAGAGGTGGAGTTATGCAGATCTAAAACGCGTGGATTGCAGCAGCAGCAAGCCGAAAAGTGCAGGCATGTAAGGGATCTAGAGGTTGACAACATGTCTTCTTAACGGGAGTCCAGGAGCTCATCTCCACAAATGGACTTTTCAGGATCCTTGGGTGGCTCCGTAGTTTGAAACCAATTCTGGTTATCGCTTCTCGGCCTTTTGGCTAAGATCAAGTGTAGTATCTGTTCTTATCAGTTTAATATCTGATACGTCCCCTATCTGGGGACCATATATTAAATGGATTTTTAGAACAGAGAGATGGAAAAAGAGCTTGCTCTGTCCACTCCACGCATTGACCTGGTATTGCAGTATCTCCAGGACCGGTGCACCCCTTCTTTAATGCAGTTTCTAAAATCAGAAAGAATTGAATTCAATGTTTTTTGTTCATTTTGCTTGTTTGTCGGATTTTGGGATGGACTCTTTGGCTTTGCTTTTCTTCTCCTCATTGGATTTTTCATGTTCAAAGTTGCAGAAGCCAGATTACAAGCTCATTTTGGTTCAACTTCAGCAACTGTGCATTGCATTGCCATGTAATGTGATGCAATGCTATCTTTCTAGCTCTCCCTTTTTACTTCCTTTTGGATAAACAGACATATTAGGCAAGCATTTTGGAGCTTTCACCTAAATAACTACAGGTGGTGAGATAAGCTGCACAATATAATTGACCTTTCAGTATATTGTTGCACACACACCATCTATTTAGCAAATGCCCTTGTTATCAACAGCAGCCTTTTAAACTCACCTGAGCTAACAGGTATGTGCGCTGGTTACTCTGCTGCGCTTAAAATTTCTTTTTTGGTTTGCTACAATGCCTTTTCTGAAACGTTGTCTCCTTCTGCTGGAACACTGACTTCTTTCATTTAATGCCTGCAGACTATAAAAGAGAACCCAACCCAAAAAGTTTGGTTGATTAGTCTGTGGCATTCTGTTAAACTGTTGCTTATGGCGGTCTCTGTGAGCTTCTCAGCGACATTCAGCCAGCCAGGTATCCTGCCTGCAGTAGATGGAATGTGGCAATGGAACGCTGGCTGCGCGTGTCATAATAGGCTCTGAGCCTTTATATACCTGTGCACAGCAGCAGCCACCTTCAGTCTGCTGCTGGACAGCCAGCAGCAGCAGCAGCAGGAGAGGTATGTAATCAGGAGCCCTCCTGCTAAGGGTAGACAGCTGCTCGTTCCACCCCACCCCCCGCCTTAATTGGTTCTCCTCCCTTCCAACGGTGTTGAGGCGGGTGGGAACAGCAGGGGGTGAAGGTGCTGTGTTTAAAGAGGTGGAGTTATGCAGATCTAAAACGCGTGGATTGCAGCAGCAGCAAGCCGAAAAGTGCAGGCATGTAAGGGATCTAGAGGTTGACAACATGTCTTCTTAACGGGAGTCCAGGAGCTCATCTCCACAAATGGACTTTTCAGGATCCTTGGGTGGCTCCGTAGTTTGAAACCAATTCTGGTTATCGCTTCTCGGCCTTTTGGCTAAGATCAAGTGTAGTATCTGTTCTTATCAGTTTAATATCTGATACGTCCCCTATCTGGGGACCATATATTAAATGGATTTTTAGAACAGGGAGATGGAAAAAGAGCTTGCTCTGTCCACTCCACGCATTGACCTGGTATTGCAGTATCTCCAGGACCGGTGCACCCCTTCTTTAATGCAGTTTCTAAAATCAGAAAGAATTGAATTCAATGTTTTTTGTTCATTTTGCTTGTTTGTCGGATTTTGGGATGGACTCTTTGGCTTTGCTTTTCTTCTCCTCATTGGATTTTTCATGTTCAAAGTTGCAGAAGCCAGATTACAAGCTCATTTTGGTTCAACTTCAGCAACTGTGCATTGCATTGCCATGTAATGTGATGCAATGCTATCTTTCTAGCTCTCCCTTTTTACTTCCTTTTGGATAAACAGACATATTAGGCAAGCATTTTGGAGCTTTCACCTAAATAACTACAGGTGGTGAGATAAGCTGCACAATATAATTGACCTTTCAGTATATTGTTGCACACACACCATCTATTTAGCAAATGCCCTTGTTATCAACAGCAGCCTTTTAAACTCACCTGAGCTAACAGGTATGTGCGCTGGTTACTCTGCTGCGCTTAAAATTTCTTTTTTGGTTTGCTACAATGCCTTTTCTGAAACGTTGTCTCCTTCTGCTGGAACACTGACTTCTTTCATTTAATGCCTGCAGACTATAAAAGAGAACCCAACCCAAAAAGTTTGGTTGATTAGTCTGTGGCATTCTGTTAAACTGTTGCTTATGGCGGTCTCTGTGAGCTTCTCAGCGACATTCAGCCAACCAGGTATCCTGCCTGCAGTAGATGGAATGTGGCAATGGAACGCTGGCTGCGCGTGTCATAATAGGCTCTGAGCCTTTATATACCTGTGCACAGCAGCAGCCACCTTCAGTCTGCTGCTGGACAGCCAGCAGCAGCAGCAGCAGGAGAGGTATGTAATCAGGAGCCCTCCTGCTAAGGGTAGACAGCTGCTCGTTCCACCCCACCCCCCGCCTTAATTGGTTCTCCTCCCTTCCAACGGTGTTGAGGCGGGTGGGAACAGCAGGGGGTGAAGGTGCTGTGTTTAAAGAGGTGGAGTTATGCAGATCTAAAACGCGTGGATTGCAGCAGCAGCAAGCCGAAAAGTGCAGGCATGTAAGGGATCTAGAGGTTGACAACATGTCTTCTTAACGGGAGTCCAGGAGCTCATCTCCACAAATGGACTTTTCAGGATCCTTGGGTGGCTCCGTAGTTTGAAACCAATTCTGGTTATCGCTTCTCGGCCTTTTGGCTAAGATCAAGTGTAGTATCTGTTCTTATCAGTTTAATATCTGATACATCCCCTATCTGGGGACCATATATTAAATGGATTTTTAGAACAGGGAGATGGAAAAAGAGCTTGCTCTGTCCACTCCACGCATTGACCTGGTATTGCAGTATCTCCAGGACCGGTGCACCCCTTCTTTAATGCAGTTTCTAAAATCAGAAAGTATTAAATTCAATGTTTTTTGTTCATTTTGCTTGTTTGTCGGATTTTGGGATGGACTCTTTGGCTTTGCTTTTCTTCTCCTCATTGGATTTTTCATGTTCAAAGTTGCAGAAGCCAGATTACAAGCTCATTTTGGTTCAACTTCAGCAACTGTGCATTGCATTGCCATGTAATGTGATGCAATGCTATCTTTCTAGCTCTCCCTTTTTACTTCCTTTTGGATAAACAGACATATTAGGCAAGCATTTTGGAGCTTTCACCTAAATAACTACAGGTGGTGAGATAAGCTGCACAATATAATTGACCTTTCAGTATATTGTTGCACACACACCATCTATTTAGCAAATGCCCTTGTTATCAACAGCAGCCTTTTAAACTCACCTGAGCTAACAGGTATGTGCGCTGGTTACTCTGCTGCGCTTAAAATTTCTTTTTTGGTTTGCTACAATGCCTTTTCTGAAACGTTGTCTCCTTCTGCTGGAACACTGACTTCTTTCATTTAATGCCTGCAGACTATAAAAGAGAACCCAACCCAAAAAGTTTGGTTGATTAGTCTGTGGCATTCTGTTAAACTGTTGCTTATGGCGGTCTCTGTGAGCTTCTCAGCGACATTCAGCCAGCCAGGTATCCTGCCTGCAGTAGATGGAATGTGGCAATGGAACGCTGGCTGCGCGTGTCATAATAGGCTCTGAGCCTTTATATACCTGTGCACAGCAGCAGCCACCTTCAGTCTGCTGCTGGACAGCCAGCAGCAGCAGCAGCAGGAGAGGTATGTAATCAGGAGCCCTCCTGCTAAGGGTAGACAGCTGCTCGTTCCACCCCACCCCCCGCCTTAATTGGTTCTCCTCCCTTCCAACGGTGTTGAGGCGGGTGGGAACAGCAGGGGGTGAAGGTGCTGTGTTTAAAGAGGTGGAGTTATGCAGATCTAAAACGCGTGGATTGCAGCAGCAGCAAGCCGAAAAGTGCAGGCATGTAAGGGATCTAGAGGTTGACAACATGTCTTCTTAACGGGAGTCCAGGAGCTCATCTCCACAAATGGACTTTTCAGGATCCTTGGGTGGCTCCGTAGTTTGAAACCAATTCTGGTTATCGCTTCTCGGCCTTTTGGCTAAGATCAAGTGTAGTATCTGTTCTTATCAGTTTAATATCTGATAAGTCCCCTATCTGGGGACCATATATTAAATGGATTTTTAGAACAGGGAGATGGAAAAAGAGCTTGCTCTGTCCACTCCACGCATTGACCTGGTATTGCAGTATCTCCAGGACCGGTGCACCCCTTCTTTAATGCAGTTTCTAAAATCAGAAAGAATTGAATTCAATGTTTTTTGTTCATTTTGCTTGTTTGTCGGATTTTGGGATGGACTCTTTGGCTTTGCTTTTCTTCTCATTGGATTTTTCATGTTCAAAGTTGCAGAAGCCAGATTACAAGCTCATTTTGGTTCAACTTCAGCAACTGTGCATTGCATTGCCATGTAATGTGATGCAATGCTATCTTTCTAGCTCTCCCTTTTTACTTCCTTTTGGATAAACAGACATATTAGGCAAGCATTTTGGAGCTTTCACCTAAATAACTACAGGTGGTGAGATAAGCTGCACAATATAATTGACCTTTCAGTATATTGTTGCACACACACCATCTATTTAGCAAATGCCCTTGTTATCAACAGCAGCCTTTTAATCTCACCTGAGCTAACAGGTATGTGCGCTGGTTACTCTGCTGCGCTTAAAATTTCTTTTTTGGTTTGCTACAATGCCTTTTCTGAAACGTTGTCTCCTTCTGCTGGAACACTGACTTCTTTCATTTAATGCTTGCAGACTATAAAAGAGAACCCAACCCAAAAAGTTTGGTTGATTAGTCTGTGGCATTCTGTTAAACTGTTGCTTATGGCGGTCTCTGTGAGCTTCTCAGCGACATTCAGCCAGCCAGGTATCCTGCCTGCAGTAGATGGAATGTGGCAATGGAACGCTGGCTGCGCGTGTCATAATAGGCTCTGAGCCTTTATATACCTGTGCACAGCAGCAGCCACCTTCAGTCTGCTGCTGGACAGCCAGCAGCAGCAGCAGCAGGAGAGGTATGTAATCAGGAGCCCTCCTGTTAAGGGTAGACAGCTGCTCGTTCCACCCCACCCCCCGCCTTAATTGGTTCTCCTCCCTTCCAACGGTGTTGAGGCGGGTGGGAACAGCAGGGGGTGAAGGTGCTGTGTTTAAAGAGGTGGAGTTATGCAGATCTAAAACGCGTGGATTGCAGCAGCAGCAAGCCGAAAAGTGCAGGCATGTAAGGGATCTAGAGGTTGACAACATGTCTTCTTAACGGGAGTCCAGGAGCTCATCTCCACAAATGGACTTTTCAGGATCCTTGGGTGGCTCCGTAGTTTGAAACCAATTCTGGTTATCGCTTCTCGGCCTTTTGGCTAAGATCAAGTGTAGTATCTGTTCTTATCAGTTTAATATCTGATACGTCCCCTATCTGGGGACCATATATTAAATGGATTTTTAGAACAGGGAGATGGAAAAAGAGCTTGCTCTGTCCACTCCACGCATTGACCTGGTATTGCAGTATCTCCAGGACCGGTGCACCCCTTCTTTAATGCAGTTTCTAAAATCAGAAAGAATTGAATTCAATGTTTTTTGTTCATTTTGCTTGTTTGTCGGATTTTGGGATGGACTCTTTGGCTTTGCTTTTCTTCTCCTCATTGGATTTTTCATGTTCAAAGTTGCAGAAGCCAGATTACAAGCTCATTTTGGTTCAACTTCAGCAACTGTGCATTGCATTGCCATGTAATGTGATGCAATGCTATCTTTCTAGCTCTCCCTTTTTACTTCCTTTTGGATAAACAGACATATTAGGCAAGCATTTTGGAGCTTTCACCTAAATAACTACAGGTGGTGAGATAAGCTGCACAATATAATTGACCTTTCAGTATATTGTTGCACACACACCATCTATTTAGCAAATGCCCTTGTTATCAACAGCAGCCTTTTAAACTCACCTGAGCTAACAGGTATGTGCGCTGGTTACTCTGCTGCGCTTAAAATTTCTTTTTTGGTTTGCTACAATGCCTTTTCTGAAACGTTGTCTCCTTCTGCTGGAACACTGACTTCTTTCATTTAATGCCTGCAGACTATAAAAGAGAACCCAACCCAAAAAGTTTGGTTGATTAGTCTGTGGCATTCTGTTAAACTGTTGCTTATGGCGGTCTCTGTGAGCTTCTCAGCGACATTCAGCCAGCCAGGTATCCTGCCTGCAGTAGATGGAATGTGGCAATGGAACGCTGGCTGCGCGTGTCATAATAGGCTCTGAGCCTTTATATACCTGTGCACAGCAGCAGCCACCTTCAGTCTGCTGCTGGACAGCCAGCAGCAGCAGGAGAGGTATGTAATCAGGAGCCCTCCTGCTAAGGGTAGACAGCTGCTCGTTCCACCCCACCCCCCGCCTTAATTGGTTCTCCTCCCTTCCAACGGTGTTGAGGCGGGTGGGAACAGCAGGGGGTGAAGGTGCTGTGTTTAAAGAGGTGGAGTTATGCAGATCTAAAACGCGTGGATTGCAGCAGCAGCAAGCCGAAAAGTGCAGGCATGTAAGGGATCTAGAGGTTGACAACATGTCTTCTTAACGGGAGTCCAGGAGCTCATCTCCACAAATGGACTTTTCAGGATCCTTGGGTGGCTCCGTAGTTTGAAACCAATTCTGGTTATCGCTTCTCGGCCTTTTGGCTAAGATCAAGTGTAGTATCTGTTCTTATCAGTTTAATATCTGATACGTCCCCTATCTGGGGACCATATATTAAATGGATTTTTAGAACAGGGAGATGGAAAAAGAGCTTGCTCTGTCCACTCCACGCATTGACCTGGTATTGCAGCATCTCCAGGACCGGTGCACCCCTTCTTTAATGCAGTTTCTAAAATCAGAAAGAATTGAATTCAATGTTTTTTGTTCATTTTGCTTGTTTGTCGGATTTTGGGATGGACTCTTTGGCTTTGCTTTTCTTCTCCTCATTGGATTTTTCATGTTCAAAGTTGCAGAAGCCAGATTACAAGCTCATTTTGGTTCAACTTCAGCAACTGTGCATTGCATTGCCATGTAATGTGATGCAATGCTATCTTTCTAGCTCTCCCTTTTTACTTCCTTTTGGATAAACGGACATAGTAGGCAAGCATTTTGGAGCTTTCACCTAAATAACTACAGGTGGTGAGATAAGCTGCACAATATAATTGACCTTTCAGTATATTGTTGCACACACACCATCTATTTAGCAAATGCCCTTGTTATCAACAGCAGCCTTTTAAACTCACCTGAGCTAACAGGTATGTGCGCTGGTTACTCTGCTGCGCTTAAAATTTCTTTTTTGGTTTGCTACAATGCCTTTTCTGAAACGTTGTCTCCTTCTGCTGGAACACTGACTTCTTTCATTTAATGCCTGCAGACTATAAAAGAGAACCCAACCCAAAAAGTTTGGTTGATTAGTCTGTGGCATTCTGTTAAACTGTTGCTTATGGCGGTCTCTGTGAGCTTCTCAGCGACATTCAGCCAGCCAGGTATCCTGCCTGCAGTAGATGGAATGTGGCAATGGAACGCTGGCTGCGCGTGTCATAATAGGCTCTGAGCCTTTATATACCTGTGCACAGCAGCAGCCACCTTCAGTCTGCTGCTGGACAGCCAGCAGCAGCAGCAGCAGGAGAGGTATGTAATCAGGAGCCCTCCTGCTAAGGGTAGACAGCTGCTCGTTCCACCCCACCCCCCGCCTTAATTGGTTCTCCTCCCTTCCAACGGTGTTGAGGCGGGTGGGAACAGCAGGGGGTGAAGGTGCTGTGTTTAAAGAGGTGGAGTTATGCAGATCTAAAACGCGTGGATTGCAGCAGCAGCAAGCCGAAAAGTGCAGGCATGTAAGGGATCTAGAGGTTGACAACATGTCTTCTTAACGGGAGTCCAGGAGCTCATCTCCACAAATGGACTTTTCAGGATCCTTGGGTGGCTCCGTAGTTTGAAACCAATTCTGGTTATCGCTTCTCGGCCTTTTGGCTAAGATCAAGTGTAGTATCTGTTCTTATCAGTTTAATATCTGATACGTCCCCTATCTGGGGACCATATATTAAATGGATTTTTAGAACAGGGAGATGGAAAAAGAGCTTGCTCTGTCCACTCCACGCATTGACCTGGTATTGCAGTATCTCCAGGACCGGTGCACCCCTTCTTTAATGCAGTTTCTAAAATCAGAAAGAATTGAATTCAATGTTTTTTGTTCATTTTGCTTGTTTGTCGGATTTTGGGATGGACTCTTTGGCTTTGCTTTTCTTCTCCTCATTGGATTTTTCATGTTCAAAGTTGCAGAAGCCAGATTACAAGCTCATTTTGGTTCAACTTCAGCAACTGTGCATTGCATTGCCATGTAATGTGATGCAATGCTATCTTTCTAGCTCTCCCTTTTTACTTCCTTTTGGATAAACAGACATATTAGGCAAGCATTTTGGAGCTTTTACCTAAATAACTACAGGTGGTGAGATAAGCTGCACAATATAATTGACCTTTCAGTATATTGTTGCACACACACCATCTATTTAGCAAATGCCCTTGTTATCAACAGCAGCCTTTTAAACTCACCTGAGCTAACAGGTATGTGCGCTGGTTACTCTGCTGCGCTTAAAATTTCTTTTTTGGTTTGCTACAATGCCTTTTCTGAAACGTTGTCTCCTTCTGCTGGAACACTGACTTCTTTCATTTAATGCCTGCAGACTATAAAAGAGAACCCAACCCAAAAAGTTTGGTTGATTAGTCTGTGGCATTCTGTTAAACTGTTGCTTATGGCGGTCTCTGTGAGCTTCTCAGCGACATTCAGCCAGCCAGGTATCCTGCCTGCAGTAGATGGAATGTGGCAATGGAACGCTGGCTGCGCGTGTCATAATAGGCTCTGAGCCTTTATATACCTGTGCACAGCAGCAGCCACCTTCAGTCTGCTGCTGGACAGCCAGCAGCAGCAGCAGCAGGAGAGGTATGTAATCAGGAGCCCTCCTGCTAAGGGTAGACAGCTGCTCGTTCCACCCCACCCCCCGCCTTAATTGGTTCTCCTCCCTTCCAACGGTGTTGAGGCGGGTGGGAACAGCAGGGGGTGAAGGTGCTGTGTTTAAAGAGGTGGAGTTATGCAGATCTAAAACGCGTGGATTGCAGCAGCAGCAAGCCGAAAAGTGCAGGCATGTAAGGGATCTAGAGGTTGACAACATGTCTTCTTAACGGGAGTCCAGGAGCTCATCTCCACAAATGGACTTTTCAGGATCCTTGGGTGGCTCCGTAGTTTGAAACCAATTCTGGTTATCGCTTCTCGGCCTTTTGGCTAAGATCAAGTGTAGTATCTGTTCTTATCAGTTTAATATCTGATACGTCCCCTATCTGGGGACCATATATTAAATGGATTTTTAGAACAGGGAGATGGAAAAAGAGCTTGCTCTGTCCACTCCACGCATTGACCTGGTATTGCAGTATCTCCAGGACCGGTGCACCCCTTCTTTAATGCAGTTTCTAAAATCAGAAAGAATTGAATTCAATGTTTTTTGTTCATTTTGCTTGTTTGTCGGATTTTGGGATGGACTCTTTGGCTTTGCTTTTCTTCTCCTCATTGGATTTTTCATGTTCAAAGTTGCAGAAGCCAGATTACAAGCTCATTTTGGTTCAACTTCAGCAACTGTGTATTGCATTGCCATGTAATGTGATGCAATGCTATCTTTCTAGCTCTCCCTTTTTACTTCCTTTTGGATAAACAGACATATTAGGCAAGCATTTTGGAGCTTTCACCTAAATAACTACAGGTGGTGAGATAAGCTGCACAATAAAATTGACCTTTCAGTATATTGTTGCACACACACCATCTATTTAGCAAATGCCCTTGTTATCAACAGCAGCCTTTTAAACTCACCTGAGCTAACAGGTATGTGCGCTGGTTACTCTGCTGCGCTTAAAATTTCTTTTTTGGTTTGCTACAATGCCTTTTCTGAAACGTTGTCTCCTTCTGCTGGAACACTGACTTCTTTCATTTAATGCCTGCAGACTATAAAAGAGAACCCAACCCAAAAAGTTTGGTTGATTAGTCTGTGGCATTCTGTTAAACTGTTGCTTATGGCGGTCTCTGTGAGCTTCTCAGCGACATTCAGCCAGCCAGGTATCCTGCCTGCAGTAGATGGAATGTGGCAATGGAACGCTGGCTGCGCGTGTCATAATAGGCTCTGAGCCTTTATATACCTGTGCACAGCAGCAGCCACCTTCAGTCTGCTGCTGGACAGCCAGCAGCAGCAGCAGCAGGAGAGGTATGTAATCAGGAGCCCTCCTGCTAAGGGTAGACAGCTGCTCGTTCCACCCCACCCCCCCGCCTTAATTGGTTCTCCTCCCTTCCAACGGTGTTGAGGCGGGTGGGAACAGCAGGGGGTGAAGGTGCTGTGTTTAAAGAGGTGGAGTTATGCAGATCTAAAACGCGTGGATTGCAGCAGCAGCAAGCCGAAAAGTGCAGGCATGTAAGGGATCTAGAGGTTGACAACATGTCTTCTTAACGGGAGTCCAGGAGCTCATCTCCACAAATGGACTTTTCAGGATCCTTGGGTGGCTCCGTAGTTTGAAACCAATTCTGGTTATCGCTTCTCGGCCTTTTGGCTAAGATCAAGTGTAGTATCTGTTCTTATCAGTTTAATATCTGATACGTCCCCTATCTGGGGACCATATATTAAATGGATTTTTAGAACAGGGAGATGGAAAAAGAACTTGCTCTGTCCACTCCACGCATTGACCTGGTATTGCAGTATCTCCAGGACCGGTGCACCCCTTCTTTAATGCAGTTTCTAAAATCAGAAAGAATTGAATTCAATGTTTTTTGTTCATTTTGCTTGTTTGTCGGATTTTGGGATGGACTCTTTGGCTTTGCTTTTCTTCTCCTCATTGGATTTTTCATGTTCAAAGTTGCAGAAGCCAGATTACAAGCTCATTTTGGTTCAACTTCAGCAACTGTGCATTGCATTGCCATGTAATGTGATGCAATGCTATCTTTCTAGCTCTCCCTTTTTACTTCCTTTTGGATAAACAGACATATTAGGCAAGCATTTTGGAGCTTTCACCTAAATGACTACAGGTGGTGAGATAAGCTGCACAATATAATTGACCTTTCAGTATATTGTTGCACACACACCATCTATTTAGCAAATGCCCTTGTTATCAACAGCAGCCTTTTAAACTCACCTGAGCTAACAGGTATGTGCGCTGGTTACTCTGCTGCGCTTAAAATTTCTTTTTTGGTTTGCTACAATGCCTTTTCTGAAACGTTGTCTCCTTCTGCTGGAACACTGACTTCTTTCATTTAATGCCTGCAGACTATAAAAGAGAACCCAACCCAAAAAGTTTGGTTGATTAGTCTGTGGCATTCTGTTAAACTGTTGCTTATGGCGGTCTCTGTGAGCATCTCAGCGACATTCAGCCAGCCAGGTATCCTGCCTGCAGTAGATGGAATGTGGCAATGGAACGCTGGCTGCGCGTGTCATAATAGGCTCTGAGCCTTTATATACCTGTGCACAGCAGCAGCCACCTTCAGTCTGCTGCTGGACAGCCAGCAGCAGCAGCAGCAGCAGCAGGAGAGGTATGTAATCAGGAGCCCTCCTGCTAAGGGTAGACAGCTGCTCGTTCCACCCCACCCCCCGCCTTAATTGGTTCTCCTCCCTTCCAACGGTGTTGAGGCGGGTGGGAACAGCAGGGGGTGAAGGTGCTGTGTTTAAAGAGGTGGAGTTATGCAGATCTAAAACGCGTGGATTGCAGCAGCAGCAAGCCGAAAAGTGCAGGCATGTAAGGGATCTAGAGGTTGACAACATGTCTTCTTAACGGGAGTCCAGGAGCTCATCTCCACAAATGGACTTTTCAGGATCCTTGGGTGGCTCCGTAGTTTGAAACCAATTCTGGTTATCGCTTCTCGGCCTTTTGGCTAAGATCAAGTGTAGTATCTGTTCTTATCAGTTTAATATCTGATACGTCCCCTATCTGGGGACCATATATTAAATGGATTTTTAGAACAGGGAGATGGAAAAAGAGCTTGCTCTGTCCACTCCACGCATTGACCTGGTATTGCAGTATCTCCAGGACCGGTGCACCCCTTCTTTAATGCAGTTTCTAAAATCAGAAAGAATTGAATTCAATGTTTTTTGTTCATTTTGCTTGTTTGTCGGATTTTGGGATGGACTCTTTGGCTTTGCTTTTCTTCTCCTCATTGGATTTTTCATGTTCAAAGTTGCAGAAGCCAGATTACAAGCTCATTTTGGTTCAACTTCAGCAACTGTGCATTGCATTGCCATGTAATGTGATGCAATGCTATCTTTCTAGCTCTCCCTTTTTACTTCCTTTTGGATAAACAGACATATTAGGCAAGCATTTTGGAGCTTTCACCTAAATAACTACAGGTGGTGAGATAAGCTGCACAATATAATTGACCTTTCAGTATATTGTTGCACACACACCATCTATTTAGCAAATGCCCTTGTTATCAACAGCAGCCTTTTAATCTCACCTGAGCTAACAGGTATGTGCGCTGGTTACTCTGCTGCGCTTAAAATTTCTTTTTTGGTTTGCTACAATGCCTTTTCTGAAACGTTGTCTCCTTCTGCTGGAACACTGACTTCTTTCATTTAATGCCTGCAGACTATAAAAGAGAACCCAACCCAAAAAGTTTGGTTGATTAGTCTGTGGCATTCTGTTAAACTGTTGCTTATGGCGGTCTCTGTGAGCTTCTCAGCGACATTCAGCCAGCCAGGTATCCTGCCTGCAGTAGATGGAATGTGGCAATGGAACGCTGGCTGCGCGTGTCATAATAGGCTCTGAGCCTTTATATACCTGTGCACAGCAGCAGCCACCTTCAGTCTGCTGCTGGACAGCCAGCAGCAGCAGCAGCAGGAGAGGTATGTAATCAGGAGCCCTCCTGCTAAGGGTAGACAGCTGCTCGTTCCACCCCACCCCCCGCCTTAATTGGTTCTCCTCCCTTCCAACGGTGTTGAGGCGGGTGGGAACAGCAGGGGGTGAAGGTGCTGTGTTTAAAGAGGTGGAGTTATGCAGATCTAAAACGCGTGGATTGCAGCAGCAGCAAGCCGAAAAGTGCAGGCATGTAAGGGATCTAGAGGTTGACAACATGTCTTCTTAACGGGAGTCCAGGAGCTCATCTCCACAAATGGACTTTTCAGGATCCTTGGGTGGCTCCGTAGTTTGAAACCAATTCTGGTTATCGCTTCTCGGCCTTTTGGCTAAGATACCACATCTTGCCAGAAGGATTCTAAGCCAATCGTGCCCTTGGCCTTGAGGCATCGGCGGTGTAAAAGCCGTCTTAAGCCTCATGCTGCTTTAGGGGGCAGATACGCAAAGAAACCAAGAAGGCGATCGACCCTATCTACCTTTTGAAGATGGCATCAGCAGTAGCGGCCGCAGTGCGCTATGCCAGAGCTGGTGACCTTCGCATCAAGAACTCTTTCAAGATCGAAGTGGACGATGCATCCAAGGAGAAGTTGACCTTGAAGTTTTTCGTGAGGAGAGTGCTGCTGGAGATCCTAGGAGTAAAGAGGGAAGACATCCTGGCCCTTCAAGATCGCCCCGGTTCCTTCACTTTGACTCTGGAGTCGGAGTATGCGTGCCAGAACCTCTTCCGCCAGATTCACCTGCACCTTTCAGATGAGGATCTTAAAGGACTCACCTTTGTCATCCTTTACTCCGGTGGAGAGAAGCCGCTCGTGGTTCAGATGAGCAACCCTCATGTTCCCTTAGTTAATATTATTTGCTTTCTTCAAAACTATTTCCCAGAACTGCGGTATTCCCACAAGGTCATGAATGAGGAAAACCTCTGGACGGGAAAGCATAAATTTTTTGTTAAATTTTGTGAAGATCCAAATGGCATTGGTGGTCAGCGTCATCCTCCGTCAAGTTTCCTGATCGGTAGGGAGCGGGGGCGCCTCTTCTACCCGGACATGCCCCTCTTCTGCCGGAAATGCATGTGTTTCGGTCACACTTATGAGAACTGCAAGGAGGAGGTGGCAATCTGTAAGAAGTGCTACAAGCATGGACATGCCACAATGGACTGTACCAATGAGATGGTGTGCAACATCTGCCGGGTCCCAGGTCACTCCTTCCGGGAGTGTCCTTTGAAGAAAAAGGCGGAAACCTATGCTGAAACGCTGGCAAAGCAACCTGCCCGTGTGCCTCCATCTGCTCCCGGGGGGCAGAGGCAACCCTCTGCTGTTCCTGCTCCTGCGGGTGCGTCTACAGCGCGGGGGCAGTCTTCTAGCTCTCCAGTACCTGCTCCACAGACCAAGCCTGCTAGTACATCAGGTGGTACGTCTGCACCTGCTGCACAGAGGAAGCCAACCAACCCTCCTGCTCCTGCTGCTAAGGGGGGTCCCACCGGTGCTCCTGTATCTACTGTGCGAACACAACCCCCTGTAGGCGGGTCCACAAGCACTTCAGTGCCTGCTGCACAGGGAAAACCTGCCAGTTCTCCTATTCCTGCTGCGCATAAGCCCACGTCTATGCAGAAACCTCCAGCTGAGAAACCTGTCCGTCCTGAGAGGAGGGAAGCTTCATCTAAGGACTGGGCTGCTGATTCTGATCCGGGTGATATGGTGGTGGAGGGGAGTCCCTCTGCTGAAATCGGGACATTTAGCTCGGAGGAAGAAGCAATGGAGCTGGAAACTCGTAGGAAAAGGAAAACAGATGATAGGTCTGATGAGAATGTGGCCAGGGAGACTTCCAAGAAGTGTCCATTAAAACCAAGTCTTCTGCAATACAAGCCAATGGCTCCCGCTGCCCCTCCTGAGGAGCCAAGGCCTTCAGACCCTATAAACATTTCTTTTTCGGACTCAGAAGTGCAGAGCCCGTTAACATCGGTGGGCTTTATGTCTGATTCTGACAGTAGTGTGACCTGAACTAACCTATCATGACCTCATCAATTAAAGTAGCCTCGCTCAATGTGAGGAGTATAAGGGGCTCTACAAGAAGGGCTGCTTTGTTTTCCTACCTGTCAACAGTGGACTGTGATGTCTTTTGTTTGCAAGAATGTAACATTGACTTTGATATGAATTATGCAGATTTAAGAAAAGATTGGCCTCATGGGCCCTCTATCTGGTCCGGAGATAATGAAAATCGTTCCTCTGGCATTGGAGTGCTGTTTAGGTCGCATGACTTTAAAATCAACTCTTTTGTGGACATTTCTTCTGGACGTGCTCTTTTCTTAAATATTAGTTTTAAAGGTGTGGACTTTAGACTTTTGAACATTTATGCTTCTCCGGTGAAGGAAGAGAGACATCAGTTGTTTGAAGATGTGCAATATTACCTACCTGGTTCATCGCCTCTGATGTTCTGTGGGGATTTCAATTGTGTCTTGCCTGGTGAAGGGAGAAGCGGGAGTTCCGCCGTTCCTAAAAAAGACAAAACAGAGAAACAACTAAAGGATTTGTTAACTGATTTTTTTCTTAGAGACTCCTGGAAAGAGATCCGTAGTAATGATCCCGGTTATACTTGGGAGAACTCTTCTTCTAAATCTCGTATTGATTTTATTTTCATGTCCCAATATGTGAATGTCAAATCTGTTGTCTTAATCCCAAACATTTTTTCAGATCATAAGATGTTGCTATCAGAGTTAGAATTACCTGGGCTTGTCAAGGCAAGAGGAGTTTGGAGGCTAAATACAACATTGTTACAAGATCCTAAGGTAAGAACAGATTTTAAAGCGTTTTTTAATTATTTAAGAACAAAACAACAAAAATTTTTAACTCTGCTAGAATGGTGGGAATACAGCAAGATGAAGATAAAAAGTTTTTTTATCAAGGTCAGCATAGCCAATGCAAGAGAAAAGTCCGCTTGGCATAAAAGGCTTATTACTAAATTGCAGACCTGTTATCAACTAAGAGATGTGGGACTTGAAATGGACGATTTAATTGAAGCAACAAAAAAAGAAATTAAAAAGAGTATAGAGTCGAAGGGTAAGGAAATAATTTATAACTCAAAAATTGAAGTGATGGAGAAAAATGAAAAGTGCTCAAGATTTTTTTTTAAAAAAGTAGTTGCTGCTAAGGAAATGATAACAGAATTAGAGGGTGAAACTACAACTGAAGGTATGCTCAACCAAGCTCACCAGTTTTATCAGCAGCTTTTTAATGAGAAAACTATAGACCAGTCTTTTACTGAAGATGCCCTTAATTCATTAAAAAATAGTCTGAGCCGCGAAGACCAAGAATTGTTATGCACTGAAGTCACCTTGTCGGAAGTAGATGCTGCTATCAAAAGTTTTTCCTATGGGAAAACCCCTGGTTCTGACGGTTTGCCTGTTGAATTTTATCGTGAATTTTGGAATTTTTTAAAACCCGACTTGTTTTTAGTAATCAAAGAAGCTTTTAAGTGTGATATCCTGCCTATATCTTGGAGAAGTGGTCTGGTCTCCCTGATTTTTAAAAAAGGAGCAAAATCCCATCTGGCAAACTGGAGACCAATCACACTGTTGAATGTTGATTACAAGTTGATGTCCAAAATTTTAGTGAACCGTTTTAAAAAAGTTTTATCCAAAGTTATTTATGAAGACCAGGTATGTGGGGTGCCAGGAAGAGGAGTTGCGGAGCATCTCAATACCATCCGCGATGTCATATGGTACCAGCAATCCAGGAAGCAAGACTTAGCAATTTTATCGTTGGATTTTCAAAAGGCTTTTGATCGTGTCTCTCATTGTTTTTTATGGTTGGTTTTAAAAAAAATGGGCTTCCCTGAAATTTTTATCAAGCAAGTGGCACTTTTATATAAGAACTCTTTTAGTAAAATTTTAATCAATGGATTTTTGTCTAATGAAGTGTTTTTGCATTCAGGTGTGAAGCAAGGCTGCCCTTTGTCCCCAGTGCTATTTATATGTGCAATAGAGCCTCTTTTATCTATGCTACGAGAGGATAAAGTGATTAAAGGTGTCCCTATCCCTGGAGGACATGGAAGAGATGTGAAGGTAATGGGCTACATGGATGATATTACTATTTTTTGTTCATCACCTGCCGCTCTCAGGAGAGCTATAAGAACGACCAATTTTTTTTGTGAAGCCTCAGGTTTTAAGTTAAACATTGAGAAATGTGATTGTTTTGTCCGTGGCAATTGGGCGGATGTGTCCATCCCTGATCTCCCGATGCAGTCAGAGAAGATTAAAATTCTGGGCGTGATTTTTGATCGACAGAATGATGGAATGAAGAGCTGGGATGGAGTAAGGGACAAAATACAAAAGAAGATTGACTTTTGGAAATTAAGAAAATTAACAATCGAAGGTAAAGTTTTAATTATTAAGGCCCTTCTGCTTCCTGTCATGTTATATCTCAGTTATGTTTATCCCCCAAGTGACCTTACAGCGAGAAGATTACAGAGAATGCTGTTTGAATTTGTGTGGAACTCTAAGTTCGAAAAGTTGAAGAGAGAAACAATGTACAAGATGCACCACCTTGGTGGTAAGGATGTTCCCAACGTCAAACTGTTTTTATACTCCAAGTTTTTTAGCCTCTGTTTTAAATATATGTTTGCTTCAAGCCCTTGGGCACATTTTTTAAGATATGCAGCTGGCCACATTTTTAGGAGGCGAAAGTGGATATCCATTTCTTTAACAAGCCCAGTGTTGTTATCACCTCCACAACAATATGCCATCCTGGAGAAAGTTATCAGATTATATGGCCTAGATTCTTTTGAGATGGAGACATTGAAGAATGCAAGGAAGCTGCTGCAGCAATTAAAAAAGAAAGAAACTTTGACGCCCATAAGCCATTATTCATATAGCAGAGTCACTAAAATATGGAATTTAACAAATGCACCTTACCTGATGAATCAACATAAAGACTTAGCTTGGATGATTGTGCAGGAATGTTTACCGACTCGTGATTTCCAGTATAAAAGAAGACTTAGCACTATACAAACCTGCCCGAGGCATCAGTGCAATAATGATGAGACTACTATGCACCTTATTTGGAATTGTGATTTTGCACAGCAAGTGTGGAAAGACTGTGGTGAGCTTTTAAAATTTTTATCTGGTCTTAATTTTTTAAGCCATGAAGTGGTTTTATATGGGATTTTACCAAACATGACGAAAGAAAAAGAGAGAGTTTTATGGTGCACTTTGAGTTGTGTTAAAAGTGCTCTATGGAAGACCAGAAACATATTGTTGTTTAAAAGAGACTATATAGAAGTCAAGGATTGTATAAGACTGGCATTAAGTGAAATTTATATGTACTACCTAATGGATATGAAGAAGCTTGGAAAGAAAAGAGCCCTGAGTATATGGAACTATCACCTATGGAAGATGTTATTTTAAAGCTCTGAAGAAAAGATAAAGACTACGATATTTTAAATATAAACGCAAAATCTGTTCTTATCAGTTTAATATCTGATACGTCCCCTATCTGGGGACCATATATTAAATGGATTTTTAGAACAGGGAGATGGAAAAAGAGCTTGCTCTGTCCACTCCACGCATTGACCTGGTATTGCAGTATCTCCAGGACCAGTGCACCCCTTCTTTAATGCAGTTTCTAAAATCAGAAAGAATTGAATTCAATGTTTTTTGTTCATTTTGCTTGTTTGTCGGATTTTGGGATGGACTCTTTGGCTTTGCTTTTCTTCTCCTCATTGGATTTTTCATGTTCAAAGTTGCAGAAGCCAGATTACAAGCTCATTTTGGTTCAACTTCAGCAACTGTGCATTGCATTGCCATGTAATGTGATGCAATGCTATCTTTCTAGCTCTCCCTTTTTACTTCCTTTTGGATAAACAGACATATTAGGCAAGCATTTTGGAGCTTTCACCTAAATAACTACAGGTGGTGAGATAAGCTGCACAATATAATTGACCTTTCAGTATATTGTTGCACACACACCATCTATTTAGCAAATGCCCTTGTTATCAACAGCAGCCTTTTAAACTCACCTGAGCTAACAGGTATGTGCGCTGGTTACTCTGCTGCGCTTAAAATTTCTTTTTTGGTTTGCTACAATGCCTTTTCTGAAACGTTGTCTCCTTCTGCTGGAACACTGACTTCTTTCATTTAATGCCTGCAGACTATAAAAGAGAACCCAACCCAAAAAGTTTGGTTGATTAGTCTGTGGCATTCTGTTAAACTGTTGCTTATGGCGGTCTCTGTGAGCTTCTCAGCGACATTCAGCCAGCCAGGTATCCTGCCTGCAGTAGATGGAATGTGGCAATGGAACGCTGGCTGCGCGTGTCATAATAGGCTCTGAGCCTTTATATACCTGTGCACAGCAGCAGCCACCTTCAGTCTGCTGCTAGACAGCCAGCAGCAGCAGCAGCAGGAGAGGTATGTAATCAGGAGCCCTCCTGCTAAGGGTAGACAGCTGCTCGTTCCACCCCACCCCCCGCCTTAATTGGTTCTCCTCCCTTCCAACGGTGTTGAGGCGGGTGGGAACAGCAGGGGGTGAAGGTGCTGTGTTTAAAGAGGTGGAGTTATGCAGATCTAAAACGCGTGGATTGCAGCAGCAGCAAGCCGAAAAGTGCAGGCATGTAAGGGATCTAGAGGTTGACAACATGTCTTCTTAACGGGAGTCCAGGAGCTCATCTCCACAAATGGACTTTTCAGGATCCTTGGGTGGCTCCGTAGTTTGAAACCAATTCTGGTTATCGCTTCTCGGCCTTTTGGCACGATCTGTAGTGGGTTGTGACATTGGGCTGAAGGTTACTGTGGTGGCAGAACCGATTCTTGGCCTTTGGAGATATCCAGTGCTGCTTTTGGGAATCGGTGCTAAAGCTGCAGTGCCTTTTCTTTACGGAGGACGGTGTGTTGGAGGGAGGACGAACTTCGTGGAGGCTGCGATCCGTGTGTGATATTTTCCTTGGTATCTGGAAAAGAAGAGGAAAATCATGGAGACAAGGAGAAACCCTGGAGGAAGGAAGGAGAATCAAGCAAGCAACCCGAATGATTATTTCTCGGAGGAGCATCCGCTGAAGGACACCATCAGGTTCGTGGTTGCTCCTGACCACCGGCAGGTGAAAGATTCTCAATTTATTTTCAATGTTATTTGTAAGCTCTTGAAGATCGACAAGGAGCATCTTTTTTGCTTTCAATCTTTTTTTTCTCGAGGACTTTATGATGTTACGCTTAATAAAGCCTCGCAGTGTGAAAGTGCCTACGCTCTTTATGAAGTAAATAAAGAGAAGGTAGAGCTGGAGGGGGTGAAAGTAATCCCCTCTTTTCAGTTTTCAATGAAAGTACTGACGATTCATTTGTTTAGTCCATTTATTACAGACTCTGAGGTTGAAAGTTAACTATCAATGTATTGTGACAAAATCATCCCTAAGAGACGCGGGGAAACACAGTTTGGAGTGTGGAACGGGAAACGTGTGTATGTGGTATCATTTAGGAAGAACCCGAATGAGGAGGGGGGCGTGTCCAGACCTCCGCCGCAGGTTTATATCAACCATAGCCGCGGTTATTTATTCTTCCCAGGGATGCCACACTACTGCCGTGTGTGTAAAAAATATGGACATCTGGATGCAGAATGTAACAAGTGTTTTAGTTGCATGGGTACTCCTCACCAGATGGATGAGTGCCCTAAAAATAAGAAAAAGGATGTAGAGGAGATGGACACATCGCCTGAAGAACAGCAACAAGAAGCTAAAGACGATGTGGAAGCAGGCATTGCTGCTGAAGAGGAAAAAGGGGAAGAGGAGAAAGAAAGGAGTGAGAAGGAGGAGACAGAAAGAAAGAGAAAAGAGGAAGAGGAGGGACGGGCAATGAAGGAGAAGAAGAAGGAGGAACGGGTTAAAAAATCACAAGAAGAAGAGGAAAGGAAGTTGGAAGAAAGGAAGAGAAAGAAGGAAGAGGAAAAACAGAAGAGGATAGAGGACATAGAAAAAAGGGCCATGGAGATAAAGAAACAGATGGAAAGGAAAAAGAGAGAAGAGCAGAAGAAAGAAGATAAGAAGAAAGAAGATAAGAATGAAAAGAAGAAGATAGAAGAACAGAAGAAAGAAGATCAGAAGAGAGAAGAGAAGAGTCAAATGTTGCAAGAAATTTCTCCACTAAGTAAAGGGAGTAGTTGTGGAGGGGAAAGTGATATTCCAGAAGTAGTGGAGTCCACTCCTACTAATTCCCTGTCGCAGAGCTTACCTTGCGCGCAGGTACAAATGGACTGCACAGAAAAATCTCTAAAAAGAAGTGTGGATAGAAGTGATAATGAAGGAATACCATGTGGTGGGAAAGTAAAGGCATTAGAAGCAACAAGTCTGCTGGGGAGTGTGTCATCTTCGGATGTATCAGATCTGGAGGTAGACCCATCTTCTCCGGCAGTAGAGAATGAGGGCGGAGGGAAGAGCCCTGCACTAAATGTTAGAAGATGATCCGCTCAATGTCCCTGAATGTTCAGGGGTTTAACGACCTATATAAGAGAACTGCTTTATATGATTTTTTAAATAATGAAAATATTGATTTTATCTTTCTACAAGAATGTAATTTGACAAAAAAAATAAGCTATGAATATTTACAGGGTATATGGAAGGGTAACTTATGCTTTTCTGGTGGGAACGAGTCAAAAATTGATGGTGTGGGGTTTTTATGCTCTAAAGATTGGGAGATTGTAAATTATGAAGAGATATACCCTGGGAGGATTTTAAGAATTGATGTGCAGAAAAATGGGAAGAAAGTGAGGTGTTTTAATGTGTATGCAAATGCAGAAAAAGCCTTGAGATTACATTTGTTTGAACTGTTGCAGCTGTTTTTACCTGGAGTAGATCCATTAGTTTTAGGTGGGGATTTTAATTGTCATTTAAAAAATGTAAAAGATGGGTCAGCTTCATGTCTTAGAAATATTTTAGCAGCTTTTAATCTTAAAGATACATGGGCATTAGATGGACAAAAAAAGGAGCATGAAGTCGCTTGGGTGGGGAGAGGTGTTTCATCCAGAATAGATTATATTTTTATATCTCAAGCCCTAACATGCTCAGGTTTTAAAACGCATTCAACACCTTTTTCAGATCATAAAATAATAGAATGTAGTTTTAAAATAGAATCAGATGTGGATAAAAGACCGTCACACTGGAAATTTAATGTATCCCTACTACAAGACGAGGTGGTTATGGAAGGTTTTAAAAAGCTGTATGAAAAACTGAAGCTAAAAAAAACGTTTTTTAAATCTATTTTTAATTGGTGGGATTTTGTCAAGAAGGAGGTAAAAATATTTTTTATTAAAGAAGGAAAGAAGAAAGCTGCTGCAAAACGTATTTTTTATAATGATCTTAATGCTAAACTGCAATGTTTTTTTCACCTCGAAAATAACGGATGTGATCTGCAGGAGGCGATCCGAACAACAAAAGAAAAGATCCAAAACTGCCTGAAAGAAAAAGGTAAAGAAATTATTTTTAATTCCCGAGTAAAAGTTTTAGACGAGGATGAAAAATGCACAAAATTATTTTTTAAAAAAATATGTGACAAGAAGGATTATATGAAGGTTTTGGAAGGAGAAACAAGTTTGGAGGGGAAGAAGATGAAAGCAAAAGAATTTTATGATGATTTATTTTCTGTTAAAAACACGGATGTGTCTCTAAAAAAACATTTTTTAGAAGGACTGGAAAAAAATTTTAATGCGGAAGATAAATCTTTTTTAATAGGGAATTTTACTAAAGAGGAAGTTTTTAATACAATTAATACGCTACAAAATAACAAAACGCCGGGAGCAGATGGACTACCTGTTGAATTTTACAAGTGTTTATGGGAGATCATGGGTGAGGATTTTTATGAAGTAATTTTAGAAGCAGAAGCATCTTTTAGTGTCCCAGAGTCGTGGTGGGAGGGTCTTATTGTTTTATTATTTAAGAAAGGAAATAAAGAACTGATTAAAAATTGGAGACCAATAACCCTTTTAAATACGGACTGTAAGGTATATGCAAAGTTACTAGCAAATAGATTAAAAAAGGTAATCGGCTCAGTAATAGAAGTGGATCAGACATGTGCAGTGCCAAATCGGAGAATCAGCGATTCATTGATTTTAATCAGGGATGTTTTATGGGATGTTTTAGACAGAAAACAAAAGCTTGCTCTAATTACTTTGGATTTTGAAAAAGCGTACGATAGAGTTGCCCATGATTTTTTATTTGCAGTTTTAGAGAAAATGGGATGCCCGGATGTTTTTAGCAAACGTATTAAATCTCTTTACAAATCATGTTTTAGCAAAATATCTATTAATGGTTTTTTATCTGATAATGTAAAAATAAACTGTGGCGTTAAACAGGGGTGTCCCTTATCCCCTATTCTTTTTATTTGTGCAATTGAACCACTTTTAGCAGCTTTTAGGAGAGATAAGGTAATCAATGTTTTTTTTATTCCCGGGAGTTGCAATGAACAAGTTAAAGTGGTGGCATATATGGATGATGTGACGGTTTTAGTTAAAGACACTAGAAGCATGAACAGAGCCATAAGAACAGTGGATTGGTTTGGGGGCGCATCGGGTTTTAAAATTAACATGGAAAAATCTGGTATTTTAACTGTTGGTGATTTTATTGTAGATTCTGAGTGTAAATTAACAAGAATGAATGAAGTAAAAATTTTAGGTATTTATTTCTCAGAGTCAGGTGGTAATGTAAGAAATTGGGAGTCTCTGCTGGAAAGAGTTAAGAAAAAGATTACTTTCTGGCAGTTGAGAGATCTTACCCTGGAAGGAAAAATTTTAATTATTAGACAGGTTTTACTCCCAATGTTTTTATATGTCTCAACAGTTTTTATCCCCCAATATAATATCATGAAGAGAGTTATTAAGGTATGTTTTAATTTTTTATGGAGATCCAAGATGGAAAGAGTAAAGAGAGAGGAGATATATAAATCAAAGAAAAAAGGTGGGAAAGGTTTTCCGGATATTAGGTCCTTTTTATATGCAAAGTATGTAGCGAACTGTGTATGCACTTTATTAGGACCAGGCTCTAAGCTAAAGTTGTTTTCTATATATAATTTAGGTTTCTATATTAGAAATTATAAATGGTTGGAGATGTCTCTAAATAGGCCTTATAGGTTTTTACCTCCAGGAAATTATATTGTTTTAGGAAAAATTTTAAGAGATTTTAAACTTAAGATGGTCGAAATAAATGTTCTTAAATGCCATAAAAAAATCCTAAAAATCCTGGAAGAGAGAATAGGTATCAGTCCTGTGGAACATTTTTCATTCAAAATTGTGGAAAGAATCTGGATGAATGTAAATTATAGTGTGTTATCTAATGAACACAGGGATTTACTCTGGTGTATAGTAAAAGACTGCCTGCCAACCCGTGAGTTCCAACACAGGCGTGGGTTGGTAAGATCTGAAGTGTGCCCAAGATCCAGGTGTGGGAATAGTGAAACACCCATGCACATCTTCTGGAATTGTAATTTTGCACAGACAATATGGAGGAAAGTGTGCAATATAGTGAGAGCTGTGAGTACTGTTAATTTTTTGGATTTTAACAGAGTATTTTATGGGATGGGGATAAGAGAGGAGGATTTTAAAATTGTATGGATTATTATTGCATGTGTGAAGGCGGCATTGTGGAAAGCAAGGAACATTTTAGTGTTTAAACATAAGGAAGTAACAGTCGACCAGTGTATTAAATTATGTCTAACTTATTTGTACATGTATTTCTGGAGGGACAAAATGACGCTTGGCAAGGTGAAAGCAAATGAGAAATGGAAACAATGTAAATGGAATGAACTTACCTTGTAAGATTTGATTTTTTGAAAACCTGTGGAAAAACAAAAAAAGAACAAAAACAAACAAAAAAAAATAGCCAAAACTATATAATTTTTTAAAAAAAAAAAAAAGAGGGAAAAAATAAATAAATATATATATATAAAAGAAAAAGAAAATAAAAGATTTGGAGAAGTATTAAAATTGGTAGAATGCACGATGATGGATTTGAGTCTTCTTATCTTTTTGTTGATTCCAAGACTTTGTAATCTGAGTGTAAAAAAAAAAAAAAAAAAAAAAATCTGTTCTTATCAGTTTAATATCTGATACGTCCCCTATCTGGGGACCATATATTAAATGGATTTTTAGAACAGGGAGATGGAAAAAGAGCTTGCTCTGTCCACTCCACGCATTGACCTGGTATTGCAGTATCTCCAGGACCGGTGCACCCCTTCTTTAATGCAGTTTCTAAAATCAGAAAGAATTGAATTCAATGTTTTTTGTTCATTTTGCTTGTTTGTCGGATTTTGGGATGGACTCTTTGGCTTTGCTTTTCTTCTCCTCATTGGATTTTTCATGTTCAAAGTTGCAGAAGCCAGATTACAAGCTCATTTTGGTTCAACTTCAGCAACTGTGCATTGCATTGCCATGTAATGTGATGCAATGCTATCTTTCTAGCTCTCCCTTTTTACTTCCTTTTGGATAAACAGACATATTAGGCAAGCATTTTGGAGCTTTCACCTAAATAACTACAGGTGGTGAGATAAGCTGCACAATATAATTGACCTTTCAGTATATTGTTGCACACACACCATCTATTTAGCAAATGCCCTTGTTATCAACAGCAGCCTTTTAAACTCACCTGAGCTAACAGGTATGTGCGCTGGTTACTCTGCTGCGCTTAAAATTTCTTTTTTGGTTTGCTACAATGCCTTTTCTGAAACGTTGTCTCCTTCTGCTGGAACACTGACTTCTTTCATTTAATGCCTGCAGACTATAAAAGAGAACCCAACCCAAAAAGTTTGGCTGATTAGTCTGTGGCATTCTGTTAAACTGTTGCTTATGGCGGTCTCTGTGAGCTTCTCAGCGACATTCAGCCAGCCAGGTATCCTGCCTGCAGTAGATGGAATGTGGCAATGGAACGCTGGCTGCGCGTGTCATAATAGGCTCTGAGCCTTTATATACCTGTGCACAGCAGCAGCCACCTTCAGTCTACTGCTGGACAGCCAGCAGCAGCAGCAGCAGGAGAGGTATGTAATCAGGAGCCCTCCTGCTAAGGGTAGACAGCTGCTCGTTCCACCCCACCCCCCGCCTTAATTGGTTCTCCTCCCTTCCAACGGTGTTGAGGCGGGTGGGAACAGCAGGGGGTGAAGGTGCTGTGTTTAAAGAGGTGGAGTTATGCAGATCTAAAACGCGTGGATTGCAGCAGCAGCAAGCCGAAAAGTGCAGGCATGTAAGGGATCTAGAGGTTGACAACATGTCTTCTTAACGGGAGTCCAGGAGCTCATCTCCACAAATGGACTTTTCAGGATCCTTGGGTGGCTCCGTAGTTTGAAACCAATTCTGGTTATCGCTTCTCGGCCTTTTGGCTAAGATCAAGTGTAGTATCTGTTCTTATCAGTTTAATATCTGATACGTCCCCTATCTGGGGACCATATATTAAATGGATTTTTAGAACAGGGAGATGGAAAAAGAGCTTGCTCTGTCCACTCCACGCATTGACCTGGTATTGCAGTATCTCCAGGACCGGTGCACCCCTTCTTTAATGCAGTTTCTAAAATCAGAAAGAATTGAATTCAATGTTTTTTGTTCATTTTGCTTGTTTGTCGGATTTTGGGATGGACTCTTTGGCTTTGCTTTTCTTCTCCTCATTGGATTTTTCATGTTCAAAGTTGCAGAAGCCAGATTACAAGCTCATTTTGGTTCAACTTCAGCAACTGTGCATTGCATTGCCATGTAATGTGATGCAATGCTATCTTTCTAGCTCTCCCTTTTTACTTCCTTTTGGATAAACAGACATATTAGGCAAGCATTTTGGAGCTTTCACCTAAATAACTACAGGTGGTGAGATAAGCTGCACAATATAATTGACCTTTCAGTATATTGTTGCACACACACCATCTATTTAGCAAATGCCCTTGTTATCAACAGCAGCCTTTTAAACTCACCTGAGCTAACAGGTATGTGCGCTGGTTACTCTGCTGCGCTTAAAATTTCTTTTTTGGTTTGCTACAATGCCTTTTCTGAAACGTTGTCTCCTTCTGCTGGAACACTGACTTCTTTCATTTAATGCCTGCAGACTATAAAAGAGAACCCAACCCAAAAAGTTTGGCTGATTAGTCTGTGGCATTCTGTTAAACTGTTGCTTATGGCGGTCTCTGTGAGCTTCTCAGCGACATTCAGCCAGCCAGGTATCCTGCCTGCAGTAGATGGAATGTGGCAATGGAACGCTGGCTGCGCGTGTCATAATAGGCTCTGAGCCTTTATATACCTGTGCACAGCAGCAGCCACCTTCAGTCTGCTGCTGGACAGCCAGCAGCAGCAGCAGGAGAGGTATGTAATCAGGAGCCCTCCTGCTAAGGGTAGACAGCTGCTCGTTCCACCCCACCCCCCGCCTTAATTGGTTCTCCTCCCTTCCAACGGTGTTGAGGTGGGTGGGAACAGCAGGGGGTGAAGGTGCTGTGTTTAAAGAGGTGGAGTTATGCAGATCTAAAACGCGTGGATTGCAGCAGCAGCAAGCCGAAAAGTGCAGGCATGTAAGGGATCTAGAGGTTGACAACATGTCTTCTTAACGGGAGTCCAGGAGCTCATCTCCACAAATGGACTTTTCAGGATCCTTGGGTGGCTCCGTAGTTTGAAACCAATTCTGGTTATCGCTTCTCGGCCTTTTGGCTAAGATCAAGTGTAGTATCTGTTCTTATCAGTTTAATATCTGATACGTCCCCTATCTGGGGACCATATATTAAATGGATTTTTAGAACAGGGAGATGGAAAAAGAGCTTGCTCTGTCCACTCCACGCATTGACCTGGTATTGCAGTATCTCCAGGACCGGTGCACCCCTTCTTTAATGCAGTTTCTAAAATCAGAAAGAATTGAATTCAATGTTTTTTGTTCATTTTGCTTGTTTGTCGGATTTTGGGATGGACTCTTTGGCTTTGCTTTTCTTCTCCTCATTGGATTTTTCATGTTCAAAGTTGCAGAAGCCAGATTACAAGCTCATTTTGGTTCAACTTCAGCAACTGTGCATTGCATTGCCATGTAATGTGATGCAATGCTATCTTTCTAGCTCTCCCTTTTTACTTCCTTTTGGATAAACAGACATATTAGGCAAGCATTTTGGAGCTTTCACCTAAATAACTACAGGTGGTGAGATAAGCTGCACAATATAATTGACCTTTCAGTATATTGTTGCACACACACCATCTATTTAGCAAATGCCCTTGTTATCAACAGCAGCCTTTTAAACTCACCTGAGCTAACAGGTATGTGCGCTGGTTACTCTGCTGCGCTTAAAATTTCTTTTTTGGTTTGCTACAATGCCTTTTCTGAAACGTTGTCTCCTTCTGCTGGAACACTGACTTCTTTCATTTAATGCCTGCAGACTATAAAAGAGAACCCAACCCAAAAAGTTTGGCTGATTAGTCTGTGGCATTCTGTTAAACTGTTGCTTATGGCGGTCTCTGTGAGCTTCTCAGCGACATTCAGCCAGCCAGGTATCCTGCCTGCAGTAGATGGAATGTGGCAATGGAACGCTGGCTGCGCGTGTCATAATAGGCTCTGAGCCTTTATATACCTGTGCACAGCAGCAGCCACCTTCAGTCTACTGCTGGACAGCCAGCAGCAGCAGCAGCAGGAGAGGTATGTAATCAGGAGCCCTCCTGCTAAGGGTAGACAGCTGCTCGTTCCACCCCACCCCCCGCCTTAATTGGTTCTCCTCCCTTCCAACGGTGTTGAGGTGGGTGGGAACAGCAGGGGGTGAAGGTGCTGTGTTTAAAGAGGTGGAGTTATGCAGATCTAAAACGCGTGGATTGCAGCAGCAGCAAGCCGAAAAGTGCAGGCATGTAAGGGATCTAGAGGTTGACAACATGTCTTCTTAACGGGAGTCCAGGAGCTCATCTCCACAAATGGACTTTTCAGGATCCTTGGGTGGCTCCGTAGTTTGAAACCAATTCTGGTTATCGCTTCTCGGCCTTTTGGCTAAGATCAAGTGTAGTATCTGTTCTTATCAGTTTAATATCTGATACGTCCCCTATCTGGGGACCATATATTAAATGGATTTTTAGAACAGGGAGATGGAAAAAGAGCTTGCTCTGTCCACTCCACGCATTGACCTGGTATTGCAGTATCTCCAGGACCGGTGCACCCCTTCTTTAATGCAGTTTCTAAAATCAGAAAGAATTGAATTCAATGTTTTTTGTTCATTTTGCTTGTTTGTCGGATTTTGGGATGGACTCTTTGGCTTTGCTTTTCTTCTCCTCATTGGATTTTTCATGTTCAAAGTTGCAGAAGCCAGATTACAAGCTCATTTTGGTTCAACTTCAGCAACTGTGCATTGCATTGCCATGTAATGTGATGCAATGCTATCTTTCTAGCTCTCCCTTTTTACTTCCTTTTGGATAAACAGACATATTAGGCAAGCATTTTGGAGCTTTCACCTAAATAACTACAGGTGGTGAGATAAGCTGTACAATATAATTGACCTTTCAGTATATTGTTGCACACACACCATCTATTTAGCAAATGCCCTTGTTATCAACAGCAGCCTTTTAAACTCACCTGAGCTAACAGGTATGTGCGCTGGTTACTCTGCTGCGCTTAAAATTTCTTTTTTGGTTTGCTACAATGCCTTTTCTGAAACGTTGTCTCATTCTGCTGGAACACTGACTTCTTTCATTTAATGCCTGCAGACTATAAAAGAGAACCCAACCCAAAAAGTTTGGTTGATTAGTCTGTGGCATTCTGTTAAACTGTTGCTTATGGCGGTCTCTGTGAGCTTCTCAGCGACATTCAGCCAGCCAGGTATCCTGCCTGCAGTAGATGGAATGTGGCAATGGAACGCTGGCTGCGCGTGTCATAATAGGCTCTGAGCCTTTATATACCTGTGCACAGCAGCAGCCACCTTCAGTCTGCTGCTGGACAGCCAGCAGCAGCAGCAGGAGAGGTATGTAATCAGGAGCCCTCCTGCTAAGGGTAGACAGCTGCTCGTTCCACCCCACCCCCCGCCTTAATTGGTTCTCCTCCCTTCCAACGGTGTTGAGGCGGGTGGGAACAGCAGGGGGTGAAGGTGCTGTGTTTAAAGAGGTGGAGTTATGCAGATCTAAAACGCGTGGATTGCAGCATCAGCAAGCCGAAAAGTGCAGGCATGTAAGGGATCTAGAGGTTGACAACATGTCTTCTTAACGGGAGTCCAGGAGCTCATCTCCACAAATGGACTTTTCAGGATCCTTGGGTGGCTCCGTAGTTTGAAACCAATTCTGGTTATCGCTTCTTGGCCTTTTGGCTAAGATCAAGTGTAGTATCTTTCGAAAAGGTGGTTTTGGATGTTGGCCGCCCTAGTAGATTGATACATTATGCACACTGGGGTTTAGGCGCTTGTTAGTACGCCAGGTGGCTAATATAGTCATCTGGTGGAAAGCATGGCCCCCCAGGATCGACGCCATTGGGCCGGGGAAGATCGAAAGCCCGAAGTGTGAAGTGCCCCAGGAGTGGTGACCCTGGGGTGCCTTAACTCACTGGGATTGGGAACCCCACTTGAGTTTATGGCACATTTGCACAAGCACTTCAAATTTTCTTTCTTCGCACACACCCTTATTCCGGGCCTTCTGGCCTTAGGATGGGGAATTTTTCAATTCCCGGTCGAAGGTCCGGGCAGTATTATACTGTGAAACCTTCACTATTTATTTAATTTCTTTGTCACTGTGTGTCCACTTATTCACGTGTGTCACGTCCTACTAGGATTTTGTCGGGATGCGGTTCCCTTACGGGTTCCTCTCTTGGCAGGTCTAGGGGGGGAGTGTGTGGCCATCAGGTTCCGCTCCCCCCTGAACCCCCCTGGCTCTCCTCTTTCGGGAGGAGAGCGTTGTTGGCTCCCCTCTTCCGGGAGGGGAGCACAGTCTTTGGCTCCCAGTGCCTTGCTCGGGTGAGAACTCGGGCAGGTGCTGGGGGTAAGATTGGGTCGCCTCTGGCTTCGGCTGGAGGTGGCTTTTTGTCCCTGTTCCTCGCTGTGGCCTTTTGGCTCGGAGGGACGGGGAATGGTTTGGGGGACCCTTCTCCTTTTGGAGAGGGTTTCAAGAAGACCAGCATCCTAGTGCACTTTTTTTGTGGCACTTGTCACTTTTTTAAGCGCACTCGGGTTTTGTACACGAATTCGGGCTTTCAAAAAAAAAAAAAAAATCTGTTCTTATCAGTTTAATATCTGATACGTCCCCTATCTGGGGACCATATATTAAATGGATTTTTAGAACAGGGAGATGGAAAAAGAGCTTGCTCTGTCCACTCCACGCATTGACCTGGTATTGCAGTATCTCCAGGACCGGTGCACCCCTTCTTTAATGCAGTTTCTAAAATCAGAAAGAATTGAATTCAATGTTTTTTGTTCATTTTGCTTGTTTGTTGGATTTTGGGATGGACTCTTTGGCTTTGCTTTTCTTCTCCTCATTGGATTTTTCATGTTCAAAGTTGCAGAAGCCAGATTACAAGCTCATTTTGGTTCAACTTCAGCAACTGTGCATTGCATTGCCATGTAATGTGATGCAATGCTATCTTTCTAGCTCTCCCTTTTTACTTCCTTTTGGATAAAGAGACATATTAGGCAAGCATTTTGGAGCTTTCACCTAAATAACTACAGGTGGTGAGATAAGCTGCACAATATAATTGACCTTTCAGTATATTGTTGCACACACACCATCTATTTAGCAAATGCCCTTGTTATCAACAGCAGCCTTTTAAACTCACCTGAGCTAACAGGTATGTGCGCTGGTTACTCTGCTGCGCTTAAAATTTCTTTTTTGGTTTGCTACAATGCCTTTTCTGAAACGTTGTCTCCTTCTGCTGGAACACTGACTTCTTTCATTTAATGCCTGCAGACTATAAAAGAGAACCCAACCCAAAAAGTTTGGCTGATTAGTCTGTGGCATTCTGTTAAACTGTTGCTTATGGCGGTCTCTGTGAGCTTCTCAGCGACATTCAGCCAGCCAGGTATCCTGCCTGCAGTAGATGGAATGTGGCAATGGAACGCTGGCTGCGCGTGTCATAATAGGCTCTGAGCCTTTATATACCTGTGCACAGCAGCAGCCACCTTCAGTCTACTGCTGGACAGCCAGCAGCAGCAGCAGCAGGAGAGGTATGTAATCAGGAGCCCTCCTGCTAAGGGTAGACAGCTGCTCGTTCCACCCCACCCCCCGCCTTAATTGGTTCTCCTCCCTTCCAACGGTGTTGAGGTGGGTGGGAACAGCAGGGGGTGAAGGTGCTGTGTTTAAAGAGGTGGAGTTATGCAGATCTAAAACGCGTGGATTGCAGCAGCAGCAAGCCGAAAAGTGCAGGCATGTAAGGGATCTAGAGGTTGACAACATGTCTTCTTAACGGGAGTCCAGGAGCTCATCTCCACAAATGGACTTTTCAGGATCCTTGGGTGGCTCCGTAGTTTGAAACCAATTCTGGTTATCGCTTCTCGGCCTTTTGGCTAAGATCAAGTGTAGTATCTGTTCTTATCAGTTTAATATCTGATACGTCCCCTATCTGGGGACCATATATTAAATGGATTTTTAGAACAGGGAGATGGAAAAAGAGCTTGCTCTGTCCACTCCACGCATTGACCTGGTATTGCAGTATCTCCAGGACCGGTGCACCCCTTCTTTAATGCAGTTTCTAAAATCAGAAAGAATTGAATTCAATGTTTTTTGTTCATTTTGCTTGTTTGTCGGATTTTGGGATGGACTCTTTGGCTTTGCTTTTCTTCTCCTCATTGGATTTTTCATGTTCAAAGTTGCAGAAGCCAGATTACAAGCTCATTTTGGTTCAACTTCAGCAACTGTGCATTGCATTGCCATGTAATGTGATGCAATGCTATCTTTCTAGCTCTCCCTTTTTACTTCCTTTTGGATAAACAGACATATTAGGCAAGCATTTTGGAGCTTTCACCTAAATAACTACAGGTGGTGAGATAAGCTGCACAATATAATTGACCTTTCAGTATATTGTTGCACACACACCATCTATTTAGCAAATGCCCTTGTTATCAACAGCAGCCTTTTAAACTCACCTGAGCTAACAGGTATGTGCGCTGGTTACTCTGCTGCGCTTAAAATTTCTTTTTTGGTTTGCTACAATGCCTTTTCTGAAACGTTGTCTCCTTCTGCTGGAACACTGACTTCTTTCATTTAATGCCTGCAGACTATAAAAGAGAACCCAACCCAAAAAGTTTGGTTGATTAGTCTGTGGCATTCTGTTAAACTGTTGCTTATGGCGGTCTCTGTGAGCTTCTCAGCGACATTCAGCCAGCCAGGTATCCTGCCTGCAGTAGATGGAATGTGGCAATGGAACACTGGCTGCGCGTGTCATAATAGGCTCTGAGCCTTTATATACCTGTGCACAGCAGCAGCCACCTTCAGTCTGCTGCTGGACAGCCAGCAGCAGCAGCAGGAGAGGTATGTAATCAGGAGCCCTCCTGCTAAGGGTAGACAGCTGCTCGTTCCACCCCACCCCCCGCCTTAATTGGTTCTCCTCCCTTCCAACGGTGTTGAGGCGGGTGGGAACAGCAGGGGGTGAAGGTGCTGTGTTTAAAGAGGTGGAGTTATGCAGATCTAAAACGCGTGGATTGCAGCAGCAGCAAGCCGAAAAGTGCAGGCATGTAAGGGATCTAGAGGTTGACAACATGTCTTCTTAACGGGAGTCCAGGAGCTCATCTCCACAAATGGACTTTTCAGGATCCTTGGGTGGCTCCGTAGTTTGAAACCAATTCTGGTTATCGCTTCTCGGCCTTTTGGCTAAGATCAAGTGTAGTATCTGTTCTTATCAGTTTAATATCTGATACGTCCCCTATCTGGGGACCATATATTAAATGGATTTTTAGAACAGGGAGATGGAAAAAGAGCTTGCTCTGTCCACTCCACGCATTGACCTGGTATTGCAGTATCTCCAGGACCGGTGCACCCCTTCTTTAATGCAGTTTCTAAAATCAGAAAGAATTGAATTCAATGTTTTTTGTTCATTTTGCTTGTTTGTCGGATTTTGGGATGGACTCTTTGGCTTTGCTTTTCTTCTCCTCATTGGATTTTTCATGTTCAAAGTTGCAGAAGCCAGATTACAAGCTCATTTTGGTTCAACTTCAGCAACTGTGCATTGCATTGCCATGTAATGTGATGCAATGCTATCTTTCTAGCTCTCCCTTTTTACTTCCTTTTGGATAAACAGACATATTAGGCAAGCATTTTGGAGCTTTCACCTAAATAACTACAGGTGGTGAGATAAGCTGCACAATATAATTGACCTTTCAGTATATTGTTGCACACACACCATCTATTTAGCAAATGCCCTTGTTATCAACAGCAGCCTTTTAAACTCACCTGAGCTAACAGGTATGTGCGCTGGTTACTCTGCTGCGCTTAAAATTTCTTTTTTGGTTTGCTACAATGCCTTTTCTGAAACGTTGTCTCCTTCTGCTGGAACACTGACTTCTTTCATTTAATGCCTGCAGACTATAAAAGAGAACCCAACCCAAAAAGTTTGGCTGATTAGTCTGTGGCATTCTGTTAAACTGTTGCTTATGGCGGTCTCTGTGAGCTTCTCAGCGACATTCAGCCAGCCAGGTATCCTGCCTGCAGTAGATGGAATGTGGCAATGGAACGCTGGCTGCGCGTGTCATAATAGGCTCTGAGCCTTTATATACCTGTGCACAGCAGCAGCCACCTTCAGTCTACTGCTGGACAGCCAGCAGCAGCAGCAGCAGGAGAGGTATGTAATCAGGAGCCCTCCTGCTAAGGGTAGACAGCTGCTCGTTCCACCCCACCCCCCGCCTTAATTGGTTCTCCTCCCTTCCAACGGTGTTGAGGTGGGTGGGAACAGCAGGGGGTGAAGGTGCTGTGTTTAAAGAGGTGGAGTTATGCAGATCTAAAACGCGTGGATTGCAGCAGCAGCAAGCCGAAAAGTGCAGGCATGTAAGGGATCTAGAGGTTGACAACATGTCTTCTTAACGGGAGTCCAGGAGCTCATCTCCACAAATGGACTTTTCAGGATCCTTGGGTGGCTCCGTAGTTTGAAACCAATTCTGGTTATCGCTTCTCGGCCTTTTGGCTAAGATCAAGTGTAGTATCTGTTCTTATCAGTTTAATATCTGATACGTCCCCTATCTGGGGACCATATATTAAATGGATTTTTAGAACAGGGAGATGGAAAAAGAGCTTGCTCTGTCCACTCCACGCATTGACCTGGTATTGCAGTATCTCCAGGACCGGTGCACCCCTTCTTTAATGCAGTTTCTAAAATCAGAAAGAATTGAATTCAATGTTTTTTGTTCATTTTGCTTGTTTGTCGGATTTTGGGATGGACTCTTTGGCTTTGCTTTTCTTCTCCTCATTGGATTTTTCATGTTCAAAGTTGCAGAAGCCAGATTACAAGCTCATTTTGGTTCAACTTCAGCAACTGTGCATTGCATTGCCATGTAATGTGATGCAATGCTATCTTTCTAGCTCTCCCTTTTTACTTCCTTTTGGATAAACAGACATATTAGGCAAGCATTTTGGAGCTTTCACCTAAATAACTACAGGTGGTGAGATAAGCTGCACAATATAATTGACCTTTCAGTATATTGTTGCACACACACCATCTATTTAGCAAATGCCCTTGTTATCAACAGCAGCCTTTTAAACTCACCTGAGCTAACAGGTATGTGCGCTGGTTACTCTGCTGCGCTTAAAATTTCTTTTTTGGTTTGCTACAATGCCTTTTCTGAAACGTTGTCTCCTTCTGCTGGAACACTGACTTCTTTCATTTAATGCCTGCAGACTATAAAAGAGAACCCAACCCAAAAAGTTTGGTTGATTAGTCTGTGGCATTCTGTTAAACTGTTGCTTATGGCGGTCTCTGTGAGCTTCTCAGCGACATTCAGCCAGCCAGGTATCCTGCCTGCAGTAGATGGAATGTGGCAATGGAACGCTGGCTGCGCGTGTCATAATAGGCTCTGAGCCTTTATATACCTGTGCACAGCAGCAGCCACCTTCAGTCTGCTGCTGGACAGCCAGCAGCAGCAGCAGCAGGAGAGGTATGTAATCAGGAGCCCTCCTGCTAAGGGTAGACAGCTGCTCGTTCCACCCCACCCCCCGCCTTAATTGGTTCTCCTCCCTTCCAACGGTGTTGAGGCGGGTGGGAACAGCAGGGGGTGAAGGTGCTGTGTTTAAAGAGGTGGAGTTATGCAGATCTAAAACGCGTGGATTGCAGCAGCAGCAAGCCGAAAAGTGAAGGCATGTAAGGGATCTAGAGGTTGACAACATGTCTTCTTAACGGGAGTCCAGGAGCTCATCTCCACAAATGGACTTTTCAGGATCCTTGGGTGGCTCCGTAGTTTGAAACCAATTCTGGTTATCGCTTCTCGGCCTTTTGGCTAAGATCAAGTGTAGTATCTGTTCTTATCAGTTTAATATCTGATACGTCCCCTATCTGGGGACCATATATTAAATGGATTTTTAGAACAGGGAGATGGAAAAAGAGCTTGCTCTGTCCACTCCACGCATTGACCTGGTATTGCAGTATCTCCAGGACCGGTGCACCCCTTCTTTAATGCAGTTTCTAAAATCAGAAAGAATTGAATTCAATGTTTTTTGTTCATTTTGCTTGTTTGTCGGATTTTGGGATGGACTCTTTGGCTTTGCTTTTCTTCTCCTCATTGGATTTTTCATGTTCAAAGTTGCAGAAGCCAGATTACAAGCTCATTTTGGTTCAACTTCAGCAACTGTGCATTGCATTGCCATGTAATGTGATGCAATGCTATCTTTCTAGCTCTCCCTTTTTACTTCCTTTTGGATAAACAGACATATTAGGCAAGCATTTTGGAGCTTTCACCTAAATAACTACAGGTGGTGAGATAAGCTGCACAATATAATTGACCTTTCAGTATATTGTTGCACACACACCATCTATTTAGCAAATGCCCTTGTTATCAACAGCAGCCTTTTAAACTCACCTGAGCTAACAGGTATGTGCGCTGGTTACTCTGCTGCGCTTAAAATTTCTTTTTTGGTTTGCTACAATGCCTTTTCTGAAACGTTGTCTCCTTCTGCTGGAACACTGACTTCTTTCATTTAATGCCTGCAGACTATAAAAGAGAACCCAACCCAAAAAGTTTGGTTGATTAGTCTGTGGCATTCTGTTAAACTGTTGCTTATGGCGGTCTCTGTGAGCTTCTCAGCGACATTCAGCCAGCCAGGTATCCTGCCTGCAGTAGATGGAATGTGGCAATGGAACGCTGGCTGCGCGTGTCATAATAGGCTCTGAGCCTTTATATACCTGTGCACAGCAGCAGCCACCTTCAGTCTGCTGCTGGACAGCCAGCAGCAGCAGCAGCAGGAGAGGTATGTAATCAGGAGCCCTCCTGCTAAGGGTAGACAGCTGCTCGTTCCACCCCACCCCCCGCCTTAATTGGTTCTCCTCCCTTCCAACGGTGTTGAGGCGGGTGGGAACAGCAGGGGGTGAAGGTGCTGTGTTTAAAGAGGTGGAGTTATGCAGATCTAAAACGCGTGGATTGCAGCAGCAGCAAGCCGAAAAGTGAAGGCATGTAAGGGATCTAGAGGTTGACAACATGTCTTCTTAACGGGAGTCCAGGAGCTCATCTCCACAAATGGACTTTTCAGGATCCTTGGGTGGCTCCGTAGTTTGAAACCAATTCTGGTTATCGCTTCTCGGCCTTTTGGCTAAGATCAAGTGTAGTATCTGTTCTTATCAGTTTAATATCTGATACGTCCCCTATCTGGGGACCATATATTAAATGGATTTTTAGAACAGGGAGATGGAAAAAGAGCTTGCTCTGTCCACTCCACGCATTGACCTGGTATTGCAGTATCTCCAGGACCGGTGCACCCCTTCTTTAATGCAGTTTCTAAAATCAGAAAGAATTGAATTCAATGTTTTTTGTTCATTTTGCTTGTTTGTCGGATTTTGGGATGGACTCTTTGGCTTTGCTTTTCTTCTCCTCATTGGATTTTTCATGTTCAAAGTTGCAGAAGCCAGATTACAAGCTCATTTTGGTTCAACTTCAGCAACTGTGCATTGCATTGCCATGTAATGTGATGCAATGCTATCTTTCTAGCTCTCCCTTTTTACTTCCTTTTGGATAAACAGACATATTAGGCAAGCATTTTGGAGCTTTCACCTAAATAACTACAGGTGGTGAGATAAGCTGCACAATATAATTGACCTTTCAGTATATTGTTGCACACACACCATCTATTTAGCAAATGCCCTTGTTATCAACAGCAGCCTTTTAAACTCACCTGAGCTAACAGGTATGTGCGCTGGTTACTCTGCTGCGCTTAAAATTTCTTTTTTGGTTTGCTACAATGCCTTTTCTGAAACGTTGTCTCCTTCTGCTGGAACACTGACTTCTTTCATTTAATGCCTGCAGACTATAAAAGAGAACCCAACCCAAAAAGTTTGGTTGATTAGTCTGTGGCATTCTGTTAAACTGTTGCTTATGGCGGTCTCTGTGAGCTTCTCAGCGACATTCAGCCAGCCAGGTATCCTGCCTGCAGTAGATGGAATGTGGCAATGGAACGCTGGCTGCGCGTGTCATAATAGGCTCTGAGCCTTTATATACCTGTGCACAGCAGCAGCCACCTTCAGTCTGCTGCTGGACAGCCAGCAGCAGCAGCAGCAGGAGAGGTATGTAATCAGGAGCCCTCCTGCTAAGGGTAGACAGCTGCTCGTTCCACCCCACCCCCCGCCTTAATTGGTTCTCCTCCCTTCCAACGGTGTTGAGGCGGGTGGGAACAGCAGGGGGTGAAGGTGCTGTGTTTAAAGAGGTGGAGTTATGCAGATCTAAAACGCGTGGATTGCAGCAGCAGCAAGCCGAAAAGTGCAGGCATGTAAGGGATCTAGAGGTTGACAACATGTCTTCTTAACGGGAGTCCAGGAGCTCATCTCCACAAATGGACTTTTCAGGATCCTTGGGTGGCTCCGTAGTTTGAAACCAATTCTGGTTATCGCTTCTTGGCCTTTTGGCTAAGATCAAGTGTAGTATCTGTTCTTATCAGTTTAATATCTGATACGTCCCCTATCTGGGGACCATATATTAAATGGATTTTTAGAACAGGGAGATGGAAAAAGAGCTTGCTCTGTCCACTCCACGCATTGACCTGGTATTGCAGTATCTCCAGGACCGGTGCACCCCTTCTTTAATGCAGTTTCTAAAATCAGAAAGAATTGAATTCAATGTTTTTTGTTCATTTTGCTTGTTTGTCGGATTTTGGGATGGACTCTTTGGCTTTGCTTTTCTTCTCCTCATTGGATTTTTCATGTTCAAAGTTGCAGAAGCCAGATTACAAGCTCATTTTGGTTCAACTTCAGCAACTGTGCATTGCATTGCCATGTAATGTGATGCAATGCTATCTTTCTAGCTCTCCCTTTTTACTTCCTTTTGGATAAACAGACATATTAGGCAAGCATTTTGGAGCTTTCACCTAAATAACTACAGGTGGTGAGATAAGCTGCACAATATAATTGACCTTTCAGTATATTGTTGCACACACACCATCTATTTAGCAAATGCCCTTGTTATCAACAGCAGCCTTTTAAACTCACCTGAGCTAACAGGTATGTGCGCTGGTTACTCTGCTGCGCTTAAAATTTCTTTTTTGGTTTGCTACAATGCCTTTTCTGAAACGTTGTCTCCTTCTGCTGGAACACTGACTTCTTTCATTTAATGCCTGCAGACTATAAAAGAGAACCCAACCCAAAAAGTTTGGTTGATTAGTCTGTGGCATTCTGTTAAACTGTTGCTTATGGCGGTCTCTGTGAGCTTCTCAGCGACATTCAGCCAGCCAGGTATCCTGCCTGCAGTAGATGGAATGTGGCAATGGAACGCTGGCTGCGCGTGTCATAATAGGCTCTGAGCCTTTATATACCTGTGCACAGCAGCAGCCACCTTCAGTCTGCTGCTGGACAGCCAGCAGCAGCAGCAGCAGGAGAGGTATGTAATCAGGAGCCCTCCTGCTAAGGGTAGACAGCTGCTCGTTCCACCCCACCCCCCGCCTTAATTGGTTCTCCTCCCTTCCAACGGTGTTGAGGCGGGTGGGAACAGCAGGGGGTGAAGGTGCTGTGTTTAAAGAGGTGGAGTTATGCAGATCTAAAACGCGTGGATTGCAGCAGCAGCAAGCCGAAAAGTGCAGGCATGTAAGGGATCTAGAGGTTGACAACATGTCTTCTTAACGGGAGTCCAGGAGCTCATCTCCACAAATGGACTTTTCAGGATCCTTGGGTGGCTCCGTAGTTTGAAACCAATTCTGGTTATCACTTCTCGGCCTTTTGGCTAAGATCAAGTGTAGTATCTGTTCTTATCAGTTTAATATCTGATACGTCCCCTATCTGGGGACCATATATTAAATGGATTTTTAGAACAGGGAGATGGAAAAAGAGCTTGCTCTGTCCACTCCACGCATTGACCTGGTATTGCAGTATCTCCAGGACCGGTGCACCCCTTCTTTAATGCAGTTTCTAAAATCAGAAAGAATTGAATTCAATGTTTTTTGTTCATTTTGCTTGTTTGTCGGATTTTGGGATGGACTCTTTGGCTTTGCTTTTCTTCTCCTCATTGGATTTTTCATGTTCAAAGTTGCAGAAGCCAGATTACAAGCTCATTTTGGTTCAACTTCAGCAACTGTGCATTGCATTGCCATGTAATGTGATGCAATGCTATCTTTCTAGCTCTCCCTTTTTACTTCCTTTTGGATAAACAGACATATTAGGCAAGCATTTTGGAGCTTTCACCTAAATAACTACAGGTGGTGAGATAAGCTGCACAATATAATTGACCTTTCAGTATATTGTTGCACACACACCATCTATTTAGCAAATGCCCTTGTTATCAACAGCAGCCTTTTAAACTCACCTGAGCTAACAGGTATGTGCGCTGGTTACTCTGCTGCGCTTAAAATTTCTTTTTTGGTTTGCTACAATGCCTTTTCTGAAACGTTGTCTCCTTCTGCTGGAACACTGACTTCTTTCATTTAATGCCTGCAGACTATAAAAGAGAACCCAACCCAAAAAGTTTGGTTGATTAGTCTGTGGCATTCTGTTAAACTGTTGCTTATGGCGGTCTCTGTGAGCTTCTCAGCGACATTCAGCCAGCCAGGTATCCTGCCTGCAGTAGATGGAATGTGGCAATGGAACGCTGGCTGCGCGTGTCATAATAGGCTCTGAGCCTTTATATACCTGTGCACAGCAGCAGCCACCTTCAGTCTGCTGCTGGACAGCCAGCAGCAGCAGCAGCAGGAGAGGTATGTAATCAGGAGCCCTCCTGCTAAGGGTAGACAGCTGCTCGTTCCACCCCACCCCCCGCCTTAATTGGTTCTCCTCCCTTCCAACGGTGTTGAGGCGGGTGGGAACAGCAGGGGGTGAAGGTGCTGTGTTTAAAGAGGTGGAGTTATGCAGATCTAAAACGCGTGGATTGCAGCAGCAGCAAGCCGAAAAGTGCAGGCATGTAAGGGATCTAGAGGTTGACAACATGTCTTCTTAACGGGAGTCCAGGAGCTCATCTCCACAAATGGACTTTTCAGGATCCTTGGGTGGCTCCGTAGTTTGAAACCAATTCTGGTTATCGCTTCTCGGCCTTTTGGCTAAGATCAAGTGTAGTATCTGTTCTTATCAGTTTAATATCTGATACGTCCCCTATCTGGGGACCATATATTAAATGGATTTTTAGAACAGGGAGATGGAAAAAGAGCTTGCTCTGTCCACTCCACGCATTGACCTGGTATTGCAGTATCTCCAGGACCGGTGCACCCCTTCTTTAATGCAGTTTCTAAAATCAGAAAGAATTGAATTCAATGTTTTTTGTTCATTTTGCTTGTTTGTCGGATTTTGGGATGGACTCTTTGGCTTTGCTTTTCTTCTCCTCATTGGATTTTTCATGTTCAAAGTTGCAGAAGCCAGATTACAAGCTCATTTTGGTTCAACTTCAGCAACTGTGCATTGCATTGCCATGTAATGTGATGCAATGCTATCTTTCTAGCTCTCCCTTTTTACTTCCTTTTGGATAAACAGACATATTAGGCAAGCATTTTGGAGCTTTCACCTAAATAACTACAGGTGGTGAGATAAGCTGCACAATATAATTGACCTTTCAGTATATTGTTGCACACACACCATCTATTTAGCAAATGCCCTTGTTATCAACAGCAGCCTTTTAAACTCACCTGAGCTAACAGGTATGTGCGCTGGTTACTCTGCTGCGCTTAAAATTTCTTTTTTGGTTTGCTACAATGCCTTTTCTGAAACGTTGTCTCCTTCCGCTGGAACACTGACTTCTTTCATTTAATGCCTGCAGACTATAAAAGAGAACCCAACCCAAAAAGTTTGGTTGATTAGTCTGTGGCATTCTGTTAAACTGTTGCTTATGGCGGTCTCTGTCAGCTTCTCAGCGACATTCAGCCAGCCAGGTATCCTGCCTGCAGTAGATGGAATGTGGCAATGGAACGCTGGCTGCGCGTGTCATAATAGGCTCTGAGCCTTTATATACCTGTGCACAGCAGCAGCCACCTTCAGTCTGCTGCTGGACAGCCAGCAGCAGCAGCAGCAGGAGAGGTATGTAATCAGGAGTCCTCCTGCTAAGGGTAGACAGCTGCTCGTTCCACCCCACCCCCCGCCTTAATTGGTTCTCCTCCCTTCCAACGGTGTTGAGGCGGGTGGGAACAGCAGGGGGTGAAGGTGCTGTGTTTAAAGAGGTGGAGTTATGCAGATCTAAAACGCGTGGATTGCAGCAGCAGCAAGCCGAAAAGTGCAGGCATGTAAGGGATCTAGAGGTTGACAACATGTCTTCTTAACGGGAGTCCAGGAGCTCATCTCCACAAATGGACTTTTCAGGATCCTTGGGTGGCTCCGTAGTTTGAAACCAATTCTGGTTATCGCTTCTCGGCCTTTTGGCTAAGATCAAGTGTAGTATCTGTTCTTATCAGTTTAATATCTGATACGTCCCCTATCTGGGGACCATATATTAAATGGATTTTTAGAACAGGGAGATGGAAAAAGAGCTTGCTCTGTCCACTCCACGCATTGACCTGGTATTGCAGTATCTCCAGGACCGGTGCACCCCTTCTTTAATGCAGTTTCTAAAATCAGAAAGAATTGAATTCAATGTTTTTTGTTCATTTTGCTTGTTTGTCGGATTTTGGGATGGACTCTTTGGCTTTGCTTTTCTTCTCCTCATTGGATTTTTCATGTTCAAAGTTGCAGAAGCCAGATTACAAGCTCATTTTGGTTCAACTTCAGCAACTGTGCATTGCATTGCCATGTAATGTGATGCAATGCTATCTTTCTAGCTCTCCCTTTTTACTTCCTTTTGGATAAACAGACATATTAGGCAAGCATTTTGGAGCTTTCACCTAAATAACTACAGGTGGTGAGATAAGCTGCACAATATAATTGACCTTTCAGTATATTGTTGCACACACACCATCTATTTAGCAAATGCCCTTGTTATCAACAGCAGCCTTTTAAACTCACCTGAGCTAACAGGTATGTGCGCTGGTTACTCTGCTGCGCTTAAAATTTCTTTTTTGGTTTGCTACAATGCCTTTTCTGAAACGTTGTCTCCTTCTGCTGGAACACTGACTTCTTTCATTTAATGCCTGCAGACTATAAAAGAGAACCCAACCCAAAAAGTTTGGTTGATTAGTCTGTGGCATTCTGTTAAACTGTTGCTTATGGCGGTCTCTGTGAGCTTCTCAGCGACATTCAGCCAGCCAGGTATCCTGCCTGCAGTAGATGGAATGTGGCAATGGAACGCTGGCTGCGCGTGTCATAATAGGCTCTGAGCCTTTATATACCTGTGCACAGCAGCAGCCACCTTCAGTCTGCTGCTGGACAGCCAGCAGCAGCAGCAGCAGGAGAGGTATGTAATCAGGAGCCCTCCTGCTAAGGGTAGACAGCTGCTCGTTCCACCCCACCCCCCGCCTTAATTGGTTCTCCTCCCTTCCAACGGTGTTGAGGCGGGTGGGAACAGCAGGGGGTGAAGGTGCTGTGTTTAAAGAGGTGGAGTTATGCAGATCTAAAACGCGTGGATTGCAGCAGCAGCAAGCCGAAAAGTGCAGGCATGTAAGGGATCTAGAGGTTGACAACATGTCTTCTTAACGGGAGTCCAGGAGCTCATCTCCACAAATGGACTTTTCAGGATCCTTGGGTGGCTCCGTAGTTTGAAACCAATTCTGGTTATCGCTTCTCGGCCTTTTGGCTAAGATCAAGTGTAGTATCTGTTCTTATCAGTTTAATATCTGATACGTCCCCTATCTGGGGACCATATATTAAATGGATTTTTAGAACAGGGAGATGGAAAAAGAGCTTGCTCTGTCCACTCCACGCATTGACCTGGTATTGCAGTATCTCCAGGACCGGTGCACCCCTTCTTTAATGCAGTTTCTAAAATCAGAAAGAATTGAATTCAATGTTTTTTGTTCATTTTGCTTGTTTGTCGGATTTTGGGATGGACTCTTTGGCTTTGCTTTTCTTCTCCTCATTGGATTTTTCATGTTCAAAGTTGCAGAAGCCAGATTACAAGCTCATTTTGGTTCAACTTCAGCAACTGTGCATTGCATTGCCATGTAATGTGATGCAATGCTATCTTTCTAGCTCTCCCTTTTTACTTCCTTTTGGATAAACAGACATATTAGGCAAGCATTTTGGAGCTTTCACCTAAATAACTACAGGTGGTGAGATAAGCTGCACAATATAATTGACCTTTCAGTATATTGTTGCACACACACCATCTATTTAGCAAATGCCCTTGTTATCAACAGCAGCCTTTTAAACTCACCTGAGCTAACAGGTATGTGCGCTGGTTACTCTGCTGCGCTTAAAATTTCTTTTTTGGTTTGCTACAATGCCTTTTCTGAAACGTTGTCTCCTTCTGCTGGAACACTGACTTCTTTCATTTAATGCCTGCAGACTATAAAAGAGAACCCAACCCAAAAAGTTTGGTTGATTAGTCTGTGGCATTCTGTTAAACTGTTGCTTATGGCGGTCTCTGTGAGCTTCTCAGCGACATTCAGCCAGCCAGGTATCCTGCCTGCAGTAGATGGAATGTGGCAATGGAACGCTGGCTGCGCGTGTCATAATAGGCTCTGAGCCTTTATATACCTGTGCACAGCAGCAGCCACCTTCAGTCTGCTGCTGGACAGCCAGCAGCAGCAGCAGCAGGAGAGGTATGTAATCAGGAGCCCTCCTGCTAAGGGTAGACAGCTGCTCGTTCCACCCCACCCCCCGCCTTAATTGGTTCTCCTCCCTTCCAACGGTGTTGAGGCGGGTGGGAACAGCAGGGGGTGAAGGTGCTGTGTTTAAAGAGGTGGAGTTATGCAGATCTAAAACGCGTGGATTGCAGCAGCAGCAAGCCGAAAAGTGCAGGCATGTAAGGGATCTAGAGGTTGACAACATGTCTTCTTAACGGGAGTCCAGGAGCTCATCTCCACAAATGGACTTTTCAGGATCCTTGGGTGGCTCCGTAGTTTGAAACCAATTCTGGTTATCGCTTCTCGGCCTTTTGGCTAAGATCAAGTGTAGTATCTGTTCTTATCAGTTTAATATCTGATACGTCCCCTATCTGGGGACCATATATTAAATGGATTTTTAGAACAGGGAGATGGAAAAAGAGCTTGCTCTGTCCACTCCACGCATTGACCTGGTATTGCAGTATCTCCAGGACCGGTGCACCCCTTCTTTAATGCAGTTTCTAAAATCAGAAAGAATTGAATTCAATGTTTTTTGTTCATTTTGCTTGTTTGTCGGATTTTGGGATGGACTCTTTGGCTTTGCTTTTCTTCTCCTCATTGGATTTTTCATGTTCAAAGTTGCAGAAGCCAGATTACAAGCTCATTTTGGTTCAACTTCAGCAACTGTGCATTGCATTGCCATGTAATGTGATGCAATGCTATCTTTCTAGCTCTCCCTTTTTACTTCCTTTTGGATAAACAGACATATTAGGCAAGCATTTTGGAGCTTTCACCTAAATAACTACAGGTGGTGAGATAAGCTGCACAATATAATTGACCTTTCAGTATATTGTTGCACACACACCATCTATTTAGCAAATGCCCTTGTTATCAACAGCAGCCTTTTAAACTCACCTGAGCTAACAGGTATGTGCGCTGGTTACTCTGCTGCGCTTAATATTTCTTTTTTGGTTTGCTACAATGCCTTTTCTGAAACGTTGTCTCCTTCTGCTGGAACACTGACTTCTTTCATTTAATGCCTGCAGACTATAAAAGAGAAGCCAACCCAAAAAGTTTGGTTGATTAGTCTGTGGCATTCTGTTAAACTGTTGCTTATGGCGGTCTCTGTGAGCTTCTCAGCGACATTAAGCCAGCCAGGTATCCTGCCTGCAGTAGATGGAATGTGGCATTGGAACGCTGGCTGCGCGTGTCATAATAGGCTCTGAGCCTTTATATACCTGTGCACAGCAGCAGCCACCTTCAGTCTGCTGCTGGACAGCCAGCAGCAGCAGCAGCAGGAGAGGTATGTAATCAGGAGCCCTCCTGCTAAGGGTAGACAGCTGCTCGTTCCACCCCACCCCCTGCCTTAATTGTTTCTCCTCCCTTCCAACGGTGTTGAGGCGGGTGGGAACAGCAGGGGGTGAAGGTGCTGTGTTTAAAGAGGTGGAGTTATGCAGATCTAAAACGCGTGGATTGCAGCAGCAGCAAGCCGAAAAGTGCAGGCATGTAAGGGATCTAGAGGTTGACAACATGTCTTCTTAACGGGAGTCCAGGAGCTCATCTCCACAAATGGACTTTTCAGGATCCTTGGGTGGCTCCGTAGTTTGAAACCAATTCTGGTTATCGCTTCTCGGCCTTTTGGCTAAGATCAAGTGTAGTATCTGTTCTTATCAGTTTAATATCTGATACGTCCCCTATCTGGGGACCATATATTAAATGGATTTTTAGAACAGGGAGATGGAAAAAGAGCTTGCTCTGTCCACTCCACGCATTGACCTGGTATTGCAGTATCTCCAGGACCGGTGCACCCCTTCTTTAATGCAGTTTCTAAAATCAGAAAGAATTGAATTCAATGTTTTTTGTTCATTTTGCTTGTTTGTCGGATTTTGGGATGGACTCTTTGGCTTTGCTTTTCTTCTCCTCATTGGATTTTTCATGTTCAAAGTTGCAGAAGCCAGATTACAAGCTCATTTTGGTTCAACTTCAGCAACTGTGCATTGCATTGCCATGTAATGTGATGCAATGCTATCTTTCTAGCTCTCCCTTTTTACTTCCTTTTGGATAAACAGACATATTAGGCAAGCATTTTGGAGCTTTCACCTAAATAACTACAGGTGGTGAGATAAGCTGCACAATATAATTGACCTTTCAGTATATTGTTGCACACACACCATTTATTTAGCAAATGCCCTTGTTATCAACAGCAGCCTTTTAAACTCACCTGAGCTAACAGGTATGTGCGCTGGTTACTCTGCTGCGCTTAAAATTTCTTTTTTGGTTTGCTACAATGCCTTTTCTGAAACGTTGTCTCCTTCTGCTGGAACACTGACTTCTTTCATTTAATGCCTGCAGACTATAAAAGAGAACCCAACCCAAAAAGTTTGGTTGATTAGTCTGTGGCATTCTGTTAAACTGTTGCTTATGGCGGTCTCTGTGAGCTTCTCAACGACATTCAGCCAGCCAGGTATCCTGCCTGCAGTAGATGGAATGTGGCAATGGAACGCTGGCTGCGCGTGTCATAATAGGCTCTGAGCCTTTATATACCTGTGCACAGCAGCAGCCACCTTCAGTCTGCTGCTGGACAGCCAGCAGCAGCAGCAGCAGGAGAGGTATGTAATCAGGAGCCCTCCTGCTAAGGGTAGACAGCTGCTCGTTCCACCCCACCCCCCGCCTTAATTGGTTCTCCTCCCTTCCAACGGTGTTGAGGCGGGTGGGAACAGCAGGGGGTGAAGGTGCTGTGTTTAAAGAGGTGGAGTTATGCAGATCTAAAATGCGTGAATTGCAGCAGCAGCAAGCCGAAAAGTGCAGGCATGTAAGGGATCTAGAGGTTGACAACATGTCTTCTTAAAGGGAGTCCAGGAGCTCATCTCCACAAATGGACTTTTCAGGATCCTTGGGTGGCTCCGTAGTTTGAAACCAATTCTGGTTATCGCTTCTCGGCCTTTTGGCTAAGATCAAGTGTAGTATCTGTTCTTATCAGTTTAATATCTGATACGTCCCCTATCTGGGGACCATATATTAAATGGATTTTTAGAACAGGGAGATGGAAAAAGAGCTTGCTCTGTCCACTCCACGCATTGACCTGGTATTGCAGTATCTCCAGGACCGGTGCACCCCTTCTTTAATGCAGTTTCTAAAATCAGAAAGAATTGAATTCAATGTTTTTTGTTCATTTTGCTTGTTTGTCGGATTTTGGGATGGACTCTTTGGCTTTGCTTTTCTTCTCCTCATTGGATTTTTCATGTTCAAAGTTGCAGAAGCCAGATTACAAGCTCATTTTGGTTCAACTTCAGCAACTGTGCATTGCATTGCCATGTAATGTGATGCAATGCTATCTTTCTAGCTCTCCCTTTTTACTTCCTTTTGGATAAACAGACATATTAGGCAAGCATTTTGGAGCTTTCACCTAAATAACTACAGGTGGTGAGATAAGCTGCACAATATAATTGACCTTTCAGTATATTGTTGCACACACACCATCTATTTAGCAAATGCCCTTGTTATCAACAGCAGCCTTTTAAACTCACCTGAGCTAACAGGTATGTGCGCTGGTTACTCTGCTGCGCTTAAAATTTCTTTTTTGGTTTGCTACAATGCCTTTTCTGAAACGTTGTCTCCTTCTGCTGGAACACTGACTTCTTTCATTTAATGCCTGCAGACTATAAAAGAGAACCCAACCCAAAAAGTTTGGTTGATTAGTCTGTGGCATTCTGTTAAACTGTTGCTTATGGCGGTCTCTGTGAGCTTCTCAGCGACATTCAGCCAGCCAGGTATCCTGCCTGCAGTAGATGGAATGTGGCAATGGAACGCTGGCTGCGCGTGTCATAATAGGCTCTGAGCCTTTATATACCTGTGCACAGCAGCAGCCACCTTCAGTCTGCTGCTGGACAGCCAGCAGCAGCAGCAGCAGGAGAGGTATGTAATCAGGAGCCCTCCTGCTAAGGGTAGACAGCTGCTCGTTCCACCCCACCCCCCGCCTTAATTGGTTCTCCTCCCTTCCAACGGTGTTGAGGCGGGTGGGAACAGCAGGGGGTGAAGGTGCTGTGTTTAAAGAGGTGGAGTTATGCAGATCTAAAACGCGTGGATTGCAGCAGCAGCAAGCCGAAAAGTGCAGGCATGTAAGGGATCTAGAGGTTGACAACATGTCTTCTTAACGGGAGTCCAGGAGCTCATCTCCACAAATGGACTTTTCAGGATCCTTGGGTGGCTCCGTAGTTTGAAACCAATTCTGGTTATCGCTTCTCGGCCTTTTGGCTAAGATCAAGTGTAGTATCTGTTCTTATCAGTTTAATATCTGATACGTCCCCTATCTGGGGACCATATATTAAATGGATTTTTAGAACAGGGAGATGGAAAAAGAGCTTGCTCTGTCCACTCCACGCATTGACCTGGTATTGCAGTATCTCCAGGACCGGTGCACCCCTTCTTTAATGCAGTTTCTAAAATCAGAAAGAATTGAATTCAATGTTTTTTGTTCATTTTGCTTGTTTGTCGGATTTTGGGATGGACTCTTTGGCTTTGCTTTTCTTCTCCTCATTGGATTTTTCATGTTCAAAGTTGCAGAAGCCAGATTACAAGCTCATTTTGGTTCAACTTCAGCAACTGTGCATTGCATTGCCATGTAATGTGATGCAATGCTATCTTTCTAGCTCTCCCTTTTTACTTCCTTTTGGATAAACAGACATATTAGGCAAGCATTTTGGAGCTTTCACCTAAATAACTACAGGTGGTGAGATAAGCTGCACAATATAATTGACCTTTCAGTATATTGTTGCACACACACCATCTATTTAGCAAATGCCCTTGTTATCAACAGCAGCCTTTTAAACTCACTTGAGCTAACAGGTATGTGCGCTGGTTACTCTGCTGCGCTTAAAATTTCTTTTTTGGTTTGCTACAATGCCTTTTCTGAAACGTTGTCTCCTTCTGCTGGAACACTGACTTCTTTCATTTAATGCCTGCAGACTATAAAAGAGAACCCAACCCAAAAAGTTTGGTTGATTAGTCTGTGGCATTCTGTTAAACTGTTGCTTATGGCGGTCTCTGTGAGCTTCTCAGCGACATTCAGCCAGCCAGGTATCCTGCCTGCAGTAGATGGAATGTGGCAATGGAACGCTGGCTGCGCGTGTCATAATAGGCTCTGAGCCTTTATATACCTGTGCACAGCAGCAGCCACCTTCAGTCTGCTGCTGGACAGCCAGCAGCAGCAGCAGCAGGAGAGGTATGTAATCAGGAGCCCTCCTGCTAAGGGTAGACAGCTGCTCGTTCCACCCCACCCCCCGCCTTAATTGGTTCTCCTCCCTTCCAACGGTGTTGAGGCGGGTGGGAACAGCAGGGGGTGAAGGTGCTGTGTTTAAAGAGGTGGAGTTATGCAGATCTAAAACGCGTGGATTGCAGCAGCAGCAAGCCGAAAAGTGCAGGCATGTAAGGGATCTAGAGGTTGACAACATGTCTTCTTAACGGGAGTCCAGGAGCTCATCTCCACAAATGGACTTTTCAGGATCCTTGAGTGGCTCCGTAGTTTGAAACCAATTCTGGTTATCGCTTCTCGGCCTTTTGGCTAAGATCAAGTGTAGTATCTGTTCTTATCAGTTTAATATCTGATACGTCCCCTATCTGGGGACCATATATTAAATGGATTTTTAGAACAGGGAGATGGAAAAAGAGCTTGCTCTGTCCACTCCACGCATTGACCTGGTATTGCAGTATCTCCAGGACCGGTGCACCCCTTCTTTAATGCAGTTTCTAAAATCAGAAAGAATTGAATTCAATGTTTTTTGTTCATTTTGCTTGTTTGTCGGATTTGGGGATGGACTCTTTGGCTTTGCTTTTCTTCTCCTCATTGGATTTTTCATGTTCAAAGTTGCAGAAGCCAGATTACAAGCTCATTTTGGTTCAACTTCAGCAACTGTGCATTGCATTGCCATGTAATGTGATGCAATGCTATCTTTCTAGCTCTCCCTTTTTACTTCCTTTTGGATAAACAGACATATTAGGCAAGCATTTTGGAGCTTTCACCTAAATAACTACAGGTGGTGAGATAAGCTGCACAATATAATTGACCTTTCAGTATATTGTTGCACACACACCATCTATTTAGCAAATGCCCTTGTTATCAACAGCAGCCTTTTAAACTCACCTGAGCTAACAGGTATGTGCGCTGGTTACTCTGCTGCGCTTAAAATTTCTTTTTTGGTTTGCTACAATGCCTTTTCTGAAACGTTGTCTCCTTCTGCTGGAACACTGACTTCTTTCATTTAATGCCTGCAGACTATAAAAGAGAACCCAACCCAAAAAGTTTGGTTGATTAGTCTGTGGCATTCTGTTAAACTGTTGCTTATGGCGGTCTCTGTGAGCTTCTCAACGACATTCAGCCAGCCAGGTATCCTGCCTGCAGTAGATGGAATGTGGCAATGGAACGCTGGCTGCGCGTGTCATAATAGGCTCTGAGCCTTTATATACCTGTGCACAGCAGCAGCCACCTTCAGTCTGCTGCTGGACAGCCAGCAGCAGCAGCAGCAGGAGAGGTATGTAATCAGGAGCCCTCCTGCTAAGGGTAGACAGCTGCTCGTTCCACCCCACCCCCCGCCTTAATTGGTTCTCCTCCCTTCCAACGGTGTTGAGGCGGGTGGGAACAGCAGGGGGTGAAGGTGCTGTGTTTAAAGAGGTGGAGTTATGCAGATCTAAAATGCGTGGATTGCAGCAGCAGCAAGCCGAAAAGTGCAGGCATGTAAGGGATCTAGAGGTTGACAACATGTCTTCTTAAAGGGAGTCCAGGAGCTCATCTCCACAAATGGACTTTTCAGGATCCTTGGGTGGCTCCGTAGTTTGAAACCAATTCTGGTTATCGCTTCTCGGCCTTTTGGCTAAGATCAAGTGTAGTATCTGTTCTTATCAGTTTAATATCTGATACGTCCCCTATCTGGGGACCATATATTAAATGGATTTTTAGAACAGGGAGATGGAAAAAGAGCTTGCTCTGTCCACTCCACGCATTGACCTGGTATTGCAGTATCTCCAGGACCGGTGCACCCCTTCTTTAATGCAGTTTCTAAAATCAGAAAGAATTGAATTCAATGTTTTTTGTTCATTTTGCTTGTTTGTCGGATTTTGGGATGGACTCTTTGGCTTTGCTTTTCTTCTCCTCATTGGATTTTTCATGTTCAAAGTTGCAGAAGCCAGATTACAAGCTCATTTTGGTTCAACTTCAGCAACTGTGCATTGCATTGCCATGTAATGTGATGCAATGCTATCTTTCTAGCTCTCCCTTTTTACTTCCTTTTGGATAAACAGACATATTAGGCAAGCATTTTGGAGCTTTCACCTAAATAACTACAGGTGGTGAGATAAGCTGCACAATATAATTGACCTTTCAGTATATTGTTGCACACACACCATCTATTTAGCAAATGCCCTTGTTATCAACAGCAGCCTTTTAAACTCACCTGAGCTAACAGGTATGTGCGCTGGTTACTCTGCTGCGCTTAAAATTTCTTTTTTGGTTTGCTACAATGCCTTTTCTGAAACGTTGTCTCCTTCTGCTGGAACACTGACTTCTTTCATTTAATGCCTGCAGACTATAAAAGAGAACCCAACCCAAAAAGTTTGGTTGATTAGTCTGTGGCATTCTGTTAAACTGTTGCTTATGGCGGTCTCTGTGAGCTTCTCAGCGACATTCAGCCAGCCAGGTATCCTGCCTGCAGTAGATGGAATGTGGCAATGGAACGCTGGCTGCGCGTGTCATAATAGGCTCTGAGCCTTTATATACCTGTGCACAGCAGCAGCCACCTTCAGTCTGCTGCTGGACAGCCAGCAGCAGCAGCAGCAGGAGAGGTATGTAATCAGGAGCCCTCCTGCTAAGGGTAGACAGCTGCTCGTTCCACCCCACCCCCCGCCTTAATTGGTTCTCCTCCCTTCCAACGGTGTTGAGGCGGGTGGGAACAGCAGGGGGTGAAGGTGCTGTGTTTAAAGAGGTGGAGTTATGCAGATCTAAAACGCGTGGATTGCAGCAGCAGCAAGCCGAAAAGTGCAGGCATGTAAGGGATCTAGAGGTTGACAACATGTCTTCTTAACGGGAGTCCAGGAGCTCATCTCCACAAATGGACTTTTCAGGATCCTTGGGTGGCTCCGTAGTTTGAAACCAATTCTGGTTATCGCTTCTCGGCCTTTTGGCTAAGATCAAGTGTAGTATCTGTTCTTATCAGTTTAATATCTGATACGTCCCCTATCTGGGGACCATATATTAAATGGATTTTTAGAACAGGGAGATGGAAAAAGAGCTTGCTCTGTCCACTCCACGCATTGACCTGGTATTGCAGTATCTCCAGGACCGGTGCACCCCTTCTTTAATGCAGTTTCTAAAATCAGAAAGAATTGAATTCAATGTTTTTTGTTCATTTTGCTTGTTTGTCGGATTTTGGGATGGACTCTTTGGCTTTGCTTTTCTTCTCCTCATTGGATTTTTCATGTTCAAAGTTGCAGAAGCCAGATTACAAGCTCATTTTGGTTCAACTTCAGCAACTGTGCATTGCATTGCCATGTAATGTGATGCAATGCTATCTTTCTAGCTCTCCCTTTTTACTTCCTTTTGGATAAACAGACATATTAGGCAAGCATTTTGGAGCTTTCACCTAAATAACTACAGGTGGTGAGATAAGCTGCACAATATAATTGACCTTTCAGTATATTGTTGCACACACACCATCTATTTAGCAAATGCCCTTGTTATCAACAGCAGCCTTTTAAACTCACTTGAGCTAACAGGTATGTGCGCTGGTTACTCTGCTGCGCTTAAAATTTCTTTTTTGGTTTGCTACAATGCCTTTTCTGAAACGTTGTCTCCTTCTGCTGGAACACTGACTTCTTTCATTTAATGCCTGCAGACTATAAAAGAGAACCCAACCCAAAAAGTTTGGTTGATTAGTCTGTGGCATTCTGTTAAACTGTTGCTTATGGCGGTCTCTGTGAGCTTCTCAGCGACATTCAGCCAGCCAGGTATCCTGCCTGCAGTAGATGGAATGTGGCAATGGAACGCTGGCTGCGCGTGTCATAATAGGCTCTGAGCCTTTATATACCTGTGCACAGCAGCAGCCACCTTCAGTCTGCTGCTGGACAGCCAGCAGCAGCAGCAGCAGGAGAGGTATGTAATCAGGAGCCCTCCTGCTAAGGGTAGACAGCTGCTCGTTCCACCCCACCCCCCGCCTTAATTGGTTCTCCTCCCTTCCAACGGTGTTGAGGCGGGTGGGAACAGCAGGGGGTGAAGGTGCTGTGTTTAAAGAGGTGGAGTTATGCAGATCTAAAACGCGTGGATTGCAGCAGCAGCAAGCCGAAAAGTGCAGGCATGTAAGGGATCTAGAGGTTGACAACATGTCTTCTTAACGGGAGTCCAGGAGCTCATCTCCACAAATGGACTTTTCAGGATCCTTGAGTGGCTCCGTAGTTTGAAACCAATTCTGGTTATCGCTTCTCGGCCTTTTGGCTAAGATCAAGTGTAGTATCTGTTCTTATCAGTTTAATATCTGATACGTCCCCTATCTGGGGACCATATATTAAATGGATTTTTAGAACAGGGAGATGGAAAAAGAGCTTGCTCTGTCCACTCCACGCATTGACCTGGTATTGCAGTATCTCCAGGACCGGTGCACCCCTTCTTTAATGCAGTTTCTAAAATCAGAAAGAATTGAATTCAATGTTTTTTGTTCATTTTGCTTGTTTGTCGGATTTGGGGATGGACTCTTTGGCTTTGCTTTTCTTCTCCTCATTGGATTTTTCATGTTCAAAGTTGCAGAAGCCAGATTACAAGCTCATTTTGGTTCAACTTCAGCAACTGTGCATTGCATTGCCATGTAATGTGATGCAATGCTATCTTTCTAGCTCTCCCTTTTTACTTCCTTTTGGATAAACAGACATATTAGGCAAGCATTTTGGAGCTTTCACCTAAATAACTACAGGTGGTGAGATAAGCTGCACAATATAATTGACCTTTCAGTATATTGTTGCACACACACCATCTATTTAGCAAATGCCCTTGTTATCAACAGCAGCCTTTTAAACTCACCTGAGCTAACAGGTATGTGCGCTGGTTACTCTGCTGCGCTTAAAATTTCTTTTTTGGTTTGCTACAATGCCTTTTCTGAAACGTTGTCTCCTTCTGCTGGAACACTGACTCCTTTCATTTAATGCCTGCAGACTATAAAAGAGAACCCAACCCAAAAAGTTTGGTTGATTAGTCTGTGGCATTCTGTTAAACTGTTGCTTATGGCGGTCTCTGTGAGCTTCTCAGCGACATTCAGCCAGCCAGGTATCCTGCCTGCAGTAGATGGAATGTGGCAATGGAACGCTGGCTGCGCGTGTCATAATAGGCTCTGAGCCTTTATATACCTGTGCACAGCAGCAGCCACCTTCAGTCTGCTGCTGGACAGCCAGCAGCAGCAGCAGGAGAGGTATGTAATCAGGAGCCCTCCTGCTAAGGGTAGACAGCTGCTCGTTCCACCCCACCCCCCGCCTTAATTGGTTCTCCTCCCTTCCAACGGTGTTGAGGCGGGTGGGGATAGCAGGGGGTGAAGGTGCTGTGTTTAAAGAGGTGGAGTTATGCAGATCTAAAACGCGTGGATTGCAGCAGCAGCAAGCCGAAAAGTGCAGGCATGTAAGGGATCTAGAGGTTGACAACATGTCTTCTTAACGGGAGTCCAGGAGCTCATCTCCACAAATGGACTTTTCAGGATCCTTGGGTGGCTCCGTAGTTTGAAACCAATTCTGGTTATCGCTTCTCGGCCTTTTGGCTAAGATCAAGTGTAGTATCTGTTCTTATCAGTTTAATATCTGATACGTCCCCTATCTGGGGACCATATATTAAATGGATTTTTAGAACAGGGAGATGGAAAAAGAGCTTGCTCTGTCCACTCCACGCATTGACCTGGTATTGCAGTATCTCCAGGACCGGTGCACCCCTTCTTTAATGCAGTTTCTAAAATCAGAAAGAATTGAATTCAATGTTTTTTGTTCATTTTGCTTGTTTGTCGGATTTTGGGATGGACTCTTTGGCTTTGTTTTTCTTCTCCTCATTGGATTTTTCATGTTCAAAGTTGCAGAAGCCAGATTACAAGCTCATTTTGGTTCAACTTCAGCAACTGTGCATTGCATTGCCATGTAATGTGATGCAATGCTATCTTTCTAGCTCTCCCTTTTTACTTCCTTTTGGATAAACAGACATATTAGGCAAGCATTTTGGAGCTTTCACCTAAATAACTACAGGTGGTGAGATAAGCTGCACAATATAATTGACCTTTCAGTATATTGTTGCACACACACCATCTATTTAGCAAATGCCCTTGTTATCAACAGCAGCCTTTTAAACTCACCTGAGCTAACAGGTATGTGCGCTGGTTACTCTGCTGCGCTTAAAATTTCTTTTTTGGTTTGCTACAATGCCTTTTCTGAAACGTTGTCTCCTTCTGCTGGAACACTGACTTCTTTCATTTAATGCCTGCAGACTATAAAAGAGAACCCAACCCAAAAAGTTTGGTTGATTAGTCTGTGGCATTCTGTTAAACTGTTGCTTATGGCGGTCTCTGTGAGCTTCTCAGCGACATTCAGCCAGCCAGGTATCCTGCCTGCAGTAGATGGAATGTGGCAATGGAACGCTGGCTGCGCGTGTCATAATAGGCTCTGAGCCTTTATATACCTGTGCACAGCAGCAGCCACCTTCAGTCTGCTGCTGGACAGCCAGCAGCAGCAGCAGCAGGAGAGGTATGTAATCAGGAGCCCTCCTGCTAAGGGTAGACAGCTGCTCGTTCCACCCCACCCCCCGCCTTAATTGGTTCTCCTCCCTTCCAACGGTGTTGAGGCGGGTGGGAACAGCAGGGGGTGAAGGTACTGTGTTTAAAGAGGTGGAGTTATGCAGATCTAAAACGCGTGGATTGCAGCATCAGCAAGCCGAAAAGTGCAGGCATGTAAGGGATCTAGAGGTTGACAACATGTCTTCTTAACGGGAGTCCAGGAGCTCATCTCCACAAATGGACTTTTCAGGATCCTTGGGTGGCTCCGTAGTTTGAAACCAATTCTGGTTATCGCTTCTCGGCCTTTTGGCTAAGATCAAGTGTAGTATCTGTTCTTATCAGTTTAATATCTGATACGTCCCCTATCTGGGGACCATATATTAAATGGATTTTTAGAACAGGGAGATGGAAAAAGAGCTTGCTCTGTCCACTCCACGCATTGACCTGGTATTGCAGTATCTCCAGGACCGGTGCACCCCTTCTTTAATGCAGTTTCTAAAATCAGAAAGAATTGAATTCAATGTTTTTTGTTCATTTTGCTTGTTTGTCGGATTTTGGGATGGACTCTTTGGCTTTGTTTTTCTTCTCCTCATTGGATTTTTCATGTTCAAAGTTGCAGAAGCCAGATTACAAGCTCATTTTGGTTCAACTTCAGCAACTGTGTATTGCATTGCCATGTAATGTGATGCAATGCTATCTTTCTAGCTCTCCCTTTTTACTTCCTTTTGGATAAACAGACATATTAGGCAAGCATTTTGGAGCTTTCACCTAAATAACTACAGGTGGTGAGATAAGCTGCACAATATAATTGACCTTTCAGTATATTGTTGCACACACACCATCTATTTAGCAAATGCCCTTGTTATCAACAGCAGCCTTTTAAACTCACCTGAGCTAACAGGTATGTGCGCTGGTTACTCTGCTGCGCTTAAAATTTCTTTTTTGGTTTGCTACAATGCCTTTTCTGAAACGTTGTCTCCTTCTGCTGGAACACTGACTTCTTTCATTTAATGCCTGCAGACTATAAAAGAGAACCCAACCCAAAAAGTTTGGTTGATTAGTCTGTGGCATTCTGTTAAACTGTTGCTTATGGCGGTCTCTGTGAGCTTCTCAGCGACATTCAGCCAGCCAGGTATCCTGCCTGCAGTAGATGGAATGTGGCAATGGAACGCTGGCTGCGCGTGTCATAATAGGCTCTGAGCCTTTATATACCTGTGCACAGCAGCAGCCACCTTCAGTCTGCTGCTGGACAGCCAGCAGCAGCAGCAGCAGGAGAGGTATGTAACCAGGAGCCCTCCTGCTAAGGGTAGACAGCTGCTCGTTCCACCCCACCCCCCGCCTTAATTGGTTCTCCTCCCTTCCAACGGTGTTGAGGCGGGTGGGAACAGCAGGGGGTGAAGGTGCTGTGTTTAAAGAGGTGGAGTTATGCAGATCTAAAACGCGTGGATTGCAGCATCAGCAAGCCGAAAAGTGCAGGCATGTAAGGGATCTAGAGGTTGACAACATGTCTTCTTAACGGGAGTCCAGGAGCTCATCTCCACAAATGGACTTTTCAGGATCCTTGGGTGGCTCCGTAGTTTGAAACCAATTCTGGTTATCGCTTCTCGGCCTTTTGGCTAAGATCAAGTGTAGTATCTGTTCTTATCAGTTTAATATCTGATACGTCCCCTATCTGGGGACCATATATTAAATGGATTTTTAGAACAGGGAGATGGAAAAAGAGCTTGCTCTGTCCACTCCACGCATTGACCTGGTATTGCAGTATCTCCAGGACCGGTGCACCCCTTCTTTAATGCAGTTTCTAAAATCAGAAAGAATTGAATTCAATGTTTTTTGTTCATTTTGCTTGTTTGTCGGATTTTGGGATGGACTCTTTGGCTTTGCTTTTCTTCTCCTCATTGGATTTTTCATGTTCAAAGTTGCAGAAGCCAGATTACAAGCTCATTTTGGTTCAACTTCAGCAACTGTGCATTGCATTGCCATGTAATGTGATGCAATGCTATCTTTCTAGCTCTCCCTTTTTACTTCCTTTTGGATAAACAGACATATTAGGCAAGCATTTTGGAGCTTTCACCTAAATAACTACAGGTGGTGAGATAAGCTGCACAATATAATTGACCTTTCAGTATATTGTTGCACACACACCATCTATTTAGCAAATGCCCTTGTTATCAACAGCAGCCTTTTAAACTCACCTGAGCTAACAGGTATGTGCGCTGGTTACTCTGCTGCGCTTAAAATTTCTTTTTTGGTTTGCTACAATGCCTTTTCTGAAACGTTGTCTCCTTCTGCTGGAACACTGACTTCTTTCATTTAATGCCTGCAGACTATAAAAGAGAACCCAACCCAAAAAGTTTGGTTGATTAGTCTGTGGCATTCTGTTAAACTGTTGCTTATGGCGGTCTCTGTGAGCTTCTCAGCGACATTCAGCCAGCCAGGTATCCTGCCTGCAGTAGATGGAATGTGGCAATGGAACGCTGGCTGCGCGTGTCATAATAGGCTCTGAGCCTTTATATACCTGTGCACAGCAGCAGCCACCTTCAGTCTGCTGCTGGACAGCCAGCAGCAGCAGCAGCAGGAGAGGTATGTAATCAGGAGCCCTCCTGCTAAGGGTAGACAGCTGCTCGTTCCACCCCACCCCCCGCCTTAATTGGTTCTCCTCCCTTCCAACGGTGTTGAGGCGGGTGGGAACAGCAGGGGGTGAAGGTGCTGTGTTTAAAGAGGTGGAGTTATGCAGATCTAAAACGCGTGGATTGCAGCAGCAGCAAGCCGAAAAGTGCAGGCATGTAAGGGATCTAGAGGTTGACAACATGTCTTCTTAACGGGAGTCCAGGAGCTCATCTCCACAAATGGACTTTTCAGGATCCTTGGGTGGCTCCGTAGTTTGAAACCAATTCTGGTTATCGCTTCTCGGCCTTTTGGCTAAGATCAAGTGTAGTATCTGTTCTTATCAGTTTAATATCTGATACGTCCCCTATCTGGGGACCATATATTAAATGGATTTTTAGAACAGGGAGATGGAAAAAGAGCTTGCTCTGTCCACTCCACGCATTGACCTGGTATTGCAGTATCTCCAGGACCGGTGCACCCCTTCTTTAATGCAGTTTCTAAAATCAGAAAGAATTGAATTCAATGTTTTTTGTTCATTTTGCTTGTTTGTCGGATTTTGGGATGGACTCTTTGGCTTTGCTTTTCTTCTCCTCATTGGATTTTTCATGTTCAAAGTTGCAGAAGCCAGATTACAAGCTCATTTTGGTTCAACTTCAGCAACTGTGCATTGCATTGCCATGTAATGTGATGCAATGCTATCTTTCTAGCTCTCCCTTTTTACTTCCTTTTGGATAAACAGACATATTAGGCAAGCATTTTGGAGCTTTCACCTAAATAACTACAGGTGGTGAGATAAGCTGCACAATATAATTGACCTTTCAGTATATTGTTGCACACACACCATCTATTTAGCAAATGCCCTTGTTATCAACAGCAGCCTTTTAAACTCACCTGAGCTAACAGGTATGTGCGCTGGTTACTCTGCTGCGCTTAAAATTTCTTTTTTGGTTTGCTACAATGCCTTTTCTGAAACGTTGTCTCCTTCTGCTGGAACACTGACTTCTTTCATTTAATGCCTGCAGACTATAAAAGAGAACCCAACCCAAAAAGTTTGGTTGATTAGTCTGTGGCATTCTGTTAAACTGTTGCTTATGGCGGTCTCTGTGAGCTTCTCAGCGACATTCAGCCAGCCAGGTATCCTGCCTGCAGTAGATGGAATGTGGCAATGGAACGCTGGCTGCGCGTGTCATAATAGGCTCTGAGCCTTTATATACCTGTGCACAGCAGCAGCCACCTTCAGTCTGCTGCTGGACAGCCAGCAGCAGCAGCAGCAGGAGAGGTATGTAATCAGGAGCCCTCCTGCTAAGGGTAGACAGCTGCTCATTCCACCCCACCCCCCGCCTTAATTGGTTCTCCTCCCTTCCAACGGTGTTGAGGCGGGTGGGGATAGCAGGGGGTGAAGGTGCTGTGTTTAAAGAGGTGGAGTTATGCAGATCTAAAACGCGTGGATTGCAGCAGCAGCAAGCCGAAAAGTGCAGGCATGTAAGGGATCTAGAGGTTGACAACATGTCTTCTTAACGGGAGTCCAGGAGCTCATCTCCACAAATGGACTTTTCAGGATCCTTGGGTGGCTCCGTAGTTTGAAACCAATTCTGGTTATCGCTTCTCGGCCTTTTGGCTAAGATCAAGTGTAGTATCTGTTCTTATCAGTTTAATATCTGATACGTCCCCTATCTGGGGACCATATATTAAATGGATTTTTAGAACAGGGAGATGGAAAAAGAGCTTGCTCTGTCCACTCCACGCATTGACCTGGTATTGCAGTATCTCCAGGACCGGTGCACCCCTTCTTTAATGCAGTTTCTAAAATCAGAAAGAATTGAATTCAATGTTTTTTGTTCATTTTGCTTGTTTGTCGGATTTTGGGATGGACTCTTTGGCTTTGTTTTTCTTCTCCTCATTGGATTTTTCATGTTCAAAGTTGCAGAAGCCAGATTACAAGCTCATTTTGGTTCAACTTCAGCAACTGTGCATTGCATTGCCATGTAATGTGATGCAATGCTATCTTTCTAGCTCTCCCTTTTTACTTCCTTTTGGATAAACAGACATATTAGGCAAGCATTTTGGAGCTTTCACCTAAATAACTACAGGTGGTGAGATAAGCTGCACAATATAATTGACCTTTCAGTATATTGTTGCACACACACCATCTATTTAGCAAATGCCCTTGTTATCAACAGCAGCCTTTTAAACTCACCTGAGCTAACAGGTATGTGCGCTGGTTACTCTGCTGCGCTTAAAATTTCTTTTTTGGTTTGCTACAATGCCTTTTCTGAAACGTTGTCTCCTTCTGCTGGAACACTGACTTCTTTCATTTAATGCCTGCAGACTATAAAAGAGAACCCAACCCAAAAAGTTTGGTTGATTAGTCTGTGGCATTCTGTTAAACTGTTGCTTATGGCGGTCTCTGTCAGCTTCTCAGCGACATTCAGCCAGCCAGGTATCCTGCCTGCAGTAGATGGAATGTGGCAATGGAACGCTGGCTGCGCGTGTCATAATAGGCTCTGAGCCTTTATATACCTGTGCACAGCAGCAGCCACCTTCAGTCTGCTGCTGGACAGCCAGCAGCAGCAGCAGCAGGAGAGGTATGTAATCAGGAGCCCTCCTGCTAAGGGTAGACAGCTGCTCGTTCCACCCCACCCCCCGCCTTAATTGGTTCTCCTCCCTTCCAACGGTGTTGAGGCGGGTGGGAACAGCAGGGGGTGAAGGTGCTGTGTTTAAAGAGGTGGAGTTATGCAGATCTAAAACGCGTGGATTGCAGCATCAGCAAGCCGAAAAGTGCAGGCATGTAAGGGATCTAGAGGTTGACAACATGTCTTCTTAACGGGAGTCCAGGAGCTCATCTCCACAAATGGACTTTTCAGGATCCTTGGGTGGCTCCGTAGTTTGAAACCAATTCTGGTTATCGCTTCTCGGCCTTTTGGCTAAGATCAAGTGTAGTATCTGTTCTTATCAGTTTAATATCTGATACGTCCCCTATCTGGGGACCATATATTAAATGGATTTTTAGAACAGGGAGATGGAAAAAGAGCTTGCTCTGTCCACTCCACGCATTGACCTGGTATTGCAGTATCTCCAGGACCGGTGCACCCCTTCTTTAATGCAGTTTCTAAAATCAGAAAGAATTGAATTCAATGTTTTTTGTTCATTTTGCTTGTTTGTCGGATTTTGGGATGGACTCTTTGGCTTTGTTTTTCTTCTCCTCATTGGATTTTTCATGTTCAAAGTTGCAGAAGCCAGATTACAAGCTCATTTTGGTTCAACTTCAGCAACTGTGCATTGCATTGCCATGTAATGTGATGCAATGCTATCTTTCTAGCTCTCCCTTTTTACTTCCTTTTGGATAAACAGACATATTAGGCAAGCATTTTGGAGCTTTCACCTAAATAACTACAGGTGGTGAGATAAGCTGCACAATATAATTGACCTTTCAGTATATTGTTGCACACACACCATCTATTTAGCAAATGCCCTTGTTATCAACAGCAGCCTTTTAAACTCACCTGAGCTAACAGGTATGTGCGCTGGTTACTCTGCTGCGCTTAAAATTTCTTTTTTGGTTTGCTACAATGCCTTTTCTGAAACGTTGTCTCCTTCTGCTGGAACACTGACTTCTTTCATTTAATGCCTGCAGACTATAAAAGAGAACCCAACCCAAAAAGTTTGGTTGATTAGTCTGTGGCATTCTGTTAAACTGTTGCTTATGGCGGTCTCTGTGAGCTTCTCAGCGACATTCAGCCAGCCAGGTATCCTGCCTGCAGTAGATGGAATGTGGCAATGGAACGCTGGCTGCGCGTGTCATAATAGGCTCTGAGCCTTTATATACCTGTGCACAGCAGCAGCCACCTTCAGTCTGCTGCTGGACAGCCAGCAGCAGCAGCAGCAGGAGAGGTATGTAACCAGGAGCCCTCCTGCTAAGGGTAGACAGCTGCTCGTTCCACCCCACCCCCCGCCTTAATTGGTTCTCCTCCCTTCCAACGGTGTTGAGGCGGGTGGGAACAGCAGGGGGTGAAGGTGCTGTGTTTAAAGAGGTGGAGTTATGCAGATCTAAAACGCGTGGATTGCAGCATCAGCAAGCCGAAAAGTGCAGGCATGTAAGGGATCTAGAGGTTGACAACATGTCTTCTTAACGGGAGTCCAGGAGCTCATCTCCACAAATGGACTTTTCAGGATCCTTGGGTGGCTCCGTAGTTTGAAACCAATTCTGGTTATCGCTTCTCGGCCTTTTGGCTAAGATCAAGTGTAGTATCTGTTCTTATCAGTTTAATATCTGATACGTCCCCTATCTGGGGACCATATATTAAATGGATTTTTAGAACAGGGAGATGGAAAAAGAGCTTGCTCTGTCCACTCCACGCATTGACCTGGTATTGCAGTATCTCCAGGACCGGTGCACCCCTTCTTTAATGCAGTTTCTAAAATCAGAAAGAATTGAATTCAATGTTTTTTGTTCATTTTGCTTGTTTGTCGGATTTTGGGATGGACTCTTTGGCTTTGCTTTTCTTCTCCTCATTGGATTTTTCATGTTCAAAGTTGCAGAAGCCAGATTACAAGCTCATTTTGGTTCAACTTCAGCAACTGTGCATTGCATTGCCATGTAATGTGATGCAATGCTATCTTTCTAGCTCTCCCTTTTTACTTCCTTTTGGATAAACAGACATATTAGGCAAGCATTTTGGAGCTTTCACCTAAATAACTACAGGTGGTGAGATAAGCTGCACAATATAATTGACCTTTCAGTATATTGTTGCACACACACCATCTATTTAGCAAATGCCCTTGTTATCAACAGCAGCCTTTTAAACTCACCTGAGCTAACAGGTATGTGCGCTGGTTACTCTGCTGCGCTTAAAATTTCTTTTTTGGTTTGCTACAATGCCTTTTCTGAAACGTTGTCTCCTTCTGCTGGAACACTGACTTCTTTCATTTAATGCCTGCAGACTATAAAAGAGAACCCAACCCAAAAAGTTTGGTTGATTAGTCTGTGGCATTCTGTTAAACTGTTGCTTATGGCGGTCTCTGTGAGCTTCTCAGCGACATTCAGCCAGCCAGGTATCCTGCCTGCAGTAGATGGAATGTGGCAATGGAACGCTGGCTGCGCGTGTCATAATAGGCTCTGAGCCTTTATATACCTGTGCACAGCAGCAGCCACCTTCAGTCTGCTGCTGGACAGCCAGCAGCAGCAGCAGCAGGAGAGGTATGTAATCAGGAGCCCTCCTGCTAAGGGTAGACAGCTGCTCGTTCCACCCCACCCCCCGCCTTAATTGGTTCTCCTCCCTTCCAACGGTGTTGAGGCGGGTGGGAACAGCAGGGGGTGAAGGTGCTGTGTTTAAAGAGGTGGAGTTATGCAGATCTAAAACGCGTGGATTGCAGCAGCAGCAAGCCGAAAAGTGCAGGCATGTAAGGGATCTAGAGGTTGACAACATGTCTTCTTAACGGGAGTCCAGGAGCTCATCTCCACAAATGGACTTTTCAGGATCCTTGGGTGGCTCCGTAGTTTGAAACCAATTCTGGTTATCGCTTCTCGGCCTTTTGGCTAAGATCAAGTGTAGTATCTGTTCTTATCAGTTTAATATCTGATACGTCCCCTATCTGGGGACCATATATTAAATGGATTTTTAGAACAGGGAGATGGAAAAAGAGCTTGCTCTGTCCACTCCACGCATTGACCTGGTATTGCAGTATCTCCAGGACCGGTGCACCCCTTCTTTAATGCAGTTTCTAAAATCAGAAAGAATTGAATTCAATGTTTTTTGTTCATTTTGCTTGTTTGTCGGATTTTGGGATGGACTCTTTGGCTTTGCTTTTCTTCTCCTCATTGGATTTTTCATGTTCAAAGTTGCAGAAGCCAGATTACAAGCTCATTTTGGTTCAACTTCAGCAACTGTGCATTGCATTGCCATGTAATGTGATGCAATGCTATCTTTCTAGCTCTCCCTTTTTACTTCCTTTTGGATAAACAGACATATTAGGCAAGCATTTTGGAGCTTTCACCTAAATAACTACAGGTGGTGAGATAAGCTGCACAATATAATTGACCTTTCAGTATATTGTTGCACACACACCATCTATTTAGCAAATGCCCTTGTTATCAACAGCAGCCTTTTAAACTCACCTGAGCTAACAGGTATGTGCGCTGGTTACTCTGCTGCGCTTAAAATTTCTTTTTTGGTTTGCTACAATGCCTTTTCTGAAACGTTGTCTCCTTCTGCTGGAACACTGACTTCTTTCATTTAATGCCTGCAGACTATAAAAGAGAACCCAACCCAAAAAGTTTGGTTGATTAGTCTGTGGCATTCTGTTAAACTGTTGCTTATGGCGGTCTCTGTGAGCTTCTCAGCGACATTCAGCCAGCCAGGTATCCTGCCTGCAGTAGATGGAATGTGGCAATGGAACGCTGGCTGCGCGTGTCATAATAGGCTCTGAGCCTTTATATACCTGTGCACAGCAGCAGCCACCTTCAGTCTGCTGCTGGACAGCCAGCAGCAGCAGCAGCAGGAGAGGTATGTAATCAGGAGCCCTCCTGCTAAGGGTAGACAGCTGCTCATTCCACCCCACCCCCCGCCTTAATTGGTTCTCCTCCCTTCCAACGGTGTTGAGGCGGGTGGGGATAGCAGGGGGTGAAGGTGCTGTGTTTAAAGAGGTGGAGTTATGCAGATCTAAAACGCGTGGATTGCAGCAGCAGCAAGCCGAAAAGTGCAGGCATGTAAGGGATCTAGAGGTTGACAACATGTCTTCTTAACGGGAGTCCAGGAGCTCATCTCCACAAATGGACTTTTCAGGATCCTTGGGTGGCTCCGTAGTTTGAAACCAATTCTGGTTATCGCTTCTCGGCCTTTTGGCTAAGATCAAGTGTAGTATCTGTTCTTATCAGTTTAATATCTGATACGTCCCCTATCTGGGGACCATATATTAAATGGATTTTTAGAACAGGGAGATGGAAAAAGAGCTTGCTCTGTCCACTCCACGCATTGACCTGGTATTGCAGTATCTCCAGGACCGGTGCACCCCTTCTTTAATGCAGTTTCTAAAATCAGAAAGAATTGAATTCAATGTTTTTTGTTCATTTTGCTTGTTTGTCGGATTTTGGGATGGACTCTTTGGCTTTGTTTTTCTTCTCCTCATTGGATTTTTCATGTTCAAAGTTGCAGAAGCCAGATTACAAGCTCATTTTGGTTCAACTTCAGCAACTGTGCATTGCATTGCCATGTAATGTGATGCAATGCTATCTTTCTAGCTCTCCCTTTTTACTTCCTTTTGGATAAACAGACATATTAGGCAAGCATTTTGGAGCTTTCACCTAAATAACTACAGGTGGTGAGATAAGCTGCACAATATAATTGACCTTTCAGTATATTGTTGCACACACACCATCTATTTAGCAAATGCCCTTGTTATCAACAGCAGCCTTTTAAACTCACCTGAGCTAACAGGTATGTGCGCTGGTTACTCTGCTGCGCTTAAAATTTCTTTTTTGGTTTGCTACAATGCCTTTTCTGAAACGTTGTCTCCTTCTGCTGGAACACTGACTTCTTTCATTTAATGCCTGCAGACTATAAAAGAGAACCCAACCCAAAAAGTTTGGTTGATTAGTCTGTGGCATTCTGTTAAACTGTTGCTTATGGCGGTCTCTGTCAGCTTCTCAGCGACATTCAGCCAGCCAGGTATCCTGCCTGCAGTAGATGGAATGTGGCAATGGAACGCTGGCTGCGCGTGTCATAATAGGCTCTGAGCCTTTATATACCTGTGCACAGCAGCAGCCACCTTCAGTCTGCTGCTGGACAGCCAGCAGCAGCAGCAGCAGGAGAGGTATGTAATCAGGAGCCCTCCTGCTAAGGGTAGACAGCTGCTCGTTCCACCCCACCCCCCGCCTTAATTGGTTCTCCTCCCTTCCAACGGTGTTGAGGCGGGTGGGAACAGCAGGGGGTGAAGGTGCTGTGTTTAAAGAGGTGGAGTTATGCAGATCTAAAACGCGTGGATTGCAGCATCAGCAAGCCGAAAAGTGCAGGCATGTAAGGGATCTAGAGGTTGACAACATGTCTTCTTAACGGGAGTCCAGGAGCTCATCTCCACAAATGGACTTTTCAGGATCCTTGGGTGGCTCCGTAGTTTGAAACCAATTCTGGTTATCGCTTCTCGGCCTTTTGGCTAAGATCAAGTGTAGTATCTGTTCTTATCAGTTTAATATCTGATACGTCCCCTATCTGGGGACCATATATTAAATGGATTTTTAGAACAGGGAGATGGAAAAAGAGCTTGCTCTGTCCACTCCACGCATTGACCTGGTATTGCAGTATCTCCAGGACCGGTGCACCCCTTCTTTAATGCAGTTTCTAAAATCAGAAAGAATTGAATTCAATGTTTTTTGTTCATTTTGCTTGTTTGTCGGATTTTGGGATGGACTCTTTGGCTTTGTTTTTCTTCTCCTCATTGGATTTTTCATGTTCAAAGTTGCAGAAGCCAGATTACAAGCTCATTTTGGTTCAACTTCAGCAACTGTGCATTGCATTGCCATGTAATGTGATGCAATGCTATCTTTCTAGCTCTCCCTTTTTACTTCCTTTTGGATAAACAGACATATTAGGCAAGCATTTTGGAGCTTTCACCTAAATAACTACAGGTGGTGAGATAAGCTGCACAATATAATTGACCTTTCAGTATATTGTTGCACACACACCATCTATTTAGCAAATGCCCTTGTTATCAACAGCAGCCTTTTAAACTCACCTGAGCTAACAGGTATGTGCGCTGGTTACTCTGCTGCGCTTAAAATTTCTTTTTTGGTTTGCTACAATGCCTTTTCTGAAACGTTGTCTCCTTCTGCTGGAACACTGACTTCTTTCATTTAATGCCTGCAGACTATAAAAGAGAACCCAACCCAAAAAGTTTGGTTGATTAGTCTGTGGCATTCTGTTAAACTGTTGCTTATGGCGGTCTCTGTGAGCTTCTCAGCGACATTCAGCCAGCCAGGTATCCTGCCTGCAGTAGATGGAATGTGGCAATGGAACGCTGGCTGCGCGTGTCATAATAGGCTCTGAGCCTTTATATACCTGTGCACAGCAGCAGCCACCTTCAGTCTGCTGCTGGACAGCCAGCAGCAGCAGCAGCAGGAGAGGTATGTAACCAGGAGCCCTCCTGCTAAGGGTAGACAGCTGCTCGTTCCACCCCACCCCCCGCCTTAATTGGTTCTCCTCCCTTCCAACGGTGTTGAGGCGGGTGGGAACAGCAGGGGGTGAAGGTGCTGTGTTTAAAGAGGTGGAGTTATGCAGATCTAAAACGCGTGGATTGCAGCATCAGCAAGCCGAAAAGTGCAGGCATGTAAGGGATCTAGAGGTTGACAACATGTCTTCTTAACGGGAGTCCAGGAGCTCATCTCCACAAATGGACTTTTCAGGATCCTTGGGTGGCTCCGTAGTTTGAAACCAATTCTGGTTATCGCTTCTCGGCCTTTTGGCTAAGATCAAGTGTAGTATCTGTTCTTATCAGTTTAATATCTGATACGTCCCCTATCTGGGGACCATATATTAAATGGATTTTTAGAACAGGGAGATGGAAAAAGAGCTTGCTCTGTCCACTCCACGCATTGACCTGGTATTGCAGTATCTCCAGGACCGGTGCACCCCTTCTTTAATGCAGTTTCTAAAATCAGAAAGAATTGAATTCAATGTTTTTTGTTCAATTTGCTTGTTTGTCGGATTTTGGGATGGACTCTTTGGCTTTGCTTTTCTTCTCCTCATTGGATTTTTCATGTTCAAAGTTGCAGAAGCCAGATTACAAGCTCATTTTGGTTCAACTTCAGCAACTGTGCATTGCATTGCCATGTAATGTGATGCAATGCTATCTTTCTAGCTCTCCCTTTTTACTTCCTTTTGGATAAACAGACATATTAGGCAAGCATTTTGGAGCTTTCACCTAAATAACTACAGGTGGTGAGATAAGCTGCACAATATAATTGACCTTTCAGTATATTGTTGCACACACACCATCTATTTAGCAAATGCCCTTGTTATCAACAGCAGCCTTTTAAACTCACCTGAGCTAACAGGTATGTGCGCTGGTTACTCTGCTGCGCTTAAAATTTCTTTTTTGGTTTGCTACAATGCCTTTTCTGAAACGTTGTCTCCTTCTGCTGGAACACTGACTTCTTTCATTTAATGCCTGCAGACTATAAAAGAGAACCCAACCCAAAAAGTTTGGTTGATTAGTCTGTGGCATTCTGTTAAACTGTTGCTTATGGCGGTCTCTGTGAGCTTCTCAGCGACATTCAGCCAGCCAGGTATCCTGCCTGCAGTAGATGGAATGTGGCAATGGAACGCTGGCTGCGCGTGTCATAATAGGCTCTGAGCCTTTATATACCTGTGCACAGCAGCAGCCACCTTCAGTCTGCTGCTGGACAGCCAGCAGCAGCAGCAGCAGGAGAGGTATGTAATCAGGAGCCCTCCTGCTAAGGGTAGACAGCTGCTCGTTCCACCCCACCCCCCGCCTTAATTGGTTCTCCTCCCTTCCAACGGTGTTGAGGCGGGTGGGAACAGCAGGGGGTGAAGGTGCTGTGTTTAAAGAGGTGGAGTTATGCAGATCTAAAACGCGTGGATTGCAGCAGCAGCAAGCCGAAAAGTGCAGGCATGTAAGGGATCTAGAGGTTGACAACATGTCTTCTTAACGGGAGTCCAGGAGCTCATCTCCACAAATGGACTTTTCAGGATCCTTGGGTGGCTCCGTAGTTTGAAACCAATTCTGGTTATCGCTTCTCGGCCTTTTGGCTAAGATCAAGTGTAGTATCTGTTCTTATCAGTTTAATATCTGATACGTCCCCTATCTGGGGACCATATATTAAATGGATTTTTAGAACAGGGAGATGGAAAAAGAGCTTGCTCTGTCCACTCCACGCATTGACCTGGTATTGCAGTATCTCCAGGACCGGTGCACCCCTTCTTTAATGCAGTTTCTAAAATCAGAAAGAATTGAATTCAATGTTTTTTGTTCATTTTGCTTGTTTGTCGGATTTTGGGATGGACTCTTTGGCTTTGCTTTTCTTCTCCTCATTGGATTTTTCATGTTCAAAGTTGCAGAAGCCAGATTACAAGCTCATTTTGGTTCAACTTCAGCAACTGTGCATTGCATTGCCATGTAATGTGATGCAATGCTATCTTTCTAGCTCTCCCTTTTTACTTCCTTTTGGATAAACAGACATATTAGGCAAGCATTTTGGAGCTTTCACCTAAATAACTACAGGTGGTGAGATAAGCTGCACAATATAATTGACCTTTCAGTATATTGTTGCACACACACCATCTATTTAGCAAATGCCCTTGTTATCAACAGCAGCCTTTTAAACTCACCTGAGCTAACAGGTATGTGCGCTGGTTACTCTGCTGCGCTTAAAATTTCTTTTTTGGTTTGCTACAATGCCTTTTCTGAAACGTTGTCTCCTTCTGCTGGAACACTGACTTCTTTCATTTAATGCCTGCAGACTATAAAAGAGAACCCAACCCAAAAAGTTTGGTTGATTAGTCTGTGGCATTCTGTTAAACTGTTGCTTATGGCGGTCTCTGTGAGCTTCTCAGCGACATTCAGCCAGCCAGGTATCCTGCCTGCAGTAGATGGAATGTGGCAATGGAACGCTGGCTGCGCGTGTCATAATAGGCTCTGAGCCTTTATATACCTGTGCACAGCAGCAGCCACCTTCAGTCTGCTGCTGGACAGCCAGCAGCAGCAGCAGCAGGAGAGGTATGTAATCAGGAGCCCTCCTGCTAAGGGTAGACAGCTGCTCGTTCCACCCCACCCCCCGCCTTAATTGGTTCTCCTCCCTTCCAACGGTGTTGAGGCGGGTGGGAACAGCAGGGGGTGAAGGTGCTGTGTTTAAAGAGGTGGAGTTATGCAGATCTAAAACGCGTGGATTGCAGCATCAGCAAGCCGAAAAGTGCAGGCATGTAAGGGATCTAGAGGTTGACAACATGTCTTCTTAACGGGAGTCCAGGAGCTCATCTCCACAAATGGACTTTTCAGGATCCTAGGGTGGCTCCGTAGTTTGAAACCAATTCTGGTTATCGCTTCTCGGCCTTTTGGCTAAGATCAAGTGTAGTATCTGTTCTTATCAGTTTAATATCTGATACGTCCCCTATCTGGGGACCATATATTAAATGGATTTTTAGAACAGGGAGATGGAAAAAGAGCTTGCTCTGTCCACTCCACGCATTGACCTGGTATTGCAGTATCTCCAGGACCGGTGCACCCCTTCTTTAATGCAGTTTCTAAAATCAGAAAGAATTGAATTCAATGTTTTTTGTTCATTTTGCTTGTTTGTCGGATTTTGGGATGGACTCTTTGGCTTTGCTTTTCTTCTCCTCATTGGATTTTTCATGTTCAAAGTTGCAGAAGCCAGATTACAAGCTCATTTTGGTTCAACTTCAGCAACTGTGCATTGCATTGCCATGTAATGTGATGCAATGCTATCTTTCTAGCTCTCCCTTTTTACTTCCTTTTGGATAAACAGACATATTAGGCAAGCATTTTGGAGCTTTCACCTAAATAACTACAGGTGGTGAGATAAGCTGCACAATATAATTGACCTTTCAGTATATTGTTGCACACACACCATCTATTTAGCAAATGCCCTTGTTATCAACAGCAGCCTTTTAAACTCACCTGAGCTAACAGGTATGTGCGCTGGTTACTCTGCTGCGCTTAAAATTTCTTTTTTGGTTTGCTACAATGCCTTTTCTGAAACGTTGTTTCCTTCTGCTGGAACACTGACTTCTTTCATTTAATGCCTGCAGACTATAAAAGAGAACCCAACCCAAAAAGTTTGGTTGATTAGTCTGTGGCATTCTGTTAAACTGTTGCTTATGGCGGTCTCTGTGAGCTTCTCAGCGACATTCAGCCAGCCAGGTATCCTGCCTGCAGTAGATGGAATGTGGCAATGGAACGCTGGCTGCGCGTGTCATAATAGGCTCTGAGCCTTTATATACCTGTGCACAGCAGCAGCCACCTTCAGTCTGCTGCTGGACAGCCAGCAGCAGCAGCAGCAGGAGAGGTATGTAATCAGGAGCCCTCCTGCTAAGGGTAGACAGCTGCTCGTTCCACCCCACCCCCCGCCTTAATTGGTTCTCCTCCCTTCCAACGGTGTTGAGGCGGGTGGGAACAGCAGGGGGTGAAGGTGCTGTGTTTAAAGAGGTGGAGTTATGCAGATCTAAAACGCGTGGATTGCAGCAGCAGCAAGCCGAAAAGTGCAGGCATGTAAGGGATCTAGAGGTTGACAACATGTCTTCTTAACGGGAGTCCAGGAGCTCATCTCCACAAATGGACTTTTCAGGATCCTTGGGTGGCTCCGTAGTTTGAAACCAATTCTGGTTATCGCTTCTCGGCCTTTTGGCTAAGATCAAGTGTAGTATCTGTTCTTATCAGTTTAATATCTGATACGTCCCCTATCTGGGGACCATATATTAAATGGATTTTTAGAACAGGGAGATGGAAAAAGAGCTTGCTCTGTCCACTCCACGCATTGACCTGGTATTGCAGTATCTCCAGGACCGGTGCACCCCTTCTTTAATGCAGTTTCTAAAATCAGAAAGAATTGAATTCAATGTTTTTTGTTCATTTTGCTTGTTTGTCGGATTTTGGGATGGACTCTTTGGCTTTGCTTTTCTTCTCCTCATTGGATTTTTCATGTTCAAAGTTGCAGAAGCCAGATTACAAGCTCATTTTGGTTCAACTTCAGCAACTGTGCATTGCATTGCCATGTAATGTGATGCAATGCTATCTTTCTAGCTCTCCCTTTTTACTTCCTTTTGGATAAACAGACATATTAGGCAAGCATTTTGGAGCTTTCACCTAAATAACTACAGGTGGTGAGATAAGCTGCACAATATAATTGACCTTTCAGTATATTGTTGCACACACACCATCTATTTAGCAAATGCCCTTGTTATCAACAGCAGCCTTTTAAACTCACCTGAGCTAACAGGTATGTGCGCTGGTTACTCTGCTGCGCTTAAAATTTCTTTTTTGGTTTGCTACAATGCCTTTTCTGAAACGTTGTCTCCTTCTGCTGGAACACTGACTTCTTTCATTTAATGCCTGCAGACTATAAAAGAGAACCCAACCCAAAAAGTTTGGTTGATTAGTCTGTGGCATTCTGTTAAACTGTTGCTTATGGCGGTCTCTGTGAGCTTCTCAGCGACATTCAGCCAGCCAGGTATCCTGCCTGCAGTAGATGGAATGTGGCAATGGAACGCTGGCTGCGCGTGTCATAATAGGCTCTGAGCCTTTATATACCTGTGCACAGCAGCAGCCACCTTCAGTCTGCTGCTGGACAGCCAGCAGCAGCAGCAGCAGGAGAGGTATGTAATCAGGAGCCCTCCTGCTAAGGGTAGACAGCTGCTCGTTCCACCCCACCCCCCGCCTTAATTGGTTCTCCTCCCTTCCAACGGTGTTGAGGCGGGTGGGAACAGCAGGGGGTGAAGGTGCAGTGTTTAAAGAGGTGGAGTTATGCAGATCTAAAACGCGTGGATTGCAGCAGCAGCAAGCCGAAAAGTGCAGGCATGTAAGGGATCTAGAGGTTGACAACATGTCTTCTTAACGGGAGTCCAGGAGCTCATCTCCACAAATGGACTTTTCAGGATCCTTGGGTGGCTCCGTAGTTTGAAACCAATTCTGGTTATCGCTTCTCGGCCTTTTGGCTAAGATCAAGTGTAGTATCTGTTCTTATCAGTTTAATATCTGATACGTCCCCTATCTGGGGACCATATATTAAATGGATTTTTAGAACAGGGAGATGGAAAAAGAGCTTGCTCTGTCCACTCCACGCATTGACCTGGTATTGCAGTATCTCCAGGACCGGTGCACCCCTTCTTTAATGCAGTTTCTAAAATCAGAAAGAATTGAATTCAATGTTTTTTGTTCATTTTGCTTGTTTGTCGGATTTTGGGATGGACTCTTTGGCTTTGCTTTTCTTCTCCTCATTGGATTTTTCATGTTCAAAGTTGCAGAAGCCAGATTACAAGCTCATTTTGGTTCAACTTCAGCAACTGTGCATTGCATTGCCATGTAATGTGATGCAATGCTATCTTTCTAGCTCTCCCTTTTTACTTCCTTTTGGATAAACAGACATATTAGGCAAGCATTTTGGAGCTTTCACCTAAATAACTACAGGTGGTGAGATAAGCTGCACAATATAATTGACCTTTCAGTATATTGTTGCACACACACCATCTATTTAGCAAATGCCCTTGTTATCAACAGCAGCCTTTTAAACTCACCTGAGCTAACAGGTATGTGCGCTGGTTACTCTGCTGCGCTTAAAATTTCTTTTTTGGTTTGCTACAATGCCTTTTCTGAAACGTTGTCTCCTTCCGCTGGAACACTGACTTCTTTCATTTAATGCCTGCAGACTATAAAAGAGAACCCAACCCAAAAAGTTTGGTTGATTAGTCTGTGGCATTCTGTTAAACTGTTGCTTATGGCGGTCTCTGTGAGCTTCTCAGCGACATTCAGCCAGCCAGGTATCCTGCCTGCAGTAGATGGAATGTGGCAATGGAACGCTGGCTGCGCGTGTCATAATAGGCTCTGAGCCTTTATATACCTGTGCACAGCAGCAGCCACCTTCAGTCTGCTGCTGGACAGCCAGCAGCAGCAGCAGCAGGAGAGGTATGTAATCAGGAGCCCTCCTGCTAAGGGTAGACAGCTGCTCGTTCCACCCCACCCCCCGCCTTAATTGGTTCTCCTCCCTTCCAACGGTGTTGAGGCGGGTGGGAACAGCAGGGGGTGAAGGTGCAGTGTTTAAAGAGGTGGAGTTATGCAGATCTAAAACGCGTGGATTGCAGCAGCAGCAAGCCGAAAAGTGCAGGCATCTAAGGGATCTAGAGGTTGACAACATGTCTTCTTAACGGGAGTCCAGGAGCTCATCTCCACAAATGGACTTTTCAGGATCCTTGGGTGGCTCCGTAGTTTGAAACCAATTCTGGTTATCGCTTCTCGGCCTTTTGGCTAAGATCAAGTGTAGTATCTGTTCTTATCAGTTTAATATCTGATACGTCCCCTATCTGGGGACCATATATTAAATGGATTTTTAGAACAGGGAGATGGAAAAAGAGCTTGCTCTGTCCACTCCACGCATTGACCTGGTATTGCAGTATCTCCAGGACCGGTGCACCCCTTCTTTAATGCAGTTTCTAAAATCAGAAAGAATTGAATTCAATGTTTTTTGTTCATTTTGCTTGTTTGTCGGATTTTGGGATGGACTCTTTGGCTTTGCTTTTCTTCTCCTCATTGGATTTTTCATGTTCAAAGTTGCAGAAGCCAGATTACAAGCTCATTTTGGTTCAACTTCAGCAACTGTGCATTGCATTGCCATGTAATGTGATGCAATGCTATCTTTCTAGCTCTCCCTTTTTACTTCCTTTTGGATAAACAGACATATTAGGCAAGCATTTTGGAGCTTTCACCTAAATAACTACAGGTGGTGAGATAAGCTGCACAATATAATTGACCTTTCAGTATATTGTTGCACACACACCATCAATTTAGCAAATGCCCTTGTTATCAACAGCAGCCTTTTAAACTCACCTGAGCTAACAGGTATGTGCGCTGGTTACTCTGCTGCGCTTAAAATTTCTTTTTTGGTTTGCTATAATGCCTTTTCTGAAACGTTGTCTCCTTCTGCTGGAACACTGACTTCTTTCATTTAATGCCTGCAGACTATAAAAGAGAACCCAACCCAAAAAGTTTGGTTGATTAGTCTGTGGCATTCTGTTAAACTGTTGCTTATGGCGGTCTCTGTGAGCTTCTCAGCGACATTCAGCCAGCCAGGTATCCTGCCTGCAGTAGATGGAATGTGGCAATGGAACGCTGGCTGCGCGTGTCATAATAGGCTCTGAGCCTTTATATACCTGTGCACAGCAGCAGCCACCTTCAGTCTGCTGCTGGACAGCCAGCAGCAGCAGCAGCAGGAGAGGTATGTAATCAGGAGCCCTCCTGCTAAGGGTAGACAGCTGCTCGTTCCACCCCACCCCCCGCCTTAATTGGTTCTCCTCCCTTCCAACGGTGTTGAGGTGGGTGGGAACAGCAGGGGGTGAAGGTGCTGTGTTTAAAGAGGTGGAGTTATGCAGATCTAAAACGCGTGGATTGCAGCAGCGGCAAGCCGAAAAGTGCAGGCATGTAAGGGATCTAGAGGTTGACAACATGTCTTCTTAACGGGAGTCCAGGAGCTCATCTCCACAAATGGACTTTTCAGGATCCTTGGGTGGCTCCGTAGTTTGAAACCAATTCTGGTTATCGCTTCTCGGCCTTTTGGCTAAGATCAAGTGTAGTATCTGTTCTTATCAGTTTAATATCTGATACGTCCCCTATCTGGGGACCATATATTAAATGGATTTTTAGAACAGGGAGATGGAAAAAGAGCTTGCTCTGTCCACTCCACGCATTGACCTGGTATTGCAGTATCTCCAGGACCGGTGCACCCCTTCTTTAATGCAGTTTCTAAAATCAGAAAGAATTGAATTCAATGTTTTTTGTTCATTTTGCTTGTTTGTCGGATTTGGGGATGGACTCTTTGGCTTTGCTTTTCTTCTCCTCATTGGATTTTTCATGTTCAAAGTTGCAGAAGCCAGATTACAAGCTCATTTTGGTTCAACTTCAGCAACTGTGCATTGCATTGCCATGTAATGTGATGCAATGCTATCTTTCTAGCTCTCCCTTTTACTTCCTTTTGGATAAACAGACATATTAGGCAAGCATTTTGGAGCTTTCACCTAAATAACTACAGGTGGTGAGATAAGCTGCACAATATAATTGACCTTTCAGTATATTGTTGCACACACACCATCTATTTAGCAAATGCCCTTGTTATCAACAGCAGCCTTTTAAACTCACCTGAGCTAACAGGTATGTGCGCTGGTTACTCTGCTGCGCTTAAAATTTCTTTTTTGGTTTGCTACAATGCCTTTTCTGAAACGTTGTCTCCTTCTGCTGGAACACTGACTTCTTTCATTTAATGCCTGCAGACTATAAAAGAGAACCCAACCCAAAAAGTTTGGTTGATTAGTCTGTGGCATTCTGTTAAACTGTTGCTTATGGCGGTCTCTGTGAGCTTCTCAGCGACATTCAGCCAGCCAGGTATCCTGCCTGCAGTAGATGGAATGTGGCAATGGAACGCTGGCTGCGCGTGTCATAATAGGCTCTGAGCCTTTATATACCTGTGCACAGCAGCAGCCACCTTCAGTCTGCTGCTGGACAGCCAGCAGCAGCAGCAGCAGGAGAGGTATGTAATCAGGAGCCCTCCTGCTAAGGGTAGACAGCTGCTCGTTCCACCCCACCCCCCGCCTTAATTGGTTCTCCTCCCTTCCAACGGTGTTGAGGCGGGTGGGAACAGCAGGGGGTGAAGGTGCTGTGTTTAAAGAGGTGGAGTTATGCAGATCTAAAACGCGTGGATTGCAGCAGCAGCAAGCCGAAAAGTGCAGGCATGTAAGGGATCTAGAGGTTGACAACATGTCTTCTTAACGGGAGTCCAGGAGCTCATCTCCACAAATGGACTTTTCAGGATCCTTGGGTGGCTCCGTAGTTTGAAACCAATTCTGGTTATCGCTTCTCGGCCTTTTGGCTAAGATCAAGTGTAGTATCTGTTCTTATCAGTTTAATATCTGATACGTCCCCTATCTGGGGACCATATATTAAATGGATTTTTAGAACAGGGAGATGGAAAAAGAGCTTGCTCTGTCCACTCCACGCATTGACCTGGTATTGCAGTATCTCCAGGACCGATGCACCCCTTCTTTAATGCAGTTTCTAAAATCAGAAAGAATTGAATTCAATGTTTTTTGTTCATTTTGCTTGTTTGTCGGATTTTGGGATGGACTCTTTGGCTTTGCTTTTCTTCTCCTCATTGGATTTTTCATGTTCAAAGTTGCAGAAGCCAGATTACAAGCTCATTTTGGTTCAACTTCAGCAACTGTGCATTGCATTGCCATGTAATGTGATGCAATGCTATCTTTCTAGCTCTCCCTTTTTACTTCCTTTTGGATAAACAGACATATTAGGCAAGCATTTTGGAGCTTTCACCTAAATAACTACAGGTGGTGAGATAAGCTGCACAATATAATTGACCTTTCAGTATATTGTTGCACACACACCATCTATTTAGCAAATGCCCTTGTTATCAACAGCAGCCTTTTAAACTCACCTGAGCTAACAGGTATGTGTGCTGGTTACTCTGCTGCGCTTAAAATTTCTTTTTTGGTTTGCTACAATGCCTTTTCTGAAACGTTGTCTCCTTCTGCTGGAACACTGACTTCTTTCATTTAATGCCTGCAGACTATAAAAGAGAACCCAACCCAAAAAGTTTGGTTGATTAGTCTGTGGCATTCTGTTAAACTGTTGCTTATGGCGGTCTCGGTGAGCTTCTCAGCGACATTCAGCCAGCCAGGTATCCTGCCTGCAGTAGATGGAATGTGGCAATGGAACGCTGGCTGCGCGTGTCATAATAGGCTCTGAGCCTTTATATACCTGTGCACAGCAGCAGCCACCTTCAGTCTGCTGCTGGACAGCCAGCAGCAGCAGCAGCAGGAGAGGTATGTAATCAGGAGCCCTCCTGCTAAGGGTAGACAGCTGCTCGTTCCACCCCACCCCCCGCCTTAATTGGTTCTCCTCCCTTCCAACGGTGTTGAGGTGGGTGGGAACAGCAGGGGGTGAAGGTGCTGTGTTTAAAGAGGTGGAGTTATGCAGATCTAAAACGCGTGGATTGCAGCAGCAGCAAGCCGAAAAGTGCAGGCATGTAAGGGATCTAGAGGTTGACAACATGTCTTCTTAACGGGAGTCCAGGAGCTCATCTCCACAAATGGACTTTTCAGGATCCTTGGGTGGCTCCGTAGTTTGAAACCAATTCTGGTTATCGCTTCTCGGCCTTTTGGCTAAGATCAAGTGTAGTATCTGTTCTTATCAGTTTAATATCTGATACGTTCTCTATCTGGGGACCATATATTAAATGGATTTTTAGAACAGGGAGATGGAAAAAGAGCTTGCTCTGTCCACTCCACGCATTGACCTGGTATTGCAGTATCTCCAGGACCGGTGCACCCCTTCTTTAATGCAGTTTCTAAAATCAGAAAGAATTGAATTCAATGTTTTTTGTTCATTTTGCTTGTTTGTCGGATTTTGGGATGGACTCTTTGGCTTTGCTTTTCTTCTCCTCATTGGATTTTTCATGTTCAAAGTTGCAGAAGCCAGATTACAAGCTCATTTTGGTTCAACTTCAGCAACTGTGCATTGCATTGCCATGTAATGTGATGCAATGCTATCTTTCTAGCTCTCCCTTTTTACTTCCTTTTGGATAAACAGACATATTAGGCAAGCATTTTGGAGCTTTCACCTAAATAACTACAGGTGGTGAGATAAGCTGCACAATATAATTGACCTTTCAGTATATTGTTGCACACACACCATCTATTTAGCAAATGCCCTTGTTATCAACAGCAGCCTTTTAAACTCACCTGAGCTAACAGGTATGTGCGCTGGTTACTCTGCTGCGCTTAAAATTTCTTTTTTGGTTTGCTACAATGCCTTTTCTGAAACGTTGTCTCCTTCTGCTGGAACACTGACTTCTTTCATTTAATGCCTGCAGACTATAAAAGAGAACCCAACCCAAAAAGTTTGGTTGATTAGTCTGTGGCATTCTGTTAAACTGTTGCTTATGGCGGTCTCTGTGAGCTTCTCAGCGACATTCAGCCAGCCAGGTATCCTGCCTGCAGTAGATGGAATGTGGCAATGGAACGCTGGCTGCGCGTGTCATAATAGGCTCTGAGCCTTTATATACCTGTGCACAGCAGCAGCCACCTTCAGTCTGCTGCTGGACAGCCAGCAGCAGCAGCAGCAGGAGAGGTATGTAATCAGGAGCCCTCCTGCTAAGGGTAGACAGCTGCTCGTTCCACCCCACCCCCCGCCTTAATTGGTTCTCCTCCCTTCCAACGGTGTTGAGGCGGGTGGGAACAGCAGGAGGTGAAGGTGCTGTGTTTAAAGAGGTGGAGTTATGCAGATCTAAAACGCGTGGATTGCAGCAGCAGCAAGCCGAAAAGTGCAGGCATGTAAGGGATCTAGAGGTTGACAACATGTCTTCTTAACGGGAGTCCAGGAGCTCATCTCCACAAATGGACTTTTCAGGATCCTTGGGTGGCTCCGTAGTTTGAAACCAATTCTGGTTATCGCTTCTCGGCCTTTTGGCTAAGATCAAGTGTAGTATCTTTCGAAAAGGCGGTTTTGGATGTTGGCCGCCCTAGTAGATTGATACATTATGCACACTGGGGTTTAGGCGCTTGTTAGTACGCCAGGTGGCTAATATAGTCATCTGGTGGAAAGCATGGCCCCCCAGGATCGACGCCATTGGGCCGGGGAAGATCGAAAGCCCGAAGTGTGAAGTGCCCCAGGAGTGGTGACCCTGGGGTGCCTTAACTCACTGGGATTGGGAACCCCACTTGAGTTTATGGCACATTTGCACTAGCACTTCAATATTTCTTTCTTCACACACACCCTTATTCCGGGCCTTCTGGCCTTAGGATGGGGAATTTTTCAATTCCCGGTCGAAGGTCCGGGCAGTATTATACTGTGAAACCTTCACTATTTATTTAAATTTCTTTGTCACTGTGTGTCCACTTATTCACGTGTGTTACGTCCTACTAGGATTTTGTCGGGATGCGGTTCCCTTACGGGTTCCTCTCTTGGCAGGTCTAGGGGGGGAGTGTGTGGCCATCAGGTTCCGCTCCCCCCTGAACCCCCTTGGCTCTCCTCTTTCGGGAGGAGAGCGTTGTTGGCTCCCCTCTTCCGGGAGGGGAGCACAGTCTTTGGCTCCCAGTGCCTTGCTCGGGTGAGAACTCGGGCAGGTGCTGGGGGTAAGATTGGGTCGCTTCTGGCTCCGGCTGGAGGTGGCTATTTGTCCCTGTTCCTCGCTGTGGCCTTCTGGCTCGGAGGGACGGGGAATGGTTTGGGGGACCCTTCTCCTTTTGGAGAGGGTTTCAAGAAGACCAGCATCCTAGTGCACTTTTTTTGTGGCACTTGTCACTTTTTTAAGCGCACTCGGGTTTTGTACACGAATTCGGGCTTTCGATAAAAAAAAAAAAAAAATCTGTTCTTATCAGTTTAATATCTGATACGTCCCCTATCTGGGGACCATATATTAAATGGATTTTTAGAACAGGGAGATGGAAAAAGAGCTTGCTCTGTCCACTCCACGCATTGACCTGGTATTGCAGTATCTCCAGGACCGGTGCACCCCTTCTTTAATGCAGTTTCTAAAATCAGAAAGAATTGAATTCAATGTTTTTTGTTCATTTTGCTTGTTTGTCGGATTTTGGGATGGACTCTTTGGCTTTGCTTTTCTTCTCCTCATTGGATTTTTCATGTTCAAAGTTGCAGAAGCCAGATTACAAGCTCATTTTGGTTCAACTTCAGCAACTGTGCATTGCATTGCCATGTAATGTGATGCAATGCTATCTTTCTAGCTCTCCCTTTTTACTTCCTTTTGGATAAACAGACATATTAGGCAAGCATTTTGGAGCTTTCACCTAAATAACTACAGGTGGTGAGATAAGCTGCAGAATATAATTGACCTTTCAGTATATTGTTGCACACACACCATCTATTTAGCAAATGCCCTTGTTATCAACAGCAGCCTTTTAAACTCACCTGAGCTAACAGGTATGTGCGCTGGTTACTCTGCTGCGCTTAAAATTTCTTTTTTGGTTTGATACAATGCCTTTTCTGAAACGTTGTCTCCTTCTGCTGGAACACTGACTTCTTTCATTTAATGCCTGCAGACTATAAAAGAGAACCCAACCCAAAAAGTTTGGTTGATTAGTCTGTGGCATTCTGTTAAACTGTTGCTTATGGCGGTCTCTGTGAGCTTCTCAGCGACATTCAGCCAGCCAGGTATCCTGCCTGCAGTAGATGGAATGTGGCAATGGAACGCTGGCTGCGCGTGTCATAATAGGCTCTGAGCCTTTATATACCTGTGCACAGCAGCAGCCACCTTCAGTCTGCTGCTGGACAGCCAGCAGCAGCAGCAGCAGGAGAGGTATGTAATCAGGAGCCCTCCTGCTAAGGGTAGACAGCTGCTCGTTCCACCCCACCCTCCGCCTAAATTGGTTCTCCTCCCTTCCAACGGTGTTGAGGCGGGTGGGAACAGCAGGGGGTGAAGGTGCTGTGTTTAAAGAGGTGGAGTTATGCAGATCTAAAACGCGTGGATTGCAGCAGCAGCAAGCCGAAAAGTGCAGGCATGTAAGGGATCTAGAGGTTGACAACATGTCTTCTTAACGGGAGTCCAGGAGCTCATCTCCACAAATGGACTTTTCAGGATCCTTGGGTGGCTCCGTAGTTTGAAACCAATTCTGGTTATCGCTTCTCGGCCTTTTGGCTAAGATCAAGTGTAGTATCTGTTCTTATCAGTTTAATATCTGATACGTCCCCTATCTGGGGACCATATATTAAATGGATTTTTAGAACAGGGAGATGGAAAAAGAGCTTGCTCTGTCCACTCCACGCATTGACCTGGTATTGCAGTATCTCCAGGACCGGTGCACCCCTTCTTTAATGCAGTTTCTAAAATCAGAAAGAATTGAATTCAATGTTTTTTGTTCATTTTGCTTGTTTGTCGGATTTTGGGATGGACTCTTTGGCTTTGCTTTTCTTCTCCTCATTGGATTTTTCATGTTCAAAGTTGCAGAAGCCAGATTACAAGCTCATTTTGGTTCAACTTCAGCAACTGTGCATTGCATTGCCATGTAATGTGATGCAATGCTATCTTTCTAGCTCTCCCTTTTTACTTCCTTTTGGATAAACAGACATATTAGGCAAGCATTTTGGAGCTTTCACCTAAATAACTACAGGTGGTGAGATAAGCTGCACAATATAATTGACCTTTCAGTATATTGTTGCACACACACCATCTATTTAGCAAATGCCCTTGTTATCAACAGCAGCCTTTTAAACTCACCTGAGCTAACAGGTATGTGCGCTGGTTACTCTGCTGCACTTAAAATTTCTTTTTTGGTTTGCTACAATGCCTTTTCTGAAACGTTGTCTCCTTCTGCTGGAACACTGACTTCTTTCATTTAATGCCTGCAGACTATAAAAGAGAACCCAACCCAAAAAGTTTGGTTGATTAGTCTGTGGCATTCTGTTAAACTGTTGCTTATGGCGGTCTCTGTGAGCTTCTCAGCGACATTCAGCCAGCCAGGTATCCTGCCTGCAGTAGATGGAATGTGGCAATGGAACGCTGGCTGCGCGTGTCATAATAGGCTCTGAGCCTTTATATACCTGTGCACAGCAGCAGCCACCTTCAGTCTGCTGCTGGACAGCCAGCAGCAGCAGCAGCAGGAGAGGTATGTAATCAGGAGCCCTCCTGCTAAGGGTAGACAGCTGCTCGTTCCACCCCACCCCCCGCCTTAATTGGTTCTCCTCCCTTCCAACGGTGTTGAGGCGGGTGGGAACAGCAGGGGGTGAAGGTGCTGTGTTTAAAGAGGTGGAGTTATGCAGATCTAAAACGCGTGGATTGCAGCAGCAGCAAGCCGAAAAGTGCAGGCATGTAAGGGATCTAGAGGTTGACAACATGTCTTCTTAACGGGAGTCCAGGAGCTCATCTCCACAAATGGACTTTTCAGGATCCTTGGGTGGCTCCGTAGTTTGAAACCAATTCTGGTTATCGCTTCTCGGCCTTTTGGCTAAGATCAAGTGTAGTATCTGTTCTTATCAGTTTAATATCTGATACGTCCCCTATCTGGGGACCATATATTAAATGGATTTTTAGAACAGGGAGATGGAAAAAGAGCTTGCTCTGTCCACTCCACGCATTGACCTGGTATTGCAGTATCTCCAGGACCGGTGCACCCCTTCTTTAATGCAGTTTCTAAAATCAGAAAGAATTGAATTCAATGTTTTTTGTTCATTTTGCTTGTTTGTCGGATTTTGGGATGGACTCTTTGGCTTTGCTTTTCTTCTCCTCATTGGATTTTTCATGTTCAAAGTTGCAGAAGCCAGATTACAAGCTCATTTTGGTTCAACTTCAGCAACTGTGCATTGCATTGCCATGTAATGTGATGCAATGCTATCTTTCTAGCTCTCCCTTTTTACTTCCTTTTGGATAAACAGACATATTAGGCAAGCATTTTGGAGCTTTCACCTAAATAACTACAGGTGGTGAGATAAGCTGCACAATATAATTGACCTTTCAGTATATTGTTGCACACACACCATCTATTTAGCAAATGCCCTTGTTATCAACAGCAGCCTTTTAAACTCACCTGAGCTAACAGGTATGTGCGCTGGTTACTCTGCTGCGCTTAAAATTTCTTTTTTGGTTTGCTACAATGCCTTTTCTGAAACGTTGTCTCCTTCTGCTGGAACACTGACTTCTTTCATTTAATGCCTGCAGACTATAAAAGAGAACCCAACCCAAAAAGTTTGGTTGATTAGTCTGTGGCATTCTGTTAAACTGTTGCTTATGGCGGTCTCTGTGAGCTTCTCAGCGACATTCAGCCAGCCAGGTATCCTGCCTGCAGTAGATGGAATGTGGCAATGGAACGCTGGCTGCGCGTGTCATAATAGGCTCTGAGCCTTTATATACCTGTGCACAGCAGCAGCCACCTTCAGTCTGCTGCTGGACCGCCAGCAGCAGCAGCAGCAGGAGAGGTATGTAATCAGGAGCCCTCCTGCTAAGGGTAGACAGCTGCTCGTTCCACCCCACCCCCCGCCTTAATTGGTTCTCCTCCCTTCCAACGGTGTTGAGGCGGGTGGGAACAGCAGGGGGTGAAGGTGCTGTGTTTAAAGAGGTGGAGTTATGCAGATCTAAAACGCGTGGATTGCAGCAGCAGCAAGCCGAAAAGTGCAGGCATGTAAGGGATCTAGAGGTTGACAACATGTCTTCTTAACGGGAGTCCAGGAGCTCATCTCCACAAATGGACTTTTCAGGATCCTTGGGTGGCTCCGTAGTTTGAAACCAATTCTGGTTATCGCTTCTCGGCCTTTTGGCTAAGATCAAGTGTAGTATCTGTTCTTATCAGTTTAATATCTGATACGTCCCCTATCTGGGGACCATATATTAAATGGATTTTTAGAACAGGGAGATGGAAAAAGAGCTTGCTCTGTCCACTCCACGCATTGACCTGGTATTGCAGTATCTCCAGGACCGGTGCACCCCTTCTTTAATGCAGTTTCTAAAATCAGAAAGAATTGAATTCAATGTTTTTTGTTCATTTTGCTTGTTTGTCGGATTTTGGGATGGACTCTTTGGCTTTGCTTTTCTTCTCCTCATTGGATTTTTCATGTTCAAAGTTGCAGAAGCCAGATTACAAGCTCATTTTGGTTCAACTTCAGCAACTGTGCATTGCATTGCCATGTAATGTGATGCAATGCTATCTTTCTAGCTCTCCCTTTTTACTTCCTTTTGGATAAACAGACATATTAGGCAAGCATTTTGGAGCTTTCACCTAAATAACTACAGGTGGTGAGATAAGCTGCACAATATAATTGACCTTTCAGTATATTGTTGCACACACACCATCTATTTAGCAAATGCCCTTGTTATCAACAGCAGCCTTTTAAACTCACCTGAGCTAACAGGTATGTGCGCTGGTTACTCTGCTGCGCTTAAAATTTCTTTTTTGGTTTGCTACAATGCCTTTTCTGAAACGTTGTCTCCTTCTGCTGGAACACTGACTTCTTTCATTTAATGCCTGCAGACTATAAAAGAGAACCCAACCCAAAAAGTTTGGTTGATTAGTCTGTGGCATTCTGTTAAACTGTTGCTTATGGCGGTCTCTGTGAGCTTCTCAGCGACATTCAGCCAGCCAGGTATCCTGCCTGCAGTAGATGGAATGTGGCAATGGAACGCTGGCTGCGCGTGTCATAATAGGCTCTGAGCCTTTATATACCTGTGCACAGCAGCAGCCACCTTCAGTCTGCTGCTGGACCGCCAGCAGCAGCAGCAGCAGGAGAGGTATGTAATCAGGAGCCCTCCTGCTAAGGGTAGACAGCTGCTCGTTCCACCCCACCCCCCGCCTTAATTGGTTCTCCTCCCTTCCAACGGTGTTGAGGCGGGTGGGAACAGCAGGGGGTGAAGGTGCTGTGTTTAAAGAGGTGGAGTTATGCAGATCTAAAACGCGTGGATTGCAGCAGCAGCAAGCCGAAAAGTGCAGGCATGTAAGGGATCTAGAGGTTGACAACATGTCTTCTTAACGGGAGTCCAGGAGCTCATCTCCACAAATGGACTTTTCAGGATCCTTGGGTGGCTCCGTAGTTTGAAACCAATTCTGGTTATCGCTTCTCGGCCTTTTGGCTAAGATCAAGTGTAGTATCTGTTCTTATCAGTTTAATATCTGATACGTCCCCTATCTGGGGACCATATATTAAATGGATTTTTAGAACAGGGAGATGGAAAAAGAGCTTGCTCTGTCCACTCCACGCATTGACCTGGTATTGCAGTATCTCCAGGACCGGTGCACCCCTTCTTTAATGCAGTTTCTAAAATCAGAAAGAATTGAATTCAATGTTTTTTGTTCATTTTGCTTGTTTGTCGGATTTTGGGATGGACTCTTTGGCTTTGCTTTTCTTCTCCTCATTGGATTTTTCATGTTCAAAGTTGCAGAAGCCAGATTACAAGCTCATTTTGGTTCAACTTCAGCAACTGTGCATTGCATTGCCATGTAATGTGATGCAATGCTATCTTTCTAGCTCTCCCTTTTTACTTCCTTTTGGATAAACAGACATATTAGGCAAGCATTTTGGAGCTTTCACCTAAATAACTACAGGTGGTGAGATAAGCTGCACAATATAATTGACCTTTCAGTATATTGTTGCACACACACCATCTATTTAGCAAATGCCCTTGTTATCAACAGCAGCCTTTTAAACTCACCTGAGCTAACAGGTATGTGCGCTGGTTACTCTGCTGCGCTTAAAATTTCTTTTTTGGTTTGCTACAATGCCTTTTCTGAAACGTTGTCTCCTTCTGCTGGAACACTGACTTCTTTCATTTAATGCCTGCAGACTATAAAAGAGAACCCAACCCAAAAAGTTTGGTTGATTAGTCTGTGGCATTCTGTTAAACTGTTGCTTATGGCGGTCTCTGTGAGCTTCTCAGCGACATTCAGCCAGCCAGGTATCCTGCCTGCAGTAGATGGAATGTGGCAATGGAACGCTGGCTGCGCGTGTCATAATAGGCTCTGAGCCTTTATATACCTGTGCACAGCAGCAGCCACCTTCAGTCTGCTGCTGGACCGCCAGCAGCAGCAGCAGCAGGAGAGGTATGTAATCAGGAGCCCTCCTGCTAAGGGTAGACAGCTGCTCGTTCCACCCCACCCCCCGCCTTAATTGGTTCTCCTCCCTTCCAACGGTGTTGAGGCGGGTGGGAACAGCAGGGGGTGAAGGTGCTGTGTTTAAAGAGGTGGAGTTATGCAGATCTAAAACGCGTGGATTGCAGCAGCAGCAAGCCGAAAAGTGCAGGCATGTAAGGGATCTAGAGGTTGACAACATGTCTTCTTAACGGGAGTCCAGGAGCTCATCTCCACAAATGGACTTTTCAGGATCCTTGGGTGGCTCCGTAGTTTGAAACCAATTCTGGTTATCGCTTCTCGGCCTTTTGGCTAAGATCAAGTGTAGTATCTGATTTGCACAGCGCCTGTTGACTGCCCTTGAGGACGACCTGAGGAACTCTGTCCCCAGGGCGAGCCTATCGCACCATTCTGTGCTTTATGGACTCTTCCCTGGGGTTCATACCGTCGGAGCCATCCAGGAGGCTTGGCGCCTTATGAACTGCTTCAAGGATGCCGTTTGGGTCGCCAGGAACCGGCTCATCTTGAGGAGGGAGAGGATGTCCATCCAGGACTGCCGCAGGCTGATCCACAGCCTGCTCAGAGACTATTCCATCGAGGACGGTCCGGAGGACGAGGATGAGGACTAAACCCCTCCTCCCCCTCTCCCCTTATGTGTCTTGTCTTTCAATAAAGCTTCGGGCCTGTGATTTTCCCCTCCCCATCCCCTTTTTCCCAATCCCCATCCCTTATCACGGTTCATCGTACTGTATTGATTGACATGCTTTTTCTTTCAGATTGAGTGTTTTGTGTAGCATAGGGGTGTGATGTGTCTAGTTAGTGCGTCGTATCCTCATGCTATGTAAATATGATGTAGAATTCTGGGTGTACTGGGCTGCGGCACTGTACACTGTCTGTTAACTTATTTTTTGTGCTAATAAAAGATATATTCAATCAAAAAATCTGTTCTTATCAGTTTAATATCTGATACGTCCCCTATCTGGGGACCATATATTAAATGGATTTTTAGAACAGGGAGATGGAAAAAGAGCTTGCTCTGTCCACTCCACGCATTGACCTGGTATTGCAGTATCTCCAGGACCGGTGCACCCCTTCTTTAATGCAGTTTCTAAAATCAGAAAGAATTGAATTCAATGTTTTTTGTTCATTTTGCTTGTTTGTCGGATTTTGGGATGGACTCTTTGGCTTTGCTTTTCTTCTCCTCATTGGATTTTTCATGTTCAAAGTTGCAGAAGCCAGATTACAAGCTCATTTTGGTTCAACTTCAGCAACTGTGCATTGCATTGCCATGTAATGTGATGCAATGCTATCTTTCTAGCTCTCCCTTTTTACTTCCTTTTGGATAAACAGACATATTAGGCAAGCATTTTGGAGCTTTCACCTAAATAACTACAGGTGGTGAGATAAGCTGCACAATATAATTGACCTTTCAGTATATTGTTGCACACACACCATCTATTTAGCAAATGCCCTTGTTATCAACAGCAGCCTTTTAAACTCACCTGAGCTAACAGGTATGTGCGCTGGTTACTCTGCTGCGCTTAAAATTTCTTTTTTGGTTTGCTACAATGCCTTTTCTGAAACGTTGTCTCCTTCTGCTGGAACACTGACTTCTTTCATTTAATGCCTGCAGACTATAAAAGAGAACCCAACCCAAAAAGTTTGGTTTATTAGTCTGTGGCATTCTGTTAAACTGTTGCTTATGGCGGTCTCTGTGAGCTTCTCAGCGACATTCAGCCAGCCAGGTATCCTGCCTGCAGTAGATGGAATGTGGCAATGGAACGCTGGCTGCGCGTGTCATAATAGGCTCTGAGCCTTTATATACCTGTGCACAGCAGCAGCCACCTTCAGTCTGCTGCTGGACAGCCAGCAGCAGCAGCAGCAGGAGAGGTATGTAATCAGGAGCCCTCCTGCTAAGGGTAGACAGCTGCTCGTTCCACCCCACCCCCCGCCTTAATTGGTTCTCCTCCCTTCCAACGGTGTTGAGGCGGGTGGGAACAGCAGGGGGTGAAGGTGCTGTGTTTAAAGAGGTGGAGTTATGCAGATCTAAAACGCGTGGATTGCAGCAGCAGCAAGCCGAAAAGTGCAGGCATGTAAGGGATCTAGAGGTTGACAACATGTCTTCTTAATGGGAGTCCAGGAGCTCATCTCCACAAATGGACTTTTCAGGATCCTTGGGTGGCTCCGTAGTTTGAAACCAATTCTGGTTATCGCTTCTCGGCCTTTTGGCTAAGATCAAGTGTAGTATCTGTTCTTATCAGTTTAATATCTGATACGTCCCCTATCTGGGGACCATATATTAAATGGATTTTTAGAACAGGGAGATGGAAAAAGAGCTTGCTCTGTCCACTCCACGCATTGACCTGGTATTGCAGTATCTCCAGGACCGGTGCACCCCTTCTTTAATGCAGTTTCTAAAATCAGAAAGAATTGAATTCAATGTTTTTTGTTCATTTTGCTTGTTTGTCGGATTTTGGGATGGACTCTTTGGCTTTGCTTTTCTTCTCCTCATTGGATTTTTCATGTTCAAAGTTGCAGAAGCCAGATTACAAGCTCATTTTGGTTCAACTTCAGCAACTGTGCATTGCATTGCCATGTAATGTGATGCAATGCTATCTTTCTAGCTCTCCCTTTTTACTTCCTTTTGGATAAACAGACATATTAGGCAAGCATTTTGGAGCTTTCACCTAAATAACTACAGGTGGTGAGATAAGCTGCACAATATAATTGACCTTTCAGTATATTGTTGCACACACACCATCTATTTAGCAAATGCCCTTGTTATCAACAGCAGCCTTTTAAACTCACCTGAGCTAACAGGTATGTGCGCTGGTTACTCTGCTGCGCTTAAAATTTCTTTTTTGGTTTGCTACAATGCCTTTTCTGAAACGTTGTCTCCTTCTGCTGGAACACTGACTTCTTTCATTTAATGCCTGCAGACTATAAAAGAGAACCCAACCCAAAAAGTTTGGTTGATTAGTCTGTGGCATTCTGTTAAACTGTTGCTTATGGCGGTCTCTGTGAGCTTCTCAGCGACATTCAGCCAGCCAGGTATCCTGCCTGCAGTAGATGGAATGTGGCAATGGAACGCTGGCTGCGCGTGTCATAATAGGCTCTGAGCCTTTATATACCTGTGCACAGCAGCAGCCACCTTCAGTCTGCTGCTGGACAGCCAGCAGCAGCAGCAGCAGGAGAGGTATGTAATCAGGAGCCCTCCTGCTAAGGGTAGACAGCTGCTCGTTCCACCCCACCCCCCGCCTTAATTGGTTCTCCTCCCTTCCAACGGTGTTGAGGCGGGTGGGAACAGCAGGGGGTGAAGGTGCTGTGTTTAAAGAGGTGGAGTTATGCAGATCTAAAACGCGTGGATTGCAGCAGCAGCAAGCCGAAAAGTGCAGGCATGTAAGGGATCTAGAGGTTGACAACATGTCTTCTTAACGGGAGTCCAGGAGCTCATCTCCACAAATGGACTTTTCAGGATCCTTGGGTGGCTCCGTAGTTTGAAACCAATTCTGGTTATCGCTTCTCGGCCTTTTGGCTAAGATCAAGTGTAGTATCTTTCGAAAAGGCGGTTTTGGATGTTTGCCGCCCTAGTAGATTGATACATTATGCACACTGGGGTTTAGGCGCTTGTTAGTACGCCAGGTGGCTAATATAGTCATCTGGTGGAAAGCATGGCCCCCCAGGATCGACGCCATTGGGCCGGGGAAGATCGAAAGCCCGAAGTGTGAAGTGCCCCAGGAGTGGTGACCCTGGGGTGCCTTAACTCACTGGGATTGGGAACCCCACTTGAGTTTATGGCACATTTGCACTAGCACTTCAATATTTCTTTCTTCACACACACCCTTATTCCGGGCCTTCTGGCCTTAGGATGGGGAATTTTTCAATTCCCGGTCGAAGGTCCGGGCAGTATTATACTGTGAAACCTTCACGATTTATTTAATTTTTTTTTGTCACTGTGTGTCCACTTTTTCACGTGTGTCCACGTCCTTACTAGGATTTTGTCGGGATGCGGTTCCCTTACGGGTTCCTCTCTTGGCAGGTCTAGGGAGGGAGTGTGTGGCCATCAGGTTCCGCTCCCCCCTGAACCCCCCTGGCTCTCCTCTTTCGGGAGGAGAGCGTTGTTGGCTCCCCTCTTCCGGGAGGGGAGCACAGTCTTTGGCTCCCAGTGCCTTGCTCGGGTGAGAACTCGGGCAGGTATTGAGGGTAAGATTGGGTCGCCTCTGGCTCCGGATGGAGGTGGCTATTTGTCCCTGTGCCTCGCTGTGGCCTTCTGGCACGGAGGGACGGGGAATGGTTTGGGGGACCCTTCTCCTTTTGGAGAAGGTTTCAAGAAGACCAGCATCCTAGTGCACTTTTTTTTGTGGCACTTGTCACTTTTTTAAGCGCACTCGGGTTTTGTACACGAATTCGGGCTTTCGATAAAAAAAAAAAAATCTGTTCTTATCAGTTTAATATCTGATACGTCCGCTATCTGGGGACCATATATTAAATGGATTTTTAGAACAGGGAGATGGAAAAAGAGCTTGCTCTGTCCACTCCACGCATTGACCTGGTATTGCAGTATCTCCAGGACCGGTGCACCCCTTCTTTAATGCAGTTTCTAAAATCAGAAAGAATTGAATTCAATGTTTTTTGTTCATTTTGCTTGTTTGTCGGATTTTGGGATGGACTCTTTGGCTTTGCTTTTCTTCTCCTCATTGGATTTTTCATGTTCAAAGTTGCAGAAGCCAGATTACAAGCTCATTTTGGTTCAACTTCAGCAACTGTGCATTGCATTGCCATGTAATGTGATGCAATGCTATCTTTCTAGCTCTCCCTTTTTACTTCCTTTTGGATAAACAGACATATTAGGCAAGCATTTTGGAGCTTTCACCTAAATAACTACAGGTGGTGAGATAAGCTGCACAATATAATTGACCTTTCAGTATATTGTTGCACACACACCATCTATTTAGCAAATGCCCTTGTTATCAACAGCAGCCTTTTAAACTCACCTGAGCTAACAGGTATGTGCGCTGGTTACTCTGCTGCGCTTAAAATTTCTTTTTTGGTTTGCTACAATGCCTTTTCTGAAACGTTGTCTCCTTCTGCTGGAACACTGACTTCTTTCATTTAATGCCTGCAGACTATAAAAGAGAACCCAACCCAAAAAGTTTGGTTGATTAGTCTGTGGCATTCTGTTAAACTGTTGCTTATGGCGGTCTCTGTGAGCTTCTCAGCGACATTCAGCCAGCCAGGTATCCTGCCTGCAGTAGATGGAATGTGGCAATGGAACGCTGGCTGCGCGTGTCATAATAGGCTCTGAGCTTTTATATACCTGTGCACAGCTGCAGCCACCTTCAGTCTGCTGCTGGACAGCCAGCAGCAGCAGCAGCAGGAGAGGTATGTAATCAGGAGCCCTCCTGCTAAGGGTAGACAGCTGCTCGTTCCACCCCACCCCCCGCCTTAATTGGTTCTCCTCCCTTCCAACGGTGTTGAGGCGGGTGGGAACAGCAGGGGGTGAAGGTGCTGTGTTTAAAGAGGTGGAGTTATGCAGATCTAAAACGCGTGGATTGCAGCAGCAGCAAGCCGAAAAGTGCAGGCATGTAAGGGATCTAGAGGTTGACAACATGTCTTCTTAACGGGAGTCCAGGAGCTCATCTCCACAAATGGACTTTTCAGGATCCTTGGGTGGCTCCGTAGTTTGAAACCAATTCTGGTTATCGCTTCTCGGCCTTTTGGCTAAGATCAAGTGTAGTATCTGTTCTTATCAGTTTAATATCTGATACGTCCCCTATCTGGGGACCATATATTAAATGGATTTTTAGAACAGGGAGATGGAAAAAGAGCTTGCTCTGTCCACTCCACGCATTGACCTGGTATTGCAGTATCTCCAGGACCGGTGCACCCCTTCTTTAATGCAGTTTCTAAAATCAGAAAGAATTGAATTCAATGTTTTTTGTTCATTTTGCTTGTTTGTCGGATTTTGGGATGGACTCTTTGGCTTTGCTTTTCTTCTCCTCATTGGATTTTTCATGTTCAAAGTTGCAGAAGCCAGATTACAAGCTCATTTTGGTTCAACTTCAGCAACTGTGCATTGCATTGCCATGTAATGTGATGCAATGCTATCTTTCTAGCTCTCCCTTTTTACTTCCTTTTGGATAAACAGACATATTAGGCAAGCATTTTGGAGCTTTCACCTAAATAACTACAGGTGGTGAGATAAGCTGCACAATATAATTGACCTTTCAGTATATTGTTGCACACACACCATCTATTTAGCAAATGCCCTTGTTATCAACAGCAGCCTTTTAAACTCACCTGAGCTAACAGGTATGTGCGCTGGTTACTCTGCTGCGCTTAAAATTTCTTTTTTGGTTTGCTACAATGCCTTTTCTGAAACGTTGTCTCCTTCTGCTGGAACACTGACTTCTTTCATTTAATGCCTGCAGACTATAAAAGAGAACCCAACCCAAAAAGTTTGGTTGATTAGTCTGTGGCATTCTGTTAAACTGTTGCTTATGGCGGTCTCTGTGAGCTTCTCAGCGACATTCAGCCAGCCAGGTATCCTGCCTGCAGTAGATGGAATGTGGCAATGGAACGCTGGCTGCGCGTGTCATAATAGGCTCTGAGCCTTTATATACCTGTGCACAGCAGCAGCCACCTTCAGTCTGCTGCTGGACAGCCAGCAGCAGCAGCAGCAGGAGAGGTATGTAATCAGGAGCCCTCCTGCTAAGGGTAGACAGCTGCTCGTTCCACCCCACCCCCTGCCTTAATTGGTTCTCCTCCCTTCCAACGGTGTTGAGGCGGGTGGGAACAGCAGGGGGTGAAGGTGCTGTGTTTAAAGAGGTGGAGTTATGCAGATCTAAAACGCGTGGATTGCAGCAGCAGCAAGCCGAAAAGTGCAGGCATGTAAGGGATCTAGAGGTTGACAACATGTCTTCTTAACGGGAGTCCAGGAGCTCATCTCCACAAATGGACTTTTCAGGATCCTTGGGTGGCTCCGTAGTTTGAAACCAATTCTGGTTATCGCTTCTCGGCCTTTTGGCTAAGATCAAGTGTAGTATCTGTTCTTATCAGTTTAATATCTGATACGTCCCCTATCTGGGGACCATATATTAAATGGATTTTTAGAACAGGGAGATGGAAAAAGAGCTTGCTCTGTCCACTCCACGCATTGACCTGGTATTGCAGTATCTCCAGGACCGGTGCACCCCTTCTTTAATGCAGTTTCTAAAATCAGAAAGAATTGAATTCAATGTTTTTTGTTCATTTTGCTTGTTTGTCGGATTTTGGGATGGACTCTTTGGCTTTGCTTTTCTTCTCCTCATTGGATTTTTCATGTTCAAAGTTGCAGAAGCCAGATTACAAGCTCATTTTGGTTCAACTTCAGCAACTGTGCATTGCATTGCCATGTAATGTGATGCAATGCTATCTTTCTAGCTCTCCCTTTTTACTTCCTTTTGGATAAACAGACATATTAGGCAAGCATTTTGGAGCTTTCACCTAAATAACTACAGGTGGTGAGATAAGCTGCACAATATAATTGACCTTTCAGTATATTGTTGCACACACACCATCTATTTAGCAAATGCCCTTGTTATCAACAGCAGCCTTTTAAACTCACCTGAGCTAACAGGTATGTGCGCTGGTTACTCTGCTGCGCTTAAAATTTCTTTTTTGGTTTGCTACAATGCCTTTTCTGAAACGTTGTCTCCTTCTGCTGGAACACTGACTTCTTTCATTTAATGCCTGCAGACTATAAAAAAGAACCCAACCCAAAAAGTTTGGTTGATTAGTCTGTGGCATTCTGTTAAACTGTTGCTTATGGCGGTCTCTGTGAGCTTCTCAGCGACATTCAGCCAGCCAGGTATCCTGCCTGCAGTAGATGGAATGTGGCAATGGAACGCTGGCTGCGCGTGTCATAATAGGCTCTGAGCCTTTATATACCTGTGCACAGCAGCAGCCACCTTCAGTCTGCTGCTGGACAGCCAGCAGCAGCAGCAGCAGGAGAGGTATGTAATCAGGAGCCCTCCTGCTAAGGGTAGACAGCTGCTCGTTCCACCCCACCCCCCGCCTTAATTGGTTCTCCTCCCTTCCAACGGTGTTGAGGCGGGTGGGAACAGCAGGGGGTGAAGGTGCTGTGTTTAAAGAGGTGGAGTTATGCAGATCTAAAACGCGTGGATTGCAGCAGCAGCAAGCCGAAAAGTGCAGGCATGTAAGGGATCTAGAGGTTGACAACATGTCTTCTTAACGGGAGTCCAGGAGCTCATCTCCACAAATGGACTTTTCAGGATCCTTGGGTGGCTCCGTAGTTTGAAACCAATTCTGGTTATCGCTTCTCGGCCTTTTGGCTAAGATCAAGTGTAGTATCTGTTCTTATCAGTTTAATATCTGATACGTCCCCTATCTGGGGACCATATATTAAATGGATTTTTAGAACAGGGAGATGGAAAAAGAGCTTGCTCTGTCCACTCCACGCATTGACCTGGTATTGCAGTATCTCCAGGACTGGTGCACCCCTTCTTTAATGCAGTTTCTAAAATCAGAAAGAATTGAATTCAATGTTTTTTGTTCATTTTGCTTGTTTGTCGGATTTTGGGATGGACTCTTTGGCTTTGCTTTTCTTCTCCTCATTGGATTTTTCATGTTCAAAGTTGCAGAAGCCAGATTACAAGCTCATTTTGGTTCAACTTCAGCAACTGTGCATTGCATTGCCATGTAATGTGATGCAATGCTATCTTTCTAGCTCTCCCTTTTTACTTCCTTTTGGATAAACAGACATATTAGGCAAGCATTTTGGAGCTTTCACCTAAATAACTACAGGTGGTGAGATAAGCTGCACAATATAATTGACCTTTCAGTATATTGTTGCACACACACCATCTATTTAGCAAATGCCCTTGTTATCAACAGCAGCCTTTTAAACTCACCTGAGCTAACAGGTATGTGCGCTGGTTACTCTGCTGCGCTTAAAATTTCTTTTTTGGTTTGCTACAATGCCTTTTCTGAAACGTTGTCTCCTTCTGCTGGAACACTGACTTCTTTCATTTAATGCCTGCAGACTATAAAAGAGAACCCAACCCAAAAAGTTTGGTTGATTAGTCTGTGGCATTCTGTTAAACTGTTGCTTATGGCGGTCTCTGTGAGCTTCTCAGCGACATTCAGCCAGCCAGGTATCCTGCCTGCAGTAGATGGAATGTGGCAATGGAACGCTGGCTGCGCGTGTCATAATAGGCTCTGAGCCTTTATATACCTGTGCACAGCAGCAGCCACCTTCAGTCTGCTGCTGGACAGCCAGCAGCAGCAGCAGCAGGAGAGGTATGTAATCAGGAGCCCTCCTGCTAAGGGTAGACAGCTGCTCGTTCCACCCCACCCCCCGCCTTAATTGGTTCTCCTCCCTTCCAACGGTGTTGAGGCGGGTGGGAACAGCAGGGGGTGAAGGTGCTGTGTTTAAAGAGGTGGAGTTATGCAGATCTAAAACGCGTGGATTGCAGCAGCAGCAAGCCGAAAAGTGCAGGCATGTAAGGGATCTAGAGGTTGACAACATGTCTTCTTAACGGGAGTCCAGGAGCTCATCTCCACAAATGGACTTTTCAGGATCCTTGGGTGGCTCCGTAGTTTGAAACCAATTCTGGTTATCGCTTCTCGGCCTTTTGGCTAAGATCAAGTGTAGTATCTGTTCTTATCAGTTTAATATCTGATACGTCCCCTATCTGGGGACCATATATTAAATGGATTTTTAGAACAGGGAGATGGAAAAAGAGCTTGCTCTGTCCACTCCACGCATTGACCTGGTATTGCAGTATCTCCAGGACCGGTGCACCCCTTCTTTAATGCAGTTTCTAAAATCAGAAAGAATTGAATTCAATGTTTTTTGTTCATTTTGCTTGTTTGTCGGATTTTGGGATGGACTCTTTGGCTTTGCTTTTCTTCTCCTCATTGGATTTTTCATGTTCAAAGTTGCAGAAGCCAGATTACAAGCTCATTTTGGTTCAACTTCAGCAACTGTGCATTGCATTGCCATGTAATGTGATGCAATGCTATCTTTCTAGCTCTCCCTTTTTACTTCCTTTTGGATAAACAGACATATTAGGCAAGCATTTTGGAGCTTTCACCTAAATAACTACAGGTGGTGAGATAAGCTGCACAATATAATTGACCTTTCAGTATATTGTTGCACACACACCATCTATTTAGCAAATGCCCTTGTTATCAACAGCAGCCTTTTAAACTCACCTGAGCTAACAGGTATGTGCGCTGGTTACTCTGCTGCGCTTAAAATTTCTTTTTTGGTTTGCTACAATGCCTTTTCTGAAACGTTGTCTCCTTCTGCTGGAACACTGACTTCTTTCATTTAATGCCTGCAGACTATAAAAGAGAACCCAACCCAAAAAGTTTGGTTGATTAGTCTGTGGCATTCTGTTAAACTGTTGCTTATGGCGGTCTCTGTGAGCTTCTCAGCGACATTCAGCCAGCCAGGTATCCTGCCTGCAGTAGATGGAATGTGGCAATGGAACGCTGGCTGCGCGTGTCATAATAGGCTCTGAGCCTTTATATACCTGTGCACAGCAGCAGCCACCTTCAGTCTGCTGCTGGACAGCCAGCAGCAGCAGCAGCAGGAGAGGTATGTAATCAGGAGCCCTCCTGCTAAGGGTAGACAGCTGCTCGTTCCACCCCACCCCCCGCCTTAATTGGTTCTCCTCCCTTCCAACGGTGTTGAGGCGGGTGGGAACAGCAGGGGGTGAAGGTGCTGTGTTTAAAGAGGTGGAGTTATGCAGATCTAAAACGCGTGGATTGCAGCAGCAGCAAGCCGAAAAGTGCAGGCATGTAAGGGATCTAGAGGTTGACAACATGTCTTCTTAACGGGAGTCCAGGAGCTCATCTCCACAAATGGACTTTTCAGGATCCTTGGGTGGCTCCTTAGTTTGAAACCAATTCTGGTTATCGCTTCTCGGCCTTTTGGCTAAGATCAAGTGTAGTATCTGTTCTTATCAGTTTAATATCTGATACGTCCCCTATCTGGGGACCATATATTAAATGGATTTTTAGAACAGGGAGATGGAAAAAGAGCTTGCTCTGTCCACTCCACGCATTGACCTGGTATTGCAGTATCTCCAGGACCGGTGCACCCCTTCTTTAATGCAGTTTCTAAAATCAGAAAGAATTGAATTCAATGTTTTTTGTTCATTTTGCTTGTTTGTCGGATTTTGGGATGGACTCTTTAGCTTTGCTTTTCTTCTCCTCATTGGATTTTTCATGTTCAAAGTTGCAGAAGCCAGATTACAAGCTCATTTTGGTTCAACTTCAGCAACTGTGCATTGCATTGCCATGTAATGTGATGCAATGCTATCTTTCTAGCTCTCCCTTTTTACTTCCTTTTGGATAAACAGACATATTAGGCAAGCATTTTGGAGCTTTCACCTAAATAACTACAGGTGGTGAGATAAGCTGCACAATATAATTGACCTTTCAGTATATTGTTGCACACACACCATCTATTTAGCAAATGCCCTTGTTATCAACAGCAGCCTTTTAAACTCACCTGAGCTAACAGGTATGTGCGCTGGTTACTCTGCTGCGCTTAAAATTTCTTTTTTGGTTTGCTACAATGCCTTTTCTGAAACGTTGTCTCCTTCTGCTGGAACACTGACTTCTTTCATTTAATGCCTGCAGACTATAAAAGAGAACCCAACCCAAAAAGTTTGGTTGATTAGTCTGTGGCATTCTGTTAAACTGTTGCTTATGGCGGTCTCTGTGAGCTTCTCAGCGACATTCAGCCAGCCAGGTATCCTGCCTGCAGTAGATGGAATGTGGCAATGGAACGCTGGCTGCGCATGTCATAATAGGCTCTGAGCCTTTATATACCTGTGCACAGCAGCAGCCACCTTCAGTCTGCTGCTGGACAGCCAGCAGCAGCAGCAGCAGGAGAGGTATGTAATCAGGAGCCCTCCTGCTAAGGGTAGACAGCTGCTCGTTCCACCCCACCCCCCGCCTTAATTGGTTCTCCTCCCTTCCAACGGTGTTGAGGCGGGTGGGAACAGCAGGGGGTGAAGGTGCGGTGTTTAAAGAGGTGGAGTTATGCAGATCTAAAACGCGTGGATTGCAGCAGCAGCAAGCCGAAAAGTGCAGGCATGTAAGGGATCTAGAGGTTGACAACATGTCTTCTTAACGGGAGTCCAGGAGCTCATCTCCACAAATGGACTTTTCAGGATCCTTGGGTGGCTCCGTAGTTTGAAACCAATTCTGGTTATCGCTTCTCGGCCTTTTGGCTAAGATCAAGTGTAGTATCTGTTCTTATCAGTTTAATATCTGATACGTCCCCTATCTGGGGACCATATATTAAATGGATTTTTAGAACAGGGAGATGGAAAAAGAGCTTGCTCTGTCCACTCCACGCATTGACCTGGTATTGCAGTATCTCCAGGACCGGTGCACCCCTTCTTTAATGCAGTTTCTAAAATCAGAAAGAATTGAATTCAATGTTTTTTGTTCATTTTGCTTGTTTGTCGGATTTTGGGATGGACTCTTTGGCTTTGCTTTTCTTCTCCTCATTGGATTTTTCATGTTCAAAGTTGCAGAAGCCAGATTACAAGCTCATTTTGGTTCAACTTCAGCAACTGTGCATTGCATTGCCATGTAATGTGATGCAATGCTATCTTTCTAGCTCTCCCTTTTTACTTCCTTTTGGATAAACAGACATATTAGGCAAGCATTTTGGAGCTTTCACCTAAATAACTACAGGTGGTGAGATAAGCTGCACAATATAATTGACCTTTCAGTATATTGTTGCACACACACCATCTATTTAGCAAATGCCCTTGTTATCAACAGCAGCCTTTTAAACTCACCTGAGCTAACAGGTATGTGCGCTGGTTACTCTGCTGCGCTTAAAATTTCTTTTTTGGTTTGCTGCAATGCCTTTTCTGAAACGTTGTCTCCTTCTGCTGGAACACTGACTTCTTTCATTTAATGCCTGCAGACTATAAAAGAGAACCCAACCCAAAAAGTTTGGTTGATTAGTCTGTGGCATTCTGTTAAACTGTTGCTTATGGCGGTCTCTGTGAGCTTCTCAGCGACATTCAGCCAGCCAGGTATCCTGCCTGCAGTAGATGGAATGTGGCAATGGAACGCTGGCTGCGCGTGTCATAATAGGCTCTGAGCCTTTATATACCTGTGCACAGCAGCAGCCACCTTCAGTCTGCTGCTGGACAGCCAGCAGCAGCAGCAGCAGGAGAGGTATGTAATCAGGAGCCCTCCTGCTAAGGGTAGACAGCTGCTCGTTCCACCCCACCCCCCGCCTTAATTGGTTCTCCTCCCTTCCAACGGTGTTGAGGCGGGTGGGAACAGCAGGGGGTGAAGGTGCTGTGTTTAAAGAGGTGGAGTTATGCAGATCTAAAACGCGTGGATTGCAGCAGCAGCAAGCCGAAAAGTGCAGGCATGTAAGGGATCTAGAGGTTGACAACATGTCTTCTTAACGGGAGTCCAGGAGCTCATCTCCACAAATGGACTTTTCAGGATCCTTGGGTGGCTCCGTAGTTTGAAACCAATTCTGGTTATCGCTTCTCGGCCTTTTGGCTAAGATCAAGTGTAGTATCTGTTCTTATCAGTTTAATATCTGATACGTCCCCTATCTGGGGACCATATATTAAATGGATTTTTAGAACAGGGAGATGGAAAAAGAGCTTGCTCTGTCCACTCCACGCATTGACCTGGTATTGCAGTATCTCCAGGACCGGTGCACCCCTTCTTTAATGCAGTTTCTAAAATCAGAAAGAATTGAATTCAATGTTTTTTGTTAATTTTGCTTGTTTGTCGGATTTTGGGATGGACTCTTTGGCTTTGCTTTTCTTCTCCTCATTGGATTTTTCATGTTCAAAGTTGCAGAAGCCAGATTACAAGCTCATTTTGGTTCAACTTCAGCAACTGTGCATTGCATTGCCATGTAATGTGATGCAATGCTATCTTTCTAGCTCTCCCTTTTTACTTCCTTTTGGATAAACAGACATATTAGGCAAGCATTTTGGAGCTTTCACCTAAATAACTACAGGTGGTGAGATAAGCTGCACAATATAATTGACCTTTCAGTATATTGTTGCACACACACCATCTATTTAGCAAATGCCCTTGTTATCAACAGCAGCCTTTTAAACTCACCTGAGCTAACAGGTATGTGCGCTGGTTACTCTGCTGCGCTTAAAATTTCTTTTTTGGTTTGCTACAATGCCTTTTCTGAAACGTTGTCTCCTTCTGCTGGAACACTGACTTCTTTCATTTAATGCCTGCAGACTATAAAAGAGAACCCAACCCAAAAAGTTTGGTTGATTAGTCTGTGGCATTCTGTTAAACTGTTGCTTATGGCGGTCTCTGTGAGCTTCTCAGCGACATTCAGCCAGCCAGGTATCCTGCCTGCAGTAGATGGAATGTGGCAATGGAACGCTGGCTGCGCGTGTCATAATAGGCTCTGAGCCTTTATATACCTGTGCACAGCAGCAGCCACCTTCAGTCTGCTGCTGGACAGCCAGCAGCAGCAGCAGCAGGAGAGGTATGTAATCAGGAGCCCTCCTGCTAAGGGTAGACAGCTGCTCGTTCCACCCCACCCCCCGCCTTAATTGGTTCTCCTCCCTTCCAACGGTGTTGAGGCGGGTGGGAACAGCAGGGGGTGAAGGTGCTGTGTTTAAAGAGGTGGAGTTATGCAGATCTAAAACGCGTGGATTGCAGCAGCAGCAAGCCGAAAAGTGCAGGCATGTAAGGGATCTAGAGGTTGACAACATGTCTTCTTAACGGGAGTCCAGGAGCTCATCTCCACAAATGGACTTTTCAGGATCCTTGGGTGGCTCCGTAGTTTGAAACCAATTCTGGTTATCGCTTCTCGGCCTTTTGGCTCAGATCTGTAATGGGTCTAGTCATTTGGCTGTCTGTGCGTTAACTCTTGGCCCTGTGGCATCGCCATTTTATGGCTTAAGCCACTTGCTGCTATAAGGAGTTGGCCAGTAGACACGACTAGCGATAATGGGACGCATTCGATACGCTGGGCCCGGTGAGGCTCGAGTGAAGTTTGGAATCCAGATTGATGTGGAAGAAGGCAAAGAAGGAATCTTTACCCTCAGCTTCGTGGTGAAGGAGATTTTGTTTGGACTCCTTGAAGTGAAGAAGGAAGAAATCTTGTGCCTCCAGCAATTCAAAAGCAAGTATAATCTTGTATTTACTTCTATGGCTGTTTGCAACAATTTCTATGATTGTTTGAAAAAGAATCTGGACAATCAATATTTGGATGGGCTGACTTTTGTCATCTTGTATTGCTCCAAAGAGGTACCTCTGACTGTTTTCATGTACAACCCACATGTGGACTTGGCTTTGATTTATGCCTTTCTAAATAGGCACTGCTATATTACCAAGGTGGCAGTAAAAGTCATGAATGAGGAGGAACTATGGACCGGTAAATATCGTTTCATGGTCAAGTTCCGGGAAAGTCCTGATGAACCAGGGGGTATACATTATCCTCCATCAAATTTTTCCATTGGGAGTGAGCGGGGTTACCTGTTCTTCCCCAATGCGCCCAGGTTTTGTCGTCATTGTAGGAGGTATGGCCATACTCAGGAAGCATGCGACATCAGACAGATTATTTGCAGGAAGTGCAATGAGGTGGGTCATTCTTCCAATAATTGCAAAAATGAAATAGTCTGTAACCTCTGCGGAGAGAAGGGGCATGCCTTCAGAGACTGTATATTCCATCCTGGTTCATATGCGGGGGCAGCGGGAAGGGGAAGGAGAAGAAATGAATCTCCTGCACCCACAGCTACAACTCCGACTGCTCCAACTCCGACTGCTCCGATATCTACTCTGGCTTTCCTGGATGAGGAGGAGGCTCGGGTTGCTTTTCCAGAACTGGTTCGTGTGAATGTAAGAGGAAATATGGAGCTGGCACCTGAGCCACCGGTGCAGAGGGCCGCGTCTGTGGCTTCAGATGTCAGTGAGTCTGAGACGATAACTGATGATCGCATAGGCATGGAAGTGGCCCCGGTGGAGGATCTGGAGGCTGAAATTCCAGACATGATGGTTACATTGCAGGGGGAAGAGGAGTCTGATCTGACCAGAACACCGCATGTGGCCTGGAGCGATGTCGTCTCTGACCTTGAGGAGGAGGGATGTCAGGGGGACTTTGACCCCCAGCGGCGGGATTATAGTTCAGATGAAGATGGAGGCGCTTCAGTGAAAAAAAAGAAGAAAACTGAACCATCCTTTTCCCCTTTAAGTGACTGCAGTGTGAGTCCAGCCCGGGTGTACCCTACTGCATCCGATCCCCAAGATGTGTCTTTTTTGGGGGAAGGCACAAACTACGATATCTGCACGTCCAGCGTCCTACCCCCAGAAGGGTTAGGAAGATGTACAGGTGGGCATGTTGTCGTGACCTGCCACATCAAATTAATAGATGGGTGCCCAAGTTGCTCTCAGCATCTTGTCGCTAAATGTTCGGCTGATTAAATCTGAGTCGAGAAGAGTGGCAATTTTGGACTACTTGAGCAACTTGGATGCGGACGTATACTGTGTGCAGGAGTGTGCGATCTCCGATCCCTTAAGTGAAAATGCATGGCCTTTAGGTCAAAGTGTGTGGTCTGGTTCTGTATGTAATAAAAATTGTGGGGTAGGTGTTTTGGTGAAGGGTTATAGTGTTAAGATAGAAAGTTACATGGTGGTGGAGGCGGGGAGGTGTGTAATATGTGAGTTAAATTGTAGGGGGTGGAGGGTTAGGGTGGTAAATATGTATGCACCAATAGATAAAGGGGAGAGGCTGGAAATTTTTGAGAAATTATGTTTTTTTTTATCTGGCAAAATGCCAATAATTTTTGTTGGAGATTTCAATTGTGTGACGGAGGGGGATAAGATGGATGTTACAGGTAAAAGACTCAAGAGTCTTGTGGCGGATTTTTCCTTACAGGATGCTGCGGAAGTTTTTTTAGGTAATCCACCTCCTGCGACCTATAAGGCCGACAGGGGAGGCATAGAGTCTAGAATAGACCGTATCTTCTTTTCTTCACAAAATGTTATTTGTAGGAATTTCCAGCAGGAAGATGTTCCCTTCTCTGACCATGTGTGTTTGAGGGCACGTCTAGAAGGTAAGATTTCCTTTGTATATGGTGGTGGCGTGTGGAAACTTAATGTGCGTTTGCTGGAAGATAATAGGATCATGCGTGATTTTAGGCGAATGTATGTTAGGTGGAGGGATAAAAAAAGTGATTACAGGAATGTGCTTGAGTGGTGGGACTGGATGAAGAGTGAGATTGGTTTTTTCTTTAGAAAAAGGGGCAGGAGGAAAGCAGCAATGAATAGAGCAAAATTTAATGATTTAAGCTCTAGACTGGAGTGGCTGAGGAAGTTAAGGATGATTGGAGTGGATGTGGATGTTTTGATGTGTCAAGTGAAAGAAGAGATTAAGAAATATATTGAGGGTAAAGGGAAAGAAATTATTTACCGTTCTAAGATTGAACATTTGGAGAAAAATGAGAAATGCACAAGGTTTTTTTTCAAAAAAGTTTTTGGGAAGAAAGTAGATATGGATGAGGTGGTGAATGGCGATGGGGTGTGTGTGAGTGGGAAGGATGTGATGCAGGAGGTGGTGTTGTTTTATAAGGAGTTGTATGGGGAAAAATGGGTTGATGATAGGATGTTGACTGATGCTTTGGGGTGTTTAGAAGGTTGTTTGGGTGAGGATGAACGTGAAATATTGGATGATGTAATTGTGTTGGATGAAGTTAAAAAAGTGGTGATGTCTGCGAGTAAGAATAAAACACCTGGGAAGGATGGACTGCCCGTGGAGTTATATGTTAAGGAATGGGACACGATGGGAAATGACTTATTGGAGGTGTGCCAGTATATGTTCACGGAGAATATGTTGAGTGAATCTATGAGAGATGGGGTGGTGGTTTTGGTTCATAAGAAAGGTGATAAAAAGGATTTGGGGAATTGGAGGCCAATCACCCTTTTGAATGCAGACTATAAGGTGTTTAGTAAATTGTTGGCTAGCCGGATGCGGGAAGTGATTGGCGGTGTGGTGGATGAAGATCAAGTGTGTGCAGTGCCTGGGAGAAGTATGACTGAAAATTTGGTGTTGTTGCGTGATGTGATTGGGGATTGTATGAGTCGTAAGCAGAAATGTTTGTTGTTTTCGGTTGATTTTGAAAAAGCTTTTGACCGTGTGTCACATAGCTTTATGTTTAAGGTTTTGTCTAAGATGGGTTATTCCAGGAATTTTGTAAACTGTGTTAGGAGTTTGTATTGTAATGTTTCAAGTGAATTTTTGGTGAATGGGTGGTTGAGTGAGAAAGTGAGAATTAAATCAGGAGTGCGTCAGGGGTGCCCTATGTCCCCTTTTTTGTTTATTAGTGTGATTGAAGTGTTGATGTGTATGGTTAGGAAGGATAAGTTTATGAGAGGTGTGATGATTCCTGGGAGTAATGGAAAGGATGTGAGAATTCTAGGTTACATGGATGATGTAGTGATTGTGAGTGGGAATATGGCTGCGATGAGTAGGGCAAGGTTGATATTAAGTTTGTTTTGTAGTGTCTCAGCTTTTAAGGTCAATTGGACTAAGAGTTCCTTTAAATGTTTTGGTGAGAGGAATGTACGGATGGATGGTGTGAGGTGTGAGGATGGTGCAATAAAGGTGCTTGGGATTAAGTTTAATGATGATTTGAAAGGAAATGAGAGTTGGGAACATTGTGGGGTGAGAGTGGTGCGCAAGTTGAATTTTTGGCGAATGAGAGAATTAACTCTGACTGGGAAAGTTCTGATTATTAAGGCGGTTATTTTGCCTATTTTGTTGTTTGTTGCGAATGTATATCCTGCTGCTTTTAAGAAAATTAGGAAAACTGAGAAATTCATCTTTAATTTTCTTTGGGGAAGTCGCATGGAGAAATTGAAACGGGAATATGTCTATAAGTTATGTGTAAATGGTGGTTTGGATTTTCCAAATATTGATTTCTTTTTAGGGATTAGTTACGTGAAAATGGTGGTGGTGGTTCTAGGGAAAAGTAATAAGTGTGCTTATATGATGAAGTATTCGGCTGGATGGATGCTTTATGGCTTAAAGTGGGTCAAAAGGGATGCTAGAGTGCCTGTTGCTTTTAAGTGTCCTGTATGGTATGGTTGTGTTGAGAAATTTGTAAGGAAGTATGATTTGTTGTCCGTTAACATGAGTGATTTTAGGCAAAAGAAGAAAGTCATTAGGATGGTGCGTGAGCGTGAGGTGGTATGTAATATCAATGGGTTGAGAGGGGAGGAAGTAACCGAGATGTGGAGAAAATTAAGTATAGATGGTGTGACTAACAGACAGAGAGATATCGCTTGGATGATATTGCATGACATTTTGCCTGTTAGAGATGTGCAAAAGAAGAGGGATTTAGTTAAATCTGAGGTATGCCCGAGGGATGGATGTGGTTTGAGAGAGCATGTTAGACATATGGTATGGGATTGTGATTTTGCATATGATGTATGGAAGGGTATAGGGGGACTTTGCAAGGAATTGGTGGGTGTAAAGTATGTAAATTGGAAACTTGCTATGTTTGGGATGGGTGCATGTAGTAGAATTAAGGATAGGATTTTATGGTTGTTGGTGGTGTGTGTAATTGAAAGTTTGTGGGATGCGAGGAATTTGTTAGTTTTTAAAAGGAAGAAAATGTCAGTTAATGAATGTTTGAGATTGATTCTGTCACGTATGTATGTAATATACCTCTGGGATCAGGAACGTGGAAGTATTATAGATGCTGAAGGGATCTGGAAGTTTAAAAAGTGGAGGTTTTTGGTAAAGTTTAATTAGTAGTGTATAATGTACCTGATGATAAGGTTTGGTTTTATTTTTGATTATATACCAAGTGTGATGAAAGGCTAAGTGTCAATGAAAGGCTTTTGCAAGTCGATTTGATTGAGCTTATGCTCCGGCCTATCTGATTTGGAAAAAAAAAAAAAAATCTGTTCTTATCAGTTTAATATCTGATACGTCCCCTATCTGGGGACCATATATTAAATGGATTTTTAGAACAGGGAGATGGAAAAAGAGCTTGCTCTGTCCACTCCACGCATTGACCTGGTATTGCAGTATCTCCAGGACCGGTGCACCCCTTCTTTAATGCAGTTTCTAAAATCAGAAAGAATTGAATTCAATGTTTTTTGTTCATTTTGCTTGTTTGTCGGATTTTGGGATGGACTCTTTGGCTTTGCTTTTCTTCTCCTCATTGGATTTTTCATGTTCAAAGTTGCAGAAGCCAGATTACAAGCTCATTTTGGTTCAACTTCAGCAACTGTGCATTGCATTGCCATGTAATGTGATGCAATGCTATCTTTCTAGCTCTCCCTTTTTACTTCCTTTTGGATAAACAGACATATTAGGCAAGCATTTTGGAGCTTTCACCTAAATAACTACAGGTGGTGAGATAAGCTGCACAATATAATTGACCTTTCAGTATATTGTTGCACACACACCATCTATTTAGCAAATGCCCTTGTTATCAACAGCAGCCTTTTAAACTCACCTGAGCTAACAGGTATGTGCGCTGGTTACTCTGCTGCGCTTAAAATTTCTTTTTTGGTTTGCTACAATGCCTTTTCTGAAACGTTGTCTCCTTCTGCTGGAACACTGACTTCTTTCATTTAATGCCTGCAGACTATAAAAGAGAACCCAACCCAAAAAGTTTGGTTGATTAGTCTGTGGCATTCTGTTAAACTGTTGCTTATGGCGGTCTCTGTGAGCTTCTCAGCGACATTCAGCCAGCCAGGTATCCTGCCTGCAGTAGATGGAATGTGGCAATGGAACGCTGGCTGCGCGTGTCATAATAGGCTCTGAGCCTTTATATACCTGTGCACAGCAGCAGCCACCTTCAGTCTGCTGCTGGACAGCCAGCAGCAGCAGCAGCAGGAGAGGTATGTAATCAGGAGCCCTCCTGCTAAGGGTAGACAGCTGCTCGTTCCACCCCACCCCCCGCCTTAATTGGTTCTCCTCCCTTCCAACGGTGTTGAGGCGGGTGGGAACAGCAGGGGGTGAAGGTGCTGTGTTTAAAGAGGTGGAGTTATGCAGATCTAAAACGCGTGGATTGCAGCAGCAGCAAGCCGAAAAGTGCAGGCATGTAAGGGATCTAGAGGTTGACAACATGTCTTCTTAACGGGAGTCCAGGAGCTCATCTCCACAAATGGACTTTTCAGGATCCTTGGGTGGCTCCGTAGTTTGAAACCAATTCTGGTTATCGCTTCTCGGCCTTTTGGCTAAGATCAAGTGTAGTATCTGTTCTTATCAGTTTAATATCTGATACGTCCCCTATCTGGGGACCATATATTAAATGGATTTTTAGAACAGGGAGATGGAAAAAGAGCTTGCTCTGTCCACTCCACGCATTGACCTGGTATTGCAGTATCTCCAGGACCGGTGCACCCCTTCTTTAATGCAGTTTCTAAAATCAGAAAGAATTGAATTCAATGTTTTTTGTTCATTTTGCTTGTTTGTCGGATTTTGGGATGGACTCTTTGGCTTTGCTTTTCTTCTCCTCATTGGATTTTTCATGTTCAAAGTTGCAGAAGCCAGATTACAAGCTCATTTTGGTTCAACTTCAGCAACTGTGCATTGCATTGCCATGTAATGTGATGCAATGCTATCTTTCTAGCTCTCCCTTTTTACTTCCTTTTGGATAAACAGACATATTAGGCAAGCATTTTGGAGCTTTCACCTAAATAACTACAGGTGGTGAGATAAGCTGCACAATATAATTGACCTTTCAGTATATTGTTGCACACACACCATCTATTTAGCAAATGCCCTTGTTATCAACAGCAGCCTTTTAAACTCACCTGAGCTAACAGGTATGTGCGCTGGTTACTCTGCTGCGCTTAAAATTTCTTTTTTGGTTTGCTACAATGCCTTTTCTGAAACGTTGTCTCCTTCTGCTGGAACACTGACTTCTTTCATTTAATGCCTGCAGACTATAAAAGAGAACCCAACCCAAAAAGTTTGGTTGATTAGTCTGTGGCATTCTGTTAAACTGTTGCTTATGGCGGTCTCTGTGAGCTTCTCAGCGACATTCAGCCAGCCAGGTATCCTGCCTGCAGTAGATGGAATGTGGCAATGGAACGCTGGCTGCGCGTGTCATAATAGGCTCTGAGCCTTTATATACCTGTGCACAGCAGCAGCCACCTTCAGTCTGCTGCTGGACAGCCAGCAGCAGCAGCAGCAGGAGAGGTATGTAATCAGGAGCCCTCCTGCTAAGGGTAGACAGCTGCTCGTTCCACCCCACCCCCCGCCTTAATTGGTTCTCCTCCCTTCCAACGGTGTTGAGGCGGGTGGGAACAGCAGGGGGTGAAGGTGCTGTGTTTAAAGAGGTGGAGTTATGCAGATCTAAAACGCGTGGATTGCAGCAGCAGCAAGCCGAAAAGTGCAGGCATGTAAGGGATCTAGAGGTTGACAACATGTCTTCTTAACGGGAGTCCAGGAGCTCATCTCCACAAATGGACTTTTCAGGATCCTTGGGTGGCTCCGTAGTTTGAAACCAATTCTGGTTATCGCTTCTCGGCCTTTTGGCTAAGATCAAGTGTAGTATCTGTTCTTATCAGTTTAATATCTGATACGTCCCCTATCTGGGGACCATATATTAAATGGATTTTTAGAACAGGGAGATGGAAAAAGAGCTTGCTCTGTCCACTCCACGCATTGACCTGGTATTGCAGTATCTCCAGGCCCGGTTCACCCCTTCTTTAATGCAGTTTCTAAAATCAGAAAGAATTGAATTCAATGTTTTTTGTTCATTTTGCTTGTTTGTCGGATTTTGGGATGGACTCTTTGGCTTTGCTTTTCTTCTCCTCATTGGATTTTTCATGTTCAAAGTTGCAGAAGCCAGATTACAAGCTCATTTTGGTTCAACTTCAGCAACTGTGCATTGCATTGCCATGTAATGTGATGCAATGCTATCTTTCTAGCTCTCCCTTTTTACTTCCTTTTGGATAAACAGACATATTAGGCAAGCATTTTGGAGCTTTCACCTAAATAACTACAGGTGGTGAGATAAGCTGCACAATATAATTGACCTTTCAGTATATTGTTGCACACACACCATCTATTTAGCAAATGCCCTTGTTATCAACAGCAGCCTTTTAAACTCACCTGAGCTAACAGGTATGTGCGCTGGTTACTCTGCTGCGCTTAAAATTTCTTTTTTGGTTTGCTACAATGCCTTTTCTGAAACGTTGTCTCCTTCTGCTGGAACACTGACTTCTTTCATTTAATGCCTGCAGACTATAAAAGAGAACCCAACCCAAAAAGTTTGGTTGATTAGTCTGTGGCATTCTGTTAAACTGTTGCTTATGGCGGTCTCTGTGAGCTTCTCAGCGACATTCAGCCAGCCAGGTATCCTGCCTGCAGTAGATGGAATGTGGCAATGGAACGCTGGCTGCACGTGTCATAATAGGCTCTGAGCCTTTATATACCTGTGCACAGCAGCAGCCACCTTCAGGCTGCTGCTGGACAGCCAGCAGCAGCAGCAGCAGGAGAGGAATGTAATCAGGAGCCCTCCTGCTAAGGGTAGACAGCTGCTCGTTCCACCCCACCCCCCGCCTTAATTGGTTCTCCTCCCTTCCAACGGTGTTGAGGCGGGTGGGAACAGCAGGGGGTGAAGGTGCTGTGTTTAAAGAGGTGGAGTTATGCAGATCTAAAACGCGTGGATTGCAGCAGCAGCAAGCCGAAAAGTGCAGGCATGTAAGGGATCTAGAGGTTGACAACATGTCTTCTTAACGGGAGTCCAGGAGCTCATCTCCACAAATGGACTTTTCAGGATCCTTGGGTGGCTCCGTAGTTTGAAACCAATTCTGGTTATCGCTTCTCGGCCTTTTGGCTAAGATCAAGTGTAGTATCTGTTCTTATCAGTTTAATATCTGATACGTCCCCTATCTGGGGACCATATATTAAATGGATTTTTAGAACAGGGAGATGGAAAAAGAGCTTGCTCTGTCCACTCCACGCATTGACCTGGTATTGCAGTATCTCCAGGACCGGTGCACCCCTTCTTTAATGCAGTTTCTAAAATCAGAAAGAATTGAATTCAATGTTTTTTGTTCATTTTGCTTGTTTGTCGGATTTTGGGATGGACTCTTTGGCTTTGCTTTTCTTCTCCTCATTGGATTTTTCATGTTCAAAGTTGCAGAAGCCAGATTACAAGCTCATTTTGGTTCAACTTCAGCAACTGTGCATTGCATTGCCATGTAATGTGATGCAATGCTATCTTTCTAGCTCTCCCTTTTTACTTCCTTTTGGATAAACAGACATATTAGGCAAGCATTTTGGAGCTTTCACCTAAATAACTACAGGTGGTGAGATAAGCTGCACAATATAATTGACCTTTCAGTATATTGTTGCACACACACCATCTATTTAGCAAATGCCCTTGTTATCAACAGCAGCCTTTTAAACTCACCTGAGCTAACAGGTATGTGCGCTGGTTACTCTGCTGCGCTTAAAATTTCTTTTTTGGTTTGCTACAATGCCTTTTCTGAAACGTTGTCTCCTTCTGCTGGAACACTGACTTCTTTCATTTAATGCCTGCAGACTATAAAAGAGAACCCAACCCAAAAAGTTTGGTTGATTAGTCTGTGGCATTCTGTTAAACTGTTGCTTATGGCGGTCTCTGTGAGCTTCTCAGCGACATTCAGCCAGCCAGGTATCCTGCCTGCAGTAGATGGAATGTGGCAATGGAACGCTGGCTGCGCGTGTCATAATAGGCTCTGAGCCTTTATATACCTGTGCACAGCAGCAGCCACCTTCAGTCTGCTGCTGGACAGCCAGCAGCAGCAGCAGCAGGAGAGGTATGTAATCAGGAGCCCTCCTGCTAAGGGTAGACAGCTGCTTGTTCCACCCCACCCCCGCCTTAATTGGTTCTCCTCCCTTCCAACGGTGTTGAGGCGGGTGGGAACAGCAGGGGGTGAAGGTGCTGTGTTTAAAGAGGTGGAGTTATGCAGATCTAAAACGCGTGGATTGCAGCAGCAGCAAGCCGAAAAGTGCAGGCATGTAAGGGATCTAGAGGTTGACAACATGTCTTCTTAACGGGAGTCCAGGAGCTCATCTCCACAAATGGACTTTTCAGGATCCTTGGGTGGCTCCGTAGTTTGAAACCAATTCTGGTTATCGCTTCTCGGCCTTTTGGCTAAGATCAAGTGTAGTATCTGTTCTTATCAGTTTAATATCTGATACGTCCCCTATCTGGGGACCATATATTAAATGGATTTTTAGAACAGGGAGATGGAAAAAGAGCTTGCTCTGTCCACTCCACGCATTGACCTGGTATTGCAGTATCTCCAGGCCCGGTTCACCCCTTCTTTAATGCAGTTTCTAAAATCAGAAAGAATTGAATTCAATGTTTTTTGTTCATTTTGCTTGTTTGTCGGATTTTGGGATGGACTCTTTGGCTTTGCTTTTCTTTTCCTCATTGGATTTTTCATGTTCAAAGTTGCAGAAGCCAGATTACAAGCTCATTTTGGTTCAACTTCAGCAACTGTGCATTGCATTGCCATGTAATGTGATGCAATGCTATCTTTCTAGCTCTCCCTTTTTACTTCCTTTTGGATAAACAGACATATTAGGCAAGCATTTTGGAGCTTTCACCTAAATAACTACAGGTGGTGAGATAAGCTGCACAATATAATTGACCTTTCAGTATATTGTTGCACACACACCATCTATTTAGCAAATGCCCTTGTTATCAACAGCAGCCTTTTAAACTCACCTGAGCTAACAGGTATGTGCGCTGGTTACTCTGCTGCGCTTAAAATTTCTTTTTTGGTTTGCTACAATGCATTTTCTGAAACGTTGTCTCCTTCTGCTGGAACACTGACTTCTTTCATTTAATGCCTGCAGACTATAAAAGAGAACCCAACCCAAAAAGTTTGGTTGATTATTCTGTGGCATTCTGTTAAACTGTTGCTTATGGCGGTCTCTGTGAGCTTCTCAGCGACATTCAGCCAGCCAGGTATCCTGCCTGCAGTAGATGGAATGTGGCAATGGAACGCTGGCTGCGCATGTCATAATAGGCTCTGAGCCTTTATATACCTGTGCACAGCAGCAGCCACCTTCAGTCTGCTGCTGGACAGCCAGCAGCAGCAGCAGCAGGAGAGGTATGTAATCAGGAGCCCTCCTGCTAAGGGTAGACAGCTGCTCGTTCCACCCCACCCCCCGCCTTAATTGGTTCTCCTCCCTTCCAACGGTGTTGAGGCGGGTGGGAACAGCAGGGGGTGAAGGTGCTGTGTTTAAAGAGGTGGAGTTATGCAGATCTAAAACGCGTGGATTGCAGCAGCAGCAAGCCGAAAAGTGCAGGCATGTAAGGGATCTAGAGGTTGACAACATGTCTTCTTAACGGGAGTCCAGGAGCTCATCTCCACAAATGGACTTTTCAGGATCCTTGGGTGGCTCCGTAGTTTGAAACCAATTCTGGTTATCGCTTCTCGGCCTTTTGGCTAAGATCAAGTGTAGTATCTGTTCTTATCAGTTTAATATCTGATACGTCCCCTATCTGGGGACCATATATTAAATGGATTTTTAGAACAGGGAGATGGAAAAAGAGCTTGCTCTGTCCACTCCACGCATTGACCTGGTATTGCAGTATCTCCAGGACCGGTGCACCCCTTCTTTAATGCAGTTTCTAAAATCAGAAAGAATTGAATTCAATGTTTTTTGTTCATTTTGCTTGTTTGTCGGATTTTGGGATGGACTCTTTGGCTTTGCTTTTCTTCTCCTCATTGGATTTTTCATGTTCAAAGTTGCAGAAGCCAGATTACAAGCTCATTTTGGTTCAACTTCAGCAACTGTGCATTGCATTGCCATGTAATGTGATGCAATGCTATCTTTCTAGCTCTCCCTTTTTACGTCCTTTTGGATAAACAGACATATTAGGCAAGCATTTTGGAGCTTTCACCTAAATAACTACAGGTGGTGAGATAAGCCGCACAATATAATTGACCTTTCAGTATATTGTTGCACACACACCATCTATTTAGCAAATGCCCTTGTTATCAACAGCAGCCTTTTAAACTCACCTGAGCTAACAGGTATGTGCGCTGGTTACTCTGCTGCGCTTAAAATTTCTTTTTTGGTTTGCTACAATGCCTTTTCTGAAACGTTGTCTCCTTCTGCTGGAACACTGACTTCTTTCATTTAATGCCTGCAGACTATAAAAGAGAACCCAACCCAAAAAGTTTGGTTGATTAGTCTGTGGCATTCTGTTAAACTGTTGCTTATGGCGGTCTCTGTGAGCTTCTCAGCGACATTCAGCCAGCCAGGTATCCTGCCTGCAGTAGATGGAATGTGGCAATGGAACGCTGGCTGCGCGTGTCATAATAGGCTCTGAGCCTTTATATACCTGTGCACAGCAGCAGCCACCTTCAGTCTGCTGCTGGACAGCCAGCAGCAGCAGCAGCAGGAGAGGTATGTAATCAGGAGCCCTCCTGCTAAGGGTAGACAGCTGCTTGTTCCACCCCACCCCCCGCCTTAATTGGTTCTCCTCCCTTCCAACGGTGTTGAGGCGGGTGGGAACAGCAGGGGGTGAAGGTGCTGTGTTTAAAGAGGTGGAGTTATGCAGATCTAAAACGCGTGGATTGCAGCAGCAGCAAGCCGAAAAGTGCAGGCATGTAAGGGATCTAGAGGTTGACAACATGTCTTCTTAACGGGAGTCCAGGAGCTCATCTCCACAAATGGACTTTTCAGGATCCTTGGGTGGCTCCGTAGTTTGAAACCAATTCTGGTTATCGCTTCTCGGCCTTTTGGCTAAGATCAAGTGTAGTATCTGTTCTTATCAGTTTAATATCTGATACGTCCCCTATCTGGGGACCATATATTAAATGGATTTTTAGAACAGGGAGATGGAAAAAGAGCTTGCTCTGTCCACTCCACGCATTGACCTGGTATTGCAGTATCTCCAGGACCGGTGCACCCCTTCTTTAATGCAGTTTCTAAAATCAGAAAGAATTGAATTCAATGTTTTTTGTTCATTTTGCTTGTTTGTCGGATTTTGGGATGGACTCTTTGGCTTTGCTTTTCTTCTCCTCATTGGATTTTTCATGTTCAAAGTTGCAGAAGCCAGATTACAAGCTCATTTTGGTTCAACTTCAGCAACTGTGCATTGCATTGCCATGTAATGTGATGCAATGCTATCTTTCTAGCTCTCCCTTTTTACTTCCTTTTGGATAAACAGACATATTAGGCAAGCATTTTGGAGCTTTCACCTAAATAACTACAGGTGGTGAGATAAGCTGCACAATATAATTGACCTTTCAGTATATTGTTGCACACACACCATCTATTTAGCAAATGCCCTTGTTATCAACAGCAGCCTTTTAAACTCACCTGAGCTAACAGGTATGTGCGCTGGTTACTCTGCTGCGCTTAAAATTTCTTTTTTGGTTTGCTACAATGCCTTTTCTGAAACGTTGTCTCCTTCTGCTGGAACACTGACTTCTTTCATTTAATGCCTGCAGACTATAAAAGAGAACCCAACCCAAAAAGTTTGGTTGATTAGTCTGTGGCATTCTGTTAAACTGTTGCTTATGGCGGTCTCTGTGAGCTTCTCAGCGACATTCAGCCAGCCAGGTATCCTGCCTGCAGTAGATGGAATGTGGCAATGGAACGCTGGCTGCGCGTGTCATAATAGGCTCTGAGCCTTTATATACCTGTGCACAGCAGCAGCCACCTTCAGTCTGCTGCTGGACAGCCAGCAGCAGCAGCAGCAGGAGAGGTATGTAATCAGGAGCCCTCCTGCTAAGGGTAGACAGCTGCTCGTTCCACCCCACCCCCCGCCTTAATTGGTTCTCCTCCCTTCCAACGGTGTTGAGGCGGGTGGGAACAGCAGGGGGTGAAGGTGCTGTGTTTAAAGAGGTGGAGTTATGCAGATCTAAAACGCGTGGATTGCAGCAGCAGCAAGCCGAAAAGTGCAGGCATGTAAGGGATCTAGAGGTTGACAACATGTCTTCTTAACGGGAATCCAGGAGCTCATCTCCACAAATGGACTTTTCAGGATCCTTGGGTGGCTCCGTAGTTTGAAACCAATTCTGGTTATCGCTTCTCGGCCTTTTGGCTAAGATCAAGTGTAGTATCTGTTCTTATCAGTTTAATATCTGATACGTCCCCTATCTGGGGACCATATATTAAATGGATTTTTAGATCAGGGAGATGGAAAAAGAGCTTGCTCTGTCCACTCCACGCATTGACCTGGTATTGCAGTATCTCCAGGACCGGTGCACCCCTTCTTTAATGCAGTTTCTAAAATCAGAAAGAATTGAATTCAATGTTTTTTGTTCATTTTGCTTGTTTGTCGGATTTTGGGATGGACTCTTTGGCTTTGCTTTTCTTCTCCTCATTGGATTTTTCATGTTCAAAGTTGCAGAAGCCAGATTACAAGCTCATTTTGGTTCAACTTCAGCAACTGTGCATTGCATTGCCATGTAATGTGATGCAATGCTATCTTTCTAGCTCTCCCTTTTTACTTCCTTTTGGATAAACAGACATATTAGGCAAGCATTTTGGAGCTTTCACCTAAATAACTACAGGTGGTGAGATAAGCTGCACAATATAATTGACCTTTCAGTATATTGTTGCACACACACCATCTATTTAGCAAATGCCCTTGTTATCAACAGCAGCCTTTTAAACTCACCTGAGCTAACAGGTATGTGCGCTGGTTACTCTGCTGCGCTTAAAATTTCTTTTTTGGTTTGCTACAATGCCTTTTCTGAAACGTTGTCTCCTTCTTCTGGAACACTGATTTCTTTCATTTAATGCCTGCAGACTATAAAAGAGAACCCAACCCAAAAAGTTTGGTTGATTAGTCTGTGGCATTCTGTTAAACTGTTGCTTATGGCGGTCTCTGTGAGCTTCTCAGCGACATTCAGCCAGCCAGGTATCCTGCCTGCAGTAGATGGAATGTGGCAATGGAACGCTGGCTGCGCGTGTCATAATAGGCTCTGAGCCTTTATATACCTGTGCACAGCAGCAGCCACCTTCAGTCTGCTGCTGGACAGCCAGCAGCAGCAGCAGCAGGAGAGGTATGTAATCAGGAGCCCTCCTGCTAAGGGTAGACAGCTGCTCGTTCCACCCCACCCCCCGCCTTAATTGGTTCTCCTCCCTTCCAACGGTGTTGAGGCGGGTGGGAACAGCAGGGGGTGAAGGTGCTGTGTTTAAAGAGGTGGAGTTATGCAGATCTAAAACGCGTGGATTGCAGCAGCAGCAAGCCGAAAAGTGCAGGCATGTAAGGGATCTAGAGGTTGACAACATGTCTTCTTAACGGGAGTCCAGGAGCTCATCTCCACAAATGGACTTTTCAGGATCCTTGGGTGGCTCCGTAGTTTGAAACCAATTCTGGTTATCGCTTCTCGGCCTTTTGGCTAAGATCAAGTGTAGTATCTGTTCTTATCAGTTTAATATCTGATACGTCCCCTATCTGGGGACCATATATTAAATGGATTTTTAGAACAGGGAGATGGAAAAAGAGCTTGCTCTGTCCACTCCACGCATTGACCTGGTATTGCAGTATCTCCAGGACCGGTGCACCCCTTCTTTAATGCAGTTTCTAAAATCAGAAAGAATTGAATTCAATGTTTTTTGTTCATTTTGCTTGTTTGTCGGATTTTGGGATGGACTCTTTGGCTTTGCTTTTCTTCTCCTCATTGGATTTTTCATGTTCAAAGTTGCAGAAGCCAGATTACAAGCTCATTTTGGTTCAACTTCAGCAACTGTGCATTGCATTGCCATGTAATGTGATGCAATGCTATCTTTCTAGCTCTCCCTTTTTACTTCCTTTTGGATAAACAGACATATTAGGCAAGCATTTTGGAGCTTTCACCTAAATAACTACAGGTGGTGAGATAAGCTGCACAATATAATTGACCTTTCAGTATATTGTTGCACACACACCATCTATTTAGCAAATGCCCTTGTTATCAACAGCAGCCTTTTAAACTCACCTGAGCTAACAGGTATGTGCGCTGGTTACTCTGCTGCGCTTAAAATTTCTTTTTTGGTTTGCTACAATGCCTTTTCTGAAACGTTGTCTCCTTCTGCTGGAACACTGACTTCTTTCATTTAATGCCTGCAGACTATAAAAGAGAACCCAACCCAAAAAGTTTGGTTGATTAGTCTGTGGCATTCTGTTAAACTGTTGCTTATGGCGGTCTCTGTGAGCTTCTCAGCGACATTCAGCCAGCCAGGTATCCTGCCTGCAGTAGATGGAATGTGGCAATGGAACGCTGGCTGCGCGTGTCATAATAGGCTCTGAGCCTTTATATACCTGTGCACAGCAGCAGCCACCTTCAGTCTGCTGCTGGACAGCCAGCAGCAGCAGCAGCAGGAGAGGTATGTAATCAGGAGCCCTCCTGCTAAGGGTAGACAGCTGCTCGTTCCACCCCACCCCCCGCCTTAATTGGTTCTCCTCCCTTCCAACGGTGTTGAGGCGGGTGGGAACAGCAGGGGGTGAAGGTGCTGTGTTTAAAGAGGTGGAGTTATGCAGATCTAAAACGCGTGGATTGCAGCAGCAGCAAGCCGAAAAGTGCAGGCATGTAAGGGATCTAGAGGTTGACAACATGTCTTCTTAACGGGAGTCCAGGAGCTCATCTCCACAAATGGACTTTTCAGGATCCTTGGGTGGCTCCGTAGTTTGAAACCAATTCTGGTTATCGCTTCTCGGCCTTTTGGCTAAGATCAAGTGTAGTATCTGTTCTTATCAGTTTAATATCTGATACGTCCCCTATCTGGGGACCATATATTAAATGGATTTTTAGAACAGGGAGATGGAAAAAGAGCTTGCTCTGTCCACTCCACGCATTGACCTGGTATTGCAGTATCTCCAGGACCGGTGCACCCCTTCTTTAATGCAGTTTCTAAAATCAGAAAGAATTGAATTCAATGTTTTTTGTTCATTTTGCTTGTTTGTCGGATTTTGGGATGGACTCTTTGGCTTTGCTTTTCTTCTCCTCATTGGATTTTTCATGTTCAAAGTTGCAGAAGCCAGATTACAAGCTCATTTTGGTTCAACTTCAGCAACTGTGCATTGCATTGCCATGTAATGTGATGCAATGCTATCTTTCTAGCTCTCCCTTTTTACTTCCTTTTGGATAAACAGACATATTAGGCAAGCATTTTGGAGCTTTCACCTAAATAACTACAGGTGGTGAGATAAGCTGCACAATATAATTGACCTTTCAGTATATTGTTGCACACACACCATCCATTTAGCAAATGCCCTTGTTATCAACAGCAGCCTTTTAAACTCACCTGAGCTAACAGGTATGTGCGCTGGTTACTCTGCTGCGCTTAAAATTTCTTTTTTGGTTTGCTACAATGCCTTTTCTGAAACGTTGTCTCCTTCTGCTGGAACACTGACTTCTTTCATTTAATGCCTGCAGACTATAAAAGAGAACCCAACCCAAAAAGTTTGGTTGATTAGTCTGTGGCATTCTGTTAAACTGTTGCTTATGGCGGTCTCTGTGAGCTTCTCAGCGACATTCAGCCAGCCAGGTATCCTGCCTGCAGTAGATGGAATGTGGCAATGGAACGCTGGCTGCGCGTGTCATAATAGGCTCTGAGCCTTTATATACCTGTGCACAGCAGCAGCCACCTTCAGTCTGCTGCTGGACAGCCAGCAGCAGCAGCAGCAGGAGAGGTATGTAATCAGGAGCCCTCCTGCTAAGGGTAGACAGCTGCTCGTTCCACCCCACCCCCCGCCTTAATTGGTTCTCCTCCCTTCCAACGGTGTTGAGGCGGGTGGGAACAGCAGGGGGTGAAGGTGCTGTGTTTAAAGAGGTGGAGTTATGCAGATCTAAAACGCGTGGATTGCAGCAGCAGCAAGCCGAAAAGTGCAGGCATGTAAGGGATCTAGAGGTTGACAACATGTCTTCTTAACGGGAGTCCAGGAGCTCATCTCCACAAATGGACTTTTCAGGATCCTTGGGTGGCTCCGTAGTTTGAAACCAATTCTGGTTATCGCTTCTCGGCCTTTTGGCTAAGATCAAGTGTAGTATCTGTTCTTATCAGTTTAATATCTGATACGTCCCCTATCTGGGGACCATATATTAAATGGATTTTTAGAACAGGGAGATGGAAAAAGAGCTTGCTCTGTCCACTCCACGCATTGACCTGGTATTGCAGTATCTCCAGGACCGGTGCACCCCTTCTTTAATGCAGTTTCTAAAAACAAGAAAGAATTGAATTCAATGTTTTTTGTTCATTTTGCTTGTTTGTCGGATTTTGGGATGGACTCTTTGGCTTTGCTTTTCTTCTCCTCATTGGATTTTTCATGTTCAAAGTTGCAGAAGCCAGATTACAAGCTCATTTTGGTTCAACTTCAGCAACTGTGCATTGCATTGCCATGTAATGTGATGCAATGCTATCTTTCTAGCTCTCCCTTTTTACTTCCTTTTGGATAAACAGACATATTAGGCAAGCATTTTGGAGCTTTCACCTAAATAACTACAGGTGGTGAGATAAGCTGCACAATATAATTGACCTTTCAGTATATTGTTGCACACACACCATCTATTTAGCAAATGCCCTTGTTATCAACAGCAGCCTTTTAAACTCACCTGAGCTAACAGGTATGTGCGCTGGTTACTCTGCTGCGCTTAAAATTTCTTTTTTGGTTTGCTACAATGCCTTTTCTGAAACGTTGTCTCCTTCTGCTGGAACACTGACTTCTTTCATTTAATGCCTGCAGACTATAAAAGAGAACCCAACCCAAAAAGTTTGGTTGATTAGTCTGTGGCATTCTGTTAAACTGTTGCTTATGGCGGTCTCTGTGAGCTTCTCAGCGACATTCAGCCAGCCAGGTATCCTGCCTGCAGTAGATGGAATGTGGCAATGGAACGCTGGCTGCGCGTGTCATAATAGGCTCTGAGCCTTTATATACCTGTGCACAGCAGCAGCCACCTTCAGTCTGCTGCTGGACAGCCAGCAGCAGCAGCAGCAGGAGAGGTATGTAATCAGGAGCCCTCCTGCTAAGGGTAGACAGCTGCTCGTTCCACCCCACCCCCCGCCTTAATTGGTTCTCCTCCCTTCCAACGGTGTTGAGGCGGGTGGGAACAGCAGGGGGTGAAGGTGCTGTGTTTAAAGAGGTGGAGTTATGCAGATCTAAAACGCGTGGATTGCAGCAGCAGCAAGCCGAAAAGTGCAGGCATGTAAGGGATCTAGAGGTTGACAACATGTCTTCTTAACGGGAGTCCAGGAGCTCATCTCCACAAATGGACTTTTCAGGATCCTTGGGTGGCTCCGTAGTTTGAAACCAATTCTGGTTATCGCTTCTCGGCCTTTTGGCTAAGATCAAGTGTAGTATCTGTTCTTATCAGTTTAATATCTGATACGTCCCCTATCTGGGGACCATATATTAAATGGATTTTTAGAACAGGGAGATGGAAAAAGAGCTTGCTCTGTCCACTCCACGCATTGACCTGGTATTGCAGTATCTCCAGGACCGGTGCACCCCTTCTTTAATGCAGTTTCTAAAATCAGAAAGAATTGAATTCAATGTTTTTTGTTCATTTTGCTTGTTTGTCGGATTTTGGGATGGACTCTTTGGCTTTGCTTTTCTTCTCCTCATTGGATTTTTCATGTTCAAAGTTGCAGAAGCCAGATTACAAGCTCATTTTGGTTCAACTTCAGCAACTGTGCATTGCATTGCCATGTAATGTGATGCAATGCTATCTTTCTAGCTCTCCCTTTTTACTTCCTTTTGGATAAACAGACATATTAGGCAAGCATTTTGGAGCTTTCACCTAAATAACTACAGGTGGTGAGATAAGCTGCACAATATAATTGACCTTTCAGTATATTGTTGCACACACACCATCTATTTAGCAAATGCCCTTGTTATCAACAGCAGCCTTTTAAACTCACCTGAGCTAACAGGTATGTGCGCTGGTTACTCTGCTGCGCTTAAAATTTCTTTTTTGGTTTGCTACAATGCCTTTTCTGAAACGTTGTCTCCTTCTGCTGGAACACTGACTTCTTTCATTTAATGCCTGCAGACTATAAAAGAGAACCCAACCCAAAAAGTTTGGTTGATTAGTCTGTGGCATTCTGTTAAACTGTTGCTTATGGCGGTCTCTGTGAGCTTCTCAGCGACATTCAGCCAGCCAGGTATCCTGCCTGCAGTAGATGGAATGTGGCAATGGAACGCTGGCTGCGCGTGTCATAATAGGCTCTGAGCCTTTATATACCTGTGCACAGCAGCAGCCACCTTCAGTCTGCTGCTGGACAGCCAGCAGCAGCAGCAGCAGCAGGAGAGGTATGTAATCAGGAGCCCTCCTGCTAAGGGTAGACAGCTGCTCGTTCCACCCCACCCCCCGCCTTAATTGGTTCTCCTCCCTTCCAACGGTGTTGAGGCGGGTGGGAACAGCAGGGGGTGAAGGTGCTGTGTTTAAAGAGGTGGAGTTATGCAGATCTAAAACGCGTGGATTGCAGCAGCAGCAAGCCGAAAAGTGCAGGCATGTAAGGGATCTAGAGGTTGACAACATGTCTTCTTAACGGGAGTCCAGGAGCTCATCTCCACAAATGGACTTTTCAGGATCCTTGGGTGGCTCCGTAGTTTGAAACCAATTCTGGTTATCGCTTCTCGGCCTTTTGGCTAAGATCAAGTGTAGTATCTGTTCTTATCAGTTTAATATCTGATACGTCCCCTATCTGGGGACCATATATTAAATGGATTTTTAGAACAGGGAGATGGAAAAAGAGCTTGCTCTGTCCACTCCACGCATTGACCTGGTATTGCAGTATCTCCAGGACCGGTGCACCCCTTCTTTAATGCAGTTTCTAAAATCAGAAAGAATTGAATTCAATGTTTTTTGTTCATTTTGCTTGTTTGTCGGATTTTGGGATGGACTCTTTGGCTTTGCTTTTCTTCTCCTCATTGGATTTTTCATGTTCAAAGTTGCAGAAGCCAGATTACAAGCTCATTTTGGTTCAACTTCAGCAACTGTGCATTGCATTGCCATGTAATGTGATGCAATGCTATTGTAGCACCCTGAGGATTCGGCTGCTACAGGGGTATTGCACCTCAACCCAGAGGTGTGATATTCCACTCCCGGGTAAGGATGGAGTGTGGAACTGAGCTCGGTAGGCTGCATGCACTACACACATCCCATTTCCGGGGAACAGGCCGACGGTACTCCCACTTAGAAATGTGCAGGTACGACCGAGTCTGTTCCTGGCTGGAGTGGGAGGGGGGTGGTACATCCCATGTAGTGTAGGGGCAGATAGGGGGAGCAGCCTGGGTAAAGATAGGAGCTCATTGGGTGCTGGTCACCTGAGCTCACACATAGAGGGTGTATATAAGGTGGGCACCAACAAAGAACAGGGTCAGATGCAGAGAACAAGTCAGTTGGAGACAGCAAGACAGCTGCAGAGGAGCAGACAGCAAGCAGAGAGGAAGTCAGCCTGCAGCAAGGGAGAAAAGAGAGAGACCCAGAGGAACAGAAGAGAGGACTCTAAGATCCCAACTAAAATCCCCGGGTGAAGAGTCGGCATCAGGGTACCGGAACCCAAGCTGGTGGGGGTAAAAACATTCCCCAGCCAGAGACCGGAGACCGTGGGCAGCGTTTGCCACGGTCACCCACCACATCCACCCCGAAGGCACACCACATGAAGGGTCAGGGAACCCAGGGCCAAGGGTGTCCCAACAGAAGGCCCGAGGGAGCTGGACCTAGGTGGATCACTGGTGGGGACGGCCAGAGAACGGGACAGAAGGAGAGCTCAGGGCCACGCTCCGGACTTGTTTGGGGGTTGGCTGGATCCAGGACCTGGTGGACGCAGCACGGCTCGGGTGGTCACTCGAAGCTGGAGTGACCAGTACAACATCTGCAGTAAGTAAACACCCTTAACTGCACAACCCGACTCTGTCTTCACTGCCGTCTGCACTGCACCACCACAACCCCCATCCTCTGCACCTGTCCCCTCTGAGGCTATACCCCTCCCGTTGGGGGTTATACCATCACAAGCTGCACCTACACCATCAGCCTCAGCGGACCCTGCTGCAGCGGCGGCCATAGTGACCGCAATACAACGGGTGGCGTAGTCGACATTAAGAACTTATTAACATCTGTAGGACTGCCACATACAACTGAGTTTGACACCCTGGGCACGGACCGGGTCATAGCCACTCGGAGACTACAACCCCCATCTGATCCGGCTCCGGATATTCCCATAAAGAATATGGCCCAGGGGGCGCGTCAACTTTGGCGTAGTCGGCAGGATTACGTGCCCGCAACACCCGGGTACTGCGTGCCTGAAGAAAAGTGCAAGTTTACCTCAGAAAGAAGTCTCCCGCCGGTTCCGGAGGGTCCACGCCATCGGACCCCATCACAGGTCGTTTCCCGCCGATTGTCCGCCATTTCCAGCTTGTTCCCGCCATCTGCAGGGTTTCCCGCCACTGGGCGACGCTTCCCGCCAAATCCGAAGATTTCCCGCCTTGGAAGAGCAGCGGACGCCATTATTGGCGTGCCAAAGGAGGGCAAGAGGCCGCCTCCCATCGTGGGCCAGGACAGAAAATGGCGCCAAAAGTGGAAACCGCCCCCACCAACAGAGACTGTGATGCTAGAGGTGTCTGTCAGCGTGAAAGAACCGCCCCTGGAGCTGACAGTCACCCAGTGGCCCCGGGACCGCCCTCGAAGTGGGAGGAGACGAAAGAAAAGAACGAAGATGGGTACCGCCTGGAGCAGTCTGGAGCGAGCGCACCCGGAGGCAAGAAGTCTAACGAGGAGTAGCGGAGAAGCTTACCCGGATATGGAGAGAAAGCAGAACAGCACCGGCCCGCAGGCCAGGAGTCTGCTAAAGACCGAGGAAGGAGAGCAGAGCAGCACCGGCCCGCTGGCCAGGAGCCTGCTGGAGGAAGAGCAGAGCAGCACCGACCCGTTGGTCAGGAGCCTGCTAGACACCACGACCCCACTAGGCCTAGTGGAGGTCCTTGCACAGCTCCCCCGAGACCGGGAGTGTGCACAGACTGCCCTGGAGGGCCTCGCACGGAGGATGGCCCGGGTACAGCGCGAGATATTGGCGGAATGGAGCCGAGAGATGGCCCAGCAAACCAAGGCCCGGAGCACGCCAGCCAAGATGAGGAGACAGACCGCCTCTGAGGATGGCGCGGGAGGACCCAAGGTCGGAGACGGCGCCGAGAAGGGAGCCGAACGCATGGAGGCAGGTAAAGGGGACGCCTATACCCTAAGCCGTGAAACCGCCCACCTGCCCCAGCTCCCCGTCGCAGAGCCCGAAAGTCCCCCTGCTGTGCCCGTAGCCGCCATGTCACCGCTGTGGACTAGGCCCCGACCGGAAGCCGCCGCAGCGACCCCTGTGACGTCACGCGCCTCGACCCGGAGCGTGACAAAGCAGGAAATACCACCAGCCTGGTCGCAAGGCCTAGTACCCCCGGGCGCCGCATCACCAACAGCGCCCCCTACCTCCGCGGAGCCTCCGGCCTGGTCGCAAGGCCAGGTAGCCCAGGGCGCCGCCGTATTAACGGTGCCCTTCACCTTCCAGGTGCCCCAGGCCTGGCCGCAAGGCCTGGGCAACCCGGGCGCCACCACCACCGCGCCCGCGCCCGTAAAACCAAGGGTGCCGCGTCTGGGAGAGGACTTGTTTGCCCAGCACACGTGGCCGGACGGGCAGCCTTTCATCTGGCCCCAGAAGTATTACGAACTGGAGCACCAGAGGAGGGTTGGGGCCATGTGTGCACCCCTGATTCCGGCTCCGAAGCCCGTAATAAGGATCTCGCCCCCGCTAGCGGAAGCGCAGTTTGAGTGGGACCCCACCGGAGAAGACCTAATGGGGTTCACTCAGGAAACCCGGGCAGCTGCAGCGGAGCGTGCTGAGTGTTGCCGACAGCAGCTCGAGGAGTTCGCAAGGGAGCGGAGAGAGAGGCGGGTCCGAGAACAACAGGCCCAAATAAGGAGCGCCGAGCAGAAGAGCCGGACCAGGAGGGACCCCCGTGCAGCGCACAGTCCCCGTACCACCGGGACTGTAATAAAGTTCAACCAGCAGCATGGGTGGGGCTTCATTAGAGACAACAACACCCCCGGCGACGTCTTTGTCACGCGCAGAGACGTGGAGTCCCATCTGCCGGAGGGGCACAGAGGTCGTGACCTCTACATCGGAGACGAGGTCACCTTCACCCGGCACAAGTGTGCCAAAGGACCTTACGCCCTCCACGTACACCGCCTGACGGAGGAGGAGTTGCGGTGCGAGGAGGAGGAGCAAGAGGACCCGGACGGGTCTGAAGTTACAACCAGCTATAAGCAAAGAGCAGGAGGAAGACGCCGTTGAGTGCGGCAGAGCAGTGATGTAAATAGTTACCCGACCGGGTATCAAAGAGACTGTTGCAACATATATATAGTCCCCGTTGGGACCAGCTGAGTGCAACATATATATAGTCCCCGTTGGGACCAGCTGAGTGAACTGTTTACCCGTTAACCCCTTAATCCCACAGGCTGAGGACTGTGAGCAGCCATTCCCTTCCCTCTACCTGGCCGAGGACTGAGAGCGGCCAACTTCCCTGTATATAGTTGCGCTTCCTAAAGCGCCCCCTACCGGTTTTAGAGGAAAAACCATTTTTCTAAGAGACTGTCGCACTTTTCCCGGACACACGTTGCACAGTGTCCGGAGGAGGAACCTGAAACAAGAGACGACGAGAATGTTTATATGAAAAGTTTTATATATATATAATGTTTTATATGTTTTATTATGTTTATATGAAAAGAAAAAAATTGTATGTTTTGGTGTTGTTTTATGTCTTACAGCCCGAGGACGTGCTGTGATTTACCAGGGGGGAATGTAGCACCCTGAGGATTCGGCTGCTACAGGGGTATTGCACCTCAACCCAGAGGTGTGATATTCCACTCCCGGGTAAGGATGGAGTGTGGAACTGAGCTCGGTAGGCTGCATGCACTACACACATCCCATTTCCGGGGAACAGGCCGACGGTACTCCCACTTAGAAATGTGCAGGTACGACCGAGTCTGTTCCTGGCTGGAGTGGGAGGGGGGTGGTACATCCCATGTAGTGTAGGGGCAGATAGGGGGAGCAGCCTGGGTAAAGATAGGAGCTCATTGGGTGCTGGTCACCTGAGCTCACACATAGAGGGTGTATATAAGGTGGGCACCAACAAAGAACAGGGTCAGATGCAGAGAACAAGTGAGTTGGAGACAGCAAGACAGCTGCAGAGGAGCAGACAGCAAGCAGAGAGGAAGTCAGCCTGCAGCAAGGGAGAAAAGAGAGAGACCCAGAGGAACAGAAGAGAGGACTCTAAGATCCCAACTAAAATCCCCGGGTGAAGAGTCGGCATCAGGGTACCGGAACCCAAGCTGGTGGGGGTAAAAACATTCCCCAGCCAGAGACCGGAGACCGTGGGCAGCGTTTGCCACGGTCACCCACCACATCCACCCCGAAGGCACACCACATGAAGGGTCAGGGAACCCAGGGCCAAGGGTGTCCCAACAGAAGGCCCGAGGGAGCTGGACCTAGGTGGATCACTGGTGGGGACGGCCAGAGAACGGGACAGAAGGAGAGCTCAGGGCCACGCTCCGGACTTGTTTGGGGGTTGGCTGGATCCAGGACCTGGTGGACGCAGCACGGCTCGGGTGGTCACTCGAAGCTGGAGTGACCAGTACAACATCTGCAGTAAGTAAACACCCTTAACTGCACAACCCGACTCTGTCTTCACTGCCGTCTGCACTGCACCACCACAACCCCCATCCTCTGCACCTGTCCCCTCTGAGGCTATTCCCCTCCCGTTGGGGGTTATACCATCACAAGCTGCACCTACACCATCAGCCTCAGCGGACCCTGCTGCAGCGGCGGCCATAGTGACCGCAATACAACGGGTGGCGTAGTCGACATTAAGAACTTATTAACATCTGTAGGACTGCCACATACAACTGAGTTTGACACCCTGGGCACGGACCGGGTCATAGCCACTCGGAGACTACAACCCCCATCTGATCCGGCTCCGGATATTCCCATAAAGAATATGGCCCAGGGGGCGCGTCACTATCTTTCTAGCTCTCCCTTTTTACTTCCTTTTGGATAAACAGACATATTAGGCAAGCATTTTGGAGCTTTCACCTAAATAACTACAGGTGGTGAGATAAGCTGCACAATATAATTGACCTTTCAGTATATTGTTGCACACACACCATCTATTTAGCAAATGCCCTTGTTATCAACAGCAGCCTTTTAAACTCACCTGAGCTAACAGGTATGTGCGCTGGTTACTCTGCTGCGCTTAAAATTTCTTTTTTGGTTTGCTACAATGCCTTTTCTGAAACGTTGTCTCCTTCTGCTGGAACACTGACTTCTTTCATTTAATGCCTGCAGACTATAAAAGAGAACCCAACCCAAAAAGTTTGGTTGATTAGTCTGTGGCATTCTGTTAAACTGTTGCTTATGGCGGTCTCTGTGAGCTTCTCAGCGACATTCAGCCAGCCAGGTATCCTGCCTGCAGTAGATGGAATGTGGCAATGGAACGCTGGCTGCGCGTGTCATAATAGGCTCTGAGCCTTTATATACCTGTGCACAGCAGCAGCCACCTTCAGTCTGCTGCTGGACAGCCAGCAGCAGCAGCAGCAGCAGGAGAGGTATGTAATCAGGAGCCCTCCTGCTAAGGGTAGACAGCTGCTCGTTCCACCCCACCCCCCGCCTTAATTGGTTCTCCTCCCTTCCAACGGTGTTGAGGCGGGTGGGAACAGCAGGGGGTGAAGGTGCTGTGTTTAAAGAGTTGGAGTTATGCAGATCTAAAACGCGTGGATTGCAGCAGCAGCAAGCCGAAAAGTGCAGGCATGTAAGGGATCTATAGGTTGACAACATGTCTTCTTAACGGGAGTCCAGGAGCTCATCTCCACAAATGGACTTTTCAGGATCCTTGGGTGGCTCCGTAGTTTGAAACCAATTCTGGTTATCGCTTCTCGGCCTTTTGGCTAAGATCAAGTGTAGTATCTGTTCTTATCAGTTTAATATCTGATACGTCCCCTATCTGGGGACCATATATTAAATGGATTTTTAGAACAGGGAGATGGAAAAAGAGCTTGCTCTGTCCACTCCACGCATTGACCTGGTATTGCAGTATCTCCAGGACCGGTGCACCCCTTCTTTAATGCAGTTTCTAAAATCAGAAAGAATTGAATTCAATGTTTTTTGTTCATTTTGCTTGTTTGTCGGATTTTGGGATGGACTCTTTGGCTTTGCTTTTCTTCTCCTCATTGGATTTTTCATGTTCAAAGTTGCAGAAGCCAGATTACAAGCTCATTTTGGTTCAACTTCAGCAACTGTGCATTGCATTGCCATGTAATGTGATGCAATGCTATCTTTCTAGCTCTCCCTTTTTACTTCCTTTTGGATAAACAGACATATTAGGCAAGCATTTTGGAGCTTTCACCTAAATAACTACAGGTGGTGAGATAAGCTGCACAATATAATTGACCTTTCAGTATATTGTTGCACACACACCATCTATTTAGCAAATGCCCTTGTTATCAACAGCAGCCTTTTAAACTCACCTGAGCTAACAGGTATGTGCGCTGGTTACTCTGCTGCGCTTAAAATTTCTTTTTTGGTTTGCTACAATGCCTTTTCTGAAACGTTGTCTCCTTCTGCTGGAACACTGACTTCTTTCATTTAATGCCTGCAGACTATAAAAGAGAACCCAACCCAAAAAGTTTGGTTGATTAGTCTGTGGCATTCTGTTAAACTGTTGCTTATGGCGGTCTCTGTGAGCTTCTCAGCGACATTCAGCCAGCCAGGTATCCTGCCTGCAGTAGATGGAATGTGGCAATGGAACGCTGGCTGCGCGTGTCATAATAGGCTCTGAGCCTTTATATACCTGTGCACAGCAGCAGCCACCTTCAGTCTGCTGCTGGACAGCCAGCAGCAGCAGCAGCAGCAGGAGAGGTATGTAATCAGGAGCCCTCCTGCTAAGGGTAGACAGCTGCTCGTTCCACCCCACCCCCCGCCTTAATTGGTTCTCCTCCCTTCCAACGGTGTTGAGGCGGGTGGGAACAGCAGGGGGTGAAGGTGCTGTGTTTAAAGAGTTGGAGTTATGCAGATCTAAAACGCGTGGATTGCAGCAGCAGCAAGCCGAAAAGTGCAGGCATGTAAGGGATCTATAGGTTGACAACATGTCTTCTTAACGGGAGTCCAGGAGCTCATCTCCACAAATGGACTTTTCAGGATCCTTGGGTGGCTCCGTAGTTTGAAACCAATTCTGGTTATCGCTTCTCGGCCTTTTGGCTAAGATCAAGTGTAGTATCTGTTCTTATCAGTTTAATATCTGATACGTCCCCTATCTGGGGACCATATATTAAATGGATTTTTAGAACAGGGAGATGGAAAAAGAGCTTGCTCTGTCCACTCCACGCATTGACCTGGTATTGCAGTATCTCCAGGACCGGTGCACCCCTTCTTTAATGCAGTTTCTAAAATCAGAAAGAATTGAATTCAATGTTTTTTGTTCATTTTGCTTGTTTGTCGGATTTTGGGATGGACTCTTTGGCTTTGCTTTTCTTCTCCTCATTGGATTTTTCATGTTCAAAGTTGCAGAAGCCAGATTACAAGCTCATTTTGGTTCAACTTCAGCAACTGTGCATTGCATTGCCATGTAATGTGATGCAATGCTATCTTTCTAGCTCTCCCTTTTTACTTCCTTTTGGATAAACAGACATATTAGGCAAGCATTTTGGAGCTTTCACCTAAATAACTACAGGTGGTGAGATAAGCTGCACAATATAATTGACCTTTCAGTATATTGTTGCACACACACCATCTATTTAGCAAATGCCCTTGTTATCAACAGCAGCCTTTTAAACTCACCTGAGCTAACAGGTATGTGCGCTGGTTACTCTGCTGCGCTTAAAATTTCTTTTTTGGTTTGCTACAATGCCTTTTCTGAAACGTTGTCTCCTTCTGCTGGAACACTGACTTCTTTCATTTAATGCCTGCAGACTATAAAAGAGAACCCAACCCAAAAAGTTTGGTTGATTAGTCTGTGGCATTCTGTTAAACTGTTGCTTATGGCGGTCTCTGTGAGCTTCTCAGCGACATTCAGCCAGCCAGGTATCCTGCCTGCAGTAGATGGAATGTGGCAATGGAACGCTGGCTGCGCGTGTCATAATAGGCTCTGAGCCTTTATATACCTGTGCACAGCAGCAGCCACCTTCAGTCTGCTGCTGGACAGCCAGCAGCAGCAGCAGCAGGAGAGGTATGTAATCAGGAGCCCTCCTGCTAAGGGTAGACAGCTGCTCGTTCCACCCCACCCCCCGCCTTAATTGGTTCTCCTCCCTTCCAACGGTGTTGAGGCGGGTGGGAACAGCAGGGGGTGAAGGTGCTGTGTTTAAAGAGGTGGAGTTATGCAGATCTAAAACGCGTGGATTGCAGCAGCAGCAAGCCGAAAAGTGCAGGCATGTAAGGGATCTAGAGGTTGACAACATGTCTTCTTAACGGGAGTCCAGGAGCTCATCTCCACAAATGGACTTTTCAGGATCCTTGTGTGGCTCCGTAGTTTGAAACCAATTCTGGTTATCGCTTCTCGGCCTTTTGGCTAAGATCAAGTGTAGTATCTGTTCTTATCAGTTTAATATCTGATACGTCCCCTATCTGGTGACCATATATTAAATGGATTTTTAGAACAGGGAGATGGAAAAAGAGCTTGCTCTGTCCACTCCACGCATTGACCTGGTATTGCAGTATCTCCAGGACCGGTGCACCCCTTCTTTAATGCAGTTTCTAAAATCAGAAAGAATTGAATTCAATGTTTTTTGTTCATTTTGCTTGTTTGTCGGATTTTGGGATGGACTCTTTGGCTTTGCTTTTCTTCTCCTCATTGGATTTTTCATGTTCAAAGTTGCAGAAGCCAGATTACAAGCTCATTTTGGTTCAACTTCAGCAACTGTGCATTGCATTGCCATGTAATGTGATGCAATGCTATCTTTCTAGCTCTCCCTTTTTACTTCCTTTTGGATAAACAGACATATTAGGCAAGCATTTTGGAGCTTTCACCTAAATAACTACAGGTGGTGAGATAAGCTGCACAATATAATTGACCTTTCAGTATATTGTTGCACACACACCATCTATTTAGCAAATGCCCTTGTTATCAACAGCAGCCTTTTAAACTCACCTGAGCTAACAGGTATGTGCGCTGGTTACTCTGCTGCGCTTAAAATTTCTTTTTTGGTTTGCTACAATGCCTTTTCTGAAACGTTGTCTCCTTCTGCTGGAACACTGACTTCTTTCATTTAATGCCTGCAGACTATAAAAGAGAACCCAACCCAAAAAGTTTGGTTGATTAGTCTGTGGCATTCTGTTAAACTGTTGCTTATGGCGGTCTCTGTGAGCTTCTCAGCGACATTCAGCCAGCCAGGTATCCTGCCTGCAGTAGATGGAATGTGGCAATGGAACGCTGGCTGCGCGTGTCATAATAGGCTCTGAGCCTTTATATACCTGTGCACAGCAGCAGCCACCTTCAGTCTGCTGCTGGACAGCCAGCAGCAGCAGCAGCAGGAGAGGTATGTAATCAGGAGCCCTCCTGCTAAGGGTAGACAGCTGCTCGTTCTACCCCACCCCCCGCCTTAATTGGTTCTCCTCCCTTCCAACGGTGTTGAGGCGGGTGGGAACAGCAGGGGGTGAAGGTGCTGTGTTTAAAGAGGTGGAGTTATGCAGATCTAAAACGCGTGGATTGCAGCAGCAGCAAGCCGAAAAGTGCAGGCATGTAAGGGATCTAGAGGTTGACAACATGTCTTCTTAACGGGAGTCCAGGAGCTCATCTCCACAAATGGACTTTTCAGGATCCTTGGGTGGCTCCGTAGTTTGAAACCAATTCTGGTTATCGCTTCTCGGCCTTTTGGCTAAGATCAAGTGTAGTATCTGTTCTTATCAGTTTAATATCTGATACGTCCCCTATCTGGGGACCATATATTAAATGGATTTTTAGAACAGGGAGATGGAAAAAGAGCTTGCTCTGTCCACTCCACGCATTGACCTGGTATTGCAGTATCTCCAGGACCGGTGCACCCCTTCTTTAATGCAGTTTCTAAAATCAGAAAGAATTGAATTCAATGTTTTTTGTTAATTTTGCTTGTTTGTCGGATTTTGGGATGGACTCTTTGGCTTTGCTTTTCTTCTCCTCATTGGATTTTTCATGTTCAAAGTTGCAGAAGCCAGATTACAAGCTCATTTTGGTTCAACTTCAGCAACTGTGCATTGCATTGCCATGTAATGTGATGCAATGCTATCTTTCTAGCTCTCCCTTTTTACTTCCTTTTGGATAAACAGACATATTAGGCAAGCATTTTGGAGCTTTCACCTAAATAACTACAGGTGGTGAGATAAGCTGCACAATATAATTGACCTTTCAGTATATTGTTGCACACACACCATCTATTTAGCAAATGCCCTTGTTATCAACAGCAGCCTTTTAAACTCACCTGAGCTAACAGGTATGTGCGCTGGTTACTCTGCTGCGCTTAAAATTTCTTTTTTGGTTTGCTACAATGCCTTTTCTGAAACGTTGTCTCCTTCTGCTGGAACACTGACTTCTTTCATTTAATGCCTGCAGACTATAAAAGAGAACCCAACCCAAAAAGTTTGGTTGATTAGTCTGTGGCATTCTGTTAAACTGTTGCTTATGGCGGTCTCTGTGAGCTTCTCAGCGACATTCAGCCAGCCAGGTATCCTGCCTGCAGTAGATGGAATGTGGCAATGGAACGCTGGCTGCGCGTGTCATAATAGGCTCTGAGCCTTTATATACCTGTGCACAGCAGCAGCCACCTTCAGTCTGCTGCTGGACAGCCAGCAGCAGCAGCAGGAGAGGTATGTAATCAGGAGCCCTCCTGCTAAGGGTAGACAGCTGCTCGTTCCACCCCACCCCCCGCCTTAATTGGTTCTCCTCCCTTCCAACGGTGTTGAGGCGGGTGGGAACAGCAGGGGGTGAAGGTGCTGTGTTTAAAGAGGTGGAGTTATGCAGATCTAAAACGCGTGGATTGCAGCAGCAGCAAGCCGAAAAGTGCAGGCATGTAAGGGATCTAGAGGTTGACAACATGTCTTCTTAACGGGAGTCCAGGAGCTCATCTCCACAAATGGACTTTTCAGGATCCTTGGGTGGCTCCGTAGTTTGAAACCAATTCTGGTTATCGCTTCTCGGCCTTTTGGCTAAGATCAAGTGTAGTATCTGTTCTTATCAGTTTAATATCTGATACGTCCCCTATCTGGGGACCATATATTAAATGGATTTTTAGAACAGGGAGATGGAAAAAGAGCTTGCTCTGTCCACTCCACGCATTGACCTGGTATTGCAGTATCTCCAGGACCGGTGCACCCCTTCTTTAATGCAGTTTCTAAAATCAGAAAGAATTGAATTCAATGTTTTTTGTTCATTTTGCTTGTTTGTCGGATTTTGGGATGGACTCTTTGGCTTTGCTTTTCTTCTCCTCATTGGATTTTTCATGTTCAAAGTTGCAGAAGCCAGATTACAAGCTCATTTTGGTTCAACTTCAGCAACTGTGCATTGCATTGCCATGTAATGTGATGCAATGCTATCTTTCTAGCTCTCCCTTTTTACTTCCTTTTGGATAAACAGACATATTAGGCAAGCATTTTGGAGCTTTCACCTAAATAACTACAGGTGGTGAGATAAGCTGCACAATATAATTGACCTTTCAGTATATTGTTGCACACACACCATCTATTTAGCAAATGCCCTTGTTATCAACAGCAGCCTTTTAAACTCACCTGAGCTAACAGGTATGTGCGCTGGTTACTCTGCTGCGCTTAAAATTTCTTTTTTGGTTTGCTACAATGCCTTTTCTGAAACGTTGTCTCCTTCTGCTGGAACACTGACTTCTTTCATTTAATGCCTGCAGACTATAAAAGAGAACCCAACCCAAAAAGTTTGGTTGATTAGTCTGTGGCATTCTGTTAAACTGTTGCTTATGGCGGTCTCTGTGAGCTTCTCAGCGACATTCAGCCAGCCAGGTATCCTGCCTGCAGTAGATGGAATGTGGCAATGGAACGCTGGCTGCGCGTGTCATAATAGGCTCTGAGCCTTTATATACCTGTGCACAGCAGCAGCCACCTTCAGTCTGCTGCTGGACAGCCAGCAGCAGCAGCAGCAGCAGGAGAGGTATGTAATCAGGAGCCCTCCTGCTAAGGGTAGACAGCTGCTCGTTCCACCCCACCCCCCGCCTTAATTGGTTCTCCTCCCTTCCAACGGTGTTGAGGCGGGTGGGAACAGCTGGGGGTGAAGGTGCTGTGTTTAAAGAGGTGGAGTTATGCAGATCTAAAACGCGTGGATTGCAGCAGCAGCAAGCCGAAAAGTGCAGGCATGTAAGGGATCTAGAGGTTGACAACATGTCTTCTTAACGGGAGTCCAGGAGCTCATCTCCACAAATGGACTTTTCAGGATCCTTGGGTGGCTCCGTAGTTTGAAACCAATTCTGGTTATCGCTTCTCGGCCTTTTGGCTAAGATCAAGTGTAGTATCTGTTCTTATCAGTTTAATATCTGATACGTCCCCTATCTGGGGACCATATATTAAATGGATTTTTAGAACAGGGAGATGGAAAAAGAGCTTGCTCTGTCCACTCCACGCATTGACCTGGTATTGCAGTATCTCCAGGACCGGTGCACCCCTTCTTTAATGCAGTTTCTAAAATCAGAAAGAATTGAATTCAATGTTTTTTGTTCATTTTGCTTGTTTGTCGGATTTTGGGATGGACTCTTTGGCTTTGCTTTTCTTCTCCTCATTGGATTTTTCATGTTCAAAGTTGCAGAAGCCAGATTACAAGCTCATTTTGGTTCAACTTCAGCAACTGTGCATTGCATTGCCATGTAATGTGATGCAATGCTATCTTTCTAGCTCTCCCTTTTTACTTCCTTTTGGATAAACAGACATATTAGGCAAGCATTTTGGAGCTTTCACCTAAATAACTACAGGTGGTGAGATAAGCTGCACAATATAATTGACCTTTCAGTATATTGTTGCACACACACCATCTATTTAGCAAATGCCCTTGTTATCAACAGCAGCCTTTTAAACTCACCTGAGCTAACAGGTATGTGCGCTGGTTACTCTGCTGCGCTTAAAATTTCTTTTTTGGTTTGCTACAATGCCTTTTCTGAAACGTTGTCTCCTTCTGCTGGAACACTGACTTCTTTCATTTAATGCCTGCAGACTATAAAAGAGAACCCAACCCAAAAAGTTTGGTTGATTAGTCTGTGGCATTCTGTTAAACTGTTGCTTATGGCGGTCTCTGTGAGCTTCTCAGCGACATTCAGCCAGCCAGGTATCCTGCCTGCAGTAGATGGAATGTGGCAATGGAACGCTGGCTGCGCGTGTCATAATAGGCTCTGAGCCTTTATATACCTGTGCACAGCAGCAGCCACCTTCAGTCTGCTGCTGGACAGCCAGCAGCAGCAGCAGCAGCAGGAGAGGTATGTAATCAGGAGCCCTCCTGCTAAGGGTAGACAGCTGCTCGTTCCACCCCACCCCCCGCCTTAATTGGTTCTCCTCCCTTCCAACGGTGTTGAGGCGGGTGGGAACAGCAGGGGGTGAAGGTGCTGTGTTTAAAGAGGTGGAGTTATGCAGATCTAAAACGCGTGGATTGCAGCAGCAGCAAGCCGAAAAGTGCAGGCATGTAAGGGATCTAGAGGTTGACAACATGTCTTCTTAACGGGAGTCCAGGAGCTCATCTCCACAAATGGACTTTTCAGGATCCTTGGGTGGCTCCGTAGTTTGAAACCAATTCTGGTTATCGCTTCTCGGCCTTTTGGCTAAGATCAAGTGTAGTATCTGTTCTTATCAGTTTAATATCTGATACGTCCCCTATCTGGGGACCATATATTAAATGGATTTTTAGAACAGGGAGATGGAAAAAGAGCTTGCTCTGTCCACTCCACGCATTGACCTGGTATTGCAGTATCTCCAGGACCGGTGCACCCCTTCTTTAATGCAGTTTCTAAAATCAGAAAGAATTGAATTCAATGTTTTTTGTTCATTTTGCTTGTTTGTCGGATTTTGGGATGGACTCTTTGGCTTTGCTTTTCTTCTCCTCATTGGATTTTTCATGTTCAAAGTTGCAGAAGCCAGATTACAAGCTCATTTTGGTTCAACTTCAGCAACTGTGCATTGCATTGCCATGTAATGTGATGCAATGCTATCTTTCTAGCTCTCCCTTTTTACTTCCTTTTGGATAAACAGACATATTAGGCAAGCATTTTGGAGCTTTCACCTAAATAACTACAGGTGGTGAGATAAGCTGCACAATATAATTGACCTTTCAGTATATTGTTGCACACACACCATCTATTTAGCAAATGCCCTTGTTATCAACAGCAGCCTTTTAAACTCACCTGAGCTAACAGGTATGTGCGCTGGTTACTCTGCTGCGCTTAAAATTTCTTTTTTGGTTTGCTACAATGCCTTTTCTGAAACGTTGTCTCCTTCTGCTGGAACACTGACTTCTTTCATTTAATGCCTGCAGACTATAAAAGAGAACCCAACCCAAAAAGTTTGGTTGATTAGTCTGTGGCATTCTGTTAAACTGTTGCTTATGGCGGTCTCTGTGAGCTTCTCAGCGACATTCAGCCAGCCAGGTATCCTGCCTGCAGTAGATGGAATGTGGCAATGGAACGCTGGCTGCGCGTGTCATAATAGGCTCTGAGCCTTTATATACCTGTGCACAGCAGCAGCCACCTTCAGTCTGCTGCTGGACAGCCAGCAGCAGCAGCAGCAGCAGGAGAGGTATGTAATCAGGAGCCCTCCTGCTAAGGGTAGACAGCTGCTCGTTCCACCCCACCCCCCGCCTTAATTGGTTCTCCTCCCTTCCAACGGTGTTGAGGCGGGTGGGAACAGCAGGGGGTGAAGGTGCTGTGTTTAAAGAGGTGGAGTTATGCAGATCTAAAACGCGTGGATTGCAGCAGCAGCAAGCCGAAAAGTGCAGGCATGTAAGGGATCTAGAGGTTGACAACATGTCTTCTTAACGGGAGTCCAGGAGCTCATCTCCACAAATGGACTTTTCAGGATCCTTGGGTGGCTCCGTAGTTTGAAACCAATTCTGGTTATCGCTTCTCGGCCTTTTGGCTAAGATCAAGTGTAGTATCTGTTCTTATCAGTTTAATATCTGATACGTCCCCTATCTGGGGACCATATATTAAATGGATTTTTAGAACAGGGAGATGGAAAAAGAGCTTGCTCTGTCCACTCCACGCATTGACCTGGTATTGCAGTATCTCCAGGACCGGTGCACCCCTTCTTTAATGCAGTTTCTAAAATCAGAAAGAATTGAATTCAATGTTTTTTGTTCATTTTGCTTGTTTGTCGGATTTTGGGATGGACTCTTTGGCTTTGCTTTTCTTCTCCTCATTGGATTTTTCATGTTCAAAGTTGCAGAAGCCAGATTACAAGCTCATTTTGGTTCAACTTCAGCAACTGTGCATTGCATTGCCATGTAATGTGATGCAATGCTATCTTTCTAGCTCTCCCTTTTTACTTCCTTTTGGATAAACAGACATATTAGGCAAGCATTTTGGAGCTTTCACCTAAATAACTACAGGTGGTGAGATAAGCTGCACAATATAATTGACCTTTCAGTATATTGTTGCACACACAGCATCTATTTAGCAAATGCCCTTGTTATCAACAGCAGCCTTTTAAACTCACCTGAGCTAACAGGTATGTGCGCTGGTTACTCTGCTGCGCTTAAAATTTCTTTTTTGGTTTGCTACAATGCCTTTTCTGAAACGTTGTCTCCTTCTGCTGGAACACTGACTTCTTTCATTTAATGCCTGCAGACTATAAAAGAGAACCCAACCCAAAAAGTTTGGTTGATTAGTCTGTGGCATTCTGTTAAACTGTTGCTTATGGCGGTCTCTGTGAGCTTCTCAGCGACATTCAGCCAGCCAGGTATCCTGCCTGCAGTAGATGGAATGTGGCAATGGAACGCTGGCTGCGCGTGTCATAATAGGCTCTGAGCCTTTATATACCTGTGCACAGCAGCAGCCACCTTCAGTCTGCTGCTGGACAGCCAGCAGCAGCAGCAGCAGCAGGAGAGGTATGTAATCAGGAGCCCTCCTGCTAAGGGTAGACAGCTGCTCGTTCCACCCCACCCCCCGCCTTAATTGGTTCTCCTCCCTTCCAACGGTGTTGAGGCGGGTGGGAACAGCAGGGGGTGAAGGTGCTGTGTTTAAAGAGGTGGAGTTATGCAGATCTAAAACGCGTGGATTGCAGCAGCAGCAAGCCGAAAAGTGCAGGCATGTAAGGGATCTAGAGGTTGACAACATGTCTTCTTAACGGGAGTCCAGGAGCTCATCTCCACAAATGGACTTTTCAGGATCCTTGGGTGGCTCCGTAGTTTGAAACCAATTCTGGTTATCGCTTCTCGGCCTTTTGGCTAAGATCAAGTGTAGTATCTGTTCTTATCAGTTTAATATCTGATACGTCCCCTATCTGGGGACCATATATTAAATGGATTTTTAGAACAGGGAGATGGAAAAAGAGCTTGCTCTGTCCACTCCACGCATTGACCTGGTATTGCAGTATCTCCAGGACCGGTGCACCCCTTCTTTAATGCAGTTTCTAAAATCAGAAAGAATTGAATTCAATGTTTTTTGTTCATTTTGCTTGTTTGTCGGATTTTGGGATGGACTCTTTGGCTTTGCTTTTCTTCTCCTCATTGGATTTTTCATGTTCAAAGTTGCAGAAGCCAGATTACAAGCTCATTTTGGTTCAACTTCAGCAACTGTGCATTGCATTGCCATGTAATGTGATGCAATGCTATCTTTCTAGCTCTCCCTTTTTACTTCCTTTTGGATAAACAGACATATTAGGCAAGCATTTTGGAGCTTTCACCTAAATAACTACAGGTGGTGAGATAAGCTGCACAATATAATTGACCTTTCAGTATATTGTTGCACACACACCATCTATTTAGCAAATGCCCTTGTTATCAACAGCAGCCTTTTAAACTCACCTGAGCTAACAGGTATGTGCGCTGGTTACTCTGCTGCGCTTAAAATTTCTTTTTTGGTTTGCTACAATGCCTTTTCTGAAACGTTGTCTCCTTCTGCTGGAACACTGACTTCTTTCATTTAATGCCTGCAGACTATAAAAGAGAACCCAACCCAAAAAGTTTGGTTGATTAGTCTGTGGCATTCTGTTAAACTGTTGCTTATGGCGGTCTCTGTGAGCTTCTCAGCGACATTCAGCCAGCCAGGTATCCTGCCTGCAGTAGATGGAATGTGGCAATGGAACGCTGGCTGCGCGTGTCATAATAGGCTCTGAGCCTTTATATACCTGTGCACAGCAGCAGCCACCTTCAGTCTGCTGCTGGACAGCCAGCAGCAGCAGCAGCAGCAGGAGAGGTATGTAATCAGGAGCCCTCCTGCTAAGGGTAGACAGCTGCTCGTTCCACCCCACCCCCCGCCTTAATTGGTTCTCCTCCCTTCCAACGGTGTTGAGGCGGGTGGGAACAGCAGGGGGTGAAGGTGCTGTGTTTAAAGAGGTGGAGTTATGCAGATCTAAAACGCGTGGATTGCAGCAGCAGCAAGCCGAAAAGTGCAGGCATGTAAGAGATCTAGAGGTTGACAACATGTCTTCTTAACGGGAGTCCAGGAGCTCATCTCCACAAATGGACTTTTCAGGATCCTTGGGTGGCTCCGTAGTTTGAAACCAATTCTGGTTATCGCTTCTCGGCCTTTTGGCTAAGATCAAGTGTAGTATCTGTTCTTATCAGTTTAATATCTGATACGTCCCCTATCTGGGGACCATATATTAAATGGATTTTTAGAACAGGGAGATGGAAAAAGAGCTTGCTCTGTCCACTCCACGCATTGACCTGGTATTGCAGTATCTCCAGGACCGGTGCACCCCTTCTTTAATGCAGTTTCTAAAATCAGAAAGAATTGAATTCAATGTTTTTTGTTCATTTTGCTTGTTTGTCGGATTTTGGGATGGACTCTTTGGCTTTGCTTTTCTTCTCCTCATTGGATTTTTCATGTTCAAAGTTGCAGAAGCCAGATTACAAGCTCATTTTGGTTCAACTTCAGCAACTGTGCATTGCATTGCCATGTAATGTGATGCAATGCTATCTTTCTAGCTCTCCCTTTTTACTTCCTTTTGGATAAACAGACATATTAGGCAAGCATTTTGGAGCTTTCACCTAAATAACTACAGGTGGTGAGATAAGCTGCACAATATAATTGACCTTTCAGTATATTGTTGCACACACACCATCTATTTAGCAAATGCCCTTGTTATCAACAGCAGCCTTTTAAACTCACCTGAGCTAACAGGTATGTGCGCTGGTTACTCTGCTGCGCTTAAAATTTCTTTTTTGGTTTGCTACAATGCCTTTTCTGAAACGTTGTCTCCTTCTGCTGGAACACTGACTTCTTTCATTTAATGCCTGCAGACTATAAAAGAGAACCCAACCCAAAAAGTTTGGTTGATTAGTCTGTGGCATTCTGTTAAACTGTTGCTTATGGCGGTCTCTGTGAGCTTCTCAGCGACATTCAGCCAGCCAGGTATCCTGCCTGCAGTAGATGGAATGTGGCAATGGAACGCTGGCTGCGCGTGTCATAATAGGCTCTGAGCCTTTATATACCTGTGCACAGCAGCAGCCACCTTCAGTCTGCTGCTGGACAGCCAGCAGCAGCAGCAGCAGCAGGAGAGGTATGTAATCAGGAGCCCTCCTGCTAAGGGTAGACAGCTGCTCGTTCCACCCCACCCCCCGCCTTAATTGGTTCTCCTCCCTTCCAACGGTGTTGAGGCGGGTGGGAACAGCAGGGGGTGAAGGTGCTGTGTTTAAAGAGGTGGAGTTATGCAGATCTAAAACGCGTGGATTGCAGCAGCAGCAAGCCGAAAAGTGCAGGCATGTAAGGGATCTAGAGGTTGACAACATGTCTTCTTAACGGGAGTCCAGGAGCTCATCTCCACAAATGGACTTTTCAGGATCCTTGGGTGGCTCCGTAGTTTGAAACCAATTCTGGTTATCGCTTCTCGGCCTTTTGGCTAAGATCAAGTGTAGTATCTGTTCTTATCAGTTTAATATCTGATACGTCCCCTATCTGGGGACCATATATTAAATGGATTTTTAGAACAGGGAGATGGAAAAAGAGCTTGCTCTGTCCACTCCACGCATTGACCTGGTATTGCAGTATCTCCAGGACCGGTGCACCCCTTCTTTAATGCAGTTTCTAAAATCAGAAAGAATTGAATTCAATGTTTTTTGTTCATTTTGCTTGTTTGTCGGATTTTGGGATGGACTCTTTGGCTTTGCTTTTCTTCTCCTCATTGGATTTTTCATGTTCAAAGTTGCAGAAGCCAGATTACAAGCTCATTTTGGTTCAACTTCAGCAACTGTGCATTGCATTGCCATGTAATGTGATGCAATGCTATCTTTCTAGCTCTCCCTTTTTACTTCCTTTTGGATAAACAGACATATTAGGCAAGCATTTTGGAGCTTTCACCTAAATAACTACAGGTGGTGAGATAAGCTGCACAATATAATTGACCTTTCAGTATATTGTTGCACACACACCATCTATTTAGCAAATGCCCTTGTTATCAACAGCAGCCTTTTAAACTCACCTGAGCTAACAGGTATGTGCGCTGGTTACTCTGCTGCGCTTAAAATTTCTTTTTTGGTTTGCTACAATGCCTTTTCTGAAACGTTGTCTCCTTCTGCTGGAACACTGACTTCTTTCATTTAATGCCTGCAGACTATAAAAGAGAACCCAACCCAAAAAGTTTGGTTGATTAGTCTGTGGCATTCTGTTAAACTGTTGCTTATGGCGGTCTCTGTGAGCTTCTCAGCGACATTCAGCCAGCCAGGTATCCTGCCTGCAGTAGATGGAATGTGGCAATGGAACGCTGGCTGCGCGTGTCATAATAGGCTCTGAGCCTTTATATACCTGTGCACAGCAGCAGCCACCTTCAGTCTGCTGCTGGACAGCCAGCAGCAGCAGCAGCAGGAGAGGTATGTAATCAGGAGCCCTCCTGCTAAGGGTAGACAGCTGCTCGTTCCACCCCACCCCCCGCCTTAATTGGTTCTCCTCCCTTCCAACGGTGTTGAGGCGGGTGGGAACATCAGGGGGTGAAGGTGCTGTGTTTAAAGAGGTGGAGTTATGCAGATCTAAAACGCGTGGATTGCAGCAGCAGCAAGCCGAAAAGTGCAGGCATGTAAGGGATCTAGAGGTTGACAACATGTCTTCTTAACGGGAGTCCAGGAGCTCATCTCCACAAATGGACTTTTCAGGATCCTTGGGTGGCTCCGTAGTTTGAAACCAATTCTGGTTATCGCTTCTCGGCCTTTTGGCTAAGATCAAGTGTAGTATCTGTTCTTATCAGTTTAATATCTGATACGTCCCCTATCTGGGGACCATATATTAAATGGATTTTTAGAACAGGGAGATGGAAAAAGAGCTTGCTCTGTCCACTCCACGCATTGACCTGGTATTGCAGTATCTCCAGGACCGGTGCACCCCTTCTTTAATGCAGTTTCTAAAATCAGAAAGAATTGAATTCAATGTTTTTTGTTCATTTTGCTTGTTTGTCGGATTTTGGGATGGACTCTTTGGCTTTGCTTTTCTTCTCCTCATTGGATTTTTCATGTTCAAAGTTGCAGAAGCCAGATTACAAGCTCATTTTGGTTCAACTTCAGCAACTGTGCATTGCATTGCCATGTAATGTGATGCAATGCTATCTTTCTAGCTCTCCCTTTTTACTTCTTTTTGGATAAACAGACATATTAGGCAAGCATTTTGGAGCTTTCACCTAAATAACTACAGGTGGTGAGATAAGCTGCACAATATAATTGACCTTTCAGTATATTGTTGCACACACACCATCTATTTAGCAAATGCCCTTGTTATCAACAGCAGCCTTTTAAACTCACCTGAGCTAACAGGTATGTGCGCTGGTTACTCTGCTGCGCTTAAAATTTCTTTTTTGGTTTGCTACAATGCCTTTTCTGAAACGTTGTCTCCTTCTGCTGGAACACTGACTTCTTTCATTTAATGCCTGCAGACTATAAAAGAGAACCCAACCCAAAAAGTTTGGTTGATTAGTCTGTGGCATTCTGTTAAACTGTTGCTTATGGCGGTCTCTGTGAGCTTCTCAGCGACATTCAGCCAGCCAGGTATCCTGCCTGCAGTAGATGGAATGTGGCAATGGAACGCTGGCTGCGCGTGTCATAATAGGCTCTGAGCCTTTATATACCTGTGCACAGCAGCAGCCACCTTCAGTCTGCTGCTGGACAGCCAGCAGCAGCAGCAGCAGGAGAGGTATGTAATCAGGAGCCCTCCTGCTAAGGGTAGACAGCTGCTCGTTCCACCCCACCCCCCGCCTTAATTGGTTCTCCTCCCTTCCAACGGTGTTGAGGCGGGTGGGAACAGCAGGGGGTGAAGGTGCTGTGTTTAAAGAGGTGGAGTTATGCAGATCTAAAACGCGTGGATTGCAGCAGCAGCAAGCCGAAAAGTGCAGGCATGTAAGGGATCTAGAGGTTGACAACATGTCTTCTTAACGGGAGTCCAGGAGCTCATCTCCACAAATGGACTTTTCAGGATCCTTGGGTGGCTCCGTAGTTTGAAACCAATTCTGGTTATCGCTTCTCGGCCTTTTGGCTAAGATCAAGTGTAGTATCTGTTCTTATCAGTTTAATATCTGATACGTCCCCTATCTGGGGACCATATATTAAATGGATTTTTAGAACAGGGAGATGGAAAAAGAGCTTGCTCTGTCCACTCCACGCATTGACCTGGTATTGCAGTATCTCCAGGACCGGTGCACCCCTTCTTTAATGCAGTTTCTAAAATCAGAAAGAATTGAATTCAATGTTTTTTGTTCATTTTGCTTGTTTGTCGGATTTTGGGATGGACTCTTTGGCTTTGCTTTTCTTCTCCTCATTGGATTTTTCATGTTCAAAGTTGCAGAAGCCAGATTACAAGCTCATTTTGGTTCAACTTCAGCAACTGTGCATTGCATTGCCATGTAATGTGATGCAATGCTATCTTTCTAGCTCTCCCTTTTTACTTCCTTTTGGATAAACAGACATATTAGGCAAGCATTTTGGAGCTTTCACCTAAATAACTACAGGTGGTGAGATAAGCTGCACAATATAATTGACCTTTCAGTATATTGTTGCACACACACCATCTATTTAGCAAATGCCCTTGTTATCAACAGCAGCCTTTTAAACTCACCTGAGCTAACAGGTATGTGCGCTGGTTACTCTGCTGCGCTTAAAATTTCTTTTTTGGTTTGCTACAATGCCTTTTCTGAAACGTTGTCTCCTTCTGCTGGAACACTGACTTCTTTCATTTAATGCCTGCAGACTATAAAAGAGAACCCAACCCAAAAAGTTTGGTTGATTAGTCTGTGGCATTCTGTTAAACTGTTGCTTATGGCGGTCTCTGTGAGCTTCTCAGCGACATTCAGCCAGCCAGGTATCCTGCCTGCAGTAGATGGAATGTGGCAATGGAACGCTGGCTGCGCGTGTCATAATAGGCTCTGAGCCTTTATATACCTGTGCACAGCAGCAGCCACCTTCAGTCTGCTGCTGGACAGCCAGCAGCAGCAGCAGCAGGAGAGGTATGTAATCAGGAGCCCTCCTGCTAAGGGTAGACAGCTGCTCGTTCCACCCCACCCCCCGCCTTAATTGGTTCTCCTCCCTTCCAACGGTGTTGAGGCGGGTGGGAACATCAGGGGGTGAAGGTGCTGTGTTTAAAGAGGTGGAGTTATGCAGATCTAAAACGCGTGGATTGCAGCAGCAGCAAGCCGAAAAGTGCAGGCATGTAAGGGATCTAGAGGTTGACAACATGTCTTCTTAACGGGAGTCCAGGAGCTCATCTCCACAAATGGACTTTTCAGGATCCTTGGGTGGCTCCGTAGTTTGAAACCAATTCTGGTTATCGCTTCTCGGCCTTTTGGCTAAGATCAAGTGTAGTATCTGTTCTTATCAGTTTAATATCTGATACGTCCCCTATCTGGGGACCATATATTAAATGGATTTTTAGAACAGGGAGATGGAAAAAGAGCTTGCTCTGTCCACTCCACGCATTGACCTGGTATTGCAGTATCTCCAGGACCGGTGCACCCCTTCTTTAATGCAGTTTCTAAAATCAGAAAGAATTGAATTCAATGTTTTTTGTTCATTTTGCTTGTTTGTCGGATTTTGGGATGGACTCTTTGGCTTTGCTTTTCTTCTCCTCATTGGATTTTTCATGTTCAAAGTTGCAGAAGCCAGATTACAAGCTCATTTTGGTTCAACTTCAGCAACTGTGCATTGCATTGCCATGTAATGTGATGCAATGCTATCTTTCTAGCTCTCCCTTTTTACTTCCTTTTGGATAAACAGACATATTAGGCAAGCATTTTGGAGCTTTCACCTAAATAACTACAGGTGGTGAGATAAGCTGCACAATATAATTGACCTTTCAGTATATTGTTGCACACACACCATCTATTTAGCAAATGCCCTTGTTATCAACAGCAGCCTTTTAAACTCACCTGAGCTAACAGGTATGTGCGCTGGTTACTCTGCTGCGCTTAAAATTTCTTTTTTGGTTTGCTACAATGCCTTTTCTGAAACGTTGTCTCCTTCTGCTGGAACACTGACTTCTTTCATTTAATGCCTGCAGACTATAAAAGAGAACCCAACCCAAAAAGTTTGGTTGATTAGTCTGTGGCATTCTGTTAAACTGTTGCTTATGGCGGTCTCTGTGAGCTTCTCAGCGACATTCAGCCAGCCAGGTATCCTGCCTGCAGTAGATGGAATGTGGCAATGGAACGCTGGCTGCGCGTGTCATAATAGGCTCTGAGCCTTTATATACCTGTGCACAGCAGCAGCCACCTTCAGTCTGCTGCTGGACAGCCAGCAGCAGCAGCAGCAGCAGGAGAGGTATGTAATCAGGAGCCCTCCTGCTAAGGGTAGACAGCTGCTCGTTCCACCCCACCCCCCGCCTTAATTGGTTCTCCTCCCTTCCAACGGTGTTGAGGCGGGTGGGAACAGCAGGGGGTGAAGGTGCTGTGTTTAAAGAGGTGGAGTTATGCAGATCTAAAACGCGTGGATTGCAGCAGCAGCAAGCCGAAAAGTGCAGGCATGTAAGGGATCTAGAGGTTGACAACATGTCTTCTTAACGGGAGTCCAGGAGCTCATCTCCACAAATGGACTTTTCAGGATCCTTGGGTGGCTCCGTAGTTTGAAACCAATTCTGGTTATCGCTTCTCGGCCTTTTGGCTAAGATCAAGTGTAGTATCTGTTCTTATCAGTTTAATATCTGATACGTCCCCTATCTGGGGACCATATATTAAATGGATTTTTAGAACAGGGAGATGGAAAAAGAGCTTGCTCTGTCCACTCCACGCATTGACCTGGTATTGCAGTATCTCCAGGACCGGTGCACCCCTTCTTTAATGCAGTTTCTAAAATCAGAAAGAATTGAATTCAATGTTTTTTGTTCATTTTGCTTGTTTGTCGGATTTTGGGATGGACTCTTTGGCTTTGCTTTTCTTCTCCTCATTGGATTTTTCATGTTCAAAGTTGCAGAAGCCAGATTACAAGCTCATTTTGGTTCAACTTCAGCAACTGTGCATTGCATTGCCATGTAATGTGATGCAATGCTATCTTTCTAGCTCTCCCTTTTTACTTCCTTTTGGATAAACAGACATATTAGGCAAGCATTTTGGAGCTTTCACCTAAATAACTACAGGTGGTGAGATAAGCTGCACAATATAATTGACCTTTCAGTATATTGTTGCACACACACCATCTATTTAGCAAATGCCCTTGTTATCAACAGCAGCCTTTTAAACTCACCTGAGCTAACAGGTATGTGCGCTGGTTACTCTGCTGCGCTTAAAATTTCTTTTTTGGTTTGCTACAATGCCTTTTCTGAAACGTTGTCTCCTTCTGCTGGAACACTGACTTCTTTCATTTAATGCCTGCAGACTATAAAAGAGAACCCAACCCAAAAAGTTTGGTTGATTAGTCTGTGGCATTCTGTTAAACTGTTGCTTATGGCGGTCTCTGTGAGCTTCTCAGCGACATTCAGCCAGCCAGGTATCCTGCCTGCAGTAGATGGAATGTGGCAATGGAACGCTGGCTGCGCGTGTCATAATAGGCTCTGAGCCTTTATATACCTGTGCACAGCAGCAGCCACCTTCAGTCTGCTGCTGGACAGCCAGCAGCAGCAGCAGCAGCAGGAGAGGTATGTAATCAGGAGCCCTCCTGCTAAGGGTAGACAGCTGCTCGTTCCACCCCACCCCCCGCCTTAATTGGTTCTCCTCCCTTCCAACGGTGTTGAGGCGGGTGGGAACAGCAGGGGGTGAAGGTGCTGTGTTTAAAGAGGTGGAGTTATGCAGATCTAAAACGCGTGGATTGCAGCAGCAGCAAGCCGAAAAGTGCAGGCATGTAAGGGATCTAGAGGTTGACAACATGTCTTCTTAACGGGAGTCCAGGAGCTCATCTCCACAAATGGACTTTTCAGGATCCTTGGGTGGCTCCGTAGTTTGAAACCAATTCTGGTTATCGCTTCTCGGCCTTTTGGCTAAGATCAAGTGTAGTATCTGTTCTTATCAGTTTAATATCTGATACGTCCCCTATCTGGGGACCATATATTAAATGGATTTTTAGAACAGGGAGATGGAAAAAGAGCTTGCTCTGTCCACTCCACGCATTGACCTGGTATTGCAGTATCTCCAGGACCGGTGCACCCCTTCTTTAATGCAGTTTCTAAAATCAGAAAGAATTGAATTCAATGTTTTTTGTTCATTTTGCTTGTTTGTCGGATTTTGGGATGGACTCTTTGGCTTTGCTTTTCTTCTCCTCATTGGATTTTTCATGTTCAAAGTTGCAGAAGCCAGATTACAAGCTCATTTTGGTTCAACTTCAGCAACTGTGCATTGCATTGCCATGTAATGTGATGCAATGCTATCTTTCTAGCTCTCCCTTTTTACTTCCTTTTGGATAAACAGACATATTAGGCAAGCATTTTGGAGCTTTCACCTAAATAACTACAGGTGGTGAGATAAGCTGCACAATATAATTGACCTTTCAGTATATTGTTGCACACACACCATCTATTTAGCAAATGCCCTTGTTATCAACAGCAGCCTTTTAAACTCACCTGAGCTAACAGGTATGTGCGCTGGTTACTCTGCTGCGCTTAAAATTTCTTTTTTGGTTTGCTACAATGCCTTTTCTGAAACGTTGTCTCCTTCTGCTGGAACACTGACTTCTTTCATTTAATGCCTGCAGACTATAAAAGAGAACCCAACCCAAAAAGTTTGGTTGATTAGTCTGTGGCATTCTGTTAAACTGTTGCTTATGGCGGTCTCTGTGAGCTTCTCAGCGACATTCAGCCAGCCAGGTATCCTGCCTGCAGTAGATGGAATGTGGCAATGGAACGCTGGCTGCGCGTGTCATAATAGGCTCTGAGCCTTTATATACCTGTGCACAGCAGCAGCCACCTTCAGTCTGCTGCTGGACAGCCAGCAGCAGCAGCAGCAGGAGAGGTATGTAATCAGGAGCCCTCCTGCTAAGGGTAGACAGCTGCTCGTTCCACCCCACCCCCCGCCTTAATTGGTTCTCCTCCCTTCCAACGGTGTTGAGGCGGGTGGGAACAGCAGGGGGTGAAGGTGCTGTGTTTAAAGAGGTGGAGTTATGCAGATCTAAAACGCGTGGATTGCAGCAGCAGCAAGCCGAAAAGTGCAGGCATGTAAGGGATCTAGAGGTTGACAACATGTCTTCTTAACGGGAGTCCAGGAGCTCATCTCCACAAATGGACTTTTCAGGATCCTTGGGTGGCTCCGTAGTTTGAAACCAATTCTGGTTATCGCTTCTCGGCCTTTTGGCTAAGATCAAGTGTAGTATCTGTTCTTATCAGTTTAATATCTGATACGTCCCCTATCTGGGGACCATATATTAAATGGATTTTTAGAACAGGGAGATGGAAAAAGAGCTTGCTCTGTCTACTCCACGCATTGACCTGGTATTGCAGTATCTCCAGGACCGGTGCACCCCTTCTTTAATGCAGTTTCTAAAATCAGAAAGAATTGAATTCAATGTTTTTTGTTCATTTTGCTTGTTTGTCGGATTTTGGGATGGACTCTTTGGCTTTGCTTTTCTTCTCCTCATTGGATTTTTCATGTTCAAAGTTGCAGAAGCCAGATTACAAGCTCATTTTGGTTCAACTTCAGCAACTGTGCATTGCATTGCCATGTAATGTGATGCAATGCTATCTTTCTAGCTCTCCCTTTTTACCTCCTTTTGGATAAACAGACATATTAGGCAAGCATTTTGGAGCTTTCACCTAAATAACTACAGGTGGTGAGATAAGCTGCACAATATAATTGACCTTTCAGTATATTGTTGCACACACACCATCTATTTAGCAAATGCCCTTGTTATCAACAGCAGCCTTTTAAACTCACCTGAGCTAACAGGTATGTGCGCTGGTTACTCTGCTGCGCTTAAAATTTCTTTTTTGGTTTGCTACAATGCCTTTTCTGAAACGTTGTCTCCTTCTGCTGGAACACTGACTTCTTTCATTTAATGCCTGCAGACTATAAAAGAGAACCCAACCCAAAAAGTTTGGTTGATTAGTCTGTGGCATTCTGTTAAACTGTTGCTTATGGCGGTCTCTGTGAGCTTCTCAGCGACATTCAGCCAGCCAGGCATCCTGCCTGCAGTAGATGGAATGTGGCAATGGAACGCTGGCTGCGCGTGTCATAATAGGCTCTGAGCCTTTATATACCTGTGCACAGCAGCAGCCACCTTCAGTCTGCTGCTGGACAGCCAGCAGCAGCAGCAGCAGGAGAGGTATGTAATCAGGAGCCCTCCTGCTAAGGGTAGACAGCTGCTCGTTCCACCCCACCCCCCGCCTTAATTGGTTCTCCTCCCTTCCAACGGTGTTGAGGCGGGTGGGAACAGCAGGGGGTGAAGGTGCTGTGTTTAAAGAGGTGGAGTTATGCAGATCTAAAACGCGTGGATTGCAGCAGCAGCAAGCCGAAAAGTGCAGGCATGTAAGGGATGTAGAGGTTGACAACATGTCTTCTTAACGGGAGTCCAGGAGCTCATCTCCACAAATGGACTTTTCAGGATCCTTGGGTGGCTCCGTAGTTTGAAACCAATTCTGGTTATCGCTTCTCGGCCTTTTGGCTAAGATCAAGTGTAGTATCTGTTCTTATCAGTTTAATATCTGATACGTCCCCTATCTGGGGACCATATATTAAATGGATTTTTAGAACAGGGAGATGGGAAAAGAGCTTGCTCTGTCCACTCCACGCATTGACCTGGTATTGCAGTATCTCCAGGACCGGTGCGCCCCTTCTTTAATGCAGTTTCTAAAATCAGAAAGAATTGAATTCAATGTTTTTTGTTCATTTTGCTTGTTTGTCGGATTTTGGGATGGACTCTTTGGCTTTGCTTTTCTTCTCCTCATTGGATTTTTCATGTTCAAAGTTGCAGAAGCCAGATTACAAGCTCATTTTGGTTCAACTTCAGCAACTGTGCATTGCATTGCCATGTAATGTGATGCAATGCTATCTTTCTAGCTCTCCCTTTTTACTTCCTTTTGGATAAACAGACATATTAGGCAAGCATTTTGGAGCTTTCACCTAAATAACTACAGGTGGTGAGATAAGCTGCACAATATAATTGACCTTTCAGTATATTGTTGCACACACACCATCTATTTAGCAAATGCCCTTGTTATCAACAGCAGCCTTTTAAACTCACCTGAGCTAACAGGTATGTGCGCTGGTTACTCTGCTGCGCTTAAAATTTCTTTTTTGGTTTGCTACAATGCCTTTTCTGAAACGTTGTCTCCTTCTGCTGGAACACTGACTTCTTTCATTTAATGCCTGCAGACTATAAAAGAGAACCCAACCCAAAAAGTTTGGTTGATTAGTCTGTGGCATTCTGTTAAACTGTTGCTTATGGCGGTCTCTGTGAGCTTCTCAGCGACATTCAGCCAGCCAGGTATCCTGCCTGCAGTAGATGGAATGTGGCAATGGAACGCTGGCTGCGCGTGTCATAATAGGCTCTGAGCCTTTATATACCTGTGCACAGCAGCAGCCACCTTCAGTCTGCTGCTGGACAGCCAGGAGCAGCAGCAGCAGGAGAGGTATGTAATCAGGAGCCCTCCTGCTAAGGGTAGACAGCTGCTCGTTCCACCCCACCCCCCGCCTTAATTGGTTCTCCTCCCTTCCAACGGTGTTGAGGCGGGTGGGAACAGCAGGGGGTGAAGGTGCTGTGTTTAAAGAGGTGGAGTTATGCAGATCTAAAACGCGTGGATTGCAGCAGCAGCAAGCCGAAAAGTGCAGGCATGTAAGGGATCTAGAGGTTGACAACATGTCTTCTTAACGGGAGTCCAGGAGCTCATCTCCACAAATGGACTTTTCAGGATCCTTGGGTGGCTCCGTAGTTTGAAACCAATTCTGGTTATCGCTTCTCGGCCTTTTGGCTAAGATCAGGTGCAGTGATCTACCAGTTGCTGCCTTGGCCTTGGCTAGGAGGTGCCCAGGGTACCCGGCTCCTTGACCTGGGGGGATCGCTTTGTCTAACGGCAGGGCTTCACCCTCCTGCTGCTATTGGGGAGTCGGATTAGTCCCTGGGCAACGAGAGGCGATCATCGTGTCACCACACATAGCTGTGGGTTGCAGTTCTTTTGGAGGAAGAAGATGGAGTTGACGAGGAAGAGGAACTGTTTACGGTTCTATGTGAAGACGGAGTTAGAGGATTTTTCGTTGGAGGAGAATCAGATCTTGGATATTCTGTTCAAGTATGGGACGATCATTGAAGAGGACATTTTTTGTATGCAAGAAATCAAGTTTAAAAAGGTATTTGACGTAACACTGAAGTCTGAAGAAAAGTGTATTTGTCTTCTCAAGAATTGGGAAGGAAAAGAAATTGGAGTTAATGCTCTTTTTGCTGGAAGGCCGAAAAAGGTGGTTATCTGTATGGATGACCCCTTTGTAGAGATGGAGGAAGTGATGGAGTTTTTGAAGCCATGGAGTATTTTGGTAAAATTCCAGAAGGACTACTTAAATAAAGTGGGAGTCTGGAATGGGAAGAGAAGTTTCCTAGTTTGGGAAAATGGACAAAATGAACTAAGTTTAGGAAGGATTGTTATAAATGGTAAATGTGGATTCAGTTATGTGGAAAATGGTAAAAGAAGAATTGATAATGGGAAACCTGGATTTTGTTATGAGGAAGGTGGGAAAAAAGAGGAGAAAGGGAAAAAGATATTTGAAGAATCGTTTGAAGATTGTAAAGAGAAAGAAGACAAAGATATACAAGTAGTTGAAAATAAGAAGGAGTTTGTGGGAGAGAAGCATGAGTTCTCAGGAGTTGGGGACTCTATGTTTTGCAGACTGGAGAGAGTACCTAGAAGTAAAGACGTTAAGGAAAAAAGGAAGGTGGATGATAAGGGAAAAGAGAAAGTAATGCAGGATTGTGTTGATACCAGTGCTGAAGCTGAAGAAGATGAAAAGATTTTGCTGCAAGGTTTTGACTGGAAATTGTTGGACATGTCATGGAGGAAGAAGAAACGTGGAAGAAGAAAAATGTTGAGTTGATGTTTTTGTTGGAAGTTTTTTGTTGTTGATGTAAGGATATGTTATGTTATGTTTTATTTATTAATTATCATTAAATTTTCTTAAAAAAAACAAAAAGTTGAATTCGGATGATGAAGGCGTAGGCGACATTTTTTTGGTTATCCATGCAAATGGAATTTAATTTATGTCGCGTCTTCTGACGCATTCAATTAAAAAAATCTGTTCTTATCAGTTTAATATCTGATACGTCCCCTATCTGGGGACCATATATTAAATGGATTTTTAGAACAGGGAGATGGAAAAAGAGCTTGCTCTGTCCACTCCACGCATTGACCTGGTATTGCAGTATCTCCAGGACCGGTGCACCCCTTCTTTAATGCAGTTTCTAAAATCAGAAAGAATTGAATTCAATGTTTTTTGTTCATTTTGCTTGTTTGTCGGATTTTGGGATGGACTCTTTGGCTTTGCTTTTCTTCTCCTCATTGGATTTTTCATGTTCAAAGTTGCAGAAGCCAGATTACAAGCTCATTTTGGTTCAACTTCAGCAACTGTGCATTGCATTGCCATGTAATGTGATGCAATGCTATCTTTCTAGCTCTCCCTTTTTACTTCCTTTTGGATAAACAGACATATTAGGCAAGCATTTTGGAGCTTTCACCTAAATAACTACAGGTGGTGAGATAAGCTGCACAATATAATTGACCTTTCAGTATATTGTTGCACACACACCATCTATTTAGCAAATGCCCTTGTTATCAACAGCAGCCTTTTAAACTCACCTGAGCTAACAGGTATGTGCGCTGGTTACTCTGCTGCGCTTAAAATTTCTTTTTTGGTTTGCTACAATGCCTTTTCTGAAACGTTGTCTCCTTCTGCTGGAACACTGACTTCTTTCATTTAATGCCTGCAGACTATAAAAGAGAACCCAACCCAAAAAGTTTGGTTGATTAGTCTGTGGCATTCTGTTAAACTGTTGCTTATGGCGGTCTCTGTGAGCTTCTCAGCGACATTCAGCCAGCCAGGTATCCTGCCTGCAGTAGATGGAATGTGGCAATGGAACGCTGGCTGCGCGTGTCATAATAGGCTCTGAGCCTTTATATACCTGTGCACAGCAGCAGCCACCTTCAGTCTGCTGCTGGACAGCCAGCAGCAGCAGCAGCAGGAGAGGTATGTAATCAGGAGCCCTCCTGCTAAGGGTAGACAGCTGCTCGTTCCACCCCACCCCCCGCCTTAATTGGTTCTCCTCCCTTCCAACGGTGTTGAGGCGGGTGGGAACAGCAGGGGGTGAAGGTGCTGTGTTTAAAGAGGTGGAGTTATGCAGATCTAAAACGCGTGGATTGCAGCAGCAGCAAGCCGAAAAGTGCAGGCATGTAAGGGATCTAGAGGTTGACAACATGTCTTCTTAACGGGAGTCCAGGAGCTCATCTCCACAAATGGACTTTTCAGGATCCTTGGGTGGCTCCGTAGTTTGAAACCAATTCTGGTTATCGCTTCTCGGCCTTTTGGCTAAGATCAAGTGTAGTATCTGTTCTTATCAGTTTAATATCTGATACGTCCCCTATCTGGGGACCATATATTAAATGGATTTTTAGAACAGGGAGATGGAAAAAGAGCTTGCTCTGTCCACTCCACGCATTGACCTGGTATTGCAGTATCTCCAGGACCGGTGCACCCCTTCTTTAATGCAGTTTCTAAAATCAGAAAGAATTGAATTCAATGTTTTTTGTTCATTTTGCTTGTTTGTCGGATTTTGGGATGGACTCTTTGGCTTTGCTTTTCTTCTCCTCATTGGATTTTTCATGTTCAAAGTTGCAGAAGCCAGATTACAAGCACATTTTGGTTCAACTTCAGCAACTGTGCATTGCATTGCCATGTAATGTGATGCAATGCTATCTTTCTAGCTCTCCCTTTTTACTTCCTTTTGGATAAACAGACATATTAGGCAAGCATTTTGGAGCTTTCACCTAAATAACTACAGGTGGTGAGATAAGCTGCACAATATAATTGACCTTTCAGTATATTGTTGCACACACACCATCTATTTAGCAAATGCCCTTGTTATCAACAGCAGCCTTTTAAACTCACCTGAGCTAACAGGTATGTGCGCTGGTTACTCTGCTGCGCTTAAAATTTCTTTTTTGGTTTGCTACAATGCCTTTTCTGAAACGTTGTCTCCTTCTGCTGGAACACTGACTTCTTTCATTTAATGCCTGCAGACTATAAAAGAGAACCCAACCCAAAAAGTTTGGTTGATTAGTCTGTGGCATTCTGTTAAACTGTTGCTTATGGCGGTCTCTGTGAGCTTCTCAGCGACATTCAGCCAGCCAGGTATCCTGCCTGCAGTAGATGGAATGTGGCAATGGAACGCTGGCTGCGCGTGTCATAATAGGCTCTGAGCCTTTATATACCTGTGCACAGCAGCAGCCACCTTCAGTCTGCTGCTGGACAGCCAGCAGCAGCAGCAGCAGGAGAGGTATGTAATCAGGAGCCCTCCTGCTAAGGGTAGACAGCTGCTCGTTCCACCCCACCCCCCGCCTTAATTGGTTCTCCTCCCTTCCAACGGTGTTGAGGCGGGTGGGAACAGCAGGGGGTGAAGGTGCTGTGTTTAAAGAGGTGGAGTTATGCAGATCTAAAACGCGTGGATTGCAGCAGCAGCAAGCCGAAAAGTGCAGGCATGTAAGGGATCTAGAGGTTGACAACATGTCTTCTTAACGGGAGTCCAGGAGCTCATCTCCACAAATGGACTTTTCAGGATCCTTGGGTGGCTCCGTAGTTTGAAACCAATTCTGGTTATCGCTTCTCGGCCTTTTGGCTAAGATCAAGTGTAGTATCTGTTCTTATCAGTTTAATATCTGATACGTCCCCTATCTGGGGACCATATATTAAATGGATTTTTAGAACAGGGAGATGGAAAAAGAGCTTGCTCTGTCCACTCCACACATTGACCTGGTATTGCAGTATCTCCAGGACCGGTGCACCCCTTCTTTAATGCAGTTTCTAAAATCAGAAAGAATTGAATTCAATGTTTTTTGTTCATTTTGCTTGTTTGTCGGATTTTGGGATGGACTCTTTGGCTTTGCTTTTCTTCTCCTCATTGGATTTTTCATGTTCAAAGTTGCAGAAGCCAGATTACAAGCTCATTTTGGTTCAACTTCAGCAACTGTGCATTGCATTGCCATGTAATGTGATGCAATGCTATCTTTCTAGCTCTCCCTTTTTACTTCCTTTTGGATAAACAGACATATTAGGCAAGCATTTTGGAGCTTTCACCTAAATAACTACAGGTGGTGAGATAAGCTGCACAATATAATTGACCTTTCAGTATATTGTTGCACACACACCATCTATTTAGCAAATGCCCTTGTTATCAACAGCAGCCTTTTAAACTCACCTGAGCTAACAGGTATGTGCGCTGGTTACTCTGCTGCGCTTAAAATTTCTTTTTTGGTTTGCTACAATGCCTTTTCTGAAACGTTGTCTCCTTCTGCTGGAACACTGACTTCTTTCATTTAATGCCTGCAGACTATAAAAGAGAACCCAACCCAAAAAGTTTGGTTGATTAGTCTGTGGCATTCTGTTAAACTGTTGCTTATGGCGGTCTCTGTGAGATCCTCAGCGACATTCAGCCAGCCAGGTGTCCTGCCTGCAGTAGATGGAATGTGGCAATGGAACGCTGGCTGCGCGTGTCATAATAGGCTCTGAGCCTTTATATACCTGTGCACAGCAGCAGCCACCTTCAGTCTGCTGCTGGACAGCCAGCAGCAGCAGCAGCAGGAGAGGTATGTAATCAGGAGCCCTCCTGCTAAGGGTAGACAGCTGCTCGTTCCACCCCACCCCCCGCCTTAATTGGTTCTCCTCCCTTCCAACGGTGTTGAGGCGGGTGGGAACAGCAGGGGGTGAAGGTGCTGTGTTTAAAGAGGTGGAGTTATGCAGATCTAAAACGCGTGGATTGCAGCAGCAGCAAGCCGAAAAGTGCAGGCATGTAAGGGATCTAGAGGTTGACAACATGTCTTCTTAACGGGAGTCCAGGAGCTCATCTCCACAAATGGACTTTTCAGGATCCTTGGGTGGCTCCGTAGTTTGAAACCAATTCTGGTTATCGCTTCTCGGCCTTTTGGCTAAGATCAAGTGTAGTATCTGTTCTTATCAGTTTAATATCTGATACGTCCCCTATCTGGGGACCATATATTAAATGGATTTTTAGAACAGGGAGATGGAAAAAGAGCTTGCTCTGTCCACTCCACACATTGACCTGGTATTGCAGTATCTCCAGGACCGGTGCACCCCTTCTTTAATGCAGTTTCTAAAATCAGAAAGAATTGAATTCAATGTTTTTTGTTCATTTTGCTTGTTTGTCGGATTTTGGGATGGACTCTTTGGCTTTGCTTTTCTTCTCCTCATTGGATTTTTCATGTTCAAAGTTGCAGAAGCCAGATTACAAGCTCATTTTGGTTCAACTTCAGCAACTGTGCATTGCATTGCCATGTAATGTGATGCAATGCTATCTTTCTAGCTCTCCCTTTTTACTTCCTTTTGGATAAACAGACATATTAGGCAAGCATTTTGGAGCTTTCACCTAAATAACTACAGGTGGTGAGATAAGCTGCACAATATAATTGACCTTTCAGTATATTGTTGCACACACACCATCTATTTAGCAAATGCCCTTGTTATCAACAGCAGCCTTTTAAACTCACCTGAGCTAACAGGTATGTGCGCTGGTTACTCTGCTGCGCTTAAAATTTCTTTTTTGGTTTGCTACAATGCCTTTTCTGAAACGTTGTCTCCTTCTGCTGGAACACTGACTTCTTTCATTTAATGCCTGCAGACTATAAAAGAGAACCCAACCCAAAAAGTTTGGTTGATTAGTCTGTGGCATTCTGTTAAACTGTTGCTTATGGCGGTCTCTGTGAGATCCTCAGCGACATTCAGCCAGCCAGGTGTCCTGCCTGCAGTAGATGGAATGTGGCAATGGAACGCTGGCTGCGCGTGTCATAATAGGCTCTGAGCCTTTATATACCTGTGCACAGCAGCAGCCACCTTCAGTCTGCTGCTGGACAGCCAGCAGCAGCAGCAGCAGGAGAGGTATGTAATCAGGAGCCCTCCTGCTAAGGGTAGACAGCTGCTCGTTCCACCCCACCCCCCGCCTTAATTGGTTCTCCTCCCTTCCAACGGTGTTGAGGCGGGTGGGAACAGCAGGGGGTGAAGGTGCTGTGTTTAAAGAGGTGGAGTTATGCAGATCTAAAACGCGTGGATTGCAGCAGCAGCAAGCCGAAAAGTGCAGGCATGTAAGGGATCTAGAGGTTGACAACATGTCTTCTTAACGGGAGTCCAGGAGCTCATCTCCACAAATGGACTTTTCAGGATCCTTGGGTGGCTCCGTAGTTTGAAACCAATTCTGGTTATCGCTTCTCGGCCTTTTGGCTAAGATCAAGTGTAGTATCTGTTCTTATCAGTTTAATATCTGATACGTCCCCTATCTGGGGACCATATATTAAATGGATTTTTAGAACAGGGAGATGGAAAAAGAGCTTGCTCTGTCCACTCCACGCATTGACCTGGTATTGCAGTATCTCCAGGACCGGTGCACCCCTTCTTTAATGCAGTTTCTAAAATCAGAAAGAATTGAATTCAATGTTTTTTGTTCATTTTGCTTGTTTGTCGGATTTTGGGATGGACTCTTTGGCTTTGCTTTTCTTCTCCTCATTGGATTTTTCATGTTCAAAGTTGCAGAAGCCAGATTACAAGCTCATTTTGGTTCAACTTCAGCAACTGTGCATTGCATTGCCATGTAATGTGATGCAATGCTATCTTTCTAGCTCTCCCTTTTTACTTCCTTTTGGATAAACAGACATATTAGGCAAGCATTTTGGAGCTTTCACCTAAATAACTACAGGTGGTGAGATAAGCTGCACAATATAATTGACCTTTCAGTATATTGTTGCACACACACCATCTATTTAGCAAATGCCCTTGTTATCAACAGCAGCCTTTTAAACTCACCTGAGCTAACAGGTATGTGCGCTGGTTACTCTGCTGCGCTTAAAATTTCTTTTTTGGTTTGCTACAATGCCTTTTCTGAAACGTTGTCTCCTTCTGCTGGAACACTGACTTCTTTCATTTAATGCCTGCAGACTATAAAAGAGAACCCAACCCAAAAAGTTTGGTTGATTAGTCTGTGGCATTCTGTTAAACTGTTGCTTATGGCGGTCTCTGTGAGCTTCTCAGCGACATTCAGCCAGCCAGGTATCCTGCCTGCAGTAGATGGAATGTGGCAATGGAACGCTGGCTGCGCGTGTCATAATAGGCTCTGAGCCTTTATATACCTGTGCACAGCAGCAGCCACCTTCAGTCTGCTGCTGGACAGCCAGCAGCAGCAGCAGCAGGAGAGGTATGTAATCAGGAGCCCTCCTGCTAAGGGTAGACAGCTGCTCGTTCCACCCCACCCCCCGCCTTAATTGGTTCTCCTCCCTTCCAACGGTGTTGAGGCGGGTGGGAACAGCAGGGGGTGAAGGTGCTGTGTTTAAAGAGGTGGAGTTATGCAGATCTAAAACGCGTGGATTGCAGCAGCAGCAAGCCGAAAAGTGCAGGCATGTAAGGGATCTAGAGGTTGACAACATGTCTTCTTAACGGGAGTCCAGGAGCTCATCTCCACAAATGGACTTTTCAGGATCCTTGGGTGGCTCCGTAGTTTGAAACCAATTCTGGTTATCGCTTCTCGGCCTTTTGGCTAAGATCAAGTGTAGTATCTGTTCTTATCAGTTTAATATCTGATACGTCCCCTATCTGGGGACCATATATTAAATGGATTTTTAGAACAGGGAGATGGAAAAAGAGCTTGCTCTGTCCACTCCACGCATTGACCTGGTATTGCAGTATCTCCAGGACCGGTGCACCCCTTCTTTAATGCAGTTTCTAAAATCAGAAAGAATTGAATTCAATGTTTTTTGTTCATTTTGCTTGTTTGTCGGATTTTGGGATGGACTCTTTGGCTTTGCTTTTCTTCTCCTCATTGGATTTTTCATGTTCAAAGTTGCAGAAGCCAGATTACAAGCTCATTTTGGTTCAACTTCAGCAACTGTGCATTGCATTGCCATGTAATGTGATGCAATGCTATCTTTCTAGCTCTCCCTTTTTACTTCCTTTTGGATAAACAGACATATTAGGCAAGCATTTTGGAGCTTTCACCTAAATAACTACAGGTGGTGAGATAAGCTGCACAATATAATTGACCTTTCAGTATATTGTTGCACACACACCATCTATTTAGCAAATGCCCTTGTTATCAACAGCAGCCTTTTAAACTCACCTGAGCTAACAGGTATGTGCGCTGGTTACTCTGCTGCGCTTAAAATTTCTTTTTTGGTTTGCTACAATGCCTTTTCTGAAACGTTGTCTCCTTCTGCTGGAACACTGACTTCTTTCATTTAATGCCTGCAGACTATAAAAGAGAACCCAACCCAAAAAGTTTGGTTGATTAGTCTGTGGCATTCTGTTAAACTGTTGCTTATGGCGGTCTCTGTGAGCTTCTCAGCGACATTCAGCCAGCCAGGTATCCTGCCTGCAGTAGATGGAATGTGGCAATGGAACGCTGGCTGCGCGTGTCATAATAGGCTCTGAGCCTTTATATACCTGTGCACAGCAGCAGCCACCTTCAGTCTGCTGCTGGACAGCCAGCAGCAGCAGCAGCAGCAGGAGAGGTATGTAATCAGGAGCCCTCCTGCTAAGGGTAGACAGCTGCTCGTTCCACCCCACCCCCCGCCTTAATTGGTTCTCCTCCCTTCCAACGGTGTTGAGGCGGGTGGGAACAGCAGGGGGTGAAGGTGCTGTGTTTAAAGAGGTGGAGTTATGCAGATCTAAAACGCGTGGATTGCAGCAGCAGCAAGCCGAAAAGTGCAGGCATGTAAGGGATCTAGAGGTTGACAACATGTCTTCTTAACGGGAGTCCAGGAGCTCATCTCCACAAATGGACTTTTCAGGATCCTTGGGTGGCTCCGTAGTTTGAAACCAATTCTGGTTATCGCTTCTCGGCCTTTTGGCTAAGATCAAGTGTAGTATCTGTTCTTATCAGTTTAATATCTGATACGTCCCCTATCTGGGGACCATATATTAAATGGATTTTTAGAACAGGGAGATGGAAAAATAGCTTGCTCTGTCCACTCCACGCATTGACCTGGTATTGCAGTATCTCCAGGACCGGTGCACCCCTTCTTTAATGCAGTTTCTAAAATCAGAAAGAATTGAATTCAATGTTTTTTGTTCATTTTGCTTGTTTGTCGGATTTTGGGATGGACTCTTTGGCTTTGCTTTTCTTCTCCTCATTGGATTTTTCATGTTCAAAGTTGCAGAAGCCAGATTACAAGCTCATTTTGGTTCAACTTCAGCAACTGTGCATTGCATTGCCATGTAATGTGATGCAATGCTATCTTTCTAGCTCTCCCTTTTTACTTCCTTTTGGATAAACAGACATATTAGGCAAGCATTTTGGAGCTTTCACCTAAATAACTACAGGTGGTGAGATAAGCTGCACAATATAATTGACCTTTCAGTATATTGTTGCACACACACCATCTATTTAGCAAATGCCCTTGTTATCAACAGCAGCCTTTTAAACTCACCTGAGCTAACAGGTATGTGCGCTGGTTACTCTGCTGCGCTTAAAATTTCTTTTTTGGTTTGCTACAATGCCTTTTCTGAAACGTTGTCTCCTTCTGCTGGAACACTGACTTCTTTCATTTAATGCCTGCAGACTATAAAAGAGAACCCAACCCAAAAAGTTTGGTTGATTAGTCTGTGGCATTCTGTTAAACTGTTGCTTATGGCGGTCTCTGTGAGCTTCTCAGCGACATTCAGCCAGCCAGGTATCCTGCCTGCAGTAGATGGAATGTGGCAATGGAACGCTGGCTGCGCGTGTCATAATAGGCTCTGAGCCTTTATATACCTGTGCACAGCAGCAGCCACCTTCAGTCTGCTGCTGGACAGCCAGCAGCAGCAGCAGCAGCAGGAGAGGTATGTAATCAGGAGCCCTCCTGCTAAGGGTAGACAGCTGCTCGTTCCACCCCACCCCCCGCCTTAATTGGTTCTCCTCCCTTCCAACGGTGTTGAGGCGGGTGGGAACAGCAGGGGGTGAAGGTGCTGTGTTTAAAGAGGTGGAGTTATGCAGATCTAAAACGCGTGGATTGCAGCAGCAGCAAGCCGAAAAGTGCAGGCATGTAAGGGATCTAGAGGTTGACAACATGTCTTCTTAACGGGAGTCCAGGAGCTCATCTCCACAAATGGACTTTTCAGGATCCTTGGGTGGCTCCGTAGTTTGAAACCAATTCTGGTTATCGCTTCTCGGCCTTTTGGCTAAGATCAAGTGTAGTATCTGTTCTTATCAGTTTAATATCTGATACGTCCCCTATCTGGGGACCATATATTAAATGGATTTTTAGAACAGGGAGATGGAAAAATAGCTTGCTCTGTCCACTCCACGCATTGACCTGGTATTGCAGTATCTCCAGGACCGGTGCACCCCTTCTTTAATGCAGTTTCTAAAATCAGAAAGAATTGAATTCAATGTTTTTTGTTCATTTTGCTTGTTTGTCGGATTTTGGGATGGACTCTTTGGCTTTGCTTTTCTTCTCCTCATTGGATTTTTCATGTTCAAAGTTGCAGAAGCCAGATTACAAGCTCATTTTGGTTCAACTTCAGCAACTGTGCATTGCATTGCCATGTAATGTGATGCAATGCTATCTTTCTAGCTCTCCCTTTTTACTTCCTTTTGGATAAACAGACATATTAGGCAAGCATTTTGGAGCTTTCACCTAAATAACTACAGGTGGTGAGATAAGCTGCAAAATATAATTGACCTTTCAGTATATTGTTGCACACACACCATCTATTTAGCAAATGCCCTTGTTATCAACAGCAGCCTTTTAAACTCACCTGAGCTAACAGGTATGTGCGCTGGTTACTCTGCTGCGCTTAAAATTTCTTTTTTGGTTTGCTACAATGCCTTTTCTGAAACGTTGTCTCCTTCTGCTGGAACACTGACTTCTTTCATTTAATGCCTGCAGACTATAAAAGAGAACCCAACCCAAAAAGTTTGGTTGATTAGTCTGTGGCATTCTGTTAAACTGTTGCTTATGGCGGTCTCTGTGAGCTTCTCAGCGACATTCAGCCAGCCAGGTATCCTGCCTGCAGTAGATGGAATGTGGCAATGGAACGCTGGCTGCGCGTGTCATAATAGGCTCTGAGCCTTTATATACCTGTGCACAGCAGCAGCCACCTTCAGTCTGCTGCTGGACAGCCAGCAGCAGCAGCAGCAGCAGGAGAGGTATGTAATCAGGAGCCCTCCTGCTAAGGGTAGACAGCTGCTCGTTCCACCCCACCCGCCGCCTTAATTGGTTCTCCTCCCTTCCAACGGTGTTGAGGCGGGTGGGAACAGCAGGGGGTGAAGGTGCTGTGTTTAAAGAGGTGGAGTTATGCAGATCTAAAACGCGTGGATTGCAGCAGCAGCAAGCCGAAAAGTGCAGGCATGTAAGGGATCTAGAGGTTGACAACATGTCTTCTTAACGGGAGTCCAGGAGCTCATCTCCACAAATGGACTTTTCAGGATCCTTGGGTGGCTCCGTAGTTTGAAACCAATTCTGGTTATCGCTTCTCGGCCTTTTGGCTAAGATCAAGTGTAGTATCTGTTCTTATCAGTTTAATATCTGATACGTCCCCTATCTGGGGACCATATATTAAATGGATTTTTAGAACAGGGAGATGGAAAAAGAGCTTGCTCTGTCCACTCCACGCATTGACCTGGTATTGCAGTATCTCCAGGACCGGTGCACCCCTTCTTTAATGCAGTTTCTAAAATCAGAAAGAATTGAATTCAATGTTTTTTGTTCATTTTGCTTGTTTGTCGGATTTTGGGATGGACTCTTTGGCTTTGCTTTTCTTCTCCTCATTGGATTTTTCATGTTCAAAGTTGCAGAAGCCAGATTACAAGCTCATTTTGGTTCAACTTCAGCAACTGTGCATTGCATTGCCATGTAATGTGATGCAATGCTATCTTTCTAGCTCTCCCTTTTTACTTCCTTTTGGATAAACAGACATATTAGGCAAGCATTTTGGAGCTTTCACCTAAATAACTACAGGTGGTGAGATAAGCTGCACAATATAATTGACCTTTCAGTATATTGTTGCACACACACCATCTATTTAGCAAATGCCCTTGTTATCAACAGCAGCCTTTTAAACTCACCTGAGCTAACAGGTATGTGCGCTGGTTACTCTGCTGCGCTTAAAATTTCTTTTTTGGTTTGCTACAATGCCTTTTCTGAAACGTTGTCTCCTTCTGCTGGAACACTGACTTCTTTCATTTAATGCCTGCAGACTATAAAAGAGAACCCAACCCAAAAAGTTTGGTTGATTAGTCTGTGGCATTCTGTTAAACTGTTGCTTATGGCGGTCTCTGTGAGCTTCTCAGCGACATTCAGCCAGCCAGGTATCCTGCCTGCAGTAGATGGAATGTGGCAATGGAACGCTGGCTGCGCGTGTCATAATAGGCTCTGAGCCTTTATATACCTGTGCACAGCAGCAGCCACCTTCAGTCTGCTGCTGGACAGCCAGCAGCAGCAGCAGCAGGAGAGGTATGTAATCAGGAGCCCTCCTGCTAAGGGTAGACAGCTGCTCGTTCCACCCCACCCGCCGCCTTAATTGGTTCTCCTCCCTTCCAACGGTGTTGAGGCGGGTGGGAACAGCAGGGGGTGAAGGTGCTGTGTTTAAAGAGGTGGAGTTATGCAGATCTAAAACGCGTGGATTGCAGCAGCAGCAAGCCGAAAAGTGCAGGCATGTAAGGGATCTAGAGGTTGACAACATGTCTTCTTAACGGGAGTCCAGGAGCTCATCTCCACAAATGGACTTTTCAGGATCCTTGGGTGGCTCCGTAGTTTGAAACCAATTCTGGTTATCGCTTCTCGGCCTTTTGGCTAAGATCAAGTGTAGTATCTGTTCTTATCAGTTTAATATCTGATACGTCCCCTATCTGGGGACCATATATTAAATGGATTTTTAGAACAGGGAGATGGAAAAAGAACTTGATCTGTCCACTCCACGCATTGACCTGGTATTGCAGTATCTCCAGGACCGGTGCACCCCTTCTTTAATGCAGTTTCTAAAATCAGAAAGAATTGAATTCAATGTTTTTTGTTCATTTTGCTTGTTTGTCGGATTTTGGGTTGGACTCTTTGGCTTTGCTTTTCTTCTCCTCATTGGATTTTTCATGTTCAAAGTTGCAGAAGCCAGATTACAAGCTCATTTTGGTTCAACTTCAGCAACTGTGCATTGCATTGCCATGTAATGTGATGCAATGCTATCTTTCTAGCTCTCCCTTTTTACTTCCTTTTGGATAAACAGACATATTAGGCAAGCATTTTGGAGCTTTCACCTAAATAACTACAGGTGGTGAGATAAGCTGCACAATATAATTGACCTTTCAGTATATTGTTGCACACACACCATCTATTTAGCAAATGCCCTTGTTATCAACAGCAGCCTTTTAAACTCACCTGAGCTAACAGGTATGTGCGCTGGTTACTCTGCTGCGCTTAAAATTTCTTTTTTGGTTTGCTACAATGCCTTTTCTGAAACGTTGTCTCCTTCTGCTGGAACACTGACTTCTTTCATTTAATGCCTGCAGACTATAAAAGAGAACCCAACCCAAAAAGTTTGGTTGATTAGTCTGTGGCATTCTGTTAAACTGTTGCTTATGGCGGTCTCTGTGAGCTTCTCAGCGACATTCAGCCAGCCAGGTATCCTGCCTGCAGTAGATGGAATGTGGCAATGGAACGCTGGCTGCGCGTGTCATAATAGGCTCTGAGCCTTTATATACCTGTGCACAGCAGCAGCCACCTTCAGTCTGCTGCTGGACAGCCAGCAGCAGCAGCAGCAGGAGAGGTATGTAATCAGAAGCCCTCCTGCTAAGGGTAGACAGCTGCTCGTTCCACCCCACCCCCCGCCTTAATTGGTTCTCCTCCCTTCCAACGGTGTTGAGGCGGGTGGGAACAGCAGGGGGTGAAGGTGCTGTGTTTAAAGAGGTGGAGTTATGCAGATCTAAAACGCGTGGATTGCAGCAGCAGCAAGCCGAAAAGTGCAGGCATGTAAGGGATCTAGAGGTTGACAACATGTCTTCTTAACGGGAGTCCAGGAGCTCATCTCCACAAATGGACTTTTCAGGATCCTTGGGTGGCTCCGTAGTTTGAAACCAATTCTGGTTATCGCTTCTCGGCCTTTTGGCTAAGATCAAGTGTAGTATCTGTTCTTATCAGTTTAATATCTGATACGTCCCCTATCTGGGGACCATATATTAAATGGATTTTTAGAACAGGGAGATGGAAAAAGAGCTTCCTCTGTCCACTCCACGCATTGACCTGGTATTGCAGTATCTCCAGGACCGGTGCACCCCTTCTTTAATGCAGTTTCTAAAATCAGAAAGAATTGAATTCAATGTTTTTTGTTCATTTTGCTTGTTTGTCGGATTTTGGGATGGACTCTTTGGCTTTGCTTTTCTTCTCCTCATTGGATTTTTCATGTTCAAAGTTGCAGAAGCCAGATTACAAGCTCATTTTGGTTCAACTTCAGCAACTGTGCATTGCATTGCCATGTAATGTGATGCAATGCTATCTTTCTAGCTCTCCCTTTTTACTTCCTTTTGGATAAACAGACATATTAGGCAAGCATTTTGGAGCTTTTACCTAAATAACTACAGGTGGTGAGATAAGCTGCACAATATAATTGACCTTTCAGTATATTGTTGCACACACACCATCTATTTAGCAAATGCCCTTGTTATCAACAGCAGCCTTTTAAACTCACCTGAGCTAACAGGTATGTGCGCTGGTTACTCTGCTGCGCTTAAAATTTCTTTTTTGGTTTGCTACAATGCCTTTTCTGAAACGTTGTCTCCTTCTGCTGGAACACTGACTTCTTTCATTTAATGCCTGCAGACTATAAAAGAGAACCCAACCCAAAAAGTTTGGTTGATTAGTCTGTGGCATTCTGTTAAACTGTTGCTTATGGCGGTCTCTGTGAGCTTCTCAGCGACATTCAGCCAGCCAGGTATCCTGCCTGCAGTAGATGGAATGTGGCAATGGAACGCTGGCTGCGCGTGTCATAATAGGCTCTGAGCCTTTATATACCTGTGCACAGCAGCAGCCACCTTCAGTCTGCTGCTGGACAGCCAGCAGCAGCAGCAGCAGGAGAGGTATGTAATCAGGAGCCCTCCTGCTAAGGGTAGACAGCTGCTCGTTCCACCCCACCCCCCGCCTTAATTGGTTCTCCTCCCTTCCAACGGTGTTGAGGCGGGTGGGAACAGCAGGGGGTGAAGGTGCTGTGTTTAAAGAGGTGGAGTTATGCAGATCTAAAACGCGTGGATTGCAGCAGCAGCAAGCCGAAAAGTGCAGGCATGTAAGGGATCTAGAGGTTGACAACATGTCTTCTTAACGGGAGTCCAGGAGCTCATCTCCACAAATGGACTTTTCAGGATCCTTGGGTGGCTCCGTAGTTTGAAACCAATTCTGGTTATCGCTTCTCGGCCTTTTGGCTAAGATCAAGTGTAGTATCTGTTCTTATCAGTTTAATATCTGATACGTCCCCTATCTGGGGACCATATATTAAATGGATTTTTAGAACAGGGAGATGGAAAAAGAGCTTGCTCTGTCCACTCCACGCATTGACTTGGTATTGCAGTATCTCCAGGACCGGTGCACCCCTTCTGTAATGCAGTTTCTAAAATCAGAAAGAATTGAATTCAATGTTTTTTGTTCATTTTGCTTGTTTGTCGGATTTTGGGATGGACTCTTTGGCTTTGCTTTTCTTCTCCTCATTGGATTTTTCATGTTCAAAGTTGCAGAAGCCAGATTACAAGCTCATTTTGGTTCAACTTCAGCAACTGTGCATTGCATTGCCATGTAATGTGATGCAATGCTATCTTTCTAGCTCTCCCTTTTTACTTCCTTTTGGATAAACAGACATATTAGGCAAGCATTTTGGAGCTTTCACCTAAATAACTACAGGTGGTGAGATAAGCTGCACAATATAATTGACCTTTCAGTATATTGTTGCACACACACCATCTATTTAGCAAATGCCCTTGTTATCAACAGCAGCCTTTTAAACTCACCTGAGCTAACAGGTATGTGCGCTGGTTACTCTGCTGCGCTTAAAATTTCTTTTTTGGTTTGCTACAATGCCTTTTCTGAAACGTTGTCTCCTTCTGCTGGAACACTGACTTCTTTCATTTAATGCCTGCAGACTATAAAAGAGAACCCAACCCAAAAAGTTTGGTTGATTAGTCTGTGGCATTCTGTTAAACTGTTGCTTATGGCGGTCTCTGTGAGCTTCTCAGCGACATTCAGCCAGCCAGGTATCCTGCCTGCAGTAGATGGAATGTGGCAATGGAACGCTGGCTGCGCGTGTCATAATAGGCTCTGAGCCTTTATATACCTGTGCACAGCAGCAGCCACCTTCAGTCTGCTGCTGGACAGCCAGCAGCAGCAGCAGCAGGAGAGGTATGTAATCAGGAGCCCTCCTGCTAAGGGTAGACAGCTGCTCGTTCCACCCCACCCCCCGCCTTAATTGGTTCTCCTCCCTTCCAACGGTGTTGAGGCGGGTGGGAACAGCAGGGGGTGAAGGTGCTGTGTTTAAAGAGGTGGAGTTATGCAGATCTAAAACGCGTGGATTGCAGCAGCAGCAAGCCGAAAAGTGCAGGCATGTAAGGGATCTAGAGGTTGACAACATGTCTTCTTAACGGGAGTCCAGGAGCTCATCTCCACAAATGGACTTTTCAGGATCCTTGGGTGGCTCCGTAGTTTGAAACCAATTCTGGTTATCGCTTCTCGGCCTTTTGGCAAGATCAGTGGTGGTTTTCTGCTGCTGGTGTTGTTTGGAGGGCAGTTGTGACTGGGGTTCCCCCTTGTGGGGCCCTAGTGTGCGATTGAGCGGCGATTGTGTTTATCTGCTGTAAAAATGGTGGAGAAAACACGTGGATTAGAGGACTCGGTCTGTCTGAAGGTGGCTGCAGGTCATGAAGGAGAAATCGGTTTGGACCAAGTTTGCGTTGATGTCTTGAAGAACATTAATGGCTTGAAGGTAACGGATGTATTGGCACTGCAGGATTTTCAGAAACAAGGAATTTATGATATCACTTTTGTTTCTTTGAGTATTTGCCAGAGAGTCTACATGGAGTTGGTACGAATGAAGGAAGAAAAGGAATTGAAATGCCTAGAGTTTATTGCACTGGAACCTCTGTTCCAGCAGACATATAAGTATGTGGTTGTGCACATGTATAACCCTAAAGTTCCGGATGAGACTGTTTCCAATTTTTTAGCTCGGTATTGTAGTGAGGTTAAATTTTTGGGAAGAATGAAGAACAAATACAATTATCTAAATGGCAAGAGGAGATATGTTGTAAAACTGAGACCGGATGATAGAGCTATTGGGGGTGCCAAGAGCATTCCTGGACAGTTTTCTATCGGAGGAGAAAGGGGATTTTGTTTTTATAATGGACAGATGGAATATTGTAGGAAGTGTCATGAGTTTGGACATGTTCAGAAAGATTGTCCAGTGCAAGGTGATGTTTGTAGAGGTTGTGGGAAATCTGGGCATGTTGCAAGTGGTTGCCCAATGAATAAGGTGTGTGATTTGTGTGGACATGCAGATCACCTTGCAAGGAAATGTAGATTGTGGGCTCAGATTCCTAGGTCACAGGTGGACGCTGAAGAGAGGCAGAAGAAGACTCGGCAGGAAAGTGGGGAGGAGGGCGAAGGCTCAGACTCAGAGGGGGAAAGCCAAAAACAAGATGGTGGTAGGGGAAGAGACCATGCGGTGCCCAAGATGGAGGAAAAGGGGCGGAGCCAGAAGAAAGTTGGTTTGAGGGAGGGGCTGGAAGTAATAAACAAAGTAGCTGATGTGCATGGCCCGGGTGATGGGATGGATTTGTCTAATATGGCGGAGTCAGTGAATCCTGTTTTGGGAAGAGATGGGGGTGAGGAAATGGAGGTTTTGGAGGAGGAGGATTCTGATTCGGATGGAACTATAACCCCTCAGCAGCGTGATAGGGTTAACAGTGATTGGAGTGAAAATGAGGAGGAAGATGATGGCAAGGAGGAGAGTTATGCCTCCGTGATTAAAAGAAGTAAGGTGGAGGGGTGTTGGTCTGGGGGGCAGGAAGATCCAGTCTCCCTAAGACCAGGTTATTCTAACAGGGACTCGAGTTCTGAGTCGCCTGATATACGTAGAAAAGTGGGTGGCAGGAGTGGGTTTTCTCCTGGTTCATGATGGATCGGGTATGGTGGAGATTTTTTCCTGTTGTTATGATGGCGTTGTGTGTTGCTTCTCTGAATGTACGAGGGATTGGTTCTGCTTGTAGGAGAGCAGGGATATTGGAGTACATTGAGAGTGTGAATGCAGATATTGTCTGTCTGCAGGAATGTGTAATTAAATCTGCCCCGCATGAGAGTGAGTGGAATAAGGGGCAATCTTTTTGGTCCCCATGCTCAGAAAACAGGAATGAAGGGGTGGGCATTTTACTGTGTAATTCCAGTCTAAAGGTTTTAGAGTTTAAAGTAATCATACCTGGGAGATGTTTGTTTTTATTAGTGGATTTTTTAGGTCAGCGGGTACGGGTTTTTAATGTTTATGCCCCTGCTGATAAACAAGCAAGAGTTGGGTTTTTGGAGTCTCTAAAGTTGTTTTTACCAGGCAGAGACTTCACTATAGTGGCTGGAGATTTTAATTGTGTCAGATCCGCAAAAGATCGTAAGAGCTCTACGGAAGGTAGGACTGATGTTACGTCTAATATTTTAAATCAGATTGTGCAGGATTTACGCTACACGGATGCTGGTCTGATGGTTGGGCCAAGTGATAAGTTCACATACATATCAGACAGTGGACGTAGTGTTTCCCGAATTGACTATGTTTTTATGTCTGAAGGGATTAAGGTGGCCAAGTGCAACCACGTGATGACGACTTTTTCTGACCACAAGATGATAGTGGTAGATCTGTGTATAGCTGAGTCCCTGGCTTTTGGAAAGGGACTCTGGAAGCTGAACGTAAGCCTGCTGGAAGAGGAGAGTGTTAAGGTTGGTTTTAATAAAGTGTTTTTGTCTTGTGTGTCTGAACAGCACCTTTTTAAAGATTTGCTAGAGTGGTGGGACTGGGCTAAGGAGAAATTTGCATGTTATTTTAAAGGGGTGTGTTTTAGGAGAGCGAAAGCCAAAAGGGATCATGATGCTGCTGTTATTTCAAAATTGGAAGTACTCCATAAGTTTAAGAGAGCGGGGATGGAGGTGGATAAAGAGATTGCAGATTTGAAGGACGAACTGAAGAAGATACTTATTGAAAAAGGGAAGACTATTATGTTTAAGGCAAAAATAAAGCACATGGAGGAAAATGAGCAATGTTCGAGATACTTTTTTAAAAAATGTTTTAAACCTAAAGGGGTTTTTAAGTTTGTTTTTTCTCCTGCAGGGGAGGTATCTGGGGATGAGATGATTGGCAGTATTCTTTCCTTTTATGAAACACTCTTCTCTAACGATAGTAGAGCCAGTGATGCGGAAATTAATGATTATTGCAAAGTATTAACTAATAATATTCCTGAGGAGAAAATTGGGTTTTTAAGTGAGGAGGTTGGGAAAGATGAAATTAGACGGGCAGTGGATGGCTTGGCGAAAGGCAAGACGCCAGGCTGTGATGGTCTTCCTGCTGAATTTTATGTTAGATTTTGGGATATTATAGGTGTGGAGTTTTCCCGGGTGGTGCAATATGGTTTTACTCATGGGATTTTATCGGTTTCTATGCGTAGGGGGATTGTTACGCTGATTCATAAGAAAGGGGACATGAGGGATATTAAAAATTGGAGGCCCATAACATTGTTAAACAGTGATTACAAAATTATTTCTAAAATTGTGGCTGGTAGACTGGCAGATGTGATAGGTGATATGGTGGGGGAGTATCAGGCATGTGCAGTGCCTGGTAGGAAAATTTCAGATAATTTGCTGCTTCTAAGAGACTTAATTTATCAGGCTAATTTGAATAAGAATGCTCTTTTGTTACAGTCGGTGGACCTGGAGAAAGCCTTTGATAAAATATCACATAGATTTTTGTTCTCTGCTTTAAGTCACCTTGGTGTTCCGGATAAATTATTGATGGTCATTAAGAGTTTTTATTGTGGGGTCAGTAGCCAGATTTTAGTTAATGGGCATGTGAGTTCCAGTTTTAATATTTTATCGGGAGTTAGGCAGGGTTGTCCCCTGTCACCAATTCTTTTTATCTGTGTGGTGGAGGCCCTTTTAAAAAGTGTGCAAGTTGACAAGTGTGTTGCTGGTGTTTTTATTCCTGGGGGATCCGGGGGTCCAGTCAAGTCTTTAAGTTATATGGATGATATTGTTTTTACTTGTGGTTCACAGGCGGATCTCAATAGAGTGAATTTGCACGTAAGGATTTTTTGTTGTGTGGCTGGTATGGCGGTGAATTGGGGAAAGTGCCAGCTTTGTAACTTTGGGAGGCAGGTTGAGGTTAACGTGGCAGGAGTGGAGAGTAGGGAGGAAATTGAGGTTCTTGGTGTCATCTTTGAGAAGGAACTGAAAGGGAAAAGCAGCCTGAAGATTCTAGAAGACAAAATGGATCAGAAGTTGAACTTTTGGAAACTAAGGAACCTGTCGCTGAGAGGGAAAGTGCTGGTAATCAAGTCTGTGATTCTCCCGCTTCTGCTGTACACTGCTTTGATTTTCCCACCTGCTGTGCTTTGGACAAAGAGAGTGACAAGGAAACTGTTTGTGTTTTTTTGGGGATCCAAAATGGAGAAACTAAGAAGAGGAATGGTTATGTGTTCTGTGGAAAATGGGGGTTGTGATTTTCCTAACATTGACTTATTTTTAAGAATGCATTATTTTTTGAACATTTATAAATTATCCCAGTGCAATAACAGGACTGCGGACATGTGCAAATATTTAGCAGGACGGCTTTTCCAGAAATGGAGCTGGTGTGAGAAGGATTTAAGAAAACCAGTTTCGTTTGTGATACCGTTTTTTTATGTGGTGCTTAGGTCCTTCTATGATCAAAATGGGATAAGCTCCATGGTTAGACCGGACAAAAAACTGATTGTCTCAGGTATTAAGAAGAAGGAGATGTTATGTGATGTGCCGTTTTGTAATAATGCACAGTCTGGACAGGTGTGGAAGCTTTTTTTCATGCGTGGAATCAGCAACAGACAGAAGGATGTAACCTGGATGGCGTTGCATGGATGCTTGCCAACAAGAGCTTTTTTGAATGACCGGGGGATAAAGGTTCAAGAACTATGTCCTAGGGAAGGTTGCAATAAGGTGGAAACAATACAGCATATTTTTTGGGACTGTTTTTTTGCTAAAAAAGTTTTTACCTTGTTGTCACGTATGTTTGTTGCTTTAGTTGGTTTTCATTGTTTCGATTTTGAAAGGATTTTAATAGGTCAAGATTTTAAGTACTCGCAAAGGAAGCGGGCAAGCTGGATTATTTTTGTCATATATAAAGAGGTTTTATGGGACTTCGGAATTTGGTGATTTTTAAAAAGATTGTTTTTTCCCCCATGGAATGCAGAAAGATTTTTCTTGCTAGACTGTTTTATGCCTATTTATTGGATAAAAAGAAGTATGGTGAGACAGCAGCAGAGGCACTCTGGAACTTTTCACATTGGACTTCTTACAGTAAGTAACAGTTAATTGCAGGGTTGTGTTTTTTGGGATTTTGTTTTTGTTTTTCCGAATGATGATTTGAGAACCCGTTATGTGAATATGCGCTATGATGCATAAATTAATGTGGGTCTTAATCTGAGGAAAAAAAAAAAAAATCTGTTCTTATCAGTTTAATATCTGATACGTCCCCTATCTGGGGACCATATATTAAATGGATTTTTAGAACAGGGAGATGGAAAAAGAGCTTGCTCTGTCCACTCCACGCATTGACCTGGTATTGCAGTATCTCCAGGACCGGTGCACCCCTTCTTTAATGCAGTTTCTAAAATCAGAAAGAATTGAATTCAATGTTTTTTGTTCATTTTGCTTGTTTGTCGGATTTTGGGATGGACTCTTTGGCTTTGCTTTTCTTCTCCTCATTGGATTTTTCATGTTCAAAGTTGCAGAAGCCAGATTACAAGCTCATTTTGGTTCAACTTCAGCAACTGTGCATTGCATTGCCATGTAATGTGATGCAATGCTATCTTTCTAGCTCTCCCTTTTTACTTCCTTTTGGATAAACAGACATATTAGGCAAGCATTTTGGAGCTTTCACCTAAATAACTACAGGTGGTGAGATAAGCTGCACAATATAATTGACCTTTCAGTATATTGTTGCACACACACCATCTATTTAGCAAATGCCCTTGTTATCAACAGCAGCCTTTAAAACTCACCTGAGCTAACAGGTATGTGCGCTGGTTACTCTGCTGCGCTTAAAATTTCTTTTTTGGTTTGCTACAATGCCTTTTCTGAAACGTTGTCTCCTTCTGCTGGAACACTGACTTCTTTCATTTAATGCCTGCAGACTATAAAAGAGAACCCAACCCAAAAAGTTTGGTTGATTAGTCTGTGGCATTCTGTTAAACTGTTGCTTATGGCGGTCTCTGTGAGCTTCTCAGCGACATTCAGCCAGCCAGGTATCCTGCCTGCAGTAGATGGAATGTGGCAATGGAACGCTGGCTGCGCGTGTCATAATAGGCTCTGAGCCTTTATATACCTGTGCACAGCAGCAGCCACCTTCAGTCTGCTGCTGGACAGCCAGCAGCAGCAGCAGCAGGAGAGGTATGTAATCAGGAGCCCTCCTGCTAAGGGTAGACAGCTGCTCGTTCCACCCCACCCCTCGCCTTAATTGGTTCTCCTCCCTTCCAACGGTGTTGAGGCGGGTGGGAACAGCAGGGGGTGAAGGTGCTGTGTTTAAAGAGGTGGAGTTATGCAGATCTAAAACGCGTGGATTGCAGCAGCAGCAAGCCGAAAAGTGCAGGCATGTAAGGGATCTAGAGGTTGACAACATGTCTTCTTAACGGGAGTCCAGGAGCTCATCTCCACAAATGGACTTTTCAGGATCCTTGGGTGGCTCCGTAGTTTGAAACCAATTCTGGTTATCGCTTCTCGGCCTTTTGGCTAAGATCAAGTGTAGTATCTGTTCTTATCAGTTTAATATCTGATACGTCCCCTATCTGGGGACCATATATTAAATGGATTTTTAGAACAGGGAGATGGAAAAAGAGCTTGCTCTGTCCACTCCACGCATTGACCTGGTATTGCAGTATCTCCAGGAGCGGTGCACCCCTTCTTTAATGCAGTTTCTAAAATCAGAAAGAATTGAATTCAATGTTTTTTGTTCATTTTGCTTGTTTGTCGGATTTTGGGATGGACTCTTTGGATTTGCTTTTCTTCTCCTCATTGGATTTTTCATGTTCAAAGTTGCAGAAGCCAGATTACAAGCTCATTTTGGTTCAACTTCAGCAACTGTGCATTGCATTGCCATGTAATGTGATGCAATGCTATCTTTCTAGCTCTCCCTTTTTACTTCCTTTTGGATAAACAGACATATTAGGCAAGCATTTTGGAGCTTTCACCTAAATAACTACAGGTGGTGAGATAAGCTGCACAATATAATTGACCTTTCAGTATATTGTTGCACACACACCATCTATTTAGCAAATGCCCTTGTTATCAACAGCAGCCTTTTAAACTCACCTGAGCTAACAGGTATGTGCGCTGGTTACTCTGCTGCGCTTAAAATTTCTTTTTTGGTTTGCTACAATGCCTTTTCTGAAACGTTGTCTCCTTCTGCTGGAACACTGACTTCTTTCATTTAATGCCTGCAGACTATAAAAGAGAACCCAACCCAAAAAGTTTGGTTGATTAGTCTGTGGCATTCTGTTAAACTGTTGCTTATGGCGGTCTCTGTGAGCTTCTCAGCGACATTCAGCCAGCCAGGTATCCTGCCTGCAGTAGATGGAATGTGGCAATGGAACACTGGCTGCGCGTGTCATATTAGGCTCTGAGCCTTTATATACCTGTGCACAGAAGCAGCCACCTTCAGTCTGCTGCTGGACAGCCAGCAGCAGCAGCAGCAGGAGAGGTATGTAATCAGGAGCCCTCCTGCTAAGGGTAGACAGCTGCTCGTTCCACCCCACCCCCCGCCTTAATTGGTTCTCCTCCCTTCCAACGGTGTTGAGGCGGGTGGGAACAGCAGGGGGTGAAGGTGCTGTGTTTAAAGAGGTGGAGTTATGCAGATCTAAAACGCGTGGATTGCAGCAGCAGCAAGCCGAAAAGTGCAGGCATGTAAGGGATCTAGAGGTTGACAACATGTCTTCTTAACGGGAGTCCAGGAGCTCATCTCCACAAATGGACTTTTCAGGATCCTTGGGTGGCTCCGTAGTTTGAAACCAATTCTGGTTATCGCTTCTCGGCCTTTTCGCTAAGATCAAGTGTAGTATCTGTTCTTATCAGTTTAATATCTGATACGTCCCCTATCTGGGGACCATATATTAAATGGATTTTTAGAACAGGGAGATGGAAAAAGAGCTTGCTCTGTCCACTCCACGCATTGACCTGGTATTGCAGTATCTCCAGGACCGGTGCACCCCTTCTTTAATGCAGTTTCTAAAATCAGAAAGAATTGAATTCAATGTTTTTTGTTCATTTTGCTTGTTTGTCGGATTTTGGGATGGACTCTTTGGCTTTACTTTTCTTCTCCTCATTGGATTTTTCATGTTCAAAGTTGCAGAAGCCAGATTACAAGCTCATTTTGGTTCAACTTCAGCAACTGTGCATTGCATTGCCATGTAATGTGATGCAATGCTATCTTTCTAGCTCTCCCTTTTTACTTCCTTTTGGATAAACAGACATATTAGGCAAGCATTTTGGAGCTTTCACCTAAATAACTACAGGTGGTGAGATAAGCTGCACAATATAATTGACCTTTCAGTATATTGTTGCACACACACCATCTATTTAGCAAATGCCCTTGTTATCAACAGCAGCCTTTTAAACGCACCTGAGCTAACAGGTATGTGCGCTGGTTACTCTGCTGCGCTTAAAATTTCTTTTTTGGTTTGCTACAATGCCTTTTCTGAAACGTTGTCTCCTTCTGCTGGAACACTGACTTCTTTCATTTAATGCCTGCAGACTATAAAAGAGAACCCAACCCAAAAAGTTTGGTTGATTAGTCTGTGGCATTCTGTTAAACTGTTGCTTATGGCGGTCTCTGTGAGCTTCTCAGCGACATTCAGCCAGCCAGGTATCCTGCCTGCAGTAGATGGAATGTGGCAATGGAACGCTGGCTGCGCGTGTCATAATAGGCTCTGAGCCTTTATATACCTGTGCACAGCAGCAGCCACCTTCAGTCTGCTGCTGGACAGCCAGCAGCAGCAGCAGCAGGAGAGGTATGTAATCAGGAGCCCTCCTGCTAAGGGTAGACAGCTGCTCGTTCCACCCCACCCCCCGCCTTAATTGGTTCTCCTCCCTTCCAACGGTGTTGAGGCGGGTGGGAACAGCAGGGGGTGAAGGTGCTGTGTTTAAAGAGGTGGAGTTATGCAGATCTAAAACGCGTGGATTGCAGCAGCAGCAAGCCGAAAAGTGCAGGCATGTAAGGGATCTAGAGGTTGACAACATGTCTTCTTAACGGGAGTCCAGGAGCTCATCTCCACAAATGGACTTTTCAGGATCCTTGGGTGGCTCCGTAGTTTGAAACCAATTCTGGTTATCGCTTCTCGGCCTTTTGGCTAAGATCAAGTGTAGTATCTGTTCTTATCAGTTTAATATCTGATACGTCCCCTATCTGGGGACCATATATTAAATGGATTTTTAGAACAGGGAGATGGAAAAAGAGCTTGCTCTGTCCACTCCACGCATTGACCTGGTATTGCAGTATCTCCAGGACCGGTGCACCCCTTCTTTAATGCAGTTTCTAAAATCAGAAAGAATTGAATTCAATGTTTTTTGTTCATTTTGCTTGTTTGTCGGATTTTGGGATGGACTCTTTGGCTTTGCTTTTCTTCTCCTCATTGGATTTTTCATGTTCAAAGTTGCAGAAGCCAGATTACAAGCTCATTTTGGTTCAACTTCAGCAACTGTGCATTGCATTGCCATGTAATGTGATGCAATGCTATCTTTCTAGCTCTCCCTTTTTACTTCCTTTTGGATAAACAGACATATTAGGCAAGCATTTTGGAGCTTTCACCTAAATAACTACAGGTGGTGAGATAAGCTGCACAATATAATTGACCTTTCAGTATATTGTTGCACACACACCATCTATTTAGCAAATGCCCTTGTTATCAACAGCAGCCTTTTAAACTCACCTGAGCTAACAGGTATGTGCGCTGGTTACTCTGCTGCGCTTAAAATTTATTTTTTGGTTTGCTACAATGCCTTTTCTGAAACGTTGTCTCCTTCTGCTGGAACACTGACTTCTTTCATTTAATGCCTGCAGACTATAAAAGAGAACCCAACCCAAAAAGTTTGGTTGATTAGTCTGTGGCATTCTGTTAAACTGTTGCTTATGGCGGTCTCTGTGAGCTTCTCAGCGACATTCAGCCAGCCAGGTATCCTGTCTGCAGTAGATGGAATGTGGCAATGGAACGCTGGCTGCGCGTGTCATATTAGGCTCTGAGCCTTTATATACCTGTGCACAGCAGCAGCCACCTTCAGTCTGCTGCTGGACAGCCAGCAGCAGCAGCAGCAGGAGAGGTATGTAATCAGGAGCCCTCTTGCTAAGGGTAGACAGCTGCTCGTTCCACCCCACCCCCCGCCTTAATTGGTTCTCCTCCCTTCCAACGGTGTTGAGGCGGGTGGGAACAGCAGGGGGTGAAGGTGCTGTGTTTAAAGAGGTGGAGTTATGCAGATCTAAAACGCGTGGATTGCAGCAGCAGCAAGCCGAAAAGTGCAGGCATGTAAGGGATCTAGAGGTTGACAACATGTCTTCTTAACGGGAGTCCAGGAGCTCATCTCCACAAATGGACTTTTCAGGATCCTTGGGTGGCTCCGTAGTTTGAAACCAATTCTGGTTATCGCTTCTCGGCCTTTTGGCTAAGATCAAGTGTAGTATCTGTTCTTATCAGTTTAATATCTGATACGTCCCCTATCTGGGGACCATATATTAAATGGATTTTTAGAACAGGGAGATGGAAAAAGAGCTTGCTCTGTCCACTCCACGCATTGACCTGGTATTGCAGTATCTCCAGGACCGGTGCATCCCTTCTTTAATGCAGTTTCTAAAATCAGAAAGAATTGAATTCAATGTTTTTTGTTCATTTTGCTTGTTTGTCGGATTTTGGGATGGACTCTTTGGCTTTGCTTTTCTTCTCCTCATTGGATTTTTCATGTTCAAAGTTGCAGAAGCCAGATTACAAGCTCATTTTGGTTCAACTTCAGCAACTGTGCATTGCATTGCCATGTAATGTGATGCAATGCTATCTTTCTAGCTCTCCCTTTTTACTTCCTTTTGGATAAACAGACATATTAGGCAAGCATTTTGGAGCTTTCACCTAAATAACTACAGGTGGTGAGATAAGCTGCACAATATAATTGACCTTTCAGTATATTGTTGCACACACACCATCTATTTAGGAAATGCCCTTGTTATCAACAGCAGCCTTTTAAACTCACCTGAGCTAACAGGTATGTGCGCTGGTTACTCTGCTGCGCTTAAAATTTCTTTTTTGGTTTGCTACAATGCCTTTTCTGAAACGTTGTCTCCTTCTGCTGGAACACTGACTTCTTTCATTTAATGCCTGCAGACTATAAAAGAGAACCCAACCCAAAAAGTTTGGTTGATTAGTCTGTGGCATTCTGTTAAACTGTTGCTTATGGCGGTCTCTGTGAGCTTCTCAGCGACATTCAGCCAGCCAGGTATCCTGCCTGCAGTAGATGGAATGTGGCAATGGAACGCTGGCTGCGCGTGTCATAATAGGCTCTGAGCCTTTATATACCTTTGCACAGCAGCAGCCACCTTCAGTCTGCTGCTGGACAGCCAGCAGCAGCAGCAGCAGGAGAGGTATGTAATCAGGAGCCCTCCTGCTAAGGGTAGACAGCTGCTCGTTCCACCCCACCCCCCGCCTTAATTGGTTCTCCTCCCTTCCAACGGTGTTGAGGCGGGTGGGAACAGCAGGGGGTGAAGGTGCTGTGTTTAAAGAGGTGGAGTTATGCAGATCTAAAACGCGTGGATTGCAGCAGCAGCAAGCCGAAAAGTGCAGGCATGTAAGGGATCTAGAGGTTGACAACATGTCTTCTTAACGGGAGTCCAGGAGCTCATCTCCACAAATGGACTTTTCAGGATCCTTGGGTGGCTCCGTAGTTTGAAACCAATTCTGGTTATCGCTTCTCGGCCTTTTCGCTAAGATCAAGTGTAGTATCTGTTCTTATCAGTTTAATATCTGATACGTCCCCTATCTGGGGACCATATATTAAATGGATTTTTAGAACAGGGAGATGGAAAAAGAGCTTGCTCTGTCCACTCCACGCATTGACCTGGTATTGCAGTATCTCCAGGACCGGTGCACCCCTTCTTTAATGCAGTTTCTAAAATCAGAAAGAATTGAATTCAATGTTTTTTGTTCATTTTGCTTGTTTGTCGGATTTTGGGATGGACTCTTTGGCTTTGCTTTTCTTCTCCTCATTGGATTTTTCATGTTCAAAGTTGCAGAAGCCAGATTACAAGCTCATTTTGGTTCAACTTCAGCAACTGTGCATTGCATTGCCATGTAATGTGATGCAATGCTATCTTTCTAGCTCTCCCTTTTTACTTCCTTTTGGATAAACAGACATATTAGGCAAGCATTTTGGAGCTTTCACCTAAATAACTACAGGTGGTGAGATAAGCTGCACAATATAATTGACCTTTCAGTATATTGTTGCACACACACCATCTATTTAGCAAATGCCCTTGTTATCAACAGCAGCCTTTTAAACGCACCTGAGCTAACAGGTATGTGCGCTGGTTACTCTGCTGCGCTTAAAATTTCTTTTTTGGTTTGCTACAATGCCTTTTCTGAAACGTTGTCTCCTTCTGCTGGAACACTGACTTCTTTCATTTAATGCCTGCAGACTATAAAAGAGAACCCAACCCAAAAAGTTTGGTTGATTAGTCTGTGGCATTCTGTTAAACTGTTGCTTATGGCGGTCTCTGTGAGCTTCTCAGCGACATTCAGCCAGCCAGGTATCCTGCCTGCAGTAGATGGAATGTGGCAATGGAACGCTGGCTGCGCGTGTCATAATAGGCTCTGAGCCTTTATATACCTGTGCACAGCAGCAGCCACCTTCAGTCTGCTGCTGGACAGCCAGCAGCAGCAGGAGAGGTATGTAATCAGGAGCCCTCCTGCTAAGGGTAGACAGCTGCTCGTTCCACCCCACCCCCCGCCTTAATTGGTTCTCCTCCCTTCCAACGGTGTTGAGGCGGGTGGGAACAGCAGGGGGTGAAGGTGCTGTGTTTAAAGAGGTGGAGTTATGCAGATCTAAAACGCGTGGATTGCAGCAGCAGCAAGCCGAAAAGTGCAGGCATGTAAGGGATCTAGAGGTTGACAACATGTCTTCTTAACGGGAGTCCAGGAGCTCATCTCCACAAATAGACTTTTCAGGATCCTTGGGTGGCTCCGTAGTTTGAAACCAATTCTGGTTATTGCTTCTCGGCCTTTTGGCTAAGATCAAGTGTAGTATCTGTTCTTATCAGTTTAATATCTGATACGTCCCCTATCTGGGGACCATATATTAAATGGATTTTTAGAACAGGGAGATGGAAAAAGAGCTTGCTCTGTCCACTCCACGCATTGACCTGGTATTGCAGTATCTCCAGGACCGGTGCACCCCTTCTTTAATGCAGTTTCTAAAATCAGAAAGAATTGAATTCAATGTTTTTTGTTCATTTTGCTTGTTTGTCGGATTTTGGGATGGACTCTTTGGCTTTGCTTTTCTTCTCCTCATTGGATTTTTCATGTTCAAAGTTGCAGAAGCCAGATTACAAGCTCATTTTGGTTCAACTTCAGCAACTGTGCATTGCCATGTAATGTGATGCAATGCTATCTTTCTAGCTCTCCCTTTTTACTTCCTTTTGGATAAACAGACATATTAGGCAAGCATTTTGGAGCTTTCACCTAAATAACTACAGGTGGTGAGATAAGCTGCACAATATAATTGACCTTTCAGTATATTGTTGCACACACACCATCTATTTAGCAAATGCCCTTGTTATCAACAGCAGCCTTTTAAACTCACCTGAGCTAACAGGTATGTGCGCTGGTTACTCTGCTGCGCTTAAAATTTCTTTTTTGGTTTGCTACAATGCCTTTTCTGAAACGTTGTCTCCTTCTGCTGGAACACTGACTTCTTTCATTTAATGCCTGCAGACTATAAAAGAGAACCCAACCCAAAAAGTTTGGTTGATTAGTCTGTGGCATTCTGTTAAACTGTTGCTTATGGCGGTCTCTGTGAGCTTCTCAGCGACATTCAGCCAGCCAGGTATCCTGCCTGCAGTAGATGGAATGTGGCAATGGAACGCTGGCTGCGCGTGTCATAATAGGCTCTGAGCCTTTATATACCTTTGCACAGCAGCAGCCACCTTCAGTCTGCTGCTGGACAGCCAGCAGCAGCAGCAGCAGGAGAGGTATGTAATCAGGAGCCCTCCTGCTAAGGGTAGACAGCTGCTCGTTCCACCCCACCCCCCGCCTTAATTGGTTCTCCTCCCTTCCAACGGTGTTGAGGCGGGTGGGAACAGCAGGGGGTGAAGGTGCTGTGTTTAAAGAGGTGGAGTTATGCAGATCTAAAACGCGTGGATTGCAGCAGCAGCAAGCCGAAAAGTGCAGGCATGTAAGGGATCTAGAGGTTGACAACATGTCTTCTTAACGGGAGTCCAGGAGCTCATCTCCACAAATGGACTTTTCAGGATCCTTGGGTGGCTCCGTAGTTTGAAACCAATTCTGGTTATCGCTTCTCGGCCTTTTCGCTAAGATCAAGTGTAGTATCTGTTCTTATCAGTTTAATATCTGATACGTCCCCTATCTGGGGACCATATATTAAATGGATTTTTAGAACAGGGAGATGGAAAAAGAGCTTGCTCTGTCCACTCCACGCATTGACCTGGTATTGCAGTATCTCCAGGACCGGTGCACCCCTTCTTTAATGCAGTTTCTAAAATCAGAAAGAATTGAATTCAATGTTTTTTGTTCATTTTGCTTGTTTGTCGGATTTTGGGATGGACTCTTTGGCTTTGCTTTTCTTCTCCTCATTGAATTTTTCATGTTCAAAGTTGCAGAAGCCAGATTACAAGCTCATTTTGGTTCAACTTCAGCAACTGTGCATTGCATTGCCATGTAATGTGATGCAATGCTATCTTTCTAGCTCTCCCTTTTTACTTCCTTTTGGATAAACAGACATATTAGGCAAGCATTTTGGAGCTTTCACCTAAATAACTACAGGTGGTGAGATAAGCTGCACAATATAATTGACCTTTCAGTATATTGTTGCACACACACCATCTATTTAGCAAATGCCCTTGTTATCAACAGCAGCCTTTTAAACGCACCTGAGCTAACAGGTATGTGCGCTGGTTACTCTGCTGCGCTTAAAATTTCTTTTTTGGTTTGCTACAATGCCTTTTCTGAAACGTTGTCTCCTTCTGCTGGAACACTGACTTCTTTCATTTAATGCCTGCAGACTATAAAAGAGAACCCAACCCAAAAAGTTTGGTTGATTAGTCTGTGGCATTCTGTTAAACTGTTGCTTATGGCGGTCTCTGTGAGCTTCTCAGCGACATTCAGCCAGCCAGGTATCCTGCCTGCAGTAGATGGAATGTGGCAATGGAACGCTGGCTGCGCGTGTCATAATAGGCTCTGAGCCTTTATATACCTGTGCACAGCAGCAGCCACCTTCAGTCTGCTGCTGGACAGCCAGCAGCAGCAGGAGAGGTATGTAATCAGGAGCCCTCCTGCTAAGGGTAGACAGCTGCTCGTTCCACCCCACCCTCCCGCCTTAATTGGTTCTCCTCCCTTCCAACGGTGTTGAGGCGGGTGGGAACAGCAGGGGGTGAAGGTGCTGTGTTTAAAGAGGTGGAGTTATGCAGATCTAAAACGCGTGGATTGCAGCAGCAGCAAGCCGAAAAGTGCAGGCATGTAAGGGATCTAGAGGTTGACAACATGTCTTCTTAACGGGAGTCCAGGAGCTCATCTCCACAAATAGACTTTTCAGGATCCTTGGGTGGCTCCGTAGTTTGAAACCAATTCTGGTTATTGCTTCTCGGCCTTTTGGCTAAGATCAAGTGTAGTATCTGTTCTTATCAGTTTAATATCTGATACGTCCCCTATCTGGGGACCATATATTAAATGGATTTTTAGAACAGGGAGATGGAAAAAGAGCTTGCTCTGTCCACTCCACGCATTGACCTGGTATTGCAGTATCTCCAGGACCGGTGCACCCCTTCTTTAATGCAGTTTCTAAAATCAGAAAGAATTGAATTCAATGTTTTTTGTTCATTTTGCTTGTTTGTCGGATTTTGGGATGGACTCTTTGGCTTTGCTTTTCTTCTCCTCATTGGATTTTTCATGTTCAAAGTTGCAGAAGCCAGATTACAAGCTCATTTTGGTTCAACTTCAGCAACTGTGCATTGCCATGTAATGTGATGCAATGCTATCTTTCTAGCTCTCCCTTTTTACTTCCTTTTGGATAAACAGACATATTAGGCAAGCATTTTGGAGCTTTCACCTAAATAACTACAGGTGGTGAGATAAGCTGCACAATATAATTGACCTTTCAGTATATTGTTGCACACACACCATCTATTTAGCAAATGCCCTTGTTATCAACAGCAGCCTTTTAAACTCACCTGAGCTAACAGGTATGTGCGCTGGTTACTCTGCTGCGCTTAAAATTTCTTTTTTGGTTTGCTACAATGCCTTTTCTGAAACGTTGTCTCCTTCTGCTGGAACACTGACTTCTTTCATTTAATGCCTGCAGACTATAAAAGAGAACCCAACCCAAAAAGTTTGGTTGATTAGTCTGTGGCATTCTGTTAAACTGTTGCTTATGGCGGTCTCTGTGAGCTTCTCAGCGACATTCAGCCAGCCAGGTATCCTGCCTGCAGTAGATGGAATGTGGCAATGGAACGCTGGCTGCGCGTGTCATAATAGGCTCTGAGCCTTTATATACCTTTGCACAGCAGCAGCCACCTTCAGTCTGCTGCTGGACAGCCAGCAGCAGCAGCAGCAGGAGAGGTATGTAATCAGGAGCCCTCCTGCTAAGGGTAGACAGCTGCTCGTTCCACCCCACCCCCCGCCTTAATTGGTTCTCCTCCCTTCCAACGGTGTTGAGGCGGGTGGGAACAGCAGGGGGTGAAGGTGCTGTGTTTAAAGAGGTGGAATTATGCAGATCTAAAACGCGTGGATTGCAGCAGCAGCAAGCCGAAAAGTGCAGGCATGTAAGGGATCTAGAGGTTGACAACATGTCTTCTTAACGGGAGTCCAGGAGCTCATCTCCACAAATGGACTTTTCAGGATCCTTGGGTGGCTCCGTAGTTTGAAACCAATTCTGGTTATCGCTTCTCGGCCTTTTCGCTAAGATCAAGTGTAGTATCTGTTCTTATCAGTTTAATATCTGATACGTCCCCTATCTGGGGACCATATATTAAATGGATTTTTAGAACAGGGAGATGGAAAAAGAGCTTGCTCTGTCCACTCCACGCATTGACCTGGTATTGCAGTATCTCCAGGACCGGTGCACCCCTTCTTTAATGCAGTTTCTAAAATCAGAAAGAATTGAATTCAATGTTTTTTGTTCATTTTGCTTGTTTGTCGGATTTTGGGATGGACTCTTTGGCTTTGCTTTTCTTCTCCTCATTGGATTTTTCATGTTCAAAGTTGCAGAAGCCAGATTACAAGCTCATTTTCGTTCAACTTCAGCAACTGTGCATTGCATTGCCATGTAATGTGATGCAATGCTATCTTTCTAGCTCTCCCTTTTTACTTCCTTTTGGATAAACAGACATATTAGGCAAGCATTTTGGAGCTTTCACCTAAATAACTACAGGTGGTGAGATAAGCTGCACAATATAATTGACCTTTCAGTATATTGTTGCACACACACCATCTATTTAGCAAATGCCCTTGTTATCAACAGCAGCCTTTTAAACGCACCTGAGCTAACAGGTATGTGCGCTGGTTACTCTGCTGCGCTTAAAATTTCTTTTTTGGTTTGCTACAATGCCTTTTCTGAAACGTTGTCTCCTTCTGCTGGAACACTGACTTCTTTCATTTAATGCCTGCAGACTATAAAAGAGAACCCAACCCAAAAAGTTTGGTTGATTAGTCTGTGGCATTCTGTTAAACTGTTGCTTATGGCGGTCTCTGTGAGCTTCTCAGCGACATTCAGCCAGCCAGGTATCCTGCCTGCAGTAGATGGAATGTGGCAATGGAACGCTGGCTGCGCGTGTCATAATAGGCTCTGAGCCTTTATATACCTGTGCACAGCAGCAGCCACCTTCAGTCTGCTGCTGGACAGCCAGCAGCAGCAGGAGAGGTATGTAATCAGGAGCCCTCCTGCTAAGGGTAGACAGCTGCTCGTTCCACCCCACCCCCCGCCTTAATTGGTTCTCCTCCCTTCCAACGGTGTTGAGGCGGGTGGGAACAGCAGGGGGTGAAGGTGCTGTGTTTAAAGAGGTGGAGTTATGCAGATCTAAAACGCGTGGATTGCAGCAGCAGCAAGCCGAAAAGTGCAGGCATGTAAGGGATCTAGAGGTTGACAACATGTCTTCTTAACGGGAGTCCAGGAGCTCATCTCCACAAATGGACTTTTCAGGATCCTTGGGTGGCTCCGTAGTTTGAAACCAATTCTGGTTATCGCTTCTCGGCCTTTTGGCTAAGATCAAGTGTAGTATCTGTTCTTATCAGTTTAATATCTGATACGTCCCCTATCTGGGGACCATATATTAAATGGATTTTTAGAACAGGGAGATGGAAAAAGAGCTTGCTCTGTCCACTCCACGCATTGACCTGGTATTGCAGTATCTCCAGGACCGGTGCACCCCTTCTTTAATGCAGTTTCTAAAATCAGAAAGAATTGAATTCAATGTTTTTTGTTCATTTTGCTTGTTTGTCGGATTTTGGGATGGACTCTTTGGCTTTGCTTTTCTTCTCCTCATTGGATTTTTCATGTTCAAAGTTGCAGAAGCCAGATTACAAGCTCATTTTGGTTCAACTTCAGCAACTGTGCATTGCATTGCCATGTAATGTGATGCAATGCTATCTTTCTAGCTCTCCCTTTTTACTTCCTTTTGGATAAACAGACATATTAGGCAAGCATTTTGGAGCTTTCACCTAAATAACTAGAGGTGGTGAGATAAGCTGCACAATATAATTGACCTTTCAGTATATTGTTGCACACACACCATCTATTTAGCAAATGCCCTTGTTATCAACAGCAGCCTTTTAAACTCACCTGAGCTAACAGGTATGTGCGCTGGTTACTCTGCTGCGCTTAAAATTTCTTTTTTGGTTTGCTACAATGCCTTTTCTGAAACGTTGTCTCCTTCTGCTGGAACACTGACTTCTTTCATTTAATGCCTGCAGACTATAAAAGAGAACCCAACCCAAAAAGTTTGGTTGATTAGTCTGTGGCATTCTGTTAAACTGTTGCTTATGGCGGTCTCTGTGAGCTTCTCAGCGACATTCAGCCAGCCAGGTATCCTGCCTGCAGTAGATGGAATGTGGCAATGGAACGCTGGCTGCGCGTGTCATAATAGGCTCTGAGCCTTTATATACCTGTGCACAGCAGCAGCCACCTTCAGTCTGCTGCTGGACAGCCAGCAGCAGCAGCAGCAGGAGAGGTATGTAATCAGGAGCCCTCCTGCTAAGGGTAGACAGCTGCTCGTTCCACCCCACCCCCCGCCTTAATTGGTTCTCCTCCCTTCCAACGGTGTTGAGGCGGGTGGGAACAGCAGGGGGTGAAGGTGCTGTGTTTAAAGAGGTGGAGTTATGCAGATCTAAAACGCGTGGATTGCAGCAGCAGCAAGCCGAAAAGTGCAGGCATGTAAGGGATCTAGAGGTTGACAACATGTCTTCTTAACGGGAGTCCAGGAGCTCATCTCCACAAATGGACTTTTCAGGATCCTTGGGTGGCTCCGTAGTTTGAAACCAATTCTGGTTATCGCTTCTCGGCCTTTTGGCTAAGATCAAGTGTAGTATCTGTTCTTATCAGTTTAATATCTGATACGTCCCCTATCTGGGGACCATATATTAAATGGATTTTTAGAACAGGGAGATGGAAAAAGAGCTTGCTCTGTCCACTCCACACATTGACCTGGTATTGCAGTATCTCCAGGACCGGTGCACCCCTTCTTTAATGCAGTTTCTAAAATCAGAAAGAATTGAATTCAATGTTTTTTGTTCATTTTGCTTGTTTGTCGGATTTTGGGATGGACTCTTTGGCTTTGCTTTTCTTCTCCTCATTGGATTTTTCATGTTCAAAGTTGCAGAAGCCAGATTACAAGCTCATTTTGGTTCAACTTCAGCAACTGTGCATTGCATTGCCATGTAATGTGATGCAATGCTATCTTTCTAGCTCTCCCTTTTTACTTCCTTTTGGATAAACAGACATATTAGGCAAGCATTTTGGAGCTTTCACCTAAATAACTACAGGTGGTGAGATAAGCTGCACAATATAATTGACCTTTCAGTATATTGTTGCACAAACACCATCTATTTAGCAAATGCCCTTGTTATCAACAGCAGCCTTTTAAACTCACCTGAGCTAACAGGTATGTGCGCTGGTAACTCTGCTGCGCTTAAAATTTCTTTTTTGGTTTGCTACAATGCCTTTTCTGAAACGTTGTCTCCTTCTGCTGGAACACTGACTTCTTTCATTTAATGCCTGCAGACTATAAAAGAGAACCCAACCCAAAAAGTTTGGTTGATTAGTCTGTGGCATTCTGTTAAACTGTTGCTTATGGCGGTCTCTGTGAGCTTCTCAGCGACATTCAGCCAGCCAGGTATCCTGCCTGCAGTAGATGGAATGTGGCAATGGAACGCTGGCTGCGCGTGTCATAATAGGCTCTGAGCCTTTATATACCTGTGCACAGCAGCAGCCACCTTCAGTCTGCTGCTGGACAGCCAGCAGCAGCAGCAGCAGGAGAGGTATGTAATCAGGAGCCCTCCTGCTAAGGGTACACAGCTGCTCGTTCCACCCCACCCCCCACCTTAATTGGTTCTCCTCCCTTCCAACGGTGTTGAGGCGGGTGGGAACAGCAGGGGGTGAAGGTGCTGTGTTTAAAGAGGTGGAGTTATGCAGATCTAAAACGCGTGGATTGCAGCAGCAGCAAGCCGAAAAGTGCAGGCATGTAAGGGATCTAGAGGTTGACAACATGTCTTCTTAACGGGAGTCCAGGAGCTCATCTCCACAAATGGACTTTTCAGGATCCTTGGGTGGCTCCGTAGTTTGAAACCAATTCTGGTTATCGCTTCTCGGCCTTTTGGCTAAGATCAAGTGTAGTATCTGTTCTTATCAGTTTAATATCTGATACGTCCCCTATCTGGGGACCATATATTAAATGGATTTTTAGAACAGGGAGATGGAAAAAGAGCTTGCTCTGTCCACTCCACGCATTGACCTGGTATTGCAGTATCTCCAGGACCGGTGCACCCCTTCTGTAATGCAGTTTCTAAAATCAGAAAGAATTGAATTCAATGTTTTGTGTTCATTTTGCTTGTTTGTCGGATTTTGGGATGGACTCTTTGGCTTTGCTTTTCTTCTCCTCATTGGATTTTTCATGTTCAAAGTTGCAGAAGCCAGATTACAAGCTCATTTTGGTTCAACTTCAGCAACTGTGCATTGCATTGCCATGTAATGTGATGCAATGCTATCTTTCTAGCTCTCCCTTTTTACTTCCTTTTGGATAAACAGACATATTAGGCAAGCATTTTGGAGCCTTCACCTAAATAACTACAGGTGGTGAGATAAGCTGCACAATATAATTGACCTTTCAGTATATTGTTGCACACACACCATCTATTTAGCAAATGCCCTTGTTATCAACAGCAGCCTTTTAAACTCACCTGAGCTAACAGGTATGTGCGCTGGTTACTCTGCTGCGCTTAAAATTTCTTTTTTGGTTTGCTACAATACCTTTTCTGAAACGTTGTCTCCTTCTGCTGGAACACTGACTTCTTTCATTTAATGCCTGCAGACTATAAAAGAGAACCCAACCCAAAAAGTTTGGTTGATTAGTCTGTGGCATTCTGTTAAACTGTTGCTTATGGCGGTCTCTGTGAGCTTCTCAGCGACATTCAGCCAGCCAGGTATCCTGCCTGCAGTAGATGGAATGTGGCAATGGAACGCTGGCTGCGCGTGTCATAATAGGCTCTGAGCCTTTATATACCTGTGCACAGCAGCAGCCACCTTCAGTCTGCTGCTGGACAGCCAGCAGCAGCAGGAGAGGTATGTAATCAGGAGCCCTCCTGCTAAGGGTAGACAGCTGCTCGTTCCACCCCACCCCCCGCCTTAATTGGTTCTCCTCCCTTCCAACGGTGTTGAGGCGGGTGGGAACAGCAGGGGGTGAAGGTGCTGTGTTTAAAGAGGTGGAGTTATGCAGATCTAAAACGCGTGGATTGCAGCAGCAGCAAGCCGAAAAGTGCAGGCATGTAAGGGATCTAGAGGTTGACAACATGTCTTCTTAACGGGAGTCCAGGAGCTCATCTCCACAAATGGACTTTTCAGGATCCTTGGGTGGCTCCGTAGTTTGAAACCAATTCTGGTTATCGCTTCTCGGCCTTTTGGCTAAGATCAAGTGTAGTATCTGTTCTTATCAGTTTAATATCTGATACGTCCCCTATCTGGGGACCATATATTAAATGGATTTTTAGAACAGGGAGATGGAAAAAGAGCTTGCTCTGTCCACTCCACGCATTGACCTGGTATTGCAGTATCTCCAGGACCGGTGCACCCCTTCTTTAATGCAGTTTCTAAAATCAGAAAGAATTGAATTCAATGTTTTTTGTTCATTTTGCTTGTTTGTCGGATTTTGGGATGGACTCTTTGGCTTTGCTTTTCTTCTCCTCATTGGATTTTTCATGTTCAAAGTTGCAGAAGCCAGATTACAAGCTCATTTTGGTTCAACTTCAGCAACTGTGCATTGCATTGCCATGTAATGTGATGCAATGCTATGTTTCTAGCTCTCCCTTTTTACTTCCTTTTGGATAAACAGACATATTAGGCAAGCATTTTGGAGCTTTCACCTAAATAACTACAGGTGGTGAGATAAGCTGCACAATATAATTGACCTTTCAGTATATTGTTGCACACACACCATCTATTTAGCAAATGCCCTTGTTATCAACAGCAGCCTTTTAAACTCACCTGAGCTAACAGGTATGTGCGCTGGTTACTCTGCTGCGCTTAAAATTTCTTTTTTGGTTTGCTACAATGCCTTTTCTGAAACGTTGTCTCCTTCTGCTGGAACACTGACTTCTTTCATTTAATGCCTGCAGACTATAAAAGAGAACCCAACCCAAAAAGTTTGGTTGATTAGTCTGTGGCATTCTGTTAAACTGTTGCTTATGGTGGTCTCTGTGAGCTTCTCAGCGACATTCAGCCAGCCAGGTATCCTGCCTGCAGTAGATGGAATGTGGCAATGGAACGCTGGCTGCGCGTGTCATAATAGGCTCTGAGCCTTTATATACCTGTGCACAGCAGCAGCCACCTTCAGTCTGCTGCTGGACAGCCAGCAGCAGCAGCAGCAGGAGAGGTATGTAATCAGGAGCCCTCCTGCTAAGGGTAGACAGCTGCTCGTTCCACCCCACCCCCCGCCTTAATTGGTTCTCCTCCCTTCCAACGGTGTTGAGGCGGGTGGGAACAGCAGGGGGTGAAGGTGCTGTGTTTAAAGAGGTGGAGTTATGCAGATCTAAAACGCGTGGATTGCAGCAGCAGCAAGCCGAAAAGTGCAGGCATGTAAGGGATCTAGAGGTTGACAACATGTCTTCTTAACGGGAGTCCAGGAGCTCATCTCCACAAATGGACTTTTCAGGATCCTTGGGTGGCTCCGTAGTTTGAAACCAATTCTGGTTATCGCTTCTCGGCCTTTTGGCTAAGATCAAGTGTAGTATCTGTTCTTATCAGTTTAATATCTGATACGTCCCCTATCTGGGGACCATATATTAAATGGATTTTTAGAACAGGGAGATGGAAAAAGAGCTTGCTCTGTCCACTCCACGCATTGACCTGGTATTGCAGTATCTCCAGGACCGGTGCACCCCTTCTTTAATGCAGTTTCTAAAATCAGAAAGAATTGAATTCAATGTTTTTTGTTCATTTTGCTTGTTTGTCGGATTTTGGGATGGACTCTTTGGCTTTGCTTTTCTTCTCCTCATTGGATTTTTCATGTTCAAAGTTGCAGAAGCCAGATTACAAGCTCATTTTGGTTCAACTTCAGCAACTGTGCATTGCATTGCCATGTAATGTGATGCAATGCTATCTTTCTAGCTCTCCCTTTTTACTTCCTTTTGGATAAACAGACATATTAGGCAAGCATTTTGGAGCTTTCACCTAAATAACTACAGGTGGTGAGATAAGCTGCACAATATAATTGACCTTTCAGTATATTGTTGCACACACACCATCTATTTAGCAAATACCCTTGTTATCAACAGCAGCCTTTTAAACTCACCTGAGCTAACAGGTATGTGCGCTGGTTACTCTGCTGCGCTTAAAATTTCTTTTTTGGTTTGCTACAATGCCTTTTCTGAAACGTTGTCTCCTTCTGCTGGAACACTGACTTCTTTCATTTAATGCCTGCAGACTATAAAAGAGAACCCAACCCAAAAAGTTTGGTTGATTAGTCTGTGGCATTCTGTTAAACTGTTGCTTATGGCGGTCTCTGTGAGCTTCTCAGCGACATTCAGCCAGCCAGGTATCCTGCCTGCAGTAGATGGAATGTGGCAATGGAACGCTGGCTGCGCGTGTCATAATAGGCTCTGAGCCTTTATATACCTGTGCACAGCAGCAGCCACCTTCAGTCTGCTGCTGGACAGCCAGCAGCAGCAGCAGCAGGAGAGGTATGTAATCAGGAGCCCTCCTGCTAAGGGTAGACAGCTGCTCGTTCCACCCCACCCCCCGCCTTAATTGGTTCTCCTCCCTTCCAACGGTGTTGAGGCGGGTGGGAACAGCAGGGGGTGAAGGTGCTGTGTTTAAAGAGGTGGAGTTATGCAGATCTAAAACGCGTGGATTGCAGCAGCAGCAAGCCGAAAAGTGCAGGCATGTAAGGGATCTAGAGGTTGACAACATGTCTTCTTAACGGGAGTCCAGGAGCTCATCTCCACAAATGGACTTTTCAGGATCCTTGGGTGGCTCCGTAGTTTGAAACCAATTCTGGTTATCGCTTCTCGGCCTTTTGGCTAAGATCAAGTGTAGTATCTGTTCTTATCAGTTTAATATCTGATACGTCCCCTATCTGGGGACCATATATTAAATGGATTTTTAGAACAGGGAGATGGAAAAAGAGCTTGCTCTGTCCACTCCACGCATTGACCTGGTATTGCAGTATCTCCAGGACCGGTGCACCCCTTCTTTAATGCAGTTTCTAAAATCAGAAAGAATTGAATTCAATGTTTTTTGTTCATTTTGCTTGTTTGTCGGATTTTGGGATGGACTCTTTGGCTTTGCTTTTCTTCTCCTCATTGGATTTTTCATGTTCAAAGTTGCAGAAGCCAGATTACAAGCTCATTTTGGTTCAACTTCAGCAACTGTGCATTGCATTGCCATGTAATGTGATGCAATGCTATCTTTCTAGCTCTCCCTTTTTACTTCCTTTTGGATAAACAGACATATTAGGCAAGCATTTTGGAGCTTTCACCTAAATAACTACAGGTGGTGAGATAAGCTGCACAATATAATTGACCTTTCAGTATATTGTTGCACACACACCATCTATTTAGCAAATGCCCTTGTTATCAACAGCAGCCTTTTAAACTCACCTGAGCTAACAGGTATGTGCGCTGGTTACTCTGCTGCGCTTAAAATTTCTTTTTTGGTTTGCTACAATGCCTTTTCTGAAACGTTGTCTCCTTCTGCTGGAACACTGACTTCTTTCATTTAATGCCTGCAGACTATAAAAGAGAACCCAACCCAAAAAGTTTGGTTGATTAGTCTGTGGCATTCTGTTAAACTGTTGCTTATGGCGGTCTCTGTGAGCTTCTCAGCGACATTCAGCCAGCCAGGTATCCTGCCTGCAGTAGATGGAATGTGGCAATGGAACGCTGGCTGCGCTTGTCATAATAGGCTCTGAACCTTTATATACCTGTGCACAGCAGCAGCCACCTTCAGTCTGCTGCTGGACAGCCAGCAGCAGCAGCAGCAGGAGAGGTATGTAATCAGGAGCCCTCCTGCTAAGGGTAGACAGCTGCTCGTTCCACCCCACCCCCCGCCTTAATTGGTTCTCCTCCCTTCCAACGGTGTTGAGGCGGGTGGGAACAGCAGGGGGTGAAGGTGCTGTGTTTAAAGAGGTGGAGTTATGCAGATCTAAAACGCGTGGATTGCAGCAGCAGCAAGCCGAAAAGTGCAGGCATGTAAGGGATCTAGAGGTTGACAACATGTCTTCTTAACGGGAGTCCAGGAGCTCATCTCCACAAATGGACTTTTCAGGATCCTTGGGTGGCTCCGTAGTTTGAAACCAATTCTGGTTATCGCTTCTCGGCCTTTTGGCTAAGATCAAGTGTAGTATCTGTTCTTATCAGTTTAATATCTGATACGTCCCCTATCTGGGGACCATATATTAAATGGATTTTTAGAACAGGGAGATGGAAAAAGAGCTTGCTCTGTCCACTCCACGCATTGACCTGGTATTGCAGTATCTCCAGGACCGGTGCACCCCTTCTTTAATGCAGTTTCTAAAATCAGAAAGAATTGAATTCAATGTTTTTTGTTCATTTTGCTTGTTTGTCGGATTTTGGGATGGACTCTTTGGCTTTGCTTTTCTTCTCCTCATTGGATTTTTCATGTTCAAAGTTGCAGAAGCCAGATTACAAGCTCATTTTGGTTCAACTTCAGCAACTGTGCATTGCATTGCCATGTAATGTGATGCAATGCTATCTTTCTAGCTCTCCCTTTTTACTTCCTTTTGGATAAACAGACATATTAGGCAAGCATTTTGGAGCTTTCACCTAAATAACTACAGGTGGTGAGATAAGCTGCACAATATAATTGACCTTTCAGTATATTGTTGCACACACACCATCTATTTAGCAAATGCCCTTGTTATCAACAGCAGCCTTTTAAACTCACCTGAGCTAACAGGTATGTGCGCTGGTTACTCTGCTGCGCTTAAAATTTCTTTTTTGGTTTGCTACAATGCCTTTTCTGAAACGTTGTCTCCTTCTGCTGGAACACTGACTTCTTTCATTTAATGCCTGCAGACTATAAAAGAGAACCCAACCCAAAAAGTTTGGTTGATTAGTCTGTGACATTCTGTTAAACTGTTGCTTATGGCGGTCTCTGTGAGCTTCTCAGCGACATTCAGCCAGCCAGGTATCCTGCCTGCAGTAGATGGAATGTGGCAATGGAACGCTGGCTGCGCGTGTCATAATAGGCTCTGAGCCTTTATATACCTGTGCACAGCAGCAGCCACCTTCAGTCTGCTGCTGGACAGCCAGCAGCAGCAGCAGCAGGAGAGGTATGTAATCAGGAGCCCTCCTGCTAAGGGTAGACAGCTGCTCGTTCCACCCCACCCCCCGCCTTAATTGGTTCTCCTCCCTTCCAACGGTGTTGAGGCGGGTGGGAACAGCAGGGGGTGAAGGTGCTGTGTTTAAAGAGGTGGAGTTATGCAGATCTAAAACGCGTGGATTGCAGCAGCAGCAAGCCGAAAAGTGCAGGCATGTAAGGGATCTAGAGGTTGACAACATGTCTTCTTAACGGGAGTCCAGGAGCTCATCTCCACAAATGGACTTTTCAGGATCCTTGGGTGGCTCCGTAGTTTGAAACCAATTCTGGTTATCGCTTCTCGGCCTTTTGGCTAAGATCAAGTGTAGTATCTGTTCTTATCAGTTTAATATCTGATACGTCCCCTATCTGGGGACCATATATTAAATGGATTTTTAGAACAGGGAGATGGAAAAAGAGCTTGCTCTGTCCACTCCACGCATTGACCTGGTATTGCAGTATCTCCAGGACCGGTGCACCCCTTCTTTAATGCAGTTTCTAAAATCAGAAAGAATTGAATTCAATGTTTTTTGTTCATTTTGCTTGTTTGTCGGATTTTGGGATGGACTCTTTGGCTTTGCTTTTCTTCTCCTCATTGGATTTTTCATGTTCAAAGTTGCAGAAGCCAGATTACAAGCTCATTTTGGTTCAACTTCAGCAACTGTGCATTGCATTGCCATGTAATGTGATGCAATGCTATCTTTCTAGCTCTCCCTTTTTACTTCCTTTTGGATAAACAGACATATTAGGCAAGCATTTTGGAGCTTTCACCTAAATAACTACAGGTGGTGAGATAAGCTGCACAATATAATTGACCTTTCAGTATATTGTTGCACACACACCATCTATTTAGCAAATGCCCTTGTTATCAACAGCAGCCTTTTAAACTCACCTGAGCTAACAGGTATGTGCACTGGTTACTCTGCTGCGCTTAAAATTTCTTTTTTGGTTTGCTACAATGCCTTTTCTGAAACGTTGTCTCCTTCTGCTGGAACACTGACTTCTTTCATTTAATGCCTGCAGACTATAAAAGAGAACCCAACCCAAAAAGTTTGGTTGATTAGTCTGTGGCATTCTGTTAAACTGTTGCTTATGGCGGTCTCTGTGAGCTTCTCAGCGACATTCAGCCAGCCAGGTATCCTGCCTGCAGTAGATGGAATGTGGCAATGGAACGCTGGCTGCGCGTGTCATAATAGGCTCTGAGCCTTTATATACCTGTGCACAGCAGCAGCCACCTTCAGTCTGCTGCTGGACAGCCAGCAGCAGCAGCAGGAGAGGTATGTAATCAGGAGCCCTCCTGCTAAGGGTAGACAGCTGCTCGTTCCACCCCACCCCCCGCCTTAATTGGTTCTCCTCCCTTCCAATGGTGTTGAGGCGGGTGGGAACAGCAGGGGGTGAAGGTGCTGTGTTTAAAGAGGTGGAGTTATGCAGATCTAAAACGCGTGGATTGCAGCAGCAGCAAGCCGAAAAGTGCAGGCATGTAAGGGATCTAGAGGTTGACAACATGTCTTCTTAACGGGAGTCCAGGAGCTCATCTCCACAAATGGACTTTTCAGGATCCTTGGGTGGCTCCGTAGTTTGAAACCAATTCTGGTTATCGCTTCTCGGCCTTTTGGCTAAGATCAAGTGTAGTATCTGTTCTTATCAGTTTAATATCTGATACGTCCCCTATCTGGGGACCATATATTAAATGGATTTTTAGAACAGGGAGATGGAAAAAGAGCTTGCTCTGTCCACTCCACGCATTGACCTGGTATTGCAGTATCTCCAGGACCGGTGCACCCCTTCTTTAATGCAGTTTCTAAAATCAGAAAGAATTGAATTCAATGTTTTTTGTTCATTTTGCTTGTTTGTCGGATTTTGGGATGGACTCTTTGGCTTTGCTTTTCTTCTCCTCATTGGATTTTTCATGTTCAAAGTTGCAGAAGCCAGATTACAAGCTCATTTTGGTTCAACTTCAGCAACTGTGCATTACATTGCCATGTAATGTGATGCGATGCTATCTTTCTAGCTCTCCCTTTTTACTTCCTTTTGGATAAACAGACATATTAGGCAAGCATTTTGGAGCTTTCACCTAAATAACTACAGGTGGTGAGATAAGCTGCACAATATAATTGACCTTTCAGTATATTGTTGCACACACACCATCTATTTAGCAAATGCCCTTGTTATCAACAGCAGCCTTTTAAACTCACCTGAGCTAACAGGTATGTGCGCTGGTTACTCTGCTGCGCTTAAAATTTCTTTTTTGGTTTGCTACAATGCCTTTTCTGAAACGTTGTCTCCTTCTGCTGGAACACTGACTTCTTTCATTTAATGCCTGCAGACTATAAAAGAGAACCCAACCCAAAAAGTTTGGTTGATTAGTCTGTGGCATTCTGTTAAACTGTTGCTTATGGCGGTCTCTGTGAGCTTCTCAGCGACATTCAGCCAGCCAGGTATCCTGCCTGCAGTAGATGGAATGTGGCAATGGAACGCTGGCTGCGCGTGTCATAATAGGCTCTGAGCCTTTATATACCTGTGCACAGCAGCAGCCACCTTCAGTCTGCTGCTGGACAGCCAGCAGCAGCAACAGCAGGAGAGGTATGTAATCAGGAGCCCTCCTGCTAAGGGTAGACAGCTGCTCGTTCCACCCCACCCCCCGCCTTAATTGGTTCTCCTCCCTTCCAACGGTGTTGAGGCGGGTGGGAACAGCAGGGGGTGAAGGTGCTGTGTTTAAAGAGGTGGAGTTATGCAGATCTAAAACGCGTGGATTGCAGCAGCAGCAAGCCGAAAAGTGCAGGCATGTAAGGGATCTAGAGGTTGACAACATGTCTTCTTAACGGGAGTCCAGGAGCTCATCTCCACAAATGGACTTTTCAGGATCCTTGGGTGGCTCCGTAGTTTGAAACCAATTCTGGTTATCGCTTCTCGGCCTTTTGGCTAAGATCAAGTGTAGTATCTGTTCTTATCAGTTTAATATCTGATACGTCCCCTATCTGGGGACCATATATTAAATGGATTTTTAGAACAGGGAGATGGAAAAAGAGCTTGCTCTGTCCACTCCACGCATTGACCTGGTATTGCAGTATCTCCAGGACCGGTGCACCCCTTCTTTAATGCAGTTTCTAAAATCAGAAAGAATTGAATTCAATGTTTTTTGTTCATTTTGCTTGTTTGTCGGATTTTGGGATGGACTCTTTGGCTTTGCTTTTCTTCTCCTCATTGGATTTTTCATGTTCAAAGTTGCAGAAGCCAGATTACAAGCTCATTTTGGTTCAACTTCAGCAACTGTGCATTGCATTGCCATGTAATGTGATGCAATGCTATCTTTCTAGCTCTCCCTTTTTACTTCCTTTTGGATAAACAGACATATTAGGCAAGCATTTTGGAGCTTTCACCTAAATAACTACAGGTGGTGAGATAAGCTGCACAATATAATTGACCTTTCAGTATATTGTTGCACACACACCATCTATTTAGCAAATGCCCTTGTTATCAACAGCAGCCTTTTAAACTCACCTGAGCAAACAGGTATGTGCGCTGGTTACTCTGCTGCGCTTAAAATTTCTTTTTTGGTTTGCTACAATGCCTTTTCTGAAACGTTGTCTCCTTCTGCTGGAACACTGATTTCTTTCATTTAATGCCTGCAGACTATAAAAGAGAACCCAACCCAAAAAGTTTGGTTGATTAGTCTGTGGCATTCTGTTAAACTGTTGCTTATGGCGGTCTCTGTGAGCTTCTCAGCGACATTCAGCCAGCCAGGTATCCTGCCTGCAGTAGATGGAATGTGGCAATGGAACGCTGGCTGCGCGTGTCATAATAGGCTCTGAGCCTTTATATACCTGTGCACAGCAGCAGCCACCTTCAGTCTTCTGCTGGACAGCCAGCAGCAGCAGCAGCAGGAGAGGTATGTAATCAGGAGCCCTCCTGCTAAGGGTAGACAGCTGCTCGTTCCACCCCACCCCCCGCCTTAATTGGTTCTCCTCCCTTCCAACGGTGTTGAGGCGGGTGGGAACAGCAGGGGGTGAAGGTGCTGTGTTTAAAGAGGTGGAGTTATGCAGATCTAAAACGCGTGGATTGCAGCAGCAGCAAGCCGAAAAGTGCAGGCATGTAAGGGATCTAGAGGTTGACAACATGTCTTCTTAACGGGAGTCCAGGAGCTCATCTCCACAAATGGACTTTTCAGGATCCTTGGGTGGCTCCGTAGTTTGAAACCAATTCTGGTTATCGCTTCTCGGCCTTTTGGCTAAGATCAAGTGTAGTATCTGTTCTTATCAGTTTAATATCTGATACGTCCCCTATCTGGGGACCATATATTAAATGGATTTTTAGAACAGGGAGATGGAAAAAGAGCTTGCTCTGTCCACTCCACGCATTGACCTGGTATTGCAGTATCTCCAGGACCGGTGCACCCCTTCTTTAATGCAGTTTCTAAAATCAGAAAGAATTGAATTCAATGTTTTTTGTTCATTTTGCTTGTTTGTCGGATTTGGGGATGGACTCTTTGGCTTTGCTTTTCTTCTCCTCATTGGATTTTTCATGTTCAAAGTTGCAGAAGCCAGATTACAAGCTCATTTTGGTTCAACTTCAGCAACTGTGCATTGCATTGCCATGTAATGTGATGCAATGCTATCTTTCTAGCTCTCCCTTTTTACTTCCTTTTGGATAAACAGACATATTAGGCAAGCATTTTGGAGCTTTCACCTAAATAACTACAGGTGGTGAGATAAGCTGCACAATATAATTGACCTTTCAGTATATTGTTGCACACACACCATCTATTTAGCAAATGCCCTTGTTATCAACAGCAGCCTTTTAAACTCACCTGAGCTAACAGGTATGTGCGCTGGTTACTCTGCTGCGCTTAAAATTTCTTTTTTGGTTTGCTACAATGCCTTTTCTGAAACGTTGTCTCCTTCTGCTGGAACACTGACTTCTTTCATTTAATGCCTGCAGACTATAAAAGAGAACCCAACCCAAAAAGTTTGGTTGATTAGTCTGTGGCATTCTGTTAAACTGTTGCTTATGGCGGTCTCTGTGAGCTTCTCAGCGACATTCAGCCAGCCAGGTATCCTGCCTGCAGTAGATGGAATGTGGCAATGGAACGCTGGCTGCGCGTGTCATAATAGGCTCTGAGCCTTTATATACCTGTGCACAGCAGCAGCCACCTTCAGTCTGCTGCTGGACAGCCAGCAGCAGCAGGAGAGGTATGTAATCAGGAGCCCTCCTGCTAAGGGTAGACAGCTGCTCGTTCCACCCCACCCCCCGCCTTAATTGGTTCTCCTCCCTTCCAACGGTGTTGAGGCGGGTGGGAACAGCAGGGGGTGAAGGTGCTGTGTTTAAAGAGGTGGAGTTATGCAGATCTAAAACGCGTGGATTGCAGCAGCAGCAAGCCGAAAAGTGCAGGCATGTAAGGGATCTAGAGGTTGACAACATGTCTTCTTAACGGGAGTCCAGGAGCTCATCTCCACAAATGGACTTTTCAGGATCCTTGGGTGGCTCCGTAGTTTGAAACCAATTCTGGTTATCGCTTCTCGGCCTTTTGGCTAAGATCAAGTGTAGTATCTGTTCTTATCAGTTTAATATCTGATACGTCCCCTATCTGGGGACCATATATTAAATGGATTTTTAGAACAGGGAGATGGAAAAAGAGCTTGCTCTGTCCACTCCACGCATTGACCTGGTATTGCAGTATCTCCAGGACCGGTGCACCCCTTCTTTAATGCAGTTTCTAAAATCAGAAAGAATTGAATTCAATGTTTTTTGTTCATTTTGCTTGTTTGTCGGATTTTGGGATGGACTCTTTGGCTTTGCTTTTCTTCTCCTCATTGGATTTTTCATGTTCAAAGTTGCAGAAGCCAGATTACAAGCTCATTTTGGTTCAACTTCAGCAACTGTGCATTGCATTGCCATGTAATGTGATGCAATGCTATCTTTCTAGCTCTCCCTTTTTACTTCCTTTTGGATAAACAGACATATTAGGCAAGCATTTTGGAGCTTTCACCTAAATAACTACAGGTGGTGAGATAAGCTGCACAATATAATTGACCTTTCAGTATATTGTTGCACACACACCATCTATTTAGCAAATGCCCTTGTTATCAACAGCAGCCTTTTAAACTCACCTGAGCTAACAGGTATGTGCGCTGGTTACTCTGCTGCGCTTAAAATTTCTTTTTTGGTTTGCTACAATGCCTTTTCTGAAACGTTGTCTCCTTCTGCTGGAACACTGACTTCTTTCATTTAATGCCTGCAGACTATAAAAGAGAACCCAACCCAAAAAGTTTGGTTGATTAGTCTGTGGCATTCTGTTAAACTGTTGCTTATGGCGGTCTCTGTGAGCTTCTCAGCGACATTCAGCCAGCCAGGTATCCTGCCTGCAGTAGATGGAATGTGGCAATGGAACGCTGGCTGCGCGTGTCATAATAGGCTCTGAGCCTTTATATACCTGTGCACAGCAGCAGCCACCTTCAGTCTGCTGCTGGACAGCCAGCAGCAGCAGCAGCAGGAGAGGTATGTAATCAGGAGCCCTCCTGCTAAGGGTAGACAGCTGCTCGTTCCACCCCACCCCCCGCCTTAATTGGTTCTCCTCCCTTCCAATGGTGTTGAGGCGGGTGGGAACAGCAGGGGGTGAAGGTGCTGTGTTTAAAGAGGTGGAGTTATGCAGATCTAAAACGCGTGGATTGCAGCAGCAGCAAGCCGAAAAGTGCAGGCATGTAAGGGATCTAGAGGTTGACAACATGTCTTCTTAACGGGAGTCCAGGAGCTCATCTGCACAAATGGACTTTTCAGGATCCTTGGGTGGCTCCGTAGTTTGAAACCAATTCTGGTTATCGCTTCTCGGCCTTTTGGCTAAGATACCACATCTTGCCAGAAGGATTCTAAGCCAATCGTGCCCTTGGCCTTGAGGCATCGGCGGTGTAAAAGCCGTCTTAAGCCTCATGCTGCTTTAGGGGGCAGATACGCAAAGAAACCAAGAAGGCGATCGACCCTATCTACCTTTTGAAGATGACATCAGCAGTAGCGGCCGCAGTGCGCTATGCCAGAGCTGGTGACCTTCGCATCAAGAACTCTTTCAAGATCGAAGTGGACGATGCATCCAAGGAGAAGATGACCTTGAAGTTTTTCGTGAGGAGAGTGCTGCTGGAGATCCTAGGAGTAAAGAGGGAAGACATCCTGGCCCTTCAAGATCGCCCCGGTTCCTTCACTTTGACTCTGGAGTCGGAGTATGCGTGCCAGAACCTCTTCCGCCAGATTCACCTGCACCTTTCAGATGAGGATCTTAAAGGACTCACCTTTGTCATCCTTTACTCCGGTGGAGAGAAGCCGCTCGTGGTTCAGATGAGCAACCCTCATGTTCCCTTAGTTAATATTATTTGCTTTCTTCAAAACTATTTCCCAGAACTGCGGTATTCCCACAAGGTCATGAATGAGGAAAACCTCTGGACGGGAAAGCATAAATTTTTTGTTAAATTTTGTGAAGATCCAAATGGCATTGGTGGTCAGCGTCATCCTCCGTCAAGTTTCCTGATCGGTAGGGAGCGGGGGCGCCTCTTCTACCCGGACATGCCCCTCTTCTGCCGGAAATGCATGTGTTTCGGTCACACTTATGAGAACTGCAAGGAGGAGGTGGCAATCTGTAAGAAGTGCTACAAGCATGGACATGCCACAATGGACTGTACCAATGAGATGGTGTGCAACATCTGCCGGGTCCCAGGTCACTCCTTCCGGGAGTGTCCTTTGAAGAAAAAGGCGGAAACCTATGCTGAAACGCTGGCAAAGCAACCTGCCCGTGTGCCTCCATCTGCTCCCGGGGGGCAGAGGCAACCCTCTGCTGTTCCTGCTCCTGCGGGTGCGTCTACAGCGCGGGGGCAGTCTTCTAGCTCTCCAGTACCTGCTCCACAGACCAAGCCTGCTAGTACATCAGGTGGTACGTCTGCACCTGCTGCACAGAGGAAGCCAACCAACCCTCCTGCTCCTGCTGCTAAGGGGGGTCCCACCGGTGCTCCTGTATCTACTGTGCGAACACAACCCCCTGTAGGCGGGTCCACAAGCACTTCAGTGCCTGCTGCACAGGGAAAACCTGCCAGTTCTCCTATTCCTGCTGCGCATAAGCCCACGTCTATGCAGAAACCTCCAGCTGAGAAACCTGTCCGTCCTGAGAGGAGGGAAGCTTCATCTAAGGACTGGGCTGCTGATTCTGATCCGGGTGATATGGTGGTGGAGGGGAGTCCCTCTGCTGAAATCGGGACATTTAGCTCGGAGGAAGAAGCAATGGAGCTGGAAACTCGTAGGAAAAGGAAAACAGATGATAGGTCTGATGAGAATGTGGCCAGGGAGACTTCCAAGAAGTGTCCATTAAAACCAAGTCTTCTGCAATACAAGCCAATGGCTCCCGCTGCCCCTCCTGAGGAGCCAAGGCCTTCAGACCCTATAAACATTTCTTTTTCGGACTCAGAAGTGCAGAGCCCGTTAACATCGGTGGGCTTTATGTCTGATTCTGACAGTAGTGTGACCTGAACTAACCTATCATGACCTCATCAATTAAAGTAGCCTCGCTCAATGTGAGGAGTATAAGGGGCTCTACAAGAAGGGCTGCTTTGTTTTCCTACCTGTCAACAGTGGACTGTGATGTCTTTTGTTTGCAAGAATGTAACATTGACTTTGATATGAATTATGCAGATTTAAGAAAAGATTGGCCTCATGGGCCCTCTATCTGGTCCGGAGATAATGAAAATCGTTCCTCTGGCATTGGAGTGCTGTTTAGGTCGCATGACTTTAAAATCAACTCTTTTGTGGACATTTCTTCTGGACGTGCTCTTTTCTTAAATATTAGTTTTAAAGGTGTGGACTTTAGACTTTTGAACATTTATGCTTCTCCGGTGAAGGAAGAGAGACATCAGTTGTTTGAAGATGTGCAATATTACCTACCTGGTTCATCGCCTCTGATGTTCTGTGGGGATTTCAATTGTGTCTTGCCTGGTGAAGGGAGAAGCGGGAGTTCCACCGTTCCTAAAAAAGACAAAACAGAGAAACAACTAAAGGATTTGTTAACTGATTTTTTTCTTAGAGACTCCTGGAAAGAGATCCGTAGTAATGATCCCGGTTATACTTGGGAGAACTCTTCTTCTAAATCTCGTATTGATTTTATTTTCATGTCCCAATATGTGAATGTCAAATCTGTTGTCTTAATCCCAAACATTTTTTCAGATCATAAGATGTTGCTATCAGAGTTAGAATTACCTGGGCTTGTCAAGGCAAGAGGAGTTTGGAGGCTAAATACAACATTGTTACAAGATCCTAAGGTAAGAACAGATTTTAAAGCGTTTTTTAATTATTTAAGAACAAAACAACAAAAATTTTTAACTCTGCTAGAATGGTGGGAATACAGCAAGATGAAGATAAAAAGTTTTTTTATCAAGGTCAGCATAGCCAATGCAAGAGAAAAGTCCGCTTGGCATAAAAGGCTTATTACTAAATTGCAGACCTGTTATCAACTAAGAGATGTGGGACTTGAAATGGATGATTTAATTGAAGCAACAAAAAAAGAAATTAAAAAGAGTATAGAGTCGAAGGGTAAGGAAATAATTTATAACTCAAAAATTGAAGTGATGGAGAAAAATGAAAAGTGCTCAAGATTTTTTTTTAAAAAAGTAGTTGCTGCTAAGGAAATGATAACAGAATTAGAGGGTGAAACTACAACTGAAGGTATGCTCAACCAAGCTCACCAGTTTTATCAGCAGCTTTTTAATGAGAAAACTATAGACCAGTCTTTTACTGAAGATGCCCTTAATTCATTAAAAAATAGTCTGAGCCGCGAAGACCAAGAATTGTTATGCACTGAAGTCACCTTGTCGGAAGTAGATGCTGCTATCAAAAGTTTTTCCTATGGGAAAACCCCTGGTTCTGACGGTTTGCCTGTTGAATTTTATCGTGAATTTTGGAATTTTTTAAAACCCGACTTGTTTTTAGTAATCAAAGAAGCTTTTAAGTGTGATATCCTGCCTATATCTTGGAGAAGTGGTCTGGTCTCCCTGATTTTTAAAAAAGGAGCCAAATCCCATCTGGCAAACTGGAGACCAATCACACTGTTGAATGTTGATTACAAGTTGATGTCCAAAATTTTAGTGAACCGTTTTAAAAAAGTTTTATCCAAAGTTATTTATGAAGACCAGGTATGTGGGGTGCCAGGAAGAGGAGTTGCGGAGCATCTCAATACCATCCGCGATGTCATATGGTACCAGCAATCCAGGAAGCAAGACTTAGCAATTTTATCGTTGGATTTTCAAAAGGCTTTTGATCGTGTCTCTCATTGTTTTTTATGGTTGGTTTTAAAAAAAATGGGCTTCCCTGAAATTTTTATCAAGCAAGTGGCACTTTTATATAAGAACTCTTTTAGTAAAATTTTAATCAATGGATTTTTGTCTAATGAAGTGTTTTTGCATTCAGGTGTGAAGCAAGGCTGCCCTTTGTCCCCAGTGCTATTTATATGTGCAATAGAGCCTCTTTTATCTATGCTACGAGAGGATAAAGTGATTAAAGGTGTCCCTATCCCTGGAGGACATGGAAGAGATGTGAAGGTAATGGGCTACATGGATGATATTACTATTTTTTGTTCATCACCTGCCGCTCTCAGGAGAGCTATAAGAACGACCAATTTTTTTTGTGAAGCCTCAGGTTTTAAGTTAAACATTGAGAAATGTGATTGTTTTGTCCGTGGCAATTGGGCGGATGTGTCCATCCCTGATCTCCCGATGCAGTCAGAGAAGATTAAAATTCTGGGCGTGATTTTTGATCGACAGAATGATGGAATGAAGAGCTGGGATGGAGTAAGGGACAAAATACAAAAGAAGATTGACTTTTGGAAATTAAGAAAATTAACAATCGAAGGTAAAGTTTTAATTATTAAGGCCCTTCTGCTTCCTGTCATGTTATATCTCAGTTATGTTTATCCCCCAAGTGACCTTACAGCGAGAAGATTACAGAGAATGCTGTTTGAATTTGTGTGGAACTCTAAGTTCGAAAAGGTGAAGAGAGAAACAATGTACAAGATGCACCACCTTGGTGGTAAGGATGTTCCCAACGTCAAACTGTTTTTATACTCCAAGTTTTTTAGCCTCTGTTTTAAATATATGTTTGCTTCAAGCCCTTGGGCACATTTTTTAAGATATGCAGCTGGCCACATTTTTAGGAGGCGAAAGTGGATATCCATTTCTTTAACAAGCCCAGTGTTGTTATCACCTCCACAACAATATGCCATCCTGGAGAAAGTTATCAGATTATATGGCCTAGATTCTTTTGAGATGGAGACATTGAAGAATGCAAGGAAGCTGCTGCAGCAATTAAAAAAGAAAGAAACTTTGACGCCCATAAGCCATTATTCATATAGCAGAGTCACTAAAATATGGAATTTAACAAATGCACCTTACCTGATGAATCAACATAAAGACTTAGCTTGGATGATTGTGCAGGAATGTTTACCGACTCGTGATTTCCAGTATAAAAGAAGACTGAGCACTATACAAACCTGCCCGAGGCATCAGTGCAATAATGATGAGACTACTATGCACCTTATTTGGAATTGTGATTTTGCACAGCAAGTGTGGAAAGACTGTGGTGAGCTTTTAAAATTTTTATCTGGTCTTAATTTTTTAAGCCATGAAGTGGTTTTATATGGGATTTTACCAAACATGACGAAAGAAAAAGAGAGAGTTTTATGGTGCACTTTGAGTTGTGTTAAAAGTGCTCTATGGAAGACCAGAAACATATTGTTGTTTAAAAGAGACTATATAGAAGTCAAGGATTGTATAAGACTGGCATTAAGTGAAATTTATATGTACTACCTAATGGATATGAAGAAGTTTGGAAAGAAAAGAGCCCTGAGTATATGGAACTATCACCTATGGAAGATGTTATTTTAAAGCTCTGAAGAAAAGATAAAGACTACGATATTTTAAATATAAACGCAAAATCTGTTCTTATCAGTTTAATATCTGATACGTCCCCTATCTGGGGACCATATATTAAATGGATTTTTAGAACAGGGAGATGGAAAAAGAGCTTGCTCTGTCCACTCCACGCATTGACCTGGTATTGCAGTATCTCCAGGACCGGTGCACCCCTTCTTTAATGCAGTTTCTAAAATCAGAAAGAATTGAATTCAATGTTTTTTGTTCATTTTGCTTGTTTGTCGGATTTTGGGATGGACTCTTTGGCTTTGCTTTTCTTCTCCTCATTGGATTTTTCATGTTCAAAGTTGCAGAAGCCAGATTACAAGCTCATTTTGGTTCAACTTCAGCAACTGTGCATTGCATTGCCATGTAATGTGATGCGATGCTATCTTTCTAGCTCTCCCTTTTTACTTCCTTTTGGATAAACAGACATATTAGGCAAGCATTTTGGAGCTTTCACCTAAATAACTACAGGTGGTGAGATAAGCTGCACAATATAATTGACCTTTCAGTATATTGTTGCACACACACCATCTATTTAGCAAATGCCCTTGTTATCAACAGCAGCCTTTTAAACTCACCTGAGCTAACAGGTATGTGCGCTGGTTACTCTGCTGCGCTTAAAATTTCTTTTTTGGTTTGCTACAATGCCTTTTCTGAAACGTTGTCTCCTTCTGCTGGAACACTGACTTCTTTCATTTAATGCCTGCAGACTATAAAAGAGAACCCAACCCAAAAAGTTTGGTTGATTAGTCTGTGGCATTCTGTTAAACTGTTGCTTATGGCGGTCTCTGTGAGCTTCTCAGCGACATTCAGCCAGCCAGGTATCCTGCCTGCAGTAGATGGAATGTGGCAATGGAACGCTGGCTGCGCGTGTCATAATAGGCTCTGAGCCTTTATATACCTGTGCACAGCAGCAGCCACCTTCAGTCTGCTGCTGGACAGCCAGCAGCAGCAACAGCAGGAGAGGTATGTAATCAGGAGCCCTCCTGCTAAGGGTAGACAGCTGCTCGTTCCACCCCACCCCCCGCCTTAATTGGTTCTCCTCCCTTCCAACGGTGTTGAGGCGGGTGGGAACAGCAGGGGGTGAAGGTGCTGTGTTTAAAGAGGTGGAGTTATGCAGATCTAAAACGCGTGGATTGCAGCAGCAGCAAGCCGAAAAGTGCAGGCATGTAAGGGATCTAGAGGTTGACAACATGTCTTCTTAACGGGAGTCCAGGAGCTCATCTCCACAAATGGACTTTTCAGGATCCTTGGGTGGCTCCGTAGTTTGAAACCAATTCTGGTTATCGCTTCTCGGCCTTTTGGCTAAGATCAAGTGTAGTATCTGTTCTTATCAGTTTAATATCTGATACGTCCCCTATCTGGGGACCATATATTAAATGGATTTTTAGAACAGGGAGATGGAAAAAGAGCTTGCTCTGTCCACTCCACGCATTGACCTGGTATTGCAGTATCTCCAGGACCGGTGCACCCCTTCTTTAATGCAGTTTCTAAAATCAGAAAGAATTGAATTCAATGTTTTTTGTTCATTTTGCTTGTTTGTCGGATTTTGGGATGGACTCTTTGGCTTTGCTTTTCTTCTCCTCATTGGATTTTTCATGTTCAAAGTTGCAGAAGCCAGATTACAAGCTCATTTTGGTTCAACTTCAGCAACTGTGCATTGCATTGCCATGTAATGTGATGCAATGCTATCTTTCTAGCTCTCCCTTTTTACTTCCTTTTGGATAAACAGACATATTAGGCAAGCATTTTGGAGCTTTCACCTAAATAACTACAGGTGGTGAGATAAGCTGCACAATATAATTGACCTTTCAGTATATTGTTGCACACACACCATCTATTTAGCAAATACCCTTGTTATCAACAGCAGCCTTTTAAACTCACCTGAGCTAACAGGTATGTGCGCTGGTTACTCTGCTGCGCTTAAAATTTCTTTTTTGGTTTGCTACAATGCCTTTTCTGAAACGTTGTCTCCTTCTGCTGGAACACTGACTTCTTTCATTTAATGCCTGCAGACTATAAAAGAGAACCCAACCCAAAAAGTTTGGTTGATTAGTCTGTGGCATTCTGTTAAACTGTTGCTTATGGCGGTCTCTGTGAGCTTCTCAGCGACATTCAGCCAGCCAGGTATCCTGCCTGCAGTAGATGGAATGTGGCAATGGAACGCTGGCTGCGCGTGTCATAATAGGCTCTGAGCCTTTATATACCTGTGCACAGCAGCAGCCACCTTCAGTCTGCTGCTGGACAGCCAGCAGCAGCAGCAGCAGGAGAGGTATGTAATCAGGAGCCCTCCTGCTAAGGGTAGACAGCTGCTCGTTCCACCCCACCCCCCGCCTTAATTGGTTCTCCTCCCTTCCAACGGTGTTGAGGCGGGTGGGAACAGCAGGGGGTGAAGGTGCTGTGTTTAAAGAGGTGGAGTTATGCAGATCTAAAACGCGTGGATTGCAGCAGCAGCAAGCCGAAAAGTGCAGGCATGTAAGGGATCTAGAGGTTGACAACATGTCTTCTTAACGGGAGTCCAGGAGCTCATCTCCACAAATGGACTTTTCAGGATCCTTGGGTGGCTCCGTAGTTTGAAACCAATTCTGGTTATCGCTTCTCGGCCTTTTGGCTAAGATCAAGTGTAGTATCTGTTCTTATCAGTTTAATATCTGATACGTCCCCTATCTGGGGACCATATATTAAATGGATTTTTAGAACAGGGAGATGGAAAAAGAGCTTGCTCTGTCCACTCCACGCATTGACCTGGTATTGCAGTATCTCCAGGACCGGTGCACCCCTTCTTTAATGCAGTTTCTAAAATCAGAAAGAATTGAATTCAATGTTTTTTGTTCATTTTGCTTGTTTGTCGGATTTGGGGATGGACTCTTTGGCTTTGCTTTTCTTCTCCTCATTGGATTTTTCATGTTCAAAGTTGCAGAAGCCAGATTACAAGCTCATTTTGGTTCAACTTCAGCAACTGTGCATTGCATTGCCATGTAATGTGATGCAATGCTATCTTTCTAGCTCTCCCTTTTTACTTCCTTTTGGATAAACAGACATATTAGGCAAGCATTTTGGAGCTTTCACCTAAATAACTACAGGTGGTGAGATAAGCTGCACAATATAATTGACCTTTCAGTATATTGTTGCACACACACCATCTATTTAGCAAATGCCCTTGTTATCAACAGCAGCCTTTTAAACTCACCTGAGCTAACAGGTATGTGCGCTGGTTACTCTGCTGCGCTTAAAATTTCTTTTTTGGTTTGCTACAATGCCTTTTCTGAAACGTTGTCTCCTTCTGCTGGAACACTGACTTCTTTCATTTAATGCCTGCAGACTATAAAAGAGAACCCAACCCAAAAAGTTTGGTTGATTAGTCTGTGGCATTCTGTTAAACTGTTGCTTATGGCGGTCTCTGTGAGCTTCTCAGCGACATTCAGCCAGCCAGGTATCCTGCCTGCAGTAGATGGAATGTGGCAATGGAACGCTGGCTGCGCGTGTCATAATAGGCTCTGAGCCTTTATATACCTGTGCACAGCAGCAGCCACCTTCAGTCTGCTGCAGGACAGCCAGCAGCAGCAGCAGCAGGAGAGGTATGTAATCAGGAGCCCTCCTGCTAAGGGTAGACAGCTGCTCGTTCCACCCCACCCCCCGCCTTAATTGGTTCTTCTCCCTTCCAACGGTGTTGAGGCGGGTGGGAACAGCAGGGGGTGAAGGTGCTGTGTTTAAAGAGGTGGAGTTATGCAGATCTAAAACGCGTGGATTGCAGCAGCAGCAAGCCGAAAAGTGCAGGCATGTAAGGGATCTAGAGGTTGACAACATGTCTTCTTAACGGGAGTCCAGGAGCTCATCTCCACAAATGGACTTTTCAGGATCCTTGGGTGGCTCCGTAGTTTGAAACCAATTCTGGTTATCGCTTCTCGGCCTTTTGGCTAAGATCAAGTGTAGTATCTGTTCTTATCAGTTTAATATCTGATACGTCCCCTATCTGGGGACCATATATTAAATGGATTTTTAGAACAGGGAGATGGAAAAAGAGCTTGCTCTGTCCACTCCACGCATTGACCTGGTATTGCAGTATCTCCAGGACCGGTGCACCCCTTCTTTAATGCAGTTTCTAAAATCAGAAAGAATTGAATTCAATGTTTTTTGTTCATTTTGCTTGTTTGTCGGATTTTGGGATGGACTCTTTGGCTTTGCTTTTCTTCTCCTCATTGGATTTTTCATGTTCAAAGTTGCAGAAGCCAGATTACAAGCTCATTTTGGTTCAACTTCAGCAACTGTGCATTGCATTGCCATGTAATGTGATGCAATGCTATCTTTCTAGCTCTCCCTTTTTACTTCCTTTTGGATAAACAGACATATTAGGCAAGCATTTTGGAGCTTTCACCTAAATAACTACAGGTGGTGAGATAAGCTGCACAATATAATTGACCTTTCAGTATATTGTTGCACACACACCATCTATTTAGCAAATGCCCTTGTTATCAACAGCAGCCTTTTAAACTCACCTGAGCTAACAGGTATGTGCGCTGGTTACTCTGCTGCGCTTAAAATTTCTTTTTTGGTTTGCTACAATGCCTTTTCTGAAACGTTGTCTCCTTCTGCTGGAACACTGACTTCTTTCATTTAATGCCTGCAGACTATAAAAGAGAACCCAACCCAAAAAGTTTGGTTGATTAGTCTGTGGCATTCTGTTAAACTGTTGCTTATGGCGGTCTCTGTGAGCTTCTCAGCGACATTCAGCCAGCCAGGTATCCTGCCTGCAGTAGATGGAATGTGGCAATGGAACGCTGGCTGCGCGTGTCATAATAGGCTCTGAGCCTTTATATACCTGTGCACAGCAGCAGCCACCTTCAGTCTGCTGCTGGACAGCCAGCAGCAGCAGCAGCAGGAGAGGTATGTAATCAGGAGCCCTCCTGCTAAGGGTAGACAGCTGCTCGTTCCACCCCACCCCCCGCCTTAATTGGTTCTCCTCCCTTCCAATGGTGTTGAGGCGGGTGGGAACAGCAGGGGGTGAAGGTGCTGTGTTTAAAGAGGTGGAGTTATGCAGATCTAAAACGCGTGGATTGCAGCAGCAGCAAGCCGAAAAGTGCAGGCATGTAAGGGATCTAGAGGTTGACAACATGTCTTCTTAACGGGAGTCCAGGAGCTCATCTCCACAAATGGACTTTTCAGGATCCTTGGGTGGCTCCGTAGTTTGAAACCAATTCTGGTTATCGCTTCTCGGCCTTTTGGCTAAGATCAAGTGTAGTATCTGTTCTTATCAGTTTAATATCTGATACGTCCCCTATCTGGGGACCATATATTAAATGGATTTTTAGAACAGGGAGATGGAAAAAGAGCTTGCTCTGTCCACTCCACGCATTGACCTGGTATTGCAGTATCTCCAGGACCGGTGCACCCCTTCTTTAATGCAGTTTCTAAAATCAGAAAGAATTGAATTCAATGTTTTTTGTTCATTTTACTTGTTTGTCGGATTTTGGGATGGACTCTTTGGCTTTGCTTTTCTTCTCCTCATTGGATTTTTCATGTTCAAAGTTGCAGAAGCCAGATTACAAGCTCATTTTGGTTCAACTTCAGCAACTGTGCATTGCATTGCCATGTAATGTGATGCAATGCTATCTTTCTAGCTCTCCCTTTTTACTTCCTTTTGGATAAACAGACATATTAGGCAAGCATTTTGGAGCTTTCACCTAAATAACTACAGGTGGTGAGATAAGCTGCACAATATAATTGACCTTTCAGTATATTGTTGCACACACACCATCTATTTAGCAAATGCCCTTGTTATCAACAGCAGCCTTTTAAACTCACCTGAGCTAACAGGTATGTGCGCTGGTTACTCTGCTGCGCTTAAAATTTCTTTTTTGGTTTGCTACAATGCCTTTTCTGAAACGTTGTCTCCTTCTGCTGGAACACTGACTTCTTTCATTTAATGCCTGCAGACTATAAAAGAGAACCCAACCCAAAAAGTTTGGTTGATTAGTCTGTGGCATTCTGTTAAACTGTTGCTTATGGCGGTCTCTGTGAGCTTCTCAGCGACATTCAGCCAGCCAGGTATCCTGCCTGCAGTAGATGGAATGTGGCAATGGAACGCTGGCTGCGCGTGTCATAATAGGCTCTGAGCCTTTATATACCTGTGCACAGCAGCAGCCACCTTCAGTCTGCTGCTGGACAGCCAGCAGCAGCAGCAGCAGGAGAGGTATGTAATCAGGAGCCCTCCTGCTAAGGGTAGACAGCTGCTCGTTCCACCCCACCCCCCGCCTTAATTGGTTCTCCTCCCTTCCAACGGTGTTGAGGCGGGTGGGAACAGCAGGGGGTGAAGGTGCTGTGTTTAAAGAGGTGGAGTTATGCAGATCTAAAACGCGTGGATTGCAGCAGCAGCAAGCCGAAAAGTGCAGGCATGTAAGGGATCTAGAGGTTGACAACATGTCTTCTTAACGGGAGTCCAGGAGCTCATCTCCACAAATGGACTTTTCAGGATCCTTGGGTGGCTCCGTAGTTTGAAACCAATTCTGGTTATCGCTTCTCGGCCTTTTGGCTAAGATCAAGTGTAGTATCTTTCGAAAAGGTGGTTTTGGATGTTGGCCGCCCTAGTAGATTGATACATTATGCACACTGGGGTTTAGGCGCTTGTTAGTACGCCAGGTGGCTAATATAGTCATCTGGTGGAAAGCATGGCCCCCCAGGATCGACGCCATTGGGCCGGGGAAGATCGAAAGCCCGAAGTGTGAAGTGCCCCAGGAGCGGTGACCCTGGGGTGCCTTAACTCACTGGGATTGGGAACCCCACTTGAGTTTATGGCACATTTGCACAAGCACTTCAAATTTTCTTTCTTCGCACACACCCTTATTCCGGGCCTTCTGGCCTTAGGATGGGGAATTTTTCAATTCCCGGTCGAAGGTCCGGGCAGTATTATACTGTGAAACCTTCACTATTTATTTAATTTCTTTGTCACTGTGTGTCCACTTATTCACGTGTGTCACGTCCTACTAGGATTTTGTCGGGATGCGGTTCCCTTACGGGTTCCTCTCTTGGCAGGTCTAGGGGGGGAGTGTGTGGCCATCAGGTTCCGCTCCCCCCTGAACCCCCCTGGCTCTCCTCTTTCGGGAGGAGAGCATTGTTGGCTCCCCTCTTCCGGGAGGGGAGCACAGTCTTTGGCTCCCAGTGCCTTGCTCGGGTGAGAACTCGGGCAGGTGCTGGGGGTAAGATTGGGTCGCCTCTGGCTTCGGCTGGAGGTGGCTTTTTGTCCCTGTTCCTCGCTGTGGCCTTTTGGCTCGGAGGGACGGGGAATGGTTTGGGGGACCCTTCTCCTTTTGGAGAGGGTTTCAAGAAGACCAGCATCCTAGTGCACTTTTTTTGTGGCACTTGTCACTTTTTTAAGCGCACTCGGGTTTTGTACACGAATTCGGGCTTTCAAAAAAAGAAAAAATCTGTTCTTATCAGTTTAATATCTGATACGTCCCCTATCTGGGGACCATATATTAAATGGATTTTTAGAACAGGGAGATGGAAAAAGAGCTTGCTCTGTCCACTCCACGCATTGACCTGGTATTGCAGTATCTCCAGGACCGGTGCACCCCTTCTTTAATGCAGTTTCTAAAATCAGAAAGAATTGAATTCAATGTTTTTTGTTCATTTTGCTTGTTTGTCGGATTTTGGGATGGACTCTTTGGCTTTGCTTTTCTTCTCCTCATTGGATTTTTCATGTTCAAAGTTGCAGAAGCCAGATTACAAGCTCATTTTGGTTCAACTTCAGCAACTGTGCATTGCATTGCCATGTAATGTGATGCAATGCTATCTTTCTAGCTCTCCCTTTTTACTTCCTTTTGGATAAACAGACATATTAGGCAAGCATTTTGGAGCTTTCACCTAAATAACTACAGGTGGTGAGATAAGCTGCACAATATAATTGACCTTTCAGTATATTGTTGCACACACACCATCTATTTAGCAAATGCCCTTGTTATCAACAGCAGCCTTTTAAACTCACCTGAGCTAACAGGTATGTGCACTGGTTACTCTGCTGCGCTTAAAATTTCTTTTTTGGTTTGCTACAATGCCTTTTCTGAAACGTTGTCTCCTTCTGCTGGAACACTGACTTCTTTCATTTAATGCCTGCAGACTATAAAAGAGAACCCAACCCAAAAAGTTTGGTTGATTAGTCTGTGGCATTCTGTTAAACTGTTGCTTATGGCGGTCTCTGTGAGCTTCTCAGCGACATTCACCCAGCCAGGTATCCTGCCTGCAGTAGATGGAATGTGGCAATGGAACGCTGGCTGCGCGTGTCATAATAGGCTCTGAGCCTTTATATACCTGTGCACAGCAGCAGCCACCTTCAGTCTGCTGCTGGACAGCCAGCAGCAGCAGCAGCAAGAGAGGTATGTAATCAGGAGCCCTCCTGCTAAGGGTAGACAGCTGCTCGTTCCACCCCACCCCCCGCCTTAATTGGTTCTCCTCCCTTCCAACGGTGTTGAGGCGGGTGGGAACAGCAGGGGGTGAAGGTGCTGTGTTTAAAGAGGTGGAGTTATGCAGATCTAAAACGCGTGGATTGCAGCAGCAGCAAGCCGAAAAGTGCAGGCATGTAAGGGATCTAGAGGTTGACAACATGTCTTCTTAACGGGAGTCCAGGAGCTCATCTCCACAAATGGACTTTTCAGGATCCTTGGGTGGCTCCGTAGTTTGAAACCAATTCTGGTTATCGCTTCTCGGCCTTTTGGCTAAGATCAAGTGTAGTAACTGTTCTTATCAGTTTAATATCTGATACGTCCCCTATCTGGGGACCATATATTAAATGGATTTTTAGAACAGGGAGATGGAAAAAGAGCTTGCTCTGTGCACTCCACGCATTGACCTGGTATTGCAGTATCTCCAGGACCGGTGCACCCCTTCTTTAATGCAGTTTCTAAAATCAGAAAGAATTGAATTCAATGTTTTTTGTTCATTTTGCTTGTTTGTCGGATTTTGGGATGGACTCTTTGGCTTTGCTTTTCTTCTCCTCATTGGATTTTTCATGTTCAAAGTTGCAGAAGCCAGATTACAAGCTCATTTTGGTTCAACTTCAGCAACTGTGCATTGCATTGCCATGTAATGTGATGCAATGCTATCTTTCTAGCTCTCCCTTTTTACTTCCTTTTGGATAAACAGACATATTAGGCAAGCATTTTGGAGCTTTCACCTAAATAACTACAGGTGGTGAGATAAGCTGCACAATATAATTGACCTTTCAGTATATTGTTGCACACACACCATCTATTTAGCAAATGCCCTTGTTATCAACAGCAGCCTTTTAAACTCACCTGAGCTAACAGGTATGTGCGCTGGTTACTCTGCTGCGCTTAAAATTTCTTTTTTGGTTTGCTACAATGCCTTTTCTGAAACGTTGTCTCCTTCTGCTGGAACACTGACTTCTTTCATTTAATGCCTGCAGACTATAAAAGAGAACCCAACCCAAAAAGTTTGGTTGATTAGTCTGTGGCATTCTGTTAAGCTGTTGCTTATGGCGGTCTCTGTGAGCTTCTCAGCGACATTCAGCCAGCCAGGTATCCTGCCTGCAGTAGATGGAATGTGGCAATGGAACGCTGGCTGCGCGTGTCATAATAGGCTCTGAGCCTTTATATACCTGTGCACAGCAGCAGCCACCTTCAGTCTGCTGCTGGACAGCCAGCAGCAGCAGCAGCAGGAGAGGTATGTAATCAGGAGCCCTCCTGCTAAGGGTAGACAGCTGCTCGTTCCACCCCACCCCCCGCCTTAATTGGTTCTCCTCCCTTCCAACGGTGTTGAGGCGGGTGGGAACAGCAGGGGGTGAAGGTGCTGTGTTTAAAGAGGTGGAGTTATGCAGATCTAAAACGCGTGGATTGCAGCAGCAGCAAGCCGAAAAGTGCAGGCATGTAAGGGATCTAGAGGTTGACAACATGTCTTCTTAACGGGAGTCCAGGAGCTCATCTCCACAAATGGACTTTTCAGGATCCTTGGGTGGCTCCGTAGTTTGAAACCAATTCTGGTTATCGCTTCTCGGCCTTTTGGCTAAGATCAAGTGTAGTATCTGTTCTTATCAGTTTAATATCTGATACGTCCCCTATCTGGGGACCATATATTAAATGGATTTTTAGAACAGGGAGATGGAAAAAGAGCTTGCTCTGTCCACTCCACGCATTGACCTGGTATTGCAGTATCTCCAGGACCGGTGCACCCCTTCTTTAATGCAGTTTCTAAAATCAGAAAGAATTGAATTCAATGTTTTTTGTTCATTTTGCTTGTTTGTCGGATTTTGGGATGGACTCTTTGGCTTTGCTTTTCTTCTCCTCATTGGATTTTTCATGTTCAAAGTTGCAGAAGCCAGATTACAAGCTCATTTTGGTTCAACTTCAGCAACTGTGCATTGCATTGCCATGTAATGTGATGCAATGCTATCTTTCTAGCTCTCCCTTTTTACTTCCTTTTGGATAAACAGACATATTAGGCAAGCATTTTGGAGCTTTCACCTAAATAACTACAGGTGGTGAGATAAGCTGCACAATATAATTGACCCTTCAGTATATTGTTGCACACACACCATCTATTTAGCAAATGCCCTTGTTATCAACAGCAGCCTTTTAAACTCACCTGAGCTAACAGGTATGTGCGCTGGTTACTCTGCTGCGCTTAAAATTTCTTTTTTGGTTTGCTACAATGCCTTTTCTGAAACGTTGTCTCCTTCTGCTGGAACACTGACTTCTTTCATTTAATGCCTGCAGACTATAAAAGAGAACCCAACCCAAAAAGTTTGGTTGATTAGTCTGTGGCATTCTGTTAAACTGTTGCTTATGGCGGTCTCTGTGAGCTTCTCAGCGACATTCAGCCAGCCAGGTATCCTGCGTGCAGTAGATGGAATGTGGCAATGGAACGCTGGCTGCGCGTGTCATAATAGGCTCTGAGCCTTTATATACCTGTGCACAGCAGCAGCCACCTTCAGTCTGCTGCTGGACAGCCAGCAGCAGCAGCAGCAGGAGAGGTATGTAATCAGGAGCCCTCCTGCTAAGGGTAGACAGCTGCTCGTTCCACCCCACCCCCCGCCTTAATTGGTTCTCCTCCCTTCCAACGGTGTTGAGGCGGGTGGGAACAGCAGGGGGTGAAGGTGCTGTGTTTAAAGAGGTGGAGTTATGCAGATCTAAAACGCGTGGATTGCAGCAGCAGCAAGCCGAAAAGTGCAGGCATGTAAGGGATCTAGAGGTTGACAACATGTCTTCTTAACGGGAGTCCAGGAGCTCATCTCCACAAATGGACTTTTCAGGATCCTTGGGTGGCTCCGTAGTTTGAAACCAATTCTGGTTATCGCTTCTCGGCCTTTTGGCTAAGATCAAGTGTAGTATCTGTTCTTATCAGTTTAATATCTGATACGTCCCCTATCTGGGGACCATATATTAAATGGATTTTTAGAACAGGGAGATGGAAAAAGAGCTTGCTCTGTCCACTCCACGCATTGACCTGGTATTGTAGTATCTCCAGGACCGGTGCACCCCTTCTTTAATGCAGTTTCTAAAATCAGAAAGAATTGAATTCAATGTTTTTTGTTCATTTTGCTTGTTTGTCGGATTTTGGGATGGACTCTTTGGCTTTGCTTTTCTTCTCCTCATTGGATTTTTCATGTTCAAAGTTGCAGAAGCCAGATTACAAGCTCATTTTGGTTCAACTTCAGCAACTGTGCATTGCATTGCCATGTAATGTGATGCAATGCTATCTTTCTAGCTCTCCCTTTTTACTTCCTTTTGGATAAACAGACATATTAGGCAAGCATTTTGGAGCTTTCACCTAAATAACTACAGGTGGTGAGATAAGCTGCACAATATAATTGACCTTTCAGTATATTGTTGCACACACACCATCTATTTAGCAAATGCCCTTGTTATCAACAGCAGCCTTTTAAACTCACCTGAGCTAACAGGTATGTGCGCTGGTTACTCTGCTGCGCTTAAAATTTCTTTTTTGGTTTGCTACAATGCCTTTTCTGAAACGTTGTCGCCTTCTGCTGGAACACTGACTTCTTTCATTTAATGCCTGCAGACTATAAAAGAGAACCCAACCCAAAAAGTTTGGTTGATTAGTCTGTGGCATTCTGTTAAACTGTTGCTTATGGCGGTCTCTGTGAGCTTCTCTACGACATTCAGCCAGCCAGGTGTCCTGCCTGCAGTAGATGGAATGTGGCAATGGAACGCTGGCTGCGCGTGTCATAATAGGCTCTGAGCCTTTATATACCTGTGCACAGCAGCAGCCACCTTCAGTCTGCTGCTACACAGCCAGCAGCAGCAGCAGCAGGAGAGGTATGTAATCAGGAGCCCTCCTGCTAAGGGTAGACAGCTGCTCGTTCCACCCCACCCCCCGCCTTAATTGGTTCTCCTCCCTTCCAACGGTGTTGAGGCGGGTGGGAACAGCAGGGGGTGAAGGTGCTGTGTTTAAAGAGGTGGAGTTATGCAGATCTAAAACGCGTGGATTGCAGCAGCAGCAAGCCGAAAAGTGCAGGCATGTAAGGGATCTAGAGGTTGACAACATGTCTTCTTAACGGGAGTCCAGGAGCTCATCTCCACAAATGGACTTTTCAGGATCCTTGGGTGGCTCCGTAGTTTGAAACCAATTCTGGTTATCGCTTCTCGGCCTTTTGGCTAAGATCAAGTGTAGTATCTGTTCTTATCAGTTTAATATCTGATACGTCCCCTATCTGGGGACCATATATTAAATGGATTTTTAGAACAGGGAGATGGAAAAAGAGCTTGCTCTGTCCACTCCACGCATTGACCTGGTATTGCAGTATCTCCAGGACCGGTGCACCCCTTCTTTAATGCAGTTTCTAAAATCAGAAAGAATTGAATTCAATGTTTTTTGTTCATTTTGCTTGTTTGTCGGATTTTGGGATGGACTCTTTGGCTTTGCTTTTCTTCTCCTCATTGGATTTTTCATGTTCAAAGTTGCAGAAGCCAGATTACAAGCTCATTTTGGTTCAACTTCAGCAACTGTGCATTGCATTGCCATGTAATGTGATGCAATGCTATCTTTCTAGCTCTCCCTTTTTACTTCCTTTTGGATAAACAGACATATTAGGCAAGCATTTTGGAGCTTTCACCTAAATAACTACAGGTGGTGAGATAAGCTGCACAATATAATTGACCTTTCAGTATATTGTTGCACACACACCATCTATTTAGCAAATGCCCTTGTTATCAACAGCAGCCTTTTAAACTCACCTGAGCTAACAGGTATGTGCGCTGGTTACTCTGCTGCGCTTAAAATTTCTTTTTTGGTTTGCTACAATGCCTTTTCTGAAACGTTGTCTCCTTCTGCTGGAACACTGACTTCTTTCATTTAATGCCTGCAGACTATAAAAGAGAACCCAACCCAAAAAGTTTGGTTGATTAGTCTGTGGCATTCTGTTAAACTGTTGCTTATGGCGGTCTCTGTGAGCTTCTCAGCGACATTCAGCCAGCCAGGTATCCTGCCTGCAGTAGATGGAATGTGGCAATGGAACGCTGGCTGCGCGTGTCATAATAGGCTCTGAGCCTTTATATACCTGTGCACAGCAGCAGCCACCTTCAGTCTGCTGCTGGACAGCCAGCAGCAGCAGCAGCAGGAGAGGTATGTAATCAGGAGCCCTCCTGCTAAGGGTAGACAGCTGCTCGTTCCACCCCACCCCCCGCCTTAATTGGTTCTCCTCCCTTCCAACGGTGTTGAGGCGGGTGGGAACAGCAGGGGGTGAAGGTGCTGTGTTTAAAGAGGTGGAGTTATGCAGATCTAAAACGCGTGGATTGCAGCAGCAGCAAGCCGAAAAGTGCAGGCATGTAAGGGATCTAGAGGTTGACAACATGTCTTCTTAACGGGAGTCCAGGAGCTCATCTCCACAAATGGACTTTTCAGGATCCTTGGGTGGCTCCGTAGTTTGAAACCAATTCTGGTTATCGCTTCTCGGCCTTTTGGCTAAGATCAAGTGTAGTATCTGTTCTTATCAGTTTAATATCTGATACGTCCCCTATCTGGGGACCATATATTAAATGGATTTTTAGAACAGGGAGATGGAAAAAGAGCTTGCTCTGTCCACTCCACGCATTGACCTGGTATTGCAGTATCTCCAGGACCGGTGCACCCCTTCTTTAATGCAGTTTCTAAAATCAGAAAGAATTGAATTCAATGTTTTTTGTTCATTTTGCTTGTTTGTCGGATTTTGGGATGGACTCTTTGGCTTTGCTTTTCTTCTCCTCATTGGATTTTTCATGTTCAAAGTTGCAGAAGCCAGATTACAAGCTCATTTTGGTTCAACTTCAGCAACTGTGCATTGCATTGCCATGTAATGTGATGCAATGCTATCTTTCTAGCTCTCCCTTTTTACTTCCTTTTGGATAAACAGACATATTAGGCAAGCATTTTGGAGCTTTCACCTAAATAACTACAGGTGGTGAGATAAGCTGCACAATATAATTGACCTTTCAGTATATTGTTGCACACACACCATCTATTTAGCAAATGCCCTTGTTATCAACAGCAGCCTTTTAAACTCACCTGAGCTAACAGGTATGTGCGCTGGTTACTCTGCTGCGCTTAAAATTTCTTTTTTGGTTTGCTACAATGCCTTTTCTGAAACGTTGTCTCCTTCTGCTGGAACACTGACTTCTTTCATTTAATGCCTGCAGACTATAAAAGAGAACCCAACCCAAAAAGTTTGGTTGATTAGTCTGTGGCATTCTGTTAAACTGTTGCTTATGGCGGTCTCTGTGAGCTTCTCAGCGACATTCAGCCAGCCAGGTATCCTGCCTGCAGTAGATGGAATGTGGCAATGGAACGCTGGCTGCGCGTGTCATAATAGGCTCTGAGCCTTTATATACCTGTGCACAGCAGCAGCCACCTTCAGTCTGCTGCTGGACAGCCAGCAGCAGCAGCAGCAGGAGAGGTATGTAATCAGGAGCCCTCCTGCTAAGGGTAGACAGCTGCTCGTTCCACCCCACCCCCCGCCTTAATTGGTTCTCCTCCCTTCCAACGGTGTTGAGGCGGGTGGGAACAGCAGGGGGTGAAGGTGCTGTGTTTAAAGAGGTGGAGTTATGCAGATCTAAAACGCGTGGATTGCAGCAGCAGCAAGCCGAAAAGTGCAGGCATGTAAGGGATCTAGAGGTTGACAACATGTCTTCTTAACGGGAGTCCAGGAGCTCATCTCCACAAATGGACTTTTCAGGATCCTTGGGTGGCTCCGTAGTTTGAAACCAATTCTGGTTATCGCTTCTCGGCCTTTTGGCTAAGATCAAGTGTAGTATCTGTTCTTATCAGTTTAATATCTGATACGTCCCCTATCTGGGGACCATATATTAAATGGATTTTTAGAACAGGGAGATGGAAAAAGAGCTTGCTCTGTCCACTCCACGCATTGACCTGGTATTGCAGTATCTCCAGGACCGGTGCACCCCTTCTTTAATGCAGTTTCTAAAATCAGAAAGAATTGAATTCAATGTTTTTTGTTCATTTTGCTTGTTTGTCGGATTTTGGGATGGACTCTTTGGCTTTGCTTTTCTTCTCCTCATTGGATTTTTCATGTTCAAAGTTGCAGAAGCCAGATTACAAGCTCATTTTGGTTCAACTTCAGCAACTGTGCATTGCATTGCCATGTAATGTGATGCAATGCTATCTTTCTAGCTCTCCCTTTTTACTTCCTTTTGGATAAACAGACATATTAGGCAAGCATTTTGGAGCTTTCACCTAAATAACTACAGGTGGTGAGATAAGCTGCACAATATAATTGACCTTTCAGTATATTGTTGCACACACACCATCTATTTAGCAAATGCCCTTGTTATCAACAGCAGCCTTTTAAACTCACCTGAGCTAACAGGTATGTGCGCTGGTTACTCTGCTGCGCTTAAAATTTCTTTTTTGGTTTGCTACAATGCCTTTTCTGAAACGTTGTCTCCTTCTGCTGGAACACTGACTTCTTTCATTTAATGCCTGCAGACTATAAAAGAGAACCCAACCCAAAAAGTTTGGTTGATTAGTCTGTGGCATTCTGTTAAACTGTTGCTTATGGCGGTCTCTGTGAGCTTCTCAGCGACATTCAGCCAGCCAGGTATCCTGCCTGCAGTAGATGGAATGTGGCAATGGAACGCTGGCTGCGCGTGTCATAATAGGCTCTGAGCCTTTATATACCTGTGCACAGCAGCAGCCACCTTCAGTCTGCTGCTGGACAGCCAGCAGCAGCAGCAGCAGGAGAGGTATGTAATCAGGAGCCCTCCTGCTAAGGGTAGACAGCTGCTCGTTCCACCCCACCCCCCGCCTTAATTGGTTCTCCTCCCTTCCAACGGTGTTGAGGCGGGTGGGAACAGCAGGGGGTGAAGGTGCTGTGTTTAAAGAGGTGGAGTTATGCAGATCTAAAACGCGTGGATTGCAGCAGCAGCAAGCCGAAAAGTGCAGGCATGTAAGGGATCTAGAGGTTGACAACATGTCTTCTTAACGGGAGTCCAGGAGCTCATCTCCACAAATGGACTTTTCAGGATCCTTGGGTGGCTCCGTAGTTTGAAACCAATTCTGGTTATCGCTTCTCGGCCTTTTGGCTAAGATCAAGTGTAGTATCTGTTCTTATCAGTTTAATATCTGATACGTCCCCTATCTGGGGACCATATATTAAATGGATTTTTAGAACAGGGAGATGGAAAAAGAGCTTGCTCTGTCCACTCCACGCATTGACCTGGTATTGCAGTATCTCCAGGACCGGTGCACCCCTTCTTTAATGCAGTTTCTAAAATCAGAAAGAATTGAATTCAATGTTTTTTGTTCATTTTGCTTGTTTGTCGGATTTTGGGATGGACTCTTTGGCTTTGCTTTTCTTCTCCTCATTGGATTTTTCATGTTCAAAGTTGCAGAAGCCAGATTACAAGCTCATTTTGGTTCAACTTCAGCAACTGTGCATTGCATTGCCATGTAATGTGATGCAATGCTATCTTTCTAGCTCTCCCTTTTTACTTCCTTTTGGATAAACAGACATATTAGGCAAGCATTTTGGAGCTTTCACCTAAATAACTACAGGTGGTGAGATAAGCTGCACAATATAATTGACCTTTCAGTATATTGTTGCACACACACCATCTATTTAGCAAATGCCCTTGTTATCAACAGCAGCCTTTTAAACTCACCTGAGCTAACAGGTATGTGCGCTGGTTACTCTGCTGCGCTTAAAATTTCTTTTTTGGTTTGCTACAATGCCTTTTCTGAAACGTTGTCTCCTTCTGCTGGAACACTGACTTCTTTCATTTAATGCCTGCAGACTATAAAAGAGAACCCAACCCAAAAAGTTTGGTTGATTAGTCTGTGGCATTCTGTTAAACTGTTGCTTATGGCGGTCTCTGTGAGCTTCTCAGCGACATTCAGCCAGCCAGGTATCCTGCCTGCAGTAGATGGAATGTGGCAATGGAACGCTGGCTGCGCGTGTCATAATAGGCTCTGAGCCTTTATATACCTGTGCACAGCAGCAGCCACCTTCAGTCTGCTGCTGGACAGCCAGCAGCAGCAGCAGGAGAGGTATGTAATCAGGAGCCCTCCTGCTAAGGGTAGACAGCTGCTCGTTCCACCCCACCCCCCGCCTTAATTGGTTCTCCTCCCTTCCAACGGTGTTGAGGCGGGTGGGAACAGCAGGGGGTGAAGGTGCTGTGTTTAAAGAGGTGGAGTTATGCAGATCTAAAACGCGTGGATTGCAGCAGCAGCAAGCCGAAAAGTGCAGGCATGTAAGGGATCTAGAGGTTGACAACATGTCTTCTTAACGGGAGTCCAGGAGCTCATCTCCACAAATGGACTTTTCAGGATCCTTGGGTGGCTCCGTAGTTTGAAACCAATTCTGGTTATCGCTTCTCGGCCTTTTGGCTAAGATCAAGTGTAGTATCTGTTCTTATCAGTTTAATATCTGATACGTCCCCTATCTGGGGACCATATATTAAATGGATTTTTAGAACAGGGAGATGGAAAAAGAGCTTGCTCTGTCCACTCCACGCATTGACCTGGTATTGCAGTATCTCCAGGACCGGTGCACCCCTTCTTTAATGCAGTTTCTAAAATCAGAAAGAATTGAATTCAATGTTTTTTGTTCATTTTGCTTGTTTGTCGGATTTTGGGATGGACTCTTTGGCTTTGCTTTTCTTCTCCTCATTGGATTTTTCATGTTCAAAGTTGCAGAAGCCAGATTACAAGCTCATTTTGGTTCAACTTCAGCAACTGTGCATTGCATTGCCATGTAATGTGATGCAATGCTATCTTTCTAGCTCTCCCTTTTTACTTCCTTTTGGATAAACAGACATATTAGGCAAGCATTTTGGAGCTTTCACCTAAATAACTACAGGTGGTGAGATAAGCTGCACAATATAATTGACCTTTCAGTATATTGTTGCACACACACCATCTATTTAGCAAATGCCCTTGTTATCAACAGCAGCCTTTTAAACTCACCTGAGCTAACAGGTATGTGCGCTGGTTACTCTGCTGCGCTTAAAATTTCTTTTTTGGTTTGCTACAATGCCTTTTCTGAAACGTTGTCTCCTTCTGCTGGAACACTGACTTCTTTCATTTAATGCCTGCAGACTATAAAAGAGAACCCAACCCAAAAAGTTTGGTTGATTAGTCTGTGGCATTCTGTTAAACTGTTGCTTATGGCGGTCTCTGTGAGCTTCTCAGCGACATTCAGCCAGCCAGGTATCCTGCCTGCAGTAGATGGAATGTGGCAATGGAACGCTGGCTGCGCGTGTCATAATAGGCTCTGAGCCTTTATATACCTGTGCACAGCAGCAGCCACCTTCAGTCTGCTGCTGGACAGCCAGCAGCAGCAGCAGCAGGAGAGGTATGTAATCAGGAGCCCTCCTGCTAAGGGTAGACAGCTGCTCGTTCCACCCCACCCCCCGCCTTAATTGGTTCTCCTCCCTTCCAACGGTGTTGAGGCGGGTGGGAACAGCAGGGGGTGAAGGTGCTGTGTTTAAAGAGGTGGAGTTATGCAGATCTAAAACGCGTGGATTGCAGCAGCAGCAAGCCGAAAAGTGCAGGCATGTAAGGGATCTAGAGGTTGACAACATGTCTTCTTAACGGGAGTCCAGGAGCTCATCTCCACAAATGGACTTTTCAGGATCCTTGGGTGGCTCCGTAGTTTGAAACCAATTCTGGTTATCGCTTCTCGGCCTTTTGGCTAAGATCAAGTGTAGTATCTGTTCTTATCAGTTTAATATCTGATACGTCCCCTATCTGGGGACCATATATTAAATGGATTTTTAGAACAGGGAGATGGAAAAAGAGCTTGCTCTGTCCACTCCACGCATTGACCTGGTATTGCAGTATCTCCGGGACCGGTGCACCCCTTCTTTAATGCAGTTTCTAAAATCAGAAAGAATTGAATTCAATGTTTTTTGTTCATTTTGCTTGTTTGTCGGATTTTGGGATGGACTCTTTGGCTTTGCTTTTCTTCTCCTCATTGGATTTTTCATGTTCAAAGTTGCAGAAGCCAGATTACAAGCTCATTTTGGTTCAACTTCAGCAACTGTGCATTGCATTGCCATGTAATGTGATGCAATGCTATCTTTCTAGCTCTCCCTTTTTACTTCCTTTTGGATAAACAGACATATTAGGCAAGCATTTTGGAGCTTTCACCTAAATAACTACAGGTGGTGAGATAAGCTGCACAATATAATTGACCTTTCAGTATATTGTTGCACACACACCATCTATTTAGCAAATGCCCTTGTTATCAACAGCAGCCTTTTAAACTCACCTGAGCTAACAGGTATGTGCGCTGGTTACTCTGCTGCGCTTAAAATTTCTTTTTTGGTTTGCTACAATGCCTTTTCTGAAACGTTGTCTCCTTCTGCTGGAACACTGACTTCTTTCATTTAATGCCTGCAGACTATAAAAGAGAACCCAACCCAAAAAGTTTGGTTGATTAGTCTGTGGCATTCTGTTAAACTGTTGCTTATGGCGGTCTCTGTGAGCTTCTCAGCGACATTCAGCCAGCCAGGTATCCTGCCTGCAGTAGATGGAATGTGGCAATGGAACGCTGGCTGCGCGTGTCATAATAGGCTCTGAGCCTTTATATACCTGTGCACAGCAGCAGCCACCTTCAGTCTGCTGCTGGACAGCCAGCAGCAGCAGCAGCAGGAGAGGTATGTAATCAGGAGCCCTCCTGCTAAGGGTAGACAGCTGCTCGTTCCACCCCACCCCCCGCCTTAATTGGTTCTCCTCCCTTCCAACGGTGTTGAGGCGGGTGGGAACAGCAGGGGGTGAAGGTGCTGTGTTTAAAGAGGTGGAGTTATGCAGATCTAAAACGCGTGGATTGCAGCAGCAGCAAGCCGAAAAGTGCAGGCATGTAAGGGATCTAGAGGTTGACAACATGTCTTCTTAACGGGAGTCCAGGAGCTCATCTCCACAAATGGACTTTTCAGGATCCTTGGGTGGCTCCGTAGTTTGAAACCAATTCTGGTTATCGCTTCTCGGCCTTTTGGCTAAGATCAAGTGTAGTATCTGTTCTTATCAGTTTAATATCTGATACGTCTCCTATCTGGGGACCATATATTAAATGGATTTTTAGAACAGGGAGATGGAAAAAGAGCTTGCTCTGTCCACTCCACGCATTGACCTGGTATTGCAGTATCTCCAGGACCGGTGCACCCCTTCTTTAATGCAGTTTCTAAAATCAGAAAGAATTGAATTCAATGTTTTTTGTTCATTTTGCTTGTTTGTCGGATTTTGGGATGGACTCTTTGGCTTTGCTTTTCTTCTCCTCATTGGATTTTTCATGTTCAAAGTTGCAGAAGCCAGATTACAAGCTCATTTTGGTTCAACTTCAGCAACTGTGCATTGCATTGCCATGTAATGTGATGCAATGCTATCTTTCTAGCTCTCCCTTTTTACTTCCTTTTGGATAAACAGACATATTAGGCAAGCATTTTGGAGCTTTCACCTAAATAACTACAGGTGGTGAGATAAGCTGCACAATATAATTGACCTTTCAGTATATTGTTGCACACACACCATCTATTTAGCAAATGCCCTTGTTATCAACAGCAGCCTTTTAAACTCACCTGAGCTAACAGGTATGTGCGCTGGTTACTCTGCTGCGCTTAAAATTTCTTTTTTGGTTTGCTACAATGCCTTTTCTGAAACGTTGTCTCCTTCTGCTGGAACACTGACTTCTTTCATTTAATGCCTGCAGACTATAAAAGAGAACCCAACCCAAAAAGTTTGGTTGATTAGTCTGTGGCATTCTGTTAAACTGTTGCTTATGGCGGTCTCTGTGAGCTTCTCAGCGACATTCAGCCAGCCAGGTATCCTGCCTGCAGTAGATGGAATGTGGCAATGGAACGCTGGCTGCGCGTGTCATAATAGGCTCTGAGCCTTTATATACCTGTGCACAGCAGCAGCCACCTTCAGTCTGCTGCTGGACAGCCAGCAGCAGCAGCAGCAGGAGAGGTATGTAATCAGGAGCCCTCCTGCTAAGGGTAGACAGCTGCTCGTTCCACCCCACCCCCCGCCTTAATTGGTTCTCCTCCCTTCCAACGGTGTTGAGGCGGGTGGGAACAGCAGGGGGTGAAGGTGCTGTGTTTAAAGAGGTGGAGTTATGCAGATCTAAAACGCGTGGATTGCAGCAGCAGCAAGCCGAAAAGTGCAGGCATGTAAGGGATCTAGAGGTTGACAACATGTCTTCTTAACGGGAGTCCAGGAGCTCATCTCCACAAATGGACTTTTCAGGATCCTTGGGTGGCTCCGTAGTTTGAAACCAATTCTGGTTATCGCTTCTCGGCCTTTTGGCTAAGATACCACATCTTGCCAGAAGGATTCTAAGCCAATCGTGCCCTTGGCCTTGAGGCATCGGCGGTGTAAAAGCCGTCTTAAGCCTCATGCTGCTTTAGGGGGCAGATACGCAAAGAAACCAAGAAGGCGATCGACCCTATCTACCTTTTGAAGATGGCATCAGCAGTAGCGGCCGCAGTGCGCTATGCCAGAGCTGGTGACCTTCGCATCAAGAACTCTTTCAAGATCGAAGTGGACGATGCATCCAAGGAGAAGATGACCTTGAAGTTTTTCGTGAGGAGAGTGCTGCTGGAGATCCTAGGAGTAAAGAGGGAAGACATCCTGGCCCTTCAAGATCGCCCCGGTTCCTTCACTTTGACTCTGGAGTCGGAGTATGCGTGCCAGAACCTCTTCCGCCAGATTCACCTGCACCTTTCAGATGAGGATCTTAAAGGACTCACCTTTGTCATCCTTTACTCCGGTGGAGAGAAGCCGCTCGTGGTTCAGATGAGCAACCCTCATGTTCCCTTAGTTAATATTATTTGCTTTCTTCAAAACTATTTCCCAGAACTGCGGTATTCCCACAAGGTCATGAATGAGGAAAACCTCTGGACGGGAAAGCATAAATTTTTTGTTAAATTTTGTGAAGATCCAAATGGCATTGGTGGTCAGCGTCATCCTCCGTCAAGTTTCCTGATCGGTAGGGAGCGGGGGCGCCTCTTCTACCCGGACATGCCCCTCTTCTGCCGGAAATGCATGTGTTTCGGTCACACTTATGAGAACTGCAAGGAGGAGGTGGCAATCTGTAAGAAGTGCTACAAGCATGGACATGCCACAATGGACTGTACCAATGAGATGGTGTGCAACATCTGCCGGGTCCCAGGTCACTCCTTCCGGGAGTGTCCTTTGAAGAAAAAGGCGGAAACCTATGCTGAAACGCTGGCAAAGCAACCTGCCCGTGTGCCTCCATCTGCTCCCGGGGGGCAGAGGCAACCCTCTGCTGTTCCTGCTCCTGCGGGTGCGTCTACAGCGCGGGGGCAGTCTTCTAGCTCTCCAGTACCTGCTCCACAGACCAAGCCTGCTAGTACATCAGGTGGTACGTCTGCACCTGCTGCACAGAGGAAGCCAACCAACCCTCCTGCTCCTGCTGCTAAGGGGGGTCCCACCGGTGCTCCTGTATCTACTGTGCGAACACAACCCCCTGTAGGCGGGTCCACAAGCACTTCAGTGCCTGCTGCGCAGGGAAAACCTGCCAGTTCTCCTATTCCTGCTGCGCATAAGCCCACGTCTATGCAGAAACCTCCAGCTGAGAAACCTGTCCGTCCTGAGAGGAGGGAAGCTTCATCTAAGGACTGGGCTGCTGATTCTGATCCGGGTGATATGGTGGTGGAGGGGAGTCCCTCTGCTGAAATCGGGACATTTAGCTCGGAGGAAGAAGCAATGGAGCTGGAAACTCGTAGGAAAAGGAAAACAGATGATAGGTCTGATGAGAATGTGGCCAGGGAGACTTCCAAGAAGTGTCCATTAAAACCAAGTCTTCTGCAATACAAGCCAATGGCTCCCGCTGCCCCTCCTGAGGAGCCAAGGCCTTCAGACCCTATAAACATTTCTTTTTCGGACTCAGAAGTGCAGAGCCCGTTAACATCGGTGGGCTTTATGTCTGATTCTGACAGTAGTGTGACCTGAACTAACCTATCATGACCTCATCAATTAAAGTAGCCTCGCTCAATGTGAGGAGTATAAGGGGCTCTACAAGAAGGGCTGCTTTGTTTTCCTACCTGTCAACAGTGGACTGTGATGTCTTTTGTTTGCAAGAATGTAACATTGACTTTGATATGAATTATGCAGATTTAAGAAAAGATTGGCCTCATGGGCCCTCTATCTGGTCCGGAGATAATGAAAATCGTTCCTCTGGCATTGGAGTGCTGTTTAGGTCGCATGACTTTAAAATCAACTCTTTTGTGGACATTTCTTCTGGACGTGCTCTTTTCTTAAATATTAGTTTTAAAGGTGTGGACTTTAGACTTTTGAACATTTATGCTTCTCCGGTGAAGGAAGAGAGACATCAGTTGTTTGAAGATGTGCAATATTACCTACCTGGTTCATCGCCTCTGATGTTCTGTGGGGATTTCAATTGTGTCTTGCCTGGTGAAGGGAGAAGCGGGAGTTCCACCGTTCCTAAAAAAGACAAAACAGAGAAACAACTAAAGGATTTGTTAACTGATTTTTTTCTTAGAGACTCCTGGAAAGAGATCCGTAGTAATGATCCCGGTTATACTTGGGAGAACTCTTCTTCTAAATCTCGTATTGATTTTATTTTCATGTCCCAATATGTGAATGTCAAATCTGTTGTCTTAATCCCAAACATTTTTTCAGATCATAAGATGTTGCTATCAGAGTTAGAATTACCTGGGCTTGTCAAGGCAAGAGGAGTTTGGAGGCTAAATACAACATTGTTACAAGATCCTAAGGTAAGAACAGATTTTAAAGCGTTTTTTAATTATTTAAGAACAAAACAACAAAAATTTTTAACTCTGCTAGAATGGTGGGAATACAGCAAGATGAAGATAAAAAGTTTTTTTATCAAGGTCAGCATAGCCAATGCAAGAGAAAAGTCCGCTTGGCATAAAAGGCTTATTACTAAATTGCAGACCTGTTATCAACTAAGAGATGTGGGACTTGAAATGGACGATTTAATTGAAGCAACAAAAAAAGAAATTAAAAAGAGTATAGAGTCGAAGGGTAAGGAAATAATTTATAACTCAAAAATTGAAGTGATGGAGAAAAATGAAAAGTGCTCAAGATTTTTTTTTAAAAAAGTAGTTGCTGCTAAGGAAATGATAACAGAATTAGAGGGTGAAACTACAACTGAAGGTATGCTCAACCAAGCTCACCAGTTTTATCAGCAGCTTTTTAATGAGAAAACTATAGACCAGTCTTTTACTGAAGATGCCCTTAATTCATTAAAAAATAGTCTGAGCCGCGAAGACCAAGAATTGTTATGCACTGAAGTCACCTTGTCGGAAGTAGATGCTGCTATCAAAAGTTTTTCCTATGGGAAAACCCCTGGTTCTGACGGTTTGCCTGTTGAATTTTATCGTGAATTTTGGAATTTTTTAAAACCCGACTTGTTTTTAGTAATCAAAGAAGCTTTTAAGTGTGATATCCTGCCTATATCTTGGAGAAGTGGTCTGGTCTCCCTGATTTTTAAAAAAGGAGCCAAATCCCATCTGGCAAACTGGAGACCAATCACACTGTTGAATGTTGATTACAAGTTGATGTCCAAAATTTTAGTGAACCGTTTTAAAAAAGTTTTATCCAAAGTTATTTATGAAGACCAGGTATGTGGGGTGCCAGGAAGAGGAGTTGCGGAGCATCTCAATACCATCCGCGATGTCATATGGTACCAGCAATCCAGGAAGCAAGACTTAGCAATTTTATCGTTGGATTTTCAAAAGGCTTTTGATCGTGTCTCTCATTGTTTTTTATGGTTGGTTTTAAAAAAAATGGGCTTCCCTGAAATTTTTATCAAGCAAGTGGCACTTTTATATAAGAACTCTTTTAGTAAAATTTTAATCAATGGATTTTTGTCTAATGAAGTGTTTTTGCATTCAGGTGTGAAGCAAGGCTGCCCTTTGTCCCCAGTGCTATTTATATGTGCAATAGAGCCTCTTTTATCTATGCTACGAGAGGATAAAGTGATTAAAGGTGTCCCTATCCCTGGAGGACATGGAAGAGATGTGAAGGTAATGGGCTACATGGATGATATTACTATTTTTTGTTCATCACCTGCCGCTCTCAGGAGAGCTATAAGAACGACCAATTTTTTTTGTGAAGCCTCAGGTTTTAAGTTAAACATTGAGAAATGTGATTGTTTTGTCCGTGGCAATTGGGCGGATGTGTCCATCCCTGATCTCCCGATGCAGTCAGAGAAGATTAAAATTCTGGGCGTGATTTTTGATCGACAGAATGATGGAATGAAGAGCTGGGATGGAGTAAGGGACAAAATACAAAAGAAGATTGACTTTTGGAAATTAAGAAAATTAACAATCGAAGGTAAAGTTTTAATTATTAAGGCCCTTCTGCTTCCTGTCATGTTATATCTCAGTTATGTTTATCCCCCAAGTGACCTTACAGCGAGAAGATTACAGAGAATGCTGTTTGAATTTGTGTGGAACTCTAAGTTCGAAAAGGTGAAGAGAGAAACAATGTACAAGATGCACCACCTTGGTGGTAAGGATGTTCCCAACGTCAAACTGTTTTTATACTCCAAGTTTTTTAGCCTCTGTTTTAAATATATGTTTGCTTCAAGCCCTTGGGCACATTTTTTAAGATATGCAGCTGGCCACATTTTTAGGAGGCGAAAGTGGATATCCATTTCTTTAACAAGCCCAGTGTTGTTATCCCCTCCACAACAATATGCCATCCTGGAGAAAGTTATCAGATTATACGGCCTAGATTCTTTTGAGATGGAGACATTGAAGAATGCAAGGAAGCTGCTGCAGCAATTAAAAAAGAAAGAAACTTTGACGCCCATAAGCCATTATTCATATAGCAGAGTCACTAAAATATGGAATTTAACAAATGCACCTTACCTGATGAATCAACATAAAGACTTAGCTTGGATGATTGTGCAGGAATGTTTACCGACTCGTGATTTCCAGTATAAAAGAAGACTTAGCACTATACAAACCTGCCCGAGGCATCAGTGCAATAATGATGAGACTACTATGCACCTTATTTGGAATTGTGATTTTGCACAGCAAGTGTGGAAAGACTGTGGTGAGCTTTTAAAATTTTTATCTGGTCTTAATTTTTTAAGCCATGAAGTGGTTTTATATGGGATTTTACCAAACATGACGAAAGAAAAAGAGAGAGTTTTATGGTGCACTTTGAGTTGTGTTAAAAGTGCTCTATGGAAGACCAGAAACATATTGTTGTTTAAAAGAGACTATATAGAAGTCAAGGATTGTATAAGACTGGCATTAAGTGAAATTTATATGTACTACCTAATGGATATGAAGAAGCTTGGAAAGAAAAGAGCCCTGAGTATATGGAACTATCACCTATGGAAGATGTTATTTTAAAGCTCTGAAGAAAAGATAAAGACTACGATATTTTAAATATAAACGCAAAATCTGTTCTTATCAGTTTAATATCTGATACGTCCCCTATCTGGGGACCATATATTAAATGGATTTTTAGAACAGGGAGATGGAAAAAGAGCTTGCTCTGTCCACTCCACGCATTGACCTGGTATTGCAGTATCTCCAGGACCGGTGCACCCCTTCTTTAATGCAGTTTCTAAAATCAGAAAGAATTGAATTCAATGTTTTTTGTTCATTTTGCTTGTTTGTCGGATTTTGGGATGGACTCTTTGGCTTTGCTTTCTTCTCCTCATTGGATTTTTCATGTTCAAAGTTGCAGAAGCCAGATTACAAGCTCATTTTGGTTCAACTTCAGCAACTGTGCATTGCATTGCCATGTAATGTGATGCAATGCTATCTTTCTAGCTCTCCCTTTTTACTTCCTTTTGGATAAACAGACATATTAGGCAAGCATTTTGGAGCTTTCACCTAAATAACTACAGGTGGTGAGATAAGCTGCACAATATAATTGACCTTTCAGTATATTGTTGCACACACACCATCTATTTAGCAAATGCCCTTGTTTATCAACAGCAGCCTTTTAAACTCACCTGAGCTAACAGGTATGTGCGCTGGTTACTCTGCTGCGCTTAAAATATCTTTTTTAGTTTGCTACAATGCCTTTTCTGAAACGTTGTCTCCTTCTGCTGGAACACTGACTTCTTTCATTTAATGCCTGCAGACTATAAAAGAGAACCCAACCCAAAAAGTTTGGTTGATTAGTCTGTGGCTTTCTGTTAAACTGTTGCTTATGGCGGTCTCTGTGAGCTTCTCAGCGACATTCAGCCAGCCAGGTATCCTGCCTGCAGTAGATGGAATGTGGCAATGGAACGCTGGCTGCGCGTGTCATAATAGGCTCTGAGCCTTTATATACCTGTGCACAGCAGCAGCCACCTTCAGTCTGCTGCTGGACAGCCAGCAGCAGCAGCAGCAGGAGAGGTATGTAATCAGGAGCCCTCCTGCTAAGGGTAGACAGCTGCTCGTTCCACCCCACCCCCCGCCTTAATTGGTTCTCCTCCCTTCCAACGGTGTTGAGGCGGGTGGGAACAGCAGGGGGTGAAGGTGCTGTGTTTAAAGAGGTGGAGTTATGCAGATCTAAAACGCGTGGATTGCAGCAGCAGCAAGCCGAAAAGTGCAGGCATGTAAGGGATCTAGAGGTTGACAACATGTCTTCTTAACGGGAGTCCAGGAGCTCATCTCCACAAATGGACTTTTCAGGATCCTTGGGTGGCTCCGTAGTTTGAAACCAATTCTGGTTATCGCTTCTCGGCCTTTTGGCTAAGATCAAGTGTAGTATCTGTTCTTATCAGTTTAATATCTGATACGTCCCCTATCTGGGGACCATATATTAAATGGATTTTTAGAACAGGGAGATGGAAAAAGAGCTTGCTCTGTCCACTCTACGCATTGACCTGGTATTGCAGTATCTCCAGGACCGGTGCACCCCTTCTTTAATGCAGTTTCTAAAATCAGAAAGAATTGAATTCAATGTTTTTTGTTCATTTTGCTTGTTTGTCGGATTTTGGGATGGACTCTTTGGCTTTGCTTTTCTTCTCCTCATTGGATTTTTCATGTTCAAAGTTGCAGAAGCCAGATTACAAGCTCATTTTGGTTCAACTTCAGCAACTGTGCATTGCATTGCCATGTAATGTGATGCAATGCTATCTTTCTAGCTCTCCCTTTTTACTTCCTTTTGGATAAACAGACATATTAGGCAAGCATTTTGGAGCTTTCACCTAAATAACTACAGGTGGTGAGATAAGCTGCACAATATAATTGACCTTTCAGTATATTGTTGCACACACACCATCTATTTAGCAAATGCCCTTGTTATCAACAGCAGCCTTTTAAACTCACCTGAGCTAACAGGTATGTGCGCTGGTTACTCTGCTGCGCTTAAAATATCTTTTTTGGTTTGCTACAATGCCTTTTCTGAAACGTTGTCTCCTTCTGCTGGAACACTGACTTCTTTCATTTAATGCCTGCAGACTATAAAAGAGAACCCAACCCAAAAAGTTTGGTTGATTAGTCTGTGGCATTCTGTTAAACTGTTGCTTATGGCGGTCTCTGTGAGCTTCTCAGCGACATTCAGCCAGCCAGGTATCCTGCCTGCAGTAGATGGAATGTGGCAATGGAACGCTGGCTGCGCGTGTCATAATAGGCTCTGAGCCTTTATATACCTGTGCACAGCAGCAGCCACCTTCAGTCTGCTGCTGGACAGCCAGCAGCAGCAGCAGCAGGAGAGGTATGTAATCAGGAGCCCTCCTGCTAAGGGTAGACAGCTGCTCGTTCCACCCCACCCCCCGCCTTAATTGGTTCTCCTCCCTTCCAACGGTGTTGAGGCGGGTGGGAACAGCAGGGGGTGAAGGTGCTGTGTTTAAAGAGGTGGAGTTATGCAGATCTAAAACGCGTGGATTGCAGCAGCAGCAAGCCGAAAAGTGCAGGCATGTAAGGGATCTAGAGGTTGACAACATGTCTTCTTAACGGGAGTCCAGGAGCTCATCTCCACAAATGGACTTTTCAGGATCCTTGGGTGGCTCCGTAGTTTGAAACCAATTCTGGTTATCGCTTCTCGGCCTTTTGGCTAAGATCAAGTGTAGTATCTGTTCTTATCAGTTTAATATCTGATACGTCCCCTATCTGGGGACCATATATTAAATGGATTTTTAGAACAGGGAGATGGAAAAAGAGCTTGCTCTGTCCACTCCACGCATTGACCTGGTATTGCAGTATCTCCAGGACCGGTGCACCCCTTCTTTAATGCAGTTTCTAAAATCAGAAAGAATTGAATTCAATGTTTTTTGTTCATTTTGCTTGTTTGTCGGATTTTGGGATGGACTCTTTGGCTTTGCTTTTCTTCTCCTCATTGGATTTTTCATGTTCAAAGTTGCAGAAGCCAGATTACAAGCTCATTTTGGTTCAACTTCAGCAACTGTGCATTGCATTGCCATGTAATGTGATGCAATGCTATCTTTCTAGCTCTCCCTTTTTACTTCCTTTTGGATAAACAGACATATTAGGCAAGCATTTTGGAGCTTTCACCTAAATAACTACAGGTGGTGAGATAAGCTGCACAATATAATTGACCTTTCAGTATATTGTTGCACACACACCATCTATTTAGCAAATGCCCTTGTTATCAACAGCAGCCTTTTAAACTCACCTGAGCTAACAGGTATGTGCGCTGGTTACTCTGCTGCGCTTAAAATTTCTTTTTTGGTTTGCTACAATGCCTTTTCTGAAACGTTGTCTCCTTCTGCTGGAACACTGACTTCTTTCATTTAATGCCTGCAGACTATAAAAGAGAACCCAACCCAAAAAGTTTGGTTGATTAGTCTGTGGCATTCTGTTAAACTGTTGCTTATGGCGGTCTCTGTGAGCTTCTCAGCGACATTCAGCCAGCCAGGTATCCTGCCTGCAGTAGATGGAATGTGGCAATGGAACGCTGGCTGCACGTGTCATAATAGGCTCTGAGCCTTTATATACCTGTGCACAGCAGCAGCCACCTTCAGTCTGCTGCTGGACAGCCAGCAGCAGCAGCAGCAGGAGAGGTATGTAATCAGGAGCCCTCCTGCTAAGGGTAGACAGCTGCTCATTCCACCCCACCCCCCGCCTTAATTGGTTCTCCTCCCTTCCAACGGTGTTGAGGTGGGTGGGAACAGCAGGGGGTGAAGGTGCTGTGTTTAAAGAGGTGGAGTTATGCAGATCTAAAACGCGTGGATTGCAGCAGCAGCAAGCCGAAAAGTGCAGGCATGTAAGGGATCTAGAGGTTGACAACATGTCTTCTTAACGGGAGTCCAGGAGCTCATCTCCACAAATGGACTTTTCAGGATCCTTGGGTGGCTCCGTAGTTTGAAACCAATTCTGGTTATCGCTTCTCGGCCTTTTGGCTAAGATCAAGTGTAGTATCTGTTCTTATCAGTTTAATATCTGATACGTCCCCTATCTGGGGACCATATATTAAATGGATTTTTAGAACAGGGAGATGGAAAAGAGCTTGCTCTGTCCTCTCCACGCATTGACCTGGTATTGCAGTATCTCCAGGACCGGTGCACCCCTTCTTTAATGCAGTTTCTAAAATCAGAAAGAATTGAATTCAATGTTTTTTGTTCATTTTGCTTGTTTGTCGGATTTTGGGATGGACTCTTTGGCTTTGCTTTTCTTCTCCTCATTGGATTTTTCATGTTCAAAGTTGCAGAAGCCAGATTACAAGCTCATTTTGGTTCAACTTCAGCAACTGTGCATTGCATTGCCATGTAATGTGATGCAATGCTATCTTTCTAGCTCTCCCTTTTTACTTCCTTTTGGATAAACAGACATATTAGGCAAGCATTTTGGAGCTTTCACCTAAATAACTACAGGTGGTGAGATAAGCTGCACAATATAATTGACCTTTCAGTATATTGTTGCACACACACCATCTATTTAGCAAATGCCCTTGTTATCAACAGCAGCCTTTTAAACTCACCTGAGCTAACAGGTATGTGCGCTGGTTACTCTGCTGCGCTTAAAATTTCTTTTTTGGTTTGCTACAATGCCTTTTCTGAAACGTTGTCTCCTTCTGCTGGAACACTGACTTCTTTCATTTAATGCCTGCAGACTATAAAAGAGAACCCAACGCAAAAAGTTTGGTTGATTAGTCTGTGGCATTCTGTTAAACTGTTGCTTATGGCGGTCTCTGTGAGCTTCTCAGCGACATTCAGCCAGCCAGGTATCCTGCCTGCAGTAGATGGAATGTGGCAATGGAACGCTGGCTGCGCGTGTCATAATAGGCTCTGAGCCTTTATATACCTGTGCACAGCAGCAGCCACCTTCAGTCTGCTGCTGGACAGCCAGCAGCAGCAGCAGCAGGAGAGGTATGTAATCAGGAGCCCTCCTGCTAAGGGTAGACAGCTGCTCGTTCCACCCCACCCCCCGCCTTAATTGGTTCTCCTCCCTTCCAACGGTGTTGAGGCGGGTGGGAACAGCAGGGGGTGAAGGTGCTGTGTTTAAAGAGGTGGAGTTATGCAGATCTAAAACGCGTGGATTGCAGCAGCAGCAAGCCGAAAAGTGCAGGCATGTAAGGGATCTAGAGGTTGACAACATGTCTTCTTAACGGGAGTCCAGGAGCTCATCTCCACAAATGGACTTTTCAGGATCCTTGGGTGGCTCCGTAGTTTGAAACCAATTCTGGTTATCGCTTCTCGGCCTTTTGGCTAAGATCAAGTGTAGTATCTGTTCTTATCAGTTTAATATCTGATACGTCCCCTATCTGGGGACCATATATTAAATGGATTTTTAGAACAGGGAGATGGAAAAAGAGCTTGCTCTGTCCACTCCACGCATTGACCTGGTATTGCAGTATCTCCAGGACCGGTGCACCCCTTCTTTAATGCAGTTTCTAAAATCAGAAAGAATTGAATTCAATGTTTTTTGTTCATTTTGCTTGTTTGTCGGATTTTGGGATGGACTCTTTGGCTTTGCTTTTCTTCTCCTCATTGGATTTTTCATGTTCAAAGTTGCAGAAGCCAGATTACAAGCTCATTTTGGTTCAACTTCAGCAACTGTGCATTGCATTGCCATGTAATGTGATGCAATGCTATCTTTCTAGCTCTCCCTTTTTACTTCCTTTTGGATAAACAGACATATTAGGCAAGCATTTTGGAGCTTTCACCTAAATAACTACAGGTGGTGAGATAAGCTGCACAATATAATTGACCTTTCAGTATATTGTTGCACACACACCATCTATTTAGCAAATGCCCTTGTTATCAACAGCAGCCTTTTAAACTCACCTGAGCTAACAGGTATGTGCGCTGGTTACTCTGCTGCGCTTAAAATTTCTTTTTTGGTTTGCTACAATGCCTTTTCTGAAACGTTGTCTCCTTCTGCTGGAACACTGACTTCTTTCATTTAATGCCTGCAGACTATAAAAGAGAACCCAACCCAAAAAGTTTGGTTGATTAGTCTGTGGCATTCTGTTAAACTGTTGCTTATGGCGGTCTCTGTGAGCTTCTCAGCGACATTCAGCCAGCCAGGTATCCTGCCTGCAGTAGATGGAATGTGGCAATGGAACGCTGGCTGCGCGTGTCATAATAGGCTCTGAGCCTTTATATACCTGTGCACAGCAGCAGCCACCTTCAGTCTGCTGCTGGACAGCCAGCAGCAGCAGCAGCAGGAGAGGTATGTAATCAGGAGCCCTCCTGCTAAGGGTAGACAGCTGCTCGTTCCACCCCACCCCCCGCCTTAATTGGTTCTCCTCCCTTCCAACGGTGTTGAGGCGGGTGGGAACAGCAGGGGGTGAAGGTGCTGTGTTTAAAGAGGTGGAGTTATGCAGATCTAAAACGCGTGGATTGCAGCAGCAGCAAGCCGAAAAGTGCAGGCATGTAAGGGATCTAGAGGTTGACAACATGTCTTCTTAACGGGAGTCCAGGAGCTCATCTCCACAAATGGACTTTTCAGGATCCTTGGGTGGCTCCCTAGTTTGAAACCAATTCTGGTTATCGCTTCTCGGCCTTTTGGCTAAGATCAAGTGTAGTATCTGTTCTTATCAGTTTAATATCTGATACGTCCCCTATCTGGGGACCATATATTAAATGGATTTTTAGAACAGGGAGATGGAAAAAGAGCTTGCTCTGTCCACTCCACGCATTGACCTGGTATTGCAGTATCTCCAGGACCGGTGCACCCCTTCTTTAATGCAGTTTCTAAAATCAGAAAGAATTGAATTCAATGTTTTTTGTTCATTTTGCTTGTTTGTCGGATTTTGGGATGGACTCTTTGGCTTTGCTTTTCTTCTCCTCATTGGATTTTTCATGTTCAAAGTTGCAGAAGCCAGATTACAAGCTCATTTTGGTTCAACTTCAGCAACTGTGCATTGCATTGCCATGTAATGTGATGCAATGCTATCTTTCTAGCTCTCCCTTTTTACTTCCTTTTGGATAAACAGACATATTAGGCAAGCATTTTGGAGCTTTCACCTAAATAACTACAGGTGGTGAGATAAGCTGCACAATATAATTGACCTTTCAGTATATTGTTGCACACACACCATCTATTTAGCAAATGCCCTTGTTATCAACAGCAGCCTTTTAAACTCACCTGAGCTAACAGGTATGTGCGCTGGTTACTTTGCTGCGCTTAAAATTTCTTTTTTGGTTTGCTACAATGCCTTTTCTGAAACGTTGTCTCCTTCTGCTGGAACACTGACTTCTTTCATTTAATGCCTGCAGACTATAAAAGAGAACCCAACGCAAAAAGTTTGGTTGATTAGTCTGTGGCATTCTGTTAAACTGTTGCTTATGGCGGTCTCTGTGAGCTTCTCAGCGACATTCAGCCAGCCAGGTATCCTGCCTGCAGTAGATGGAATGTGGCAATGGAACGCTGGCTGCGCGTGTCATAATAGGCTCTGAGCCTTTATATACCTGTGCACAGCAGCAGCCACCTTCAGTCTGCTGCTGGACAGCCAGCAGCAGCAGCAGCAGGAGAGGTATGTAATCAGGAGCCCTCCTGCTAAGGGTAGACAGCTGCTCGTTCCACCCCACCCCCCGCCTTAATTGGTTCTCCTCCCTTCCAACGGTGTTGAGGCGGGTGGGAACAGCAGGGGGTGAAGGTGCTGTGTTTAAAGAGGTGGAGTTATGCAGATCTAAAACGCGTGGATTGCAGCAGCAGCAAGCCGAAAAGTGCAGGCATGTAAGGGATCTAGAGGTTGACAACATGTCTTCTTAACGGGAGTCCAGGAGCTCATCTCCACAAATGGACTTTTCAGGATCCTTGGGTGGCTCCCTAGTTTGAAACCAATTCTGGTTATCGCTTCTCGGCCTTTTGGCTAAGATCAAGTGTAGTATCTGTTCTTATCAGTTTAATATCTGATACGTCCCCTATCTGGGGACCATATATTAAATGGATTTTTAGAACAGGGAGATGGAAAAAGAGCTTGCTCTGTCCACTCCACGCATTGACCTGGTATTGCAGTATCTCCAGGACCGGTGCACCCCTTCTTTAATGCAGTTTCTAAAATCAGAAAGAATTGAATTCAATGTTTTTTGTTCATTTTGCTTGTTTGTCGGATTTTGGGATGGACTCTTTGGCTTTGCTTTTCTTCTCCTCATTGGATTTTTCATGTTCAAAGTTGCAGAAGCCAGATTACAAGCTCATTTTGGTTCAACTTCAGCAACTGTGCATTGCATTGCCATGTAATGTGATGCAATGCTATCTTTCTAGCTCTCCCTTTTTACTTCCCTTTGGATAAACAGACATATTAGGCAAGCATTTTGGAGCTTTCACCTAAATAACTACAGGTGGTGAGATAAGCTGCACAATATAATTGACCTTTCAGTATATTGTTGCACACACACCATCTATTTAGCAAATGCCCTTGTTATCAACAGCAGCCTTTTAAACTCACCTGAGCTAACAGGTATGTGCGCTGGTTACTCTGCTGCGCTTAAAATTTCTTTTTTGGTTTGCTACAATGCCTTTTCTGAAACGTTGTCTCCTTCTGCTGGAACACTGACTTCTTTCATTTAATGCCTGCAGACTATAAAAGAGAACCCAACCCAAAAAGTTTGGTTGATTAGTCTGTGGCATTCTGTTAAACTGTTGCTTATGGCGGTCTCTGTGAGCTTCTCAGCGACATTCAGCCAGCCAGGTATCCTGCCTGCAGTAGATGGAATGTGGCAATGGAACGCTGGCTGCGCGTGTCATAATAGGCTCTGAGCCTTTATATACCTGTGCACAGCAGCAGCCACCTTCAGTCTGCTGCTGGACAGCCAGCAGCAGCAGCAGCAGGAGAGGTATGTAATCAGGAGCCCTCCTGCTAAGGGTAGACAGCTGCTCGTTCCACCCCACCCCCCGCCTTAATTGGTTCTCCTCCCTTCCAACGGTGTTGAGGCGGGTGGGAACAGCAGGGGGTGAAGGTGCTGTGTTTAAAGAGGTGGAGTTATGCAGATCTAAAACGCGTGGATTGCAGCAGCAGCAAGCCGAAAAGTGCAGGCATGTAAGGGATCTAGAGGTTGACAACATGTCTTCTTAACGGGAGTCCAGGAGCTCATCTCCACAAATGGACTTTTCAGGATCCTTGGGTGGCTCCCTAGTTTGAAACCAATTCTGGTTATCGCTTCTCGGCCTTTTGGCTAAGATCAAGTGTAGTATCTGTTCTTATCAGTTTAATATCTGATACGTCCCCTATCTGGGGACCATATATTAAATGGATTTTTAGAACAGGGAGATGGAAAAAGAGCTTGCTCTGTCCACTCCACGCATTGACCTGGTATTGCAGTATCTCCAGGACCGGTGCACCCCTTCTTTAATGCAGTTTCTAAAATCAGAAAGAATTGAATTCAATGTTTTTTGTTCATTTTGCTTGTTTGTCGGATTTTGGGATGGACTCTTTGGCTTTGCTTTTCTTCTCCTCATTGGATTTTTCATGTTCAAAGTTGCAGAAGCCAGATTACAAGCTCATTTTGGTTCAACTTCAGCAACTGTGCATTGCATTGCCATGTAATGTGATGCAATGCTATCTTTCTAGCTCTCCCTTTTTACTTCCTTTTGGATAAACAGACATATTAGGCAAGCATTTTGGAGCTTTCACCTAAATAACTACAGGTGGTGAGATAAGCTGCACAATATAATTGACCTTTCAGTATATTGTTGCACACACACCATCTATTTAGCAAATGCCCTTGTTATCAACAGCAGCCTTTTAAACTCACCTGAGCTAACAGGTATGTGGGCTGGTTACTCTGCTGCGCTTAAAATTTCTTTTTTGGTTTGCTACAATGCCTTCTCTGAAATGTTGTCTCCTTCTGCTGGAACACTGACTTCTTTCATTTAATGCCTGCAGACTATAAAAGAGAACCCAACCCAAAAAGTTTGGTTGATTAGTCTGTGGCATTCTGTTAAACTGTTGCTTATGGCGGTCTCTGTGAGCTTCTCAGCGACATTCAGCCAGCCAGGTATCCTGCCTGCAGTAGATGGAATGTGGCAATGGAACGCTGGCTGCGCGTGTCATAATAGGCTCTGAGCCTTTATATACCTGTGCACAGCAGCAGCCACCTTCAGTCTGCTGCTGGACAGCCAGCAGCAGCAGCAGCAGGAGAGGTATGTATTCAGGAGCCCTCCTGCTAAGGGTAGACAGCTGCTCGTTCCACCCCACCCCCCGCCTTAATTGGTTCTCCTCCCTTCCAACGGTGTTGAGGCGGGTGGGAACAGCAGGGGGTGAAGGTGCTGTGTTTAAAGAGGTGGAGTTATGCAGATCTAAAACGCGTGGATTGCAGCAGCAGCAAGCCGAAAAGTGCAGGCATGTAAGGGATCTAGAGGTTGACAACATGTCTTCTTAACGGGAGTCCAGGAGCTCATCTCCACAAATGGACTTTTCAGGATCCTTGGGTGGCTCCGTAGTTTGAAACCAATTCTGGTTATCGCTTCTCGGCCTTTTGGCTAAGATCAAGTGTAGTATCTGTTCTTATCAGTTTAATATCTGATACGTCCCCTATCTGGGGACCATATATTAAATGGATTTTTAGAACAGGGAGATGGAAAAAGAGCTTGCTCTGTCCACTCCACGCATTGACCTGGTATTGCAGTATCTCCAGGACCGGTGCACCCCTTCTTTAATGCAGTTTCTAAAATCAGAAAGAATTGAATTCAATGTTTTTTGTTCATTTTGCTTGTTTGTCGGATTTTGGGATGGACTCTTTGGCTTTGCTTTTCTTCTCCTCATTGGATTTTTCATGTTCAAAGTTGCAGAAGCCAGATTACAAGCTCATTTTGGTTCAACTTCAGCAACTGTGCATTGCATTGCCATGTAATGTGATGCAATGCTATCTTTCTAGCTCTCCCTTTTTACTTCCTTTTGGATAAACAGACATATTAGGCAAGCATTTTGGAGCTTTCACCTAAATAACTACAGGTGGTGAGATAAGCTGCACAATATAATTGACCTTTCAGTATATTGTTGCACACACACCATCTATTTAGCAAATGCCCTTGTTATCAACAGCAGCCTTTTAAACTCACCTGAGCTAACAGGTATGTGCGCTGGTTACTCTGCTGCGCTTAAAATTTCTTTTTTGGTTTGCTACAATGCCTTTTCTGAAACGTTGTCTCCTTCTGCTGGAACACTGACTTCTTTCATTTAATGCCTGCAGACTATAAAAGAGAACCCAACCCAAAATGTTTGGTTGATTAGTCTGTGGCATTCTGTTAAACTGTTGCTTATGGCGGTCTCTGTGAGCTTCTCAGCGACATTCAGCCAGCCAGGTATCCTGCCTGCAGTAGATGGAATGTGGCAATGGAACGCTGGCTGCGCGTTACATAATAGGCTCTGAGCCTTTATATACCTGTGCACAGCAGCAGCCACCTTCAGTCTGCTGCTGGACAGCCAGCAGCAGCAGCAGCAGGAGAGGTATGTAATCAGGAGCCCTCCTGCTAAGGGTAGACAGCTGCTCGTTCCACCCCACCCCCCGCCTTAATTGGTTCTCCTCCCTTCCAACGGTGTTGAGGCGGGTGGGAACAGCAGGGGGTGAAGGTGCTGTGTTTAAAGAGGTGGAGTTATGCAGATCTAAAACGCGTGGATTGCAGCAGCAGCAAGCCGAAAAGTGCAGGCATGTAAGGGATCTAGAGGTTGACAACATGTCTTCTTAACGGGAGTCCAGGAGCTCATCTCCACAAATGGACTTTTCAGGATCCTTGGGTGGCTCCGTAGTTTGAAACCAATTCTGGTTATCGCTTCTCGGCCTTTTGGCTAAGATCAAGTGTAGTATCTGTTCTTATCAGTTTAATATCTGATACGTCCCCTATCTGGGGACCATATATTAAATGGATTTTTAGAACAGGGAGATGGAAAAAGAGCTTGCTCTGTCCACTCCACGCATTGACCTGGTATTGCAGTATCTTCAGGACCGGTGCACCCCTTCTTTAATGCAGTTTCTAAAATCAGAAAGAATTGAATTCAATGTTTTTTGTTCATTTTGCTTGTTTGTCGGATTTTGGGATGGACTCTTTGGCTTTGCTTTTCTTCTCCTCATTGGATTTTTCATGTTCAAAGTTGCAGAAGCCAGATTACAAGCTCATTTTGGTTCAACTTCAGCAACTGTGCATTGCATTGCCATGTAATGTGATGCAATGCTATCTTTCTAGCTCTCCCTTTTTACTTCCTTTTGGATAAACAGACATATTAGGCAAGCATTTTGGAGCTTTCACCTAAATAACTACAGGTGGTGAGATAAGCTGCACAATATAATTGACCTTTCAGTATATTGTTGCACACACACCATCTATTTAGCAAATGCCCTTGTTATCAACAGCAGCCTTTTAAACTCACCTGAGCTAACAGGTATGTGGGCTGGTTACTCTGCTGCGCTTAAAATTTCTTTTTTGGTTTGCTACAATGCCTTCTCTGAAATGTTGTCTCCTTCTGCTGGAACACTGACTTCTTTCATTTAATGCCTGCAGACTATAAAAGAGAACCCAACCCAAAAAGTTTGGTTGATTAGTCTGTGGCATTCTGTTAAACTGTTGCTTATGGCGGTCTCTGTGAGCTTCTCAGCGACATTCAGCCAGCCAGGTATCCTGCCTGCAGTAGATGGAATGTGGCAATGGAACGCTGGCTGCGCGTGTCATAATAGGCTCTGAGCCTTTATATACCTGTGCACAGCAGCAGCCACCTTCAGTCTGCTGCTGGACAGCCAGCAGCAGCAGCAGCAGGAGAGGTATGTATTCAGGAGCCCTCCTGCTAAGGGTAGACAGCTGCTCGTTCCACCCCACCCCCCGCCTTAATTGGTTCTCCTCCCTTCCAACGGTGTTGAGGCGGGTGGGAACAGCAGGGGGTGAAGGTGCTGTGTTTAAAGAGGTGGAGTTATGCAGATCTAAAACGCGTGGATTGCAGCAGCAGCAAGCCGAAAAGTGCAGGCATGTAAGGGATCTAGAGGTTGACAACATGTCTTCTTAACGGGAGTCCAGGAGCTCATCTCCACAAATGGACTTTTCAGGATCCTTGGGTGGCTCCGTAGTTTGAAACCAATTCTGGTTATCGCTTCTCGGCCTTTTGGCTAAGATCAAGTGTAGTATCTGTTCTTATCAGTTTAATATCTGATACGTCCCCTATCTGGGGACCATATATTAAATGGATTTTTAGAACAGGGAGATGGAAAAAGAGCTTGCTCTGTCCACTCCACGCATTGACCTGGTATTGCAGTATCTCCAGGACCGGTGCACCCCTTCTTTAATGCAGTTTCTAAAATCAGAAAGAATTGAATTCAATGTTTTTTGTTCATTTTGCTTGTTTGTCGGATTTTGGGATGGACTCTTTGGCTTTGCTTTTCTTCTCCTCATTGGATTTTTCATGTTCAAAGTTGCAGAAGCCAGATTACAAGCTCATTTTGGTTCAACTTCAGCAACTGTGCATTGCATTGCCATGTAATGTGATGCAATGCTATCTTTCTAGCTCTCCCTTTTTACTTCCTTTTGGATAAACAGACATATTAGGCAAGCATTTTGGAGCTTTCACCTAAATAACTACAGGTGGTGAGATAAGCTGCACAATATAATTGACCTTTCAGTATATTGTTGCACACACACCATCTATTTAGCAAATGCCCTTGTTATCAACAGCAGCCTTTTAAACTCACCTGAGCTAACAGGTATGTGCGCTGGTTACTCTGCTGCGCTTAAAATTTCTTTTTTGGTTTGCTACAATGCCTTTTCTGAAACGTTGTCTCCTTCTGCTGGAACACTGACTTCTTTCATTTAATGCCTGCAGACTATAAAAGAGAACCCAACCCAAAATGTTTGGTTGATTAGTCTGTGGCATTCTGTTAAACTGTTGCTTATGGCGGTCTCTGTGAGCTTCTCAGCGACATTCAGCCAGCCAGGTATCCTGCCTGCAGTAGATGGAATGTGGCAATGGAACGCTGGCTGCGCGTTACATAATAGGCTCTGAGCCTTTATATACCTGTGCACAGCAGCAGCCACCTTCAGTCTGCTGCTGGACAGCCAGCAGCAGCAGCAGCAGGAGAGGTATGTAATCAGGAGCCCTCCTGCTAAGGGTAGACAGCTGCTCGTTCCACCCCACCCCCCGCCTTAATTGGTTCTCCTCCCTTCCAACGGTGTTGAGGCGGGTGGGAACAGCAGGGGGTGAAGGTGCTGTGTTTAAAGAGGTGGAGTTATGCAGATCTAAAACGCGTGGATTGCAGCAGCAGCAAGCCGAAAAGTGCAGGCATGTAAGGGATCTAGAGGTTGACAACATGTCTTCTTAACGGGAGTCCAGGAGCTCATCTCCACAAATGGACTTTTCAGGATCCTTGGGTGGCTCCGTAGTTTGAAACCAATTCTGGTTATCGCTTCTCGGCCTTTTGGCTAAGATCAAGTGTAGTATCTGTTCTTATCAGTTTAATATCTGATACGTCCCCTATCTGGGGACCATATATTAAATGGATTTTTAGAACAGGGAGATGGAAAAAGAGCTTGCTCTGTCCACTCCACGCATTGACCTGGTATTGCAGTATCTCCAGGACCGGTGCACCCCTTCTTTAATGCAGTTTCTAAAATCAGAAAGAATTGAATTCAATGTTTTTTGTTCATTTTGCTTGTTTGTCGGATTTTGGGATGGACTCTTTGGCTTTGCTTTTCTTCTCCTCATTGGATTTTTCATGTTCAAAGTTGCAGAAGCCAGATTACAAGCTCATTTTGGTTCAACTTCAGCAACTGTGCATTGCATTGCCATGTAATGTGATGCAATGCTATCTTTCTAGCTCTCCCTTTTTACTTCCTTTTGGATAAACAGACATATTAGGCAAGCATTTTGGAGCTTTCACCTAAATAACTACAGGTGGTGAGATAAGCTGCACAATATAATTGACCTTTCAGTATATTGTTGCACACACACCATCTATTTAGCAAATGCCCTTGTTATCAACAGCAGCCTTTTAAACTCACCTGAGCTAACAGGTATGTGCGCTGGTTACTCTGCTGCGCTTAAAATTTCTTTTTTGGTTTGCTACAATGCCTTTTCTGAAACGTTGTCTCCTTCTGCTGGAACACTGACTTCTTTCATTTAATGCCTGCAGACTATAAAAGAGAACCCAACCCAAAAAGTTTGGTTGATTAGTCTGTGGCATTCTGTTAAACTGTTGCTTATGGCGGTCTCTGTGAGCTTCTCAGCGACATTCAGCCAGCCAGGTATCCTGCCTGCAGTAGATGGAATGTGGCAATGGAACGCTGGCTGCGCGTGTCATAATAGGCTCTGAGCCTTTATATACCTGTGCACAGCAGCAGCCACCTTCAGTCTGCTGCTGGACAGCCAGCAGCAGCAGCAGCAGGAGAGGTATGTAATCAGGAGCCCTCCTGCTAAGGGTAGACAGCTGCTCGTTCCACCCCACCCCCCGCCTTAATTGGTTCTCCTCCCTTCCAACGGTGTTGAGGCGGGTGGGAACAGCAGGGGGTGAAGGTGCTGTGTTTAAAGAGGTGGAGTTATGCAGATCTAAAACGCGTGGATTGCAGCAGCAGCAAGCCGAAAAGTGCAGGCATGTAAGGGATCTAGAGGTTGACAACATGTCTTCTTAACGGGAGTCCAGGAGCTCATCTCCACAAATGGACTTTTCAGGATCCTTGGGTGGCTCCGTAGTTTGAAACCAATTCTGGTTATCGCTTCTCGGCCTTTTGGCTAAGATCAAGTGTAGTATCTGTTCTTATCAGTTTAATATCTGATACGTCCCCTATCTGGGGACCATATATTAAATGGATTTTTAGAACAGGGAGATGGAAAAAGAGCTTGCTCTGTCCACTCCACGCATTGACCTGGTATTGCAGTATCTCCAGGACCGGTGCACCCCTTCTTTAATGCAGTTTCTAAAATCAGAAAGAATTGAATTCAATGTTTTTTGTTCATTTTGCTTGTTTGTCGGATTTTGGGATGGACTCTTTGGCTTTGCTTTTCTTCTCCTCATTGGATTTTTCATGTTCAAAGTTGCAGAAGCCAGATTACAAGCTCATTTTGGTTCAACTTCAGCAACTGTGCATTGCATTGCCATGTAATGTGATGCAATGCTATCTTTCTAGCTCTCCCTTTTTACTTCCTTTTGGATAAACAGACATATTAGGCAAGCATTTTGGAGCTTTCACCTAAATAACTACAGGTGGTGAGATAAGCTGCACAATATAATTGACCTTTCAGTATATTGTTGCACACACACCATCTATTTAGCAAATGCCCTTGTTATCAACAGCAGCCTTTTAAACTCACCTGAGCTAACAGGTATGTGCGCTGGTTACTCTGCTGCGCTTAAAATTTCTTTTTTGGTTTGCTACAATGCCTTTTCTGAAACGTTGTCTCCTTCTGCTGGAACACTGACTTCTTTCATTTAATGCCTGCAGACTATAAAAGAGAACCCAACCCAAAAAGTTTGGTTGATTAGTCTGTGGCATTCTGTTAAACTGTTGCTTATGGCGGTCTCTGTGAGCTTCTCAGCGACATTCAGCCAGCCAGGTATCCTGCCTGCAGTAGATGGAATGTGGCAATGGAACGCTGGCTGCGCGTGTCATAATAGGCTCTGAGCCTTTATATACCTGTGCACAGCAGCAGCCACCTTCAGTCTGCTGCTGGACAGCCAGCAGCAGCAGCAGCAGGAGAGGTATGTAATCAGGAGCCCTCCTGCTAAGGGTAGACAGCTGCTCGTTCCACCCCACCCCCCGCCTTAATTGGTTCTCCTCCCTTCCAACGGTGTTGAGGCGGGTGGGAACAGCAGGGGGTGAAGGTGCTGTGTTTAAAGAGGTGGAGTTATGCAGATCTAAAACGCGTGGATTGCAGCAGCAGCAAGCCGAAAAGTGCAGGCATGTAAGGGATCTAGAGGTTGACAACATGTCTTCTTAACGGGAGTCCAGGAGCTCATCTCCACAAATGGACTTTTCAGGATCCTTGGGTGGCTCCGTAGTTTGAAACCAATTCTGGTTATCGCTTCTCGGCCTTTTGGCTAAGATCAAGTGTAGTATCTGTTCTTATCAGTTTAATATCTGATACGTCCCTTATCTGGGGACCATATATTAAATGGATTTTTAGAACAGGGAGATGGAAAAAGAGCTTGCTCTGTCCACTCCACGCATTGACCTGGTATTGCAGTATCTCCAGGACCGGTGCACCCCTTCTTTAATGCAGTTTCTAAAATCAGAAAGAATTGAATTCAATGTTTTTTGTTCATTTTGCTTGTTTGTCGGATTTTGGGATGGACTCTTTGGCTTTGCTTTTCTTCTCCTCATTGGATTTTTCATGTTCAAAGTTGCAGAAGCCAGATTACAAGCTCATTTTGGTTCAACTTCAGCAACTGTGCATTGCATTGCCATGTAATGTGATGCAATGCTATCTTTCTAGCTCTCCCTTTTTACTTCCTTTTGGATAAACAGACATATTAGGCAAGCATTTTGGAGCTTTCACCTAAATAACTACAGGTGGTGAGATAAGCTGCACAATATAATTGACCTTTCAGTATATTGTTGCACACACACCATCTATTTAGCAAATGCCCTTGTTATCAACAGCAGCCTTTTAAACTCACCTGAGCTAACAGGTATGTGCGCTGGTTACTCTGCTGCGCTTAAAATTTCTTTTTTGGTTTGCTACAATGCCTTTTCTGAAACGTTGTCTCCTTCTGCTGGAACACTGACTTCTTTCATTTAATGCCTGCAGACTATAAAAGAGAACCCAACCCAAAAAGTTTGGTTGATTAGTCTGTGGCATTCTGTTAAACTGTTGCTTATGGCGGTCTCTGTGAGCTTCTCAGCGACATTCAGCCAGCCAGGTATCCTGCCTGCAGTAGATGGAATGTGGCAATGGAACGCTGGCTGCGCGTGTCATAATAGGCTCTGAGCCTTTATATACCTGTGCACAGCAGCAGCCACCTTCAGTCTGCTGCTGGACAGCCAGCAGCAGCAGCAGCAGGAGAGGTATGTAATCAGGAGCCCTCCTGCTAAGGGTAGACAGCTGCTCGTTCCACCCCACCCCCCGCCTTAATTGGTTCTCCTCCCTTCCAACGGTGTTGAGGCGGGTGGGAACAGCAGGGGGTGAAGGTGCTGTGTTTAAAGAGGTGGAGTTATGCAGATCTAAAACGCGTGGATTGCAGCAGCAGCAAGCCGAAAAGTGCAGGCATGTAAGGGATCTAGAGGTTGACAACATGTCTTCTTAACGGGAGTCCAGGAGCTCATCTCCACAAATGGACTTTTCAGGATCCTTGGGTGGCTCCGTAGTTTGAAACCAATTCTGGTTATCGCTTCTCGGCCTTTTGGCTAAGATCAAGTGTAGTATCTTTTGAAAAGGCAGTTTTGTCCTTGGGCTGCCCTAGTAAATTGATGCATATTACACACTGGTTTGGTGCACTTGTTAGTACGCCAGGTGTCTCATAGAGTTATCTGATGGAAAACATGGCCCTCCAGGATCGAAGTCACTAGGCTGGGTAAGTGTGAGGGCTTTGGAGCAATGTGCCCCAGGAGTAGGCGCCCTGGTGGGAGTCCAAGCTTACTGGGACTGGGAACCCCAGAAAGACTTGGCTTCGTAGCACGCCGCACCTTTGCCAATCATACTTTCTGAGCAACCCCCCCTATTCCTGGCCTCCGGGCTAGGAAGGGGAATTTTTATAAACCCGGTCGGAGGTCCGGTCAGCTTTGGGCTGAGAAACCAACACAGGCTCCAGCTCCACTAGGGTGGCAGCCTAGATGGAAGCTGGGAGCACGAAAACGGCTCTTCTCCGGCTTCGGCTAGGGAGAGCATCGGAGATCCCTGACCCTCGCTGTGGCCTTCTGGCTCGGAGGGATGGGGATGGTTTATTGGGGACCCTCTCCTCCGGGAAGGGTCCACATGAATCCTCGCCTCGTGCGCTGTTTTGGTGTGACTTCGGTCACATTTTTCAGTGCCTTGGATGCAGCTTCAATCAAAAAAAAATCTGTTCTTATCAGTTTAATATCTGATACGTCCCCTATCTGGGGACCATATATTAAATGGATTTTTAGAACAGGGAGATGGAAAAAGAGCTTGCTCTGTCCAATCCACGCATTGACCTGGTATTGCAGTATCTCCAGGACCGGTGCACCCCTTCTTTAATGCAGTTTCTAAAATCAGAAAGAATTGAATTCAATGTTTTTTGTTCATTTTGCTTGTTTGTCGGATTTTGGGATGGACTCTTTGGCTTTGCTTTTCTTCTCCTCATTGGATTTTTCATGTTCAAAGTTGCAGAAGCCAGATTACAAGCTCATTTTGGTTCAACTTCAGCAACTGTGCATTGCATTGCCATGTAATGTGATGCAATGCTATCTTTCTAGCTCTCCCTTTTTACTTCCTTTTGGATAAACAGACATATTAGGCAAGCATTTTGGAGCTTTCACCTAAATAACTACAGGTGGTGAGATAAGCTGCACAATATAATTGACCTTTCAGTATATTGTTGCACACACACCATCTATTTAGCAAATGCCCTTGTTATCAACAGCAGCCTTTTAAACTCACCTGAGCTAACAGGTATGTGCGCTGGTTACTCTGCTGCGCTTAAAATTTCTTTTTTGGTTTGCTACAATGCCTTTTCTGAAACGTTGTCTCCTTCTGCTGGAACACTGACTTCTTTCATTTAATGCCTGCAGACTATAAAAGAGAACCCAACCCAAAAAGTTTGGTTGATTAGTCTGTGGCATTCTGTTAAACTGTTGCTTATGGCGGTCTCTGTGAGCTTCTCAGCGACATTCAGCCAGCCAGGTATCCTGCCTGCAGTAGATGGAATGTGGCAATGGAACGCTGGCTGCGCGTGTCATAATAGGCTCTGAGCCTTTATATACCTGTGCACAGCAGCAGCCACCTTCAGTCTGCTGCTGGACAGCCAGCAGCAGCAGCAGCAGGAGAGGTATGTAATCAGGAGCCCTCCTGCTAAGGGTAGACAGCTGCTCGTTCCACCCCACCCCCCGCCTTAATTGGTTCTCCTCCCTTCCAACGGTGTTGAGGCGGGTGGGAACAGCAGGGGGTGAAGGTGCTGTGTTTAAAGAGGTGGAGTTATGCAGATCTAAAACGCGTGGATCGCAGCAGCAGCAAGCCGAAAAGTGCAGGCATGTAAGGGATCTAGAGGTTGACAACATGTCTTCTTAACGGGAGTCCAGGAGCTCATCTCCACAAATGGACTTTTCAGGATCCTTGGGTGGCTCCGTAGTTTGAAACCAATTCTGGTTATCGCTTCTCGGCCTTTTGGCTAAGATCAAGTGTAGTATCTGTTCTTATCAGTTTAATATCTGATACGTCCCCTATCTGGGGACCATATATTAAATGGATTTTTAGAACAGGGAGATGGAAAAAGAGCTTGCTCTGTCCACTCCACGCATTGACCTGGTATTGCAGTATCTCCAGGACCGGTGCACCCCTTCTTTAATGCAGTTTCTAAAATCAGAAAGAATTGAATTCAATGTTTTTTGTTCATTTTGCTTGTTTGTCGGATTTTGGGATGGACTCTTTGGCTTTGCTTTTCTTCTCCTCATTGGATTTTTCATGTTCAAAGTTGCAGAAGCCAGATTACAAGCTCATTTTGGTTCAACTTCAGCAACTGTGCATTGCATTGCCATGTAATGTGATGCAATGCTATCTTTCTAGCTCTCCCTTTTTACTTCCTTTTGGATAAACAGACATATTAGGCAAGCATTTTGGAGCTTTCACCTAAATAACTACAGGTGGTGAGATAAGCTGCACAATATAATTGACCTTTCAGTATATTGTTGCACACACACCATCTATTTAGCAAATGCCCTTGTTATCAACAGCAGCCTTTTAAACTCACCTGAGCTAACAGGTATGTGCGCTGGTTACTCTGCTGCGCTTAAAATTTCTTTTTTGGTTTGCTACAATGCCTTTTCTGAAACGTTGTCTCCTTCTGCTGGAACACTGACTTCTTTCATTTAATGCCTGCAGACTATAAAAGAGAACCCAACCCAAAAAGTTTGGTTGATTAGTCTGTGGCATTCTGTTAAACTGTTGCTTATGGCGGTCTCTGTGAGCTTCTCAGCGACATTCAGCCAGCCAGGTATCCTGCCTGCAGTAGATGGAATGTGGCAATGGAACGCTGGCTGCGCGTGTCATAATAGGCTCTGAGCCTTTATATACCTGTGCACAGCAGCAGCCACCTTCAGTCTGCTGCTGGACAGCCAGCAGCAGCAGCAGCAGGAGAGGTATGTAATCAGGAGCCCTCCTGCTAAGGGTAGACAGCTGCTCGTTCCACCCCCCCCCGCCTTAATTGGTTCTCCTCCCTTCCAACGGTGTTGAGGCGGGTGGGAACAGCAGGGGGTGAAGGTGCTGTGTTTAAAGAGGTGGAGTTATGCAGATCTAAAACGCGTGGATTGCAGCAGCAGCAAGCCGAAAAGTGCAGGCATGTAAGGGATCTAGAGGTTGACAACATGTCTTCTTAACGGGAGTCCAGGAGCTCATCTCCACAAATGGACTTTTCAGGATCCTTGGGTGGCTCCGTAGTTTGAAACCAATTCTGGTTATCGCTTCTCGGCCTTTTGGCTAAGATCAAGTGTAGTATCTGTTCTTATCAGTTTAATATCTGATACGTCCCCTATCTGGGGACCATATATTAAATGGATTTTTAGAACAGGGAGATGGAAAAAGAGCTTGCTCTGTCCACTCCACGCATTGACCTGGTATTGCAGTATCTCCAGGACCGGTGCACCCCTTCTTTAATGCAGTTTCTAAAATCAGAAAGAATTGAATTCAATGTTTTTTGTTCATTTTGCTTGTTTGTCGGATTTTGGGATGGACTCTTTGGCTTTGCTTTTCTTCTCCTCATTGGATTTTTCATGTTCAAAGTTGCAGAAGCCAGATTACAAGCTCATTTTGGTTCAACTTCAGCAACTGTGCATTGCATTGCCATGTAATGTGATGCAATGCTATCTTTCTAGCTCTCCCTTTTTACTTCCTTTTGGATAAACAGACATATTAGGCAAGCATTTTGGAGCTTTCACCTAAATAACTACAGGTGGTGAGATAAGCTGCACAATATAATTGACCTTTCAGTATATTGTTGCACACACACCATCTATTTAGCAAATGCCCTTGTTATCAACAGCAGCCTTTTAAACTCACCTGAGCTAACAGGTATGTGCGCTGGTTACTCTGCTGCGCTTAAAATTTCTTTTTTGGTTTGCTACAATGCCTTTTCTGAAACGTTGTCTCCTTCTGCTGGAACACTGACTTCTTTCATTTAATGCCTGCAGACTATAAAAGAGAACCCAACCCAAAAAGTTTGGTTGATTAGTCTGTGGCATTCTGTTAAACTGTTGCTTATGGCGGTCTCTGTGAGCTTCTCAGCGACATTCAGCCAGCCAGGTATCCTGCCTGCAGTAGATGGAATGTGGCAATGGAACGCTGGCTGCGCGTGTCATAATAGGCTCTGAGCCTTTATATACCTGTGCACAGCAGCAGCCACCTTCAGTCTGCTGCTGGACAGCCAGCAGCAGCAGCAGCAGGAGAGGTATGTAATCAGGAGCCCTCCTGCTAAGGGTAGACAGCTGCTCGTTCCACCCCACCCCCCGCCTTAATTGGTTCTCCTCCCTTCCAACGGTGTTGAGGCGGGTGGGAACAGCAGGGGGTGAAGGTGCTGTGTTTAAAGAGGTGGAGTTATGCAGATCTAAAACGCGTGGATTGCAGCAGCAGCAAGCCGAAAAGTGCAGGCATGTAAGGGATCTAGAGGTTGACAACATGTCTTCTTAACGGGAGTCCAGGAGCTCATCTCCACAAATGGACTTTTCAGGATCCTTGGGTGGCTCCGTAGTTTGAAACCAATTCTGGTTATCGCTTCTCGGCCTTTTGGCTAAGATCAAGTGTAGTATCTGTTCTTATCAGTTTAATATCTGATACGTCCCCTATCTGGGGACCATATATTAAATGGATTTTTAGAACAGGGAGATGGAAAAAGAGCTTGCTCTGTCCACTCCACGCATTGACCTGGTATTGCAGTATCTCCAGGACCGGTGCACCCCTTCTTTAATGCAGTTTCTAAAATCAGAAAGAATTGAATTCAATGTTTTTTGTTCATTTTGCTTGTTTGTCGGATTTTGGGATGGACTCTTTGGCTTTGCTTTTCTTCTCCTCATTGGATTTTTCATGTTCAAAGTTGCAGAAGCCAGATTACAAGCTCATTTTGGTTCAACTTCAGCAACTGTGCATTGCATTGCCATGTAATGTGATGCAATGCTATCTTTCTAGCTCTCCCTTTTTACTTCCTTTTGGATAAACAGACATATTAGGCAAGCATTTTGGAGCTTTCACCTAAATAACTACAGGTGGTGAGATAAGCTGCACAATATAATTGACCTTTCAGTATATTGTTGCACACACACCATCTATTTAGCAAATGCCCTTGTTATCAACAGCAGCCTTTTAAACTCACCTGAGCTAACAGGTATGTGCGCTGGTTACTCTGCTGCGCTTAAAATTTCTTTTTTGGTTTGCTACAATGCCTTTTCTGAAACGTTGTCTCCTTCTGCTGGAACACTGACTTCTTTCATTTAATGCCTGCAGACTATAAAAGAGAACCCAACCCAAAAAGTTTGGTTGATTAGTCTGTGGCATTCTGTTAAACTGTTGCTTATGGCGGTCTCTGTGAGCTTCTCAGCGACATTCAGCCAGCCAGGTATCCTGCCTGCAGTAGATGGAATGTGGCAATGGAACGCTGGCTGCGCGTGTCATAATAGGCTCTGAGCCTTTATATACCTGTGCACAGCAGCAGCCACCTTCAGTCTGCTGCTGGACAGCCAGCAGCAGCAGCAGCAGGAGAGGTATGTAATCAGGAGCCCTCCTGCTAAGGGTAGACAGCTGCTCGTTCCACCCCACCCCCCGCCTTAATTGGTTCTCCTCCCTTCCAACGGTGTTGAGGCGGGTGGGAACAGCAGGGGGTGAAGGTGCTGTGTTTAAAGAGGTGGAGTTATGCAGATCTAAAACGCGTGGATCGCAGCAGCAGCAAGCCGAAAAGTGCAGGCATGTAAGGGATCTAGAGGTTGACAACATGTCTTCTTAACGGGAGTCCAGGAGCTCATCTCCACAAATGGACTTTTCAGGATCCTTGGGTGGCTCCGTAGTTTGAAACCAATTCTGGTTATCGCTTCTCGGCCTTTTGGCTAAGATCAAGTGTAGTATCTTTCGAAAAGGCGGTTTTGGATGTTGGCCGCCCTAGTAGATTGATACATTATGCACACTGGGGTTTAGGCGCTTGTTAGTACGCCAGGTGGCTAATATAGTCATCTGGTGGAAAGCATGGCCCCCCAGGATCGACGCCATTGGGCCGGGGAAGATCGAAAGCCCGAAGTGTGAAGTGCCCCAGGAGTGGTGACCCTGGGGTGCCTTAACTCACTGGGATTGGGAACCCCACTTGAGTTTATGGCACATTTGCACAAGCACTTCAAATTTTCTTTCTTCGCACACACCCTTATTCCGGGCCTTCTGGCCTTAGGATGGGGAATTTTTCAATTCCCGGTCGAAGGTCCGGGCAGTATTATACTGTGAAACCTTCACTATTTATTTAATTTCTTTGTCACTGTGTGTCCACTTATTCACGTGTGTCACGTCCTACTAGGATTTTGTCGGGATGCGGTTCCCTTACGGGTTCCTCTCTTGGCAGGTCTAGGGGGGGAGTGTGTGGCCATCAGGTTCCGCTCCCCCCTGAACCCCCCTGGCTCTCCTCTTTCGGGAGGAGAGCGTTGTTGGCTCCCCTCTTCCGGGAGGGGAGCACAGTCTTTGGCTCCCAGTGCCTTGCTCGGGTGAGAACTCGGGCAGGTGCTGGGGGTAAGATTGGGTCGCCTCTGGCTTCGGCTGGAGGTGGCTTTTTGTCCCTGTTCCTCGCTGTGGCCTTTTGGCTCGGAGGGACGGGGAATGGTTTGGGGGACCCTTCTCCTTTTGGAGAGGGTTTCAAGAAGACCAGCATCCTAGTGCACTTTTTTTGTGGCACTTGTCACTTTTTTAAGCGCACTCGGGTTTTGTACACGAATTCGGGCTTTCGAAAAAAAATCTGTTCTTATCAGTTTAATATCTGATACGTCCCCTATCTGGGGACCATATATTAAATGGATTTTTAGAACAGGGAGATGGAAAAAGAGCTTGCTCTGTCCACTCCACGCATTGACCTGGTATTGCAGTATCTCCAGGACCGGTGCACCCCTTCTTTAATGCAGTTTCTAAAATCAGAAAGAATTGAATTCAATGTTTTTTGTTCATTTTGCTTGTTTGTCGGATTTTGGGATGGAGTCTTTGGCTTTGCTTTTCTTCTCCTCATTGGATTTTTCATGTTCAAAGTTGCAGAAGCCAGATTACAAGCTCATTTTGGTTCAACTTCAGCAACTGTGCATTGCATTGCCATGTAATGTGATGCAATGCTATCTTTCTAGCTCTCCCTTTTTACTTCCTTTTGGATAAACAGACATATTAGGCAAGCATTTTGGAGCTTTCACCTAAATAACTACAGGTGGTGAGATAAGCTGCACAATATAATTGACCTTTCAGTATATTGTTGCACACACACCATCTATTTAGCAAACGCCCTTGTTATCAACAGCAGCCTTTTAAACTCACCTGAGCTAACAGGTATGTGCGCTGGTTACTCTGCTGCGCTTAAAATTTCTTTTTTGGTTTGCTACAATGCCTTTTCTGAAACGTTGTCTCCTTCTGCTGGAACACTGACTTCTTTCATTTAATGCCTGCAGACTATAAAAGAGAACCCAACCCAAAAAGTTTGGTTGATTAGTCTGTGGCATTCTGTTAAACTGTTGCTTATGGCGGTCTCTGTGAGCTTCTCAGCGACATTCAGCCAGCCAGGTATCCTGCCTGCAGTAGATGGAATGTGGCAATGGAACGCTGGCTGCGCGTGTCATAATAGGCTCTGAGCCTTTATATACCTGTGCACAGCAGCAGCCACCTTCAGTCTGCTGCTGGACAGCCAGCAGCAGCAGGAGAGGTATGTAATCAGGAGCCCTCCTGCTAAGGGTAGACAGCTGCTCGTTCCACCCCACCCCCCGCCTTAATTGGTTCTCCTCCCTTCCAACGGTGTTGAGGCGGGTGGGAACAGCAGGGGGTGAAGGTGCTGTGTTTAAAGAGGTGGAGTTATGCAGATCTAAAACGCGTGGATCGCAGCAGCAGCAAGCCGAAAAGTGCAGGCATGTAAGGGATCTAGAGGTTGACAACATGTCTTCTTAACGGGAGTCCAGGAGCTCATCTCCACAAATGGACTTTTCAGGATCCTTGGGTGGCTCCGTAGTTTGAAACCAATTCTGGTTATCGCTTCTCGGCCTTTTGGCTAAGATCAAGTGTAGTATCTGTTCTTATCAGTTTAATATCTGATACGTCCCCTATCTGGGGACCATATATTAAATGGATTTTTAGAACAGGGAGATGGAAAAAGAGCTTGCTCTGTCCACTCCACGCATTGACCTGGTATTGCAGTATCTCCAGGACCGGTGCACCCCTTCTTTAATGCAGTTTCTAAAATCAGAAAGAATTGAATTCAATGTTTTTTGTTCATTTTGCTTGTTTGTCGGATTTTGGGATGGACTCTTTGGCTTTGCTTTTCCTCTCCTCATTGGATTTTTCATGTTCAAAGTTGCAGAAGCCAGATTACAAGCTCATTTTGGTTCAACTTCAGCAACTGTGCATTGCATTGCCATGTAATGTGATGCAATGCTATCTTTCTAGCTCTCCCTTTTTACTTCCTTTTGGATAAACAGACATATTAGGCAAGCATTTTGGAGCTTTCACCTAAATAACTACAGGTGGTGAGATAAGCTGCACAATATAATTGACCTTTCAGTATATTGTTGCACACACACCATCTATTTAGCAAATGCCCTTGTTATCAACAGCAGCCTTTTAAACTCACCTGAGCTAACAGGTATGTGCGCTGGTTACTCTGCTGCGCTTAAAATTTCTTTTTTGGTTTGCTACAATGCCTTTTCTGAAACGTTGTCTCCGTCTGCTGGAACACTGACTTCTTTCATTTAATGCCTGCAGACTATAAAAGAGAACCCAACCCAAAAAGTTTGGTTGATTAGTCTGTGGCATTCTGTTAAACTGTTGCTTATGGCGGTCTCTGTGAGCTTCTCAGCGACATTCAGCCAGCCAGGTATCCTGCCTGCAGTAGATGGAATGTGGCAATGGAACGCTGGCTGCGCGTGTCATAATAGGCTCTGAGCCTTTATATACCTGTGCACAGCAGCAGCCACCTTCAGTCTGCTGCTGGACAGCCAGCAGCAGCAGCAGCAGGAGAGGTATGTAATCAGGAGCCCTCCTGCTAAGGGTAGACAGCTGCTCGTTCCACCCCACCCCCCGCCTTAATTGGTTCTCCTCCCTTCCAACGGTGTTGAGGCGGGTGGGAACAGCAGGGGGTGAAGGTGCTGTGTTTAAAGAGGTGGAGTTATGCAGATCTAAAACGCGTGGATTGCAGCAGCAGCAAGCCGAAAAGTGCAGGCATGTAAGGGATCTAGAGGTTGACAACATGTCTTCTTAACGGGAGTCCAGGAGCTCATCTCCACAAATGGACTTTTCAGGATCCTTGGGTGGCTCCGTAGTTTGAAACCAATTCTGGTTATCGCTTCTCGGCCTTTTGGCTAAGATCAAGTGTAGTATCTGTTCTTATCAGTTTAATATCTGATACGTCCCCTATCTGGGGACCATATATTAAATGGATTTTTAGAACAGGGAGATGGAAAAAGAGCTTGCTCTGTCCACTCCACGCATTGACCTGGTATTGCAGTATCTCCAGGACCGGTGCACCCCTTCTTTAATGCAGTTTCTAAAATCAGAAAGAATTGAATTCAATGTTTTTTGTTCATTTTGCTTGTTTGTCGGATTTTGGGATGGACTCTTTGGCTTTGCTTTTCTTCTCCTCATTGGATTTTTCATGTTCAAAGTTGCAGAAGCCAGATTACAAGCTCATTTTGGTTCAACTTCAGCAACTGTGCATTGCATTGCCATGTAATGTGATGCAATGCTATCTTTCTAGCTCTCCCTTTTTACTTCCTTTTGGATAAACAGACATATTAGGCAAGCATTTTGGAGCTTTCACCTAAATAACTACAGGTGGTGAGATAAGCTGCACAATATAATTGACCTTTCAGTATATTGTTGCACACACACCATCTATTTAGCAAATGCCCTTGTTATCAACAGCAGCCTTTTAAACTCACCTGAGCTAACAGGTATGTGCGCTGGTTACTCTGCTGCGCTTAAAATTTCTTTTTTGGTTTGCTACAATGCCTTTTCTGAAACGTTGTCTCCTTCTGCTGGAACACTGACTTCTTTCATTTAATGCCTGCAGACTATAAAAGAGAACCCAACCCAAAAAGTTTGGTTGATTAGTCTGTGGCATTCTGTTAAACTGTTGCTTATGGCGGTCTCTGTGAGCTTCTCAGCGACATTCAGCCAGCCAGGTATCCTGCCTGCAGTAGATGGAATGTGGCAATGGAACGCTGGCTGCGCGTGTCATAATAGGCTCTGAGCCTTTATATACCTGTGCACAGCAGCAGCCACCTTCAGTCTGCTGCTGGACAGCCAGCAGCAGCAGCAGCAGGAGAGGTATGTAATCAGGAGCCCTCCTGCTAAGGGTAGACAGCTGCTCGTTCCACCCCACCCCCCGCCTTAATTGGTTCTCCTCCCTTCCAACGGTGTTGAGGCGGGTGGGAACAGCAGGGGGTGAAGGTGCTGTGTTTAAAGAGGTGGAGTTATGCAGATCTAAAACGCGTGGATCGCAGCAGCAGCAAGCCGAAAAGTGCAGGCATGTAAGGGATCTAGAGGTTGACAACATGTCTTCTTAACGGGAGTCCAGGAGCTCATCTCCACAAATGGACTTTTCAGGATCCTTGGGTGGCTCCGTAGTTTGAAACCAATTCTGGTTATCGCTTCTCGGCCTTTTGGCTAAGATCAAGTGTAGTATCTGTTCTTATCAGTTTAATATCTGATACGTCCCCTATCTGGGGACCATATATTAAATGGATTTTTAGAACAGGGAGATGGAAAAAGAGCTTGCTCTGTCCACTCCACGCATTGACCTGGTATTGCAGTATCTCCAGGACCGGTGCACCCCTTCTTTAATGCAGTTTCTAAAATCAGAAAGAATTGAATTCAATGTTTTTTGTTCATTTTGCTTGTTTGTCGGATTTTGGGATGGACTCTTTGGCTTTGCTTTTCCTCTCCTCATTGGATTTTTCATGTTCAAAGTTGCAGAAGCCAGATTACAAGCTCATTTTGGTTCAACTTCAGCAACTGTGCATTGCATTGCCATGTAATGTGATGCAATGCTATCTTTCTAGCTCTCCCTTTTTACTTCCTTTTGGATAAACAGACATATTAGGCAAGCATTTTGGAGCTTTCACCTAAATAACTACAGGTGGTGAGATAAGCTGCACAATATAATTGACCTTTCAGTATATTGTTGCACACACACCATCTATTTAGCAAATGCCCTTGTTATCAACAGCAGCCTTTTAAACTCACCTGAGCTAACAGGTATGTGCGCTGGTTACTCTGCTGCGCTTAAAATTTCTTTTTTGGTTTGCTACAATGCCTTTTCTGAAACGTTGTCTCCTTCTGCTGGAACACTGATTTCTTTCATTTAATGCCTGCAGACTATAAAAGAGAACCCAACCCAAAAAGTTTGGTTGATTAGTCTGTGGCATTCTGTTAAACTGTTGCTTATGGCGGTCTCTGTGAGCTTCTCAGCGACATTCAGCCAGCCAGGTATCCTGCCTGCAGTAGATGGAATGTGGCAATGGAACGCTGGCTGCGCGTGTCATAATAGGCTCTGAGCCTTTATATACCTGTGCACAGCAGCAGCCACCTTCAGTCTGCTGCTGGACAGCCAGCAGCAGCAGCAGCAGGAGAGGTATGTAATCAGGAGCCCTCCTGCTAAGGGTAGACAGCTGCTCGTTCCACCCCACCCCCCGCCTTAATTGGTTCTCCTCCCTTCCAACGGTGTTGAGGCGGGTGGGAACAGCAGGGGGTGAAGGTGCTGTGTTTAAAGAGGTGGAGTTATGCAGATCTAAAACGCGTGGATTGCAGCAGCAGCAAGCCGAAAAGTGCAGGCATGTAAGGGATCTAGAGGTTGACAACATGTCTTCTTAACGGGAGTCCAGGAGCTCATCTCCACAAATGGACTTTTCAGGATCCTTGGGTGGCTCCGTAGTTTGAAACCAATTCTGGTTATCGCTTCTCGGCCTTTTGGCTAAGATCAAGTGTAGTATCTGTTCTTATCAGTTTAATATCTGATACGTCCCCTATCTGGGGACCATATATTAAATGGATTTTTAGAACAGGGAGATGGAAAAAGAGCTTGCTCTGTCCACTCCACGCATTGACCTGGTATTGCAGTATCTCCAGGACCGGTGCACCCCTTCTTTAATGCAGTTTCTAAAATCAGAAAGAATTGAATTCAATGTTTTTTGTTCATTTTGCTTGTTTGTCGGATTTTGGGATGGACTCTTTGGCTTTGCTTTTCTTCTCCTCATTGGATTTTTCATGTTCAAAGTTGCAGAAGCCAGATTACAAGCTCATTTTGGTTCAACTTCAGCAACTGTGCATTGCATTGCCATGTAATGTGATGCAATGCTATCTTTCTAGCTCTCCCTTTTTACTTCCTTTTGGATAAACAGACATATTAGGCAAGCATTTTGGAGCTTTCACCTAAATAACTACAGGTGGTGAGATAAGCTGCACAATATAATTGACCTTTCAGTATATTGTTGCACACACACCATCTATTTAGCAAATGCCCTTGTTATCAACAGCAGCCTTTTAAACTCACCTGAGCTAACAGGTATGTGCGCTGGTTACTCTGCTGCGCTTAAAATTTCTTTTTTGGTTTGCTACAATGCCTTTTCTGAAACGTTGTCTCCTTCTGCTGGAACACTGACTTCTTTCATTTAATGCCTGCAGACTATAAAAGAGAACCCAACCCAAAAAGTTTGGTTGATTAGTCTGTGGCATTCTGTTAAACTGTTGCTTATGGCGGTCTCTGTGAGCTTCTCAGCGACATTCAGCCAGCCAGGTATCCTGCCTGCAGTAGATGGAATGTGGCAATGGAACGCTGGCTGCGCGTGTCATAATAGGCTCTGAGCCTTTATATACCTGTGCACAGCAGCAGCCACCTTCAGTCTGCTGCTGGACAGCCAGCAGCAGCAGCAGCAGGAGAGGTATGTAATCAGGAGCCCTCCTGCTAAGGGTAGACAGCTGCTCGTTCCACCCCACCCCCCGCCTTAATTGGTTCTCCTCCCTTCCAACGGTGTTGAGGCGGGTGGGAACAGCAGGGGGTGAAGGTGCTGTGTTTAAAGAGGTGGAGTTATGCAGATCTAAAACGCGTGGATTGCAGCAGCAGCAAGCCGAAAAGTGCAGGCATGTAAGGGATCTAGAGGTTGACAACATGTCTTCTTAACGGGAGTCCAGGAGCTCATCTCCACAAATGGACTTTTCAGGATCCTTGGGTGGCTCCGTAGTTTGAAACCAATTCTGGTTATCGCTTCTCGGCCTTTTGGCTAAGATACCACATCTTGCCAGAAGGATTCTAAGCCAATCGTGCCCTTGGCCTTGAGGCATCGGCGGTGTAAAAGCCGTCTTAAGCCTCATGCTGCTTTAGGGGGCAGATACGCAAAGAAACCAAGAAGGCGATCGACCCTATCTACCTTTTGAAGATGGCATCAGCAGTAGCGGCCGCAGTGCGCTATGCCAGAGCTGGTGACCTTCGCATCAAGAACTCTTTCAAGATCGAAGTGGACGATGCATCCAAGGAGAAGATGACCTTGAAGTTTTTCGTGAGGAGAGTGCTGCTGGAGATCCTAGGAGTAAAGAGGGAAGACATCCTGGCCCTTCAAGATCGCCCCGGTTCCTTCACTTTGACTCTGGAGTCGGAGTATGCGTGCCAGAACCTCTTCCGCCAGATACACCTGCACCTTTCAGATGAGGATCTTAAAGGACTCACCTTTGTCATCCTTTACTCCGGTGGAGAGAAGCCGCTCGTGGTTCAGATGAGCAACCCTCATGTTCCCTTAGTTAATATTATTTGCTTTCTTCAAAACTATTTCCCAGAACTGCGGTATTCCCACAAGGTCATGAATGAGGAAAACCTCTGGACGGGAAAGCATAAATTTTTTGTTAAATTTTGTGAAGATCCAAATGGCATTGGTGGTCAGCGTCATCCTCCGTCAAGTTTCCTGATCGGTAGGGAGCGGGGGCGCCTCTTCTACCCGGACATGCCCCTCTTCTGCCGGAAATGCATGTGTTTCGGTCACACTTATGAGAACTGCAAGGAGGAGGTGGCAATCTGTAAGAAGTGCTACAAGCATGGACATGCCACAATGGACTGTACCAATGAGATGGTGTGCAACATCTGCCGGGTCCCAGGTCACTCCTTCCGGGAGTGTCCTTTGAAGAAAAAGGCGGAAACCTATGCTGAAACGCTGGCAAAGCAACCTGCCCGTGTGCCTCCATCTGCTCCCGGGGGGCAGAGGCAACCCTCTGCTGTTCCTGCTCCTGCGGGTGCGTCTACAGCGCGGGGGCAGTCTTCTAGCTCTCCAGTACCTGCTCCACAGACCAAGCCTGCTAGTACATCAGGTGGTACGTCTGCACCTGCTGCACAGAGGAAGCCAACCAACCCTCCTGCTCCTGCTGCTAAGGGGGGTCCCACCGGTGCTCCTGTATCTACTGTGCGAACACAACCCCCTGTAGGCGGGTCCACAAGCACTTCAGTGCCTGCTGCGCAGGGAAAACCTGCCAGTTCTCCTATTCCTGCTGCGCATAAGCCCACGTCTATGCAGAAACCTCCAGCTGAGAAACCTGTCCGTCCTGAGAGGAGGGAAGCTTCATCTAAGGACTGGGCTGCTGATTCTGATCCGGGTGATATGGTGGTGGAGGGGAGTCCCTCTGCTGAAATCGGGACATTTAGCTCGGAGGAAGAAGCAATGGAGCTGGAAACTCGTAGGAAAAGGAAAACAGATGATAGGTCTGATGAGAATGTGGCCAGGGAGACTTCCAAGAAGTGTCCATTAAAACCAAGTCTTCTGCAATACAAGCCAATGGCTCCCGCTGCCCCTCCTGAGGAGCCAAGGCCTTCAGACCCTATAAACATTTCTTTTTCGGACTCAGAAGTGCAGAGCCCGTTAACATCGGTGGGCTTTATGTCTGATTCTGACAGTAGTGTGACCTGAACTATCCTATCATGACCTCATCAATTAAAGTAGCCTCGCTCAATGTGAGGAGTATAAGGGGCTCTACAAGAAGGGCTGCTTTGTTTTCCTACCTGTCAACAGTGGACTGTGATGTCTTTTGTTTGCAAGAATGTAACATTGACTTTGATATGAATTATGCAGATTTAAGAAAAGATTGGCCTCATGGGCCCTCTATCTGGTCCGGAGATAATGAAAATCGTTCCTCTGGCATTGGAGTGCTGTTTAGGTCGCATGACTTTAAAATCAACTCTTTTGTGGACATTTCTTCTGGACGTGCTCTTTTCTTAAATATTAGTTTTAAAGGTGTGGACTTTAGACTTTTGAACATTTATGCTTCTCCGGTGAAGGAAGAGAGACATCAGTTGTTTGAAGATGTGCAATATTACCTACCTGGTTCATCGCCTCTGATGTTCTGTGGGGATTTCAATTGTGTCTTGCCTGGTGAAGGGAGAAGCGGGAGTTCCACCGTTCCTAAAAAAGACAAAACAGAGAAACAACTAAAGGATTTGTTAACTGATTTTTTTCTTAGAGACTCCTGGAAAGAGATCCGTAGTAATGATCCCGGTTATACTTGGGAGAACTCTTCTTCTAAATCTCGTATTGATTTTATTTTCATGTCCCAATATGTGAATGTCAAATCTGTTGTCTTAATCCCAAACATTTTTTCAGATCATAAGATGTTGCTATCAGAGTTAGAATTACCTGGGCTTGTCAAGGCAAGAGGAGTTTGGAGGCTAAATACAACATTGTTACAAGATCCTAAGGTAAGAACAGATTTTAAAGCGTTTTTTAATTATTTAAGAACAAAACAACAAAAATTTTTAAATCTGCTAGAATGGTGGGAATACAGCAAGATGAAGATAAAAAGTTTTTTTATCAAGGTCAGCATAGCCAATGCAAGAGAAAAGTCCGCTTGGCATAAAAGGCTTATTACTAAATTGCAGACCTGCTATCAACTAAGAGATGTGGGACTTGAAATGGACGATTTAATTGAAGCAACAAAAAAAGAAATTAAAAAGAGTATAGAGTCGAAGGGTAAGGAAATAATTTATAACTCAAAAATTGAAGTGATGGAGAAAAATGAAAAGTGCTCAAGATTTTTTTTTAAAAAAGTAGTTGCTGCTAAGGAAATGATAACAGAATTAGAGGGTGAAACTACAACTGAAGGTATGCTCAACCAAGCTCACCAGTTTTATCAGCAGCTTTTTAATGAGAAAACTATAGACCAGTCTTTTACTGAAGATGCCCTTAATTCATTAAAAAATAGTCTGAGCCGCGAAGACCAAGAATTGTTATGCACTGAAGTCACCTTGTCGGAAGTAGATGCTGCTATCAAAAGTTTTTCCTATGGGAAAACCCCTGGTTCTGACGGTTTGCCTGTTGAATTTTATCGTGAATTTTGGAATTTTTTAAAACCCGACTTGTTTTTAGTAATCAAAGAAGCTTTTAAGTGTGATATCCTGCCTATATCTTGGAGAAGTGGTCTGGTCTCCCTGATTTTTAAAAAAGGAGCCAAATCCCATCTGGCAAACTGGAGACCAATCACACTGTTGAATGTTGATTACAAGTTGATGTCCAAAATTTTAGTGAACCGTTTTAAAAAAGTTTTATCCAAAGTTATTTATGAAGACCAGGTATGTGGGGTGCCAGGAAGAGGAGTTGCGGAGCATCTCAATACCATTCGCGATGTCATATGGTACCAGCAATCCAGGAAGCAAGACTTAGCAATTTTATCGTTGGATTTTCAAAAGGCTTTTGATCGTGTCTCTCATTGTTTTTTATGGTTGGTTTTAAAAAAAATGGGCTTCCCTGAAATTTTTATCAAGCAAGTGGCACTTTTATATAAGAACTCTTTTAGTAAAATTTTAATCAATGGATTTTTGTCTAATGAAGTGTTTTTGCATTCAGGTGTGAAGCAAGGCTGCCCTTTGTCCCCAGTGCTATTTATATGTGCAATAGAGCCTCTTTTATCTATGCTACGAGAGGATAAAGTGATTAAAGGTGTCCCTATCCCTGGAGGACATGGAAGAGATGTGAAGGTAATGGGCTACATGGATGATATTACTATTTTTTGTTCATCACCCGCCGCTCTCAGGAGAGCTATAAGAACGACCAATTTTTTTTGTGAAGCCTCAGGTTTTAAGTTAAACATTGAGAAATGTGATTGTTTTGTCCGTGGCAATTGGGCGGATGTGTCCATCCCTGATCTCCCGATGCAGTCAGAGAAGATTAAAATTCTGGGCGTGATTTTTGATCGACAGAATGATGGAATGAAGAGCTGGGATGGAGTAAGGGACAAAATACAAAAGAAGATTGACTTTTGGAAATTAAGAAAATTAACAATCGAAGGTAAAGTTTTAATTATTAAGGCCCTTCTGCTTCCTGTCATGTTATATCTCAGTTATGTTTATCCCCCAAGTGACCTTACAGCGAGAAGATTACAGAGAATGCTGTTTGAATTTGTGTGGAACTCTAAGTTCGAAAAGGTGAAGAGAGAAACAATGTACAAGATGCACCACCTTGGTGGTAAGGATGTTCCCAACGTCAAACTGTTTTTATACTCCAAGTTTTTTAGCCTCTGTTTTAAATATATGTTTGCTTCAAGCCCTTGGGCACATTTTTTAAGATATGCAGCTGGCCACATTTTTAGGAGGCGAAAGTGGATATCCATTTCTTTAACAAGCCCAGTGTTGTTATCCCCTCCACAACAATATGCCATCCTGGAGAAAGTTATCAGATTATATGGCCTAGATTCTTTTGAGATGGAGACATTGAAGAATGCAAGGAAACTGCTGCAGCAATTAAAAAAGAAAGAAACTTTGACGCCCATAAGCCATTATTCATATAGCAGAGTCACTAAAATATGGAATTTAACAAATGCACCTTACCTGATGAATCAACATAAAGACTTAGCTTGGATGATTGTGCAGGAATGTTTACCGACTCGTGATTTCCAGTATAAAAGAAGACTTAGCACTATACAAACCTGCCCGAGGCATCAGTGCAATAATGATGAGACTACTATGCACCTTATTTGGAATTGTGATTTTGCACAGCAAGTGTGGAAAGACTGTGGTGAGCTTTTAAAATTTTTATCTGGTCTTAATTTTTTAAGCCATGAAGTGGTTTTATATGGGATTTTACCAAACATGACGAAAGAAAAAGAGAGAGTTTTATGGTGCACTTTGAGTTGTGTTAAAAGTGCTCTATGGAAGACCAGAAACATATTGTTGTTTAAAAGAGACTATATAGAAGTCAAGGATTGTATAAGACTGGCATTAAGTGAAATTTATATGTACTACCTAATGGATATGAAGAAGCTTGGAAAGAAAAGAGCCCTGAGTATATGGAACTATCACCTATGGAAGATGTTATTTTAAAGCTCTGAAGAAAAGATAAAGACTACGATATTTTAAATATAAACGCAAAAATCTGTTCTTATCAGTTTAATATCTGATACGTCCCCTATCTGGGGACCATATATTAAATGGATTTTTAGAACAGGGAGATGGAAAAAGAGCTTGCTCTGTCCACTCCACGCATTGACCTGGTATTGCAGTATCTCCAGGACCGGTGCACCCCTTCTTTAATGCAGTTTCTAAAATCAGAAAGAATTGAATTCAATGTTTTTTGTTCATTTTGCTTGTTTGTCGGATTTTGGGATGGACTCTTTGGCTTTGCTTTTCTTCTCCTCATTGGATTTTTCATGTTCAAAGTTGCAGAAGCCAGATTACAAGCTCATTTTGGTTCAACTTCAGCAACTGTGCATTGCATTGCCATGTAATGTGATGCAATGCTATCTTTCTAGCTCTCCCTTTTTACTTCCTTTTGGATAAACAGACATATTAGGCAAGCATTTTGGAGCTTTCACCTAAATAACTACAGGTGGTGAGATAAGCTGCACAATATAATTGACCTTTCAGTATATTGTTGCACACACACCATCTATTTAGCAAATGCCCTTGTTATCAACAGCAGCCTTTTAAACTCACCTGAGCTAACAGGTATGTGCGCTGGTTACTCTGCTGCGCTTAAAATTTCTTTTTTGGTTTGCTACAATGCCTTTTCTGAAACGTTGTCTCCTTCTGCTGGAACACTGACTTCTTTCATTTAATGCCTGCAGACTATAAAAGAGAACCCAACCCAAAAAGTTTGGTTGATTAGTCTGTGGCATTCTGTTAAACTGTTGCTTATGGCGGTCTCTGTGAGCTTCTCAGCGACATTCAGCCAGCCAGGTATCCTGCCTGCAGTAGATGGAATGTGGCAATGGAACGCTGGCTGCGCGTGTCATAATAGGCTCTGAGCCTTTATATACCTGTGCACAGCAGCAGCCACCTTCAGTCTGCTGCTGGACAGCCAGCAGCAGCAGCAGCAGGAGAGGTATGTAATCAGGAGCCCTCCTGCTAAGGGTAGACAGCTGCTCGTTCCACCCCACCCCCCGCCTTAATTGGTTCTCCTCCCTTCCAACGGTGTTGAGGCGGGTGGGAACAGCAGGGGGTGAAGGTGCTGTGTTTAAAGAGGTGGAGTTATGCAGATCTAAAACGCGTGGATTGCAGCAGCAGCAAGCCGAAAAGTGCAGGCATGTAAGGGATCTAGAGGTTGACAACATGTCTTCTTAACGGGAGTCCAGGAGCTCATCTCCACAAATGGACTTTTCAGGATCCTTGGGTGGCTCCGTAGTTTGAAACCAATTCTGGTTATCGCTTCTCGGCCTTTTGGCTAAGATCAAGTGTAGTATCTGTTCTTATCAGTTTAATATCTGATACGTCCCCTATCTGGGGACCATATATTAAATGGATTTTTAGAACAGGGAGATGGAAAAAGAGCTTGCTCTGTCCACTCCACGCATTGACCTGGTATTGCAGTATCTCCAGGACCGGTGCACCCCTTCTTTAATGCAGTTTCTAAAATCAGAAAGAATTGAATTCAATGTTTTTTGTTCATTTTGCTTGTTTGTCGGATTTTGGGATGGACTCTTTGGCTTTGCTTTTCTTCTCCTCATTGGATTTTTCATGTTCAAAGTTGCAGAAGCCAGATTACAAGCTCATTTTGGTTCAACTTCAGCAACTGTGCATTGCATTGCCATGTAATGTGATGCAATGCTATCTTTCTAGCTCTCCCTTTTTACTTCCTTTTGGATAAACAGACATATTAGGCAAGCATTTTGGAGCTTTCACCTAAATAACTACAGGTGGTGAGATAAGCTGCACAATATAATTGACCTTTCAGTATATTGTTGCACAAACACCATCTATTTAGCAAATGCCCTTGTTATCAACAGCAGCCTTTTAAACTCACCTGAGCTAACAGGTATGTGCGCTGGTTACTCTGCTGCGCTTAAAATTTCTTTTTTGGTTTGCTACAATGCCTTTTCTGAAACGTTGTCTCCTTCTGCTGGAACACTGACTTCTTTCATTTAATGCCTGCAGACTATAAAAGAGAACCCAACCCAAAAAGTTTGGTTGATTAGTCTGTGGCATTCTGTTAAACTGTTGCTTATGGCGGTCTCTGTGAGCTTCTCAGCGACATTCAGCCAGCCAGGTATCCTGCCTGCAGTAGATGGAATGTGGCAATGGAACGCTGGCTGCGCGTGTCATAATAGGCTCTGAGCCTTTATATACCTGTGCACAGCAGCAGCCACCTTCAGTCTGCTGCTGGACAGCCAGCAGCAGCAGCAGCAGGAGAGGTATGTAATCAGGAGCCCTCCTGCTAAGGGTAGACAGCTGCTCGTTCCACCCCACCCCCCGCCTTAATTGGTTCTCCTCCCTTCCAACGGTGTTGAGGCGGGTGGGAACAGCAGGGGGTGAAGGTGCTGTGTTTAAAGAGGTGGAGTTATGCAGATCTAAAACGCGTGGATCGCAGCAGCAGCAAGCCGAAAAGTGCAGGCATGTAAGGGATCTAGAGGTTGACAACATGTCTTCTTAACGGGAGTCCAGGAGCTCATCTCCACAAATGGACTTTTCAGGATCCTTGGGTGGCTCCGTAGTTTGAAACCAATTCTGGTTATCGCTTCTCGGCCTTTTGGCTAAGATCAAGTGTAGTATCTGTTCTTATCAGTTTAATATCTGATACGTCCCCTATCTGGGGACCATATATTAAATGGATTTTTAGAACAGGGAGATGGAAAAAGAGCTTGCTCTGTCCACTCCACGCATTGACCTGGTATTGCAGTATCTCCAGGACCGGTGCACCCCTTCTTTAATGCAGTTTCTAAAATCAGAAAGAATTGAATTCAATGTTTTTTGTTCATTTTGCTTGTTTGTCGGATTTTGGGATGGACTCTTTGGCTTTGCTTTTCCTCTCCTCATTGGATTTTTCATGTTCAAAGTTGCAGAAGCCAGATTACAAGCTCATTTTGGTTCAACTTCAGCAACTGTGCATTGCATTGCCATGTAATGTGATGCAATGCTATCTTTCTAGCTCTCCCTTTTTACTTCCTTTTGGATAAACAGACATATTAGGCAAGCATTTTGGAGCTTTCACCTAAATAACTACAGGTGGTGAGATAAGCTGCACAATATAATTGACCTTTCAGTATATTGTTGCACACACACCATCTATTTAGCAAATGCCCTTGTTATCAACAGCAGCCTTTTAAACTCACCTGAGCTAACAGGTATGTGCGCTGGTTACTCTGCTGCGCTTAAAATTTCTTTTTTGGTTTGCTACAATGCCTTTTCTGAAACGTTGTCTCCTTCTGCTGGAACACTGATTTCTTTCATTTAATGCCTGCAGACTATAAAAGAGAACCCAACCCAAAAAGTTTGGTTGATTAGTCTGTGGCATTCTGTTAAACTGTTGCTTATGGCGGTCTCTGTGAGCTTCTCAGCGACATTCAGCCAGCCAGGTATCCTGCCTGCAGTAGATGGAATGTGGCAATGGAACGCTGGCTGCGCGTGTCATAATAGGCTCTGAGCCTTTATATACCTGTGCACAGCAGCAGCCACCTTCAGTCTGCTGCTGGACAGCCAGCAGCAGCAGCAGCAGGAGAGGTATGTAATCAGGAGCCCTCCTGCTAAGGGTAGACAGCTGCTCGTTCCACCCCACCCCCCGCCTTAATTGGTTCTCCTCCCTTCCAACGGTGTTGAGGCGGGTGGGAACAGCAGGGGGTGAAGGTGCTGTGTTTAAAGAGGTGGAGTTATGCAGATCTAAAACGCGTGGATTGCAGCAGCAGCAAGCCGAAAAGTGCAGGCATGTAAGGGATCTAGAGGTTGACAACATGTCTTCTTAACGGGAGTCCAGGAGCTCATCTCCACAAATGGACTTTTCAGGATCCTTGGGTGGCTCCGTAGTTTGAAACCAATTCTGGTTATCGCTTCTCGGCCTTTTGGCTAAGATCAAGTGTAGTATCTGTTCTTATCAGTTTAACATCTGATACGTCCCCTATCTGGGGACCATATATTAAATGGATTTTTAGAACAGGGAGATGGAAAAAGAGCTTGCTCTGTCCACTCCACGCATTGACCTGGTATTGCAGTATCTCCAGGACCGGTGCACCCCTTCTTTAATGCAGTTTCTAAAATCAGAAAGAATTGAATTCAATGTTTTTTGTTCATTTTGCTTGTTTGTCGGATTTTGGGATGGACTCTTTGGCTTTGCTTTTCTTCTCCTCATTGGATTTTTCATGTTCAAAGTTGCAGAAGCCAGATTACAAGCTCATTTTGGTTCAACTTCAGCAACTGTGCATTGCATTGCCATGTAATGTGATGCAATGCTATCTTTCTAGCTCTCCCTTTTTACTTCCTTTTGGATAAACAGACATATTAGGCAAGCATTTTGGAGCTTTCACCTAAATAACTACAGGTGGTGAGATAAGCTGCACAATATAATTGACCTTTCAGTATATTGTTGCACACACACCATCTATTTAGCAAATGCCCTTGTTATCAACAGCAGCCTTTTAAACTCACCTGAGCTAACAGGTATGTGCGCTGGTTACTCTGCTGCGCTTAAAATTTCTTTTTTGGTTTGCTACAATGCCTTTTCTGAAACGTTGTCTCCTTCTGCTGGAACACTGACTTCTTTCATTTAATGCCTGCAGACTATAAAAGAGAACCCAACCCAAAAAGTTTGGTTGATTAGTCTGTGGCATTCTGTTAAACTGTTGCTTATGGCGGTCTCTGTGAGCTTCTCAGCGACATTCAGCCAGCCAGGTATCCTGCCTGCAGTAGATGGAATGTGGCAATGGAACGCTGGCTGCGCGTGTCATAATAGGCTCTGAGCCTTTATATACCTGTGCACAGCAGCAGCCACCTTCAGTCTGCTGCTGGACAGCCAGCAGCAGCAGCAGCAGGAGAGGTATGTAATCAGGAGCCCTCCTGCTAAGGGTAGACAGCTGCTCGTTCCACCCCACCCCCCGCCTTAATTGGTTCTCCTCCCTTCCAACGGTGTTGAGGCGGGTGGGAACAGCAGGGGGTGAAGGTGCTGTGTTTAAAGAGGTGGAGTTATGCAGATCTAAAACGCGTGGATTGCAGCAGCAGCAAGCCGAAAAGTGCAGGCATGTAAGGGATCTAGAGGTTGACAACATGTCTTCTTAACGGGAGTCCAGGAGCTCATCTCCACAAATGGACTTTTCAGGATCCTTGGGTGGCTCCGTAGTTTGAAACCAATTCTGGTTATCGCTTCTCGGCCTTTTGGCTAAGATCAAGTGTAGTATCTGTTCTTATCAGTTTAATATCTGATACGTCCCCTATCTGGGGACCATATATTAAATGGATTTTTAGAACAGGGAGATGGAAAAAGAGCTTGCTCTGTCCACTCCACGCATTGACCTGGTATTGCAGTATCTCCAGGACCGGTGCACCCCTTCTTTAATGCAGTTTCTAAAATCAGAAAGAATTGAATTCAATGTTTTTTGTTCATTTTGCTTGTTTGTCGGATTTTGGGATGGACTCTTTGGCTTTGCTTTTCTTCTCCTCATTGGATTTTTCATGTTCAAAGTTGCAGAAGCCAGATTACAAGCTCATTTTGGTTCAACTTCAGCAACTGTGCATTGCATTGCCATGTAATGTGATGCAATGCTATCTTTCTAGCTCTCCCTTTTTACTTCCTTTTGGATAAACAGACATATTAGGCAAGCATTTTGGAGCTTTCACCTAAATAACTACAGGTGGTGAGATAAGCTGCACAATATAATTGACCTTTCAGTATATTGTTGCACACACACCATCTATTTAGCAAATGCCCTTGTTATCAACAGCAGCCTTTTAAACTCACCTGAGCTAACAGGTATGTGCGCTGGTTACTCTGCTGCGCTTAAAATTTCTTTTTTGGTTTGCTACAATGCCTTTTCTGAAACGTTGTCTCCTTCTGCTGGAACACTGACTTCTTTCATTTAATGCCTGCAGACTATAAAAGAGAACCCAACCCAAAAAGTTTGGTTGATTAGTCTGTGGCATTCTGTTAAACTGTTGCTTATGGCGGTCTCTGTGAGCTTCTCAGCGACATTCAGCCAGCCAGGTATCCTGCCTGCAGTAGATGGAATGTGGCAATGGAACGCTGGCTGCGCGTGTCATAATAGGCTCTGAGCCTTTATATACCTGTGCACAGCAGCAGCCACCTTCAGTCTGCTGCTGGACAGCCAGCAGCAGCAGCAGCAGGAGAGGTATGTAATCAGGAGCCCTCCTGCTAAGGGTAGACAGCTGCTCGTTCCACCCCACCCCCCGCCTTAATTGGTTCTCCTCCCTTCCAACGGTGTTGAGGCGGGTGGGAACAGCAGGGGGTGAAGGTGCTGTGTTTAAAGAGGTGGAGTTATGCAGATCTAAAACGCGTGGATTGCAGCAGCAGCAAGCCGAAAAGTGCAGGCATGTAAGGGATCTAGAGGTTGACAACATGTCTTCTTAACGGGAGTCCAGGAGCTCATCTCCACAAATGGACTTTTCAGGATCCTTGGGTGGTTCCGTAGTTTGAAACCAATTCTGGTTATCGCTTCTCGGCCTTTTGGCTAAGATCAAGTGTAGTATCTGTTCTTATCAGTTTAATATCTGATACGTCCCCTATCTGGGGACCATATATTAAATGGATTTTTAGAACAGGGAGATGGAAAAAGAGCTTGCTCTGTCCACTCCACGCATTGACCTGGTATTGCAGTATCTCCAGGACCGGTGCACCCCTTCTTTAATGCAGTTTCTAAAATCAGAAAGAATTGAATTCAATGTTTTTTGTTCATTTTGCTTGTTTGTCGGATTTTGGGATGGACTCTTTGGCTTTGCTTTTCTTCTCCTCATTGGATTTTTCATGTTCAAAGTTGCAGAAGCCAGATTACAAGCTCATTTTGGTTCAACTTCAGCAACTGTGCATTGCATTGCCATGTAATGTGATGCAATGCTATCTTTCTAGCTCTCCCTTTTTACTTCCTTTTGGATAAACAGACATATTAGGCAAGCATTTTGGAGCTTTCACCTAAATAACTACAGGTGGTGAGATAAGCTGCACAATATAATTGACCTTTCAGTATATTGTTGCACACACACCATCTATTTAGCAAATGCCCTTGTTATCAACAGCAGCCTTTTAAACTCACCTGAGCTAACAGGTATGTGCGCTGGTTACTCTGCTGCGCTTAAAATTTCTTTTTTGGTTTGCTACAATGCCTTTTCTGAAACGTTGTCTCCTTCTGCTGGAACACTGACTTCTTTCATTTAATGCCTGCAGACTATAAAAGAGAACCCAACCCAAAAAGTTTGGTTGATTAGTCTGTGGCATTCTGTTAAACTGTTGCTTATGGCGGTCTCTGTGAGCTTCTCAGCGACATTCAGCCAGCCAGGTATCCTGCCTGCAGTAGATGGAATGTGGCAATGGAACGCTGGCTGCGCGTGTCATAATAGGCTCTGAGCCTTTATATACCTGTGCACAGCAGCAGCCACCTTCAGTCTGCTGCTGGACAGCCAGCAGCAGCAGCAGCAGGAGAGGTATGTAATCAGGAGCCCTCCTGCTAAGGGTAGACAGCTGCTCGTTCCACCCCACCCCCCGCCTTAATTGGTTCTCCTCCCTTCCAACGGTGTTGAGGCGGGTGGGAACAGCAGGGGGTGAAGGTGCTGTGTTTAAAGAGGTGGAGTTATGCAGATCTAAAACGCGTGGATTGCAGCAGCAGCAAGCCGAAAAGTGCAGGCATGTAAGGGATCTAGAGGTTGACAACATGTCTTCTTAACGGGAGTCCAGGAGCTCATCTCCACAAATGGACTTTTCAGGATCCTTGGGTGGCTCCGTAGTTTGAAACCAATTCTGGTTATCGCTTCTCGGCCTTTTGGCTAAGATCAAGTGTAGTATCTGTTCTTATCAGTTTAATATCTGATACGTCCCCTATCTGGGGACCATATATTAAATGGATTTTTAGAACAGGGAGATGGAAAAAGAGCTTGCTCTGTCCACTCCACGCATTGACCTGGTATTGCAGTATCTCCAGGACCGGTGCACCCCTTCTTTAATGCAGTTTCTAAAATCAGAAAGAATTGAATTCAATGTTTTTTGTTCATTTTGCTTGTTTGTCGGATTTTGGGATGGACTCTTTGGCTTTGCTTTTCCTCTCCTCATTGGATTTTTCATGTTCAAAGTTGCAGAAGCCAGATTACAAGCTCATTTTGGTTCAACTTCAGCAACTGTGCATTGCATTGCCATGTAATGTGATGCAATGCTATCTTTCTAGCTCTCCCTTTTTACTTCCTTTTGGATAAACAGACATATTAGGCAAGCATTTTGGAGCTTTCACCTAAATAACTACAGGTGGTGAGATAAGCTGCACAATATAATTGACCTTTCAGTATATTGTTGCACACACACCATCTATTTAGCAAATGCCCTTGTTATCAACAGCAGCCTTTTAAACTCACCTGAGCTAACAGGTATGTGCGCTGGTTACTCTGCTGCGCTTAAAATTTCTTTTTTGGTTTGCTACAATGCCTTTTCTGAAACGTTGTCTCCTTCTGCTGGAACACTGACTTCTTTCATTTAATGCCTGCAGACTATAAAAGAGAACCCAACCCAAAAAGTTTGGTTGATTAGTCTGTGGCATTCTGTTAAACTGTTGCTTATGGCGGTCTCTGTGAGCTTCTCAGCGACATTCAGCCAGCCAGGTATCCTGCCTGCAGTAGATGGAATGTGGCAATGGAACGCTGGCTGCGCGTGTCATAATAGGCTCTGAGCCTTTATATACCTGTGCACAGCAGCAGCCACCTTCAGTCTGCTGCTGGACAGCCAGCAGCAGCAGCAGGAGAGGTATGTAATCAGGAGCCCTCCTGCTAAGGGTAGACAGCTGCTCGTTCCACCCCACCCCCCGCCTTAATTGGTTCTCCTCCCTTCCAACGGTGTTGAGGCGGGTGGGAACAGCAGGGGGTGAAGGTGCTGTGTTTAAAGAGGTGGAGTTATGCAGATCTAAAACGCGTGGATTGCAGCAGCAGCAAGCCGAAAAGTGCAGGCATGTAAGGGATCTAGAGGTTGACAACATGTCTTCTTAACGGGAGTCCAGGAGCTCATCTCCACAAATGGACTTTTCAGGATCCTTGGGTGGCTCCGTAGTTTGAAACCAATTCTGGTTATAGCTTCTCGGCCTTTTTGCTAAGATCAAGTGTAGTATCTGTTCTTATCAGTTTAATATCTGATGCGTCCCCTATCTGGGGACCATATATTAAATGGATTTTTAGAACAGGGAGATGGAAAAAGAGCTTGCTCTGTCCACTCCACGCATTGACCTGGTATTGCAGTATCTCCAGGACCGGTGCACCCCTTCTTTAATGCAGTTTCTAAAATCAGAAAGAATTGAATTCAATGTTTTTTGTTCATTTTGCTTGTTTGTCGGATTTTGGGATGGACTCTTTGGCTTTGCTTTTCCTCTCCTCATTGGATTTTTCATGTTCAAAGTTGCAGAAGCCAGATTACAAGCTCATTTTGGTTCAACTTCAGCAACTGTGCATTGCATTGCCATGTAATGTGATGCAATGCTATCTTTCTAGCTCTCCCTTTTTACTTCCTTTTGGATAAACAGACATATTAGGCAAGCATTTTGGAGCTTTCACCTAAATAACTACAGGTGGTGAGATAAGCTGCACAATATAATTGACCTTTCAGTATATTGTTGCACACACACCATCTATTTAGCAAATGCCCTTGTTATCAACAGCAGCCTTTTAAACTCACCTGAGCAAACAGGTATGTGCGCTGGTTACTCTGCTGCGCTTAAAATTTCTTTTTTGGTTTGCTACAATGCCTTTTCTGAAACGTTGTCTCCTTCTGCTGGAACACTGATTTCTTTCATTTAATGCCTGCAGACTATAAAAGAGAACCCAACCCAAAAAGTTTGGTTGATTAGTCTGTGGCATTCTGTTAAACTGTTGCTTATGGCGGTCTCTGTGAGCTTCTCAGCGACATTCAGCCAGCCAGGTATCCTGCCTGCAGTAGATGGAATGTGGCAATGGAACGCTGGCTGCGCGTGTCATAATAGGCTCTGAGCCTTTATATACCTGTGCACAGCAGCAGCCACCTTCAGTCTGCTGCTGGACAGCCAGCAGCAGCAGCAGCAGGAGAGGTATGTAATCAGGAGCCCTCCTGCTAAGGGTAGACAGCTGCTCGTTCCACCCCACCCCCCGCCTTAATTGGTTCTCCTCCCTTCCAACGGTGTTGAGGCGGGTGGGAACAGCAGGGGGTGAAGGTGCTGTGTTTAAAGAGGTGGAGTTATGCAGATCTAAAACGCGTGGATTGCAGCAGCAGCAAGCCGAAAAGTGCAGGCATGTAAGGGATCTAGAGGTTGACAACATGTCTTCTTAACGGGAGTCCAGGAGCTCATCTCCACAAATGGACTTTTCAGGATCCTTGGGTGGCTCCGTAGTTTGAAACCAATTCTGGTTATCGCTTCTCGGCCTTTTGGCTAAGATCAAGTGTAGTATCTGTTCTTATCAGTTTAATATCTGATACGTCCCCTATCTGGGGACCATATATTAAATGGATTTTTAGAACAGGGAGATGGAAAAAGAGCTTGCTCTGTCCACTCCACGCATTGACCTGGTATTGCAGTATCTCCAGGACCGGTGCACCCCTTCTTTAATGCAGTTTCTAAAATCAGAAAGAATTGAATTCAATGTTTTTTGTTCATTTTGCTTGTTTGTCGGATTTTGGGATGGACTCTTTGGCTTTGCTTTTCTTCTCCTCATTGGATTTTTCATGTTCAAAGTTGCAGAAGCCAGATTACAAGCTCATTTTGGTTCAACTTCAGCAACTGTGCATTGCATTGCCATGTAATGTGATGCAATGCTATCTTTCTAGCTCTCCCTTTTTACTTCCTTTTGGATAAACAGACATATTAGGCAAGCATTTTGGAGCTTTCACCTAAATAACTACAGGTGGTGAGATAAGCTGCACAATATAATTGACCTTTCAGTATATTGTTGCACACACACCATCTATTTAGCAAATGCCCTTGTTATCAACAGCAGCCTTTTAAACTCACCTGAGCTAACAGGTATGTGCGCTGGTTACTCTGCTGCACTTAAAATTTCTTTTTTGGTTTGCTACAATGCCTTTTCTGAAACGTTGTCTCCTTCTGCTGGAACACTGACTTCTTTCATTTAATGCCTGCAGACTATAAAAGAGAACCCAACCCAAAAAGTTTGGTTGATTAGTCTGTGGCATTCTGTTAAACTGTTGCTTATGGCGGTCTCTGTGAGCTTCTCAGCGACATTCAGCCAGCCAGGTATCCTGCCTGCAGTAGATGGAATGTGGCAATGGAACGCTGGCTGCGCGTGTCATAATAGGCTCTGAGCCTTTATATACCTGTGCACAGCAGCAGCCACCTTCAGTCTGCTGCTGGACAGCCAGCAGCAGCAGCAGCAGGAGAGGTATGTAATCAGGAGCCCTCCTGCTAAGGGTAGACAGCTGCTCGTTCCACCCCACCCCCCGCCTTAATTGGTTCTCCTCCCTTCCAACGGTGTTGAGGCGGGTGGGAACAGCAGGGGGTGAAGGTGCTGTGTTTAAAGAGGTGGAGTTATGCAGATCTAAAACGCGTGGATTGCAGCAGCAGCAAGCCGAAAAGTGCAGGCATGTAAGGGATCTAGAGGTTGACAACATGTCTTCTTAACGGGAGTCCAGGAGCTCATCTCCACAAATGGACTTTTCAGGATCCTTGGGTGGCTCCGTAGTTTGAAACCAATTCTGGTTATCGCTTCTCGGCCTTTTGGCTAAGATCAAGTGTAGTATCTGTTCTTATCAGTTTAATATCTGATACGTCCCCTATCTGGGGACCATATATTAAATGGATTTTTAGAACAGGGAGATGGAAAAAGAGCTTGCTCTGTCCACTCCACGCATTGACCTGGTATTGCAGTATCTCCAGGACCGGTGCACCCCTTCTTTAATGCAGTTTCTAAAATCAGAAAGAATTGAATTCAATGTTTTTTGTTCATTTTGCTTGTTTGTCGGATTTTGGGATGGACTCTTTGGCTTTGCTTTTCCTCTCCTCATTGGATTTTTCATGTTCAAAGTTGCAGAAGCCAGATTACAAGCTCATTTTGGTTCAACTTCAGCAACTGTGCATTGCATTGCCATGTAATGTGATGCAATGCTATCTTTCTAGCTCTCCCTTTTTACTTCCTTTTGGATAAACAGACATATTAGGCAAGCATTTTGGAGCTTTCACCTAAATAACTACAGGTGGTGAGATAAGCTGCACAATATAATTGACCTTTCAGTATATTGTTGCACACACACCATCTATTTAGCAAATGCCCTTGTTATCAACAGCAGCCTTTTAAACTCACCTGAGCTAACAGGTATGTGCGCTGGTTACTCTGCTGCGCTTAAAATTTCTTTTTTGGTTTGCTACAATGCCTTTTCTGAAACGTTGTCTCCTTCTGCTGGAACACTGACTTCTTTCATTTAATGCCTGCAGACTATAAAAGAGAACCCAACCCAAAAAGTTTGGTTGATTAGTCTGTGGCATTCTGTTAAACTGTTGCTTATGGCGGTCTCTGTGAGCTTCTCAGCGACATTCAGCCAGCCAGGTATCCTGCCTGCAGTAGATGGAATGTGGCAATGGAACGCTGGCTGCGCGTGTCATAATAGGCTCTGAGCCTTTATATACCTGTGCACAGCAGCAGCCACCTTCAGTCTGCTGCTGGACAGCCAGCAGCAGCAGCAGGAGAGGTATGTAATCAGGAGCCCTCCTGCTAAGGGTAGACAGCTGCTCGTTCCACCCCACCCCCCGCCTTAATTGGTTCTCCTCCCTTCCAACGGTGTTGAGGCGGGTGGGAACAGCAGGGGGTGAAGGTGCTGTGTTTAAAGAGGTGGAGTTATGCAGATCTAAAACGCGTGGATTGCAGCAGCAGCAAGCCGAAAAGTGCAGGCATGTAAGGGATCTAGAGGTTGACAACATGTCTTCTTAACGGGAGTCCAGGAGCTCATCTCCACAAATGGACTTTTCAGGATCCTTGGGTGGCTCCGTAGTTTGAAACCAATTCTGGTTATAGCTTCTCGGCCTTTTTGCTAAGATCAAGTGTAGTATCTGTTCTTATCAGTTTAATATCTGATGCGTCCCCTATCTGGGGACCATATATTAAATGGATTTTTAGAACAGGGAGATGGAAAAAGAGCTTGCTCTGTCCACTCCACGCATTGACCTGGTATTGCAGTATCTCCAGGACCGGTGCACCCCTTCTTTAATGCAGTTTCTAAAATCAGAAAGAATTGAATTCAATGTTTTTTGTTCATTTTGCTTGTTTGTCGGATTTTGGGATGGACTCTTTGGCTTTGCTTTTCCTCTCCTCATTGGATTTTTCATGTTCAAAGTTGCAGAAGCCAGATTACAAGCTCATTTTGGTTCAACTTCAGCAACTGTGCATTGCATTGCCATGTAATGTGATGCAATGCTATCTTTCTAGCTCTCCCTTTTTACTTCCTTTTGGATAAACAGACATATTAGGCAAGCATTTTGGAGCTTTCACCTAAATAACTACAGGTGGTGAGATAAGCTGCACAATATAATTGACCTTTCAGTATATTGTTGCACACACACCATCTATTTAGCAAATGCCCTTGTTATCAACAGCAGCCTTTTAAACTCACCTGAGCAAACAGGTATGTGCGCTGGTTACTCTGCTGCGCTTAAAATTTCTTTTTTGGTTTGCTACAATGCCTTTTCTGAAACGTTGTCTCCTTCTGCTGGAACACTGATTTCTTTCATTTAATGCCTGCAGACTATAAAAGAGAACCCAACCCAAAAAGTTTGGTTGATTAGTCTGTGGCATTCTGTTAAACTGTTGCTTATGGCGGTCTCTGTGAGCTTCTCAGCGACATTCAGCCAGCCAGGTATCCTGCCTGCAGTAGATGGAATGTGGCAATGGAACGCTGGCTGCGCGTGTCATAATAGGCTCTGAGCCTTTATATACCTGTGCACAGCAGCAGCCACCTTCAGTCTGCTGCTGGACAGCCAGCAGCAGCAGCAGCAGGAGAGGTATGTAATCAGGAGCCCTCCTGCTAAGGGTAGACAGCTGCTCGTTCCACCCCACCCCCCGCCTTAATTGGTTCTTCTCCCTTCCAACGGTGTTGAGGCGGGTGGGAACAGCAGGGGGTGAAGGTGCTGTGTTTAAAGAGGTGGAGTTATGCAGATCTAAAACGCGTGGATTGCAGCAGCAGCAAGCCGAAAAGTGCAGGCATGTAAGGGATCTAGAGGTTGACAACATGTCTTCTTAACGGGAGTCCAGGAGCTCATCTCCACAAATGGACTTTTCAGGATCCTTGGGTGGCTCCGTAGTTTGAAACCAATTCTGGTTATCGCTTCTCGGCCTTTTGGCTAAGATCAAGTGTAGTATCTGTTCTTATCAGTTTAATATCTGATACGTCCCCTATCTGGGGACCATATATTAAATGGATTTTTAGAACAGGGAGATGGAAAAAGAGCTTGCTCTGTCCACTCCACGCATTGACCTGGTATTGCAGTATCTCCAGGACCGGTGCACCCCTTCTTTAATGCAGTTTCTAAAATCAGAAAGAATTGAATTCAATGTTTTTTGTTCATTTTGCTTGTTTGTCGGATTTTGGGATGGACTCTTTGGCTTTGCTTTTCTTCTCCTCATTGGATTTTTCATGTTCAAAGTTGCAGAAGCCAGATTACAAGCTCATTTTGGTTCAACTTCAGCAACTGTGCATTGCATTGCCATGTAATGTGATGCAATGCTATCTTTCTAGCTCTCCCTTTTTACTTCCTTTTGGATAAACAGACATATTAGGCAAGCATTTTGGAGCTTTCACCTAAATAACTACAGGTGGTGAGATAAGCTGCACAATATAATTGACCTTTCAGTATATTGTTGCACACACACCATCTATTTAGCAAATGCCCTTGTTATCAACAGCAGCCTTTTAAACTCACCTGAGCTAACAGGTATGTGCGCTGGTTACTCTGCTGCGCTTAAAATTTCTTTTTTGGTTTGCTACAATGCCTTTTCTGAAACGTTGTCTCCTTCTGCTGGAACACTGACTTCTTTCATTTAATGCCTGCAGACTATAAAAGAGAACCCAACCCAAAAAGTTTGGTTGATTAGTCTGTGGCATTCTGTTAAACTGTTGCTTATGGCGGTCTCTGTGAGCTTCTCAGCGACATTCAGCCAGCCAGGTATCCTGCCTGCAGTAGATGGAATGTGGCAATGGAACGCTGGCTGCGCGTGTCATAATAGGCTCTGAGCCTTTATATACCTGTGCACAGCAGCAGCCACCTTCAGTCTGCTGCTGGACAGCCAGCAGCAGCAGCAGCAGGAGAGGTATGTAATCAGGAGCCCTCCTGCTAAGGGTAGACAGCTGCTCGTTCCACCCCACCCCCCGCCTTAATTGGTTCTCCTCCCTTCCAACGGTGTTGAGGCGGGTGGGAACAGCAGGGGGTGAAGGTGCTGTGTTTAAAGAGGTGGAGTTATGCAGATCTAAAACGCGTGGATTGCAGCAGCAGCAAGCCGAAAAGTGCAGGCATGTAAGGGATCTAGAGGTTGACAACATGTCTTCTTAACGGGAGTCCAGGAGCTCATCTCCACAAATGGACTTTTCAGGATCCTTGGGTGGCTCCGTAGTTTGAAACCAATTCTGGTTATCGCTTCTCGGCCTTTTGGCTAAGATCAAGTGTCTTGCCTGAGAGGATCCTTGTGTGTCTCCCTCTTAGCCTAGCAGCTTATGCTGCTTGCTGCTTTTGGGAGGGAGGTGAGAGGAAACGAGCTGCGATCATGGCGGTTATTCGCTTCGCGGAGCCCGGAGAAGCCCGGGTAAAATATGGAATCCGGATCGATTTTGATGCCGTGGATGAAGATAAATTCACACTGAGACATGTGGTTAATGATGTCCTTTTTGGAATACTGGAGGTGAAGAAAGAAGAAATCCTCTGCCTGCAGCAGTCAAGATGCAAATTCACCCTGGTTTTTTCTACAATGTTTTCCTGTAACAACTTCTATGCCTGTCTGAAGATGAATAAGCAGAGGGAGGAGCTGTCTGGACTCACTTTCACTATCCTATACTCTGCTGGTGAGTTGCCTCTTACTCTGTTTATGTATAATCCCCATGTGCCCCTGGAGCTGATTTACATATTCTTGAGGAAGCACTGTACAGTTATCAAACCTGCTGTGAAAGTACTGAATGAAGCAGGGCTCTGGTCAGGCAAATATAAGTTTGTGGTGAAGTTTCATGAGAGCCTGGATGAGCCTGGAGGAATTCATTACCCTCCATCAAATTTCTCCATAGGCAGGGAGAGAGGCTACCTCTTTTTTCCCAATGCACCCAGATTCTGCAGACATTGCTGGAGATACGGACATACTCAAACAGACTGTACCTCTATTGCAGAGCATGTGTGCAGGAAATGTAACCAAGTCGGCCACTCTAGCAACCAGTGCACAAATGTGATAGTCTGCAATCTCTGTGGAGAGAAAGGTCACGCTTTCAAAGACTGTAATTTGAGACCTAAAACTTATGCGGGTGTTGCACAGAGAAATGTGGATCTTCCCCAGCCGGAGTTTATACAGGATGAGCTGGATGAGATGACCAGTGAGGAGGTGGAGGAGAGGAGGAGACTTGCAGAAGATGATAAATGCAGACAGCGTGCAGAGGTTATAACAGAGGCAACTAGGTTGAGAGTCACACAAAACACTCAAGGAAGCAGCAGAGTTCATGCAGTAAATAAACATCAGACTGAAGTAACTGACTGTATGGAAGTGAGCTCCGTGCAGGAGGCAGAGGCTGATGTGCCAAATATGGCAGTTACTATGGGAGGTGAAGAAGATGTGGAATCCAGCTTATCCAAAACACCAATTATAAAGTGGGATGAGAGTCCATCAGACCCAGAGAGTGAATGTGGTCAGGGGGACCATACATCCAGAAGACAGGCGGACTCAGAAGAGGAAGAGTTATCCACGCCAAAAAAACAAAGGAGGAATCCTTCCCCTTTAAGTGTAGGAAGCATTAGCCCCATGAGAGTGTACCCTACAGCCCTTGATCCCCAAAATGAACCTTTTTTAGGGGAAGGAGCGGGCTACACCGTCTGCATATCCGGCGTACCCCCTCCAGAAGGACTAGGATGAAGAACAAATGGGCATGCTGTCGTGACCTGCCTCACCAAATTGAGAGATGGGTTCCCAAGCTGCTCAAGTGGCAATCCTGTCACTAAATGTTAGACAAATTAAATCAGTACCAAGAAGAACTATGATTTTAGATTTTCTAAAAAATTTACATGCAGATATTTATTGCTTACAGGAATGTGGGATTTCTGAATCTCTGGACGACAACGTGTGGCCGCAAGGCCAATGTGTCTGGTCGGGGTCTGTTGAAAATAAAAACAGTGGGGTTGGGATTTTATTGGGGAATAGGGGGTTGGAAATAGAATCTTACACAGTTGTGGAGGCTGGGAGGTGTTTGGTATGTGAAATAAACTGTAGAGGGTGGAGATTTAAAATACTTAATATGTATGCCCCAGTAGGAAAAGAAGAAAGGCTGGAGCTTTTTGAAAAGATGTGTTTTTTTCTTTCTGGGAAAATACCTATTGTTTGTGTTGGGGATTTTAATTGTGTGACGGAAGGAGAAAAGGTGGATGTCACTGGGAAAAAGTTAAAAAATCTAATAGAGGATTTCTCTTTTGTTGATGCTGCTGAGATAATGTTGGGAAAACCTCCTCCTGCCACATATAAAGCAGATAGGGGGGGCATTGAATCGAGGATTGATCGTATTCTTTTCTCTAATCATATTGTTTGTAAAAAGTTCCAGCAGGATGACGTTATTTTTTCGGATCATGTGTGTATGAGAGCACTTTTGGAAGATACAGTTTCCTTTGCATATGGAAGAGGTGTGTGGAAACTAAATGTGCGGTTGTTAGAGGATCACAGGATTATGAAAGATTTCAGAAGGATGTATGTGAAGTGGAAGGATCGGAAGAGGGATTTTGTGAATGTGCTGGAATGGTGGGACTGGATGAAGAAGGAAATAAGTTTTTTCTTCAAGAAATGGGGAAAGAGGAAAGGAGCCAATAACAGGAAGAAATTTAATGAGTTAAGTATGAAGTTAGAGTGGCTGAGGAAACTAAGAATGATTGGAATTGAAGTGGATGATTTGATGTGTCAGGTGAGAAATGATATTAAAAACTTTATTAATGAGAAGGGCAAAGAAATCATTTACAGGTCCAAAATTGAGCATTTGGAAAAAAATGAAAAATGTACTAGGTTCTTTTTCAAAAAAGTGTTTGGGAAGAAAGTGGATATGGATGAGGTGAAGAATGTGAATGGTGTGTATGTCAAGGGGAAGGAGGTGATGAAAGAGGTTGAATTGTTTTACAAGGAGTTGTATGGGTCAAAATGGATTGATGAGGGGATGATGAATGATGTGTTGGGAAAATTGGAAGGACATTTGAGTGAGGATGAGGGTGAGCTGCTGGATGATGAGATTGTACTAGATGAAGTGAAGATGGTGGTGATGTCTGCAAGTAAAAATAAGACTCCTGGAAAAGATGGTTTGCCTGTAGAGTTGTATATGAAAGAATGGGATACTTTGGGTAAAGACTTACTTGAGGTATGTCGGTATATTTTTCAGAATAATGTTTTGAGTGAATCTATGAGAGAAGGGGTAGTTGTTCTGATTCACAAGAAGGGTGATCGAAAGGATTTGGGAAATTGGAGGCCTATTACCCTTTTGAATGTGGATTATAAAGTTTTCAGCAAATTACTCGCAAATAGGATGCGTAATGTAATTGATCGTGTGATCGGAGAGGATCAAGTGTGTTCAATACCTGGTAGGAGTATGAATGACAACTTGATTTTGTTGAGGGATGTGATTGGTGATTGTTTGAGTCGCAAACAGAAATGTATGTTGTTTTCAGTAGATTTTGAGAAGGCTTTTGACAGAGTGTCGCATTTTTTCATGTTTAATGTTTTGGCGAGGATGGGGTTTTCTAGAAATTTTGTGAGTTGTGTGAGAAGTCTGTACTGTAATGTGTCAAGTGAGTTTCTGGTGAACGGGTGGTTGAGTGATAAGGTTTGGGTTAAGTCTGGAGTGCGGCAGGGGTGTCCCATGTCCCCTATTCTGTTTATAAGTGTGATTGAGGTTTTTTTGTGTATGGTAAGGAAAGATAAGGTCATGAGAGGTGTGCTGATTCCTGGGAGTGGAGGAAAAGATGTGAGAATTTTGGGATATATGGATGATGTGGTGATAGTGAATGAAAACATGGCTGCAATGAATAGGGCCAGATTAATGTTAAGCATGTTTTGTAGTGCCTCAGCGTTTAGAGTAAATTGGGGAAAATGCTCCTTTAAATGCTTTGGAGATAACAACATCAAGATGGATGAGGTAACGTGTGAGGAAGGGGCAATTAAGGTATTAGGGATTAAATTTAATGAAAATCTAAAGGGAAATGAAAGCTGGGATGATTGTGGGAAGAGAATGGAGCAGAAGTTGAACTTTTGGAGGATGAGGGAACTAACTTTGACAGGTAAGGTGTTAATCATCAAAGCAGTAGTATTGCCGATCCTGTTGTTTGTGGCAAATGTGTACCCCGCTGCATCTAGGAAGATCAGAAAAACAGAGAAAATAATCTTTAACTTCCTTTGGGGAAGTCGTATGGAGAAGTTGAAGAGAGAGCATGTTTATAAGATATGTGTGAATGGTGGCCTAGATTTTCCAAATGTTGAGTTCTTTTTAGGTGTGAGTTACGTGAAAATGATTGTGGTATGTTTGGGGAAGGATAATAAATGTGCTTGCATGATGAAGTATTCTGCTGGTTGGATGTTTTATGGTTTGAATTGGTTTCAGAGAGATGCCACAGTGCCGGTTGCTTTTAATTGTCCTGTATGGTATGAAATTGTAGAGAAATTCATCAGAAAGTTTGATTTGCTGTCTGTAGGTATGAATGAGTTTAGGAATAAGAAAAAAGTGATCACGAAGGTGCGAGATAGAGAGATTGTTTGTAACATTGTGGGGTTGAGAGGTGAGGATGTATCTGATATGTGGAAGAAATTAGGAACACAAGGTATGTCAAATAGACAGAAAGACATTGCATGGATGATGTTGCATGACATTTTGCCTGTGAGGGAGGTACAAAAGAGGCGTGATTTGATCAGGACAGAAGTATGTCCGAGAGATGGATGTGGTGCAAAAGAGTATATTAGACACTTGGTATGGGATTGTGATTTTGCATATGATGTGTGGAAAGGTATGGGAAGTCTATGTAATGAACTGGCAGGAGTGACGTATGTAAATTGGAAGGTTGCAATGTTCGGTATGGGTGCTTGTAGTAGGTTCAAAGACAGAGTTCTGTGGCTTTTGACAGTGTGTGTGATAGAAAGTTTATGGGATGCAAGAAACTTGTTAGTGTTTAAAAGGAAAACAATGTCGGTAAATGAGTGTTTAAAGTTGATTCTGTCAAGGATGTATGTGATCTATCTATGGGATAAAAAGTGTGGAAATATTATTGATGCAGAAGGAATATGGAAGTTCAAGAAATGGAGATTTCTTGTAAAGTACAAATAGAATAAGTAATTTTGTTGTAGTTCCTTTTTGGTTCAATTCAAAATCCTTTAAAAAATTTTATAAAAAAAAATAAATAAATAAAAAATCCATGATATGATGAGAGGTTGCCTATCATACAAGCTTGCATGAGCCAATTTGATAAAGCACAGCCAATCTGACATGGGAAAAAAAAAAAAAAAAAAAAAAAAAAAAAATCTGTTCTTATCAGTTTAATATCTGATACGTCCCCTATCTGGGGACCATATATTAAATGGATTTTTAGAACAGGGAGATGGAAAAAGAGCTTGCTCTGTCCACTCCACGCATTGACCTGGTATTGCAGTATCTCCAGGACCGGTGCACCCCTTCTTTAATGCAGTTTCTAAAATCAGAAAGAATTGAATTCAATGTTTTTTGTTCATTTTGCTTGTTTGTCGGATTTTGGGATGGACTCTTTGGCTTTGCTTTTCTTCTCCTCATTGGATTTTTCATGTTCAAAGTTGCAGAAGCCAGATTACAAGCTCATTTTGGTTCAACTTCAGCAACTGTGCATTGCATTGCCATGTAATGTGATGCAATGCTATCTTTCTAGCTCTCCCTTTTTACTTCCTTTTGGATAAACAGACATATTAGGCAAGCATTTTGGAGCTTTCACCTAAATAACTACAGGTGGTGAGATAAGCTGCACAATATAATTGACCTTTCAGTATATTGTTGCACACACACCATCTATTTAGCAAATGCCCTTGTTATCAACAGCAGCCTTTTAAACTCACCTGAGCTAACAGGTATGTGCGCTGGTTACTCTGCTGCGCTTAAAATTTCTTTTTTGGTTTGCTACAATGCCTTTTCTGAAACGTTGTCTCCTTCTGCTGGAACACTGACTTCTTTCATTTAATGCCTGCAGACTATAAAAGAGAACCCAACCCAAAAAGTTTGGTTGATTAGTCTGTGGCATTCTGTTAAACTGTTGCTTATGGCGGTCTCTGTGAGCTTCTCAGCGACATTCAGCCAGCCAGGTATCCTGCCTGCAGTAGATGGAATGTGGCAATGGAACGCTGGCTGCGCGTGTCATAATAGGCTCTGAGCCTTTATATACCTGTGCACAGCAGCAGCCACCTTCAGTCTGCTGCTGGACAGCCAGCAGCAGCAGCAGCAGGAGAGGTATGTAATCAGGAGCCCTCCTGCTAAGGGTAGACAGCTGCTCGTTCCACCCCACCCCCCGCCTTAATTGGTTCTCCTCCCTTCCAACGGTGTTGAGGCGGGTGGGAACAGCAGGGGGTGAAGGTGCTGTGTTTAAAGAGGTGGAGTTATGCAGATCTAAAACGCGTGGATTGCAGCAGCAGCAAGCCGAAAAGTGCAGGCATGTAAGGGATCTAGAGGTTGACAACATGTCTTCTTAACGGGAGTCCAGGAGCTCATCTCCACAAATGGACTTTTCAGGATCCTTGGGTGGCTCCGTAGTTTGAAACCAATTCTGGTTATAGCTTCTCGGCCTTTTTGCTAAGATCAAGTGTAGTATCTGTTCTTATCAGTTTAATATCTGATGCGTCCCCTATCTGGGGACCATATATTAAATGGATTTTTAGAACAGGGAGATGGAAAAAGAGCTTGCTCTGTCCACTCCACGCATTGACCTGGTATTGCAGTATCTCCAGGACCGGTGCACCCCTTCTTTAATGCAGTTTCTAAAATCAGAAAGAATTGAATTCAATGTTTTTTGTTCATTTTGCTTGTTTGTCGGACTTTGGGATGGACTCTTTGGCTTTGCTTTTCCTCTCCTCATTGGATTTTTCATGTTCAAAGTTGCAGAAGCCAGATTACAAGCTCATTTTGGTTCAACTTCAGCAACTGTGCATTGCATTGCCATGTAATGTGATGCAATGCTATCTTTCTAGCTCTCCCTTTTTACTTCCTTTTGGATAAACAGACATATTAGGCAAGCATTTTGGAGCTTTCACCTAAATAACTACAGGTGGTGAGATAAGCTGCACAATATAATTGACCTTTCAGTATATTGTTGCACACACACCATCTATTTAGCAAATGCCCTTGTTATCAACAGCAGCCTTTTAAACTCACCTGAGCTAACAGGTATGTGCGCTGGTTACTCTGCTGCGCTTAAAATTTCTTTTTTGGTTTGCTACAATGCCTTTTCTGAAACGTTGTCTCCTTCTGCTGGAACACTGATTTCTTTCATTTAATGCCTGCAGACTATAAAAGAGAACCCAACCCAAAAAGTTTGGTTGATTAGTCTGTGGCATTCTGTTAAACTGTTGCTTATGGCGGTCTCTGTGAGCTTCTCAGCGACATTCAGCCAGCCAGGTATCCTGCCTGCAGTAGATGGAATGTGGCAATGGAACGCTGGCTGCGCGTGTCATAATAGGCTCTGAGCCTTTATATACCTGTGCACAGCAGCAGCCACCTTCAGTCTGCTGCTGGACAGCCAGCAGCAGCAGCAGCAGGAGAGGTATGTAATCAGGAGCCCTCCTGCTAAGGGTAGACAGCTGCTCGTTCCACCCCACCCCCCGCCTTAATTGGTTCTCCTCCCTTCCAACGGTGTTGAGGCGGGTGGGAACAGCAGGGGGTGAAGGTGCTGTGTTTAAAGAGGTGGAGTTATGCAGATCTAAAACGCGTGGATTGCAGCAGCAGCAAGCCGAAAAGTGCAGGCATGTAAGGGATCTAGAGGTTGACAACATGTCTTCTTAACGGGAGTCCAGGAGCTCATCTCCACAAATGGACTTTTCAGGATCCTTGGGTGGCTCCGTAGTTTGAAACCAATTCTGGTTATCGCTTCTCGGCCTTTTGGCTAAGATCAAGTGTAGTATCTGTTCTTATCAGTTTAATATCTGATACGTCCCCTATCTGGGGACCATATATTAAATGGATTTTTAGAACAGGGAGATGGAAAAAGAGCTTGCTCTGTCCACTCCACGCATTGACCTGGTATTGCAGTATCTCCAGGACCGGTGCACCCCTTCTTTAATGCAGTTTCTAAAATCAGAAAGAATTGAATTCAATGTTTTTTGTTCATTTTGCTTGTTTGTCGGATTTTGGGATGGACTCTTTGGCTTTGCTTTTCTTCTCCTCATTGGATTTTTCATGTTCAAAGTTGCAGAAGCCAGATTACAAGCTCATTTTGGTTCAACTTCAGCAACTGTGCATTGCATTGCCATGTAATGTGATGCAATGCTATCTTTCTAGCTCTCCCTTTTTACTTCCTTTTGGATAAACAGACATATTAGGCAAGCATTTTGGAGCTTTCACCTAAATAACTACAGGTGGTGAGATAAGCTGCACAATATAATTGACCTTTCAGTATATTGTTGCACACACACCATCTATTTAGCAAATGCCCTTGTTATCAACAGCAGCCTTTTAAACTCACCTGAGCTAACAGGTATGTGCGCTGGTTACTCTGCTGCGCTTAAAATTTCTTTTTTGGTTTGCTACAATGCCTTTTCTGAAACGTTGTCTCCTTCTGCTGGAACACTGACTTCTTTCATTTAATGCCTGCAGACTATAAAAGAGAACCCAACCCAAAAAGTTTGGTTGATTAGTCTGTGGCATTCTGTTAAACTGTTGCTTATGGCGGTCTCTGTGAGCTTCTCAGCGACATTCAGCCAGCCAGGTATCCTGCCTGCAGTAGATGGAATGTGGCAATGGAACGCTGGCTGCGCGTGTCATAATAGGCTCTGAGCCTTTATATACCTGTGCACAGCAGCAGCCACCTTCAGTCTGCTGCTGGACAGCCAGCAGCAGCAGCAGCAGGAGAGGTATGTAATCAGGAGCCCTCCTGCTAAGGGTAGACAGCTGCTCGTTCCACCCCACCCCCCGCCTTAATTGGTTCTCCTCCCTTCCACCGGTGTTGAGGCGGGTGGGAACAGCAGGGGGTGAAGGTGCTGTGTTTAAAGAGGTGGAGTTATGCAGATCTAAAACGCGTGGATTGCAGCAGCAGCAAGCCGAAAAGTGCAGGCATGTAAGGGATCTAGAGGTTGACAACATGTCTTCTTAACGGGAGTCCAGGAGCTCATCTCCACAAATGGACTTTTCAGGATCCTTGGGTGGCTCCGTAGTTTGAAACCAATTCTGGTTATCGCTTCTCGGCCTTTTGGCTAAGATCAAGTGTAGTATCTGTTCTTATCAGTTTAATATCTGATACGTCCCCTATCTGGGGACCATATATTAAATGGATTTTTAGAACAGGGAGATGGAAAAAGAGCTTGCTCTGTCCACTCCACGCATTGACCTGGTATTGCAGTATCTCCAGGACCGGTGCACCCCTTCTTTAATGCAGTTTCTAAAATCAGAAAGAATTGAATTCAATGTTTTTTGTTCATTTTGCTTGTTTGTCGGATTTTGGGATGGACTCTTTGGCTTTGCTTTTCTTCTCCTCATTGGATTTTTCATGTTCAAAGTTGCAGAAGCCAGATTACAAGCTCATTTTGGTTCAACTTCAGCAACTGTGCATTGCATTGCCATGTAATGTGATGCAATGCTATCTTTCTAGCTCTCCCTTTTTACTTCCTTTTGGATAAACAGACATATTAGGCAAGCATTTTGGAGCTTTCACCTAAATAACTACAGGTGGTGAGATAAGCTGCACAATATAATTGACCTTTCAGTATATTGTTGCACACACACCATCTATTTAGCAAATGCCCTTGTTATCAACAGCAGCCTTTTAAACTCACCTGAGCTAACAGGTATGTGCGCTGGTTACTCTGCTGCGCTTAAAATTTATTTTTTGGTTTGCTACAATGCCTTTTCTGAAACGTTGTCTCCTTCTGCTGGAACACTGACTTCTTTCATTTAATGCCTGCAGACTATAAAAGAGAACCCAACCCAAAAAGTTTGGTTGATTAGTCTGTGGCATTCTGTTAAACTGTTGCTTATGGCGGTCTCTGTGAGCTTCTCAGCGACATTCAGCCAGCCAGGTATCCTGCCTGCAGTAGATGGAATGTGGCAATGGAACGCTGGCTGCGCGTGTCATAATAGGCTCTGAGCCTTTATATACCTGTGCACAGCAGCAGCCACCTTCAGTCTGCTGCTGGACAGCCAGCAGCAGCAGCAGCAGGAGAGGTATGTAATCAGGAGCCCTCCTGCTAAGGGTAGACAGCTGCTCGTTCCACCCCACCCCCCGCCTTAATTGGTTCTCCTCCCTTCCAACGGTGTTGAGGCGGGTGGGAACAGCAGGGGGTGAAGGTGCTGTGTTTAAAGAGGTGGAGTTATGCAGATCTAAAACGCGTGGATTGCAGCAGCAGCAAGCCGAAAAGTGCAGGCATGTAAGGGATCTAGAGGTTGACAACATGTCTTCTTAACGGGAGTCCAGGAGCTCATCTCCACAAATGGACTTTTCAGGATCCTTGGGTGGCTCCGTAGTTTGAAACCAATTCTGGTTATCGCTTCTCGGCCTTTTGGCTAAGATCAAGTGTAGTATCTGTTCTTATCAGTTTAATATCTGATACGTCCCCTATCTGGGGACCATATATTAAATGGATTTTTAGAACAGGGAGATGGAAAAAGAGCTTGCTCTGTCCACTCCACGCATTGACCTGGTATTGCAGTATCTCCAGGACCGGTGCACCCCTTCTTTAATGCAGTTTCTAAAATCAGAAAGAATTGAATTCAATGTTTTTTGTTCATTTTGCTTGTTTGTCGGATTTTGGGATGGACTCTTTGGCTTTGCTTTTCTTCTCCTCATTGGATTTTTCATGTTCAAAGTTGCAGAAGCCAGATTACAAGCTCATTTTGGTTCAACTTCAGCAACTGTGCATTGCATTGCCATGTAATGTGATGCAATGCTATCTTTCTAGCTCTCCCTTTTTACTTCCTTTTGGATAAACAGACATATTAGGCAAGCATTTTGGAGCTTTCACCTAAATAACTACAGGTGGTGAGATAAGCTGCACAATATAATTGACCTTTCAGTATATTGTTGCACACACACCATCTATTTAGCAAATGCCCTTGTTATCAACAGCAGCCTTTTAAACTCACCTGAGCTAACAGGTATGTGCGCTGGTTACTCTGCTGCGCTTAAAATTTATTTTTTGGTTTGCTACAATGCCTTTTCTGAAACGTTGTCTCCTTCTGCTGGAACACTGACTTCTTTCATTTAATGCCTGCAGACTATAAAAGAGAACCCAACCCAAAAAGTTTGGTTGATTAGTCTGTGGCATTCTGTTAAACTGTTGCTTATGGCGGTCTCTGTGAGCTTCTCAGCGACATTCAGCCAGCCAGGTATCCTGCCTGCAGTAGATGGAATGTGGCAATGGAACGCTGGCTGCGCGTGTCATAATAGGCTCTGAGCCTTTATATACCTGTGCACAGCAGCAGCCACCTTCAGTCTGCTGCTGGACAGCCAGCAGCAGCAGCAGCAGGAGAGGTATGTAATCAGGAGCCCTCCTGCTAAGGGTAGACAGCTGCTCGTTCCACCCCACCCCCCGCCTTAATTGGTTCTCCTCCCTTCCAACGGTGTTGAGGCGGGTGGGAACAGCAGGGGGTGAAGGTGCTGTGTTTAAAGAGGTGGAGTTATGCAGATCTAAAACGCGTGGATTGCAGCAGCAGCAAGCCGAAAAGTGCAGGCATGTAAGGGATCTAGAGGTTGACAACATGTCTTCTTAACGGGAGTCCAGGAGCTCATCTCCACAAATGGACTTTTCAGGATCCTTGGGTGGCTCCGTAGTTTGAAACCAATTCTGGTTATCGCTTCTCGGCCTTTTGGCTAAGATCAAGTGTAGTATCTGTTCTTATCAGTTTAATATCTGATACGTCCCCTATCTGGGGACCATATATTAAATGGATTTTTAGAACAGGGAGATGGAAAAAGAGCTTGCTCTGTCCACTCCACGCATTGACCTGGTATTGCAGTATCTCCAGGACCGGTGCACCCCTTCTTTAATGCAGTTTCTAAAATCAGAAAGAATTGAATTCAATGTTTTTTGTTCATTTTGCTTGTTTGTCGGATTTTGGGATGGACTCTTTGGCTTTGCTTTTCCTCTCCTCATTGGATTTTTCATGTTCAAAGTTGCAGAAGCCAGATTACAAGCTCATTTTGGTTCAACTTCAGCAACTGTGCATTGCATTGCCATGTAATGTGATGCAATGCTATCTTTCTAGCTCTCCCTTTTTACTTCCTTTTGGATAAACAGACATATTAGGCAAGCATTTTGGAGCTTTCACCTAAATAACTACAGGTGGTGAGATAAGCTGCACAATATAATTGACCTTTCAGTATATTGTTGCACACACACCATCTATTTAGCAAATGCCCTTGTTATCAACAGCAGCCTTTTAAACTCACCTGAGCTAACAGGTATGTGCGCTGGTTACTCTGCTGCGCTTAAAATTTCTTTTTTGGTTTGCTACAATGCCTTTTCTGAAACGTTGTCTCCTTCTGCTGGAACACTGACTTCTTTCATTTAATGCCTGCAGACTATAAAAGAGAACCCAACCCAAAAAGTTTGGTTGATTAGTCTGTGGCATTCTGTTAAACTGTTGCTTATGGCGGTCTCTGTGAGCTTCTCAGCGACATTCAGCCAGCCAGGTATCCTGCCTGCAGTAGATGGAATGTGGCAATGGAACGCTGGCTGCGCGTGTCATAATAGGCTCTGAGCCTTTATATACCTGTGCACAGCAGCAGCCACCTTCAGTCTGCTGCTGGACAGCCAGCAGCAGCAGCAGCAGGAGAGGTATGTAATCAGGAGCCCTCCTGCTAAGGGTAGACAGCTGCTCGTTCCACCCCACCCCCCGCCTTAATTGGTTCTCCTCCCTTCCAACGGTGTTGAGGCGGGTGGGAACAGCAGGGGGTGAAGGTGCTGTGTTTAAAGAGGTGGAGTTATGCAGATCTAAAACGCGTGGATTGCAGCAGCAGCAAGCCGAAAAGTGCAGGCATGTAAGGGATCTAGAGGTTGACAACATGTCTTCTTAACGGGAGTCCAGGAGCTCATCTCCACAAATGGACTTTTCAGGATCCTTGGGTGGCTCCGTAGTTTGAAACCAATTCTGGTTATCGCTTCTCGGCCTTTTGGCTAAGATCAAGTGTAGTATCTGTTCTTATCAGTTTAATATCTGATACGTCCCCTATCTGGGGACCATATATTAAATGGATTTTTAGAACAGGGAGATGGAAAAAGAGCTTGCTCTGTCCACTCCACGCATTGACCTGGTATTGCAGTATCTCCAGGACCGGTGCACCCCTTCTTTAATGCAGTTTCTAAAATCAGAAAGAATTGAATTCAATGTTTTTTGTTCATTTTGCTTGTTTGTCGGATTTTGGGATGGACTCTTTGGCTTTGCTTTTCTTCTCCTCATTGGATTTTTCATGTTCAAAGTTGCAGAAGCCAGATTACAAGCTCATTTTGGTTCAACTTCAGCAACTGTGCATTGCATTGCCATGTAATGTGATGCAATGCTATCTTTCTAGCTCTCCCTTTTTACTTCCTTTTGGATAAACAGACATATTAGGCAAGCATTTTGGAGCTTTCACCTAAATAACTACAGGTGGTGAGATAAGCTGCACAATATAATTGACCTTTCAGTATATTGTTGCACACACACCATCTATTTAGCAAATGCCCTTGTTATCAACAGCAGCCTTTTAAACTCACCTGAGCTAACAGGTATGTGCGCTGGTTACTCTGCTGCGCTTAAAATTTCTTTTTTGGTTTGCTACAATGCCTTTTCTGAAACGTTGTCTCCTTCTGCTGGAACACTGACTTCTTTCATTTAATGCCTGCAGACTATAAAAGAGAACCCAACCCAAAAAGTTTGGTTGATTAGTCTGTGGCATTCTGTTAAACTGTTGCTTATGGCGGTCTCTGTGAGCTTCTCAGCGACATTCAGCCAGCCAGGTATCCTGCCTGCAGTAGATGGAATGTGGCAATGGAACGCTGGCTGCGCGTGTCATAATAGGCTCTGAGCCTTTATATACCTGTGCACAGCAGCAGCCACCTTCAGTCTGCTGCTGGACAGCCAGCAGCAGCAGCAGCAGGAGAGGTATGTAATCAGGAGCCCTCCTGCTAAGGGTAGACAGCTGCTCGTTCCACCCCACCCCCCGCCTTAATTGGTTCTCCTCCCTTCCAACGGTGTTGAGGCGGGTGGGAACAGCAGGGGGTGAAGGTGCTGTGTTTAAAGAGGTGGAGTTATGCAGATCTAAAACGCGTGGATTGCAGCAGCAGCAAGCCGAAAAGTGCAGGCATGTAAGGGATCTAGAGGTTGACAACATGTCTTCTTAACGGGAGTCCAGGAGCTCATCTCCACAAATGGACTTTTCAGGATCCTTGGGTGGCTCCGTAGTTTGAAACCAATTCTGGTTATCGCTTCTCGGCCTTTTGGCTAAGACCAAGTGTCTTGTCTGGGGTCCTTGAGTGTTTTCCCTTGGCCTTCCGGCATCGCCATCTTGATGGCTTAAGCCGGTTGCTGCTTTAGGGGGAGAACGAGGAGGAACGAGAGAGTGATCATAATGGGCGTGAAGATACGCTATGCTGGGACCGATGACAATCGGGTTCGCAATGCATTCCGCATTGAAGTTGATGCTGCTGTCAGAGAGCGTTTCAATCTGTCGTATATGGTGCACGAGGTGATCTTCAAAATCCTGGAAGTGACAAGAGAAAACATCGTCTGCCTGCAGGAATCCCGGAAAGAAGGACGGTATGTCTTGGTGCTACAATCTATGGCGGCTTGCCGGAACCTGTATAAGAAGTTGAGGGAGCAGGAGAAGAATCCAACCTTGCATGGTTTGACTTTTACAGTCTTGTACTCCAAAGGTGATGTTCCCCTAGTCATATTTATGTATAATCCCTTTGTGCACGAACATGACATTGCGACTTTTCTTAAGAGGCATTGTGACTTTGTGAGCAACAGTCACAAAATCATGAACGAGGAGAACTTATGGACTGGCAAATACAGATATTTTGTCAGATTTGGGGAAAGTTCTTCGGAGCCTGGAGGTGTTCATTACCCTCCCCAAAGTTTCTCTATCGGGAGAGATAGGGGTATTCTCTTCTTTCCTGAGGCCCCAGTTTTTTGCAGGAAATGTAAGAAGTACGGACACTTACAAGAGGTTTGTACTGCTGTGCCTGTTTGCTCCAAGTGCAACCAAAGTGGGCATGTTGCTAAGGACTGTACCAATCCAATTGTTTGCAATGCTTGTGGTATGGAGGGGCATGCCTTTAAGGATTGTACTCGTCGTGCGAACGAGGGCAAGGCAAGGGCATACTCTGAGGTGGTCTCGAACTCTCCGAGGCCTAAGAGTGTGGCACCTGAGGCCGCAGTTTCTTCCAGGGTGAAGGTAGTGGAACAGCGTGTGGAGACTGCTCCAGTGAGGGCGTCTGCTGACCTACTGGTGGAGCCCGGGAGAGTGGAAGAGGTTCTGGCAGCTGAGATGGACATTTCTTCCTATCAGGGGGGTTTCATTGACTCCTTTTGTGAAGAACGTGAGGGAGCCTTGGAAATCCCAGGGGACCCGGCTCTCAGTTGGAGCAGTGAAAGTATGGATGAAGAGGGAGCTGGAGGTCAAGGAGACTTCACTGAGACTGGGGTGAGGTCTTCTGAGGAACCGGACCGCGCTAAGAATAAAAGGGCCCGGTTGTCTGAACCATCAAGTAGCCAATGCGTGGCAAGTCCGGTGAGTGAGCGGGATTACCCAGTGGTTTCTCTTTCTCCTGCGTCAACGGCTTACCTGGAGGAGAATTTGGAGTCCACTATCTTTCAGCTAAGTGGGAGTTCGCCGGATGACAAAGGATAAGGAAGGCATGTTTTTTTGCTGAGACTGGTGTTTCTGGTTTTTGAGCCAAAGAATGGTCTCTAAACCAAATTGGGACATTGCGTCCCTTAATGTAAGACTTTTAAAGTCTAGAGTTAGAAGATCTGTGATTCTGGACTTCTTACATAACCATTCTTTTGATATTATGTGTCTACAGGAGTGTGGTATAGAAGAACCCCTGGAAGACGCTGATTGGCCATATGGCCAGCATATCTGGTCTGGCTCTAGTGGGAATAAAAATGATGGAGTTGGGATAGTATTAAATAATAGAAATTTTGTTTTTGAATATTATAAGGTAATAGAGGTGGGTCGTTGCATCTCTGCAGTTGTGTGTGGGAGGGGGTGGAAAGTTAAAATTATAAATATTTATGGTCCTACAAAAAAAGAAGACAGGTTAAGTTTATTAGATAAATTATGTTTAGAATTACCTGGTAGGATCCCTGTGATAGTAACAGGTGATTTTAACTGTGTAACTGAGGGGAAAGTTGATGCCTCAGGAAAAAAATTGGCAAACATTATTTCTGATTTTTTCTTTTTTGATGCTGCTGAGGTTTATTTGGGGAAGCCACCACCACCAACCTATAAAGCTGACAGGGGTGGGATAACATCTAGGATTGATAGGATGTTTTTTTCTAAAAATATAATATGTGATGGTTTTTCTCAATTTTCAGTTCCTTTTTCGGACCATGTGTGCCTGAAAGGTGAGTTTAGAGGGGATTTAAGGCGGGTGCATGGGAGAGGTGTGTGGAAATTGAATGTGAGTTTGCTTGAGGATGAGAGAATTGTGAATGATTTTAAGAAAAAATATAGTTGGTGTAAATCTCAAAAGAGTAAGTTTGAAAGTGTGTTGGTGTGGTGGGATTGGATGAAGCATGAAGTGCAAAAGTTTTTTCGTCGATGGGGCTATAAAAAGGTTGCCATGGTTAGGAGTCAATATAAAGATTTAATGATGAGGGTGGAATGGCTGGAGAAAATGAGGATGTGTGGTGTGGATGTGGATGATTTGTTAAGAAGTGCGAGAGAGGATTTGAAGAGGACTTTGGAGAGGAAGGGAAGGGAAATAATTTTTAGGTCAAAGGTGGTCCATCTTGATAAAGATGAAAAGTGTTCAAGATATTTCTTTAAAAAAATAAATGGTAAGAAGGAGGGTATGGAGGAGATTTTTGATGTGGATGGTGTTTGTGTGAGTGGGGAGGATGTAATGAAGGAAGTGGTCACGTTTTATGCTGAGTTGTTTGGCAGGAAGTGGGTGGATGAGAGTTTGAAAGAAGAAGTGCTTAAGACTTTGGATTGTAAGGTGGATAAGGATGGATGTTCTGGTCTATGTGAGGCAGTGATTGAGGAGGAAGTTAAGAAAGCGGTGTTTGGTGCAAGGAAAAATGTGACGCCTGGGAAGGATGGTTTGCCTGTGGAGCTATATGTTATGATGTGGGAAGTGATGGGTATGGATTTAGTGGAAGTGTGTCAGTTTATGTGGGAGAATGGGATGCTTGCGGGTTCAATGAAGGAGGGAGTGGTGGTCTTAATCCATAAGAAAGGGGATAAAAGGTGTTTGAGTAATTGGAGGCCAATTACGCTTCTGAACGCCGATTACAAGGTATTCAGTAAAATTTTGGCGTGTCGGATGCGTGTGGTTATAGCTGATGTGATTGGTAAAGATCAAGTGTGTGCAGTGCCTGGTAGATGTATGACGGATAATCTGTGTCTTTTAAGAGATGTGTTGTGGGATTGTAAAGTAAGAAAGCAGAAGTGTATGGTGATGGCTGTTGACTTTGAAAAGGCGTTTGATCGCGTGTCTCATGTGTTTCTATTTGAGGTTTTGCGTAGAATGGGTTTTCCGGAGAAATTTGTGCGTGCCGTGAGAGGATTGTATGGGGAGGTGGTGAGTGAATTTCTGGTGAATGGGTTTTTGAGTGAGAAAGTTTGTATTAGGTCTGGTGTGAGGCAAGGTTGTCCCATGTCACCGGTATTATTTGTGTGTGTGATTGAGCCACTGCTGTGTATGATTCGGAAAGAGAAAGTGGTGCGTGGTTTGTTAGTGCCAGGGAGTGGTGGAATGACTGTGAAAGTCTTAGGATATATGGATGATGTAGTAGTGGTGAGTGAGAGTGTGGCCTCTATGGAGAGAGTAAAATTGTTGTTGAATTTTTTTTGTGGCGCGTCAGCGTTTCGTGTGAATTGGAACAAATGCATGTTTAAATGTTTTGGTGACAATAGGATTAAGATGGATGGTGTGGCTGGTGTGGATGGTGCAATTAAAGTGTTGGGAGTTTTTTTTAATGATGATTTGAAAGGTTATGAGAGTTGGGATGAATGTGGTGAGCGGATTGTGCGGAAGATGAATTTTTGGAAGTTACGTTCTTTGTCTTTGGTAGGGAAGGTTCTTATTATTAAGGCTGTTATTCTCCCTATTTTGCTTTATGTTTCTTGTATTTTTCCAGTGCCCTATAGGAAAATTAAAAAAGTGGAGAAACTAATTTTTGTGTTTTTTTGGGGCAGTAGGATGGAAAGACTTAAGAGAGAGATTTTGTTTAAGCAATATTTGTATGGGGGACTGAAGTTTCCGAATATTGAAGTGTTTCTAACATTGCATTTTATTAAGACTACGGTCATTTTGATTGGGAAGAATAATAAAGGGGCATTTATGTGTAAGTATTTGGCTGGATGGATGCTGTATGGTCTGAATTGGGTGAAGCGTGATAAGAATGTGCCTGTTGCTTTTAAGTGTCCTGAGTGGTATGGTTTGATTGAGAAGTTTGTGAGGAAGAATGATTTGTTAGCAGTTGCAATGAAAGACTTTACGTTTGTTAAGAAGGTGATGGGGAAGATGTGTGTGAATGAGTGTGAGAGTAATGTGGTGGGATTGCGTTCTATGGAAGTTGCGCGGGTATGGAAGAAGTTAAGCATTCAAGGTGTGTCGAATAGACAGCGAGATATAGTATGGATGGGCCTTCATAATATTTTGCCAGTGAGGGATTTTCAGAAGAAAAGAGATCTCATAAGATCTGCAGTATGTCCAAGGGATGGTTGTGGAGCGAATGAGACGGTGAGGCACCTTATGTGGGATTGTAATTTTGCGTATGATGTGTGGAAAGGTGTGGGTGGACTGTGTAAAGGGGTTGCTGGTGTGAAGTTTATTGATTGGAGAGTGGCTATGTTTGGTTTTGGTGCTAGTCGTCGTGGCCTAGAAAGGATGATGTGGTTTATTATGGTGTGTGTGCAGGAGAGCTTGTGGGATGTGAGAAATTTGTGTGTGTTTAAAAGAGTAAATTTAACAGTAAATGATTGTATTAGGTTGATCTTAGCAAGACTATATGTAATCTATTTGTGGGATACAAGAGAAGGTGGTGGTGGTGGAACAGATTCTGAAGGTGTGTGGAAATACCTTAAGTGGCAGGATATGGTTAAATACCGTTGATATTTTTTCTGGAAATTTCTCTGGCATAGGATTACTTGTTTGTATTTTTGTTGAATAATACTTTAATAAAGAAACCACAATGATGTTTATGAAGTGGCAGTATAACTTATGACGAAGTCTGGTTAACTGTTTGCTTATATCTAAACCTGAGTGGTTTTAAAAAAAAAAAAAAAAAAAAAAAAAAAAAATCTGTTCTTATCAGTTTAATATCTGATACGTCCCCTATCTGGGGACCATATATTAAATGGATTTTTAGAACAGGGAGATGGAAAAAGAGCTTGCTCTGTCCACTCCACGCATTGACCTGGTATTGCAGTATCTCCAGGACCGGTGCACCCCTTCTTTAATGCAGTTTCTAAAATCAGAAAGAATTGAATTCAATGTTTTTTGTTCATTTTGCTTGTTTGTCGGATTTTGGGATGGACTCTTTGGCTTTGCTTTTCTTCTCCTCATTGGATTTTTCATGTTCAAAGTTGCAGAAGCCAGATTACAAGCTCATTTTGGTTCAACTTCAGCAACTGTGCATTGCATTGCCATGTAATGTGATGCAATGCTATCTTTCTAGCTCTCCCTTTTTACTTCCTTTTGGATAAACAGACATATTAGGCAAGCATTTTGGAGCTTTCACCTAAATAACTACAGGTGGTGAGATAAGCTGCACAATATAATTGACCTTTCAGTATATTGTTGCACACACACCATCTATTTAGCAAATGCCCTTGTTATCAACAGCAGCCTTTTAAACTCACCTGAGCTAACAGGTATGTGCGCTGGTTACTCTGCTGCGCTTAAAATTTCTTTTTTGGTTTGCTACAATGCCTTTTCTGAAACGTTGTCTCCTTCTGCTGGAACACTGACTTCTTTCATTTAATGCCTGCAGACTATAAAAGAGAACCCAACCCAAAAAGTTTGGTTGATTAGTCTGTGGCATTCTGTTAAACTGTTGCTTATGGCGGTCTCTGTGAGCTTCTCAGCGACATTCAGCCAGCCAGGTATCCTGCCTGCAGTAGATGGAATGTGGCAATGGAACGCTGGCTGCGCGTGTCATAATAGGCTCTGAGCCTTTATATACCTGTGCACAGCAGCAGCCACCTTCAGTCTGCTGCTGGACAGCCAGCAGCAGCAGCAGCAGGAGAGGTATGTAATCAGGAGCCCTCCTGCTAAGGGTAGACAGCTGCTCGTTCCACCCCACCCCCCGCCTTAATTGGTTCTCCTCCCTTCCATCGGTGTTGAGGCGGGTGGGAACAGCAGGGGGTGAAGGTGCTGTGTTTAAAGAGGTGGAGTTATGCAGATCTAAAACGCGTGGATTGCAGCAGCAGCAAGCCGAAAAGTGCAGGCATGTAAGGGATCTAGAGGTTGACAACATGTCTTCTTAACGGGAGTCCAGGAGCTCATCTCCACAAATGGACTTTTCAGGATCCTTGGGTGGCTCCGTAGTTTGAAACCAATTCTGGTTATCGCTTCTCGGCCTTTTGGCTAAGATCAAGTGTAGTATCTGTTCTTATCAGTTTAATATCTGATACGTCCCCTATCTGGGGACCATATATTAAATGGATTTTTAGAACAGGGAGATGGAAAAAGAGCTTGCTCTGTCCACTCCACGCATTGACCTGGTATTGCAGTATCTCCAGGACCGGTGCACCCCTTCTTTAATGCAGTTTCTAAAATCAGAAAGAATTGAATTCAATGTTTTTTGTTCATTTTGCTTGTTTGTCGGATTTTGGGATGGACTCTTTGGCTTTGCTTTTCTTCTCCTCATTGGATTTTTCATGTTCAAAGTTGCAGAAGCCAGATTACAAGCTCATTTTGGTTCAACTTCAGCAACTGTGCATTGCATTGCCATGTAATGTGATGCAATGCTATCTTTCTAGCTCTCCCTTTTTACTTCCTTTTGGATAAACAGACATATTAGGCAAGCATTTTGGAGCTTTCACCTAAATAACTACAGGTGGTGAGATAAGCTGCACAATATAATTGACCTTTCAGTATATTGTTGCACACACACCATCTATTTAGCAAATGCCCTTGTTATCAACAGCAGCCTTTTAAACTCACCTGAGCTAACAGGTATGTGCGCTGGTTACTCTGCTGCGCTTAAAATTTCTTTTTTGGTTTGCTACAATGCCTTTTCTGAAACGTTGTCTCCTTCTGCTGGAACACTGACTTCTTTCATTTAATGCCTGCAGACTATAAAAGAGAACCCAACCCAAAAAGTTTGGTTGATTAGTCTGTGGCATTCTGTTAAACTGTTGCTTATGGCGGTCTCTGTGAGCTTCTCAGCGACATTCAGCCAGCCAGGTATCCTGCCTGCAGTAGATGGAATGTGGCAATGGAACGCTGGCTGCGCGTGTCATAATAGGCTCTGAGCCTTTATATACCTGTGCACAGCAGCAGCCACCTTCAGTCTGCTGCTGGACAGCCAGCAGCAGCAGCAGCAGGAGAGGTATGTAATCAGGAGCCCTCCTGCTAAGGGTAGACAGCTGCTCGTTCCACCCCACCCCCCGCCTTAATTGGTTCTCCTCCCTTCCAACGGTGTTGAGGCGGGTGGGAACAGCAGGGGGTGAAGGTGCTGTGTTTAAAGAGGTGGAGTTATGCAGATCTAAAACGCGTGGATTGCAGCAGCAGCAAGCCGAAAAGTGCAGGCATGTAAGGGATCTAGAGGTTGACAACATGTCTTCTTAACGGGAGTCCAGGAGCTCATCTCCACAAATGGACTTTTCAGGATCCTTGGGTGGCTCCGTAGTTTGAAACCAATTCTGGTTATCGCTTCTCGGCCTTTTGGCTAAGATCAAGTGTAGTATCTGTTCTTATCAGTTTAATATCTGATACGTCCCCTATCTGGGGACCATATATTAAATGGATTTTTAGAACAGGGAGATGGAAAAAGAGCTTGCTCTGTCCACTCCACGCATTGACCTGGTATTGCAGTATCTCCAGGACCGGTGCACCCCTTCTTTAATGCAGTTTCTAAAATCAGAAAGAATTGAATTCAATGTTTTTTGTTCATTTTGCTTGTTTGTCGGATTTTGGGATGGACTCTTTGGCTTTGCTTTTCTTCTCCTCATTGGATTTTTCATGTTCAAAGTTGCAGAAGCCAGATTACAAGCTCATTTTGGTTCAACTTCAGCAACTGTGCATTGCATTGCCATGTAATGTGATGCAATGCTATCTTTCTAGCTCTCCCTTTTTACTTCCTTTTGGATAAACAGACATATTAGGCAAGCATTTTGGAGCTTTCACCTAAATAACTACAGGTGGTGAGATAAGCTGCACAATATAATTGACCTTTCAGTATATTGTTGCACACACACCATCTATTTAGCAAATGCCCTTGTTATCAACAGCAGCCTTTTAAACTCACCTGAGCTAACAGGTATGTGCGCTGGTTACTCTGCTGCGCTTAAAATTTCTTTTTTGGTTTGCTACAATGCCTTTTCTGAAACGTTGTCTCCTTCTGCTGGAACACTGACTTCTTTCATTTAATGCCTGCAGACTATAAAAGAGAACCCAACCCAAAAAGTTTGGTTGATTAGTCTGTGGCATTCTGTTAAACTGTTGCTTATGGCGGTCTCTGTGAGCTTCTCAGCGACATTCAGCCAGCCAGGTATCCTGCCTGCAGTAGATGGAATGTGGCAATGGAACGCTGGCTGCGCGTGTCATAATAGGCTCTGAGCCTTTATATACCTGTGCACAGCAGCAGCCACCTTCAGTCTGCTGCTGGACAGCCAGCAGCAGCAGCAGCAGGAGAGGTATGTAATCAGGAGCCCTCCTGCTAAGGGTAGACAGCTGCTCGTTCCACCCCACCCCCCGCCTTAATTGGTTCTCCTCCCTTCCAACGGTGTTGAGGCGGGTGGGAACAGCAGGGGGTGAAGGTGCTGTGTTTAAAGAGGTGGAGTTATGCAGATCTAAAACGCGTGGATTGCAGCAGCAGCAAGCCGAAAAGTGCAGGCATGTAAGGGATCTAGAGGTTGACAACATGTCTTCTTAACGGGAGTCCAGGAGCTCATCTCCACAAATGGACTTTTCAGGATCCTTGGGTGGCTCCGTAGTTTGAAACCAATTCTGGTTATCGCTTCTCGGCCTTTTGGCTAAGATCAAGTGTAGTATCTGTTCTTATCAGTTTAATATCTGATACGTCCCCTATCTGGGGACCATATATTAAATGGATTTTTAGAACAGGGAGATGGAAAAAGAGCTTGCTCTGTCCACTCCACGCATTGACCTGGTATTGCAGTATCTCCAGGACCGGTGCACCCCTTCTTTAATGCAGTTTCTAAAATCAGAAAGAATTGAATTCAATGTTTTTTGTTCATTTTGCTTGTTTGTCGGATTTTGGGATGGACTCTTTGGCTTTGCTTTTCTTCTCCTCATTGGATTTTTCATGTTCAAAGTTGCAGAAGCCAGATTACAAGCTCATTTTGGTTCAACTTCAGCAACTGTGCATTGCATTGCCATGTAATGTGATGCAATGCTATCTTTCTAGCTCTCCCTTTTTACTTCCTTTTGGATAAACAGACATATTAGGCAAGCATTTTGGAGCTTTCACCTAAATAACTACAGGTGGTGAGATAAGCTGCACAATATAATTGACCTTTCAGTATATTGTTGCACACACACCATCTATTTAGCAAATGCCCTTGTTATCAACAGCAGCCTTTTAAACTCACCTGAGCTAACAGGTATGTGCGCTGGTTACTCTGCTGCGCTTAAAATTTCTTTTTTGGTTTGCTACAATGCCTTTTCTGAAACGTTGTCTCCTTCTGCTGGAACACTGACTTCTTTCATTTAATGCCTGCAGACTATAAAAGAGAACCCAACCCAAAAAGTTTGGTTTATTAGTCTGTGGCATTCTGTTAAACTGTTGCTTATGGCGGTCTCTGTGAGCTTCTCAGCGACATTCAGCCAGCCAGGTATCCTGCCTGCAGTAGATGGAATGTGGCAATGGAACGCTGGCTGCGCGTGTCATAATAGGCTCTGAGCCTTTATATACCTGTGCACAGCAGCAGCCACCTTCAGTCTGCTGCTGGACAGCCAGCAGCAGCAGCAGCAGGAGAGGTATGTAATCAGGAGCCCTCCTGCTAAGGGTAGACAGCTGCTCGTTCCACCCCACCCCCCGCCTTAATTGGTTCTCCTCCCTTCCAACGGTGTTGAGGCGGGTGGGAACAGCAGGGGGTGAAGGTGCTGTGTTTAAAGAGGTGGAGTTATGCAGATCTAAAACGCGTGGATTGCAGCAGCAGCAAGCCGAAAAGTGCAGGCATGTAAGGGATCTAGAGGTTGACAACATGTCTTCTTAACGGGAGTCCAGGAGCTCATCTCCACAAATGGACTTTTCAGGATCCTTGGGTGGCTCCGTAGTTTGAAACCAATTCTGGTTATCGCTTCTCGGCCTTTTGGCTAAGATCAAGTGTAGTATCTGTTCTTATCAGTTTAATATCTGATACGTCCCCTATCTGGGGACCATATATTAAATGGATTTTTAGAACAGGGAGATGGAAAAAGAGCTTGCTCTGTCCACTCCACGCATTGACCTGGTATTGCAGTATCTCCAGGACCGGTGCACCCCTTCTTTAATGCAGTTTCTAAAATCAGAAAGAATTGAATTCAATGTTTTTTGTTCATTTTGCTTGTTTGTCGGATTTTGGGATGGACTCTTTGGCTTTGCTTTTCTTCTCCTCATTGGATTTTTCATGTTCAAAGTTGCAGAAGCCAGATTACAAGCTCATTTTGGTTCAACTTCAGCAACTGTGCATTGCATTGCCATGTAATGTGATGCAATGCTATCTTTCTAGCTCTCCCTTTTTACTTCCTTTTGGATAAACAGACATATTAGGCAAGCATTTTGGAGCTTTCACCTAAATAACTACAGGTGGTGAGATAAGCTGCACAATATAATTGACCTTTCAGTATATTGTTGCACACACACCATCTATTTAGCAAATGCCCTTGTTATCAACAGCAGCCTTTTAAACTCACCTGAGCTAACAGGTATGTGCGCTGGTTACTCTGCTGCGCTTAAAATTTCTTTTTTGGTTTGCTACAATGCCTTTTCTGAAACGTTGTCTCCTTCTGCTGGAACACTGACTTCTTTCATTTAATGCCTGCAGACTATAAAAGAGAACCCAACCCAAAAAGTTTGGTTGATTAGTCTGTGGCATTCTGTTAAACTGTTGCTTATGGTGGTCTCTGTGAGCTTCTCAGCGACATTCAGCCAGCCAGGTATCCTGCCTGCAGTAGATGGAATGTGGCAATGGAACGCTGGCTGCGCGTGTCATAATAGGCTCTGAGCCTTTATATACCTGTGCACAGCAGCAGCCACCTTCAGTCTGCTGCTGGACAGCCAGCAGCAGCAGCAGCAGGAGAGGTATGTAATCAGGAGCCCTCCTGCTAAGGGTAGACAGCTGCTCGTTCCACCCCACCCCCCGCCTTAATTGGTTCTCCTCCCTTCCAACGGTGTTGAGGCGGGTGGGAACAGCAGGGGGTGAAGGTGCTGTGTTTAAAGAGGTGGAGTTATGCAGATCTAAAACGCGTGGATTGCAGCAGCAGCAAGCCGAAAAGTGCAGGCATGTAAGGGATCTAGAGGTTGACAACATGTCTTCTTAACGGGAGTCCAGGAGCTCATCTCCACAAATGGACTTTTCAGGATCCTTGGGTGGCTCCGTAGTTTGAAACCAATTCTGGTTATCGCTTCTCGGCCTTTTGGCTAAGATCAAGTGTAGTATCTGTTCTTATCAGTTTAATATCTGATACGTCCCCTATCTGGGGACCATATATTAAATGGATTTTTAGAACAGGGAGATGGAAAAAGAGCTTGCTCTGTCCACTCCACGCATTGACCTGGTATTGCAGTATCTCCAGGACCGGTGCACCCCTTCTTTAATGCAGTTTCTAAAATCAGAAAGAATTGAATTCAATGTTTTTTGTTCATTTTGCTTGTTTGTCGGATTTTGGGATGGACTCTTTGGCTTTGCTTTTCTTCTCCTCATTGGATTTTTCATGTTCAAAGTTGCAGAAGCCAGATTACAAGCTCATTTTGGTTCAACTTCAGCAACTGTGCATTGCATTGCCATGTAATGTGATGCAATGCTATCTTTCTAGCTCTCCCTTTTTACTTCCTTTTGGATAAACAGACATATTAGGCAAGCATTTTGGAGCTTTCACCTAAATAACTACAGGTGGTGAGATAAGCTGCACAATATAATTGACCTTTCAGTATATTGTTGCACACACACCATCTATTTAGCAAATGCCCTTGTTATCAACAGCAGCCTTTTAAACTCACCTGAGCTAACAGGTATGTGCGCTGGTTACTCTGCTGCGCTTAAAATTTCTTTTTTGGTTTGCTACAATGCCTTTTCTGAAACGTTGTCTCCTTCTGCTGGAACACTGACTTCTTTCATTTAATGCCTGCAGACTATAAAAGAGAACCCAACCCAAAAAGTTTGGTTGATTAGTCTGTGGCATTCTGTTAAACTGTTGCTTATGGCGGTCTCTGTGAGCTTCTCAGCGACATTCAGCCAGCCAGGTATCCTGCCTGCAGTAGATGGAATGTGGCAATGGAACGCTGGCTGCGCGTGTCATAATAGGCTCTGAGCCTTTATATACCTGTGCACAGCAGCAGCCACCTTCAGTCTGCTGCTGGACAGCCAGCAGCAGCAGCAGCAGGAGAGGTATGTAATCAGGAGCCCTCCTGCTAAGGGTAGACAGCTGCTCGTTCCACCCCACCCCCCGCCTTAATTGGTTCTCCTCCCTTCCAACGGTGTTGAGGCGGGTGGGAACAGCAGGGGGTGAAGGTGCTGTGTTTAAAGAGGTGGAGTTATGCAGATCTAAAACGCGTGGATTGCAGCAGCAGCAAGCCGAAAAGTGCAGGCATGTAAGGGATCTAGAGGTTGACAACATGTCTTCTTAACGGGAGTCCAGGAGCTCATCTCCACAAATGGACTTTTCAGGATCCTTGGGTGGCTCCGTAGTTTGAAACCAATTCTGGTTATCGCTTCTCGGCCTTTTGGCTAAGATCAAGTGTAGTATCTGTTCTTATCAGTTTAATATCTGATACGTCCCCTATCTGGGGACCATATATTAAATGGATTTTTAGAACAGGGAGATGGAAAAAGAGCTTGCTCTGTCCACTCCACGCATTGACCTGGTATTGCAGTATCTCCAGGACCGGTGCACCCCTTCTTTAATGCAGTTTCTAAAATCAGAAAGAATTGAATTCAATGTTTTTTGTTCATTTTGCTTGTTTGTCGGATTTTGGGATGGACTCTTTGGCTTTGCTTTTCTTCTCCTCATTGGATTTTTCATGTTCAAAGTTGCAGAAGCCAGATTACAAGCTCATTTTGGTTCAACTTCAGCAACTGTGCATTGCATTGCCATGTAATGTGATGCAATGCTATCTTTCTAGCTCTCCCTTTTTACTTCCTTTTGGATAAACAGACATATTAGGCAAGCATTTTGGAGCTTTCACCTAAATAACTACAGGTGGTGAGATAAGCTGCACAATATAATTGACCTTTCAGTATATTGTTGCACACACACCATCTATTTAGCAAATGCCCTTGTTATCAACAGCAGCCTTTTAAACTCACCTGAGCTAACAGGTATGTGCGCTGGTTACTCTGCTGCGCTTAAAATTTCTTTTTTGGTTTGCTACAATGCCTTTTCTGAAACGTTGTCTCCTTCTGCTGGAACACTGACTTCTTTCATTTAATGCCTGCAGACTATAAAAGAGAACCCAACCCAAAAAGTTTGGTTGATTAGTCTGTGGCATTCTGTTAAACTGTTGCTTATGGCGGTCTCTGTGAGCTTCTCAGCGACATTCAGCCAGCCAGGTATCCTGCCTGCAGTAGATGGAATGTGGCAATGGAACGCTGGCTGCGCGTGTCATAATAGGCTCTGAGCCTTTATATACCTGTGCACAGCAGCAGCCACCTTCAGTCTGCTGCTGGACAGCCAGCAGCAGCAGCAGCAGCAGGAGAGGTATGTAATCAGGAGCCCTCCTGCTAAGGGTAGACAGCTGCTCGTTCCACCCCACCCCCCGCCTTAATTGGTTCTCCTCCCTTCCAACGGTGTTGAGGCGGGTGGGAACAGCAGGGGGTGAAGGTGCTGTGTTTAAAGAGGTGGAGTTATGCAGATCTAAAACGCGTGGATTGCAGCAGCAGCAAGCCGAAAAGTGCAGGCATGTAAGGGATCTAGAGGTTGACAACATGTCTTCTTAACGGGAGTCCAGGAGCTCATCTCCACAAATGGACTTTTCAGGATCCTTGGGTGGCTCCGTAGTTTGAAACCAATTCTGGTTATCGCTTCTCGGCCTTTTGGCTAAGATCAAGTGTAGTATCTGTTCTTATCAGTTTAATATCTGATACGTCCCCTATCTGGGGACCATATATTAAATGGATTTTTAGAACAGGGAGATGGAAAAAGAGCTTGCTCTGTCCACTCCACGCATTGACCTGGTATTGCAGTATCTCCAGGACCGGTGCACCCCTTCTTTAATGCAGTTTCTAAAATCAGAAAGAATTGAATTCAATGTTTTTTGTTCATTTTGCTTGTTTGTCGGATTTTGGGATGGACTCTTTGGCTTTGCTTTTCTTCTCCTCATTGGATTTTTCATGTTCAAAGTTGCAGAAGCCAGATTACAAGCTCATTTTGGTTCAACTTCAGCAACTGTGCATTGCATTGCCATGTAATGTGATGCAATGCTATCTTTCTAGCTCTCCCTTTTTACTTCCTTTTGGATAAACAGACATATTAGGCAAGCATTTTGGAGCTTTCACCTAAATAACTACAGGTGGTGAGATAAGCTGCACAATATAATTGACCTTTCAGTATATTGTTGCACACACACCATCTATTTAGCAAATGCCCTTGTTATCAACAGCAGCCTTTTAAACTCACCTGAGCTAACAGGTATGTGCGCTGGTTACTCTGCTGCGCTTAAAATTTCTTTTTTGGTTTGCTACAATGCCTTTTCTGAAACGTTGTCTCCTTCTGCTGGAACACTGACTTCTTTCATTTAATGCCCGCAGACTATAAAAGAGAACCCAACCCAAAAAGTTTGGTTGATTAGTCTGTGGCATTCTGTTAAACTGTTGCTTATGGCGGTCTCTGTGAGCTTCTCAGCGACATTCAGCCAGCCAGGAATCCTGCCTGCAGTAGATGGAATGTGGCAATGGAACGCTGGCTGCGCGTGTCATAATAGGCTCTGAGCCTTTATATACCTGTGCACAGCAGCAGCCACCTTCAGTCTGCTGCTGGACAGCCAGCAGCAGCAGCAGCAGGAGAGGTATGTAATCAGGAGCCCTCCTGCTAAGGGTAGACAGCTGCTCGTTCCACCCCACCCCCCGCCTTAATTGGTTCTCCTCCCTTCCAACGGTGTTGAGGCGGGTGGGAACAGCAGGGGGTGAAGGTGCTGTGCTTAAAGAGGTGGAGTTATGCAGATCTAAAACGCGTGGATTGCAGCAGCAGCAAGCCGAAAAGTGCAGGCATGTAAGGGATCTAGAGGTTGACAACATGTCTTCTTAACGGGAGTCCAGGAGCTCATCTCCACAAATGGACTTTTCAGAATCCTTGGGTGGCTCCGTAGTTTGAAACCAATTCTGGTTATCGCTTCTCGGCCTTTTGGCTAAGATCAAGTGTAGTATCTGTTCTTATCAGTTTAATATCTGATACGTCCCCTATCTGGGGACCATATATTAAATGGATTTTTAGAACAGGGAGATGGAAAAAGAGCTTGCTCTGTCCACTCCACGCATTGACCTGGTATTGCAGTATCTCCAGGACCGGTGCACCCCTTCTTTAACCCCTTAATAACATCTGACGTACTAATACGCGTCTGTGCCCTGGGACTTAAGAGCCAGACCCGTATTAGTACGTCATCGCGATCGCGCCCGCACACAGGCTGTGCGGGCGCGATCGCCGCCGGGTGTCAGCTGATTGTCACAGCTGACACCCGGTACTATATGCAGGGAGCGGTCACGCACCGCTCCCAGCACATTAACCCCCGCGATGCTGCGATCGAAGTCGATCGAAGTCGATCGCGGCATTGTGGGGGCAAGGGGAGGTGATCGGCGATACTCACCTCCTCTTCCGGCTTCCAGCGCAGTCTGCAAAGGCTTCCCGGGTGTTGCCATGACGACCCGATGTCGTCATGACAACATCCGGGTCACCAGAGAGCAGGAAGATTGCTTGGACATGCGCAGTGCATCTCCAAGCAATCTTCACACTGTGCACTTCTGACAGCCTTCATGGCATAGGGATGGTGCTCCATTCCTGTGCCATGCAGGCGATCAGAAAAAAAAAAGTGAAAGTCCCAGAGTGGGACAAAGTAATAAAGTGTATAAACTGTGTGAAAGTGGAAAAAAAAAAAAAAAAAATGTGCAAAAATATTATAAAAAAATAAAAAAAATAATACACCAAAAATAAAAATATAATGTACCCATCAATAAATATTATTATAAAAAAAATAAAAAAAAAACAATAAAAGTACACATATTTGGTATCGCCGCGTCCGGAACAACCTGACCTATAAAACTGTCCCACTAGTTAACCCCTTCAGTGAACACGGTAAAAAAAAAAAAAAAAAAAACAAGCAAAAAACAATGCTTTATCACCATACCGCCAAACAAAAAGTGGAATAACACGCGATCAAAAAGACGTATATAAATAGAAATGATACCGCTGAAAACATCATCTCGTCCCGCAAAAAACAAGCTGCCATATAGCTCCATCAGCCGAAAAATAAAAAAGTTATAGCTCTCAGAATAAAGCGATACTAAAAAATATTTATTTCTATAAAATAGCTTTTATTGTGTATAAGCGCCAAAACATAGAAAAATGATACAAATGTGGTACCGCTGTAAACGTACTGACCCGAAGAGTAAAGCTGCCTTATCAATTTTACCACACGCGGAACAGAATAAAAAAAAAAAAAAAAAAACAATTCCTGAATTGTTGGTTTTTGTTTATTCTGCCTCCCAAAAATCGGAATAGAAAGCGATCAAAAAATGTCACGTGCCTGAAAATGGCACCAATAACAACGTCAAGTCATCCCGCAAAAAACGAGCCGTCACATGACTGTCTGCCAAAATCTGGAAAAATTATAGCTCTCAAAATATGGCGATGCAAAAACTAGATTTTACAAAAAATGCGTCTTTTAGTGTGTGACAGCTGTCAGTCATAAAAACCCCATATGATTCTGGCATTGCTGTAATCACACCGACCCGAAGAATAAAGTCGTCTAATCACTTATACCGCACAAGGAACGGCGTCAAAAATAAACTCTTGAGTTAGGATTGGGCTAGGGTTAGGGCTGGGTTTGGGGCTAGGGTTGTGCTGGGGCTAGGGTTGTGCTGGGGCTAGGGTTGTGCTGGGGCTAGGGTTGTGCTAGGGTTAGGGCTGGGGTTGGGATTTTTTTCAAAAGTAAGAAAAAAAGATGACGATATGGCGACTAGTGTTGAGAGCAAGTGCTCGCTACTTGAGTTTGCATCGGGTGCTCTGGTATGCATTTAGTATCGTGGGTATTTGAGTGACATGCTCGAGTCTCTGCCCCATATGCTTCGCGGCCAAAAAACTTTACGGGGATTGCCTGCCATGCACGAGCGATCCCCGCATGTTTTTTTTTGGGTGTCTAATAACCGTGAAACATGCGGAGCAGGGACTCGAGCATGTCACTCGAGCACACGCTGTACATGGTGCATACCTGAGTACCCGATGCAAACTCAAGTAGCGAGCACTTGCGCTCAAGAATAATGAAAACTTATTCAATATGATGACCTAATGTAAACAAATAATGTGCCGTACCTCTGGGTTCAAAATGTTCACTATACACCTTAATAAAATCTTTGAGGGGTATAGTTTCCAAAATGGGGACACTTGTGGGGGAGCTCCACTGTTTAGGCACATCACGGGCTCTCCAAACGCGACATGGTGTCCGCTAACAAATTGAATGGAAAATCGGCTCAAATTGTTAGCGGACGCCATGTTGCGTTTGGAGAGCCCCTGTGTGTCCATACATTGGAGCTCCCCCACAAGTGACCCCATTTTGGAAACTAGACCCCCCAAGGCACCTATCTAGATGCATAGTGAGCACTTAGAACCCCCAGGTGCTTCACAAATTGATTCGTAAAAATGAAAAAGTGAAAATAAAACACTTTTTCATTTTTATGAATCAATTTGTGAAGCACCTGGGGTTCCAAGTGCTCACTATGAATCTAGATAGGTGCCTTGGGGGGTCTAGTTTCCAAAATGGGGTCACTTGTGGGGGAGCTCCAATGTTTGGGCACACAGGGACTCTCTAAATGCAACATGGTATCCGCTAACAAATTGAATGGAAAATCGGCTCAAATTGTTAGCGGACACCACATTGCGTTTGGAGAGCCCCTCTGTGCCCAAACTTTGGAGCTCCCCCACAAGTGACCCCATTTTGGAAACTAGACCCCCCAAGGCACCTTTCTAGATGCATAGTGAGCACTTGGAACCCCCAGGTGCTTCACAAATTGATTCATAAAAATGAAAAAGTGAAAAAAAAAACACTTTTTCATTTTTATGAATCAATTTGTGAAGCACCTGGGGTTCCAAGTGCTCACTATGAATCTAGAAAGGTGCCTTGGGGGGTCTAGTTTCCAAAATGGGGTCACTTGTGGGGGAGCTCCAATGTTTGGGCACACAGGGACTCTCTAAATGCAACATGGTATCCGCTAACAAATTGAATGGAAAATCGGCTCAAATTGTTAGCGGACACCACATTGCGTTTGGAGAGCCCCTCTGTGCCCAAACTTTGGAGCTCCCCCACAAGTGACCCCATTTTGGAAACTAGACCCCCCAAGGCACCTTTCTAGATGCATAGTGAGCACTTGGAACCCCCAGGTGCTTCACAAATTGATTCGTAAAAATGAAAAAGTGAAAAAAAAAACACTTTTTCATTTTTATGAATCAATTTGTGAAGCACCTGGGGTTCCAAGTGCTCACTATGAATCTAGATAGGTGCCTTGGGGGGTCTAGTTTCCAAAATGGGGTCACTTGTGGGGGAGCTCCAATGTTTGGGCACACAGGGACTCTCTAAATGCAACATGGTATCCGCTAACAAATTGAATGGAAAATCGGCTCAAATTGTTAGCGGACACCACATTGCGTTTGGAAAGCCCCTCTGTGCCCAAACTTTGGAGCTCCCCCACAAGTGACCCCATTTTGGAAACTAGACCCCCCAAGGCACCTTTCTAGATGCATAGTGAGCACTTGGAACCCCCAGGTGCTTCACAAATTAATTCGTAAAAATGAAAAAGTGAAAAAAAAAACACTTTTTCATTTTTATGAATCAATTTGTGAAGCACCTGGGGTTCCAAGTGCTCACTATGAATCTAGATAGGTGCCTTGGGGGGTCTAGTTTCCAAAATGGGGTCACTTGTGGGGGAGCTCCAATGTTTGGGCACACAGGGACTCTCCAAATGCAACATGATATCCGCTAACAAATTGTCGGCTCAAATTGTTAGCGGATATCATGTTGCATTTGGAGAGTCCCTGTGTGCCCAAACATTGGAGCTCCTCCACAAGTGACCCCATTTTGGAAACTAGACCCCCCAAGGCACCTATCTAGATGCATAGTGAGCACTTGGAACCCCTAGGTGCTTCACAAATTAATTCGTAAAAATGAAAAAGTGTTTTTTTTTTCACTTTTTCATTATTACGAATCAATTTGTGAAGCACCTGGGGGTTCCAAGTGCTCACTATGCATCTAGAAAGGTGCCTTGGGGGGTCTAGTTTCCAAAATGGGGTCACTTGTGGGGGAGCTCCAAAGTTTGGGCACAGAGGGGCTCTCCAAACGCAATGTGGCGTCCGCTAACAATTTGAGCCGATTTTCCATTCAATTTGTTAGCGGATACCATGTTGCATTTAGAGAGTCCCTGTGTGCCCAAACATTGGAGCTCCCCCACAAGTGACCCCATTTTGGAAACTAGACCCCCCAAGGCACCTATCTAGATGCATAGTAAGCACTTGGAACCCCTAGGTGCTTCACAAATTGATTCGTAAAAATGAAAAAGTGTTTTTTTTTTCACTTTTTCATTATTACGAATCAATTTGTGAAGCACCTGGGGGTTCCAAGTGCTCACTATGCATCTAGAAAGGTGCCTTGGGGGGTCTAGTTTCCAAAATGGGGTCACTTTTGGGGGAGCTCCAAAGTTTGGGCACAGAGAAGCTCTCCAAACGCAATGTGGTGTCCGCTAACAATTTGAGCCGATTTTCCATTCAATTTGTTAGCGGACACCATGTTGCATTTAGAGAGCCGCTGTGTGCCCAAATATTGGAGCTCCCCCACAAGTGACCCCATTTTGGAAACTAGACCACCCAAGGCACCTATCTAGATGCATAGTGAGCACTTGGAACCCTCAGGTGCTTCACAAATTGATTCATACAAATGAAAAAGTGTTTTTTTTTTCACTTTTTCATTGTTACGAATCAATTTGTGAAGCACCTGGGGGTTCCAAGTGCTCACTATGCATCTAGATAGGTGCCTTGGGGGGTCTAGTTTCCAAAATGGGGTCACTTGTGGGGGAGCTCCAATGTTTGGGCACACAGGGACTCTCTAAATGCAACATGGTGTCCTCTAACAAATTTAACGGAAAATCGGCTCAAATTGTTAGCGACACCATGTTGCGTTTGGAGAGCCGCTGTGTGCCCAAACATTGGAGCTCCCCCACAAGTGACCCCATTTTGGAAACTAGACCCCCCAAGGCACCTATCTAGATGCATTGTGAGCACTTGGAACACTCAGGTGCTTCACAAATTGATTCATAAAAATGAAAAAGTGTTTTTTTTTTTCACTTTTTCATTGTTACGAATCAATTTGTGAAGCACCTGGGGGTTGCAAGTGCTCACTATGCATCTAGAAAGGTGCCTTGGGGGGTCTAGTTTCCAAAATGGGGTCACTTGTGGGGGAGCTCCAAAGTTTGGGCACACATGGGCTCTCCAAACACAACATGGCGTCCGCTAATTATTCAAGCAAATTTTACAATCAAAAAGTCAAATAGCGCTCCTTCCCTTCCGAGCCCTGCCGTGCGCCCAAACAGTATTTTTTCCCCAAATATTGGGTATCTGCGTGCCCAGGGGAAATTGCACAACAAATTTTCGGGTCCATTTTTTCTTGTTACCCCTGTGAAAATAAAAAAAATTGGGTCTAAATTAACATTTTCGTGAAAAAAGTTAAATGTTCATTTTTTTCTTCCACATTCAAAAAATTCCTGTGAAGCACCTGAAGGGTTAATAAAGTTCTTGAATGTGGTTTTGAGCACCTTGAGGGGTGCAGTTTTTAGAATGGTGTCACTTTTGGGTATTTTCTGTCATAAAGACCTCTCAAAGTGACTTCAAATGTGATGTGGTCCCTAAAAAAATGGTTTTGTAAATTTTGTTGGAAAAATGAGAAATCGCTGGTCAACTTTTAACCCTTATAGCTCCCTAACAAAAAAAAATTTTGGTTCCAAAATTGTGCTGATTTAAAGTAGACATGTGGGAAATGTTATTTATTAACTCTTTTGTGTGACATATCGCTCTGATTTCAGGGCTTAAAAATTCAAATTTTGAAAATTGCAAAATTTTCAAAATTTTCGCCAAATTTCCGTTTTTTTCACAAATAAACGCAAGTGATATCGAAGAAATTTTTCCACAATCATGAAGTACAATATGTCACGAAAAAACAATCTCAGAATCAGGGGGATCCGTTGAAGCGTTCGAGAGTAATTACCTCATAAAATGACAGTGGTCAGAATTGTAAAAATTGGCCCGGTCATTAACGTGCAAACCACTCGCGGGGCTTAAGGGGTTAATGCAGTTTCTAAAATCAGAAAGAATTGAATTCAATGTTTTTTGTTCATTTTGCTTGTTTGTCGGATTTTGGGATGGACTCTTTGGCTTTGCTTTTCTTCTCCTCATTGGATTTTTCATGTTCAAAGTTGCAGAAGCCAGATTACAAGCTCATTTTGGTTCAACTTCAGCAACTGTGCATTGCATTGCCATGTAATGTGATGCAATGCTATCTTTCTAGCTCTCCCTTTTTACTTCCTTTTGGATAAACAGACATATTAGGCAAGCATTTTGGAGCTTTCACCTAAATAACTACAGGTGGTGAGATAAGCTGCACAATATAATTGACCTTTCAGTATATTGTTGCACACACACCATCTATTTAGCAAATGCAATTGTTATCAACAGCAGCCTTTTAAACTCACCTGAGCTAACAGGTATGTGCGCTGGTTACTCTGCTGCGCTTAAAATTTCTTTTTTGGTTTGCTACAATGCCTTTTCTGAAACGTTGTCTCCTTCTGCTGGAACACTGACTTCTTTCATTTAATGCCTGCAGACTATAAAAGAGAACCCAACCCAAAAAGTTTGGTTGATTAGTCTGTGGCATTCTGTTAAACTGTTGCTTATGGCGGTCTCTGTGAGCTTCTCAGCGACATTCAGCCAGCCAGGTATCCTGCCTGCAGTAGATGGAATGTGGCAATGGAACGCTGGCTGCGCGTGTCATAATAGGCTCTGAGCCTTTATATACCTGTGCACAGCAGCAGCCACCTTCAGTCTGCTGCTGGACAGCCAGCAGCAGCAGCAGCAGGAGAGGTATGTAATCAGGAGCCCTCCTGCTAAGGGTAGACAGCTGCTCGTTCCACCCCACCCCCCGCCTTAATTGGTTCTCCTCCCTTCCAACGGTGTTGAGGCGGGTGGGAACAGCAGGGGGTGAAGGTGCTGTGTTTAAAGAGGTGGAGTTATGCAGATCTAAAATGCGTGGATTGCAGCAGCAGCAAGCCAAAAAGTGCAGGCATGTAAGGGATCTAGAGGTTGACAACATGTCTTCTTAACGGGAGTCCAGGAGCTCATCTCCACAAATGGACTTTTCAGGATCCTTGGGTGGCTCCGTAGTTTGAAACCAATTCTGGTTATCGCTTCTCGGCCTTTTGGCTAAGATCAAGTGTAGTATCTGTTCTTATCAGTTTAATATCTGATACGTCCCCTATCTGGGGACCATATATTAAATGGATTTTTAGAACAGGGAGATGGAAAAAGAGCTTGCTCTGTCCACTCCACGCATTGACCTGGTATTGCAGTATCTCCAGGACCGGTGCACCCCTTCTTTAATGCAGTTTCTAAAATCAGAAAGAATTGAATTCAATGTTTTTTGTTCATTTTGCTTGTTTGTCGGATTTTGGGATGGACTCTTTGGCTTTGCTTTTCTTCTCCTCATTGGATTTTTCATGTTCAAAGTTGCAGAAGCCAGATTACAAGCTCATTTTGGTTCAACTTCAGCAACTGTGCATTGCATTGCCATGTAATGTGATGCAATGCTATCTTTCTAGCTCTCCCTTTTTACTTCCTTTTGGATAAACAGACATATTAGGCAAGCATTTTGGAGCTTTCACCTAAATAACTACAGGTGGTGAGATAAGCTGCACAATATAATTGACCTTTCAGTATATTGTTGCACACACACCATCTATTTAGCAAATGCCCTTGTTATCAACAGCAGCCTTTTAAACTCACCTGAGCTAACAGGTATGTGCGCTGGTTACTCTGCTGCGCTTAAAATTTCTTTTTTGGTTTGCTACAATGCCTTTTCTGAAACGTTGTCTCCTTCTGCTGGAACACTGACTTCTTTCATTTAATGCCTGCAGACTATAAAAGAGAACCCAACCCAAAAAGTTTGGTTGATTAGTCTGTGGCATTCTGTTAAACTGTTGCTTATGGCGGTCTCTGTGAGCTTCTCAGCGACATTCAGCCAGCCAGGTATCCTGCCTGCAGTAGATGGAATGTGGCAATGGAACGCTGGCTGCGCGTGTCATAATAGGCTCTGAGCCTTTATATACCTGTGCACAGCAGCAGCCACCTTCAGTCTGCTGCTGGACAGCCAGCAGCAGCAGCAGCAGGAGAGGTATGTAATCAGGAGCCCTCCTGCTAAGGGTAGACAGCTGCTCGTTCCACCCCACCCCCCCGCCTTAATTGGTTCTCCTCCCTTCCAACGGTGTTGAGGCGGGTGGGAACAGCAGGGGGTGAAGGTGCTGTGTTTAAAGAGGTGGAGTTATGCAGATCTAAAACGCGTGGATTGCAGCAGCAGCAAGCCGAAAAGTGCAGGCATGTAAGGGATCTAGAGGTTGACAACATGTCTTCTTAACGGGAGTCCAGGAGCTCATCTCCACAAATGGACTTTTCAGGATCCTTGGGTGGCTCCGTAGTTTGAAACCAATTCTGGTTATCGCTTCTCGGCCTTTTGGCTAAGATCAAGTGTAGTATCTGTTCTTATCAGTTTAATATCTGATACGTCCCCTATCTGGGGACCATATATTAAATGGATTTTTAGAACAGGGAGATGGAAAAAGAGCTTGCTCTGTCCACTCCACGCATTGACCTGGTATTGCAGTATCTCCAGGACCGGTGCACCCCTTCTTTAATGCAGTTTCTAAAATCAGAAAGAATTGAATTCAATGTTTTTTGTTCATTTTGCTTGTTTGTCGGATTTTGGGATGGACTCTTTGGCTTTGCTTTTCTTCTCCTCATTGGATTTTTCATGTTCAAAGTTGCAGAAGCCAGATTACAAGCTCATTTTGGTTCAACTTCAGCAACTGTGCATTGCATTGCCATGTAATGTGATGCAATGCTATCTTTCTAGCTCTCCCTTTTTACTTCCTTTTGGATAAACAGACATATTAGGCAAGCATTTTGGAGCTTTCACCTAAATAACTACAGGTGGTGAGATAAGCTGCACAATATAATTGACCTTTCAGTATATTGTTGCACACACACCATCTATTTAGCAAATGCCCTTGTTATCAACAGCAGCCTTTTAAACTCACCTGAGCTAACAGGTATGTGCGCTGGTTACTCTGCTGCGCTTAAAATTTCTTTTTTGGTTTGCTACAATGCCTTTTCTGAAACGTTGTCTCCTTCTGCTGGAACACTGACTTCTTTCATTTAATGCCTGCAGACTATAAAAGAGAACCCAACCCAAAAAGTTTGGTTGATTAGTCTGTGGCATTCTGTTAAACTGTTGCTTATGGCGGTCTCTGTGAGCTTCTCAGCGACATTCAGCCAGCCAGGTATCCTGCCTGCAGTAGATGGAATGTGGCAATGGAACGCTGGCTGCGCGTGTCATAATAGGCTCTGAGCCTTTATATACCTGTGCACAGCAGCAGCCACCTTCAGTCTGCTGCTGGACAGCCAGCAGCAGCAGCAGCAGGAGAGGTATGTAATCAGGAGCCCTCCTGCTAAGGGTAGACAGCTGCTCGTTCCACCCCACCCCCCGCCTTAATTGGTTCTCCTCCCTTCCAACGGTGTTGAGGCGGGTGGGAACAGCAGGGGGTGAAGGTGCTGTGTTTAAAGAGGTGGAGTTATGCAGATCTAAAACGCGTGGATTGCAGCAGCAGCAAGCCGAAAAGTGCAGGCATGTAAGGGATCTAGAGGTTGACAACATGTCTTCTTATCGGGAGTCCAGGAGCTCATCTCCACAAATGGACTTTTCAGGATCCTTGGGTGGCTCCGTAGTTTGAAACCAATTCTGGTTATCGCTTCTCGGCCTTTTGGCTAAGATCAAGTGTAGTATCTGTTCTTATCAGTTTAATATCTGATACGTCCCCTATCTGGGGACCATATATTAAATGGATTTTTAGAACAGGGAGATGGAAAAAGAGCTTGCTCTGTCCACTCCACGCATTGACCTGGTATTGCAGTATCTCCAGGACCGGTGCACCCCTTCTTTAATGCAGTTTCTAAAATCAGAAAGAATTGAATTCAATGTTTTTTGTTCATTTTGCTTGTTTGTCGGATTTTGGGATGGACTCTTTGGCTTTGCTTTTCTTCTCCTCATTGGATTTTTCATGTTCAAAGTTGCAGAAGCCAGATTACAAGCTCATTTTGGTTCAACTTCAGCAACTGTGCATTGCATTGCCATGTAATGTGATGCAATGCTATCTTTCTAGCTCTCCCTTTTTACTTCCTTTTGGATAAACAGACATATTAGGCAAGCATTTTGGAGCTTTCACCTAAATAACTACAGGTGGTGAGATAAGCTGCACAATATAATTGACCTTTCAGTATATTGTTGCACACACACCATCTATTTAGCAAATGCCCTTGTTATCAACAGCAGCCTTTTAAACTCACCTGAGCTAACAGGTATGTGCGCTGGTTACTCTGCTGCGCTTAAAATTTCTTTTTTGGTTTGCTACAATGCCTTTTCTGAAACGTTGTCTCCTTCTGCTGGAACACTGACTTCTTTCATTTAATGCCTGCAGACTATAAAAGAGAACCCAACCCAAAAAGTTTGGTTGATTAGTCTGTGGCATTCTGTTAAACTGTTGCTTATGGCGGTCTCTGTGAGCTTCTCAGCGACATTCAGCCAGCCAGGTATCCTGCCTGCAGTAGATGGAATGTGGCAATGGAACGCTGGCTGCGCGTGTCATAATAGGCTCTGAGCCTTTATATACCTGTGCACAGCAGCAGCCACCTTCAGTCTGCTGCTGGACAGCCAGCAGCAGCAGCAGCAGGAGAGGTATGTAATCAGGAGCCCTCCTGCTAAGGGTAGACAGCTGCTCGTTCCACCCCACCCCCCGCCTTAATTGGTTCTCCTCCCTTCCAACGGTGTTGAGGCGGGTGGGAACAGCAGGGGGTGAAGGTGCTGTGTTTAAAGAGGTGGAGTTATGCAGATCTAAAACGCGTGGATTGCAGCAGCAGCAAGCCGAAAAGTGCAGGCATGTAAGGGATCTAGAGGTTGACAACATGTCTTCTTAACGGGAGTCCAGGAGCTCATCTCCACAAATGGACTTTTCAGGATCCTTGGGTGGCTCCGTAGTTTGAAACCAATTCTGGTTATCGCTTCTCGGCCTTTTGGCTAAGATCAAGTGTAGTATCTGTTCTTATCAGTTTAATATCTGATACGTCCCCTATCTGGGGACCATATATTAAATGGATTTTTAGAACAGGGAGATGGAAAAAGAGCTTGCTCTGTCCACTCCACGCATTGACCTGGTATTGCAGTATCTCCAGGACCGGTGCACCCCTTCTTTAATGCAGTTTCTAAAATCAGAAAGAATTGAATTCAATGTTTTTTGTTCATTTTGCTTGTTTGTCGGATTTTGGGATGGACTCTTTGGCTTTGCTTTTCTTCTCCTCATTGGATTTTTCATGTTCAAAGTTGCAGAAGCCAGATTACAAGCTCATTTTGGTTCAACTTCAGCAACTGTGCATTGCATTGCCATGTAATGTGATGCAATGCTATCTTTCTAGCTCTCCCTTTTTACTTCCTTTTGGATAAACAGACATATTAGGCAAGCATTTTGGAGCTTTCACCTAAATAACTACAGGTGGTGAGATAAGCTGCACAATATAATTGACCTTTCAGTATATTGTTGCACACACACCATCTATTTAGCAAATGCCCTTGTTATCAACAGCAGCCTTTTAAACTCACCTGAGCTAACAGGTATGTGCGCTGGTTACTCTGCTGCGCTTAAAATTTCTTTTTTGGTTTGCTACAATGCCTTTTCTGAAACGTTGTCTCCTTCTGCTGGAACACTGACTTCTTTCATTTAATGCCTGCAGACTATAAAAGAGAACCCAACCCAAAAAGTTTGGTTGATTAGTCTGTGGCATTCTGTTAAACTGTTGCTTATGGCGGTCTCTGTGAGCTTCTCAGCGACATTCAGCCAGCCAGGTATCCTGCCTGCAGTAGATGGAATGTGGCAATGGAACGCTGGCTGCGCGTGTCATAATAGGCTCTGAGCCTTTATATACCTGTGCACAGCAGCAGCCACCTTCAGTCTGCTGCTGGACAGCCAGCAGCAGCAGCAGCAGGAGAGGTATGTAATCAGGAGCCCTCCTGCTAAGGGTAGACAGCTGCTCGTTCCACCCCACCCCCCGCCTTAATTGGTTCTCCTCCCTTCCAACGGTGTTGAGGCGGGTGGGAACAGCAGGGGGTGAAGGTGCTGTGTTTAAAGAGGTGGAGTTATGCAGATCTAAAACGCGTGGATTGCAGCAGCAGCAAGCCGAAAAGTGCAGGCATGTAAGGGATCTAGAGGTTGACAACATGTCTTCTTAACGGGAGTCCAGGAGCTCATCTCCACAAATGGACTTTTCAGGATCCTTGGGTGGCTCCGTAGTTTGAAACCAATTCTGGTTATCGCTTCTCGGCCTTTTGGCTAAGATCAAGTGTAGTATCTGTTCTTATCAGTTTAATATCTGATACGTCCCCTATCTGGGGACCATATATTAAATGGATTTTTAGAACAGGGAGATGGAAAAAGAGCTTGCTCTGTCCACTCCACGCATTGACCTGGTATTGCAGTATCTCCAGGACCGGTGCACCCCTTCTTTAATGCAGTTTCTAAAATCAGAAAGAATTGAATTCAATGTTTTTTGTTCATTTTGCTTGTTTGTCGGATTTTGGGATGGACTCTTTGGCTTTGCTTTTCTTCTCCTCATTGGATTTTTCATGTTCAAAGTTGCAGAAGCCAGATTACAAGCTCATTTTGGTTCAACTTCAGCAACTGTGCATTGCATTGCCATGTAATGTGATGCAATGCTATCTTTCTAGCTCTCCCTTTTTACTTCCTTTTGGATAAACAGACATATTAGGCAAGCATTTTGGAGCTTTCACCTAAATAACTACAGGTGGTGAGATAAGCTGCACAATATAATTGACCTTTCAGTATATTGTTGCACACACACCATCTATTTAGCAAATGCCCTTGTTATCAACAGCAGCCTTTTAAACTCACCTGAGCTAACAGGTATGTGCGCTGGTTACTCTGCTGCGCTTAAAATTTCTTTTTTGGTTTGCTACAATGCCTTTTCTGAAACGTTGTCTCCTTCTGCTGGAACACTGACTTCTTTCATTTAATGCCTGCAGACTATAAAAGAGAACCCAACCCAAAAAGTTTGGTTGATTAGTCTGTGGCATTCTGTTAAACTGTTGCTTATGGCGGTCTCTGTGAGCTTCTCAGCGACATTCAGCCAGCCAGGTATCCTGCCTGCAGTAGATGGAATGTGGCAATGGAACGCTGGCTGCGCGTGTCATAATAGGCTCTGAGCCTTTATATACCTGTGCACAGCAGCAGCCACCTTCAGTCTGCTGCTGGACAGCCAGCAGCAGCAGCAGCAGGAGAGGTATGTAATCAGGAGCCCTCCTGCTAAGGGTAGACAGCTGCTCGTTCCACCCCACCCCCCGCCTTAATTGGTTCTCCTCCCTTCCAACGGTGTTGAGGCGGGTGGGAACAGCAGGGGGTGAAGGTGCTGTGTTTAAAGAGGTGGAGTTATGCAGATCTAAAACGCGTGGATTGCAGCAGCAGCAAGCCGAAAAGTGCAGGCATGTAAGGGATCTAGAGGTTGACAACATGTCTTCTTAACGGGAGTCCAGGAGCTCATCTCCACAAATGGACTTTTCAGGATCCTTGGGTGGCTCCGTAGTTTGAAACCAATTCTGGTTATCGCTTCTCGGCCTTTTGGCTAAGATCAAGTGTAGTATCTGTTCTTATCAGTTTAATATCTGATACGTCCCCTATCTGGGGACCATATATTAAATGGATTTTTAGAACAGGGAGATGGAAAAAGAGCTTGCTCTGTCCACTCCACGCATTGACCTGGTATTGCAGTATCTCCAGGACCGGTGCACCCCTTCTTTAATGCAGTTTCTAAAATCAGAAAGAATTGAATTCAATGTTTTTTGTTCATTTTGCTTGTTTGTCGGATTTTGGGATGGACTCTTTGGCTTTGCTTTTCTTCTCCTCATTGGATTTTTCATGTTCAAAGTTGCAGAAGCCAGATTACAAGCTCATTTTGGTTCAACTTCAGCAACTGTGCATTGCATTGCCATGTAATGTGATGCAATGCTATCTTTCTAGCTCTCCCTTTTTACTTCCTTTTGGATAAACAGACATATTAGGCAAGCATTTTGGAGCTTTCACCTAAATAACTACAGGTGGTGAGATAAGCTGCACAATATAATTGACCTTTCAGTATATTGTTGCACACACACCATCTATTTAGCAAATGCCCTTGTTATCAACAGCAGCCTTTTAAACTCACCTGAGCTAACAGGTATGTGCGCTGGTTACTCTGCTGCGCTTAAAATTTCTTTTTTGGTTTGCTACAATGCCTTTTCTGAAACGTTGTCTCCTTCTGCTGGAACACTGACTTCTTTCATTTAATGCCTGCAGACTATAAAAGAGAACCCAACCCAAAAAGTTTGGTTGATTAGTCTGTGGCATTCTGTTAAACTGTTGCTTATGGCGGTCTCTGTGAGCTTCTCAGCGACATTCAGCCAGCCAGGTATCCTGCCTGCAGTAGATGGAATGTGGCAATGGAACGCTGGCTGCGCGTGTCATAATAGGCTCTGAGCCTTTATATACCTGTGCACAGCAGCAGCCACCTTCAGTCTGCTGCTGGACAGCCAGCAGCAGCAGCAGCAGGAGAGGTATGTAATCAGGAGCCCTCCTGCTAAGGGTAGACAGCTGCTCGTTCCACCCCACCCCCCGCCTTAATTGGTTCTCCTCCCTTCCAACGGTGTTGAGGCGGGTGGGAACAGCAGGGGGTGAAGGTGCTGTGTTTAAAGAGGTGGAGTTATGCAGATCTAAAACGCGTGGATTGCAGCAGCAGCAAGCCGAAAAGTGCAGGCATGTAAGGGATCTAGAGGTTGACAACATGTCTTCTTAACGGGAGTCCAGGAGCTCATCTCCACAAATGGACTTTTCAGGATCCTTGGGTGGCTCCGTAGTTTGAAACCAATTCTGGTTATCGCTTCTCGGCCTTTTGGCTAAGATCAAGTGTAGTATCTGTTCTTATCAGTTTAATATCTGATACGTCCCCTATCTGGGGACCATATATTAAATGGATTTTTAGAACAGGGAGATGGAAAAAGAGCTTGCTCTGTCCACTCCACGCATTGACCTGGTATTGCAGTATCTCCAGGACCGGTGCACCCCTTCTTTAATGCAGTTTCTAAAATCAGAAAGAATTGAATTCAATGTTTTTTGTTCATTTTGCTTGTTTGTCGGATTTTGGGATGGACTCTTTGGCTTTGCTTTTCTTCTCCTCATTGGATTTTTCATGTTCAAAGTTGCAGAAGCCAGATTACAAGCTCATTTTGGTTCAACTTCAGCAACTGTGCATTGCATTGCCATGTAATGTGATGCAATGCTATCTTTCTAGCTCTCCCTTTTTACTTCCTTTTGGATAAACAGACATATTAGGCAAGCATTTTGGAGCTTTCACCTAAATAACTACAGGTGGTGAGATAAGCTGCACAATATAATTGACCTTTCAGTATATTGTTGCACACACACCATCTATTTAGCAAATGCCCTTGTTATCAACAGCAGCCTTTTAAACTCACCTGAGCTAACAGGTATGTGCGCTGGTTACTCTGCTGCGCTTAAAATTTCTTTTTTGGTTTGCTACAATGCCTTTTCTGAAACGTTGTCTCCTTCTGCTGGAACACTGACTTCTTTCATTTAATGCCTGCAGACTATAAAAGAGAACCCAACCCAAAAAGTTTGGTTGATTAGTCTGTGGCATTCTGTTAAACTGTTGCTTATGGCGGTCTCTGTGAGCTTCTCAGCGACATTCAGCCAGCCAGGTATCCTGCCTGCAGTAGATGGAATGTGGCAATGGAACGCTGGCTGCGCGTGTCATAATAGGCTCTGAGCCTTTATATACCTGTGCACAGCAGCAGCCACCTTCAGTCTGCTGCTGGATAGCCCCCAGCAGCAGCAGCAGGAGAGGTATGTAATCAGGAGCCCTCCTGCTAAGGGTAGACAGCTGCTCGTTCCACCCCACCCCCCGCCTTAATTGGTTCTCCTCCCTTCCAACGGTGTTGAGGCGGGTGGGAACAGCAGGGGGTGAAGGTGCTGTGTTTAAAGAGGTGGAGTTATGCAGATCTAAAACGCGTGGATTGCAGCAGCAGCAAGCCGAAAAGTGCAGGCATGTAAGGGATCTAGAGGTTGACAACATGTCTTCTTAACGGGAGTCCAGGAGCTCATCTCCACAAATGGACTTTTCAGGATCCTTGGGTGGCTCCGTAGTTTGAAACCAATTCTGGTTATCGCTTCTCGGCCTTTTGGCTAAGATCAAGTGTAGTATCTGTTCTTATCAGTTTAATATCTGATACGTCCCCTATCTGGGGACCATATATTAAATGGATTTTTAGAACAGGGAGATGGAAAAAGAGCTTGCTCTGTCCACTCCACGCATTGACCTGGTATTGCAGTATCTCCAGGACCGGTGCACCCCTTCTTTAATGCAGTTTCTAAAATCAGAAAGAATTGAATTCAATGTTTTTTGTTCATTTTGCTTGTTTGTCGGATTTTGGGATGGACTCTTTGGCTTTGCTTTTCTTCTCCTCATTGGATTTTTCATGTTCAAAGTTGCAGAAGCCAGATTACAAGCTCATTTTGGTTCAACTTCAGCAACTGTGCATTGCATTGCCATGTAATGTGATGCAATGCTATCTTTCTAGCTCTCCCTTTTTACTTCCTTTTGGATAAACAGACATATTAGGCAAGCATTTTGGAGCTTTCACCTAAATAACTACAGGTGGTGAGATAAGCTGCACAATATAATTGACCTTTCAGTATATTGTTGCACACACACCATCTATTTAGCAAATGCCCTTGTTATCAACAGCAGCCTTTTAAACTCACCTGAGCTAACAGGTATGTGCGCTGGTTACTCTGCTGCGCTTAAAATTTCTTTTTTGGTTTGCTACAATGCCTTTTCTGAAACGTTGTCTCCTTCTGCTGGAACACTGACTTCTTTCATTTAATGCCTGCAGACTATAAAAGAGAACCCAACCCAAAAAGTTTGGTTGATTAGTCTGTGGCATTCTGTTAAACTGTTGCTTATGGCGGTCTCTGTGAGCTTCTCAGCGACATTCAGCCAGCCAGGTATCCTGCCTGCAGTAGATGGAATGTGGCAATGGAACGCTGGCTGCGCGTGTCATAATAGGCTCTGAGCCTTTATATACCTGTGCACAGCAGCAGCCACCTTCAGTCTGCTGCTGGACAGCCAGCAGCAGCAGCAGCAGGAGAGGTATGTAATCAGGAGCCCTCCTGCTAAGGGTAGACAGCTGCTCGTTCCACCCCACCCCCCGCCTTAATTGGTTCTCCTCCCTTCCAACGGTGTTGAGGCGGGTGGGAACAGCAGGGGGTGAAGGTGCTGTGTTTAAAGAGGTGGAGTTATGCAGATCTAAAACGCGTGGATTGCAGCAGCAGCAAGCCGAAAAGTGCAGGCATGTAAGGGATCTAGAGGTTGACAACATGTCTTCTTAACGGGAGTCCAGGAGCTCATCTCCACAAATGGACTTTTCAGGATCCTTGGGTGGCTCCGTAGTTTGAAACCAATTCTGGTTATCGCTTCTCGGCCTTTTGGCTAAGATCAAGTGTAGTATCTGTTCTTATCAGTTTAATATCTGATACGTCCCCTATCTGGGGACCATATATTAAATGGATTTTTAGAACAGGGAGATGGAAAAAGAGCTTGCTCTGTCCACTCCACGCATTGACCTGGTATTGCAGTATCTCCAGGACCGGTGCACCCCTTCTTTAATGCAGTTTCTAAAATCAGAAAGAATTGAATTCAATGTTTTTTGTTCATTTTGCTTGTTTGTCGGATTTTGGGATGGACTCTTTGGCTTTGCTTTTCTTCTCCTCATTGGATTTTTCATGTTCAAAGTTGCAGAAGCCAGATTACAAGCTCATTTTGGTTCAACTTCAGCAACTGTGCATTGCATTGCCATGTAATGTGATGCAATGCTATCTTTCTAGCTCTCCCTTTTTACTTCCTTTTGGATAAACAGACATATTAGGCAAGCATTTTGGAGCTTTCACCTAAATAACTACAGGTGGTGAGATAAGCTGCACAATATAATTGACCTTTCAGTATATTGTTGCACACACACCATCTATTTAGCAAATGCCCTTGTTATCAACAGCAGCCTTTTAAACTCACCTGAGCTAACAGGTATGTGCGCTGGTTACTCTGCTGCGCTTAAAATTTCTTTTTTGGTTTGCTACAATGCCTTTTCTGAAACGTTGTCTCCTTCTGCTGGAACACTGACTTCTTTCATTTAATGCCTGCAGACTATAAAAGAGAACCCAACCCAAAAAGTTTGGTTGATTAGTCTGTGGCATTCTGTTAAACTGTTGCTTATGGCGGTCTCTGTGAGCTTCTCAGCGACATTCAGCCAGCCAGGTATCCTGCCTGCAGTAGATGGAATGTGGCAATGGAACGCTGGCTGCGCGTGTCATAATAGGCTCTGAGCCTTTATATACCTGTGCACAGCAGCAGCCACCTTCAGTCTGCTGCTGGACAGCCAGCAGCAGCAGCAGCAGGAGAGGTATGTAATCAGGAGCCCTCCTGCTAAGGGTAGACAGCTGCTCGTTCCACCCCACCCCCCGCCTTAATTGGTTCTCCTCCCTTCCAACGGTGTTGAGGCGGGTGGGAACAGCAGGGGGTGAAGGTGCTGTGTTTAAAGAGGTGGAGTTATGCAGATCTAAAACGCGTGGATTGCAGCAGCAGCAAGCCGAAAAGTGCAGGCATGTAAGGGATCTAGAGGTTGACAACATGTCTTCTTAACGGGAGTCCAGGAGCTCATCTCCACAAATGGACTTTTCAGGATCCTTGGGTGGCTCCGTAGTTTGAAACCAATTCTGGTTATCGCTTCTCGGCCTTTTGGCTAAGATCAAGTGTAGTATCTGTTCTTATCAGTTTAATATCTGATACGTCCCCTATCTGGGGACCATATATTAAATGGATTTTTAGAACAGGGAGATGGAAAAAGAGCTTGCTCTGTCCACTCCACGCATTGACCTGGTATTGCAGTATCTCCAGGACCGGTGCACCCCTTCTTTAATGCAGTTTCTAAAATCAGAAAGAATTGAATTCAATGTTTTTTGTTCATTTTGCTTGTTTGTCGGATTTTGGGATGGACTCTTTGGCTTTGCTTTTCTTCTCCTCATTGGATTTTTCATGTTCAAAGTTGCAGAAGCCAGATTACAAGCTCATTTTGGTTCAACTTCAGCAACTGTGCATTGCATTGCCATGTAATGTGATGCAATGCTATCTTTCTAGCTCTCCCTTTTTACTTCCTTTTGGATAAACAGACATATTAGGCAAGCATTTTGGAGCTTTCACCTAAATAACTACAGGTGGTGAGATAAGCTGCACAATATAATTGACCTTTCAGTATATTGTTGCACACACACCATCTATTTAGCAAATGCCCTTGTTATCAACAGCAGCCTTTTAAACTCACCTGAGCTAACAGGTATGTGCGCTGGTTACTCTGCTGCGCTTAAAATTTCTTTTTTGGTTTGCTACAATGCCTTTTCTGAAACTTTGTCTCCTTCTGCTGGAACACTGACTTCTTTCATTTAATGCCTGCAGACTATAAAAGAGAACCCAACCCAAAAAGTTTGGTTGATTAGTCTGTGGCATTCTGTTAAACTGTTGCTTATGGCGGTCTCTGTGAGCTTCTCAGCGACATTCAGCCAGCCAGGTATCCTGCCTGTAGTAGATGGAATGTGGCAATGGAACGCTGGCTGCGCGTGTCATAATAGGCTCTGAGCCTTTATATACCTGTGCACAGCAGCAGCCACCTTCAGTCTGCTGCTGGACAGCCAGCAGCAGCAGCAGCAGGAGAGGTATGTAATCAGGAGCCCTCCTGCTAAGGGTAGACAGCTGCTCGTTCCACCCCACCCCCCGCCTTAATTGGTTCTCCTCCCTTCCAACGGTGTTGAGGCGGGTGGGAACAGCAGGGGGTGAAGGTGCTGTGTTTAAAGAGGTGGAGTTATGCAGATCTAAAACGCGTGGATTGCAGCAGCAGCAAGCCGAAAAGTGCAGGCATGTAAGGGATCTAGAGGTTGACAACATGTCTTCTTAACGGGAGTCCAGGAGCTCATCTCCACAAATGGACTTTTCAGGATCCTTGGGTGGCTCCGTAGTTTGAAACCAATTCTGGTTATCGCTTCTCGGCCTTTTGGCTAAGATCAAGTGTAGTATCTGTTCTTATCAGTTTAATATCTGATACGTCCCCTATCTGGGGACCATATATTAAATGGATTTTTAGAACAGGGAGATGGAAAAAGAGCTTGCTCTGTCCACTCCACGCATTGACCTGGTATTGCAGTATCTCCAGGACCGGTGCACCCCTTCTTTAATGCAGTTTCTAAAATCAGAAAGAATTGAATTCAATGTTTTTTGTTCATTTTGCTTGTTTGTCGGATTTTGGGATGGACTCTTTGGCTTTGCTTTTCTTCTCCTCATTGGATTTTTCATGTTCAAAGTTGCAGAAGCCAGATTACAAGCTCATTTTGGTTCAACTTCAGCAACTGTGCATTGCATTGCCATGTAATGTGATGCAATGCTATCTTTCTAGCTCTCCCTTTTTACTTCCTTTTGGATAAACAGACATATTAGGCAAGCATTTTGGAGCTTTCACCTAAATAACTACAGGTGGTGAGATAAGCTGCACAATATAATTGACCTTTCAGTATATTGTTGCACACACACCATCTATTTAGCAAATGCCCTTGTTATCAACAGCAGCCTTTTAAACTCACCTGAGCTAACAGGTATGTGCGCTGGTTACTCTGCTGCGCTTAAAATTTCTTTTTTGGTTTGCTACAATGCCTTTTCTGAAACGTTGTCTCCTTCTGCTGGAACACTGACTTCTTTCATTTAATGCCTGCAGACTATAAAAGAGAACCCAACCCAAAAAGTTTGGTTGATTAGTCTGTGGCATTCTGTTAAACTGTTGCTTATGGCGGTCTCTGTGAGCTTCTCAGCGACATTCAGCCAGCCAGGTATCCTGCCTGCAGTAGATGGAATGTGGCAATGGAACGCTGGCTGCGCGTGTCATAATAGGCTCTGAGCCTTTATATACCTGTGCACAGCAGCAGCCACCTTCAGTCTGCTGCTGGACAGCCAGCAGCAGCAGCAGGAGAGGTATGTAATCAGGAGCCCTCCTGCTAAGGGTAGACAGCTGCTCGTTCCACCCCACCCCCCGCCTTAATTGGTTCTCCTCCCTTCCAACGGTGTTGAGGCGGGTGGGAACAGCAGGGGGTGAAGGTGCTGTGTTTAAAGAGGTGGAGTTATGCAGATCTAAAACGCGTGGATTGCAGCAGCAGCAAGCCGAAAAGTGCAGGCATGTAAGGGATCTAGAGGTTGACAACATGTCTTCTTAACGGGAGTCCAGGAGCTCATCTCCACAAATGGACTTTTCAGGATCCTTGGGTGGCTCCGTAGTTTGAAACCAATTCTGGTTATCGCTTCTCGGCCTTTTGGCTAAGATCAAGTGTAGTATCTGTTCTTATCAGTTTAATATCTGATACGTCCCCTATCTGGGGACCATATATTAAATGGATTTTTAGAACAGGGAGATGGAAAAAGAGCTTGCTCTGTCCACTCCACGCATTGACCTGGTATTGCAGTATCTCCAGGACCGGTGCACCCCTTCTTTAATGCAGTTTCTAAAATCAGAAAGAATTGAATTCAATGTTTTTTGCTCATTTTGCTTGTTTGTCGGATTTTGGGATGGACTCTTTGGCTTTGCTTTTCTTCTCCTCATTGGATTTTTCATGTTCAAAGTTGCAGAAGCCAGATTGCAAGCTCATTTTGGTTCAACTTCAGCAACTGTGCATTGCATTGCCATGTAATGTGATGCAATGCTATCTTTCTAGCTCTCCCTTTTTACTTCCTTTTGGATAAACAGGCATATTAGGCAAGCATTTTGGAGCTTTCACCTAAATAACTACAGGTGGTGAGATAAGCTGCACAATATAATTGACCTTTCAGTATATTGTTGCACACACACCATCTATTTAGCAAATGCCCTTGTTATCAACAGCAGCCTTTTAAACTCACCTGAGCTAACAGGTATGTGCGCTGGTTACTCTGCTGCGCTTAAAATTTCTTTTTTGGTTTGCTACAATGCCTTTTCTGAAACGTTGTCTCCTTCTGCTGGAACACTGACTTCTTTCATTTAATGCCTGCAGACTATAAAAGAGAACCCAACCCAAAAAGTTTGGTTGATTAGTCTGTGGCATTCTGTTAAACTGTTGCTTATGGCGGTCTCTGTGAGCTTCTCAGCGACATTCAGCCAGCCAGGTATCCTGCCTGCAGTAGATGGAATGTGGCAATGGAACGCTGGCTGCGCGTGTCATAATAGGCTCTGAGCCTTTATATACCTGTGCACAGCAGCAGCCACCTTCAGTCTGCTGCTGGACAGCCAGCAGCAGCAGCAGCAGGAGAGGTATGTAATCAGGAGCCCTCCTGCTAAGGGTAGACAGCTGCTCGTTCCACCCCACCCCCCGCCTTAATTGGTTCTCCTCCCTTCCAACGGTGTTGAGGCGGGTGGGAACAGCAGGGGGTGAAGGTGCTGTGTTTAAAGAGGTGGAGTTATGCAGATCTAAAACGCGTGGATTGCAGCAGCAGCAAGCCGAAAAGTGCAGGCATGTAAGGGATCTAGAGGTTGACAACATGTCTTCTTAACGGGAGTCCAGGAGCTCATCTCCACAAATGGACTTTTCAGGATCCTTGGGTGGCTCCGTAGTTTGAAACCAATTCTGGTTATCGCTTCTCGGCCTTTTGGCTAAGATCAAGTGTAGTATCTGTTCTTATCAGTTTAATATCTGATACGTCCCCTATCTGGGGACCATATATTAAATGGATTTTTAGAACAGGGAGATGGAAAAAGAGCTTGCTCTGTCCACTCCACGCATTGACCTGGTATTGCAGTATCTCCAGGACCGGTGCACCCCTTCTTTAATGCAGTTTCTAAAATCAGAAAGAATTGAATTCAATGTTTTTTGTTCATTTTGCTTGTTTGTCGGATTTTGGGATGGACTCTTTGGCTTTGCTTTTCTTCTCCTCATTGGATTTTTCATGTTCAAAGTTGCAGAAGCCAGATTACAAGCTCATTTTGGTTCAACTTCAGCAACTGTGCATTGCATTGCCATGTAATGTGATGCAATGCTATCTTTCTAGCTCTCCCTTTTTACTTCCTTTTGGATAAACAGACATATTAGGCAAGCATTTTGGAGCTTTCACCTAAATAACTACAGGTGGTGAGATAAGCTGCACAATATAATTGACCTTTCAGTATATTGTTGCACACACACCATCTATTTAGCAAATGCCCTTGTTATCAACAGCAGCCTTTTAAACTCACCTGAGCTAACAGGTATGTGCGCTGGTTACTCTGCTGCGCTTAAAATTTCTTTTTTGGTTTGCTACAATGCCTTTTCTGAAACGTTGTCTCCTTCTGCTGGAACACTGACTTCTTTCATTTAATGCCTGCAGACTATAAAAGAGAACCCAACCCAAAAAGTTTGGTTGATTAGTCTGTGGCATTCTGTTAAACTGTTGCTTATGGCGGTCTCTGTGAGCTTCTCAGCGACATTCAGCCAGCCAGGTATCCTGCCTGCAGTAGATGGAATGTGGCAATGGAACGCTGGCTGCGCGTGTCATAATAGGCTCTGAGCCTTTATATACCTGTGCACAGCAGCAGCCACCTTCAGTCTGCTGCTGGACAGCCAGCAGCAGCAGCAGGAGAGGTATGTAATCAGGAGCCCTCCTGCTAAGGGTAGACAGCTGCTCGTTCCACCCCACCCCCCGCCTTAATTGGTTCTCCTCCCTTCCAACGGTGTTGAGGCGGGTGGGAACAGCAGGGGGTGAAGGTGCTGTGTTTAAAGAGGTGGAGTTATGCAGATCTAAAACGCGTGGATTGCAGCAGCAGCAAGCCGAAAAGTGCAGGCATGTAAGGGATCTAGAGGTTGACAACATGTCTTCTTAACGGGAGTCCAGGAGCTCATCTCCACAAATGGACTTTTCAGGATCCTTGGGTGGCTCCGTAGTTTGAAACCAATTCTGGTTATCGCTTCTCGGCCTTTTGGCTAAGATCAAGTGTAGTATCTGTTCTTATCAGTTTAATATCTGATACGTCCCCTATCTGGGGACCATATATTAAATGGATTTTTAGAACAGGGAGATGGAAAAAGAGCTTGCTCTGTCCACTCCACGCATTGACCTGGTATTGCAGTATCTCCAGGACCGGTGCACCCCTTCTTTAATGCAGTTTCTAAAATCAGAAAGAATTGAATTCAATGTTTTTTGCTCATTTTGCTTGTTTGTCGGATTTTGGGATGGACTCTTTGGCTTTGCTTTTCTTCTCCTCATTGGATTTTTCATGTTCAAAGTTGCAGAAGCCAGATTGCAAGCTCATTTTGGTTCAACTTCAGCAACTGTGCATTGCATTGCCATGTAATGTGATGCAATGCTATCTTTCTAGCTCTCCCTTTTTACTTCCTTTTGGATAAACAGGCATATTAGGCAAGCATTTTGGAGCTTTCACCTAAATAACTACAGGTGGTGAGATAAGCTGCACAATATAATTGACCTTTCAGTATATTGTTGCACACACACCATCTATTTAGCAAATGCCCTTGTTATCAACAGCAGCCTTTTAAACTCACCTGAGCTAACAGGTATGTGCGCTGGTTACTCTGCTGCGCTTAAAATTTCTTTTTTGGTTTGCTACAATGCCTTTTCTGAAACGTTGTCTCCTTCTGCTGGAACACTGACTTCTTTCATTTAATGCCTGCAGACTATAAAAGAGAACCCAACCCAAAAAGTTTGGTTGATTAGTCTGTGGCATTCTGTTAAACTGTTGCTTATGGCGGTCTCTGTGAGCTTCTCAGCGACATTCAGCCAGCCAGGTATCCTGCCTGCAGTAGATGGAATGTGGCAATGGAACGCTGGCTGCGCGTGTCATAATAGGCTCTGAGCCTTTATATACCTGTGCACAGCAGCAGCCACCTTCAGTCTGCTGCTGGACAGCCAGCAGCAGCAGCAGCAGGAGAGGTATGTAATCAGGAGCCCTCCTGCTAAGGGTAGACAGCTGCTCGTTCCACCCCACCCCCCGCCTTAATTGGTTCTCCTCCCTTCCAACGGTGTTGAGGCGGGTGGGAACAGCAGGGGGTGAAGGTGCTGTGTTTAAAGAGGTGGAGTTATGCAGATCTAAAACGCGTGGATTGCAGCAGCAGCAAGCCGAAAAGTGCAGGCATGTAAGGGATCTAGAGGTTGACAACATGTCTTCTTAACGGGAGTCCAGGAGCTCATCTCCACAAATGGACTTTTCAGGATCCTTGGGTGGCTCCGTAGTTTGAAACCAATTCTGGTTATCGCTTCTCGGCCTTTTGGCTAAGATCAAGTGTAGTATCTGTTCTTATCAGTTTAATATCTGATACGTCCCCTATCTGGGGACCATATATTAAATGGATTTTTAGAACAGGGAGATGGAAAAAGAGCTTGCTCTGTCCACTCCACGCATTGACCTGGTATTGCAGTATCTCCAGGACCGGTGCACCCCTTCTTTAATGCAGTTTCTAAAATCAGAAAGAATTGAATTCAATGTTTTTTGTTCATTTTGCTTGTTTGTCGGATTTTGGGATGGACTCTTTGGCTTTGCTTTTCTTCTCCTCATTGGATTTTTCATGTTCAAAGTTGCAGAAGCCAGATTACAAGCTCATTTTGGTTCAACTTCAGCAACTGTGCATTGCATTGCCATGTAATGTGATGCAATGCTATCTTTCTAGCTCTCCCTTTTTACTTCCTTTTGGATAAACAGACATATTAGGCAAGCATTTTGGAGCTTTCACCTAAATAACTACAGGTGGTGAGATAAGCTGCACAATATAATTGACCTTTCAGTATATTGTTGCACACACACCATCTATTTAGCAAATGCCCTTGTTATCAACAGCAGCCTTTTAAACTCACCTGAGCTAACAGGTATGTGCGCTGGTTACTCTGCTGCGCTTAAAATTTCTTTTTTGGTTTGCTACAATGCCTTTTCTGAAACGTTGTCTCCTTCTGCTGGAACACTGACTTCTTTCATTTAATGCCTGCAGACTATAAAAGAGAACCCAACCCAAAAAGTTTGGTTGATTAGTCTGTGGCATTCTGTTAAACTGTTGCTTATGGCGGTCTCTGTGAGCTTCTCAGCGACATTCAGCCAGCCAGGTATCCTGCCTGCAGTAGATGGAATGTGGCAATGGAACGCTGGCTGCGCGTGTCATAATAGGCTCTGAGCCTTTATATACCTGTGCACAGCAGCAGCCACCTTCAGTCTGCTGCTGGACAGCCAGCAGCAGCAGCAGCAGGAGAGGTATGTAATCAGGAGCCCTCCTGCTAAGGGTAGACAGCTGCTCGTTCCACCCCACCCCCCGCCTTAATTGGTTCTCCTCCCTTCCAACGGTGTTGAGGCGGGTGGGAACAGCAGGGGGTGAAGGTGCTGTGTTTAAAGAGGTGGAGTTATGCAGATCTAAAACGCGTGGATTGCAGCAGCAGCAAGCCGAAAAGTGCAGGCATGTAAGGGATCTAGAGGTTGACAACATGTCTTCTTAACGGGAGTCCAGGAGCTCATCTCCACAAATGGACTTTTCAGGATCCTTGGGTGGCTCCGTAGTTTGAAACCAATTCTGGTTATCGCTTCTCGGCCTTTTGGCTAAGATCAAGTGTAGTATCTGTTCTTACCAGTTTAATATCTGATACGTCCCCTATCTGGGGACCATATATTAAATGGATTTTTAGAACAGGGAGATGGAAAAAGAGCTTGCTCTGTCCACTCCACGCATTGACCTGGTATTGCAGTATCTCCAGGACCGGTGCACCCCTTCTTTAATGCAGTTTCTAAAATCAGAAAGAATTGAATTCAATGTTTTTTGTTCATTTTGCTTGTTTGTCGGATTTTAGGATGGACTCTTTGGCTTTGCTTTTCTTCTCCTCATTGGATTTTTCATGTTCAAAGTTGCAGAAGCCAGATTACAAGCTCATTTTGGTTTAACTTCAGCAACTGTGCATTGCATTGCCATGTAATGTGATGCAATGCTATCTTTCTAGCTCTCCCTTTTTACTTCCTTTTGGATAAACAGACATATTAGGCAAGCATTTTGGAGCTTTCACCTAAATAACTACAGGTGGTGAGATAAGCTGCACAATATAATTGACCTTTCAGTATATTGTTGCACACACACCATCTATTTAGCAAATGCCCTTGTTATCAACAGCAGCCTTTTAAACTCACCTGAGCTAACAGGTATGTGCGCTGGTTACTCTGCTGCGCTTAAAATTTCTTTTTTGGTTTGCTACAATGCCTTTTCTGAAACGTTGTCTCCTTCTGCTGGAACACTGACTTCTTTCATTTAATGCCTGCAGACTATAAAAGAGAACCCAACCCAAAAAGTTTGGTTGATTAGTCTGTGGCATTCTGTTAAACTGTTGCTTATGGCGGTCTCTGTGAGCTTCTCAGCGACATTCAGCCAGCCAGGTATCCTGCCTGCAGTAGATGGAATGTGGCAATGGAACGCTGGCTGCGCGTGTCATAATAGGCTCTGAGCCTTTATATACCTGTGCACAGCAGCAGCCACCTTCAGTCTGCTGCTGGACAGCCAGCAGCAGCAGCAGCAGGAGAGGTATGTAATCAGGAGCCCTCCTGCTAAGGGTAGACAGCTGCTCGTTCCACCCCACCCCCCGCCTTAATTGGTTCTCCTCCCTTCCAACGGTGTTGAGGCGGGTGGGAACAGCAGGGGGTGAAGGTGCTGTGTTTAAAGAGGTGGAGTTATGCAGATCTAAAACGCGTGGATTGCAGCAGCAGCAAGCCGAAAAGTGCAGGCATGTAAGGGATCTAGAGGTTGACAACATGTCTTCTTAACGGGAGTCCAGGAGCTCATCTCCACAAATGGACTTTTCAGGATCCTTGGGTGGCTCCGTAGTTTGAAACCAATTCTGGTTATCGCTTCTCGGCCTTTTGGCTAAGATCAAGTGTAGTATCTGTTCTTATCAGTTTAATATCTGATACGTCCCCTATCTGGGGACCATATATTAAATGGATTTTTAGAACAGGGAGATGGAAAAAGAGCTTGCTCTGTCCACTCCACGCATTGACCTGGTATTGCAGTATCTCCAGGACCGGTGCACCCCTTCTTTAATGCAGTTTCTAAAATCAGAAAGAATTGAATTCAATGTTTTTTGTTCATTTTGCTTGTTTGTCGGATTTTGGGATGGACTCTTTGGCTTTGCTTTTCTTCTCCTCATTGGATTTTTCATGTTCAAAGTTGCAGAAGCCAGATTACAAGCTCATTTTGGTTCAACTTCAGCAACTGTGCATTGCATTGCCATGTAATGTGATGCAATGCTATCTTTCTAGCTCTCCCTTTTTACTTCCTTTTGGATAAACAGACATATTAGGCAAGCATTTTGGAGCTTTCACCTAAATAACTACAGGTGGTGAGATAAGCTGCACAATATAATTGACCTTTCAGTATATTGTTGCACACACACCATCTATTTAGCAAATGCCCTTGTTATCAACAGCAGCCTTTTAAACTCACCTGAGCTAACAGGTATGTGCGCTGGTTACTCTGCTGCGCTTAAAATTTCTTTTTTGGTTTGCTACAATGCCTTTTCTGAAACGTTGTCTCCTTCTGCTGGAACACTGACTTCTTTCATTTAATGCCTGCAGACTATAAAAGAGAACCCAACCCAAAAAGTTTGGTTGATTAGTCTGTGGCATTCTGTTAAACTGTTGCTTATGGCGGTCTCTGTGAGCTTCTCAGCGACATTCAGCCAGCCAGGTATCCTGCCTGCAGTAGATGGAATGTGGCAATGGAACGCTGGCTGCGCGTGTCATAATAGGCTCTGAGCCTTTATATACCTGTGCACAGCAGCAGCCACCTTCAGTCTGCTGCTGGACAGCCAGCAGCAGCAGCAGCAGGAGAGGTATGTAATCAGGAGCCCTCCTGCTAAGGGTAGACAGCTGCTCGTTCCACCCCACCCCCCGCCTTAATTGGTTCTCCTCCCTTCCAACGGTGTTGAGGCGGGTGGGAACAGCAGGGGGTGAAGGTGCTGTGTTTAAAGAGGTGGAGTTATGCAGATCTAAAACGCGTGGATTGCAGCAGCAGCAAGCCGAAAAGTGCAGGCATGTAAGGGATCTAGAGGTTGACAACATGTCTTCTTAACGGGAGTCCAGGAGCTCATCTCCACAAATGGACTTTTCAGGATCCTTGGGTGGCTCCGTAGTTTGAAACCAATTCTGGTTATCGCTTCTCGGCCTTTTGGCTAAGATCAAGTGTAGTATCTGTTCTTATCAGTTTAATATCTGATACGTCCCCTATCTGGGGACCATATATTAAATGGATTTTTAGAACAGGGAGATGGAAAAAGAGCTTGCTCTGTCCACTCCACGCATTGACCTGGTATTGCAGTATCTCCAGGACCGGTGCACCCCTTCTTTAATGCAGTTTCTAAAATCAGAAAGAATTGAATTCAATGTTTTTTGTTCATTTTGCTTGTTTGTCGGATTTTGGGATGGACTCTTTGGCTTTGCTTTTCTTCTCCTCATTGGATTTTTCATGTTCAAAGTTGCAGAAGCCAGATTACAAGCTCATTTTGGTTCAACTTCAGCAACTGTGCATTGCATTGCCATGTAATGTGATGCAATGCTATCTTTCTAGCTCTCCCTTTTTACTTCCTTTTGGATAAACAGACATATTAGGCAAGCATTTTGGAGCTTTCACCTAAATAACTACAGGTGGTGAGATAAGCTGCACAATATAATTGACCTTTCAGTATATTGTTGCACACACACCATCTATTTAGCAAATGCCCTTGTTATCAACAGCAGCCTTTTAAACTCACCTGAGCTAACAGGTATGTGCGCTGGTTACTCTGCTGCGCTTAAAATTTCTTTTTTGGTTTGCTACAATGCCTTTTCTGAAACGTTGTCTCCTTCTGCTGGAACACTGACTTCTTTCATTTAATGCCTGCAGACTATAAAAGAGAACCCAACCCAAAAAGTTTGGTTGATTAGTCTGTGGCATTCTGTTAAACTGTTGCTTATGGCGGTCTCTGTGAGCTTCTCAGCGACATTCAGCCAGCCAGGTATCCTGCCTGCAGTAGATGGAATGTGGCAATGGAACGCTGGCTGCGCGTGTCATAATAGGCTCTGAGCCTTTATATACCTGTGCACAGCAGCAGCCACCTTCAGTCTGCTGCTGGACAGCCAGCAGCAGCAGCAGCAGGAGAGGTATGTAATCAGGAGCCCTCCTGCTAAGGGTAGACAGCTGCTCGTTCCACCCCACCCCCCGCCTTAATTGGTTCTCCTCCCTTCCAACGGTGTTGAGGCGGGTGGGAACAGCAGGGGGTGAAGGTGCTGTGTTTAAAGAGGTGGAGTTATGCAGATCTAAAACGCGTGGATTGCAGCAGCAGCAAGCCGAAAAGTGCAGGCATGTAAGGGATCTAGAGGTTGACAACATGTCTTCTTAACGGGAGTCCAGGAGCTCATCTCCACAAATGGACTTTTCAGGATCCTTGGGTGGCTCCGTAGTTTGAAACCAATTCTGGTTATCGCTTCTCGGCCTTTTGGCTAAGATCAAGTGTAGTATCTGTTCTTACCAGTTTAATATCTGATACGTCCCCTATCTGGGGACCATATATTAAATGGATTTTTAGAACAGGGAGATGGAAAAAGAGCTTGCTCTGTCCACTCCACGCATTGACCTGGTATTGCAGTATCTCCAGGACCGGTGCACCCCTTCTTTAATGCAGTTTCTAAAATCAGAAAGAATTGAATTCAATGTTTTTTGTTCATTTTGCTTGTTTGTCGGATTTTAGGATGGACTCTTTGGCTTTGCTTTTCTTCTCCTCATTGGATTTTTCATGTTCAAAGTTGCAGAAGCCAGATTACAAGCTCATTTTGGTTTAACTTCAGCAACTGTGCATTGCATTGCCATGTAATGTGATGCAATGCTATCTTTCTAGCTCTCCCTTTTTACTTCCTTTTGGATAAACAGACATATTAGGCAAGCATTTTGGAGCTTTCACCTAAATAACTACAGGTGGTGAGATAAGCTGCACAATATAATTGACCTTTCAGTATATTGTTGCACACACACCATCTATTTAGCAAATGCCCTTGTTATCAACAGCAGCCTTTTAAACTCACCTGAGCTAACAGGTATGTGCGCTGGTTACTCTGCTGCGCTTAAAATTTCTTTTTTGGTTTGCTACAATGCCTTTTCTGAAACGTTGTCTCCTTCTGCTGGAACACTGACTTCTTTCATTTAATGCCTGCAGACTATAAAAGAGAACCCAACCCAAAAAGTTTGGTTGATTAGTCTGTGGCATTCTGTTAAACTGTTGCTTATGGCGGTCTCTGTGAGCTTCTCAGCGACATTCAGCCAGCCAGGTATCCTGCCTGCAGTAGATGGAATGTGGCAATGGAACGCTGGCTGCGCGTGTCATAATAGGCTCTGAGCCTTTATATACCTGTGCACAGCAGCAGCCACCTTCAGTCTGCTGCTGGACAGCCAGCAGCAGCAGCAGCAGGAGAGGTATGTAATCAGGAGCCCTCCTGCTAAGGGTAGACAGCTGCTCGTTCCACCCCACCCCCCGCCTTAATTGGTTCTCCTCCCTTCCAACGGTGTTGAGGCGGGTGGGAACAGCAGGGGGTGAAGGTGCTGTGTTTAAAGAGGTGGAGTTATGCAGATCTAAAACGCGTGGATTGCAGCAGCAGCAAGCCGAAAAGTGCAGGCATGTAAGGGATCTAGAGGTTGACAACATGTCTTCTTAACGGGAGTCCAGGAGCTCATCTCCACAAATGGACTTTTCAGGATCCTTGGGTGGCTCCGTAGTTTGAAACCAATTCTGGTTATCGCTTCTCGGCCTTTTGGCTAAGATCAAGTGTAGTATCTGTTCTTATCAGTTTAATATCTGATACGTCCCCTATCTGGGGACCATATATTAAATGGATTTTTAGAACAGGGAGATGGAAAAAGAGCTTGCTCTGTCCACTCCACGCATTGACCTGGTATTGCAGTATCTCCAGGACCGGTGCACCCCTTCTTTAATGCAGTTTCTAAAATCAGAAAGAATTGAATTCAATGTTTTTTGTTCATTTTGCTTGTTTGTCGGATTTTGGGATGGACTCTTTGGCTTTGCTTTTCTTCTCCTCATTGGATTTTTCATGTTCAAAGTTGCAGAAGCCAGATTACAAGCTCATTTTGGTTCAACTTCAGCAACTGTGCATTGCATTGCCATGTAATGTGATGCAATGCTATCTTTCTAGCTCTCCCTTTTTACTTCCTTTTGGATAAACAGACATATTAGGCAAGCATTTTGGAGCTTTCACCTAAATAACTACAGGTGGTGAGATAAGCTGCACAATATAATTGACCTTTCAGTATATTGTTGCACACACACCATCTATTTAGCAAATGCCCTTGTTATCAACAGCAGCCTTTTAAACTCACCTGAGCTAACAGGTATGTGCGCTGGTTACTCTGCTGCGCTTAAAATTTCTTTTTTGGTTTGCTACAATGCCTTTTCTGAAACGTTGTCTCCTTCTGCTGGAACACTGACTTCTTTCATTTAATGCCTGCAGACTATAAAAGAGAACCCAACCCAAAAAGTTTGGTTGATTAGTCTGTGGCATTCTGTTAAACTGTTGCTTATGGCGGTCTCTGTGAGCTTCTCAGCGACATTCAGCCAGCCAGGTATCCTGCCTGCAGTAGATGGAATGTGGCAATGGAACGCTGGCTGCGCGTGTCATAATAGGCTCTGAGCCTTTATATACCTGTGCACAGCAGCAGCCACCTTCAGTCTGCTGCTGGACAGCCAGCAGCAGCAGCAGCAGGAGAGGTATGTAATCAGGAGCCCTCCTGCTAAGGGTAGACAGCTGCTCGTTCCACCCCACCCCCCGCCTTAATTGGTTCTCCTCCCTTCCAACGGTGTTGAGGCGGGTGGGAACAGCAGGGGGTGAAGGTGCTGTGTTTAAAGAGGTGGAGTTATGCAGATCTAAAACGCGTGGATTGCAGCAGCAGCAAGCCGAAAAGTGCAGGCATGTAAGGGATCTAGAGGTTGACAACATGTCTTCTTAACGGGAGTCCAGGAGCTCATCTCCACAAATGGACTTTTCAGGATCCTTGGGTGGCTCCGTAGTTTGAAACCAATTCTGGTTATCGCTTCTCGGCCTTTTGGCTAAGATCAAGTGTAGTATCTGTTCTTATCAGTTTAATATCTGATACGTCCCCTATCTGGGGACCATATATTAAATGGATTTTTAGAACAGGGAGATGGAAAAAGAGCTTGCTCTGTCCACTCCACGCATTGACCTGGTATTGCAGTATCTCCAGGACCGGTGCACCCCTTCTTTAATGCAGTTTCTAAAATCAGAAAGAATTGAATTCAATGTTTTTTGTTCATTTTGCTTGTTTGTCGGATTTTGGGATGGACTCTTTGGCTTTGCTTTTCTTCTCCTCATTGGATTTTTCATGTTCAAAGTTGCAGAAGCCAGATTACAAGCTCATTTTGGTTCAACTTCAGCAACTGTGCATTGCATTGCCATGTAATGTGATGCAATGCTATCTTTCTAGCTCTCCCTTTTTACTTCCTTTTGGATAAACAGACATATTAGGCAAGCAATTTGGAGCTTTCACCTAAATAACTACAGGTGGTGAGATAAGCTGCACAATATAATTGACCTTTCAGTATATTGTTGCACACACACCATCTATTTAGCAAATGCCCTTGTTATCAACAGCAGCCTTTTAAACTCACCTGAGCTAACAGGTATGTGCGCTGGTTACTCTGCTGCGCTTAAAATTTCTTTTTTGGTTTGCTACAATGCCTTTTCTGAAACGTTGTCTCCTTCTGCTGGAACACAGACTTCTTTCATTTAATGCCTGCAGACTATAAAAGAGAACCCAACCCAAAAAGTTTGGTTGATTAGTCTGTGGCATTCTGTTAAACTGTTGCTTATGGCGGTCTCTGTGAGCTTCTCAGCGACATTCAGCCAGCCAGGTATCCTGCCTGCAGTAGATGGAATGTGGCAATGGAACGCTGGCTGCGCGTGTCATAATAGGCTCTGAGCCTTTATATACCTGTGCACAGCAGCAGCCACCTTCAGTCTGCTGCTGGACAGCCAGCAGCAGCAGCAGCAGGAGAGGTATGTAATCAGGAGCCCTCCTGCTAAGGGTAGACAGCTGCTCGTTCCACCCCACCCCCCGCCTTAATTGGTTCTCCTCCCTTCCAACGGTGTTGAGGCGGGTGGGAACAGCAGGGGGTGAAGGTGCTGTGTTTAAAGAGGTGGAGTTATGCAGATCTAAAACGCGTGGATTGCAGCAGCAGCAAGCCGAAAAGTGCAGGCATGTAAGGGATCTAGAGGTTGACAACATGTCTTCTTAACGGGAGTCCAGGAGCTCATCTCCACAAATGGACTTTTCAGGATCCTTGGGTGGCTCCGTAGTTTGAAACCAATTCTGGTTATCGCTTCTCGGCCTTTTGGCTAAGATCAAGTGTAGTATCTGTTCTTATCAGTTTAATATCTGATACGTCCCCTATCTGGGGACCATATATTAAATGGATTTTTAGAACAGGGAGATGGAAAAAGAGCTTGCTCTGTCCACTCCACGCATTGACCTGGTATTGCAGTATCTCCAGGACCGGTGCACCCCTTCTTTAATGCAGTTTCTAAAATCAGAAAGAATTGAATTCAATGTTTTTTGTTCATTTTGCTTGTTTGTCGGATTTTGGGATGGACTCTTTGGCTTTGCTTTTCTTCTCCTCATTGGATTTTTCATGTTCAAAGTTGCAGAAGCCAGATTACAAGCTCATTTTGGTTCAACTTCAGCAACTGTGCATTGCATTGCCATGTAATGTGATGCAATGCTATCTTTCTAGCTCTCCCTTTTTACTTCCTTTTGGATAAACAGACATATTAGGCAAGTATTTTGGAGCTTTCACCTAAATAACTACAGGTGGTGAGATAAGCTGCACAATATAATTGACCTTTCAGTATATTGTTGCACACACACCATCTATTTAGCAAATGCCCTTGTTATCAACAGCAGCCTTTTAAACTCACCTGAGCTAACAGGTATGTGCGCTGGTTACTCTGCTGCGCTTAAAATTTCTTTTTTGGTTTGCTACAATGCCTTTTCTGAAACGTTGTCTCCTTCTGCTGGAACACTGACTTCTTTCATTTAATGCCTGCAGACTATAAAAGAGAACCCAACCCAAAAAGTTTGGTTGATTAGTCTGTGGCATTTTGTTAAACTGTTGCTTATGGCGGTCTCTGTGAGCTTCTCAGCGACATTCAGCCAGCCAGGTATCCTGCCTGCAGTAGATGGAATGTGGCAATGGAACGCTGGCTGCGTGTGTCATAATAGGCTCTGAGCCTTTATATACCTGTGCACAGCAGCAGCCACCTTCAGTCTGCTGCTGGACAGCCAGCAGCAGCAGCAGCAGGAGAGGTATGTAATCAGGAGCCCTCCTGCTAAGGGTAGACAGCTGCTCGTTCCACCCCACCCCCCGCCTTAATTGGTTCTCCTCCCTTCCAACGGTGTTGAGGCGGGTGGGAACAGCAGGGGGTGAAGGTGCTGTGTTTAAAGAGGTGGAGTTATGCAGATCTAAAACGCGTGGATTGCAGCAGCAGCAAGCCGAAAAGTGCAGGCATGTAAGGGATCTAGAGGTTGACAACATGTCTTCTTAACGGGAGTCCAGGAGCTCATCTCCACAAATGGACTTTTCAGGATCCTTGGGTGGCTCCGTAGTTTGAAACCAATTCTGGTTATCGCTTCTCGGCCTTTTGGCTAAGATCAAGTGTAGTATCTGTTCTTATCAGTTTAATATCTGATACGTCCCCTATCTGGGGACCATATATTAAATGGATTTTTAGAACAGGGAGATGGAAAAAGAGCTTGCTCTGTCCACTCCACGCATTGACCTGGTATTGCAGTATCTCCAGGACCGGTGCACCCCTTCTTTAATGCAGTTTCTAAAATTAGAAAGAATTGAATTCAATGTTTTTTGTTCATTTTGCTTGTTTGTCGGATTTTGGGATGGACTCTTTGGCTTTGCTTTTCTTCTCCTCATTGGATTTTTCATGTTCAAAATTGCAGAAGCCAGATTACAAGCTCATTTTGGTTCAACTTCAGCAACTGTGCATTGCATTGCCATGTAATGTGATGCAATGCTATCTTTCTAGCTCTCCCTTTTTACTTCCTTTTGGATAAACAGACATATTAGGCAAGCATTTTGGAGCTTTCACCTAAATAACTACAGGTGGTGAGATAAGCTGCACAATATAATTGACCTTTCAGTATATTGTTGCACACACACCATCTATTTAGCAAATGCCCTTGTTATCAACAGCAGCCTTTTAAACTCACCTGAGCTAACAGGTATGTGCGCTGGTTACTCTGCTGCGCTTAAAATTTCTTTTTTGGTTTGCTACAATGCCTTTTCTGAAACGTTGTCTCCTTCTGCTGGAACACTGACTTCTTTCATTTAATGCCTGCAGACTATAAAAGAGAACCCAACCCAAAAAGTTTGGTTGATTAGTCTGTGGCATTCTGTTAAACTGTTGCTTATGGCGGTCTCTGTGAGCTTCTCAGCGACATTCAGCCAGCCAGGTATCCTGCCTGCAGTAGATGGAATGTGGCAATGGAACGCTGGCTGCGCGTGTCATAATAGGCTCTGAGCCTTTATATACCTGTGCACAGCAGCAGCCACCTTCAGTCTGCTGCTGGACAGCCAGCAGCAGCAGCAGCAGGAGAGGTATGTAATCAGGAGCCCTCCTGCTAAGGGTAGACAGCTGCTCGTTCCACCCCACCCCCCGCCTTAATTGGTTCTCCTCCCTTCCAACGGTGTTGAGGCGGGTGGGAACAGCAGGGGGTGAAGGTGCTGTGTTTAAAGAGGTGGAGTTATGCAGATCTAAAACGCGTGGATTGCAGCAGCAGCAAGCCGAAAAGTGCAGGCATGTAAGGGATCTAGAGGTTGACAACATGTCTTCTTAACGGGAGTCCAGGAGCTCATCTCCACAAATGGACTTTTCAGGATCCTTGGGTGGCTCCGTAGTTTGAAACCAATTCTGGTTATCGCTTCTCGGCCTTTTGGCTAAGATCAAGTGTAGTATCTGTTCTTATCAGTTTAATATCTGATACGTCCCCTATCTGGGGATCATATATTAAATGGATTTTTAGAACAGGGAGATGGAAAAAGAGCTTGCTCTGTCCACTCCACGCATTGACCTGGTATTGCAGTATCTCTAGGACCGGTGCACCCCTTCTTTAATGCAGTTTCTAAAATCAGAAAGAATTGAATTCAATGTTTTTTGTTCATTTTGCTTGTTTGTCGGATTTTGGGATGGACTCTTTGGCTTTGCTTTTCTTCTCCTCATTGGATTTTTCATGTTCAAAGTTGCAGAAGCCAGATTACAAGCTCATTTTGGTTCAACTTCAGCAACTGTGCATTGCATTGCCATGTAATGTGATGCAATGCTATCTTTCTAGCTCTCCCTTTTTACTTCCTTTTGGATAAACAGACATATTAGGCAAGCATTTTGGAGCTTTCACCTAAATAACTACAGGTGGTGAGATAAGCTGCCCAATATAATTGACCTTTCAGTATATTGTTGCACACACACCATCTATTTAGCAAATGCCCTTGTTATCAACAGCAGCCTTTTAAACTCACCTGAGCTAACAGGTATGTGCGCTGATTACTCTGCTGCGCTTAAAATTTCTTTTTTGGTTTGCTACAATGCCTTTTCTGAAACGTTGTCTCCTTCTGCTGGAACACTGACTTCTTTCATTTAATGCCTGCAGACTATAAAAGAGAACCCAACCCAAAAAGTTTGGTTGATTAGTCTGTGGCATTCTGTTAAACTGTTGCTTATGGCGGTCTCTGTGAGCTTCTCAGCGACATTCAGCCAGCCAGGTATCCTGCCTGCAGTAGATGGAATGTGGCAATGGAACGCTGGCTGCGCGTGTCATAATAGGCTCTGAGCCTTTATATACCTGTGCACAGCAGCAGCCACCTTCAGTCTGCTGCTGGACAGCCAGCAGCAGCAGCAGCAGGAGAGGTATGTAATCAGGAGCCCTCCTGCTAAGGGTAGACAGCTGCTCGTTCCACCCCACCCCCCGCCTTAATTGGTTCTCCTCCCTTCCAACGGTGTTGAGGCGGGTGGGAACAGCAGGGGGTGAAGGTGCTGTGTTTAAAGAGGTGGAGTTATGCAGATCTAAAACGCGTGGATTGCAGCAGCAGCAAGCCGAAAAGTGCAGGCATGTAAGGGATCTAGAGGTTGACAACATGTCTTCTTAACGGGAGTCCAGGAGCTCATCTCCACAAATGGACTTTTCAGGATCCTTGGGTGGCTCCGTAGTTTGAAACCAATTCTGGTTATCGCTTCTCGGCCTTTTGGCTAAGATCAAGTGTAGTATCTGTTCTTATCAGTTTAATATCTGATACGTCCCCTATCTGGGGACCATATATTAAATGGATTTTTAGAACAGGGAGATGGAAAAAGAGCTTGCTCTGTCCACTCCACGCATTGACCTGGTATTGCAGTATCTCCAGGACCGGTGCACCCCTTCTTTAATGCAGTTTCTAAAATCAGAAAGAATTGAATTCAATGTTTTTTGTTCATTTTGCTTGTTTGTCGGATTTTGGGATGGACTCTTTGGCTTTGCTTTTCTTCTCCTCATTGGATTTTTCATGTTCAAAGTTGCAGAAGCCAGATTACAAGCTCATTTTGGTTCAACTTCAGCAACTGTGCATTGCATTGCCATGTAATGTGATGCAATGCTATCTTTCTAGCTCTCCCTTTTTACTTCCTTTTGGATAAACAGACATATTAGGCAAGCATTTTGGAGCTTTCACCTAAATAACTACAGGTGGTGAGATAAGCTGCCCAATATAATTGACCTTTCAGTATATTGTTGCACACAAACCATCTATTTAGCAAATGCCCTTGTTATCAACAGCAGCCTTTTAAACTCACCTGAGCTAACAGGTATGTGCGCTGGTTACTCTGCTGCGCTTAAAATTTCTTTTTTGGTTTGCTACAATGCCTTTTCTGAAACGTTGTCTCCTTCTGCTGGAACACTGACTTCTTTCATTTAATGCCTGCAGACTATAAAAGAGAACCCAACCCAAAAAGTTTGGTTGATTAGTCTGTGGCATTCTGTTAAACTGTTGCTTATGGCGGTCTCTGTGAGCTTCTCAGCGACATTCAGCCAGCCAGGTATCCTGCCTGCAGTAGATGGAATGTGGCAATGGAACGCTGGCTGCGCGTGTCATAATAGGCTCTGAGCCTTTATATACCTGTGCACAGCAGCAGCCACCTTCAGTCTGCTGCTGGACAGCCAGCAGCAGCAGCAGCAGGAGAGGTATGTAATCAGGAGCCCTCCTGCTAAGGGTAGACAGCTGCTCGTTCCACCCCACCCCCCGCCTTAATTGGTTCTCCTCCCTTCCAACGGTGTTGAGGCGGGTGGGAACAGCAGGGGGTGAAGGTGCTGTGTTTAAAGAGGTGGAGTTATGCAGATCTAAAATGCGTGGATTGCAGCAGCAGCAAGCCGAAAAGTGCAGGCATGTAAGGGATCTAGAGGTTGACAACATGTCTTCTTAACGGGAGTCCAGGAGCTCATCTCCACAAATGGACTTTTCAGGATCCTTGGGTGGCTCCGTAGTTTGAAACCAATTCTGGTTATCGCTTCTCGGCCTTTTGGCTAAGATCAAGTGTAGTATCTGTTCTTATCAGTTTAATATCTGATACGTCCCCTATCTGGGGACCATATATTAAATGGATTTTTAGAACAGGGAGATGGAAAAAGAGCTTGCTCTGTCCACTCCACGCATTGACCTGGTATTGCAGTATCTCCAGGACCGGTGCACCCCTTCTTTAATGCAGTTTCTAAAATCAGAAAGAATTGAATTCAATGTTTTTTGTTCATTTTGCTTGTTTGTCGGATTTTGGGATGGACTCTTTGGCTTTGCTTTTCTTCTCCTCATTGGATTTTTCATGTTCAAAGTTGCAGAAGCCAGATTACAAGCTCATTTTGGTTCAACTTCAGCAACTGTGCATTGCATTGCCATGTAATGTGATGCAATGCTATCTTTCTAGCTCTCCCTTTTTACTTCCTTTTGGATAAACAGACATATTAGGCAAGTATTTTGGAGCTTTCACCTAAATAACTACAGGTGGTGAGATAAGCTGCACAATATAATTGACCTTTCAGTATATTGTTGCACACACACCATCTATTTAGCAAATGCCCTTGTTATCAACAGCAGCCTTTTAAACTCACCTGAGCTAACAGGTATGTGCGCTGGTTACTCTGCTGCGCTTAAAATTTCTTTTTTGGTTTGCTACAATGCCTTTTCTGAAACGTTGTCTCCTTCTGCTGGAACACTGACTTCTTTCATTTAATGCCTGCAGACTATAAAAGAGAACCCAACCCAAAAAGTTTGGTTGATTAGTCTGTGGCATTTTGTTAAACTGTTGCTTATGGCGGTCTCTGTGAGCTTCTCAGCGACATTCAGCCAGCCAGGTATCCTGCCTGCAGTAGATGGAATGTGGCAATGGAACGCTGGCTGCGCGTGTCATAATAGGCTCTGAGCCTTTATATACCTGTGCACAGCAGCAGCCACCTTCAGTCTGCTGCTGGACAGCCAGCAGCAGCAGCAGCAGGAGAGGTATGTAATCAGGAGCCCTCCTGCTAAGGGTAGACAGCTGCTCGTTCCACCCCACCCCCCGCCTTAATTGGTTCTCCTCCCTTCCAACGGTGTTGAGGCGGGTGGGAACAGCAGGGGGTGAAGGTGCTGTGTTTAAAGAGGTGGAGTTATGCAGATCTAAAATGCGTGGATTGCAGCAGCAGCAAGCCGAAAAGTGCAGGCATGTAAGGGATCTAGAGGTTGACAACATGTCTTCTTAACGGGAGTCCAGGAGCTCATCTCCACAAATGGACTTTTCAGGATCCTTGGGTGGCTCCGTAGTTTGAAACCAATTCTGGTTATCGCTTCTCGGCCTTTTGGCTAAGATCAAGTGTAGTATCTGTTCTTATCAGTTTAATATCTGATACGTCCCCTATCTGGGGACCATATATTAAATGGATTTTTAGAACAGGGAGATGGAAAAAGAGCTTGCTCTGTCCACTCCACGCATTGACCTGGTATTGCAGTATCTCCAGGACCGGTGCACCCCTTCTTTAATGCAGTTTCTAAAATCAGAAAGAATTGAATTCAATGTTTTTTGTTCATTTTGCTTGTTTGTCGGATTTTGGGATGGACTCTTTGGCTTTGCTTTTCTTCTCCTCATTGGATTTTTCATGTTCAAAGTTGCAGAAGCCAGATTACAAGCTCATTTTGGTTCAACTTCAGCAACTGTGCATTGCATTGCCATGTAATGTGATGCAATGCTATCTTTCTAGCTCTCCCTTTTTACTTCCTTTTGGATAAACAGACATATTAGGCAAGCATTTTGGAGCTTTCACCTAAATAACTACAGGTGGTGAGATAAGCTGCACAATATAATTGACCTTTCAGTATATTGTTGCACACACACCATCTATTTAGCAAATGCCCTTGTTATCAACAGCAGCCTTTTAAACTCACCTGAGCTAACAGGTATGTGCGCTGGTTACTCTGCTGCGCTTAAAATTTCTTTTTTGGTTTGCTACAATGCCTTTTCTGAAACGTTGTCTCCTTCTGCTGGAACACTGACTTCTTTCATTTAATGCCTGCAGACTATAAAAGAGAACCCAACCCAAAAAGTTTGGTTGATTAGTCTGTGGCATTCTGTTAAACTGTTGCTTATGGCGGTCTCTGTGAGCTTCTCAGCGACATTCAGCCAGCCAGGTATCCTGCCTGCAGTAGATGGAATGTGGCAATGGAACGCTGGCTGCGCGTGTCATAATAGGCTCTGAGCCTTTATATACCTGTGCACAGCAGCAGCCACCTTCAGTCTGCTGCTGGACAGCCAGCAGCAGCAGCAGCAGGAGAGGTATGTAATCAGGAGCCCTCCTGCTAAGGGTAGACAGCTGCTCGTTCCACCCCACCCCCCGCCTTAATTGGTTCTCCTCCCTTCCAACGGTGTTGAGGCGGGTGGGAACAGCAGGGGGTGAAGGTGCTGTGTTTAAAGAGGTGGAGTTATGCAGATCTAAAACGCGTGGATTGCAGCAGCAGCAAGCCGAAAAGTGCAGGCATGTAAGGGATCTAGAGGTTGACAACATGTCTTCTTAACGGGAGTCCAGGAGCTCATCTCCACAAATGGACTTTTCAGGATCCTTGGGTGGCTCCGTAGTTTGAAACCAATTCTGGTTATCGCTTCTCGGCCTTTTGGCTAAGATCAAGTGTAGTATCTGTTCTTATCAGTTTAATATCTGATACGTCCCCTATCTGGGGACCATATATTAAATGGATTTTTAGAACAGGGAGATGGAAAAAGAGCTTGCTCTGTCCACTCCACGCATTGACCTGGTATTGCAGTATCTCCAGGACCGGTGCACCCCTTCTTTAATGCAGTTTCTAAAATCAGAAAGAATTGAATTCAATGTTTTTTGTTCATTTTGCTTGTTTGTCGGATTTTGGGATGGACTCTTTGGCTTTGCTTTTCTTCTCCTCATTGGATTTTTCATGTTCAAAGTTGCAGAAGCCAGATTACAAGCTCATTTTGGTTCAACTTCAGCAACTGTGCATTGCATTGCCATGTAATGTGATGCAATGCTATCTTTCTAGCTCTCCCTTTTTACTTCCTTTTGGATAAACAGACATATTAGGCAAGCATTTTGGAGCTTTCACCTAAATAACTACAGGTGGTGAGATAAGCTGCACAATATAATTGACCTTTCAGTATATTGTTGCACACACACCATCTATTTAGCAAATGCCCTTGTTATTAACAGCAGCCTTTTAAACTCACCTGAGCTAACAGGTATGTGCGCTGGTTACTCTGCTGCGCTTAAAATTTCTTTTTTGGTTTGCTACAATGCCTTTTCTGAAACGTTGTCTCCTTCTGCTGGAACACTGACTTCTTTCATTTAATGCCTGCAGACTATAAAAGAGAACCCAACCCAAAAAGTTTGGTTGATTAGTCTGTGGCATTCTGTTAAACTGTTGCTTATGGCGGTCTCTGTGAGCTTCTCAGCGACATTCAGCCAGCCAGGTATCCTGCCTGCAGTAGATGGAATGTGGCAATGGAACGCTGGCTGCGCGTGTCATAATAGGCTCTGAGCCTTTATATACCTGTGCACAGCAGCAGCCACCTTCAGTCTGCTGCTGGACAGCCAGCAGCAGCAGCAGCAGGAGAGGTATGTAATCAGGAGCCCTCCTGCTAAGGGTAGACAGCTGCTCGTTCCACCCCACCCCCCGCCTTAATTGGTTCTCCTCCCTTCCAACGGTGTTGAGGCGGGTGGGAACAGCAGGGGGTGAAGGTGCTGTGTTTAAAGAGGTGGAGTTATGCAGATCTAAAACGCGTGGATTGCAGCAGCAGCAAGCCGAAAAGTGCAGGCATGTAAGGGATCTAGAGGTTGACAACATGTCTTCTTAACGGGAGTCCAGGAGCTCATCTCCACAAATGGACTTTTCAGGATCCTTGGGTGGCTCCGTAGTTTGAAACCAATTCTGGTTATCGCTTCTCGGCCTTTTGGCTAAGATCAAGTGTAGTATCTGTTCTTATCAGTTTAATATCTGATACGTCCCCTATCTGGGGACCATATATTAAATGGATTTTTAGAACAGGGAGATGGAAAAAGAGCTTGCTCTGTCCACTCCACGCATTGACCTGGTATTGCAGTATCTCCAGGACCGGTGCACCCCTTCTTTAATGCAGTTTCTAAAATCAGAAAGAATTGAATTCAATGTTTTTTGTTCATTTTGCTTGTTTGTCGGATTTTGGGATGGACTCTTTGGCTTTGCTTTTCTTCTCCTCATTGGATTTTTCATGTTCAAAGTTGCAGAAGCCAGATTACAAGCTCATTTTGGTTCAACTTCAGCAACTGTGCATTGCATTGCCATGTAATGTGATGCAATGCTATCTTTCTAGCTCTCCCTTTTTACTTCCTTTTGGATAAACAGACATATTAGGCAAGCATTTTGGAGCTTTCACCTAAATAACTACAGGTGGTGAGATAAGCTGCACAATATAATTGACCTTTCAGTATATTGTTGCACACACACCATCTATTTAGCAAATGCCCTTGTTATCAACAGCAGCCTTTTAAACTCACCTGAGCTAACAGGTATGTGCGCTGGTTACTCTGCTGCGCTTAAAATTTCTTTTTTGGTTTGCTACAATGCCTTTTCTGAAACGTTGTCTCCTTCTGCTGGAACACTGACTTCTTTCATTTAATGCCTGCAGACTATAAAAGAGAACCCAACCCAAAAAGTTTGGTTGATTAGTCTGTGGCATTCTGTTAAACTGTTGCTTATGGCGGTCTCTGTGAGCTTCTCAGCGACATTCAGCCAGCCAGGTATCCTGCCTGCAGTAGATGGAATGTGGCAATGGAACGCTGGCTGCGCGTGTCATAATAGGCTCTGAGCCTTTATATACCTGTGCACAGCAGCAGCCACCTTCAGTCTGCTGCTGGACAGCCAGCAGCAGCAGCAGCAGGAGAGGTATGTAATCAGGAGCCCTCCTGCTAAGGGTAGACAGCTGCTCGTTCCACCCCACCCCCCGCCTTAATTGGTTCTCCTCCCTTCCAACGGTGTTGAGGCGGGTGGGAACAGCAGGGGGTGAAGGTGCTGTGTTTAAAGAGGTGGAGTTATGCAGATCTAAAACGCGTGGATTGCAGCAGCAGCAAGCCGAAAAGTGCAGGCATGTAAGGGATCTAGAGGTTGACAACATGTCTTCTTAACGGGAGTCCAGGAGCTCATCTCCACAAATGGACTTTTCAGGATCCTTGGGTGGCTCCGTAGTTTGAAACCAATTCTGGTTATCGCTTCTCGGCCTTTTGGCTAAGATCAAGTGTAGTATCTGTTCTTATCACGATCTACACTTGACGAGAGCGATCGAACTCGGAAGGAGAAGAGCTTCGGAGCCCAGCTGACATCGGAGAAGGAAGGCGGATATCGGTGGGAGGAAGAAGCTCTAAAGAATCCAGAAGAAGACGAAGACTCGGAGAAGAATCGGGCTGTCCTGTGGAATCTTCGAGGAAGAAAATCATCGAGACAAAGACCTTTCGGGGAATTTGTCCAGAACACGACGGGAGAAGAATCTGCATAGCTCCACCCATTCCGGGAAGAGTTCCAGATCCAGCTCCAAGAAGTAACTGCAGGAGGAAAGCCATGGCAAGCGCTGCGAGGAAGGCCGAAAAGAAGAGCCTGGAGCAGGGGACAGCCAGGAGGGCCCAGCCAGGAGCCGATTCTGACCCCAAGGACTCTGCCTCCACGACTGGCCAGCAGAAGGGACCCCAGAAGCCCCGCCACGAAGCTCCAGCCCTGGAGCCATGGATGCGGCAGACGGTGGCCCTGAAGCTGAAGGAAGTGGATGGGAGGGTGCCGGATATGTCCTCGGACGTGTTCTGCCAGAAGATGCTGCTGGATCGAGGCTTCTCCAGGTCGGACACCCTCAGCATCCAGACCTTCTTGACGGGGATCTTCTTCGTCACCTTCGCCACTGTGAACACCTGCAGGAGGTTCTGGGAAATGGTAAGCGCAAAAGGACCGGATAATTCTTTCTCTGCCTTTACAGGTAGCTGCCCTATCCAGAGGGACGAAAGGAGGATCACGGTCTCCATGCGCAACCCGCACACCCCAGGCCAAGACATCTGTACCTTCCTGAGACGCTTCTGTTTGGTTGTGAAGGAACCCTCTCACATCCTGAATGGACTCGGCTTCTGGACAGGTAAGTGGTCGGTGACCGTTAGACTTCACAGGGACCTGGCGTACTCAGACGGACTTCGGCACCTGCCCCCGACATTCTCCCTGGGCAACTCCTACGGCCTCATCTATTACCCGGACATGCCGCGGAACTGCAGGAGATGCGGCAAGAACGGCCACGAGATGAAGGACTGCAAGGAGGATGCCTGCAGGATTTGTCGAGTGACGGGACACAGCTCGAAGGACTGCCCGAAGAAGACATCCTGCAACCTGTGTGGGCTGGCGGCTCATCTGTACAAGGATTGCCCCAAGCGTGAGAGATCCTGGGCATCGGTGGTTGCGACGACCCCAGCTACGGAGGACAAGGCCCCGACGACCAGGCCTGTGAAGGTCAAGGACGCGACGACCAAGGCCCCAGCGGCCAAGGCCGAGACGACCAAGGCCAAAGCGGTCAAGGAGTCGGTGGCCAAAGCCCCAGCGACGGTCCCAGCAGCTCCGAAGCAGAAGAAAAAGTCAAAGGAGGGTAAGAGTTCTGTCACCCCTCTCTCGATCCCTCCCCCTGCCACCCCCGTCCAATTCCCCCCCACCCCGGCCACCCCTGCTGAGGATTCCACTTCCTCTTCCTCCTTTCCCTACTCCTCAGCAGGTGTCCTTTCCCCTGCCCCGGCAGCCACTCTCCCTCCCCAGACCATGGTAGCGGTGGAATTAACCTTTCCTCCACCCGCCGCTATCTATTCCGAGGAGGATTTTCCCCTTCTTGTCTCCCCAGTTCCAACCCGGGGAAAGAGGAAGGTGGAGGACAACCCTGCTACTGAATCCTCCAAAAAGAAGATTCTGGATTTCGTAGGCGAAAAGGAGGATACCCTCCCTGAGCCAGAAGAGATGGAGCACATGGTTGAGACCCTGGTGGCCGAGCCAGAAGAGGAGGAACTGGTGGTCGCCGAGATCGAGGCCGCGCTGCTTGACCAGATGGAGGAAGAGGGCCTGCTGGTGATCCCGTCACCAGCAGTCAACACCGACGAAGGACCACCCGACCGGAGTGGTAACTAAGGTGTATTGCCTGCGCTAACTTTTTCTTTTTTCCCTACATGATGGCTAATATTAACTTATTTTCCATTAATGTCAGGAGCATCAAGGACAAGTTCAGACGTCAGACTATTTATGCCTTCCTTACTTCCCAGTTGTGTGATGTTTATATGTTGCAGGAATGTTCCCTTCCCTCCTCTAGGTCCTTCAAACATCTGGCCAGGGAGTGGTCCCACGGTCCATCCTACTGGTCCGGTGGGGGTGACTGCAAGTCTGCGGGGGTCGCAATTCTGATCAGGGGGGGCGCATTCACGCTTGAGTCCGTCCAGGAGCTCATCTGCGGCAGGGCTCTTGTTGTAGATGGCAACTGGGCGGGAGAACCTGTCAGGTTCATCAACGTGTATGCGTCCCCACTGAAGAATGAGCGTTTGGAGCTTTTCCAGACCCTGCGGCTTCAGCTTGCCACCACCAGGACCTTAGTGATGGCTGGGGATTTCAACTGCCCCATCGAGGAGGATGGTCGTAGTTCTGGCACATCTGCCAAGTTGGACATCACGTCCAAGCTGCTCATCGAGATGGTAACCGAGGCCTCTCTTCAGGACGTGGTGGGCTCCATGGGGAGAGGCTCCACGAACTATTCGTGGAGCCGACCCGATGGCTCACTCCGCTCCAGGATTGACTTTGTGTTCACCTCTCGGGCAGTCAGGCAGAGTAGGCACTCGATGGTCTCCTGCTTCTTCTCCGACCACAGAGCCATTCACTTACAAGGTGTCCTCGGCGACGGTTTTCCGTCCGGCCCCGGCTCCTGGAAGCTGAATTGTGCTCTGCTGGCTCAGGATGAAGTCGTGGAGGAGCTGAGAGCAGCCTACGCAATGTGGCAGTCCTACAAGGGTAGCTTCCAAACAGTCTCTGATTGGTGGGAATATGTTAAACTTGAGTTTCGCTGTTTCTTTCAGGCCAAGGGTCGACAACAGGCGTGTGAGAAGAGGAGGGACTTCAGAGGGCTGCAGCGCGAGCTGCGGTCGCTGCAGGACCTTCTTCACTGCGGCTGGGACGTGAGGGAGGAGCTGGAGGAGACCAAGAAGAGCCTGAAAAGGCACTTTGAGGAGGAGTCCAAGCGAATCGTCTTCCGTTCCAAAGTGGAGAATCTGGAGAAGGGTGAGAAATGTAATTCATTCTTTTTCAGGAAACTTCATGCCGGTCACACGCCCCTGAACGAGCTGCGAGACGAGAGCGGAAACATGCGACGTGGGAAGGAGGACGTGATGAGGGTCGTCAGCGACTTCTACAGCGAACTCTACTCCCACAAGACTACCGACCCCGACGCTGCTGATAAGTTCCTGTCAGGTATCACTAACCATCTTGATCCTGCAGGCACGGCAGCCTTGGACAAACCTCTGATGGTGGGCGAATTGCTCTCTGCCGCTAAATCCTTTAGGACCGGCAGGACCCCGGGCAGTGATGGTCTTCCAGCGGAGCTCTATGTAGCGCTGGGAGACCTCATCTGTCCGGACCTGTTGGACCTGTACGAGGAGATGGTGGTGGAGGGTAGAATGCCTCCATCTTTGAGGGAAGGAATGGTCACGATCCTGTACAAGCGGAAGGGAGAGAGGTGCGACCTGAGGAATTGGCGTCCCATCACTCTGCTCAACGTGGACTACAAGATCCTGGCCAAGACGATGGCGACACGACTTAAGACGGTCATCGGACGGATCATCCACCCGGACCAGACCTGCGGCATCCCTGGACGTCGCATCGCAGACAGCCTCGCTCTCGTGCGGGACACGGTCGAGTACATCAAGGTCCGCCGCGCACACGCGGCCCTGGTCTCCTTGGATCAGGAGAAGGCCTTCGACCGGGTTTCCCACGAGTTCATGGGCCGAGCTCTGCACCGGTTAGGTTTGGGTAACATGTTTTGTTCGTATGTCCGTCTGATGTATTTTGATATCCACAGCTCGGTGTTGGTGAACGGCTGGAAGACTGACCCCTTCCCTGTCCTCTCTGGGGTCAGACAAGGCTGCCCTCTATCACCTCTTCTTTTTGTTTGTGTTATAGAACTCTTCGCAGAGGCTATCCGGCAGAATGGAGAGATCAGAGGGATCACCGCACCGGGTCCGGGACGACACGAGGTCAAGTGCTCGCTCTACATGGACGACGTCACCGTCTTCTGCGCTGATCGTGGTTCAGTCGACGCCCTCGTCCAGACGTGTGAGAGGTTCGGCCGGGCTTCAGGGGCCAAAGTCAACTGCAGGAAGTCGGAAGCCATGCTCTTCGGGGATTGGCAGCCGGCCTCCTCCGCCCCCTTCCCCTTCAACATTCAACCGGATTTCCTCAAGGTGCTGGGAGTCTGATTTGGGAAGGAAGGAGCGGCCCTCAAGTCCTGGCAAGAACGCTTGGCCAAGGTGAAGCAACGGATCGGACTCTGGAGCCTCAGACACCTCACTTGTGAGGGTAAGGCACTCGTCCTGCGTAATGAGGTCCTGCCCGTCTTGCAGTACACGGCGCAGGCCTGGCCCCCACACGTCACTGTGTGCAGGGCCATTACCAGGACAGTGTTTCACTTTGTCTGGGGATCCAAGATGGACAGAGTCAGGCGGGCCGTCATGTACAAGGAGCCTCGCAAGGGTGGGAAGGGCGTTCCAGAAATCCCCACCCTCCTGCGATCCTCTTTTGTGTGTGATTGTGTCCGCCGGACTTTGCAAGTCAAGAATGGCTCCGCGGGCAGGTCCATGTCTCGCTTCTTCCTGCTTCCTCTTTGGAGGCGACTCGGCTGGGACAAGTGGGACAGCTCCTTCCCCTACAACTGGACGACGCCATGGTTCTACGGAGACGTCGTTCGATTTGTGGGGGAGCATCAACTGGAGGGACTCAAGCCCGACTTGTGGAAGCCCAAAACTATCCACAAGCTAATCAGAGCCAAGGATGACGTGGAGAACATCACAGGACTTCACCAGGACACGCTGGAGACTGTGTGGACAAATGTGTCGTCTGACAGGCTGACCAACGGGCACAAGGACTTGTCGTGGATGGCGATTCAGGGCGGACTGCCCGTCCGGTCATTCATGCATGCCCGGAACCTGTGCAAGACCCGGTACTGCCCAAGGTGCCCCTTCGTGGAGGAAACATCTTTGCACACTTTTTGGGACTGCGGATTTGCACAGCGCCTATTGACTGCACTTGAGGACGACCTGAGGAACTCTGTCCCCAGGGCGAGCCTATCGCACCATTCTGTGCTTTACGGACTCTTCCCTGGGGTTCATACCGTCGGAGCCATCCAGGAGGCTTGGCGCCTTATGAACTGCTTCAAGGATGCCGTTTGGGTCGCCAGGAACCGGCTCATCTTGAGGAGGGAGAGGATGTCCATCCAGGACTGCCGCAGGCTGATCCACAGCCTGCTCAGAGACTATTCCATCATGGACGGTCCGGAGGACGAGGATGAGGACTAAACCCCTCCTCCCCCTCTCCCCTTATGTGTCTTGTCTTTCAATAAAGCTTCGGGCCTGTGATTTCCCCCCCCCCCATCCCCTTTTTCCCAATCCCCATCCCTTATCACAGTTCGTCGTACTGTATTGATTGACATGCTTTTTCTTTCAGATTGAGTGTTTTGTGTAGCATAGGGGTGTGATGTGTCTAGTTAGTGCGTCGTATCCTCATGCTATGTAAATATGATGTAGAATTCTGTGTGTACTGGGCTGCGGCACTGTACACTGTCTGTTAACTTATTTTTTGTGCTAATAAAAGATATATTCAATCAAAAAATCTGTTCTTATCAGTTTAATATCTGATACGTCCCCTATCTGGGGACCATATATTAAATGGATTTTTAGAACAGGGAGATGGAAAAAGAGCTTGCTCTGTCCACTCCACGCATTGACCTGGTATTGCAGTATCTCCAGGACCGGTGCACCCCTTCTTTAATGCAGTTTCTAAAATCAGAAAGAATTGAATTCAATGTTTTTTGTTCATTTTGCTTGTTTGTCGGATTTTGGGATGGACTCTTTGGCTTTGCTTTTCTTCTCCTCATTGGATTTTTCATGTTCAAAGTTGCAGAAGCCAGATTACAAGCTCATTTTGGTTCAACTTCAGCAACTGTGCATTGCATTGCCATGTAATGTGATGCAATGCTATCTTTCTAGCTCTCCCTTTTTACTTCCTTTTGGATAAACAGACATATTAGGCAAGCATTTTGGAGCTTTCACCTAAATAACTACAGGTGGTGAGATAAGCTGCACAATATAATTGACCTTTCAGTATATTGTTGCACACACACCATCTATTTAGCAAATGCCCTTGTTATCAACAGCAGCCTTTTAAACTCACCTGAGCTAACAGGTATGTGCGCTGGTTACTCTGCTGCGCTTAAAATTTCTTTTTTGGTTTGCTACAATGCCTTTTCTGAAACGTTGTCTCCTTCTGCTGGAACACTGACTTCTTTCATTTAATGCCTGCAGACTATAAAAGAGAACCCAACCCAAAAAGTTTGGTTGATTAGTCTGTGGCATTCTGTTAAACTGTTGCTTATGGCGGTCTCTGTGAGCTTCTCAGCGACATTCAGCCAGCCAGGTATCCTGCCTGCAGTAGATGGAATGTGGCAATGGAACGCTGGCTGCGCGTGTCATAATAGGCTCTGAGCCTTTATATACCTGTGCACAGCAGCAGCCACCTTCAGTCTGCTGCTGGACAGCCAGCAGCAGCAGCAGCAGGAGAGGTATGTAATCAGGAGCCCTCCTGCTAAGGGTAGACAGCTGCTCGTTCCACCCCACCCCCCGCCTTAATTGGTTCTCCTCCCTTCCAACGGTGTTGAGGCGGGTGGAAACAGCAGGGGGTGAAGGTGCTGTGTTTAAAGAGGTGGAGTTATGCAGATCTAAGACGCGTGGATTGCAGCAGCAGCAAGCCGAAAAGTGCAGGCATGTAAGGGATCTAGAGGTTGACAACATGTCTTCTTAACGGGAGTCCAGGAGCTCATCTCCACAAATGGACTTTTCAGGATCCTTGGGTGGCTCCGTAGTTTGAAACCAATTCTGGTTATCGCTTCTCGGCCTTTTGGCAAGATCAGTGGTGGTTTTCTGCTGCTGGTGTTGTTTGGAGGGCAGTTGTGACTGGGGTTCCCCCTTGTGGGGCCCTAGTGTGCGATTGAGCGGCGATTGTGTTTATCTGCTGTAAAAATGGTGGAGAAAACACGTGGATTAGAGGACTCGGTCCGTCTGAAGGTGGCTGCAGGTCATGAAGGAGAAATCGGTTTGGACCAAGTTTGCGTTGATGTCTTGAAGAACATTAATGGCTTGAAGGTAACGGATGTATTGGCACTGCAGGATTTTCAGAAACAAGGAATTTATGATATCACTTTTGTTTCTTTGAGTATTTGCCAGAGAGTCTACATGGAGTTGGTACGAATGAAGGAAGAAAAGGAATTGAAATGCCTAGAGTTTATTGCACTGGAACCTCTGTTCCAGCAGACATATAAGTATTTGGTTGTGCACATGTATAACCCTAAAGTTCCGGATGAGACTGTTTCCAATTTTTTAGCTCGGTATTGTAGTGAGGTTAAATTTTTGGGAAGAATGAAGAACAAATACAATTATCTAAATGGCAAGAGGAGATATGTTGTAAAACTGAGACCGGATGATAGAGCTATTGGGGGTGCCAAGAGCATTCCTGCACAGTTTTCTATCGGAGGAGAAAGGGGATTTTGTTTTTATAATGGACAGATGGAATATTGTAGGAAGTGTCATGAGTTTGGACATGTTCAGAAAGATTGTCCAGTGCAAGGTGATGTTTGTAGAGGTTGTGGGAAATCTGGGCATGTTGCAAGTGGTTGCCCAATGAATAAGGTGTGTGATTTGTGTGGACATGCAGATCACCTTGCAAGGAAATGTAGATTGTGGGCTCAGATTCCTAGGTCACAGGTGGACGCTGAAGAGAGGCAGAAGAAGACTCGGCAGGAAAGTGGGGAGGAGGGCGAAGGCTCAGACTCAGAGGGGGAAAGCCAAAAACAAGATGGTGGTAGGGGAAGAGACCATGCGGTGCCCAAAATGGAGGAAAAGGGGCGGAGCCAGAAGAAAGTTGGTTTGAGGGAGGGGCTGGAAGTAATAAACAAAGTAGCTGATGTGCATGGCCCGGGTGATGGGATGGATTTGTCTAATATGGCGGAGTCAGTGAATCCTGTTTTGGGAAGAGATGGGGGTGAGGAAATGGAGGTTTTGGAGGAGGAGGATTCTGATTCGGATGGAACTATAACCCCTCAGCAGCGTGATAGGGTTAACAGTGATTGGAGTGAAAATGAGGAGGAAGATGATGGCAAGGAGGAGAGTTATGCCTCCGTGATTAAAAGAAGTAAGGTGGAGGGGTGTTGGTCTGGGGGGCAGGAAGATCCAGTCTCCCTAAGACCAGGTTATTCTAACAGGGACTCGAGTTCTGAGTCGCCTGATATACGTAGAAAAGTGGGTGGCAGGAGTGGGTTTTCTCCTGGTTCATGATGGATCGGGTATGGTGGAGATTTTTTCCTGTTGTTATGATGGCGTTGTGTGTTGCTTCTCTGAATGTACGAGGGATTGGTTCTGCTTGTAGGAGAGCAGGGATACTGGAGTACATTGAGAGTGTGAATGCAGATATTGTCTGTCTGCAGGAATGTGTAATTAAATCTGCCCCGCATGAGAGTGAGTGGAATAAGGGGCAATCTTTTTGGTCCCCATGCTCAGAAAACAGGAATGAAGGGGTGGGCATTTTACTGTGTAATTCCAGTCTAAAGGTTTTAGAGTTTAAAGTAATCATACCTGGGAGATGTTTGTTTTTATTAGTGGATTTTTTAGGTCAGCGGGTACGGGTTTTTAATGTTTATGCCCCTGCTGATAAACAAGCAAGAGTTGGGTTTTTCGAGTCTCTAAAGTTGTTTTTACCAGGCAGAGACTTCACTATAGTGGCTGGAGATTTTAATTGTGTCAGATCCGCAAAAGATCGTAAGAGCTCTACGGAAGGTAGGACTGATGTTACGTCTAATATTTTAAATCAGATTGTGCAGGATTTACGCTACACGGATGCTGGTCTGATGGTTGGGCCAAGTGATAAGTTCACATACATATCAGATAGTGGACGTAGTGTTTCCCGAATTGACTATGTTTTTATGTCTGAAGGGATTAAGGTGGCCAAGTGCAACCACGTGATGACGACTTTTTCTGACCACAAGATGATAGTGGTAGATCTGTGTATAGCTGAGTCCCTGGCTTTTGGAAAGGGACTCTGGAAGCTGAACGTAAGCCTGCTGGAAGAGGAGAGTGTTAAGGTTGGTTTTAATAAAGTGTTTTTGTCTTGTGTGTCTGAACAGCACCTTTTTAAAGATTTGCTAGAGTGGTGGGACTGGGCTAAGGAGAAATTTGCATGTTATTTTAAAGGGGTGTGTTTTAGGAGAGCGAAAGCCAAAAGGGATCATGATGCTGCTGTTATTTCAAAATTGAAAGTACTCCATAAGTTTAAGAGAGCGGGGATGGAGGTGGATAAAGAGATTGCAGATTTGAAGGACGAACTGAAGAAGATACTTATTGAAAAAGGGAAGACTATTATGTTTAAGGCAAAAATAAAGCACATGGAGGAAAATGAGCAATGTTCGAGATACTTTTTTAAAAAATGTTTTAAACCTAAAGGGGTTTTTAAGTCTGTTTTTTCTCCTGCAGGGGAGGTATCTGGGGATGAGATGATTGGCAGTATTCTTTCCTTTTATGAAACACTCTTCTCTAACGATAGTAGAGCCAGTGATGCGGAAATTAATGATTATTGCAAAGTATTAACTAATAATATTCCTGAGGAGAAAATTGGGTTTTTAAGTGAGGAGGTTGGGAAAGATGAAATTAGACGGGCAGTGGATGGCTTGGCGAAAGGCAAGACGCCAGGCTGTGATGGTCTTCCTGCTGAATTTTATGTTAGATTTTGGGATATTATAGGTGTGGAGTTTTCCCGGGTGGTGCAATATGGTTTTACTCATGGGATTTTATCGGTTTCTATGCGTAGGGGGATTGTTACGCTGATTCATAAGAAAGGGGACATGAGGGATATTAAAAATTGGAGGCCCATAACATTGTTAAACAGTGATTACAAAATTATTTCTAAAATTGTGGCTGGTAGACTGGCAGATGTGATAGGTGATATGGTGGGGGAGTATCAGGCATGTGCAGTGCCTGGTAGGAAAATTTCAGATAATTTGCTGCTTCTAAGAGACTTAATTTATCAGGCTAATTTGAATAAGAATGCTCTTTTGTTACAGTCGGTGGACCTGGAGAAAGCCTTTGATAAAATATCACATAGATTTTTGTTCTCTGCTTTAAGTCACCTTGGTGTTCCGGATAAATTATTGATGGTCATTAAGAGTTTTTATTGTGGGGTCAGTAGCCAGATTTTAGTTAATGGGCATGTGAGTTCCAGTTTTAATATTTTATCGGGAGTTAGGCAGGGTTGTCCCCTGTCACCAATTCTTTTTATCTGTGTGGTGGAGGCCCTTTTAAAAAGTGTGCAAGTTGACAAGTGTGTGGCTGGTGTTTTTATTCCTGGGGGATCCGGGGGTCCAGTCAAGTCTTTAAGTTATATGGATGATATTGTTTTTACTTGTGGTTCACAGGCGGATCTCAATAGAGTGAATTTGCACGTAAGGATTTTTTGTTGTGTGGCTGGTATGGCGGTGAATTGGGGAAAGTGCCAGCTTTGTAACTTTGGGAGGCAGGTTGAGGTTAACGTGGCAGGAGTGGAGAGTAGGGAGGAAATTGAGGTTCTTGGTGTCATCTTTGAGAAGGAACTGAAAGGGAAAAGCAGCCTGAAGATTCTAGAAGACAAAATGGATCAGAAGTTGAACTTTTGGAAACTAAGGAACCTGTCGCTGAGAGGGAAAGTGCTGGTAATCAAGTCTGTGATTCTCCCGCTTCTGCTGTACACTGCTTTGATTTTCCCACCTGCTGTGCTTTGGACAAAGAGAGTGACAAGGAAACTGTTTGTGTTTTTTTGGGGATCCAAAATGGAGAAACTAAGAAGAGGAATGGTTATGTGTTCTGTGGAAAATGGGGGTTGTGATTTTCCTAACATTGACTTATTTTTAAGAATGCATTATTTTTTGAACATTTATAAATTATCCCAGTGCAATAACAGGACTGCGGACATGTGCAAATATTTAGCAGGACGGCTTTTCCAGAAATGGAGCTGGTGTGAGAAGGATTTAAGAAAACCAGTTTCGTTTGTGATACCGTTTTTTTATGTGGTGCTTAGGTCCTTCTATGATCAAAATGGGATAAGCTCCATGGTTAGACCGGACAAAAAACTGATTGTCTCAGGTATTAAGAAGAAGGAGATGTTATGTGATGTGCCGTTTTGTAATAATGCACAGTCTGGACAGGTGTGGAAGCTTTTTTTCATGCGTGGAATCAGCAACAGACAGAAGGATGTAACCTGGATGGCGTTGCATGGATGCTTGCCAACAAGGGCTTTTTTGAATGACCGGGGGATAAAGGTTCAAGAACTATGTCCTAGGGAAGGTTGCAATAAGGTGGAAACAATACAGCATATTTTTTGGGACTGTTTTTTTGCTAAAAAAGTTTTTACCTTGTTGTCACGTATGTTTGTTGCTTTAGTTGGTTTTCATTGTTTCGATTTTGAAAGGATTTTAATAGGTCAAGATTTTAAGTACTCGCAAAGGAAGCGGGCAAGCTGGATTATTTTTGTCATATATAAAGAGGTTTTATGGGACGTTCGGAATTTGGTGATTTTTAAAAAGATTGTTTTTTCCCCCATGGAATGCAGAAAGATTTTTCTTGCTAGACTGTTTTATGCCTATTTATTGGATAAAAAGAAGTATGGTGAGACAGCAGCAGAAGCACTCTGGAACTTTTCACATTGGACTTCTTACAGTAAGTAACAGTTAATTGCAGGGTTGTGTTTTTTGGGATTTTGTTTTTGTTTTTCCGAATGATGATTTGAGAACCCATTATGTGAATATGCGCTATGATGCATAAATTAATGTGGGTCTTAATCTGAGGAAAAAAAAAAAAAAAAATCTGTTCTTATCAGTTTAATATCTGATACGTCCCCTATCTGGGGACCATATATTAAATGGATTCTTAGAACAGGGAGATGGAAAAAGAGCTTGCTCTGTCCACTCCACGCATTGACCTGGTATTGCAGTATCTCCAGGACCGGTGCACCCCTTCTTTAATGCAGTTTCTAAAATCAGAAAGTATTGAATTCAATGTTTTTTGTTCATTTTGCTTGTTTGTCGGATTTTGGGATGGACTCTTTGGCTTTGCTTTTCTTCTCCTCATTGGATTTTTCATGTTCAAAGTTGCAGAAGCCAGATGACAAGCTCATTTTGGTTCAACTTCAGCAACTGTGCATTGCATTGCCATGTAATGTAACGCAATGCTATCTTTCTAGCTCTCCCTCTTTACTTCCTTTTGGATAAACAGACATATTAGGCAAGCATTTTGGAGCTTTCACCTAAATAACTACAGGTGGTGAGATAAGCTGCACAATATAATTGACCTTTCAGTATATTGTTGCACACACACCATCTATTTAGCAAATGCCCTTGATATCAACAGCAGCCTTTTAAACTCACCTGAGCTAACAGGTATGTGCGCTGGTTACTCTGCTGCGCTTAAAATTTCTTTTTTGGTTTGCTACAATGCCTTTTCTGAAACGTTGTCTCCCTCTGCTGGAACACTGACTTCTTTCAATTAATGCCTGCAGACTATAAAAGAGAACCCAACCCAAAAAGTTTGGTTGATTAGTCTGTGGCATTCTGTTAAACTGTTGCTTATGGCGGTCTCTGTGAGCTTCTCAGTGACATTCAGCCAGCCAGGTATCCTGCCTGCAGTAAATGGAATGTGGCAATGGAACGCTGGCTGCGCGTGTCATAATAGGCTCTGAGCCTTTATATACCTGCGCACAGCAGCAGCCACCTTCAGTCTGCTGCTGGACAGCCAGCAGCAGCAGGAGAGGTAAGTAATCAGCAGCCCTCCTGCTAAGGGTAGACAGCTGCTCGTTCCACCCCACCCCCCGCCTTAATTGGTTCTCCTCCCTTCCAACGGTGTTGAGGCGGGTGGGAACAGCAGGGGGTGAGGGTGCTGTGTTTAAAGAGGTGGAGTTATGCAGATCTAAAACGCGTGGATTGCAGCAGCAGCAAGCCGAAAAGTGCAGGCATGTAAGGGATCTAGAGGTTGACAACATGTCTTCTTAACGGGAGTCCAGGAGCTCATCTCCACAAATGGACTCTTCAGGATCCTTGGGTGGCTCCGTAGTTCGAAACCAATTCTGGTTATCGCTTCTCGGCCTTTTGGCTAAGATCAAGTGTAGTATCTGTTCTTTTAAGAACACAAGAGCTACGATCTACACTTGACGAGAGCGATCGAACTCGGAAGGAGAAGAGCTTCGGAGCCCAGCTGACATCGGAGAAGGAAGGCGGATATCGGTGGGAGGAAGAAGCTCTAAAGAATCCAGAAGAAGACGAAGACTCGGAGAAGAATCGGGCTGTCCTGTGGAATCTTCGAGGAAGAAAATCATCGAGACAAAGACCTTTCGGGGAATTTGTCCAGAACACGACGGGAGAAGAATCTGCATAGCTCCACCCATTCCGGGAAGAGTTCCAGATCCAGCTCCAAGAAGTAACTGCAGGAGGAAAGCCATGGCAAGCGCTGCGAGGAAGGCCGAAAAGAAGAGCCTGGAGCAGGGGACAGCCAGGAGGGCCCAGCCAGGAGCCGATTCTGACCCCAAGGACTCTGCCTCCACGACTGGCCAGCAGAAGGGACCCCAGAAGCCCCGCCACGAAGCTCCAGCCCTGGAGCCATGGATGCGGCAGACGGTGGCCCTGAAGCTGAAGGAAGTGGATGGGAGGGTGCCGGACATGTCCTCGGACGTGTTCTGCCAGAAGATGCTGCTGGATCGAGGCTTCTCCAGGTCGGACACCCTCAGCATCCAGACCTTCTTGACGGGGATCTTCTTCGTCACCTTCGCCACTGTGAACACCTGCAGGAGGTTCTGGGAAATGGTAAGCGCAAAAGGACCGGATAATTCTTTCTCTGCCTTTACAGGTAGCTGCCCTATCCAGAGGGACGAAAGGAGGATCACGGTCTCCATGCGCAACCCGCACACCCCAGGCCAAGACATCTGTACCTTCCTGAGACGCTTCTGTTTGGTTGTGAAGGAACCCTCTCACATCCTGAATGGACTCGGCTTCTGGACAGGTAAGTGGTCGGTGACCGTTAGACTTCACAGGGACCTGGCGTACTCAGACGGACTTCGGCACCTGCCCCCGACATTCTCCCTGGGCAACTCCTACGGCCTCATCTATTACCCGGACATGCCGCGGAACTGCAGGAGATGCGGCAAGAACGGCCACGAGATGAAGGACTGCAAGGAGGATGCCTGCAGGATTTGTCGAGTGACGGGACACAGCTCGAAGGACTGCCCTAAGAAGACATCCTGCAACCTGTGTGGGCTGGCGGCTCATCTGTACAAGGATTGCCCCAAGCGTGAGAGATCCTGGGCATCGGTGGTTGCGACGACCCCAGCTACGGAGGACAAGGCCCCGACGACCAGGCCTGTGAAGGTCAAGGACGCGACGACCAAGGCCCCAGCGGCCAAGGCCGAGACGACCAAGGCCAAAGCGGTCAAGGAGTCGGTGGCCAAAGCCCCAGCGACGGTCCCAGCAGCTCCGAAGCAGAAGAAAAAGTCAAAGGAGGGTAAGAGTTCTGTCACCCCTCTCTCGATCCCTCCCCCTGCCACCCCCGTCCAATTCCCCCCCACCCCGGCCACCCCTGCTGAGGATTCCACTTCCTCTTCCTCCTTCCCCTACTCCTCAGCAGGTGTCCTTTCCCCTGCCCCGGCAGCCACTCTCCCTCCCCAGACCATGGTAGCGGTGGAATTAACCTTTCCTCCACCCGCCGCTATCTATTCCGAGGAGGATTTTCCCCTTCTTGTCTCCCCAGTTCCAACCTGGGGAAAGAGGAAGGTGGAGGACAGCCCTGCTACTGAATCCTCCAAAAACAAGATTCTGGATTTCGTAGGCGAAAAGGAGGATACCCTCCCTGAGCCAGAAAAGATGGAGCACATGGTTGAGACCCTGGTGGCCGAGCCAGAAGAGGAGGAACTGGTGGTCGCCGAGATCGAGGCCGCGCTGCTTGACCAGATGGAGGAAGAGGGCCTGCTGGTGATCCCGTCACCAGCAGTCAACACCGACGAGGGACCACCCGACCGGAGTGGTAACTAAGGTGTATTGCCTGCGCTAACTTTTTCTTTTTTCCCTACATGATGGCTAATATTAACTTATTTTCCATTAATGTCAGGAGCATCAAGGACAAGTTCAGACGTCAGACTATTTATGCCTTCCTTACTTCCCAGTTGTGTGATGTTTATATGTTGCAGGAATGTTCCCTTCCCTCCTCTAGGTCCTTCAAACATCTGGCCAGGAAGTGGTCCCACGGTCCATCCTACTGGTCCGGTGGGGGTGACTGCAAGTCTGCGGGGGTCGCAATTCTGATCAGGGGGGGCGCATTCACGCTTGAGTCCGTCCAGGAGCTCATCTGCGGCAGGCTCTTGTTGTAGATGGCAACTGGGCGGGAGAACCTGTCAGGTTCATCAACGTGTATGCGTCCCCACTGAAGAATGAGCGTTTGGAGCTTTTCCAGACCCTGCGGCTTCAGCTTGCCACCACCAGGACCTTAGTGATGGCCGGGGATTTCAACTGCCCCATCGAGGAGGATGGTCGTAGTTCTGGCACATCTGCCAAGTTGGACATCACGTCCAAGCTGCTCATCGAGATGGTAACCGAGGCCTCTCTTCAGGACGTGGTGGGCTCCATGGGGAGAGGCTCCACGAACTATTCGTGGAGCCGACCCGATGGCTCACTCCGCTCCAGGATTGACTTTGTGTTCACCTCTCGGGCAGTCAGGCAGAGTAGGCACTCGATGGTCTCCTGCTTCTTCTCCGACCACAGAGCCATTCACTTACAAGGTGTCCTCGGCGACGGTTTTCCGTCCGGCCCCGGCTCCTGGAAGCTGAATTGTGCTCTGCTGGCTCAGGATGAAGTCATGGAGGAGCTGAGAGCAGCCTACGCAATGTGGCAGTCCTACAAGGGTAGCTTCCAAACAGTCTCTGATTGGTGGGAATATGTTAAACTTGAGTTTCGCTGTTTCTTTCAGGCCAAGGGTCGACAACAGGCATGTGAGAAGAGGAGGGACTTCAGAGGGCTGCAGCGCGAGCTGCGGTCGCTGCAGGACCTTCTTCACTGCGGCTGGGACGTGAGGGAGGAGCTGGAGGAGACCAAGAAGAGCCTGAAAAGGCACTTTGAGGAGGAGTCCAAGCGAATCGTCTTCCGTTCCAAAGTGGAGAATCTGGAGAAGGGTGAGAAATGTAACTCATTCTTTTTCAGGAAACTTCATGCCGGTCACACGCCCCTGAACGAGCTGCGAGACGAGAGCGGAAACATGCGACGTGGGAAGGAGGACGTGATGAGGGTCGTCAGCGACTTCTACAGCGAACTCTACTCCCACAAGACTACCGACCCCGACGCTGCTAAGTTCCTGTCAGGTATCACTAACCATCTTGATCCTGCAGGCACGGCAGCCTTGGACAAACCTCTGATGGTGGGCGAATTGCTCTCTGCCGCTAAATCCTTTAGGACCGGCAGGACCCCGGGCAGTGATGGTCTTCCAGCGGAGCTCTATGTAGCGCTGGGAGACCTCATCTGTCCGGACCTGTTGGACCTGTACGAGGAGATGGTGGTGGAGGGTAGAATGCCTCCATCTTTGAGGGAAGGAATGGTCACGATCCTGTACAAGCGGAAGGGAGAGAGGTGCGACCTGAGGAATTGGCGTCCCATCACTCTGCTCAACGTGGACTACAAGATCCTGGCCAAGACGATGGCGACACGACTTAAGACGGTCATCGGACGGATCATCCACCCGGACCAGACCTGCGGCATCCCTGGACGTCGCATCGCAGACAGCCTCGCTCTCGTGCGGGACACGGTCGAGTACATCAAGGTCCGCCGCGCACACGCGGCCCTGGTCTCCTTGGATCAGGAGAAGGCCTTCGACCGGGTTTCCCACGAGTTCATGGGCCGAGCTCTGCACCGGTTAGGTTTGGGTAACATGTTTTGTTCGTATGTCCGTCTGATGTATTTTGATATCCACAGCTCGGTGTTGGTGAACGGCTGGAAGACTGACCCCTTCCCTGTCCTCTCTGGGGTCAGACAAGGCTGCCCTCTATCACCTCTTCTTTTTGTTTGTGTTATAGAACTCTTCGCAGAGGCTATCCGGCAGAATGGAGAGATCAGAGGGATCACCGCACCGGGTCCGGGACGACACGAGGTCAAGTGCTCGCTCTACATGGACGACGTCACCGTCTTCTGCGCTGATCGTGGTTCAGTCGACGCCCTCGTCCAGACGTGTGAGAGGTTCGGCCGGGCTTCAGGGGCCAAAGTCAACTGCAGGAAGTCGGAAGCCATGCTCTTCGGGGATTGGCAGCCGGCCTCCTCCGCCCCCTTCCCCTTCAACATTCAACCGGATTTCCTCAAGGTGCTGGGAGTCTGGTTCGGGAAGGAAGGAGCGGCCCTCAAGTCCTGGCAAGAACGCTTGGCCAAGGTGAAGCAACGGATCGGACTCTGGAGCCTCAGACACCTCACTTGTGAGGGTAAGGCACTCGTCCTGCGTAATGAGGTCCTGCCCGTCTTGCAGTACACGGCGCAGGCCTGGCCCCCACACGTCACTGTGTGCAGGGCCATTACCAGGACAGTGTTTCACTTTGTCTGGGGATCCAAGATGGACAGAGTCAGGCGGGCCGTCATGTACAAGGAGCCTCGCAAGGGTGGGAAGGGCGTTCCAGATATCCCCACCCTCCTGCGATCCTCTTTTGTGTGTGATTGTGTCCGCCGGACTTTGCAAGTCAAGAATGGCTCCGCGGGCAGGTCCATGTCTCGCTTCTTCCTGCTTCCTCTTTGGAGGTGACTCGGCTGGGACAAGTGGGACAGCTCCTTCCCCTACAACTGGACGACGCCATGGTTCTACGGAGACGTCATTCGATTTGTGGGGGAGCATCAACTGGAGGGACTCAAGCCCGACTTGTGGAAGCCCAAAACTATCCACAAGCTAATCAGAGCCAAGGATGACGTGGAGAACATCACAGGACTTCACCAGGACACGCTGGAGACTGTGTGGACAAATGTGTCGTCTGACAGGCTGACCAACGGGCACAAGGACTTGTCGTGGATGGCAATTCAGGGCGGACTGCCCGTCCGGTCATTCATGCATGCCCGGAACCTGTGCAAGACCCGGTACTGCCCAAGGTGCCCCTTCGTGGAGGAAACATCTTTGCACACTTTTTGGGACTGCGGATTTGCACAGCGCCTATTGACTGCACTTGAGGACGACCTGAGGAACTCTGTCCCCAGGGCGAGCCTATCGCACCATTCTGTGCTTTACGGACTCTTCCCTGGGGTTCATACCGTCGGAGCCATCCAGGAGGCTTGGCGCCTTATGAACTGCTTCAAGGATGCCGTTTGGGTCGCCAGGAACCGGCTCATCTTGAGGAGGGAGAGGATGTCCATCCAGGACTGCCGCAGGCTGATCCACAGCCTGCTCAGAGACTATTCCATCATGGACGGTCCGGAGGACGAGGATGAGGACTAAACCCCTCCTCCCCCTCTCCCCTTATGTGTCTTGTCTTTCAATAAAGCTTCGGGCCTGTGATTTTCCCCTCCCCATCCCCTTTTTCCCAATCCCCATCCCTTATCACAGTTCGTCGTACTGTATTGATTGACATGCTTTTTCTTTCAGATTGAGTGTTTTGTGTAGCATAGGGGTGTGATGTGTCTAGTTAGTGCGTCGTATCCTCATGCTATGTAAATATGATGTAGAATTCTGTGTGTACTGGGCTGCGGCACTGTACACTGTCTGTTAACTTATTTTTTGTGCTAATAAAAGATATATTCAATCAAAAAATCTGTTCTTATCAGTTTAATATCTGATACGTCCCCTATCTGGGGACCATATATTAAATGGATTTTTAGAACAGGGAGATGGAAAAAGAGCTTGCTCTGTCCACTCCACGCATTGACCTGGTATTGCAGTATCTCCAGGACCGGTGCACCCCTTCTTTAATGCAGTTTCTAAAATCAGAAAGTATTGAATTCAATGTTTTTTGTTCATTTTGCTTGTTTGTCGGATTTTGGGATGGACTCTTTGGCTTTGCTTTTCTTCTCCTCATTGGATTTTTCATGTTCAAAGTTGCAGAAGCCAGATGACAAGCTCATTTTGGTTCAACTTCAGCAACTGTGCATTGCATTGCCATGTAATGTAACGCAATGCTATCTTTCTAGCTCTCCCTCTTTACTTCCTTTTGGATAAACAGACATATTAGGCAAGCATTTTGGAGCTTTCACCTAAATAACTACAGGTGGTGAGATAAGCTGCACAATATAATTGACCTTTCAGTATATTGTTGCACACACACCATCTATTTAGCAAATGCCCTTGTTATCAACAGCAGCCTTTTAAACTCACCTGAGCTAACAGGTATGTGCGCTGGTTACTCTGCTGCGCTTAAAATTTCTTTTTTGGTTTGCTACAATGCCTTTTCTGAAACGTTGTCTCCCTCTGCTGGAACACTGACTTCTTTCAATTAATGCCTGCAGACTATAAAAGAGAACCCAACCCAAAAAGTTTGGTTGATTAGTCTGTGGCATTCTGTTAAACTGTTGCTTATGGTGGTCTCTGTGAGCTTCTCAGCGACATTCAGCCAGCCAGGTATCCTGCCTGCAGTAGATAGAATGTGGCAATGGAACGCTGGCTGCGCGTGTCATAATAGGCTCTGAGCCTTTATATACCTGCGCACAGCAGCAGCCACCTTCAGTCTGCTGCTGGACAGCCAGCAGCAGCAGGAGAGGTAAGTAATCAGCAGCCCTCCTGCTAAGGGTAGACAGCTGCTCGTTCCACCCCACCCCCCGCCTTAATTGGTTCTCCTCCCTTCCAACGGTGTTGAGGCGGGTGGGAACAGCAGGGGGTGAGGGTGCTGTGTTTAAAGAGGTGGAGTTATGCAGATCTAAAACGCGTGGATTGCAGCAGCAGCAAGCCGAAAAGTGCAGGCATGTAAGGGATCTAGAGGTTGACAACATGTCTTCTTAACGGGAGTCCAGGAGCTCATCTCCACAAATGGACTCTTCAGGATCCTTGGGTGGCTCCGTAGTTCGAAACCAGTTCTGGTTATCGCTTCTCGGCCTTTTGGCTAAGATCAAGTGTAGTATCTGTTCTTATCAGTTTAATATCTGATACGTCCCCTATCTGGGGACCATATATTAAATGGATTTTTAGAACAGGGAGATGGAAAAAGAGCTTGCTCTGTCCACTCCACGCATTGACCTGGTATTGCAGTATCTCCAGGACCGGTGCACCCCTTCGTTAATGCAGTTTCTAAAATCAGAAAGTATTGAATTCAATGTTTTTTGTTCATTTTGCTTGTTTGTCGGATTTTGGGATGGACTCTTTGGCTTTGCTTTTCTTCTCCTCATTGGATTTTTCATGTTCAAAGTTGCAGAAGCCAGATGACAAGCTCATTTTGGTTCAACTTCAGCAACTGTGCATTGCATTGCCATGTAATGTAACGCAATGCTATCTTTCTAGCTCTCCCTCTTTACTTCCTTTTGGATAAACAGACATATTAGGCAAGCATTTTGGAGCTTTCACCTAAATAACTACAGGTGGTGAGATAAGCTGCACAATATAATTGACCTTTCAGTATATTGTTGCACACACACCATCTATTTAGCAAATGCCCTTGTTATCAACAGCAGCCTTTTAAACTCACCTGAGCTAACAGGTATGTGCGCTGGTTACTCTGCTGCGCTTAAAATTTCTTTTTTGGTTTGCTACAATGCCTTTTCTGAAACGTTGTCTCCCTCTGCTGGAACACTGACTTCTTTCAATTAATGCCTGCAGACTATAAAAGAGAACCCAACCCAAAAAGTTTGGTTGATTAGTCTGTGGCATTCTGTTAAACTGTTGCTTATGGCGGTCTCTGTGAGCTTCTCAGCGACATTCAGCCAGCCAGGTATCCTGCCTGCAGTAGATGGAATGTGGCAATGGAACGCTGGCTGCGCGTGTCATAATAGGCTCTGAGCCTTTATATACCTGCGCACAGCAGCAGCCACCTTCAGTCTGCTGCTGGACAGCCAGCAGCAGCAGGAGAGGTAAGCAATCAGCAGCCCTCCTGCTAAGGGTAGACAGCTGCTCGTTCCACCCCACCCCCCGCCTTAATTGGTTCTCCTCCCTTCCAATGGTGTTGAGGCGGGTGGGAACAGCAGGGGGTGAGGGTGCTGTGTTTAAAGAGGTGGAGTTATGCAGATCTAAAACGCGTGGATTGCAGCAGCAGCAAGCCGAAAAGTGCAGGCATGTAAGGGATCTAGAGGTTGACAACATGTCTTCTTAACGGGAGTCCAGGAGCTCATCTCCACAAATGGACTCTTCAGGATCCTTGGGTGGCTCCGTAGTTCGAAACCAATTCTGGTTATCGCTTCTCGGCCTTTTGGCTGAGACCAAGTGCTTCACAGCAGGAGGTTTCAGTTGAAGGGCACTCAGGTACCCCTCTCCTTGGCCTGGCAGGATCGTCCACTTCGGTGGGCTTCACCTGCCTGCTGCTATTAGGGAGAGGGATTAGTCCTAGGGTAACGGGCAGCGATCCCCCAGCCTTCAGGTGCTTTATCTCAAAGCTCTGAAGGCGCAGATTGCAGGCGGTTGCAATTTGCATTTTGTTGCGCCATACCATGGAGGTTGACCCCAACCTCGTGCCTCTATATGCGAGGCTTAAGAACACCATAAGGGTCCGCTTTACGGCTGGTGGTTCCGATATGCGGAATCTGGGATATGTAGTCCAGGACGTGCTTGAGAAACTGCTCCACGTCAGAACCAACGAAATCCTTTCTATCCAGGATTATCCTCGACGTGGAGATTATGATGTAACCTTTACTGGCGAAGGTATTTTCAAAGATGTTTTGTCCAGAGTTAAGTCGGTAGAAAATAGCCCTGGTCTAAAAGGGATTCAGATCATCGAGCACGTCCTGGATGAGGTAAAGATGGTGGTTGTGAAAATCTTCTCACCCTTCATAACAGCACCAGAGGTTATTTCCTTTTTGTCAGTTTATTTTAAAAGTGTGAAATTGATTGGGAAAGTGTTGAATGAGTTTAACATCTGGACCTCAAAATGGAAGTTTTTAGTAAAATGTGAAAGAGACCCTAAATTCCCTGGAGGTGTGAGACTTCCTCCAGCTCGATTTAAAATAGGGCAAACTAATGGGGATTTTTTTTTCTCAGGAATGCCACTTTTCTGTAGGTATTGTGGTCTCTATGGGCACTCTAAGGATAGTTGTGGTGCCACTTGTAGAAATTGTGCCAGTACTGAACATGACACAAAGGAATGCCCAAATGAAAAAAAATGCTCTTTTTGTCGGACACCTGGTCATTTCTATTTTTCTTGCCCTCACAGGTTCAGAGAGGATGAACAAAAACAAAAGGAGAAGTCCAAGACATCCGGGAATGGACGGGCCAATCAGACCACCCCTCAGGAGGAGGAACAGCAACCTGGAGCCTCGGGAGGTGATAAGGGCGCTTCGACTAGTAACAATCCCTCCGAGTCAATGACAGGTAACTCACAGGAGCCCAGGAGCTGGCTGAAAGACCATAAGGAGGCTAAAAGGAAGGCTGAGAAAGATCATAAAGGGGCGGTCGGTAAGGCCAAAAAAGAACGCCAAAAGGCTGACACCGAGCCCAAAATTCCCACTGGGTCTCACGAGAGCGAGGGCGGTACGTGGCATTTGGTGAGGTCTCATAATAAGAAAAAGAATGGTTCCGTGGAGGTGGCTAATAGGGAGGAGATGGATACATCCCCTCACGGGGGTGTAGACTCTGGAATCCCGAGGTCCCGGGGCTCTGCTGCCCCAGGTGGGGCCCCGAACCTGGCTGCCTCCGGGGACTCTGAGGCTCCGCCATGTGCGCAGCCTGCCCCTGTGTTACGACCCTCTGCGGGTCAGCAGGGGAGTGCGGAGCCTCTCGGAGACCCACCTGACGAGGACCTAAATGGTCAGCCTATGGAGACCCAGTGTAACCTTTCTCACAATATCCTTCCGAGCTACACCCCAGTAGCGTCGGGTCTTAATTTAAGTGAATGTTCCTTCTCCGATGATGAAGACTCTTTGATAACGGTGGATTCAGAAGAGGGCGTTGGTGAAAGTCCAAGTGGTCTGATCCGTCCATCGGATAGGTAAAGTCCAGTTTTTGTTTCTTCCTAACCATTTGTTATGATGGCTGACATTAGTGGTGTTTCCCTCAATGTGAGAGGCATAGGATCCAAGACCAGAAGAGCTACTGTTTTACATTTTTTAACCTGTTTTACAGCTTCTGTTTTCTTTTTACAAGAATGTCATATCCCTCATAAGATTTCTTACAAAAAATATAAGGAAGAGTGGAAACATGGTCCATCGGTCTGGTCTGGATCAAATGCAACCGGATCAGCCGGGGTAGCTATACTTTTTAAGGGAAATGTGTCTATTGATTTTATCCAAGATATTTTACCGGGTCGTATTCTTTTAGTTAAGGCTTTTATTGATGGGACAAGATGGCAGTTTTTAAATTTTTATGGGTCACCTGATAAAAATGAAAGGGCTGATATGCTGGAAATTTTACCTTTATTTATTAACATTTCAGAACCTTTTATCCTGGCAGGTGATTTTAATTGTATTTTAAAAGGCGAAAGCCGACGCTCCGGTTCCGTGAGTAGAAATTATGACAAAACGTCTGGAATGTTAAGCAATATTATAAATGATTGTAAATTAACTGATGTGTATAAAGAATGTAACAAGGATAGCCCTATAGACGCTGGTTTCACCTGGAGCAATTCTACATGTAGCTCCAGGATAGATTTTGTTTTAGGTTCAGAAAAAATACTGCCAGTGAAATGTGAAGTTTTAACTAATATTCTCTCAGATCACAAGGTTTTATCTTTTAGAGTGAGGATTAATGGAAAGAAGAAATGTGGTAAGAAATCTTGGAAATTGAATGTGTCCCTTTTAAAAGATCCACAAATTTTATCGGATTTTATTGAGTTTTATGTAAACTGTAGAAAAAGGAAAAACCCCAATATTTCTTTTAGCTCCTGGTGGGATAGAATGAAAATAAGCATTAAAGATTTCTTTATAAAGAAAAGCATACAAAAAGCTAAAGAAAAGTTTGAGATCTATAATTTTCTTAATATCAGGTTACAGACATTGTACAAATTCAAAGACAATGGTCTGGATGTAGGTAATGATATATTGAGTCTTAAAGGAGAAATTTCAAAGTGGTTGGAACAAAAAGGAAAAGAACTGATTTTTCGTTCAAAGGTAAAACACGTAGAAGAGGATGAGACTTGTTCCAGGTATTTTTTTAAGAAAAACAAACAGGTGAAAACAATAATTGATAACATAGATGGAGATAATAATATCAACGTTATATTGGATAAGGTAAATGTCTATTTTAATGATCTTTTTAATGTAAAAACTGTAGACCATGATTTAATACACACTTTCCTGGGGGAGATCAAGTCCACCCTAGATGCTGATGCCCAAAGTTTTTTATCCCAACCTCTATGTGAGGAAGAGATTTTAGAAACCATGAAGAGTTTTAAAAATGGTAAAGTGCCCGGCCCTGATGGTATCCCCATAGAGTTTTATATAAGTTTTTATGATATTTTAAAAGATGATTTGTTTAATTTGTTTTCCGAAGTTTTTAATAATAAGGTTTTACTCAACTCATGGAAGAAAGGTGAGGTATCACTACTATACAAAAAAGGTGACAAAACGGATCTTAAAAACTGGAGGCCGATAACTCTTTTAAATAGTGATTACAAAATTATGGCTAAGATCTGTGCAAATCGGTTGAAAAAAGTGATACATAAAGTAATTCATGCAAATCAGGTATGCGGGGTACCTGGGCGTAGTATCTGGGACAATTTAAACCTGGTGAAAGATTGTATTGAAGATGTAAAAACCAGAAAGACAAAGATGTCAATCCTAGCGGTGGATTTTGAGAAAGCTTTTGACCGCGTGTCTCATTTTTATCTTTTTAAAGTTTTAGAAAAAATGGGCATTCCGGGTGGGTTTTTATTGTCTCTTAAAGCTTTTTATAATGATTGTACGAGTAAGATTTTAGTTAATGGTTTTAAAACAAAAGAGGTAGTTTTAAAATCAGGGGTGAAGCAGGGTTGCCCTTTGTCCCCCCTGCTTTTTATATGTGCTATAGAACCCCTTTTATGTACAATACGCCGGGATAAGCAAATATGTGGAGTACCCTTACCCGGAGGGAACGGTCTACAAGTTAAAGTTGTAAGCTATATGGATGATGTAGCAGTGTTTGGATGTGATGTACCTTCAATACAAAAAACGATAAGCCAAATTCAGTCTTTTTGTACAGTTTCCGGTTTTAAAATTAATCTTACTAAATGTAATATTTTAAATGTCGGGGGGATGAGTTTACATGATGTACCAATTGCAGTTACAGATTCCATTACTATTTTAGGTGTTTCTTTTAATTAATCTAATAATGGTTTTAATAGCTGGGATGCGGCAGCACAGAAAATTAATCAGAAAATCTGCATGTGGAATATGAGAAAGCTGTCAATGGAAGGTAAAGTTCTGATTGTAAAAATGGTGATATTACCTATCCTGTTATATCTTAGTTTGGTGTTCCCCCCTCCTACAAATTTGTTGAAACGAATTACAAAAGTATGTTTTACCTTTTTTTGGGGCTCAAAAATGGAGAAACTCAAAAGAGAAATTGTGACAAAGCCAAAGGTTAAAGGTGGGAAAGATTTCCCTGTTTTAGATAAGTTTCTTTTAATACATTTTTTCTGTTTCTGTTTTAAAACCCTTTTTAAAGATAATTACCTTTCCTATTTTATGCGTTTTAACACTGGTTTTCTCATGAGAAGGTTTGGTTGGTTTGAAACGGTTTTATCCTTTCCTTATGCTTTTAACCTGCCTGCACATTATGAGATTTTAAAGAAAATTATTCTTGATTTTAATTTGAATAAGAAACAGACAGGGGATCTATGTAACAGCAAGACACTACTCAAACAAATTAGTACTGATGTGACGTTGTGTGATATTGAACGTTATGATGATGACAAAACTGTACACATATGGAAAATGATTAACGCCCCTTATCTTTTTAATGTACAGAAAGACATGTCTTGGAGCTGCGCACACCACTGTCTTCCTTGCCGGGCATTCCAGTACAGAAGAGGTTTTGTGAGGTCTGCCATCTGCCCAAGAGAAGGTTGTCAAGAAGAAGAGACAGTGAAGCATCTTTTATGGACTTGAGCTTTTGCTAAAGAGTTCTGGAGAAGATTAATCCCCCTGCTGGAGAAAATGGTGGACCTCAAGGACTTTAATTTTGCATCAGTGTTATATGGTCTTCTGGAATGCCCAACAATGGACCAAAAAATAATGGCGTGGAAGACAGTGAATTGTGCCAAGATAGCGCTCTGGAATGCTAGAAATATTGCTGTTTTTAAACATGAAATGTTACCAGTAGATGATGTTTTAGCCTTTTGTAAAAGTGAAATGTACATATACTATTTATTGGACAGGAAAAAGAATGTAACATTGGCAGGCAAATGGCTTTTTAACCTATGGAATATTTGAAGTCTTGTAAAATTTGCTGTGATGGAATTTTTATTTTTCTTTGAAGTCCCGAAAGTGTAATGTGGATGTAATGGTTTTATTTCTGTAATTTGTTAAATTTTAAATAAACGGTTTTTATCCCCATGTGGGGGATAGCCAAATTAAAAAAAAAAATCTGTTCTTATCAGTTTAATATCTGATACGTCCCCTATCTGGGGACCATATATTAAATGGATTTTTAGAACAGGGAGATGGAAAAAGAGCTTGCTCTGTCCACTCCACGCATTGACCTGGTATTGCAGTATCTCCAGGACCGGTGCACCCCTTCTTTAATGCAGTTTCTAAAATCAGAAAGTATTGAATTCAATGTTTTTTGTTCATTTTGCTTGTTTGTCGGATTTTGGGATGGACTCTTTGGCTTTGCTTTTCTTCTCCTCATTGGATTTTTCATGTTCAAAGTTGCAGAAGCCAGATGACAAGCTCATTTTGGTTCAACTTCAGCAACTGTGCATTGCATTGCCATGTAATGTAACGCAATGCTATCTTTCTAGCTCTCCCTCTTTACTTCCTTTTGGATAAACAGACATATTAGGCAAGCATTTTGGAGCTTTCACCTAAATAACTACAGGTGGTGAGATAAGCTGCACAATATAATTGACCTTTCAGTATATTGTTGCACACACACCATCTATTTAGCAAATGCCCTTGTTATCAACAGCAGCCTTTTAAACTCACCTGAGCTAACAGGTATGTGCGCTGGTTACTCTGCTGCGCTTAAAATTTCTTTTTTGGTTTGCTACAATGCCTTTTCTGAAACGTTGTCTCCCTCTGCTGGAACACTGACTTCTTTCAATTAATGCCTGCAGACTATAAAAGAGAACCCAACCCAAAAAGTTTGGTTGATTAGTCTGTGGCATTCTGTTAAACTGTTGCTTATGGCGGTCTCTGTGAGCTTCTCAGCGACATTCAGCCAGCCAGGTATCCTGCCTGCAGTAGATGGAATGTGGCAATGGAACGCTGGCTGCGCGTGTCATAATAGGCTCTGAGCCTTTATATACCTGCGCACAGCAGCAGCCACCTTCAGTCTGCTGCTGGACAGCCAGCAGCAGCAGGAGAGGTAAGTAATCAGCAGCCCTCCTGCTAAGGGTAGACAGCTGCTCGTTCCACCCCACCCCCCGCCTTAATTGGTTCTCCTCCCTTCCAACGGTGTTGAGGCGGGTGGGAACAGCAGGGGGTGAGGGTGCTGTGTTTAACCCCTTAAGCCCCGCGGGTGGTTTGCACGTTAATGACCGGGCCAATTTTTACAATTCTGACCACTGTCACTTTATGAGGTAATAACTCTGGAACGCTTCAACGGATCCCCCTGATTCTGAGATTATTTTTTCGTGACATATTGTACTTCATGATTGTGGAAAAATTTCTTCGATATCACTTGCGTTTATTTGTGAAAAAAACGGAAATTTGGCGAAAATTTTGAAAATTTTGCAATTTTCAAAATTTGAATTTTTAAGCCCTGAAATCAGAGCGATATGTCACACAAAAGAGTTAATAAATAACATTTCCCACATGTCTACTTTACATCAGCACAATTTTGGAACCAAAATTTTTTTTGTTAGGGAGCTATAAGGGTTAAAAGTTGACCAGCGATTTCTCATTTTTCCAACAAAATTTACAAAACCATTTTTTTAGGGACCACATCACATTTGAAGTCACTTTGAGGGGTCTTTATGACAGAAAATACCCAAAAGTGACACCATTCTAAAAACTGCACCCCTCAAGGTGCTCAAAACCACATTCAAGAACTTTATTAACCCTTCAGGTGCTTCACAGGAATTTTTTGAATGTGGAAGAAAAAAATGAACATTTAACTTTTTTCACAAAAATGTTAATTTAGACCCAATTTTTTTTATTTTCACAGGGGTAACAAGAAAAAATGGACCCCAAAATTTGTTGTGCAATTTTCCCTGGGCACGCAGATACCCAATATTTGGGGAAAAAATACTGTTTGGGCGCACGGCAGGGCTCGGAAGGGAAGGAGCGCTATTTGACTTTTTGATTGTAAAATTTGCTTGAATAATTAGCGGACGCCATGTTGTGTTTGGAGAGCCCATGTGTGCCCAAACTTTGGAGTTCCCCCACAAGTGACCCCATTTTGGAAACTAGACCCCCCAAGGCACCTATCTAGATGCATAGTGAGCACTTGGAACCCCCAGGTGCTTCACAAATTGATTCGTAACAATGAAAAAGTGAAAAAAAAAAACACTTTTTCATTTTTATGAATCAATTTGTGAAGCACCTGGGGGTTCCAACTGCTCACTATGCATCTAGATAGGTGCCTTGGGGGGTCTAGTTTCCAAAATGGGGTCACTTGTGGGAGAGCTCCAATGTTTGGGCACACAGGGACTCTCTAAATGCAACATGGTATCCGCTAACAAATTGAATGGAAAATCGGCTCAAATTGTTAGCGGACACCACATTGCGTTTGGAGAGCTTCTCTGTGCCCAAACTTTGGAGCTCCCCCACAAGTGACCCCATTTTGGAAACTAGACCCCCCAAGGCACCTTTCTAGATGCATAGTGAGCACTTGGAACCCCCAGGTGCTTCACAAATTGATTCGTAATAATGAAAAAGTGAAAAAAAAAACACTTTTTCATTTTTACGAATCAATTTGTGAAGCACCTAGGGGTTCCAAGTGCTCACTATGCATCTAGATAGGTGCCTTGGGGGGTCTAGTTTCCAAAATGGGGTCACTTGTGGGGGAGCTCCAATGTTTGGGCACACAGGGACTCTCTAAATGCAACATGGTATCCGCTAACAAATTGAATGGAAAATCGGCTCAAATTGTTAGCGGACGCCACATTGCGTTTGGAGAGCCCCTCTGTGCCCAAACTTTGGAGCTCCCCCACAAGTGACCCCATTTTGGAAACTAGACCCCCCAAGGCACCTTTCTAGATGCATAGTGAGCACTTGGAACCCCCAGGTGCTTCACAAATTGATTCGTAATAATGAAAAAGTGAAAAAAAAAACACTTTTTCATTTTTACGAATTAATTTGTGAAGCACCTAGGGGTTCCAAGTGCTCACTATGCATCTAGATAGGTGCCTTGGGGGGTCTAGTTTCCAAAATGGGGTCACTTGTGGGGGAGCTCCAATGTTTGGGCACACAGGGACTCTCCAAATGCAACATGATATCCGCTAACAATTTGAGCCGACAATTTGTTAGCGGATATCATGTTGCATTTGGAGAGTCCCTGTGTGCCCAAACATTGGAGCTCCCCCACAAGTGACCCCATTTTGGAAACTAGACCCCCCAAGGCACCTATCTAGATTCATAGTGAGCACTTGGAACCCCAGGTGCTTCACAAATTGATTCATAAAAATGAAAGTGTTTTTTTTTTCACTTTTTCATTTTTACGAATCAATTTGTGAAGCACCTGGGGGTTCCAAGTGCTCACTATGCATCTAGAAAGGTGCCTTGGGGGGTCTAGTTTCCAAAATGGGGTCACTTGTGGGGGAGCTCCAAAGTTTGGGCACAGAGGGGCTCTCCAAACGCAATGTGGTGTCCGGTAACAATTTGAGCCGATTTTCCATTCAATTTGTTAGCGGACACCATGTCGCGTTTGGAGAGCCCGTGATGTGCCTAAACAGTGGAGCTCCCCCACAAGTGTCCCCATTTTGGAAACTATACCCCTCAAAGATTTTATTAAGGTGTATAGTGAACATTTTGAACCCAGAGGTACGGCACATTATTTGTTTACATTAGGTCATCATATTGAATAAGTTTTCATTATTCTTGAGCGCAAGTGCTCGCTACTTGAGTTTGCATCGGGTACTCAGGTATGCACCATGTACAGCGTGTGCTCGAGTGACATGCTCGAGTCCCTGCTCCGCATTTTTCACGGTTATTAGACACCCAAAAAAAAACATGCGGGGATCGCTCGTGCATGGCAGGCAATCCCCGTAAAGTTTTTTGGCCGCGAAGCATATGGGGCAGAGACTCGAGCATGTCACTCAAATACCCACGATACTAAATGCATACCAGAGCACCCGATGCAAACTCAAGTAGCGAGCACTTTCTCTCAACACTAGTCGCCATATCGTCATCTTTTTTTCTTACTTTTGAAAAAAATCCCAACCCCAGCCCTAACCCTAGCACAACCCTAGCCCCAGCACAACCCTAGCCCCAGCACAACCCTAGCCCCAGCACAACCCTAGCCCCAGCACAACCCTAGCCCCAAACCCAGCCCTAACCCTAGCCTAATCCTAACTCAAGAGTTTATTTTTGACGCCGTTCCTTGTGCGGTATAAGTGATTAGACGACTTTATTCTTCGGGTCGGTGTGATTACAGCAATGCCAGAATCATATGGGGTTTTTATGACTGACAGCTGTCACACACTAAAAGACGCATTTTTTGTAAAATCTAGTTTTTGCATCGCCATATTTTGAGAGCTATAATTTTTCCAGATTTTGGCAGACAGTCATGTGACGGCTCGTTTTTTGCGGGATGACTTGACGTTGTTATTGGTGCCATTTTCAGGCACGTGACATTTTTTGATCGCTTTCTATTCCGATTTTTGGGAGGCAGAATAAACAAAAACCAACAATTCAGGAATTGTTTTTTTTTTTTTTTTTTATTCTGCTCCGCGTGTGGTAAAATTGATGAGGCAGCTTTACTCTTCGGGTCAGTACGTTTATAGCGGTACCACATTTGTATCATTTTTCTATGTTTTGGCGCTTATACACAATAAAAGCTATTTTATAGAAAAAAATATTTTTTAGTATCGCTTTATTCTGAGAGCTATAACTTTTTTATTTTTCGGCTGATGGAGCTATATGGCAGCTTGTTTTTTGCGGGACGAGATGACGTTTTCAGCGGTATCATTTTTATTTATATGCGTCTTTTTGATCGCGTGTTATTCCACTTTTTGTTTGGCAGTATGGTGATAAAGCATTGTTTTTTGCTTGGTTTTTTTTTTTTTTTTTTTACCGTGTTCACTGAAGGGGTTAACTAGTGGGACAGTTTTATAGGTCAGGTTGTTCCGGACGCGGAGATACCAAATATGTGTACTTTTATTGTTTTTTTTTTATTTTTTTTATAATAATATTTATTGATGGGTACATTATATTTTTATTTTTGGTGTATTATTTTTTTATAATATTTTTGCACATTTTTTTTTTTTTTTTTTTTCCACTTTCACACAGTTTATACACTTTATTACTTTGTCCCACTCTGGGACTTTCACTTTTTTTTTTCTGATCGCCTGCATGGCACAGGAATGGAGCACCATCCCTATGCCATGAAGGCTGTCAGAAGTGCACAGTGTGAAGATTGCTTGGAGATGCACTGCGCATGTCCAAGCAATCTTCCTGCTCTCTGGTGACCCGGATGTTGTCATGACGACATCGGGTCGTCATGGCAACACCCGGGAAGCCTTTGCAGACTGCGCTGGAAGCCGGAAGAGGAGGTGAGTATCGCCGATCACCTCCCCTTGCCCCCGCAATGCCGCGATCGACTTCGATCGACTTCGATCGCAGCATCGCGGGGGTTAATGTGCTGGGAGCGGTGCGTGACCGCTCCATGCACATAGTACCGGGTGTCAGCTGTGACAATCAGCTGACACCCGGCGGCGATCGCGCCCGCACAGACTGTGTGCGGGCGCGATCGCGATGACGTACTAATACGGGTCTGGCTCTTAAGTCCCAGGGCACAGACGCGTATTAGTACGTCAGATGTTATTAAGGGGTTAAAGAGGTGGAGTTATGCAGATCTAAAACGCGTGGATTGTAGCAGCAGCAAGCCGAAAATTGCAGGCATGTAAGGGATCTAGAGGTTGACAACATGTCTTCTTAACGGGAGTCCAGGAGCTCATCTCCACAAATGGACTCTTCAGGATCCTTGGGTGGCTCCGTAGTTCGAAACCAATTCTGGTTATCGCTTCTCGGCCTTTTGGCTAAGATCAAGTGTAGTATCTGTTCTTATCAGTTTAATATCTGATACGTCCCCTATCTGGGGACCATATATTAAATGGATTTTTAGAACAGGGAGATGGAAAAAGAGCTTGCTCTGTCCACTCCACGCATTGACCTGGTATTGCAGTATCTCCAGGACCGGTGCACCCCTTCTTTAATGCAGTTTCTAAAATCAGAAAGTATTGAATTCAATGTTTTTTGTTCATTTTGCTTGTTTGTCGGATTTTGGGATGGACTCTTTGGCTTTGCTTTTCTTCTCCTCATTGGATTTTTCATGTTCAAAGTTGCAGAAGCCAGATGACAAGCTCATTTTGGTTCAACTTCAGCAACTGTGCATTGCATTGCCATGTAATGTAACGCAATGCTATCTTTCTAGCTCTCCCTCTTTACTTCCTTTTGGATAAACAGACATATTAGGCAAGCATTTTGGAGCTTTCACCTAAATAACTACAGGTGGTGAGATAAGCTGCACAATATAATTGACCTTTCAGTATATTGTTGCACACACACCATCTATTTAGCAAATGCCCTTGTTATCAACAGCAGCCTTTTAAACTCACCTGAGCTAACAGGTATGTGCGCTGGTTACTCTGCTGCGCTTAAAATTTCTTTTTTGGTTTGCTACAATGCCTTTTCTGAAACGTTGTCTCCCTCTGCTGGAACACTGACTTCTTTCAATTAATGCCTGCAGACTATAAAAGAGAACCCAACCCAAAAAGTTTGGTTGATTAGTCTGTGGCATTCTGTTAAACTGTTGCTTATGGCGGTCTCTGTGAGCTTCTCAGCGACATTCAGCCAGCCAGGTATCCTGCCTGCAGTAGATGGAATGTGGCAATGGAACGCTGGCTGCGCGTGTCATAATAGGCTCTGAGCCTTTATATACCTGCGCACAGCAGCAGCCACCTTCAGTCTGCTGCTGGACAGCCAGCAGCAGCAGGAGAGGTAAGTAATCAGCAGCCCTCCTGCTAAGGGTAGACAGCTGCTCGTTCCACCCCACCCCCCGCCTTAATTGGTTCTCCTCCCTTCCAACGGTGTTGAGGCGGGTGGGAACAGCAGGGGGTGAGGGTGCTGTGTTTAAAGAGGTGGAGTTATGCAGATCTAAAACGCGTGGATTGCAGCAGCAGCAAGCCGAAAAGTGCAGGCATGTAAGGGATCTAGAGGTTGACAACATGTCTTCTTAACGGGAGTCCAGGAGCTCATCTCCACAAATGGACTCTTCAGGATCCTTGGGTGGCTCCGTAGTTCGAAACCAATTCTGGTTATCGCTTCTCGGCCTTTTGGCTAAGATCAAGTGTAGTATCTGTTCTTATCAGTTTAATATCTGATACGTCCCCTATCTGGGGACCATATATTAAATGGATTTTTAGAACAGGGAGATGGAAAAAGAGCTTGCTCTGTCCACTCCACGCATTGACCTGGTATTGCAGTATCTCCAGGACCGGTGCACCCCTTCTTTAATGCAGTTTCTAAAATCAGAAAGTATTGAATTCAATGTTTTTTGTTCATTTTGCTTGTTTGTCGGATTTTGGGATGGACTCTTTGGCTTTGCTTTTCTTCTCCTCATTGGATTTTTCATGTTCAAAGTTGCAGAAGCCAGATGACAAGCTCATTTTGGTTCAACTTCAGCAACTGTGCATTGCATTGCCATGTAATGTAACGCAATGCTATCTTTCTAGCTCTCCCTCTTTACTTCCTTTTGGATAAACAGACATATTAGGCAAGCATTTTGGAGCTTTCACCTAAATAACTACAGGTGGTGAGATAAGCTGCACAATATAATTGACCTTTCAGTATATTGTTGCACACACACCATCTATTTAGCAAATGCCCTTCTTATCAACAGCAGCCTTTTAAACTCACCTGAGCTAACAGGTATGTGCGCTGGTTACTCTGCTGCGCTTAAAATTTCTTTTTTGGTTTGCTACAATGCCTTTTCTGAAACGTTGTCTCCCTCTGCTGGAACACTGACTTCTTTCAATTAATGCCTGCAGACTATAAAAGAGAACCCAACCCAAAAAGTTTGGTTGATTAGTCTGTGGCATTCTGTTAAACTGTTGCTTATGGCGGTCTCTGTGAGCTTCTCAGTGACATTCAGCCAGCCAGGTATCCTGCCTGCAGTAGATGGAATGTGGCAATGGAACGCTGGCTGCGCGTGTCATAATAGGCTCTGAGCCTTTATATACCTGCGCACAGCAGCAGCCACCTTCAGTCTGCTGCTGGACAGCCAGCAGCAGCAGGAGAGGTAAGTAATCAGCAGCCCTCCTGCTAAGGGTAGACAGCTGCTCGTTCCACCCCACCCCCCACCTTAATTGGTTCTCCTCCCTTCCAACGGTGTTGAGGCGGGTGGGAACAGCAGGGGGTGAGGGTGCTGTGTTTAAAGAGGTGGAGTTATGCAGATCTAAAACGCGTGGATTGCAGCAGCAGCAAGCCGAAAAGTGCAGGCATGTAAGGGATCTAGAGGTTGACAACATGTCTTCTTAACGGGAGTCCAGGAGCTCATCTCCACAAATGGACTCTTCAGGATCCTTGGGTGGCTCCGTAGTTCGAAACCAATTCTGGTTATCTCTTCTCGGCCTTTTGGCTAAGATCAAGTGTAGTATCTGTTCTTATCCGGACCTGTTGGACCTGTACGAGGAGATGGTGGTGGAGGGTAGAATGCCTCCATCTTTGAGGGAAGGAATGGTCACGATCCTGTACAAGCGGAAGGGAGAGAGGTGCGACCTGAGGAATTGGCGTCCCATCACTCTGCTCAACGTGGACTACAAGATCCTGGCCAAGACGATGGCGACACGACTTAAGACGGTCATCGGACGGATCATCCACCCGGACCAGACCTGCGGCATCCCTGGACGTCGCATCGCAGACAGCCTCGCTCTCGTGCGGGACACGGTCAAGTACATCAAGGTCCGCCGCGCACACGCGGCCCTGGTCTCCTTGGATCAGGAGAAGGCCTTCGACCGGGTTTCCCACGAGTTCATGGGCCGAGCTCTGCACCGGTTAGGTTTGGGTAACATGTTTTGTTCGTATGTCCGTCTGATGTATTTTGATATCCACAGCTCGGTGTTGGTGAACGGCTGGAAGACTGACCCCTTCCCTGTCCTCTCTGGGGTCAGACAAGGCTGCCCTCTATCACCTCTTCTTTTTGTTTGTGTTATAGAACTCTTCGCAGAGGCTATCCGGCAGAATGGAGAGATCAGAGGGATCACCGCACCGGGTCCGGGACGACACGAGGTCAAGTGCTCGCTCTACATGGACGACGTCACCGTCTTCTGCGCTGATCGTGGTTCAGTCGACGCCCTCGTCCAGACGTGTGAGAGGTTCGGCCGGGCTTCAGGGGCCAAAGTCAACTGCAGGAAGTCGGAAGCCATGCTCTTCGGGGATTGGCAGCCGGCCTCCTCCGCCCCCTTCCCCTTCAACATTCAACCAGATTTCCTCAAGGTGCTGGGAGTCTGATTCGGGAAGGAAGGAGCGGCCCTCAAGTCCTGGCAAGAACGCTTGGCCAAGGTGAAGCAACGGATCGGACTCTGGAGCCTCAGACACCTCACTTGTGAGGGTAAGGCACTCGTCCTGCGTAATGAGGTCCTGCCCGTCTTGCAGTACACGGCGCAGGCCTGGCCCCCACACGTCACTGTGTGTAGGGCCATTACCAGGACAGTGTTTCACTTTGTCTGGGGTTCCAAGATGGACAGAGTCAGGCGGGCCGTCATGTACAAGGAGCCTCGCAAGGGTGGGAAGGGCGTTCCAGATATCCCCACCCTCCTGCGATCCTCTTTTGTGTGTGATTGTGTCCGCCGGACTTTGCAAGTCAAGAATGGCTCCGCGGGCAGGTCCATGTCTCGCTTCTTCCTGCTTCCTCTTTGGAGGCGACTCGGCTGGGACAAGTGGGACAGCTCCTTCCCCTACAACTGGACGACGCCATGGTTCTACGGAGACGTCGTTCGATTTGTGGGGGAGCATCAACTGGAGGGACTCAAGCCCGACTTGTGGAAGCCCAAAACTATCCACAAGCTAATCAGAGCCAAGGATGACGTGGAGAACATCACAGGACTTCACCAGGACACGCTGGAGACTGTGTGGACAAATGTGTCGTCTGACAGGCTGACCAACGGGCACAAGGACTTGTCGTGGATGGCGATTCAGGGCGGACTGCCCGTCCGGTCATTCATGCATGCCCGGAACCTGTGCAAGACCCGGTACTGCCCAAGGTGCCCCTTCGTGGAGGAAACATCTTTGCACACTTTTTGGGACTGCGGATTTGCACAGCGCCTATTGACTGCACTTGAGGACGACCTGAGGAACTCTGTCCCCAGGGCGAGCCTATCGCACCATTCTGTGCTTTATGGACTCTTCCCTGGGGTTCATACCGTCGGAGCCATCCAGGAGGCTTGGCGCCTTATGAACTGCTTCAAGCATGCCGTTTGGGTCGCCAGGAACCGGCTCATCTTGAGGAGGGAGAGGATGTCCATCCAGGACTGCCGCAGGCTGATCCACAGCCTGCTCAGAGACTATTCCATCATGGACGGTCCGGAGGACGAGGATGAGGACTAAACCCCTCCTCCCCCTCTCCCCTTATGTGTCTTGTCTTTCAATAAAGCTTCGGGCCTGTGATTTTCCCCTCCCCATCCCCTTTTTCCCAATCCCCATCCCTTATCACGGTTTGTCGTACTGTATTGATTGACATGCTTTTTCTTTCAGATTGAGTGTTTTGTGTAGCATAGGGGTGTGATGTGTCTAGTTAGTGAGTCGTATCCTCATGCTATGTAAATATGATGTAGAATTCTGTGTGTACTGGGCTGCGACACTGTCTGTTAACTTATTTTTTCTGCTAATAAAAGATATATTCAATCAAAAAATCTGTTCTTATCAGTTTAATATCTGATACGTCCCCTATCTGGGGACCATATATTAAATGGATTTTTAGAACAGGGAGATGGAAAAAGAGCTTGCTCTGTCCACTCCACGCATTGACCTGGTATTGCAGTATCTCCAGGACCGGTGCACCCCTTCTTTAATGCAGTTTCTAAAATCAGAAAGTATTGAATTCAATGTTTTTTGTTCATTTTGCTTGTTTGTCGGATTTTGGGATGGACTCTTTGGCTTTGCTTTTCTTCTCCTCATTGGATTTTTCATGTTCAAAGTTGCAGAAGCCAGATGACAAGCTCATTTTGGTTCAACTTCAGCAACTGTGCATTGCATTGCCATGTAATGTAACGCAATGCTATCTTTCTAGCTCTCCCTCTTTACTTCCTTTTGGATAAACAGACATATTAGGCAAGCATTTTGGAGCTTTCACCTAAATAACTACAGGTGGTGAGATAAGCTGCACAATATAATTGACCTTTCAGTATATTGTTGCACACACACCATCTATTTAGCAAATGCCCTTGTTATCAACAGCAGTCTTTTAAACTCACCTGAGCTAACAGGTATGTGCGCTGGTTACTCTGGTGCGCTTAAAATTTCTTTTTTGGTTTGCTACAATGCCTTTTCTGAAACGTTGTCTCCCTCTGCTGGAACACTGACTTCTTTCAATTAATGCCTGCAGACTATAAAAGAGAACCCAACCCAAAAAGTTTGGTTGATTAGTCTGTGGCATTCTGTTAAACTGTTGCTTATGGCGGTCACTGTGAGCTTCTCAGCGACATTCAGCCAGCCAGGTATCCTGCCTGCAGTAGATGGAATGTGGCAATGGAACGCTGGCTGCGCGTGTCATAATAGGCTCTGAGCCTTTATATACCTGCGCACAGCAGCAGCCACCTTCAGTCTGCTGCTGGACAGCCAGCAGCAGCAGGAGAGGTAAGTAATCAGCAGCCCTCCTGCTAAGGGTAGACAGCTGCTCGTTCCACCCCACCCCCGCCTTAATTGGTTCTCCTCCCTTCCAACGGTGTTGAGGCGGGTGGGAACAGCAGGGGTGAGGGTGCTGTGTTTAAAGAGGTGGAGTTATGCAGATCTAAAATGCGTGGATTGCAGCAGCAGCAAGCCGAAAAGTGCAGGCATGTAAGGGATCTAGAGGTTGACAACATGTCTTCTTAACGGGAGTCCAGGAGCTCATCTCCACAAATGGACTCTTCAGGATCCTTGGGTGGCTCCGTAGTTCGAAACCAATTCTGGTTATCGCTTCTCGGCCTTTTGGCTAGGATCAGGTGCAGTGATCTAACGGTTGCTGCCTTGGTCTCGGCTAGGAGGTGCCTGGGGTACCCGACTTGTTGGCCTTGGGGGATCGCTCTCTCTTAACGGAGGGAGCTTCACCCCCTTGCAGCTATTGGCAGGTCGGCTTAGTCCCCGGACAACGGGGAGCGATCGCGTCTTGTCTTCGGGGCGACCCGAGGAAATAAGGGCGTTTTCCTTTGCTGAGCTTTATCGCTTAGTGGGCTGTGTAAGTTCTTGGGGTACCCCTCCCTCGGTCTTGGGTTTGTTCCTGCTTTTGTGGGATTCATTCCCTTGTTACTATTGGGGGAGGGCTTAGTCCCTGAGGGCCGAAAATGCCTTTTTCTTTTGGATTTGCGGTGGGGGAGACTCCACTGCGACAGTCCATTAGAATCATGGTGGATGAATGCCAGCGCCATGAGAAGAATCTGCAGTACATCGTGCATGAGATTCTTTTTGGGTTCTTCCACCTGGAGCGAGATAAGATCCTGTGTCTTTACGATCAGGAATTCCGTGGGCGATATACCATTTCCTTTATGGCTAAATCATGCTGTGATAATATCCATGCAGCACTGATGGTTGCGGACAAGGACGATGAGAGACTGAACGGGCTGAGCTTTGACTTCCTGTATGGTGAAGAGGAAGTACCCTTGGTGATCTTCATGTACAGCCCATTCGTCTCTGAGGGCGATATTGAAACCTTTTTGAAGCGTTACTGCAAGTCAGTGCGCTTCTCACATGATATCCTCAACTCCCAGCGCTTCTGGAATGGGAAGAGGAAATACCTGGTGAAGTTCCATCCAGATCAGAGCGGCATTGGTGGTCTTCACCACCCGCCTGCTAATTTTGCCATTGGTAATGTCAGGGGATTCCTACGCTACCCAGGAATGCCCCTTCAATGCCGGAATTGTCATGAATATGGGCATACACGAGAAAATTGTACAAGGGCTCATGTAGTCTTTTGCAACAAGTGCGGTAAGAGTGGGCACACCTCCGCTACGTGTGACTCTGAGATCGTATGTAACCTATGTGGGAAGGCAGGTCACGCCTTCAGGAATTGTCCGAGCAAAAAGTCAAAAACATATGACATGTTTAAGTCAGGTCAACTGACTATCCAAGAATACTTCGGAGGGAGTATTACTACACCTGCCCCTGGACCTGGGTTGGCGCACGCTGACGGGTCCGGACCAAATCCTTCAACGGCTCCGCCAGAGGGCCCGCTGGTAGTTCCACAGAAGGACGGTCGTAGGGGTTCCATAAGATTAACCGAGGGTTCGCTCTCTGTGGAATTGATCGATGTTCTGGCTCTAGATGTTGCCGTATCTCAGAGTCAAGAGGAAGGGTCCTCATCCAGCATGAATGCACCACCGGCATTATGTGGAACTGAGGAGACCTCTAGTACCCCGATTAAGCAAGCACCCAGATTCGCCACACCATCATCGGTGATCTTGGGTAAGGGCAAAAAGGGTACGCTCCTTAATCGATCAACCAGTGTGTCGGAAAGAGAGACCTCTAGGGCGCGAAGTAAAAAGGACCCGGCTAAGACCCAGTCGAGCCCTGGTCCTCGAACCAGAAGTCGCAGTAGTTCCGTGACCAGACCAGAGGACAAGACGACCCAGAGGGATGACACCCGTTCCATAGACCAGACCGCCATGAGGACTGCAGATGCACAGGACTTGGAAAAGATGGACAGCTCCCAGCCTCTGAAAAGGCAACGGGAGGACGTAAAGCAACCTGATATCCAAAGAAAACACGGATGTCGAGGTCCAGATGAGGAGCCAAAAGTGGATGATGCCTTTTTGCCTGCTTCAGATCCCCGTAATATTAAACAAATCCTGACCCCTGGAGATGCGGAGGAGGAGGTGCCGTGTATTGACTTCTTCCCATCTTCAGATCCTGATTCTTCTTAATGTCTGTTCCTCTTAAAATCTCCTCACTAAATGTGAGGTCCCTAAAGAGCCCTACACGTAGGGCTGCTTTATTTTCTTATTTAGAGACATTGGACTTTGATTTCTGCTTTCTACAAGAATGTGGTATACAGAGTAATTTAAATTATAAGGACTTAAAAGAAGACTGGAAACTGGGCGCTTCTGTGTGGTCCGGTGCTAATGACTGTCGTGCTGCCGGAGTTGGACTACTTTGCCGTGGACATTCTACCATCATTCAATCTGTGACTGAAATTATACCTGGCAGAGCTATTTTAATACATCTTGTTTTTAATGGACTTTCTTTACGTTTATTAAATGTGTACGCTCCTCCTGGGAAGCAGGAAAGGGCGGATTTACTTGAAATATTGCCATTATTTTGTGTTGGGTCAACCCCCCTGCTAGTGGGAGGAGATTTTAATTGTTTACGTGATGGGGAATCCCGGCAGGGTGGGGATGTGAATCGTAAAGACCGTACCTCCTATTTGTTGAAAAGTTTAATTGATGATTTTAGATTACAGGACTGCTGGAAGGAACTCTTGCCGGCGGATCCAGGTGTTACATGGTCCAATGGAAGAGTTTCTTCTAGAATTGATTTCATATTTGCTTCTACTGCCTTTAAACCTTGTAAATGTTTTCTTTTATCTAATTTATTCTCTGATCATAAAGTTTTATCTGTGTTTTTAGAGTTAGCAGGGGAACAAAATACCTCAAGAGGCCCATGGAGATTAAATACAACTCTCCTAGAGGATATTGATATTCAAAAGAGGTTTGTGCAGGCCTACCAGTGCTGGCAATCAAAGAGAGACCCCCACGCCACAATGCTGGATTGGTGGGAGAGCATTAAACCTAAGATTAAATAATTTTTTATTAAGGCAGGGAAAATGAAAGCAAAAAAGAAAAAGCAGTGGTTTTATGTTTTTAATATGAGATTACAAGTACTCTTTAAACTAAAAGAAGTTGGTATTGATGTGGATGATGATATTGCAAATCTTAAGTCTGAAATAAAAAATGCTCTTAATGAAAAAGGAAAACAAATAATTTTTAACTCCCATGTACAGCACCTGGAGGAAGGAGAGAAATGCTCCCGATTCTTCTTCAAAAAGGTAATGGGGAGGAGGGACGCAATCCTAAATCTTGAAGGTGAAAATGATATTAAGGGTATGTTAGGAAAAGCTTTTAATTTTTATCAACTTCTTTTTAACACTAAAGTTATAGATCCATCCTTTTTAGAGTATGCTATTAATTCCCTTGATTTTAAGTTAGATATTTTAGACCAGGGTGTTTTATCTAGGGATCTCACCAGTGAGGAACTTTTACAGATTTTTAAAAGTTTCTCCAGTGGGAAAGCCCCTGGGGAAGACGGTCTACCGATTGAGTTTTATCTGACTTTTTGGGGAATTTTAAAGAACGATATGTTTTTATTGTTTAAAGAAGCTTTTAATACTAATAAATTACCCCCATCTTGGAGGAGAGGTCTGGTATCTTTAATATATAAAAAAGGGGATAGGAGCCAACTTAAAAACTGGCGGCCTATTACGCTTTTAAACCTTGATTATAAAATTTTAGCTAAACTTATTGCAGTCCGTTTAAAACCCTTTATAGCCAAATTAATTCACCCTAACCAGGTATGTGGTGTTCCCGGAAGAACCATAGCTGAGTCCCTCAACATAATTAGGGATACCATATGGTATTCAAAAGAGAGAAGTCAAAACCTTGCTATTTTATCCTTAGACTTTGAAAAAGCTTTTGACAGGGTATCGCATGAATTTCTTTTTATGGTTCTTAAAAAAATGGCGTTTCCAGAGAAAATTTTAACCCGCATTATGCTTTTATATCATTCTTGTTTTAGTCAAATTTCTGTAAATGGGTTTTTAACGAAGGGGGTTCCTCTATTATCAGGGGTGAAACAAGGGTGCCCTCTCTCACCACTGCTCTTTATCTGTGTTATGGAACCACTATTAACCATACTGAGAAAAGATAAAGTAATTAAAGGGGTACCTATTCCCGGGAGTAGGGGTATGCAACTTAAAGCCCTAAGTTACATGGATGATGTTACCATACTATGTCCAGATTCCACATCTCTGAGGAGGGTATTGAGAAACACACAATTTTTCTGTGAAGCCTCAGGTTTTAAATTAAATATAGATAAATGTGACTGTTTTAATGTGGGGGGATGGGACTCCTCTTTGACCCCTGGGATAGTGATACAGAAAAATCACATAAAAATTTTAGGAATTATTTTTAACCAAGCCAATGAGGGGGACCCTAACTGGGATTCTGCAATGGATAAAATAGAAAAAAAGATCTCATTGTGGAATTTAAGGAACCTTAGTATGGAAGGTAAAATTTTAATTATTAAAGCCGTTTTAATTCCCATTATGTTGTATGTTGCAATGGTGTTTCCCCCTTCCAATTTACAAATCAAGAAAGTAACAAGAATTGTTTTTATGTTTTTATGGGGTTCAAAAATGGAAAAGTTAAAAAGAGATCTGATGTACAAATGTAAATCTAATGGAGGTAAAGATGTACCCAATTTTTTTACCTTTTTCCATATAAAGTATTTCTGCTTCTGTTTTAAGGTTTTTAAATCTGATGGCATTTTTAGTTATTTTTTAAAATATGCAGCAGGAATGATTTTTAAAAGGTGGTTTAGCCTACCTTTAAGTTCTCCTGTGCTCCTGTGCCCACCTAAACAGTATGTGATACTTGAGAAAACGGTCAGACTTTTAGGTCTCCAGGAATTGGAGCCTGATATATTGGGGGACCAAAGGAAGGTATCTATTGCTTGCAGACACTCTGAGGACACAATTCCTGTCTCCAATTTTTCACAGGCAAGGTCCAAAACGGTGTGGCGAAATGTGTACGGGAAATATCTTGCAAATGTACACAAGGACCTTGCCTGGGCTATCGTCCACCAGTGCCTCCCTACCCGTGAGTTTCAACATAGGCGGGGGCTGGTGGCGAGAGCCAAATGTCCAAGAGATATATGCGGGGAAAGTGAGTCTGTATTGCATCTCTTTTGGAATTGTCCTTTTGCACAGGAGGTTTGGAGAAAGGTAGGCCCACTTTTAAAATGGGCATGTGGCCTGAAAGATTTTAATCACTTTTATGTATTTTATGGTCTTTTTAAGTGTCCAAATTTTAAACAATTCCGAGTTGCCTGGATTATTATTAATTGTTTTAAAAATGCCATGTGGAAAGTTAGAAATATTTTACTCTTCAAACATGATCATATTGATTCAACAGACTGTATAAAAATTGCTTTAAGTGAAATGTATATTTACTATCTCAGAGATAAAAAACTGTATGGAGCAAAAGAAGCGGCTTCTATGTGGTGTGTACAATTATGGAACACAATTAGTGGTAATTAAATAAACCCAAGTACATCTGTAATTATGATTTTCTTAATTGCTACAATGGTTTTATGATGGTAAATTGTGTTTTTACAAAAAACTTGAATTGATTATTATCATGTTTTATCATTTTATTGTAATGTTATAAATGTTCTTTTTTAAAACCTTTGTAAATATACTTTTGAATCAATAAAATTGCGTTGAAACCTTATCTGTTCTTATCAGTTTAATATCTGATACGTCCCCTATCTGGGGACCATATATTAAATGGATTTTTAGAACAGGGAGATGGAAAAAGAGCTTGCTCTGTCCACTCCACGCATTGACCTGGTATTGCAGTATCTCCAGGACCGGTGCACCCCTTCTTTAATGCAGTTTCTAAAATCAGAAAGTATTGAATTCAATGTTTTTTGTTCATTTTGCTTGTTTGTCGGATTTTGGGATGGACTCTTTGGCTTTGCTTTTCTTCTCCTCATTGGATTTTTCATGTTCAAAGTTGCAGAAGCCAGATTACAAGCTCATTTTGGTTCAACTTCAGCAACTGTGCATTGCATTGCCATGTAATGTAACGCAATGCTATCTTTCTAGCTCTCCCTCTTTACTTCCTTTTGGATAAACAGACATATTAGGCAAGCATTTTGGAGCTTTCACCTAAATAACTACAGGTGGTGAGATAAGCTGCACAATATAATTGACCTTTCAGTATATTGTTGCACACACACCATCTATTTAGCAAATGCCCTTGTTATCAACAGCAGCCTTTTAAACTCACCTGAGCTAACAGGTATGTGCGCTGGTTACTCTGCTGCGCTTAAAATTTCTTTTTTGGTTTGCTACAATGCCTTTTCTGAAACGTTGTCTCCCTCTGCTGGAACACTGACTTCTTTCAATTAATGCCTGCAGACTATAAAAGAGAACCCAACCCAAAAAGTTTGGTTGATTAGTCTGTGGCATTCTGTTAAACTGTTGCTTATGGCGGTCTCTGTGAGCTTCTCAGCGACATTCAGCCAGCCAGGTATCCTGCCTGCAGTAGATGGAATGTGGCAATGGAACGCTGGCTGCGCGTGTCATAATAGGCTCTGAGCCTTTATATACCTGCGCACAGCAGCAGCCACCTTCAGTCTGCTGCTGGACAGCCAGCAGCAGCAGGAGAGGTACGTAATCAGCAGCCCTCCTGCTAAGGGTAGACAGCTGCTCGTTCCACCCCACCCCCCGCCTTAATTGGTTCTCCTCCCTTCCAACGGTGTTGAGGCGGGTGGGAACAGCAGGGGGTGAGGGTGCTGTGTTTAAAGAAGTGGAGTTATGCAGATCTAAAACGCGTGGATTGCAGCAGCAGCAAGCCGAAAAGTGCAGGCATGTAAGGGATCTAGAGGTTGACAACATGTCTTCTTAACGGGAGTCCAGGAGCTCATCTCCACAAATGGACTCTTCAGGATCCTTGGGTGGCTCCGTAGTTCGAAACCAATTCTGGTTATCGCTTCTCGGCCTTTTGGCTAAGATCAAGTGTAGTATCTGTTCTTATCAGGTTAATATCTGATACGTCCCCTATCTGGGGACCATATATTAAATGGATTTTTAGAACAGGGAGATGGAAAAAGAGCTTGCTCTGTCCACTCCACGCATTGACCTGGTATTGCAGTATCTCCAGGACCGGTGCACCCCTTCTTTAATGCAGTTTCTAAAATCAGAAAGTATTGAATTCAATGTTTTTTTGTTCATTTTGCTTGTTTGTCGGATTTTGGGATGCACTCTTTGGCTTTGCTTTTCTTCTCCTCATTGGATTTTTCATGTTCAAAGTTGCAGAAGCCAGATTACAAGCTCATTTTGGTTCAACTTCAGCAACTGTGCATTGCATTGCCATGTAATGTAACGCAATGCTATCTTTCTAGCTCTCCCTCTTTACTTCCTTTTGGATAAACAGACATATTAGGCAAGCATTTTGGAGCTTTCACCTAAATAACTACAGGTGGTGAGACAAGCTGCACAATATAATTGAGCTTTCAGTATATTGTTGCACACACACCATCTATTTAGCAAATGCCCTTGTTATCAACAGCAGCCTTTTAAACTCACCTGAGCTAACAGGTATGTGCGCTGGTTACTCTGCTGCGCTTAAAATTTCTTTTTTGGTTTGCTACAATGCCTTTTCTGAAACGTTGTCTCCCTCTGCTGGAACACTGACTTCTTTCATTTAATGCCTGCAGACTATAAAAGAGAACCCAACCCAAAAAGTTTGGTTGATTAGTCTGTGGCATTCTGTTAAACTGTTGCTTATGGCGGTCTCTGTGAGCTTCTCAGCGACATTCAGCCAGCCAGGTATCCTGCCTGCAGTAGATGGAATGTGGCAATGGAAGGCTGGCTGCGCGTGTCATAATAGGCTCTGAGCCTTTATATACCTGCGCACAGCAGCAGCCACCTTCAGTCTGCTGCTGGACAGCCAGCAGCAGCAGGAGAGGTAAGTAATCAGCAGCCCTCCTGCTAAGGGTAGACAGCTGCTCGTTCCACCCCACTCCCCGCCTTAATTGGTTCTCCTCCCTTCCAACGGTGTTGAGGCGGGTGGGAACAGCAGGGGGTGAGGGTGCTGTGTTTAAAGAGGTGGAGTTATGCAGATCTAAAACGCGTGGATTGCAGCAGCAGCAAGCCGAAAAGTGCAGGCATGTAAGGGATCTAGAGGTTGACAACATGTCTTCTTAACGGGAGTCCAGGAGCTCATCTCTACAAATAGACTCTTCAGGATCCTTGGGTGGCTCCGTAGTTCGAAACCAATTCTGGTTATCGCTTCTCGGCCTTTTGGCTAAGATCAAGTGTAGTATCTGTTCTTATCAGTTTAATATCTGATACGTCCCCTATCTGGGAACCATATATTAAATGGATTTTTAGAACAGGGAGATGGAAAAAGAGCTTGCTCTGTCCACTCCACGCATTGACCTGGTATTGCAGTATCTCCAGGACCGGCGCACCCCTTCTTTAATGCAGTTTCTAAAATCAGAAAGTATTGAATTCAATGTTTTTTGTTCATTTTGCTTGTTTGTCGGATTTTGGGATGGACTCTTTGGCTTTGCTTTTCTTCTCCTCATTGGATTTTTCATGTTCAAAGTTGCAGAAGCCAGATGACAAGCTCATTTTGGTTCAACTTCAGCAACTGTGCATTGCATTGCCATGTAATGTAACGCAATGCTATCTTTCTAGCTCTCCCTCTTTACTTCCTTTTGGATAAACAGACATATTAGGCAAGCATTTTGGAGCTTTCACCTAAATAACTACAGGTGGTGAGATAAGCTGCACAATATAATTGACCTTTCAGTATATTGTTGCACACACACCATCTATTTAGCAAATGCCCTTGTTATCAACAGCAGCCTTTTAAACTCACCTGAGCTAACAGGTATGTGCGCTGGTTACTCTGCTGCGCTTAAAATTTCTTTTTTGGTTTGCTACAATGCCTTTTCTGAAACGTTGTCTCCCTCTGCTGGAACACTGACTTCTTTCAATTAATGTCTGCAGACTATAAAAGAGAACCCAACCCAAAAAGTTTGGTTGATTAGTCTGTGGCATTCTGTTAAACTGTTGCTTATGGCGGTCTCTGTGAGCTTCTCAGCGACATTCAGCCAGCCAGGTATCCTGCCTGCAGTAGATGGAATGTGGCAATGGAACGCTGGCTGCGCGTGTCATAATAGGCTCTGAGCCTTTATATACCTGCACACAGCAGCAGCCACCTTCAGTCTGCTGCTGGACAGCCAGCAGCAGCAGGAGAGGTAAGTAATCAGCAGCCCTCCTGCTAAGGGTAGACAGCTGCTCGTTCCACCCCACCCCCCGCCTTAATTGGTTCTCCTCCCTTCCAACGGTGTTGAGGCGGGTGGGAACAGCAGGGGGTGAAGGTGCTGTGTTTAAAGAGGTGGAGTTATGCAGATCTAAAACGCGTGGATTGCAGCAGCAGCAAGCCGAAAAGTGCAGGCATGTAAGGGATCTAGAGGTTGACAACATGTCTTCTTAACGGGAGTCCAGGAGCTCATCTCCACAAATGGACTCTTCAGGATCCTTGGGTGGCTCCGTAGTTCGAAACCAATTCTGGTTATCGCTTCTCGGCCTTTTGGCTAAGATCAAGTGCTTTATTGCAGGAGATTGTGGTTGAAGGGCACTCGGGTACCCCTCTCCTTGGCCTGGCAGGATCGTCCACTTTGGTGGACTTAACCTGCTTGCTGCTATTAGGGAGAGGGCTTAGTCCCAGGGTAACGAGTTGCGATCCCCCAGCTTCCAGGTGTTTTTCGCTGCAAGAACACTGGGAGCGCAGTTTGCAAGCGGCTGCAATTTGCAACCTTGTTGCGTTTTTCCATGGAGGTTGACCCTAACCTCGTGCCTCTTTATGCGAGGCTAAAAAACTCTATCCGAGTTCACTTCACGGCGGGTGGCTCGGATATGAGGAAATTAGGGTATGTAGTCCAGGACGTGCTCAGGAACCTTCTTGGCGTACAAAGGAATGAAATTCTCTCCATCCAGGATTATCCCAGAAGAGGTGACTATGACATCACATTCACCGGAGAAGGTATTTTTAGAGATGTACTAGAAAAGTTTAAAAAAGTTGAAAATAGTCCTGTTTTGAAAGGGATACAAATTGTTGAGCATGTCCTGGATGAGGTAAGACTGGTTATTGTAAAAGTATTTTCGCCCTTTGTTTCTGCTCCAGAAGTAATGTCATTTCTAGCAATTTATTTTAAAAGTGTTAAATGTATTGGGAAGATATTAAACGAATATAACATATGGACATCTAAGTGGAAATTCCTTGTGAAGTGTACAAGAGATCCAAATACACCAGGTGGTATACGGCTCCCCCCTGCCCGTTTCAAAATTGGGCAAACAAATGGGGATTTCTTCTTTTCTGGGATGCCAGAATATTGCAGAAACTGTGGGCGCTATGGTCATTCAAAAGAAAACTGTCATGTATCATGTAGAAATTGTGCTAGTGAAGAACATGAGACAAAAGAATGCCCTAAGGAAAAGAAATGCAGTTTTTGCCAGACTCCAGGTCACTTTTATTTTTCTTGCCCTCACAGATTTCGGGAAGATGAGCAAAAGGGGAAGTCCAAGACGTCCGACCAAGGACCAAAAGATCAGACCACCCCTCAGGAGGAGGAACAACAACCTGGAGCCTCTGGAGACAATAAGGGCGTACCAAATAGTGAAGTGTCTCCAGAGTCTATGACAGGTAAAATACCAAATCCCAAAACCTGGCTGCAGGACCTGCGGGAGTCCAAAAGGAGGGCTGAGAAGGAGCAGAAGGGCACTACTGGTAAGGTCAAAAGGGACCGGCAAAAGGCCGACACAGAAGCCCATGCCCAGTCTGGGTCTCCTAGGGCTGAGGGCGCTGAGTGGATAAAGGTGGGTCCTAAGAAAAAGAAAAAGGGTGGTTCGGAGGAGGCAGCAGGAGGTGAACAGATGGACACTTCTCCAGAAGGGGACGTGGACGCTGGACCCTCAGGGGTTTCGGTCTCCGCTGCTACAGGTGGGGACCGGGATCTTGCTGCCTCTGAAGAGTCAGAGGCTCTGCCTTGTGCGCAACCTCCTCCTATAGGACGACCTTCTACAGGTCAAACAGGGGCGGCGGAACCCCTCGGGGACCCACCTGGTGAGGAACTGCATGACCAGCCAATGGAGACCCAGCGGGTCCTGCCAGCCAGCCCTCCGAGCTATGCCAGTGTAGCGTCGGGTTTATATAAATGTGGTAATCTTTCCTCCTCCACGGAGACTCTCGTGACGATACTATCAGATGAGGAGGGAGGCGCAAGCCCAGTGGTCTGATCAGGTTCATCGGACAGGTAAATCCGTTGCTCTTAGTTACCTAAGTAAAATTTTTACATTTTCTAATGATGGCTGAACTCAAAGGTATTTCCCTCAACGTGAGAGGCATAAAATCTAACACGAGAAGAACTGCTCTTTTTAATTTTTTTACGTGTTTTACTGCATCTGTATTTTTTCTGCAAGAATGTAATATCCCACATGAAATGTCATATCAAAAATATAAAGATGAGTGGAAGTGTGGGCCATCTGTCTGGTCCGGATCGAATGCTGCAGGATCAGCGGGTGTAGCCATACTTTTTAAAGGGAACGTTTTAATTGATTTTATTCAGGAAATTTTACCAGGTCGTATTTTATTAGTGAAAGCTTTTATTGATGGTATTAGATGGCAGTTTTTAAATTTTTATGGATCCCCAGAGAAAAATAAAAGAGCCGAAATGCTTGATCTTTTACCATTATTCATTAATAACTCTGAACCTTTTATCTTAGCAGGGGATTTTAATTGTGTTTTAAAAGGTGAAAACCGGCGCTCCAGCTCTGTAAGCAGGAACTACGATAAAACCTCAGGTATGCTACATGATATAGTCAAAGATGCTAAATTGATAGACATATATAAAGAGTGTCATAGTGACAGCCCAGAGGACGCCGGTTTCACTTGGAGCAATGCTAATTGTAGCTCTAGGATTGATTTTATTTTTGGTTCAGATAAAACAATACCTGCCAAATGTGAAGTTTTAACTAATATATTTTCAGACCATAAACTTTTATCCTTTACCATAAAAGTAAATGACAACAAAAAATGTGGTAAGAAAAGCTGGAAAATGAACGTATCCCTTTTAACCGACCCGCAGATTTTATCAGATTTTATTGAGTTTTATAGGAAATGTAGAAAAGGGAAAAAAACAAATGAGACTATGAGTGTATGGTGGGATAGAATGAAGTAAAAATAAAAGACTTTTTTATTAAAAAGAGTATATGTAGAGCCAAAGAAAAATATGAAGAATATAGAATTTTAAATACCCGCCTACAAACATTATTTAAGCTCAGAGACAATGGGATAGATGTACAACTTGATATTTCAAACTTAAAAGAAGAGATTTCAAAATGGCTAGAACAAAAAGGAAAAGAGATCATTTTTCGTTCTAGAGTACAACATATAGAAGAAAATGAAAAGTGTTCCAGATATTTTTTTAGGAAAAATAAAAAAGAAAAAGTGATAATTGACCATATAGATGGTGAGAATAATATAAAAAATATGCTGGGTAAAGTTGAGGTTTTTTTTTCTAATCTTTTTAATGGAAAAAATATAGATAATAAATTAATGGATGATTCGCTGCAAGGACTAACAGCTGTTTTAGATCCCGCATCCCAAGAGTTTTTATCCCAAGTTTTAACGGAACAAGAAGTGTTAAAAACTATTAAAAGTTTTAAAACTGGAAAGGTCCCTGGTCCTGATGGCATCCCAATAGAATTTTATGTATGTTTTTATGATATTTTAAATGATGATTTGTTTTATTTGTTTACTGAGGTTTTTAATAATAAGGTTTTATTAAATTCCTGGAAGAAAGGTGAAGTCTCCCTCCTATACAAAAAAGGCGATAAATCAAAATTAGAAAACTGGAGACCAATAACACTTTTAAATTGTGACTATAAAATAATGGCTAAAATTTGTGCAAATCGTCTAAAAGAAGTCATCAGCAAAGTTATTCATTCTAATCAAGTGTGTGGGGTGCCGGGGCGCAGTATATGGGACAATCTGAATTTAGTGAAAGACTGTATTGAGGATGTGAAAGACAGAAAGGGGAAAATGGCGATTTTATCTATTGATTTTGAAAAAGCATTTGACCGTGTCTCACACTTTTATCTTTTTAAAGTTTTAGAGAAAATGGGCATACCAGAAGGGTTTTTACTATCGCTTAAAGCATTTTACAAGGATTGTACAAGTAAGATTTTAGTGAATGGTTTTAAGACACAAGAGGTATTTTTATGGTCAGGGGTGAAACAGGGATGCCCTCTGTCCCCCCTACTGTTTATCTGTGCACTGGAACCAATGTTATGTGCAATACGCCAAAATAAACAGATATGCGGTGTCCCTCTGCCTGGAAGCGGTGGTTTGGAGGCCAAGGTTGTAGGCTACATGGATGACGTGGCGGTCTTGTGTACAGATGCACCATCACTTACGGCCACTCTCCATCAAGTGCAATCCTTTTGCCTAGCTTCTGGTTTTAAAATCAATTTTAATAAGTGTAACATTTTAAGTGTTGGGGGGATGATTTTACGTGATGTACCAATTAATGTCTCCGAATCCATTTCCATTTTAGGTATATCATTCACTGAAAATAATGATGGTTATAATAGTTGGGAAACAGTTACACAGAAAGTAAATACGAAAATATGTATGTGGAACATGAGGAGACTTACAATGGAGGGTAAAGTATTGGTTTTAAAGATGGTGATTTTACCTCTTTTATTGTATCTTAGCATGGTTTTCCCCCCGCCTGTTAATGTTTTAAAAAAGATAACCAAAACCTGTTTTACCTTCTTTTGGAACTCAAAAATGGAAAAGCTGAAAAGAGAAATCGTGATGAAATCAAAAGTAAAAGGTGGTAAAGATTTTCCAGATTTTAATAGGTTTCTTTTAATCCATCTGTTCGTTTACTGTTTTAATGCCCTTTTTAAGAATCACTATTGGTCCTTTTTTATGCGTTTTAATACAGGATTTTTTATGAGAAAGTTTGGATGGTATGAAGTTAATATATCTGTGCCCCATGCTTTTAATTTGTCGACGCATTATGAGATTTTAAGGAAAATAGTGTCCGATTTTAATTTAGGGACTAAGAAAATAGAGGAATTAAGAAATAGTAAGAAACTAATTAAAGAAATACGTAAAAGTGAGGAAATATGTAATGTTGACAGATATGATGATGACAAATCTATGTCTATCTGGAAAATGATTAACGTTTTTTATCTTTTTAATGAACAGAGAGATCTGGCTTGGAGTTGCATGCACCGCTGTCTTCCTTGCCGGGCATTCCAATACAGAAGAGGATTTGTGAGGTCTGCCATCTGCCCAAGAGCCGGATGCCAAGACGAGGAAACGGTGGAACATCTATTATGGACATGTAATTTTGCAAAGGATTTCTGGAGAAGACTGCTCCCCCTACTGGAAAGGGTGGCAGACCTCAAGGACTTTACATATAAAACTGTGCTATACGGACTTATGGAATGCCCCACAATGGACCAGTACACAATGGCTTGGAAGACAGTGAACTGCGCCAAGTCATCTCTCTGGAAAGCGCGCAACATTGCTATTTTTAAACAAGATGTTTTATCAGTGAATGATGTTTTAAGTTTATGTTTATGTGAAATGTATACTTATTATTTAATTGACAAAAAGAAGAATATACATATTTCCAAAAAATGGCTTGTTGACCAATGGAACCTAATTATTTAAAATCTTTGTATTTTTTTGTTTTGTAAATTTCATTTGTCTTTTAACGTTTGGTATTTGTGTAATTATGCTTGTAATTTGTTAAAGTTTTAATAAACGGTTTTATCCCTCTGCAGGGGATAGCCAAATTAAAAAAAAAAAAAATCTGTTCTTATCAGTTTAATATCTGATACGTCCCCTATCTGGGGACCATATATTAAATGGATTTTTAGAACAGGGAGATGGAAAAAGAGCTTGCTCTGTCCACTCCACGCATTGACCTGGTATTGCAGTATCTCCAGGACCGGTGCACCCCTTCTTTAATGCAGTTTCTAAAATCAGAAAGAATTGAATTCAATGTTTTTTGTTCATTTTGCTTGTTTGTCGGATTTTGGGATGGACTCTTTGGCTTTGCTTTTCTTCTCCTCATTGGATTTTTCATGTTCAAAGTTGCAGAAGCCAGATTACAAGCTCATTTTGGTTCAACTTCAGCAACTGTGCATTGCATTGCCATGGAATGTAATGAAATGCTATCTTTCTAGCTCTCCCTTTTTACTTCCTTTTGGATAAACAGACATATTAGGCAAGCATTTTGGAGTTTTCACCTAAATAACTACAGGTGGTGAGATAAGCTGCACAATATAATTGACCTTTCAGTATATTGTTGCACACACACCATCTATTTAGCAAATGCCCTTGTTATCAACAGCAGCCTTTTAAACTCACCTGAGCTAACAGGTATGTGCGCTGGTTACTCTGCTGCGCTTAAAATTTCTTTTTTGGTTTGCTACAATGCCTTTTCTGAAACGTTGTCTCCCTCTGCTGGAACACTGACTTCTTTCATTTAATGCCTGCAGACTATAAAAGAGAACCCAACCCAAAAAGTTTGGTTGATTAGTCTGTGGCATTCTGTTAAACTGTTGCTTATGGCGGTCTCTGTGAGCTTCTCAGCGACATTCAGCCAGCCAGGTATCCTGCCTGCAGTAGATGGAATGTGGCAATGGAACGCTGGCTGCGCGTGTCATAATAGGCTCTGAGCCTTTATATACCTGTGCACAGCAGCAGCCACCTTCAGTCTGCTGCTGGACAGCCAGCAGCAGCAGCAGCAGCAGGAGAGGTATGTAATCAGCAGCCCTCCTGCTAAGGGTAGACAGCTGCTCGTTCCACCCCACCCCCCGCCTTAATTGGTTCTCCTCCCTTCCAACGGTGTTGAGGCGGGTGGGAACAGCAGGGGGTGAAGGTGCTGTGTTTAAAGAGGTGGAGTTATGCAGATCTAAAACGCGTGGATTGCAGCAGCAGCAAGCCGAAAAGTGCAGGCATGTAAGGGATCTAGAGGTTGACAACATGTCTTCTTAACGGGAGTCCAGGAGCTCATCTCCACAAATGGACTTTTCAGGATCCTTGGGTGGCTCCGTAGTTTGAAACCAATTCTGGTTATCGCTTCTCGGCCTTTTGGCTAAGATCAAGTGTAGTATCTGTTCTTATCAGTTTAATATCTGATACGTCCCCTATCTGGGGACCATATATTAAATGGATTTTTAGAACAGGGAGATGGAAAAAGAGCTTGCTCTGTCCACTCCACGCATTGACCTGGTATTGCAGTATCTCCAGGACCGGTGCACCCCTTCTTTAATGCAGTTTCTAAAATCAGAAAGAATTGAATTCAATGTTTTTTGTTCATTTTGCTTGTTTGTCGGATTTTGGGATGGACTCTTTGGCTTTGCTTTTCTTCTCCTCATTGGATTTTTCATGTTCAAAGTTGCAGAAGCCAGATTACAAGCTCATTTTGGTTCAACTTCAGCAACTGTGCATTGCATTGCCATGTAATGTAATGAAATGCTATCTTTCTAGCTCTCCCTTTTTACTTCCTTTTGGATAAACAGACATATTAGGCAAGCATTTTGGAGCTTTCACCTAAATAACTACAGGTGGTGAGATAAGCTGCACAATATAATTGACCTTTCAGTATATTGTTGCACACACACCATCTATTTAGCAAATGCCCTTGTTATCAACAGCAGCCTTTTAAACTCACCTGAGCTAACAGGTATGTGCGCTGGTTACTCTGCTGCGCTTAAAATTTCTTTTTTGGTTTGCTACAATGCCTTTTCTGAAACGTTGTCTCCCTCTGCTGGAACACTGACTTCTTTCATTTAATGCCTGCAGACTATAAAAGAGAACCCAACCCAAAAAGTTTGGTTGATTAGTCTGTGGCATTCTGTTAAACTGTTGCTTATGGCGGTCTCTGTGAGCTTCTCAGCGACATTCAGCCAGCCAGGTATCCTGCCTGCAGTAGATGGAATGTGGCAATGGAACGCTGGCTGCGCGTGTCATAATAGGCTCTGAGCCTTTATATACCTGTGCACAGCAGCAGCCACCTTCAGTCTGCTGCTGGACAGCCAGCAGCAGCAGCAGCAGCAGGAGAGGTATGTAATCAGCAGCCCTCCTGCTAAGGGTAGACAGCTGCTCGTTCCACCCCACCCCCCGCCTTAATTGGTTCTCCTCCCTTCCAACGGTGTTGAGGCGGGTGGGAACAGCAGGGGGTGAAGGTGCTGTGTTTAAAGAGGTGGAGTTATGCAGATCTAAAACGCGTGGATTGCAGCAGCAGCAAGCCGAAAAGTGCAGGCATGTAAGGGATCTAGAGGTTGACAACATGTCTTCTTAACGGGAGTCCAGGAGCTCATCTCCACAAATGGACTTTTCAGGATCCTTGGGTGGCTCCGTAGTTTGAAACCAATTCTGGTTATCGCTTCTCGGCCTTTTGGCATGATCTGTAGTGGGTTGTGACATTGGGCTGAAGGTTACTGTGGTGGCAGAACCGATTCTTGGCCTTTGGAGATATCCAGTGCTGCTTTTGGGAATCGGTGCTAAAGCTGCAGTGCCTTTTCTTTACGGAGGACGGTGTGTTGGAGGGAGGACGAACTTCGTGGAGGCTGCGATCCGTGTGTGATATTTTCCTTGGTATCTGGAAAAGAAGAGGAAAATCATGGAGACAAGGAGAAACCCTGGAGGAAGGAAGGAGAATCAAGCAAGCAACCCGAATGATTATTTCTCGGAGGAGCATCCGCTGAAGGACACCATCAGGTTCGTGGTTGCTCCTGACCACCGGCAGGTGAAAGATTCTCAATTTATTTTCAATGTTATTTGTAAGCTCTTGAAGATCGACAAGGAGCATCTTTTTTGCTTTCAATCTTTTTTTTCTCGAGGACTTTATGATGTTACGCTTAATAAAGCCTCGCAGTGTGAAAGTGCCTACGCTCTTTATGAAGTAAATAAAGAGAAGGTAGAGCTGGAGGGGGTGAAAGTAATCCCCTCTTTTCAGTTTTCAATGAAAGTACTGACGATTCATTTGTTTAGTCCATTTATTACAGACTCTGAGGTTGAAAGTTACCTATCAATGTATTGTGACAAAATCATCCCTAAGAGACGCGGGGAAACACAGTTTGGAGTGTGGAACGGGAAACGTGTGTATGTGGTATCATTTAGGAAGAACCCGAATGAGGAGGGGGGCGTGTCCAGACCTCCGCCGCAGGTTTATATCAACCATAGCCGCGGTTATTTATTCTTCCCAGGGATGCCACACTACTGCCGTGTGTGTAAAAAATATGGACATCTGGATGCAGAATGTAACAAGTGTTTTAGTTGCATGGGTACTCCTCACCAGATGGATGAGTGCCCTAAAAATAAGAAAAAGGAGGTAGAGGAGATGGACACATCGCCTGAAGAACAGCAACAAGAAGCTAAAGACGATGTGGAAGCGGGCATTGCTGCTGAAGAGGAAAAAGGGGAAGAGGAGAAAGAAAGGAGTGAGAAGGAGGAGACAGAAAGAAAGAGAAAAGAGGAAGAGGAGGGACGGGCAATGAAGGAGAAGAAGAAGGAGGAACGGGTTAAAAAATCACAAGAAGAAGAGGAAAGGAAGTTGGAAGAAAGGAAGAGAAAGAAGGAAGAGGAAAAACAGAAGAGGATAGAGGACATAGAAAAAAGGGCCATGGAGATAAAGAAACAGATGGAAAGGAAAAAGAGAGAAGAGCAGAAGAAAGAAGATAAGAAGAAAGAAGATAAGAATGAAAAGAAGAAGATAGAAGAACAGAAGAAAGAAGATCAGAAGAGAGAAGAGAAGAGTCAAATGTTGCAAGAAATTTCTCCACTAAGTAAAGGGAGTAGTTGTGCAGGGGAAAGTGATATTCCAGAAGTAGTGGAGTCCACTCCTACTAATTCCCTGTCGCAGAGCTTACCTTGCGCGCAGGTACAAATGGACTGCACAGAAAAATCTCTAAAAAGAAGTGTGGATAGAAGTGATAATGAAGGAATACCATGTGGTGGGAAAGTAAAGGCTTTAGAAGCAACAAGTCTGCTGGGGAGTGTGTCATCTTCGGATGTATCAGATCTGGAGGTAGACCCATCTTCTCCGGCAGTAGAGAATGAGGGCGGAGGGAAGAGCCCTGCACTAAATGTTAGAAGATGATCCGCTCAATGTCCCTGAATGTTCAGGGGTTTAACGACCTATATAAGAGAACTGCTTTATATGATTTTTTAAATAATGAAAATATTGATTTTATCTTTCTACAAGAATGTAATTTGACAAAAAAAATAAGCTATGAATATTTACAGGGTATATGGAAGGGTAACTTATGCTTTTCTGGTGGGAACGAGTCAAAAAGTGATGGTGTGGGGTTTTTATGCTCTAAAGATTGGGAGATTGTAAATTATGAAGAGATATACCCTGGGAGGATTTTAAGAATTGATGTGCAGAAAAATGGGAAGAAAGTGAGGTGTTTTAATGTGTATGCAAATGCAGAAAAAGCCTTGAGATTACATTTGTTTGAACTTTTGCAGCTGTTTTTACCTGGAGTAGATCCATTAGTTTTAGGTGGGGATTTTAATTGTCATTTAAAAAATGTAAAAGATGGGTCAGCTTCATGTCTTAGAAATATTTTAGCAGCTTTTAATCTTAAAGATACATGGGCATTAGATGGACAAAAAAAGGAGCATGAAGTGACTTGGGTGGGGAGAGGTGTTTCATCCAGAATAGATTATATTTTTATATCTCAAACCCTAACATGCTCAGGTTTTAAAACGCATTCAACACCTTTTTCAGATCATAAAATAATAGAATGTAGTTTTAAAATAGAATCAGACGTGGATAAAAGACCGTCACACTGGAAATTAAATGTATCCCTACTACAAGACGAGGTGGTTATGGAAGGTTTTAAAAAGCTGTATGAAAAACTGAAGCTAAAAAAAACGTTTTTTAAATCTATTTTTAATTGGTGGGATTTTGTCAAGAAGGAGGTAAAAATATTTTTTATTAAAGAAGGAAAGAAGAAAGCTGCTGCAAAACGTATTTTTTATAATGATCTTAATGCTAAACTGCAATGTTTTTTTCACCTCGAAAATAACGGATGTGATATGCAGGAGGCGATCCGAACAACAAAAGAAAAGATCCAAAACTGCCTGAAAGAAAAAGGTAAAGAAATTATTTTTAATTCCCGAGTAAAAGTTTTAGACGAGGATGAAAAATGCACAAAATTCTTTTTTAAAAAAATATGTGACAAGAAGGATTATATGAAGGTTTTGGAAGGAGAAACAAGTTTGGAGGGGAAGAAGATGAAAGCAAAAGAATTTTATGATGATTTATTTTCTGTTAAAAACACGGATGTGTCTCTAAAAAAACATTTTTTAGAAGGACTGGAAAAAAATTTTAATGCGGAAGATAAATCTTTTTTAATAGGGAATTTTACTAAAGAGGAAGTTTTTAATACAATTAATACGCTACAAAATAACAAAACGCCGGGAGCAGATGGACTACCTGTTGAATTTTACAAGTGTTTATGGGAGATCATGGGTGAGGATTTTTATGAAGTAATTTTAGAAGCAGAAGCATCTTTTAGTGTCCCAGAGTCGTGGTGGGAGGGTCTTATTGTTTTATTATTTAAGAAAGGAAATAAAGAACTGATTAAAAATTGGAGACCAATAACCCTTTTAAATGCGGACTGTAAGGTATATGCAAAGTTACTAGCAAATAGATTAAAAAAGGTAATCGGCTCAGTAATAGAAGTGGATCAGACGTGTGCAGTGCCAAATCGGAGAATCAGCGACTCATTGATTTTAATCAGGGATGTTTTATGGGATGTTTTAGACAGAAAACAAAAGCTTGCTCTAATTACTTTGGATTTTGAAAAAGCGTACGATAGAGTTGCCCATGATTTTTTATTTGCAGTTTTAGAGAAAATGGGATGCCCGGATGTTTTTAGCAAACGTATTAAATCTCTTTACAAATCATGTTTTAGCAAAATATCTATTAATGGTTTTTTATCTGATAATGTAAAAATAAACTGTGGCGTTAAACAGGGGTGTCCCTTATCCCCTATTCTTTTTAGTTGTGCAATTGAACCACTTTTAGCAGCTTTTAGGAGAGATAAGGTAATCAATGTTTTTTTTATTCCCGGGAGTTGCAATGAACAAGTTAAAGTGGTGGCATATATGGATGATGTGACGGTTTTAGTTAAAGACACTAGAAGCATGAACAGAGCCATAAGAACAGTGGATTGGTTTGGGGGCGCATCGGGTTTTAAAATTAACATGGAAAAATCTGGTATTTTAACTGTTGGTGATTTTATTGTAGATTCTGAGTGTAAATTAACAAGAATGAATGAAGTAAAAATTTTAGGTATTTATTTCTCAGAGTCAGGTGGTAATGTAAGAAATTGGGAGTCTCTGCTGGAAAGAGTTAAGAAAAAGATTACTTTCTGGCAGTTGAGAGATCTTACCCTGGAAGGAAAAATTTTAATTATTAGACAGGTTTTACTCCCAATGTTTTTATATGTCTCAACAGTTTTTATCCCCCAAAATAATATCATGAAGAGAGTTATTAAGGTATGTTTTAATTTTTTATGGAGATCCAAGATGGAAAGAGTAAAGAGAGAGGAGATATATAAATCAAAGAAAAAAGGTGGGAAAGGTTTTCCGGATATTAGGTCCTTTTTATATGCAAAGTATGTAGCGAACTGTGTATGCACTTTATTAGGACCAGGCTCTAAGCTAAAGTTGTTTTCTATATATAATTTAGGTTTCTATATTAGAAATTATAAATGGTTGGAGATGTCTCTAAATAGGCCTTATAGGTTTTTACCTCCAGGAAATTATATTGTTTTAGAAAAAATTTTAAGAGATTTTAAACTTAAGATGGTCGAAATAAATGTTCTTAAATGCCATAAAAAAATCCTAAAAATCCTGGAAGAGAGAATAGGTATCAGTCCTGTGGAACATTTTTCATTCAAAATTGTGGAAAGAATCTGGATGAATGTAAATTATAGTGTGTTATCTAATGAACACAGGGATTTACTCTGGTGTATAGTAAAAGACTGCCTGCCAACCCGTGAGTTCCAACACAGGCGTGGGTTGGTAAGATCTGAAGTGTGCCCAAGATCCAGGTGTGGGAATAGTGAAACACCCATGCACATCTTCTGGAATTGTAATTTTGCACAGACAATATGGAGGAAAGTGTGCAATATAGTGAGAGCTGTGAGTACTGTTAATTTTTTGGATTTTAACAGAGTATTTTATGGGATGGGGATAAGAGAGGAGGATTTTAAAATTGTATGGATTATTATTGCATGTGTGAAGGCGGCATTGTGGAAAGCAAGGAACATTTTAGTGTTTAAACATAAGGAAGTAACAGTCGACCAGTGTATTAAATTATGTCTAAGTTATTTGTACATGTATTTCTGGAGGGACAAAATGACGCTTGGCAAGGTGAAAGCAAATGAGAAATGGAAACAATGTAAATGGAATGAACTTACCTTGTAAGATTTGATTTTTTGAAAACCTGTGGAAAAACAAAAAAAGAAGAACAAAAACAAACAAAAAAAAATAGCCAAAACTATATAATTTTTAAAAAAAAAAAAAAAAGAGGGAAAAAATAAATAAATATATATATATAAAAGAAAAAGAAAATAAAAGATTTGGAGAAGTATTAAAATTGGTAGAATGCACGATGATGGATTTGAGTCTTCTTATCTTTTTGTTGATTCCAAGACTTTGTAATCTGAGTGTAAAAAAAAAAAAAAAAAAATCTGTTCTTATCAGTTTAATATCTGATACGTCCCCTATCTGGGGACCATATATTAAATGGATTTTTAGAACAGGGAGATGGAAAAAGAGCTTGCTCTGTCCACTCCACGCATTGACCTGGTATTGCAGTATCTCCAGGACCGGTGCACCCCTTCTTTAATGCAGTTTCTAAAATCAGAAAGAATTGAATTCAATGTTTTTTGTTCATTTTGCTTGTTTGTCGGATTTTGGGATGGACTCTTTGGCTTTGCTTTTCTTCTCCTCATTGGATTTTTCATGTTCAAAGTTGCAGAAGCCAGATTACAAGCTCATTTTGGTTCAACTTCAGCAACTGTGCATTGCATTGCCATGTAATGTGATGCAATGCTATCTTTCTAGCTCTCCCTTTTTACTTCCTTTTGGATAAACAGACATATTAGGCAAGCATTTTGGAGCTTTCACCTAAATAACTACAGGTGGTGAGATAAGCTGCACAATATAATTGACCTTTCAGTATATTGTTGCACACACACCATCTATTTAGCAAATGCCCTTGTTATCAACAGCAGCCTTTTAAACTCACCTGAGCTAACAGGTATGTGCGCTGGTTACTCTGCTGCGCTTAAAATTTCTTTTTTGGTTTGCTACAATGCCTTTTCTGAAACGTTGTCTCCTTCTGCTGGAACACTGACTTCTTTCATTTAATGCCTGCAGACTATAAAAGAGAACCCAACCCAAAAAGTTTGGTTGATTAGTCTGTGGCATTCTGTTAAACTGTTGCTTATGGCGGTCTCTGTGAGCTTCTCAGCGACATTCAGCCAGCCAGGTATCCTGCCTGCAGTAGATGGAATGTGGCAATGGAACGCTGGCTGCGCGTGTCATAATAGGCTCTGAGCCTTTATATACCTGTGCACAGCAGCAGCCACCTTCAGTCTGCTGCTGGACAGCCAGCAGCAGCAGGAGAGGTATGTAATCAGGAGCCCTCCTGCTAAGGGTAGACAGCTGCTCGTTCCACCCCACCCCCCGCCTTAATTGGTTCTCCTCCCTTCCAACGGTGTTGAGGCGGGTGGGAACAGCAGGGGGTGAAGGTGCTGTGTTTAAAGAGGTGGAGTTATGCAGATCTAAAACGCGTGGATTGCAGCAGCAGCAAGCCGAAAAGTGCAGGCATGTAAGGGATCTAGAGGTTGACAACATGTCTTCTTAACGGGAGTCCAGGAGCTCATCTCCACAAATGGACTTTTCAGGATCCTTGGGTGGCTCCGTAGTTTGAAACCAATTCTGGTTATCGCTTCTCGGCCTTTTGGCTAAGATCAAGTGTAGTATCTGTTCTTATCAGTTTAATATCTGATACGTCCCCTATCTGGGGACCATATATTAAATGGATTTTTAGAACAGGGAGATGGAAAAAGAGCTTGCTCTGTCCACTCCACGCATTGACCTGGTATTGCAGTATCTCCAGGACCGGTGCACCCCTTCTTTAATGCAGTTTCTAAAATCAGAAAGAATTGAATTCAATGTTTTTTGTTCATTTTGCTTGTTTGTCGGATTTTGGGATGGACTCTTTAGCTTTGCTTTTCTTCTCCTCATTGGATTTTTCATGTTCAAAGTTGCAGAAGCCAGATTACAAGCTCATTTTGGTTCAACTTCAGCAACTGTGCATTGCATTGCCATGTAATGTGATGCAATGCTATCTTTCTAGCTCTCCCTTTTTACTTCCTTTTGGATAAACAGACATATTAGGCAAGCATTTTGGAGCTTTCACCTAAATAACTACAGGTGGTGAGATAAGCTGCACAATATAATTGACCTTTCAGTATATTGTTGCACACACACCATCTATTTAGCAAATGCCCTTGTTATCAACAGCAGCCTTTTAAACTCACCTGAGCTAACAGGTATGTGCGCTGGTTACTCTGCTGCGCTTAAAATTTCTTTTTTGGTTTGCTACAATGCCTTTTCTGAAACGTTGTCTCCTTCTGCTGGAACACTGACTTCTTTCATTTAATGCCTGCAGACTATAAAAGAGAACCCAACCCAAAAAGTTTGGTTGATTAGTCTGTGGCATTCTGTTAAACTGTTGCTTATGGCGGTCTCTGTGAGCTTCTCAGCGACATTCAGCCAGCCAGGTATCCTGCCTGCAGTAGATGGAATGTGGCAATGGAACGCTGGCTGCGCGTGTCATAATAGGCTCTGAGCCTTTATATACCTGTGCACAGCAGCAGCCACCTTCAGTCTGCTGCTGGACAGCCAGCAGCAGCAGCAGCAGGAGAGGTATGTAATCAGGAGCCCTCCTGCTAAGGGTAGACAGCTGCTCGTTCCACCCCACCCCCCGCCTTAATTGGTTCTCCTCCCTTCCAACGGTGTTGAGGCGGGTGGGAACAGCAGGGGGTGAAGGTGCTGTGTTTAAAGAGGTGGAGTTATGCAGATCTAAAACGCGTGGATTGCAGCAGCAGCAAGCCGAAAAGTGCAGGCATGTAAGGGATCTAGAGGTTGACAACATGTCTTCTTAACGGGAGTCCAGGAGCTCATCTCCACAAATGGACTTTTCAGGATCCTTGGGTGGCTCCGTAGTTTGAAACCAATTCTGGTTATCGCTTCTCGGCCTTTTGGCTAAGATCAAGTGTAGTATCTGTTCTTATCAGTTTAATATCTGATACGTCCCCTATCTGGGGACCATATATTAAATGGATTTTTAGAACAGGGAGATGGAAAAAGAGCTTGCTCTGTCCACTCCACGCATTGACCTGGTATTGCAGTATCTCCAGGACCGGTGCACCCCTTCTTTAATGCAGTTTCTAAAATCAGAAAGAATTGAATTCAATGTTTTTTGTTCATTTTGCTTGTTTGTCGGATTTTGGGATGGACTCTTTAGCTTTGCTTTTCTTCTCCTCATTGAATTTTTCATGTTCAAAGTTGCAGAAGCCAGATTACAAGCTCATTTTGGTTCAACTTCAGCAACTGTGCATTGCATTGCCATGTAATGTGATGCAATGCTATCTTTCTAGCTCTCCCTTTTTACTTCCTTTTGGATAAACAGACATATTAGGCAAGCATTTTGGAGCTTTCACCTAAATAACTACAGGTGGTGAGATAAGCTGCACAATATAATTGACCTTTCAGTATATTGTTGCACACACACCATCTATTTAGCAAATGCCCTTGTTATCAACAGCAGCCTTTTAAACTCACCTGAGCTAACAGGTATGTGCGCTGGTTACTCTGCTGCGCTTAAAATTTCTTTTTTGGTTTGCTACAATGCCTTTTCTGAAACGTTGTCTCCTTCTGCTGGAACACTGACTTCTTTCATATAATGCCTGCAGACTATAAAAGAGAACCCAACCCAAAAAGTTTGGTTGATTAGTCTGTGGCATTCTGTTAAACTGTTGCTTATGGCGGTCTCTGTGAGCTTCTCAGCGACATTCAGCCAGCCAGGTATCCTGCCTGCAGTAGATGGAATGTGGCAGTGGAACGCTGGCTGCGCGTGTCATAATAGGCTCTGAGCCTTTATATACCTGTGCACAGCAGCAGCCACCTTCAGTCTGCTGCTGGACAGCCAGCAGCAGCAGCAGCAGGAGAGGTATGTAATCAGGAGCCCTCCTGCTAAGGGTAGACAGCTGCTCGTTCCACCCCACCCCCCGCCTTAATTGGTTCTCCTCCCTTCCAACGGTGTTGAGGCGGGTGGGAACAGCAGGGGGTGAAGGTGCTGTGTTTAAAGAGGTGGAGTTATGCAGATCTAAAACGCGTGGATTGCAGCAGCAGCAAGCCGAAAAGTGCAGGCATGTAAGGGATCTAGAGGTTGACAACATGTCTTCTTAACGGGAGTCCAGGAGCTCATCTCCACAAATGGACTTTTCAGGATCCTTGGGTGGCTCCGTAGTTTGAAACCAATTCTGGTTATCGCTTCTCGGCCTTTTGGCTAAGATCAAGTGTAGTATCTGTTCTTATCAGTTTAATATCTGATACGTCCCCTATCTGGGGACCATATATTAAATGGATTTTTAGAACAGGGAGATGGAAAAAGAGCTTGCTCTGTCCACTCCACGCATTGACCTGGTATTGCAGTATCTCCAGGACCGGTGCACCCCTTCTTTAATGCAGTTTCTAAAATCAGAAAGAATTGAATTCAATGTTTTTTGTTCATTTTGCTTGTTTGTCGGATTTTGGGATGGACTCTTTGGCTTTGCTTTTCTTCTCCTCATTGGATTTTTCATGTTCAAAGTTGCAGAAGCCAGATTACAAGCTCATTTTGGTTCAACTTCAGCAACTGTGCATTGCATTGCCATGTAATGTGATGCAATGCTATCTTTCTAGCTCTCCCTTTTTACTTCCTTTTGGATAAACAGACATATTAGGCAAGCATTTTGGAGCTTTCACCTAAATAACTACAGGTGGTGAGATAAGCTGCACAATATAATTGACCTTTCAGTATATTGTTGCACACACACCATCTATTTAGCAAATGCCCTTGTTATCAACAGCAGCCTTTTAAACTCACCTGAGCTAACAGGTATGTGCGCTGGTTACTCTGCTGCGCTTAAAATTTCTTTTTTGGTTTGCTACAATGCCTTTTCTGAAACGTTGTCTCCTTCTGCTGGAACACTGACTTCTTTCATTTAATGCCTGCAGACTATAAAAGAGAACCCAACCCAAAAAGTTTGGTTGATTAGTCTGTGGCATTCTGTTAAACTGTTGCTTATGGCGGTCTCTGTGAGCTTCTCAGCGACATTCAGCCAGCCAGGTATCCTGCCTGCAGTAGATGGAATGTGGCAATGGAACGCTGGCTGCGCGTGTCATAATAGGCTCTGAGCCTTTAAATACCTGTGCACAGCAGCAGCCACCTTCAGTCTGCTGCTGGACAGCCAGCAGCAGCAGCAGCAGGAGAGGTATGTAATCAGGAGCACTCCTGCTAAGGGTAGACAGCTGCTCGTTCCACCCCACCCCCCGCCTTAATTGGTTCTCCTCCCTTCCAACGGTGTTAAGGCGGGTGGGAACAGCAGGGGGTGAAGGTGCTGTGTTTAAAGAGGTGGAGTTATGCAGATCTAAAACGCGTGGATTGCAGCAGCAGCAAGCCGAAAAGTGCAGGCATGTAAGGGATCTAGAGGTTGACAACATGTCTTCTTAACGGGAGTCCAGGAGCTCATCTCCACAAATGGACTTTTCAGGATCCTTGGGTGGCTCCGTAGTTTGAAACCAATTCTGGTTATCGCTTCTCGGCCTTTTGGCTAAGATCAAGTGTAGTATCTGTTCTTATCAGTTTAATATCTGATACGTCCCCTATCTGGGGACCATATATTAAATGGATTTTTAGAACAGGGAGATGGAAAAAGAGCTTGCTCTGTCCACTCCACGCATTGACCTGGTATTGCAGTATCTCCAGGACCGGTGCACCCCTTCTTTAATGCAGTTTCTAAAATCAGAAAGAATTGAATTCAATGTTTTTTGTTCATTTTGCTTGTTTGTCGGATTTTGGGATGGACTCTTTGGCTTTGCTTTTCTTCTCCTCATTGGATTTTTCATGTTCAAAGTTGCAGAAGCCAGATTACAAGCTCATTTTGGTTCAACTTCAGCAACTGTGCATTGCATTGCCATGTAATGTGATGCAATGCTATCTTTCTAGCTCTCCCTTTTTACTTCCTTTTGGATAAACAGACATATTAGGCAAGCATTTTGGAGCTTTCACCTAAATAACTACAGGTGGTGAGATAAGCTGCACAATATAATTGACCTTTCAGTATATTGTTGCACACACACCATCTATTTAGCAAATGCCCTTGTTATCAACAGCAGCCTTTTAAACTCACCTGAGCTAACAGGTATGTGCGCTGGTTACTCTGCTGCGCTTAAAATTTCTTTTTTGGTTTGCTACAATGCCTTTTCTGAAACGTTGTCTCCTTCTGCTGGAACACTGACTTCTTTCATTTAATGCCTGCAGACTATAAAAGAGAACCCAACCCAAAAAGTTTGGTTGATTAGTCTGTGGCATTCTGTTAAACTGTTGCTTATGGCGGTCTCTGTGAGCTTCTCAGCGACATTCAGCCAGCCAGGTATCCTGCCTGCAGTAGATGGAATGTGGCAATGGAACGCTGGCTGCGCGTGTCATAATAGGCTCTGAGCCTTTAAATACCTGTGCACAGCAGCAGCCACCTTCAGTCTGCTGCTGGACAGCCAGCAGCAGCAGCAGCAGGAGAGGTATGTAATCAGGAGCACTCCTGCTAAGGGTAGACAGCTGCTCGTTCCACCCCACCCCCCGCCTTAATTGGTTCTCCTCCCTTCCAACGGTGTTGAGGCGGGTGGGAACAGCAGGGGGTGAAGGTGCTGTGTTTAAAGAGGTGGAGTTATGCAGATCTAAAACGCGTGGATTGCAGCAGCAGCAAGCCGAAAAGTGCAGGCATGTAAGGGATCTAGAGGTTGACAACATGTCTTCTTAACGGGAGTCCAGGAGCTCATCTCCACAAATGGACTTTTCAGGATCCTTGGGTGGCTCCGTAGTTTGAAACCAATTCTGGTTATCGCTTCTCGGCCTTTTGGCTAAGATCAAGTGTAGTATCTGTTCTTATCAGTTTAATATCTGATACGTCCCCTATCTGGGGACCATATATTAAATGGATTTTTAGAACAGGGAGATGGAAAAAGAGCTTGCTCTGTCCACTCCACGCATTGACCTGGTATTGCAGTATCTCCAGGATCGGTGCACCCCTTCTTTAATGCAGTTTCTAAAATCAGAAAGAATTGAATTCAATGTTTTTTGTTCATTTTGCTTGTTTGTCGGATTTTGGGATGGACTCTTTGGCTTTGCTTTTCTTCTCCTCATTGGATTTTTCATGTTCAAAGTTGCAGAAGCCAGATTACAAGCTCGTTTTGGTTCAACTTCAGCAACTGTGCATTGCATTGCCATGTAATGTGATGCAATGCTATCTTTCTAGCTCTCCCTTTTTACTTCCTTTTGGATAAACAGACATATTAGGCAAGCATTTTGGAGCTTTCACCTAAATAACTACAGGTGGTGAGATAAGCTGCACAATATAATTGACCTTTCAGTATATTGTTGCACACACGCCATCTATTTAGCAAATGCCCTTGTTATCAACAGCAGCCTTTTAAACTCACCTGAGCTAACAGGTATGTGCGCTGGTTACTCTGCTGCGCTTAAAATTTCTTTTTTGGTTTGCTACAATGCCTTTTCTGAAACGTTGTCTCCTTCTGCTGGAACACTGACTTCTTTCATTTAATGCCTGCAGACTATAAAAGAGAACCCAACCCAAAAAGTTTGGTTGATTAGTCTGTGGCATTCTGTTAAACTGTTGCTTATGGCGGTCTCTGTGAGCTTCTCAGCGACATTCAGCCAGCCAGGTATCCTGCCTGCAGTAGATGGAATGTGGCAATGGAACGCTGGCTGCGCGTGTCATAATAGGCTCTGAGCCTTTATATACCTGTGCACAGCAGCAGCCACCTTCAGTCTGCTGCTGGACAGCCAGCAGCAGCAGCAGCAGGAGAGGTATGTAATCAGGAGCCCTCCTGCTAAGGGTAGACAGCTGCTCGTTCCACCCCACCCCCCGCCTTAATTGGTTCTCCTCCCTTCCAACGGTGTTGAGGCGGGTGGGAACAGCAGGGGGTGAAGGTGCTGTGTTTAAAGAGGTGGAGTTATGCAGATCTAAAACGCGTGGATTGCAGCAGCAGCAAGCCGAAAAGTGCAGGCATGTAAGGGATCTAGAGGTTGACAACATGTCTTCTTAACGGGAGTCCAGGAGCTCATCTCCACAAATGGACTTTTCAGGATCCTTGGGTGGCTCCGTAGTTTGAAACCAATTCTGGTTATCGCTTCTCGGCCTTTTGGCTAAGATCAAGTGTAGTATCTGTTCTTATCAGTTTAATATCTGATACGTCCCCTATCTGGGGACCATATATTAAATGGATTTTTAGAACAGGGAGATGGAAAAAGAGCTTGCTCTGTCCACTCCACGCATTGACCTGGTATTGCAGTATCTCCAGGACCGGTGCACCCCTTCTTTAATGCAGTTTCTAAAATCAGAAAGAATTGAATTCAATGTTTTTTGTTCATTTTGCTTGTTTGTCGGATTTTGGGATGGACTCTTTGGCTTTGCTTTTCTTCTCCTCATTGGATTTTTCATGTTCAAAGTTGCAGAAGCCAGATTACAAGCTCATTTTGGTTCAACTTCAGCAACTGTGCATTGCATTGCCATGTAATGTGATGCAATGCTATCTTTCTAGCTCTCCCTTTTTACTTCCTTTTGGATAAACAGACATATTAGGCAAGCATTTTGGAGCTTTCACCTAAATAACTACAGGTGGTGAGATAAGCTGCACAATATAATTGACCTTTCAGTATATTGTTGCACACACACCATCTATTTAGCAAATGCCCTTGTTATCAACAGCAGCCTTTTAAACTCACCTGAGCTAACAGGTATGTGCGCTGGTTACTCTGCTGCGCTTAAAATTTCTTTTTTGGTTTGCTACAATGCCTTTTCTGAAACGTTGTCTCCTTCTGCTGGAACACTGACTTCTTTCATTTAATGCCTGCAGACTATAAAAGAGAACCCAACCCAAAAAGTTTGGTTGATTAGTCTGTGGCATTCTGTTAAACTGTTGCTTATGGCGGTCTCTGTGAGCTTCTCAGCGACATTCAGCCAGCCAGGTATCCTGCCTGCAGTAGATGGAATGTGGCAATGGAACGCTGGCTGCGCGTGTCATAATAGGCTCTGAGCCTTTATATACCTGTGCACAGCAGCAGCCACCTTCAGTCTGCTGCTGGACAGCCAGCAGCAGCAGCAGGAGAGGTATGTAATCAGGAGCCCTCCTGCTAAGGGTAGACAGCTGCTCGTTCCACCCCACCCCCCGCCTTAATTGGTTCTCCTCCCTTCCAACGGTGTTGAGGCGGGTGGGAACAGCAGGGGGTGAAGGTGCTGTGTTTAAAGAGGTGGAGTTATGCAGATCTAAAACGCGTGGATTGCAGCAGCAGCAAGCCGAAAAGTGCAGGCATGTAAGGGATCTAGAGGTTGACAACATGTCTTCTTAACGGGAGTCCAGGAGCTCATCTCCACAAATGGACTTTTCAGGATCCTTGGGTGGCTCCGTAGTTTGAAACCAAATCTGATTATCGCTTCTCGGCCTTTTGGCTAAGATCAAGTGTAGTATCTTTCGAAAAGGCGGTTTTGGATGTTGGCCGCCCTAGTAGATTGATACATTATGCACACTGGGGTTTAGGCGCTTGTTAGTACGCCAGGTAGCTAATATAGTCATCTGGTGGAAAGCATGGCCCCCCAGGATCGACGCCATTGGGCCGGGGAAGATCGAAAGCCCGAAGTGTGAAGTGCCCCAGGAGTGGTGACCCTGGGGTGCCTTAACTCACTGGGATTGGGAACCCCACTTGAGTTTATGGCACATTTGCACAAGCACTTCAAATTTTCTTTCTTCGCACACACCCTTATTCCGGGCCTTCTGGCCTTAGGATGGGGAATTTTTCAATTCCCGGTCGAAGGTCCGGGCAGTATTATACTGTGAAACCTTCACTATTTATTTAATTTCTTTGTCACTGTGTGTCCACTTATTCACGTGTGTCACGTCCTACTAGGATTTTGTCGGGATGCGGTTCCCTTACGGGTTCCTCTCTTGGCAGGTCTAGGGGGGGAGTGTGTGGCCATCAGGTTCCGCTCCCCCCTGAACCCCCCTGGCTCTCCTCTTTCGGGAGGAGAGCGTTGTTGGCTCCCCTCTTCCGGGAGGGGAGCACAGTCTTTGGCTCCCAGTGCCTTGCTCGGGTGAGAACTCGGGCAGGTGCTGGGGGTAAGATTGGGTCGCCTCTGGCTTCGGCTGGAGGTGGCTTTTTGTCCCTGTTCCTCGCTGTGGCCTTTTGGCTCGGAGGGACGGGGAATGGTTTGGGGGACCCTTCTCCTTTTGGAGAGGGTTTCAAGAAGACCAGCATCCTAGTGCACTTTTTTTGTGGCACTTGTCACTTTTTTAAGCGCACTCGGGTTTTGTACACGAATTCGGGCTTTCAAAAGAGAATCTGTTCTTATCAGTTTAATATCTGATACGTCCCCTATCTGGGGACCATATATTAAATGGATTTTTAGAACAGGGAGATGGAAAAAGAGCTTGCTCTGTCCACTCCACGCATTGACCTGGTATTGCAGTATCTCCAGGATCGGTGCACCCCTTCTTTAATGCAGTTTCTAAAATCAGAAAGAATTGAATTCAATGTTTTTTGTTCATTTTGCTTGTTTGTCGGATTTTGGGATGGACTCTTTGGCTTTGCTTTTCTTCTCCTCATTGGATTTTTCATGTTCAAAGTTGCAGAAGCCAGATTACAAGCTCATTTTGGTTCAACTTCAGCAACTGTGCATTGCATTGCCATGTAATGTGATGCAATGCTATCTTTCTAGCTCTCCCTTTTTACTTCCTTTTGGATAAACAGACATATTAGGCAAGCATTTTGGAGCTTTCACCTAAATAACTACAGGTGGTGAGATAAGCTGCACAATATAATTGACCTTTCAGTATATTGTTGCACACACACCATCTATTTAGCAAATGCCCTTGTTATCAACAGCAGCCTTTTAAACTCACCTGAGCTAACAGGTATGTGCGCTGGTTACTCTGCTGCGCTTAAAATTTCTTTTTTGGTTTGCTACAATGCCTTTTCTGAAACGTTGTCTCCTTCTGCTGGAACACTGACTTCTTTCATTTAATGCCTGCAGACTATAAAAGAGAACCCAACCCAAAAAGTTTGGTTGATTAGTCTGTGGCATTCTGTTAAACTGTTGCTTATGGCGGTCTCTGTGAGCTTCTCAGCGACATTCAGCCAGCCAGGTATCCTGCCTGCAGTAGATGGAATGTGGCAATGGAACGCTGGCTGCGCGTGTCATAATAGGCTCTGAGCCTTTATATACCTGTGCACAGCAGCAGCCACCTTCAGTCTGCTGCTGGACAGCCAGCAGCAGCAGCAGCAGGAGAGGTATGTAATCAGGAGCCCTCCTGCTAAGGGTAGACAGCTGCTCGTTCCACCCCACCCCCCGCCTTAATTGGTTCTCCTCCCTTCCAACGGTGTTGAGGCGGGTGGGAACAGCAGGGGGTGAAGGTGCTGTGTTTAAAGAGGTGGAGTTATGCAGATCTAAAACGCGTGGATTGCAGCAGCAGCAAGCCGAAAAGTGCAGGCATGTAAGGGATCTAGAGGTTGACAACATGTCTTCTTAACGGGAGTCCAGGAGCTCATCTCCACAAATGGACTTTTCAGGATCCTTGGGTGGCTCCGTAGTTTGAAACCAATTCTGGTTATCGCTTCTCGGCCTTTTGGCTAAGATCAAGTGTAGTATCTGTTCTTATCAGTTTAATATCTGATACGTCCCCTATCTGGGGACCATATATTAAATGGATTTTTAGAACAGGGAGATGGAAAAAGAGCTTGCTCTGTCCACTCCACGCATTGACCTGGTATTGCAGTATCTCCAGGACCGGTGCACCCCTTCTTTAATGCAGTTTCTAAAATCAGAAAGAATTGAATTCAATGTTTTTTGTTCATTTTGCTTGTTTGTCGGATTTTGGGATGGACTCTTTGGCTTTGCTTTTCTTCTCCTCATTGGATTTTTCATGTTCAAAGTTGCAGAAGCCAGATTACAAGCTCATTTTGGTTCAACTTCAGCAACTGTGCATTGCATTGCCATGTAATGTGATGCAATGCTATCTTTCTAGCTCTCCCTTTTTACTTCCTTTTGGATAAACAGACATATTAGGCAAGCATTTTGGAGCTTTCACCTAAATAACTACAGGTGGTGAGATAAGCTGCACAATATAATTGACCTTTCAGTATATTGTTGCACACACACCATCTATTTAGCAAATGCCCTTGTTATCAACAGCAGCCTTTTAAACTCACCTGAGCTAACAGGTATGTGCGCTGGTTACTCTGCTGCGCTTAAAATTTCTTTTTTGGTTTGCTACAATGCCTTTTCTGAAACGTTGTCTCCTTCTGCTGGAACACTGACTTCTTTCATTTAATGCCTGCAGACTATAAAAGAGAACCCAACCCAAAAAGTTTGGTTGATTAGTCTGTGGCATTCTGTTAAACTGTTGCTTATGGCAGTCTCTGTGAGCTTCTCAGCGACATTCAGCCAGCCAGGTATCCTGCCTGCAGTAGATGGAATGTGGCAATGGAACGCTGGCTGCGCGTGTCATAATAGGCTCTGAGCCTTTATATACCTGTGCACAGCAGCAGCCACCTTCAGTCTGCTGCTGGACAGCCAGCAGCAGCAGCAGCAGCAGCAGGAGAGGTATGTAATCAGGAGCCCTCCTGCTAAGGGTAGACAGCTGCTCGTTCCACCCCACCCCCCGCCTTAATTGGTTCTCCTCCCTTCCAACGGTGTTGAGGCGGGTGGGAACAGCAGGGGGTGAAGGTGCTGTGTTTAAAGAGGTGGAGTTATGCAGATCTAAAACGCGTGGATTGCAGCAGCAGCAAGCCGAAAAGTGCAGGCATGTAAGGGATCTAGAGGTTGACAACATGTCTTCTTAACGGGAGTCCAGGAGCTCATCTCCACAAATGGACTTTTCAGGATCCTTGGGTGGCTCCGTAGTTTGAAACCAATTCTGGTTATCGCTTCTCGGCCTTTTGGCTAAGATCAAGTGTAGTATCTGTTCTTATCAGTTTAATATCTGATACGTCCCCTATCTGGGGACCATATATTAAATGGATTTTTAGAACAGGGAGATGGAAAAAGAGCTTGCTCTGTCCACTCCACGCATTGACCTGGTATTGCAGTATCTCCAGGACCGGTGCACCCCTTCTTTAATGCAGTTTCTAAAATCAGAAAGAATTGAATTCAATGTTTTTTGTTCATTTTGCTTGTTTGTCGGATTTTGGGATGGACTCTTTAGCTTTGCTTTTCTTCTCCTCATTGAATTTTTCATGTTCAAAGTTGCAGAAGCCAGATTACAAGCTCATTTTGGTTCAACTTCAGCAACTGTGCATTGCATTGCCATGTAATGTGATGCAATGCTATCTTTCTAGCTCTCCCTTTTTACTTCCTTTTGGATAAACAGACATATTAGGCAAGCATTTTGGAGCTTTCACCTAAATAACTACAGGTGGTGAGATAAGCTGCACAATATAATTGACCTTTCAGTATATTGTTGCACACACACCATCTATTTAGCAAATGCCCTTGTTATCAACAGCAGCCTTTTAAACTCACCTGAGCTAACAGGTATGTGCGCTGGTTACTCTGCTGCGCTTAAAATTTCTTTTTTGGTTTGCTACAATGCCTTTTCTGAAACGTTGTCTCCTTCTGCTGGAACACTGACTTCTTTCATATAATGCCTGCAGACTATAAAAGAGAACCCAACCCAAAAAGTTTGGTTGATTAGTCTGTGGCATTCTGTTAAACTGTTGCTTATGGCGGTCTCTGTGAGCTTCTCAGCGACATTCAGCCAGCCAGGTATCCTGCCTGCAGTAGATGGAATGTGGCAGTGGAACGCTGGCTGCGCGTGTCATAATAGGCTCTGAGCCTTTATATACCTGTGCACAGCAGCAGCCACCTTCAGTCTGCTGCTGGACAGCCAGCAGCAGCAGCAGCAGGAGAGGTATGTAATCAGGAGCCCTCCTGCTAAGGGTAGACAGCTGCTCGTTCCACCCCACCCCCCGCCTTAATTGGTTCTCCTCCCTTCCAACGGTGTTGAGGCGGGTGGGAACAGCAGGGGGTGAAGGTGCTGTGTTTAAAGAGGTGGAGTTATGCAGATCTAAAACGCGTGGATTGCAGCAGCAGCAAGCCGAAAAGTGCAGGCATGTAAGGGATCTAGAGGTTGACAACATGTCTTCTTAACGGGAGTCCAGGAGCTCATCTCCACAAATGGACTTTTCAGGATCCTTGGGTGGCTCCGTAGTTTGAAACCAATTCTGGTTATCGCTTCTCGGCCTTTTGGCTAAGATCAAGTGTAGTATCTGTTCTTATCAGTTTAATATCTGATACGTCCCCTATCTGGGGACCATATATTAAATGGATTTTTAGAACAGGGAGATGGAAAAAGAGCTTGCTCTGTCCACTCCACGCATTGACCTGGTATTGCAGTATCTCCAGGACCGGTGCACCCCTTCTTTAATGCAGTTTCTAAAATCAGAAAGAATTGAATTCAATGTTTTTTGTTCATTTTGCTTGTTTGTCGGATTTTGGGATGGACTCTTTGGCTTTGCTTTTCTTCTCCTCATTGGATTTTTCATGTTCAAAGTTGCAGAAGCCAGATTACAAGCTCATTTTGGTTCAACTTCAGCAACTGTGCATTGCATTGCCATGTAATGTGATGCAATGCTATCTTTCTAGCTCTCCCTTTTTACTTCCTTTTGGATAAACAGACATATTAGGCAAGCATTTTGGAGCTTTCACCTAAATAACTACAGGTGGTGAGATAAGCTGCACAATATAATTGACCTTTCAGTATATTGTTGCACACACACCATCTATTTAGCAAATGCCCTTGTTATCAACAGCAGCCTTTTAAACTCACCTGAGCTAACAGGTATGTGCGCTGGTTACTCTGCTGCGCTTAAAATTTCTTTTTTGGTTTGCTACAATGCCTTTTCTGAAACGTTGTCTCCTTCTGCTGGAACACTGACTTCTTTCATTTAATGCCTGCAGACTATAAAAGAGAACCCAACCCAAAAAGTTTGGTTGATTAGTCTGTGGCATTCTGTTAAACTGTTGCTTATGGCGGTCTCTGTGAGCTTCTCAGCGACATTCAGCCAGCCAGGTATCCTGCCTGCAGTAGATGGAATGTGGCAATGGAACGCTGGCTGCGCGTGTCATAATAGGCTCTGAGCCTTTAAATACCTGTGCACAGCAGCAGCCACCTTCAGTCTGCTGCTGGACAGCCAGCAGCAGCAGCAGCAGGAGAGGTATGTAATCAGGAGCACTCCTGCTAAGGGTAGACAGCTGCTCGTTCCACCCCACCCCCCGCCTTAATTGGTTCTCCTCCCTTCCAACGGTGTTAAGGCGGGTGGGAACAGCAGGGGGTGAAGGTGCTGTGTTTAAAGAGGTGGAGTTATGCAGATCTAAAACGCGTGGATTGCAGCAGCAGCAAGCCGAAAAGTGCAGGCATGTAAGGGATCTAGAGGTTGACAACATGTCTTCTTAACGGGAGTCCAGGAGCTCATCTCCACAAATGGACTTTTCAGGATCCTTGGGTGGCTCCGTAGTTTGAAACCAATTCTGGTTATCGCTTCTCGGCCTTTTGGCTAAGATCAAGTGTAGTATCTGTTCTTATCAGTTTAATATCTGATACGTCCCCTATCTGGGGACCATATATTAAATGGATTTTTAGAACAGGGAGATGGAAAAAGAGCTTGCTCTGTCCACTCCACGCATTGACCTGGTATTGCAGTATCTCCAGGACCGGTGCACCCCTTCTTTAATGCAGTTTCTAAAATCAGAAAGAATTGAATTCAATGTTTTTTGTTCATTTTGCTTGTTTGTCGGATTTTGGGATGGACTCTTTGGCTTTGCTTTTCTTCTCCTCATTGGATTTTTCATGTTCAAAGTTGCAGAAGCCAGATTACAAGCTCATTTTGGTTCAACTTCAGCAACTGTGCATTGCATTGCCATGTAATGTGATGCAATGCTATCTTTCTAGCTCTCCCTTTTTACTTCCTTTTGGATAAACAGACATATTAGGCAAGCATTTTGGAGCTTTCACCTAAATAACTACAGGTGGTGAGATAAGCTGCACAATATAATTGACCTTTCAGTATATTGTTGCACACACACCATCTATTTAGCAAATGCCCTTGTTATCAACAGCAGCCTTTTAAACTCACCTGAGCTAACAGGTATGTGCGCTGGTTACTCTGCTGCGCTTAAAATTTCTTTTTTGGTTTGCTACAATGCCTTTTCTGAAACGTTGTCTCCTTCTGCTGGAACACTGACTTCTTTCATTTAATGCCTGCAGACTATAAAAGAGAACCCAACCCAAAAAGTTTGGTTGATTAGTCTGTGGCATTCTGTTAAACTGTTGCTTATGGCGGTCTCTGTGAGCTTCTCAGCGACATTCAGCCAGCCAGGTATCCTGCCTGCAGTAGATGGAATGTGGCAATGGAACGCTGGCTGCGCGTGTCATAATAGGCTCTGAGCCTTTAAATACCTGTGCACAGCAGCAGCCACCTTCAGTCTGCTGCTGGACAGCCAGCAGCAGCAGCAGCAGGAGAGGTATGTAATCAGGAGCACTCCTGCTAAGGGTAGACAGCTGCTCGTTCCACCCCACCCCCCGCCTTAATTGGTTCTCCTCCCTTCCAACGGTGTTGAGGCGGGTGGGAACAGCAGGGGGTGAAGGTGCTGTGTTTAAAGAGGTGGAGTTATGCAGATCTAAAACGCGTGGATTGCAGCAGCAGCAAGCCGAAAAGTGCAGGCATGTAAGGGATCTAGAGGTTGACAACATGTCTTCTTAACGGGAGTCCAGGAGCTCATCTCCACAAATGGACTTTTCAGGATCCTTGGGTGGCTCCGTAGTTTGAAACCAATTCTGGTTATCGCTTCTCGGCCTTTTGGCTAAGATCAAGTGTAGTATCTGTTCTTATCAGTTTAATATCTGATACGTCCCCTATCTGGGGACCATATATTAAATGGATTTTTAGAACAGGGAGATGGAAAAAGAGCTTGCTCTGTCCACTCCACGCATTGACCTGGTATTGCAGTATCTCCAGGACCGGTGCACCCCTTCTTTAATGCAGTTTCTAAAATCAGAAAGAATTGAATTCAATGTTTTTTGTTCATTTTGCTTGTTTGTCGGATTTTGGGATGGACTCTTTGGCTTTGCTTTTCTTCTCCTCATTGGATTTTTCATGTTCAAAGTTGCAGAAGCCAGATTACAAGCTCGTTTTGGTTCAACTTCAGCAACTGTGCATTGCATTGCCATGTAATGTGATGCAATGCTATCTTTCTAGCTCTCCCTTTTTACTTCCTTTTGGATAAACAGACATATTAGGCAAGCATTTTGGAGCTTTCACCTAAATAACTACAGGTGGTGAGATAAGCTGCACAATATAATTGACCTTTCAGTATATTGTTGCACACACGCCATCTATTTAGCAAATGCCCTTGTTATCAACAGCAGCCTTTTAAACTCACCTGAGCTAACAGGTATGTGCGCTGGTTACTCTGCTGCGCTTAAAATTTCTTTTTTGGTTTGCTACAATGCCTTTTCTGAAACGTTGTCTCCTTCTGCTGGAACACTGACTTCTTTCATTTAATGCCTGCAGACTATAAAAGAGAACCCAACCCAAAAAGTTTGGTTGATTAGTCTGTGGCATTCTGTTAAACTGTTGCTTATGGCGGTCTCTGTGAGCTTCTCAGCGACATTCAGCCAGCCAGGTATCCTGCCTGCAGTAGATGGAATGTGGCAATGGAACGCTGGCTGCGCGTGTCATAATAGGCTCTGAGCCTTTATATACCTGTGCACAGCAGCAGCCACCTTCAGTCTGCTGCTGGACAGCCAGCAGCAGCAGCAGCAGGAGAGGTATGTAATCAGGAGCCCTCCTGCTAAGGGTAGACAGCTGCTCGTTCCACCCCACCCCCCGCCTTAATTGGTTCTCCTCCCTTCCAACGGTGTTGAGGCGGGTGGGAACAGCAGGGGGTGAAGGTGCTGTGTTTAAAGAGGTGGAGTTATGCAGATCTAAAACGCGTGGATTGCAGCAGCAGCAAGCCGAAAAGTGCAGGCATGTAAGGGATCTAGAGGTTGACAACATGTCTTCTTAACGGGAGTCCAGGAGCTCATCTCCACAAATGGACTTTTCAGGATCCTTGGGTGGCTCCGTAGTTTGAAACCAATTCTGGTTATCGCTTCTCGGCCTTTTGGCTAAGATCAAGTGTAGTATCTGTTCTTATCAGTTTAATATCTGATACGTCCCCTATCTGGGGACCATATATTAAATGGATTTTTAGAACAGGGAGATGGAAAAAGAGCTTGCTCTGTCCACTCCACGCATTGACCTGGTATTGCAGTATCTCCAGGACCGGTGCACCCCTTCTTTAATGCAGTTTCTAAAATCAGAAAGAATTGAATTCAATGTTTTTTGTTCATTTTGCTTGTTTGTCGGATTTTGGGATGGACTCTTTGGCTTTGCTTTTCTTCTCCTCATTGGATTTTTCATGTTCAAAGTTGCAGAAGCCAGATTACAAGCTCATTTTGGTTCAACTTCAGCAACTGTGCATTGCATTGCCATGTAATGTGATGCAATGCTATCTTTCTAGCTCTCCCTTTTTACTTCCTTTTGGATAAACAGACATATTAGGCAAGCATTTTGGAGCTTTCACCTAAATAACTACAGGTGGTGAGATAAGCTGCACAATATAATTGACCTTTCAGTATATTGTTGCACACACACCATCTATTTAGCAAATGCCCTTGTTATCAACAGCAGCCTTTTAAACTCACCTGAGCTAACAGGTATGTGCGCTGGTTACTCTGCTGCGCTTAAAATTTCTTTTTTGGTTTGCTACAATGCCTTTTCTGAAACGTTGTCTCCTTCTGCTGGAACACTGACTTCTTTCATTTAATGCCTGCAGACTATAAAAGAGAACCCAACCCAAAAAGTTTGGTTGATTAGTCTGTGGCATTCTGTTAAACTGTTGCTTATGGCGGTCTCTGTGAGCTTCTCAGCGACATTCAGCCAGCCAGGTATCCTGCCTGCAGTAGATGGAATGTGGCAATGGAACGCTGGCTGCGCGTGTCATAATAGGCTCTGAGCCTTTATATACCTGTGCACAGCAGCAGCCACCTTCAGTCTGCTGCTGGACAGCCAGCAGCAGCAGCAGGAGAGGTATGTAATCAGGAGCCCTCCTGCTAAGGGTAGACAGCTGCTCGTTCCACCCCACCCCCCGCCTTAATTGGTTCTCCTCCCTTCCAACGGTGTTGAGGCGGGTGGGAACAGCAGGGGGTGAAGGTGCTGTGTTTAAAGAGGTGGAGTTATGCAGATCTAAAACGCGTGGATTGCAGCAGCAGCAAGCCGAAAAGTGCAGGCATGTAAGGGATCTAGAGGTTGACAACATGTCTTCTTAACGGGAGTCCAGGAGCTCATCTCCACAAATGGACTTTTCAGGATCCTTGGGTGGCTCCGTAGTTTGAAACCAAATCTGATTATCGCTTCTCGGCCTTTTGGCTAAGATCAAGTGTAGTATCTTTCGAAAAGGCGGTTTTGGATGTTGGCCGCCCTAGTAGATTGATACATTATGCACACTGGGGTTTAGGCGCTTGTTAGTACGCCAGGTAGCTAATATAGTCATCTGGTGGAAAGCATGGCCCCCCAGGATCGACGCCATTGGGCCGGGGAAGATCGAAAGCCCGAAGTGTGAAGTGCCCCAGGAGTGGTGACCCTGGGGTGCCTTAACTCACTGGGATTGGGAACCCCACTTGAGTTTATGGCACATTTGCACAAGCACTTCAAATTTTCTTTCTTCGCACACACCCTTATTCCGGGCCTTCTGGCCTTAGGATGGGGAATTTTTCAATTCCCGGTCGAAGGTCCGGGCAGTATTATACTGTGAAACCTTCACTATTTATTTAATTTCTTTGTCACTGTGTGTCCACTTATTCACGTGTGTCACGTCCTACTAGGATTTTGTCGGGATGCGGTTCCCTTACGGGTTCCTCTCTTGGCAGGTCTAGGGGGGGAGTGTGTGGCCATCAGGTTCCGCTCCCCCCTGAACCCCCCTGGCTCTCCTCTTTCGGGAGGAGAGCGTTGTTGGCTCCCCTCTTCCGGGAGGGGAGCACAGTCTTTGGCTCCCAGTGCCTTGCTCGGGTGAGAACTCGGGCAGGTGCTGGGGGTAAGATTGGGTCGCCTCTGGCTTCGGCTGGAGGTGGCTTTTTGTCCCTGTTCCTCGCTGTGGCCTTTTGGCTCGGAGGGACGGGGAATGGTTTGGGGGACCCTTCTCCTTTTGGAGAGGGTTTCAAGAAGACCAGCATCCTAGTGCACTTTTTTTGTGGCACTTGTCACTTTTTTAAGCGCACTCGGGTTTTGTACACGAATTCGGGCTTTCAAAAGAGAATCTGTTCTTATCAGTTTAATATCTGATACGTCCCCTATCTGGGGACCATATATTAAATGGATTTTTAGAACAGGGAGATGGAAAAAGAGCTTGCTCTGTCCACTCCACGCATTGACCTGGTATTGCAGTATCTCCAGGATCGGTGCACCCCTTCTTTAATGCAGTTTCTAAAATCAGAAAGAATTGAATTCAATGTTTTTTGTTCATTTTGCTTGTTTGTCGGATTTTGGGATGGACTCTTTGGCTTTGCTTTTCTTCTCCTCATTGGATTTTTCATGTTCAAAGTTGCAGAAGCCAGATTACAAGCTCATTTTGGTTCAACTTCAGCAACTGTGCATTGCATTGCCATGTAATGTGATGCAATGCTATCTTTCTAGCTCTCCCTTTTTACTTCCTTTTGGATAAACAGACATATTAGGCAAGCATTTTGGAGCTTTCACCTAAATAACTACAGGTGGTGAGATAAGCTGCACAATATAATTGACCTTTCAGTATATTGTTGCACACACACCATCTATTTAGCAAATGCCCTTGTTATCAACAGCAGCCTTTTAAACTCACCTGAGCTAACAGGTATGTGCGCTGGTTACTCTGCTGCGCTTAAAATTTCTTTTTTGGTTTGCTACAATGCCTTTTCTGAAACGTTGTCTCCTTCTGCTGGAACACTGACTTCTTTCATTTAATGCCTGCAGACTATAAAAGAGAACCCAACCCAAAAAGTTTGGTTGATTAGTCTGTGGCATTCTGTTAAACTGTTGCTTATGGCGGTCTCTGTGAGCTTCTCAGCGACATTCAGCCAGCCAGGTATCCTGCCTGCAGTAGATGGAATGTGGCAATGGAACGCTGGCTGCGCGTGTCATAATAGGCTCTGAGCCTTTATATACCTGTGCACAGCAGCAGCCACCTTCAGTCTGCTGCTGGACAGCCAGCAGCAGCAGCAGCAGGAGAGGTATGTAATCAGGAGCCCTCCTGCTAAGGGTAGACAGCTGCTCGTTCCACCCCACCCCCCGCCTTAATTGGTTCTCCTCCCTTCCAACGGTGTTGAGGCGGGTGGGAACAGCAGGGGGTGAAGGTGCTGTGTTTAAAGAGGTGGAGTTATGCAGATCTAAAACGCGTGGATTGCAGCAGCAGCAAGCCGAAAAGTGCAGGCATGTAAGGGATCTAGAGGTTGACAACATGTCTTCTTAACGGGAGTCCAGGAGCTCATCTCCACAAATGGACTTTTCAGGATCCTTGGGTGGCTCCGTAGTTTGAAACCAATTCTGGTTATCGCTTCTCGGCCTTTTGGCTAAGATCAAGTGTAGTATCTGTTCTTATCAGTTTAATATCTGATACGTCCCCTATCTGGGGACCATATATTAAATGGATTTTTAGAACAGGGAGATGGAAAAAGAGCTTGCTCTGTCCACTCCACGCATTGACCTGGTATTGCAGTATCTCCAGGACCGGTGCACCCCTTCTTTAATGCAGTTTCTAAAATCAGAAAGAATTGAATTCAATGTTTTTTGTTCATTTTGCTTGTTTGTCGGATTTTGGGATGGACTCTTTGGCTTTGCTTTTCTTCTCCTCATTGGATTTTTCATGTTCAAAGTTGCAGAAGCCAGATTACAAGCTCATTTTGGTTCAACTTCAGCAACTGTGCATTGCATTGCCATGTAATGTGATGCAATGCTATCTTTCTAGCTCTCCCTTTTTACTTCCTTTTGGATAAACAGACATATTAGGCAAGCATTTTGGAGCTTTCACCTAAATAACTACAGGTGGTGAGATAAGCTGCACAATATAATTGACCTTTCAGTATATTGTTGCACACACACCATCTATTTAGCAAATGCCCTTGTTATCAACAGCAGCCTTTTAAACTCACCTGAGCTAACAGGTATGTGCGCTGGTTACTCTGCTGCGCTTAAAATTTCTTTTTTGGTTTGCTACAATGCCTTTTCTGAAACGTTGTCTCCTTCTGCTGGAACACTGACTTCTTTCATTTAATGCCTGCAGACTATAAAAGAGAACCCAACCCAAAAAGTTTGGTTGATTAGTCTGTGGCATTCTGTTAAACTGTTGCTTATGGCAGTCTCTGTGAGCTTCTCAGCGACATTCAGCCAGCCAGGTATCCTGCCTGCAGTAGATGGAATGTGGCAATGGAACGCTGGCTGCGCGTGTCATAATAGGCTCTGAGCCTTTATATACCTGTGCACAGCAGCAGCCACCTTCAGTCTGCTGCTGGACAGCCAGCAGCAGCAGCAGCAGCAGCAGGAGAGGTATGTAATCAGGAGCCCTCCTGCTAAGGGTAGACAGCTGCTCGTTCCACCCCACCCCCCGCCTTAATTGGTTCTCCTCCCTTCCAACGGTGTTGAGGCGGGTGGGAACAGCAGGGGGTGAAGGTGCTGTGTTTAAAGAGGTGGAGTTATGCAGATCTAAAACGCGTGGATTGCAGCAGCAGCAAGCCGAAAAGTGCAGGCATGTAAGGGATCTAGAGGTTGACAACATGTCTTCTTAACGGGAGTCCAGGAGCTCATCTCCACAAATGGACTTTTCAGGATCCTTGGGTGGCTCCGTAGTTTGAAACCAATTCTGGTTATCGCTTCTCGGCCTTTTGGCTAAGATCAAGTGTAGTATCTTTCGAAAAGGCGGTTTTGGATGTTGGCCGCCCTAGTAGATTGATACATTATGCACACTGGGGTTTAGGCGCTTGTTAGTACGCCAGGTGGCTAATATAGTCATCTGGTGGAAAGCATGGCCCCCCAGGAGCGACGCCATTGGGCCGGGGAAGATCGAAAGCCCGAAGTGTGAAGTGCCCCAGGAGTGGTGACCCTGGGGTGCCTTAACTCACTGGGATTGGGAACCCCACTTGAGTTTATGGCACATTTGCACTAGCACTTCAATATTTCTTTCTTCACACACACCCTTATTCTGGGCCTTCTGGCCTTAGGATGGGGAATTTTTCAATTCCCGGTCGAAGGTCCGGGCAGTATTATACTGTGAAACCTTCACTATTTATTTAAATTTCTTTGTCACTGTGTGTCCACTTATTCACGTGTGTTACGTCCTACTAGGATTTTGTCGGGATGCGGTTCCCTTACGGGTTCCTCTCTTGGCAGGTCTAGGGGGGGAGTGTGTGGCCATCAGGTTCCGCTCCCCCCTGAACCCCCTTGGCTCTCCTCTTTCGGGAGGAGAGCGTTGTTGGCTCCCCTCTTCCGGGAGGGGAGCACAGTCTTTGGCTCCCAGTGCCTTGCTCGGGTGAGAACTCGGGCAGGTGCTGGGGGTAAGATTGGGTCGCCTCTGGCTCCGGCTGGAGGTGGCTATTTGTCCCTGTTCCTCGCTGTGGCCTTCTGGCTCGGAGGGACGGGGAATGGTTTGGGGGACCCTTCTCCTTTTGGAGAGGGTTTCAAGAAGACCAGCATCCTAGTGCACTTTTTTTGTGGCACTTGTCACTTTTTTAAGCGCACTCGGGTTTTGTACACGAATTCGGGCTTTCGAAAAAAAAAAAAAAAAAAAAAAAAAAAAAATCTGTTCTTATCAGTTTAATATCTGATACGTCCCCTATCTGGGGACCATATATTAAATGGATTTTTAGAACAGGGAGATGGAAAAAGAGCTTGCTCTGTCCACTCCACGCATTGACCTGGTATTGCAGTATCTCCAGGACCGGTGCACCCCTTCTTTAATGCAGTTTCTAAAATCAGAAAGAATTGAATTCAATGTTTTTTGTTCATTTTGCTTGTTTGTCGGATTTTGGGATGGACTCTTTGGCTTTGCTTTTCTTCTCCTCATTGGATTTTTCATGTTCAAAGTTGCAGAAGCCAGATTACAAGCTCATTTTGGTTCAACTTCAGCAACTGTGCATTGCATTGCCATGTAATGTGATGCAATGCTATCTTTCTAGCTCTCCCTTTTTACTTCCTTTTGGATAAACAGACATATTAGGCAAGCATTTTGGAGCTTTCACCTAAATAACTACAGGTGGTGAGATAAGCTGCACAATATAATTGACCTTTCAGTATATTGTTGCACACACACCATCTATTTAGCAAATGCCCTTGTTATCAACAGCAGCCTTTTAAACTCACCTGAGCTAACAGGTATGTGCGCTGGTTACTCTGCTGCGCTTAAAATTTCTTTTTTGGTTTGCTACAATGCCTTTTCTGAAACGTTGTCTCCTTCTGCTGGAACACTGACTTCTTTCATTTAATGCCTGCAGACTATAAAAGAGAACCCAACCCAAAAAGTTTGGTTGATTAGTCTGTGGCATTCTGTTAAACTGTTGCTTATGGCGGTCTCTGTGAGCTTCTCAGCGACATTCAGCCAGCCAGGTATCCTGCCTGCAGTAGATGGAATGTGGCAATGGAACGCTGGCTGCGCGTGTCATAATAGGCTCTGAGCCTTTATATACCTGTGCACAGCAGCAGCCACCTTCAGTCTGCTGCTGGACAGCCAGCAGCAGCAGCAGCAGGAGAGGTATGTAATCAGGAGCTCTCCTGCTAAGGGTAGACAGCTGCTCGTTCCACCCCACCCCCCACCTTAATTGGTTCTCCTCCCTTCCAACGGTGTTGAGGCGGGTGGGAACAGCAGGGGGTGAAGGTGCTGTGTTTAAAGAGGTGGAGTTATGCAGATCTAAAACGCGTGGATTGCAGCAGCAGCAAGCCGAAAAGTGCAGGCATGTAAGGGATCTAGAGGTTGACAACATGTCTTCTTAACGGGAGTCCAGGAGCTCATCTCCACAATTGGACTTTTCAGGATCCTTGGGTGGCTCCGTAGTTTGAAACCAATTCTGGTTATCGCTTCTCGGCCTTTTGGCTAAGATCAAGTGTAGTATCTGTTCTTATCAGTTTAATATCTGATACGTCCCCTATCTGGGGACCATATATTAAATGGATTTTTAGAACAGGGAGATGGAAAAAGAGCTTGCTCTGTCCACTCCACGCATTGACCTGGTATTGCAGTATCTCCAGGACCGGTGCACCCCTTCTTTAATGCAGTTTCTAAAATCAGAAAGAATTGAATTCAATGTTTTTTGTTCATTTTGCTTGTTTGTCGGATTTTGGGATGGACTCTTTGGCTTTGCTTTTCTTCTCCTCATTGGATTTTTCATGTTCAAAGTTGCAGAAGCCAGATTACAAGCTCATTTTGGTTCAACTTCAGCAACTGTGCATTGCATTGCCATGTAATGTGATGCAATGCTATCTTTCTAGCTCTCCCTTTTTACTTCCTTTTGGATAAACAGACATATTAGGCAAGCATTTTGGAGCTTTCACCTAAATAACTACAGGTGGTGAGATAAGCTGCACAATATAATTGACCTTTCAGTATATTGTTGCACACACACCATCTATTTAGCAAATGCCCTTGTTATCAACAGCAGCCTTTTAAACTCACCTGAGCTAACAGGAATGTGCGCTGGTTACTCTGCTGCGCTTAAAATTTCTTTTTTGGTTTGCTACAATGCCTTTTCTGAAACGTTGTCTCCTTCTGCTGGAACACTGACTTCTTTCATTTAATGCCTGCAGACTATAAAAGAGAACCCAACCCAAAAAGTTTGGTTGATTAGTCTGTGGCATTCTGTTAAACTGTTGCTTATGGCGGTCTCTGTGAGCTTCTCAGCGACATTCAGCCAGCCAGGTATCCTGCCTGCAGTAGATGGAATGTGGCAATGGAACGCTGGCTGCGCGTGTCATAATAGGCTCTGAGCCTTTATATACCTGTGCACAGCAGCAGCCACCTTCAGTCTGCTGCTGGACAGCCAGCAGCAGCAGCAGCAGGAGAGGTATGTAATCAGGAGCCCTCCTGCTAAGGGTAGACAGCTGCTCGTTCCACCCCACCCCCCGCCTTAATTGGTTCTCCTCCCTTCCAACGGTGTTGAGGCGGGTGGGAACAGCAGGGTGTGAAGGTGCTGTGTTTAAAGAGGTGGAGTTATGCAGATCTAAAACGCGTGGATTGCAGCAGCAGCAAGCCGAAAAGTGCAGGCATGTAAGGGATCTAGAGGTTGACAACATGTCTTCTTAACGGGAGTCCAGGAGCTCATCTCCACAATTGGACTTTTCAGGATCCTTGGGTGGCTCCGTAGTTTGAAACCAATTCTGGTTATCGCTTCTCGGCCTTTTGGCTAAGATCAAGTGTAGTATCTGTTCTTATCAGTTTAATATCTGATACGTCCCCTATCTGGGGACCATATATTAAATGGATTTTTAGAACAGGGAGATGGAAAAAGAGCTTGCTCTGTCCACTCCACGCATTGACCTGGTATTGCAGTATCTCCAGGACCGGTGCACCCCTTCTTTAATGCAGTTTCTAAAATCAGAAAGAATTGAATTCAATGTTTTTTGTTCATTTTGCTTGTTTGTCGGATTTTGGGATGGACTCTTTGGCTTTGCTTTTCTTCTCCTCATTGGATTTTTCATGTTCAAAGTTGCAGAAGCCAGATTACAAGCTCATTTTGGTTCAACTTCAGCAACTGTGCATTGCATTGCCATGTAATGTGATGCAATGCTATCTTTCTAGCTCTCCCTTTTTACTTCCTTTTGGATAAACAGACATATTAGGCAAGCATTTTGGAGCTTTCACCTAAATAACTACAGGTGGTGAGATAAGCTGCACAATATAATTGACCTTTCAGTATATTGTTGCACACACACCATCTATTTAGCAAATGCCCTTGTTATCAACAGCAGCCTTTTAAACTCACCTGAGCTAACAGGAATGTGCGCTGGTTACTCTGCTGCGCTTAAAATTTCTTTTTTGGTTTGCTACAATGCCTTTTCTGAAACGTTGTCTCCTTCTGCTGGAACACTGACTTCTTTCATTTAATGCCTGCAGACTATAAAAGAGAACCCAACCCAAAAAGTTTGGTTGATTAGTCTGTGGCATTCTGTTAAACTGTTGCTTATGGCGGTCTCTGTGAGCTTCTCAGCGACATTCAGCCAGCCAGGTATCCTGCCTGCAGTAGATGGAATGTGGCAATGGAACGCTGGCTGCGCGTGTCATAATAGGCTCTGAGCCTTTATATACCTGTGCACAGCAGCAGCCACCTTCAGTCTGCTGCTGGACAGCCAGCAGCAGCAGCAGCAGGAGAGGTATGTAATCAGGAGCCCTCCTGCTAAGGGTAGACAGCTGCTCGTTCCACCCCACCCCCCGCCTTAATTGGTTCTCCTCCCTTCCAACGGTGTTGAGGCGGGTGGGAACAGCAGGGTGTGAAGGTGCTGTGTTTAAAGAGGTGGAGTTATGCAGATCTAAAACGCGTGGATTGCAGCAGCAGCAAGCCGAAAAGTGCAGGCATGTAAGGGATCTAGAGGTTGACAACATGTCTTCTTAACGGGAGTCCAGGAGCTCATCTCCACAAATGGACTTTTCAGGATCCTTGGGTGGCTCCGTAGTTTGAAACCAATTCTGGTTATCGCTTCTCGGCCTTTTGGCTAAGATCAAGTGTAGTATCTGTTCTTATCAGTTTAATATCTGATACGTCCCCTATCTGGGGACCATATATTAAATGGATTTTTAGAACAGGGAGATGGAAAAAGAGCTTGCTCTGTCCACTCCACGCATTGACCTGGTATTGCAGTATCTCCAGGACCGGTGCACCCCTTCTTTAATGCAGTTTCTAAAATCAGAAAGAATTGAATTCAATGTTTTTTGTTCATTTTGCTTGTTTGTCGGATTTTGGGATGGAATCTTTGGCTTTGCTTTTCTTCTCCTCATTGGATTTTTCATGTTCAAAGTTGCAGAAGCCAGATTACAAGCTCATTTTGGTTCAACTTCAGCAACTGTGCATTGCATTGCCATGTAATGTGATGCAATGCTATCTTTCTAGCTCTCCCTTTTTACTTCCTTTTGGATAAACAGACATATTAGGCAAGCATTTTGGAGCTTTCACCTAAATAACTACAGGTGGTGAGATAAGCTGCACAATATAATTGACCTTTCAGTATATTGTTGCACACACACCATCTATTTAGCAAATGCCCTTGTTATCAACAGCAGCCTTTTAAACTCACCTGAGCTAACAGGTATGTGCGCTGGTTACTCTGCTGCGCTTAAAATTTCTTTTTTGGTTTGCTACAATGCCTTTTCTGAAACGTTGTCTCCTTCTGCTGGAACACTGACTTCTTTCATTTAATGCCTGCAGACTATAAAAGAGAACCCAACCCAAAAAGTTTGGTTGATTAGTCTGTGGCATTCTGTTAAACTGTTGCTTATGGCGGTCTCTGTGAGCTTCTCAGCGACATTCAGCCAGCCAGGTATCCTGCCTGCAGTAGATGGAATGTGGCAATGGAACGCTGGCTGCGCGTGTCATAATAGGCTCTGAGCCTTTATATACCTGTGCACAGCAGCAGCCACCTTCAGTCTGCTGCTGGACAGCCAGCAGCAGCAGCAGCAGGAGAGGTATGTAATCAGGAGCCCTCCTGCTAAGGGTAGACAGCTGCTCGTTCCACCCCACCCCCCGCCTTAATTGGTTCTCCTCCCTTCCAACGGTGTTGAGGCGGGTGGGAACAGCAGGGGGTGAAGGTGCTGTGTTTAAAGAGGTGGAGTTATGCAGATCTAAAACGCGTGGATTGCAGCAGCAGCAAGCCGAAAAGTGCAGGCATGTAAGGGATCTAGAGGTTGACAACATGTCTTCTTAACGGGAGTCCAGGAGCTCATCTCCACAAATGGACTTTTCAGGATCCTTGGGTGGCTCCGTAGTTTGAAACCAATTCTGGTTATCGCTTCTCGGCCTTTTGGCTAAGATCAAGTGTAGTATCTGTTCTTATCAGTTTAATATCTGATACGTCCCCTATCTGGGGACCATATATTAAATGGATTTTTAGAACAGGGAGATGGAAAAAGAGCTTGCTCTGTCCACTCCACGCATTGACCTGGTATTGCAGTATCTCCAGGACCGGTGCACCCCTTCTTTAATGCAGTTTCTAAAATCAGAAAGAATTGAATTCAATGTTTTTTGTTCATTTTGCTTGTTTGTCGGATTTTGGGATGGACTCTTTGGCTTTGCTTTTCTTCTCCTCATTGGATTTTTCATGTTCAAAGTTGCAGAAGCCAGATTACAAGCTCATTTTGGTTCAACTTCAGCAACTGTGCATTGCATTGCCATGTAATGTGATGCAATGCTATCTTTCTAGCTCTCCCTTTTTACTTCCTTTTGGATAAACAGACATATTAGGCAAGCATTTTGGAGCTTTCACCTAAATAACTACAGGTGGTGAGATAAGCTGCAGAATATAATTGACCTTTCAGTATATTGTTGCACACACACCATCTATTTAGCAAATGCCCTTGTTATCAACAGCAGCCTTTTAAACTCACCTGAGCTAACAGGTATGTGCGCTGGTTACTCTGCTGCGCTTAAAATTTCTTTTTTGGTTTGCTACAATGCCTTTTCTGAAACGTTGTCTCCTTCTGCTGGAACACTGACTTCTTTCATTTAATGCCTGCAGACTATAAAAGAGAACCCAACCCAAAAAGTTTGGTTGATTAGTCTGTGGCATTCTGTTAAACTGTTGCTTATGGCGGTCTCTGTGAGCTTCTCAGCGACATTCAGCCAGCCAGGTATCCTGCCTGCAGTAGATGGAATGTGGCAATGGAACGCTGGCTGCGCGTGTCATAATAGGCTCTGAGCCTTTATATACCTGTGCACAGCAGCAGCGACCTTCAGTCTGCTGCTGGACAGCCAGCAGCTGCAGCAGCAGGAGAGGTATGTAATCAGGAGCCCTCCTGCTAAGGGTAGACAGCTGCTCGTTCCACCCCACCCCCCGCCTTAATTGGTTCTCCTCCCTTCCAACGGTGTTGAGGCGGGTGGGAACAGCAGGGGGTGAAGGTGCTGTGTTTAAAGAGGTGGAGTTATGCAGATCTAAAACGCGTGGATTGCAGCAGCAGCAAGCCGAAAAGTGCAGGCATGTAAGGGATCTAGAGGTTGACAACATGTCTTCTTAACGGGAGTCCAGGAGCTCATCTCCACAAATGGACTTTTCAGGATCCTTGGGTGGCTCCGTAGTTTGAAACCAATTCTGGTTATCGCTTCTCGGCCTTTTGGCTGCGATCTGTAGTGGGTTGCGTCATTTGGCCAAGGTGATCTAGGTGGATCTTTGCACTCGGCCTTCTGGATCTTGGTCCAGCTGCTGCTATTGGGTGTGGAGCAAAGTCTAGATTTGCCTTTTCTTCCTGGAGGACGGTTCTTTTTCGTGGTGTGGAGGTCGGTAGGACGAAGAGGATTGAAATCCGGGTGGAGCTGCGATCTGCTGTGTCGTTTTTTTTCCTGATCATCTGTGGAAAAAGAAGGAGGAAAAGAATATGGAATCGAAGAGGCCATTTGGAGGTAGGAGGGAAAATCGGGAGAACAATTCCAATGACTATTTTTCAGAGGATTATCCTTTGAAGGATACACTCCGTTTGTTGGTGGCTCCTGGTTATCGGCAGGAAAAGGATTCCGAGTTTATCTTCAGAGAGATTTGTAAATTTCTGAAGATTGAAAAGGAGGAACTTTTTTGTTTTCAATCCTTTTTTTCGAGAGGGATATATGATTTAACTTTAATGGGAAACTCTCAGTGTGAAAGAGCCTATACTCTCTATGAAGTTAATAGGGAGAACGAGCTTTTTGTTGGAGTGAGAGTGATTCCCTCCTTTCAGTTCTCCATGAAACTGCTAACAATACATTTGTTCAGTCCATTTGTTACTGATAGTGAAGTAATAAACTATCTAAGTGCATATTGTGAGAAAGTTATCCCAAGAAAACGTGGGGAAACTAGGTTCGGAGTGTGGAACGGAAAAAGGGTTTTTCTGGTAGCCTTCAAGAAGGACCCAGAAGAAGAAGGTGGGGTACTTAGACCACCACCAAATGTCTATGTTAATCGTAGCCGTGGATATCTGTTTTTTTCGGGTATGCCTAATTATTGTTATGGGTGCCGTAAATATGGACATTTGGATATTGTGTGCAAAAAGTGTTGTAGGTGTCCCGGTTCAGCTCATCAGGAGGATGCATGTCCAAATAAGAAGAAAGGAGGCGAGGAGGAGATGGATACTTCATCAGAACATCGGCAGAATGAAGCCGAGGATGGTGAGGAAGCAAGTGAAAAGAGAACTGATGAGCAGGAAATGGAGGAGGTGAGAAAAGTAAAGAAGAAGAAAACACCGGAAGAAGAGAAGAGAAAGAAAGAAGAGAGAGGGAGGAGGTCGGAGGAGGATGAGAAAAGAAAGATGGAAGAAAGGAAGAAGGAGAAGGAGTTAGAAGAAGATAAGAACAGAGAAGAGCAGAAGAAAGAAGGTCGGGAGAAGGAAGAGCAGAAGAAAGAAGAAAAGAAGAAAGAAGAAAAGAAGAATGAAGAACAGAGGATTGAAGAATTGAAGTCTGTGCTGGTGGGTGTGGGACAATTAATGCAGAGAGTCCCTCCACCAAGCAAAGAGAGTAATATAAAAGAACAAGGGGGTGAAGTAAAAAAGGGAGGCGCAGGGGGAAAGGTGGTGGTAGAGAAAAGTCAAAGCCTGCCTGTAATAGGGCCTTCCCCTAGGGGGTTTTTATCTCAGAGTCTACCCTGTGGTCAGGAAAGGATGGATTCATCAAAAATTTTGAAAAGAAGTGTAGATGATAAAGAGCGTGGTGTAGGGCCATGTGTAGTAAAAGTATTTGCTTGTGAAAAGGATTTTGACATTTCCAGTACATCAGAGTCGGAAGGGCTGAGTATCGATGAAAGTGCTTTGCAATCCGATGAGGGCGGGGGAGATAGCCCGGTGCCAGTCACTAAAAGATGATCAGGGCGGCTTCCCTGAATGTTCAGGGTTTCAATGACTTATATAAAAGAACTGTGATTTATGACTATTTTAATAATGAAAATTTTGATTTTGTATTTCTTCAAGAATGTAATTTGTCAAAGAAGTTAAATTATGATTTTTTACGGGGTATATGGAAGGGTAATTTATGTTTTTCAGGCGGGAATGAATTCAGAAGTGATGGGGTTGGTTTTATATGTTCCAGGGAATGGGAGATTACCAACTACGAAGAAATATACCCCGGTAGGATTCTAAGAGTGGATGTAGAAAGGAATGGGAAGAAATATAGATGTTTTAATATTTATGCCAATACAGAAAAAGTTTTAAGGTTACATTTGTTTGAAATTTTGCAGCTTTTTATCCCAGGTGTAGTTCCAGTAATTTTAGGGGGAGATTTTAATTGTCAACTAAATAATGTAAAAGATGGTTCGGTTTCTTGTCTCAAGGGTATTTTATCTTCTTTTAACCTAAAAGATGCTTGGTGGTTGGACGGGCAGAAGAAGGAGTATGAAATTACTTGGGAAGGAAGAGGTTGTTCCTCGAGAATAGATTATTTGTTTATATCCAAGGATTTTACTTGTTCTAATTTTAAAACGCATAAAGCACCTTTTTCTGATCATAAAATAATTGAATGTACACTGATGGTAGAGGCGGATGAGGGAAAAAGGCCGTCTCATTGGAAACTGAATGTATCATTGTTACAGCATAAGGAGGTAAGGGAGGATTTTAAATTTTTCTTTGAGAAACTGAAATTAGAAAAGAAATGTTTTGACTCTACTTTTAAATGGTGGGACTACATGAAAAAGGAAGTTAAATTATTCTTTATGGAAGTAGGCAAGAGGAAAGCTGCGGATAAGCGACAGTCATACAATAACCTTAATGCAAATCTACAGTGTCTGTATCAGTTTAGGAATAATGGAGTTAATGTGGAGGAGGAAATTATGGTGACGAAGGAAAAAATTCAAAAATGTCTGAGAGAAAAAGGAAAAGAAATTATCTTTAATTCTCGTGTGAAGGTGTTGGAGGAAGACGAGAAATGTACTAAATTCTTTTTTAAAAAAATCTGTGAGAAAAAGGCCTTTATGGGGGTTTTAGAGGGGGAAAGGAGTTTGGAGGGGAAAAAGATGAAAGTGAAAGAATTTTATGATAACCTGTTTTCAGCAAAAAATACAGATAGGTCTTTGAAGGAGCATTTTTTAGGAGGGTTGGATAAATGTTTTACTAAGGAAAATAAATTATTATTATCAGAGGGTATTTCAAAAGAAGAAGTTTTTAATACAGTTAATACATTGCAAAACGGTAAGACACCAGGGTCGGATGGGTTACCCATTGAGTTTTATAAAATATTATGGGATATTGTGGGGAATGAATTTTATGAAATGTTTTTAAAAGTTGAGTCTTTATGTCGTGTCCCGGAGTCATGGTTGGAGGGGGTAATTGTTTTATTATACAAAAGAGGTGATAGAGAATTGCTAAAAAACTGGAGACCGATTACTCTTTTAAATACAGATTATAAAGTTTATGCGAAGCTGTTGGCAAATAGATTAAAGAAAGTGGTGAGTTCGGTGATAGATATAGACCAAACGTGTGCAGTTCCAACGCGGAAGATCAGTGACTCGTTGATTTTAATTAGAGACATAATATGGGATGTTTCCGATAGAAGACAGAAGATGGCGTTAATTACTCTGGATTTTGAAAAGGCTTATGATAGAGTCGCCCATGATTTTTTATTCGATGTTTTAAGGAGAATGGGTTGCCCGGATGATTTTAGTAAACGTATTAAATCCTTGTATCAAGCATGTTTTAGTAAAGTATCTGGAAATGGGTTTTTATCTGGAAGTGTAAAGATTAATTGTGGGGTGAAACAGGGATGCCCCTTATCCCCTATTCTTTTTATCTGTGCGATTGAGCCTCTTTTAACTGCTTTTAGGAAAGACAAAGTGATTAATGGTTTTTTTATTCCTGGGAGTTGGGGAGAGCAGGTTAAAGTGGTGGCTTTTATGGATGATGTGACTGTTTTTGTAAAAGATTTAAGAAGTATGAATAGGGTTTTAAGAACGGTTGAATGGTTTGGGGCGGCATCAGGTTTTAAGATCAATTTGGAGAAATCTGGTGTTTTAACGATCGGCGGTTTTATCTTAGAATCCGATTGTAAATTATTGAGAGTCTTTGAAGCAAAGATTTTAGGCATCTATTTTTCGGAAGAGTGTGGAAATGTAAAAAATTGGGAATCACTGTTGGAGAGGGTTAGGAAAAAGGTGTCTTTTTGGAATCTGAGAGAGCTAACGTTGGAAGGGAAGATTTTAATTATCAAGCAGGTTTTACTCCCAATGATTTTATATGTTGCAACCATTTTTATTCCACCTGTCAATGCGATGAAAAAAATTATTAAAGTATGTTTTAATTTTTTATGGAGATCAAAAATGGAAAGGGTTAAGCGCGAAGAATTGTATAAGCCAAAAAAGAAAGGTGGTAAAGGTTATCCTGATATCAAAGCCTTTTTATATGCAAAGTATATGGCAAACTGCATAAATATTTTATTAGGGTCAGAATCGAAGCTTAAAGCCTTTTCTATTTATAATTTGGGTTTCTATATAAGAAAATATAAGTGGGTGGACATGAGATTGAATAGACCTTATAGATTTTTACCCCCAAGTAACTATGTTGTGCTGGAAAAGATTTTGAGAGATTATGATCTAAAAGGTTTTGATCTTAAGGTACTGAGGTGTCATAAAAAGATATTACAAGTCTTGGAAGGAAGGTTAAACACTAGTCCAGTGGAGCACTTTATGCCAAAGATAGTGGACAGGATTTGGCTGAATGTAAACTATGTGTTCTTATCAAATGAACATAAAGATTTGTTATGGTGTATAATAAAGGATTGCTTACCGACACGAGAATTTCAGCATAGACGTGGTCTTGTTCGTTTTGAAAAATGTCCAAGACAGAGATGTGGAGGTAGTGAGACTCCTATGCACGTATTCTGGAATTGCGAGTTTGCACAAAAAGTCTGGAGGAAAATGTGCAATCTGATTAAAGCTGTGAGTAATGTTAATTTTTTAGATTTTAACAGGGTGTTCTATGGGATGGGTGTAAAGGAAGAAGATTTTAAGGTGGTGTGGGTGATAATAACATGTGTAAAGATGGCAATTTGGAAGGTGAGAAACATTTTGATTTTTAAACATAATGAAGTGTCTGTTGAACAGTGTATTAAGTTGTGTCTAAGTTATTTATTTATGTATTTTTGGAAGGACAAAATGGTTTTGGGCATAAGAAAAGCAGATGTATTGTGGAAGCAAAATGAATGGAATATACTTACTGTGTAGCCTTTGTTGTCATTGAAAATCTTTTTCTGGAAAAATACAAATATTAATTACAGGAAAAAAAAAAAAAGTTAAAAAGAAAGTTAAGAAAAAGGAAAGAAGGAAATATATATGTATATATATATATATATATATATATATAAAAAAAAAAAAAAAAAAAAAAACACACGATGATGGATTTGAGTCTTGGTTTTTGCTTTTAAAGATGTAAGACTTTGTAATCTGAGTGTAAAAAAAAAAAAAAAAAAATCTGTTCTTATCAGTTTAATATCTGATACGTCCCCTATCTGGGGACCATATATTAAATGGATTTTTAGAACAGGGAGATGGAAAAAGAGCTTGCTCTGTCCACTCCACGCATTGACCTGGTATTGCAGTATCTCCAGGACCGGTGCACCCCTTCTTTAATGCAGTTTCTAAAATCAGAAAGAATTGAATTCAATGTTTTTTGTTCATTTTGCTTGTTTGTCGGATTTTGGGATGGACTCTTTGGCTTTGCTTTTCTTCTCCTCATTGGATTTTTCATGTTCAAAGTTGCAGAAGCCAGATTACAAGCTCATTTTGGTTCAACTTCAGCAACTGTGCATTGCATTGCCATGTAATGTGATGCAATGCTATCTTTCTAGCTCTCCCTTTTTACTTCCTTTTGGATAAACAGACATATTAGGCAAGCATTTTGGAGCTTTCACCTAAATAACTACAGGTGGTGAGATAAGCTGCACAATATAATTGACCTTTCAGTATATTGTTGCACACACACCATCTATTTAGCAAATGCCCTTGTTATCAACAGCAGCCTTTTAAACTCACCTGAGCTAACAGGTATGTGCGCTGGTTACTCTGCTGCGCTTAAAATTTCTTTTTTGGTTTGCTACAATGCCTTTTCTGAAACGTTGTCTCCTTCTGCTGGAACACTGACTTCTTTCATTTAATGCCTGCAGACTATAAAAGAGAACCCAACCCAAAAAGTTTGGTTGATTAGTCTGTGGCATTCTGTTAAACTGTTGCTTATGGCGGTCTCTGTGAGCTTCTCAGCGACATTCAGCCAGCCAGGTATCCTGCCTGCAGTAGATGGAATGTGGCAATGGAACGCTGGCTGCGCGTGTCATAATAGGCTCTGAGCCTTTATATACCTGTGCACAGCAGCAGCCACCTTCAGTCTGCTGCTGGACAGCCAGCAGCAGCAGCAGCAGGAGAGGTATGTAATCAGGAGCCCTCCTGCTAAGGGTAGACAGCTGCTCGTTCCACCCCACCCCCCGCCTTAATTGGTTCTCCTCCCTTCCAACGGTGTTGAGGCAGGTGGGAACAGCAGGGGGTGAAGGTGCTGTGTTTAAAGAGGTGGAGTTATGCAGATCTAAAACGCGTGGATTGCAGCAGCAGCAAGCCGAAAAGTGCAGGCATGTAAGGGATCTAGAGGTTGACAACATGTCTTCTTAACGGGAGTCCAGGAGCTCATCTCCACAAATGGACTTTTCAGGATCCTTGGGTGGCTCCGTAGTTTGAAACCAATTCTGGTTATCGCTTCTCGGCCTTTTGGCTAAGATCAAGTGTAGTATCTGTTCTTATCAGTTTAATATCTGATACGTCCCCTATCTGGGGACCATATATTAAATGGATTTTTAGAACAGGGAGATGGAAAAAGAGCTTGCTCTGTCCACTCCACGCATTGACCTGGTATTGCAGTATCTCCAGGACCGGTGCACCCCTTCTTTAATGCAGTTTCTAAAATCAGAAAGAATTGAATTCAATGTTTTTTGTTCATTTTGCTTGTTTGTCGGATTTTGGGATGGACTCTTTGGCTTTGCTTTTCTTCTCCTCATTGGATTTTTCATGTTCAAAGTTGCAGAAGCCAGATTACAAGCTCATTTTGGTTCAACTTCAGCAACTGTGCATTGCATTGCCATGTAATGTGATGCAATGCTATCTTTCTAGCTCTCCCTTTTTACTTCCTTTTGGATAAACAGACATATTAGGCAAGCATTTTGGAGCTTTCACCTAAATAACTACAGGTGGTGAGATAAGCTGCACAATATAATTGACCTTTCAGTATATTGTTGCACACACACCATCTATTTAGCAAATGCCCTTGTTATCAACAGCAGCCTTTTAAACTCACCTGAGCTAACAGGTATGTGCGCTGGTTACTCTGCTGCGCTTAAAATTTCTTTTTTGGTTTGCTACAATGCCTTTTCTGAAACGTTGTCTCCTTCTGCTGGAACACTGACTTCTTTCATTTAATGCCTGCAGACTATAAAAGAGAACCCAACCCAAAAAGTTTGGTTGATTAGTCTGTGGCATTCTGTTAAACTGTTGCTTATGGCGGTCTCTGTGAGCTTCTCAGCGACATTCAGCCAGCCAGGTATCCTGCCTGCAGTAGATGGAATGTGGCAATGGAACGCTGGCTGCGCGTGTCATAATAGGCTCTGAGCCTTTATATACCTGTGCACAGCAGCAGCCACCTTCAGTCTGCTGCTGGACAGCCAGCAGCAGCAGCAGCAGGAGAGGTATGTAATCAGGAGCCCTCCTGCTAAGGGTAGACAGCTGCTCGTTCCACCCCACCCCCCGCCTTAATTGGTTCTCCTCCCTTCCAACGGTGTTGAGGCGGGTGGGAACAGCAGGGGGTGAAGGTGCTGTGTTTAAAGAGGTGGAGTTATGCAGATCTAAAACGCGTGGATTGCAGCAGCAGCAAGCCGAAAAGTGCAGGCATGTAAGGGATCTAGAGGTTGACAACATGTCTTCTTAACGGGAGTCCAGGAGCTCATCTCCACAAATGGACTTTTCAGGATCCTTGGGTGGCTCCGTAGTTTGAAACCAATTCTGGTTATCGCTTCTCGGCCTTTTGGCTAAGATCAAGTGTAGTATCTGTTCTTATCAGTTTAATATCTGATACGTCCCCTATCTGGGGACCATATATTAAATGGATTTTTAGAACAGGGAGATGGAAAAAGAGCTTGCTCTGTCCACTCCACGCATTGACCTGGTATTGCAGTATCTCCAGGACCGGTGCACCCCTTCTTTAATGCAGTTTCTAAAATCAGAAAGAATTGAATTCAATGTTTTTTGTTCATTTTGCTAGTTTGTCGGATTTTGGGATGGACTCTTTGGCTTTGCTTTTCTTCTCCTCATTGGATTTTTCATGTTCAAAGTTGCAGAAGCCAGATTACAAGCTCATTTTGGTTCAACTTCAGCAACTGTGCATTGCATTGCCATGTAATGTGATGCAATGCTATCTTTCTAGCTCTCCCTTTTTACTTCCTTTTGGATAAACAGACATATTAGGCAAGCATTTTGGAGCTTTCACCTAAATAACTAAAGGTGGTGAGATAAGCTGCACAATATAATTGACCTTTCAGTATATTGTTGCACACACACCATCTATTTAGCAAATGCCCTTGTTATCAACAGCAGCCTTTTAAACTCACCTGAGCTAACAGGTATGTGCGCTGGTTACTCTGCTGCGCTTAAAATTTCTTTTTTGGTTTGCTACAATGCCTTTTCTGAAACGTTGTCTCCTTCTGCTGGAACACTGACTTCTTTCATTTAATGCCTGCAGACTATAAAAGAGAACCCAACCCAAAAAGTTTGGTTGATTAGTCTGTGGCATTCTGTTAAACTGTTGCTTATGGCGGTCTCTGTGAGCTTCTCAGCGACATTCAGCCAGCCAGGTATCCTGCCTGCAGTAGATGGAATGTGGCAATGGAACGCTGGCTGCGCGTGTCATAATAGGCTCTGAGCCTTTATATACCTGTGCACAGCAGCAGCCACCTTCAGTCTGCTGCTGGACAGCCAGCAGCAGCAGCAGCAGGAGAGGTATGTAATCAGGAGCCCTCCTGCTAAGGGTAGACAGCTGCTCGTTCCACCCCACCCCCCGCCTTAATTGGTTCTCCTCCCTTCCAACGGTGTTGAGGCAGGTGGGAACAGCAGGGGGTGAAGGTGCTGTGTTTAAAGAGGTGGAGTTATGCAGATCTAAAACGCGTGGATTGCAGCAGCAGCAAGCCGAAAAGTGCAGGCATGTAAGGGATCTAGAGGTTGACAACATGTCTTCTTAACGGGAGTCCAGGAGCTCATCTCCACAAATGGACTTTTCAGGATCCTTGGGTGGCTCCGTAGTTTGAAACCAATTCTGATTATCGCTTCTCGGCCTTTTGGCTAAGATCAAGTGTAGTATCTGTTCTTATCAGTTTAATATCTGATACGTCCCCTATCTGGGGACCATATATTAAATGGATTTTTAGAACAGGGAGATGGAAAAAGAGCTTGCTCTGTCCACTCCACGCATTGACCTGGTATTGCAGTATCTCCAGGACCGGTGCACCCCTTCTTTAATGCAGTTTCTAAAATCAGAAAGAATTGAATTCAATGTTTTTTGTTCATTTTGCTTGTTTGTCGGATTTTGGGATGGACTCTTTGGCTTTGCTTTTCTTCTCCTCATTGGATTTTTCATGTTCAAAGTTGCAGAAGCCAGATTACAAGCTCATTTTGGTTCAACTTCAGCAACTGTGCATTGCATTGCCATGTAATGTGATGCAATGCTATCTTTCTAGCTCTCCCTTTTTACTTCCTTTTGGATAAACAGACATATTAGGCAAGCATTTTGGAGCTTTCACCTAAATAACTACAGGTGGTGAGATAAGCTGCACAATATAATTGACCTTTCAGTATATTGTTGCACACACACCATCTATTTAGCAAATGCCCTTGTTATCAACAGCAGCCTTTTAAACTCACCTGAGCTAACAGGTATGTGCGCTGGTTACTCTGCTGCGCTTAAAATTTCTTTTTTGGTTTGCTACAATGCCTTTTCTGAAACGTTGTCTCCTTCTGCTGGAACACTGACTTCTTTCATTTAATGCCTGCAGACTATAAAAGAGAACCCAACCCAAAAAGTTTGGTTGATTAGTCTGTGGCATTCTGTTAAACTGTTGCTTATGGCGGTCTCTGTGAGCTTCTCAGCGACATTCAGCCAGCCAGGTATCCTGCCTGCAGTAGATGGAATGTGGCAATGGAACGCTGGCTGCGCGTGTCATAATAGGCTCTGAGCCTTTATATACCTGTGCACAGCAGCAGCCACCTTCAGTCTGCTGCTGGACAGCCAGCAGCAGCAGCAGCAGGAGAGGTATGTAATCAGGAGCCCTCCAGCTAAGGGTAGACAGCTGCTCGTTCCACCCCACCCCCCGCCTTAATTGGTTCTCCTCCCTTCCAACGGTGTTGAGGCGGGTGGGAACAGCAGGGGGTGAAGGTGCTGTGTTTAAAGAGGTGGAGTTATGCAGATCTAAAACGCGTGGATTGCAGCAGCAGCAAGCCGAAAAGTGCAGGCATGTAAGGGATCTAGAGGTTGACAACATGTCTTCTTAACGGGAGTCCAGGAGCTCATCTCCACAAATGGACTTTTCAGGATCCTTGGGTGGCTCCGTAGTTTGAAACCAATTCTGGTTATCGCTTCTCGGCCTTTTGGCTAAGATCAAGTGTAGTATCTGTTCTTATCAGTTTAATATCTGATACGTCCCCTATCTGGGGACCATATATTAAATGGATTTTTAGAACAGGGAGATGGAAAAAGAGCTTGCTCTGTCCACTCCACGCATTGACCTGGTATTGCAGTATCTCCAGGACCGGTGCACCCCTTCTTTAATGCAGTTTCTAAAATCAGAAAGAATTGAATTCAATGTTTTTTGTTCATTTTGCTTGTTTGTCGGATTTTGGGATGGACTCTTTGGCTTTGCTTTTCTTCTCCTCATTGGATTTTTCATGTTCAAAGTTGCAGAAGCCAGATTACAAGCTCATTTTGGTTCAACTTCAGCAACTGTGCATTGCATTGCCATGTAATGTGATGCAATGCTATCTTTCTAGCTCTCCCTTTTTACTTCCTTTTGGATAAACAGACATATTAGGCAAGCATTTTGGAGCTTTCACCTAAATAACTACAGGTGGTGAGATAAGCTGCACAATATAATTGACCTTTCAGTATATTGTTGCACACACACCATCTATTTAGCAAATGCCCTTGTTATCAACAGCAGCCTTTTAAACTCACCTGAGCTAACAGGTATGTGCGCTGGTTACTCTGCTGCGCTTAAAATTTCTTTTTTGGTTTGCTACAATGCCTTTTCTGAAACGTTGTCTCCTTCTGCTGGAACACTGACTTCTTTCATTTAATGCCTGCAGACTATAAAAGAGAACCCAACCCAAAAAGTTTGGTTGATTAGTCTGTGGCATTCTGTTAAACTGTTGCTTATGGCGGTCTCTGTGAGCTTCTCAGCGACATTCAGCCAGCCAGGTATCCTGCCTGCAGTAGATGGAATGTGGCAATGGAACGCTGGCTGCGCGTGTCATAATAGGCTCTGAGCCTTTATATACCTGTGCACAGCAGCAGCCACCTTCAGTCTGCTGCTGGACAGCCAGCAGCAGCAGCAGGAGAGGTATGTAATCAGGAGCCCTCCTGCTAAGGGTAGACAGCTGCTCGTTCCACCCCACCCCCCGCCTTAATTGGTTCTCCTCCCTTCCAACGGTGTTGAGGCGGGTGGGAACAGCAGGGGGTGAAGGTGCTGTGTTTAAAGAGGTGGAGTTATGCAGATCTAAAACGCGTGGATTGCAGCAGCAGCAAGCCGAAAAGTGCAGGCATGTAAGGGATCTAGAGGTTGACAACATGTCTTCTTAACGGGAGTCCAGGAGCTCATCTCCACAAATGGACTTTTCAGGATCCTTGGGTGGCTCCGTAGTTTGAAACCAATTCTGGTTATCGCTTCTCGGCCTTTTGGCTAAGATCAAGTGTAGTATCTGTTCTTATCAGTTTAATATCTGATACGTCCCCTATCTGGGGACCATATATTAAATGGATTTTTAGAACAGGGAGATGGAAAAAGAGCTTGCTCTGTCCACTCCACGCATTGACCTGGTATTGCAGTATCTCCAGGACCGGTGCACCCCTTCTTTAATGCAGTTTCTAAAATCAGAAAGAATTGAATTCAATGTTTTTTGTTCATTTTGCTTGTTTGTCGGATTTTGGGATGGACTCTTTGGCTTTGCTTTTCTTCTCCTCATTGGATTTTTCATGTTCAAAGTTGCAGAAGCCAGATTACAAGCTCATTTTGGTTCAACTTCAGCAACTGTGCATTGCATTGCCATGTAATGTGATGCAATGCTATCTTTCTAGCTCTCCCTTTTTACTTCCTTTTGGATAAACAGACATATTAGGCAAGCATTTTGGAGCTTTCACCTAAATAACTACAGGTGGTGAGATAAGCTGCACAATATAATTGACCTTTCAGTATATTGTTGCACACACACCATCTATTTAGCAAATGCCCTTGTTATCAACAGCAGCCTTTTAAACTCACCTGAGCTAACAGGTATGTGCGCTGGTTACTCTGCTGCGCTTAAAATTTCTTTTTTGGTTTGCTACAATGCCTTTTCTGAAACGTTGTCTCCTTCTGCTGGAACACTGACTTCTTTCATTTAATGCCTGCAGACTATAAAAGAGAACCCAACCCAAAAAGTTTGGTTGATTAGTCTGTGGCATTCTGTTAAACTGTTGCTTATGGCGGTCTCTGTGAGCTTCTCAGCGACATTCAGCCAGCCAGGTATCCTGCCTGCAGTAGATGGAATGTGGCAATGGAACGCTGGCTGCGCGTGTCATAATAGGCTCTGAGCCTTTATATACCTGTGCACAGCAGCAGCCACCTTCAGTCTGCTGCTGGACAGCCAGCAGCAGCAGCAGCAGGAGAGGTATGTAATCAGGAGCCCTCCTGCTAAGGGTAGACAGCTGCTCGTTCCACCCCACCCCCCGCCTTAATTGGTTCTCCTCCCTTCCAACGGTGTTGAGGCGGGTGGGAACAGCAGGGGGTGAAGGTGCTGTGTTTAAAGAGGTGGAGTTATGCAGATCTAAAACGCGTGGATTGCAGCAGCAGCAAGCCGAAAAGTGCAGGCATGTAAGGGATCTAGAGGTTGACAACATGTCTTCTTAACGGGAGTCCAGGAGCTCATCTCCACAAATGGACTTTTCAGGATCCTTGGGTGGCTCCGTAGTTTGAAACCAATTCTGGTTATCGCTTCTCGGCCTTTTGGCTAAGATCAAGTGTAGTATCTGTTCTTATCAGTTTAATATCTGATACGTCCCCTATCTGGGGACCATATATTAAATGGATTTTTAGAACAGGGAGATGGAAAAAGAGCTTGCTCTGTCCACTCCACGCATTGACCTGGTATTGCAGTATCTCCAGGACCGGTGCACCCCTTCTTTAATGCAGTTTCTAAAATCAGAAAGAATTGAATTCAATGTTTTTTGTTCATTTTGCTTGTTTGTCGGATTTTGGGATGGACTCTTTGGCTTTGCTTTTCTTCTCCTCATTGGATTTTTCATGTTCAAAGTTGCAGAAGCCAGATTACAAGCTCATTTTGGTTCAACTTCAGCAACTGTGCATTGCATTGCCATGTAATGTGATGCAATGCTATCTTTCTAGCTCTCCCTTTTTACTTCCTTTTGGATAAACAGACATATTAGGCAAGCATTTTGGAGCTTTCACCTAAATAACTACAGGTGGTGAGATAAGCTGCACAATATAATTGACCTTTCAGTATATTGTTGCACACACACCATCTATTTAGCAAATGCCCTTGTTATCAACAGCAGCCTTTTAAACTCACCTGAGCTAACAGGTATGTGCGCTGGTTACTCTGCTGCGCTTAAAATTTCTTTTTTGGTTTGCTACAATGCCTTTTCTGAAACGTTGTCTCCTTCTGCTGGAACACTGACTTCTTTCATTTAATGCCTGCAGACTATAAAAGAGAACCCAACCCAAAAAGTTTGGTTGATTAGTCTGTGGCATTCTGTTAAACTGTTGCTTATGGCGGTCTCTGTGAGCTTCTCAGCGACATTCAGCCAGCCAGGTATCCTGCCTGCAGTAGATGGAATGTGGCAATGGAACGCTGGCTGCGCGTGTCATAATAGGCTCTGAGCCTTTATATACCTGTGCACAGCAGCAGCCACCTTCAGTCTGCTGCTGGACAGCCAGCAGCAGCAGCAGCAGGAGAGGTATGTAATCAGGAGCCCTCCTGCTAAGGGTAGACAGCTGCTCGTTCCACCCCACCCCCCGCCTTAATTGGTTCTCCTCCCTTCCAACGGTGTTGAGGCGGGTGGGAACAGCAGGGGGTGAAGGTGCTGTGTTTAAAGAGGTGGAGTTATGCAGATCTAAAACGCGTGGATTGCAGCAGCAGCAAGCCGAAAAGTGCAGGCATGTAAGGGATCTAGAGGTTGACAACATGTCTTCTTAACGGGAGTCCAGGAGCTCATCTCCACAAATGGACTTTTCAGGATCCTTGGGTGGCTCCGTAGTTTGAAACCAATTCTGGTTATCGCTTCTCGGCCTTTTGGCTAAGATCAAGTGTAGTATCTGTTCTTATCAGTTTAATATCTGATACGTCCCCTATCTGGGGACCATATATTAAATGGATTTTTAGAACAGGGAGATGGAAAAAGAGCTTGCTCTGTCCACTCCACGCATTGACCTGGTATTGCAGTATCTCCAGGACCGGTGCACCCCTTCTTTAATGCAGTTTCTAAAATCAGAAAGAATTGAATTCAATGTTTTTTGTTCATTTTGCTTGTTTGTCGGATTTTGGGATGGACTCTTTGGCTTTGCTTTTCTTCTCCTCATTGGATTTTTCATGTTCAAAGTTGCAGAAGCCAGATTACAAGCTCATTTTGGTTCAACTTCAGCAACTGTGCATTGCATTGCCATGTAATGTGATGCAATGCTATCTTTCTAGCTCTCCCTTTTTACTTCCTTTTGGATAAACAGACATATTAGGCAAGCATTTTGGAGCTTTCACCTAAATAACTACAGGTGGTGAGATAAGCTGCACAATATAATTGACCTTTCAGTATATTGTTGCACACACACCATCTATTTAGCAAATGCCCTTGTTATCAACAGCAGCCTTTTAAACTCACCTGAGCTAACAGGTATGTGCGCTGGTTACTCTGCTGCGCTTAAAATTTCTTTTTTGGTTTGCTACAATGCCTTTTCTGAAACGTTGTCTCCTTCTGCTGGAACACTGACTTCTTTCATTTAATGCCTGCAGACTATAAAAGAGAACCCAACCCAAAAAGTTTGGTTGATTAGTCTGTGGCATTCTGTTAAACTGTTGCTTATGGCGGTCTCTGTGAGCTTCTCAGCGACATTCAGCCAGCCAGGTATCCTGCCTGCAGTAGATGGAATGTGGCAATGGAACGCTGGCTGCGCGTGTCATAATAGGCTCTGAGCCTTTATATACCTGTGCACAGCAGCAGCCACCTTCAGTCTGCTGCTGGACAGCCAGCAGCAGCAGCAGCAGGAGAGGTATGTAATCAGGAGCCCTCCTGCTAAGGGTAGACAGCTGCTCGTTCCACCCCACCCCCCGCCTTAATTGGTTCTCCTCCCTTCCAACGGTGTTGAGGCGGGTGGGAACAGCAGGGGGTGAAGGTGCTGTGTTTAAAGAGGTGGAGTTATGCAGATCTAAAACGCGTGGATTGCAGCAGCAGCAAGCCGAAAAGTGCAGGCATGTAAGGGATCTAGAGGTTGACAACATGTCTTCTTAACGGGAGTCCAGGAGCTCATCTCCACAAATGGACTTTTCAGGATCCTTGGGTGGCTCCGTAGTTTGAAACCAATTCTGGTTATCGCTTCTCGGCCTTTTGGCTAAGATCAAGTGTAGTATCTGTTCTTATCAGTTTAACCCCTTCCCGACCCGTGTCACACCGTTTGTGACATGGAAAACAGTTCGTTCCCGACCCATGTCACAGCGTCTGTGACATGGAGGGAAAGAGCCCCTGCAGCGCCTGCGAGCGGGGTCGCTCAGGTGTCACAGTTGCTACTGCAACTGGACATCCTGAAGTCGACCCCCCGGGGGGTGGATTACCCCCCCGTGCCTGGGACCCCTCCGATTGGCTGTTTCATTTTCACTTTTAGTGAAACTGCCAATCGGTATGAATTAAATATTTCACCAATGAAAATTGGTGTAATATTTAAATCTGGGCATTGCCTGATACTTATAGCATCAGCCATTGGCTGGGGGGAGTGTCACCTCTGTTTCCCCCTCCCCCCAGATCTGATTGGGGGGCTAGCGTCACATGGATACTAGCCCCAATCAGATATGGAGGGATGGCTGAAACCTCCCAGCACCTTCCCAACCCTAGATCGTCTGCTGTGGACCCCCTGCTGTGGACCCCCTGCTGCGGACCCCCTGCTGCGGACCCCCTGCTGTGGACCCTGTGGATCGCGTCTGCCGCCGCCACCGCTGATCAGCGGTAAGTATTGCCGCCACTCCCCCCGACCCCCCCTCCACCCCCCCCGCGACCCTCCCCGCCCCCCTCTCTACCCCCCCTCCACTTTCATACCTGCACCCCGACCTCCGCTCCTTCTCCCACGTCTTCATCCACCGGCTGCTGCTCTCCTTCTGACAGCCGGTGGACTGTGATCACAGCAGCAGCAGGCTCAGTGTAAATGCCCTGCTCCTGTGATCAAACCCACCATCCCCCAGTCCCAGTGATATCACCCCCCACCTCCCAATAATCACCCCCTCCCCCAGTGTTCACCCCGCCTGTCCCCAGTGTTCACCCCCCCCAGTGTTCACTCCCCCTGTTCCCAGTGTTCACCCCCCCTGTTCCCAGTGATCACCCCCCCCGAAAACCCAGTAATCAGCCCCCTGCTCCTGCCAGCTCCTGCTCCCCTTTCTGCCCCAGTAATCACCCCCCGATGCTGCCGGCCTCCTACCCCCCCTTGCTGCTGCCGGCTCCTGCCCCAGTGATCACCCCCCTTGCTGCTGCTTCTGGCTCCTCCATCTCCTCAGCCCCCTCCTACGTCTGACCGCCCCCTACGTCTGACCGCCCCCTACGCCTGACCGCCCCCTACGCCTGACCGCCCCCTACGCCTGACCGCCCCCTACGCCTGACCCCCCCTACGCCTGACCGCCCCCCTACGCCTGACCCCCCCTACGCCTGACCGCCCCCTATGCCTGACCGCCCCCTACTCCTGACCGCCCCCTACGCCTGACCACCCCCTACTCCTGACCGCCCCCTATGCCTGACCGCCCCCTACGCCTGACCGGCCCCTACGCCTGACCGCTCCCACACGTGACTGCAGAAGGTTACACCAAGCACACACACGTACACTCACACTATAATAAAGTTTTGATTTTTTTTTTTTTTTTTTTTACACACGCACAAAGCACACAAAATGTCCCGCCCGTCCCGCTCATCCCAGTCTAGGGCGTACTCAGCTGAGGAGGCTATGTCAGGTTGGTGTGTGTGTGTTGTAGTGTATGAGATTGTGTGTGTGTGTTGTGTGTGTGTGTGTGTGTGGTGTATGCACTACAATATACCACACCGCACACCAACCTGACATGCACTACACAATGGTGTCCGCTAACAAATTGGAACCCTTTGCGTTTGGAGAGTCCCTGTGTGCCCAAACATTGGAGCTCACCAACAAGTGACCCTATTTTGGAAACTAGACCCCCCAAGGCACCTATATAGATGCATAGTGAGCACTTGGAACCCCCAGGTGCTTCACAAATTGATTGATAAAAATGAAAAAGTGAAAAAAAAAACACTTTTTTATTTTTACGGATTAATTTCCTAAGGACCTGGGGGTCCCAAGTGATCACTATGCATCTAGATAGGTGCCTTGGGGGGTCTAGTTTCCAAAATGGGGTCACTTGTGGGGGAGCTCCAATGTTTGGGCACACAGCGGCTCTCCAAACGCAACATGGTGTCTTCTAACAATTTGAGCCGACAATTTGTTAGCGGACACCATGTTGCATTTGGAGAGCCGCTGTGTGCCCAAACATTGGAGCTCCCCCACAAGTGACCCCATTTTGGAAACTAGACCCCCCAAGGCACCTATCTAGATGCATAGTGAGCACTTGGAACCCCCAGGTGCTTCACAAATTGATTCATAAAAATAAAAAAGTGGAAAAAAAAACACTTTTTTATTTTTACGGATTAATTTGTGAAAGATCTGGGGGTTTCAAGTGCTCACTATGCATCTAGATAAGTGCCTTGGGGGGTCTAGTTTCCAAAATGGGGTCAATTGTGGGGGAGCTCCAATGTTTGGGCACACAGCGGCTCTCCAAACGCAACATGGTGTCTTCTAACAATTTGAGTCGACAATTTGTTAGCGGACACCATGTTGCTTTTGGAGAGCCGCTGTGTGCCCAAACATTGGAGCTCCCCCACAAGTGACCCCATTTTGGAAACTAGACCCCCCACGGCACCTATCTAGATGCATAGTGAGCACTTGGAACCCCCAGGTGCTTCACAAATTGATTCATAAAAATGAAAAAGTGGAAAAAAAAACACTTTTTTGATTTTTCCGGATTAATTTGTGAAGGATCTGGGGGTTCCAAGTGCTCACTATGCATCTAGATAGGTGCCTTGGGGGGTATAGTTTCCAAAATGGGGTCACTTGTAGGTGAGCTCCAATGTTTGGGCACACAGCGGCTCTCCAAACGGGACATGGTGTCCGCAAACAAATTGAATGGAAAATCGGCTCAAATTGTTAGCGGACACCATGTTGCGTTTGGAGAGCCCCTAATGTGCCTAAAAAGTGGAGCTCCCCCACAAGTGACCCCATTTTGGAAACTAGACCCCCCAAGGCACCTATCTAGATGCATAGTGAGCACTTGGAACCCCCAGGTGCTTCACAAAATGATCTGTGAAAACAAAAAAGTACTTTTTTTTTCACAAAAATTTTCTTTTAGCCTAAATTTTTTAATTTTCACATGGGTAACAGGATAAAATGCATCCTAAAATGTGTTGGTCAATTTCTCCTGAGTACACTGATACCTCATATGTGGTCATAAACCACTGTTTGGGCGCATGGCAGGGCTCAGAAGAGAAGGAGCGCAATTTGACTTTTGGAGCTAATTTTCCATTCAAAAAGTAAAATGGCGCTCCTTCCCTTCTGAGCCCTGCCGTGTGCCCAAACAGTGGTTTATGACCACATATGAGGTATCAGTGTACTCAGGAGAAATTGACCAACAAATTTTAGGATGTATTTTATCCTGTTACCCATGTAAAAATTAAAAAATTTAGGCTAAAAGAAAATTTTTGTTAGAAAAATAAAAATGTTCATTTTTTTCTTCCATGTGGCTTTAGTTCCTGTGATGCACCTGAAGGGTTAATAATCTTCCTGAATGTAGTTTTGAGTAGCTTGAGGGGTGCAGTTTTTGGAATGGTGTCACTTTTGGGTGTTTTCTGTCATGTACACCCCTCAAAGGGACTTCAAATGTGATGTGGTCACTAAAAAAAATGGCTTTGCAAATTTTGCTGGAAAAAAGAAAATTTGCTGATGAACTTTGAACCCTTCTAACTTCCTACCAAAAATTTTTTTTTTTCCAAAATTGTGCTGATGTAAAGTAGACATGTGGGAAATGTTATTTATTAACTATTTTGTGTCACATCACTCTCTAGTTTAGCAGAATAAAAATTCAAAATTTGAAAATTGCAAAATTTTCAAAATTTTTCCCATATTTTTGATTTTTTCACAAATAAACGCAAATATTATCGACCTAAGTTTAATACTAACATGAAGCGCAATATGTCACGAAAAAACAATCTCAGAATCGCTAGGATCCGTTGAAGTGTTCCAGAGTTTTTACTTCGTAAAGGGACACTGGTCAGAATTGACAAAAATGCCAAGGTCTTTAGGGTCAAAATAGGCTGGGTCCTGAAGGGGTTAATATCTGATACGTCCCCTATCTGGGGACCATATATTAAATGGATTTTTAGAACAGGGAGATGGAAAAAGAGCTTGCTCTGTCCACTCCACGCATTGACCTGGTATTGCAGTATCTCCAGGACCGGTGCACCCCTTCTTTAATGCAGTTTCTAAAATCAGAAAGAATTGAATTCAATGTTTTTTGTTCATTTTGCTTGTTTGTCGGATTTTGGGATGGACTCTTTGGCTTTGCTTTTCTTCTCCTCATTGGATTTTTCATGTTCAAAGTTGCAGAAGCCAGATTACAAGCTCATTTTGGTTCAACTTCAGCAACTGTGCATTGCATTGCCATGTAATGTGATGCAATGCTATCTTTCTAGCTCTCCCTTTTTACTTCCTTTTGGATAAACAGACATATTAGGCAAGCATTTTGGATCTTTCACCTAAATAACTACAGGTGGTGAGATAAGCTGCACAATATAATTGACCTTTCAGTATATTGTTGCACACACACCATCTATTTAGCAAATGCCCTTGTTATCAACAGCAGCCTTTTAAACTCACCTGAGCTAACAGGTATGTGCGCTGGTTACTCTGCTGCGCTTAAAATTTCTTTTTTGGTTTGCTACAATGCCTTTTCTGAAACGTTGTCTCCTTCTGCTGGAACACTGACTTCTTTCATTTAATGCCTGCAGACTATAAAAGAGAACCCAACCCAAAAAGTTTGGTTGATTAGTCTGTGGCATTCTGTTAAACTGTTGCTTATGGCGGTCTCTGTGAGCTTCTCAGCGACATTCAGCCAGCCAGGTATCCTGCCTGCAGTAGATGGAATGTGGCAATGGAACGCTGGCTGCGCGTGTCATAATAGGCTCTGAGCCTTTATATACCTGTGCACAGCAGCAGCCACCTTCAGTCTGCTGCTGGACAGCCAGCAGCAGCAGCAGCAGGAGAGGTATGTAATCAGGAGCCCTCCTGCTAAGGGTAGACAGCTGCTCGTTCCACCCCACCCCCCGCCTTAATTGGTTCTCCTCCCTTCCAACGGTGTTGAGGCGGGTGGGAACAGCAGGGGGTGAAGGTGCTGTGTTTAAAGAGGTGGAGTTATGCAGATCTAAAACGCGTGGATTGCAGCAGCAGCAAGCCGAAAAGTGCAGGCATGTAAGGGATCTAGAGGTTGACAACATGTCTTCTTAACGGGAGTCCAGGAGCTCATCTCCACAAATGGACTTTTCAGGATCCTTGGGTGGCTCCGTAGTTTGAAACCAATTCTGGTTATCGCTTCTCGGCCTTTTGGCTAAGATCAAGTGTAGTATCTGTTCTTATCAGTTTAATATCTGATACGTCCCCTATCTGGGGACCATATATTAAATGGATTTTTAGAACAGGGAGATGGAAAAAGAGCTTGCTCTGTCCACTCCACGCATTGACCTGGTATTGCAGTATCTCCAGGACCGGTGCACCCCTTCTTTAATGCAGTTTCTAAAATCAGAAAGAATTGAATTCAATGTTTTTTGTTCATTTTGCTTGTTTGTCGGATTTTGGGATGGACTCTTTGGCTTTGCTTTTCTTCTCCTCATTGGATTTTTCATGTTCAAAGTTGCAGAAGCCAGATTACAAGCTCATTTTGGTTCAACTTCAGCAACTGTGCATTGCATTGCCATGTAATGTGATGCAATGCTATCTTTCTAGCTCTCCCTTTTTACTTCCTTTTGGATAAACAGACATATTAGGCAAGCATTTTGGAGCTTTCACCTAAATAACTACAGGTGGTGAGATAAGCTGCACAATGTAATTGACCTTTCAGTATATTGTTGCACACACACCATCTATTTAGCAAATGCCCTTGTTATCAACAGCAGCCTTTTAAACTCACCTGAGCTAACAGGTATGTGCGCTGGTTACTCTGCTGCGCTTAAAATTTCTTTTTTGGTTTGCTACAATGCCTTTTCTGAAACGTTGTCTCCTTCTGCTGGAACACTGACTTCTTTCATTTAATGCCTGCAGACTATAAAAGAGAACCCAACCCAAAAAGTTTGGTTGATTAGTCTGTGGTATTCTGTTAAACTGTTGCTTATGGCGGTCTCTGTGAGCTTCTCAGCGACATTCAGCCAGCCAGGTATCCTGCCTGCAGTAGATGGAATGTGGCAATGGAACGCTGGCTGCGCGTGTCATAATAGGCTCTGAGCCTTTATATACCTGTGCACAGCAGCAGCCACCTTCAGTCTGCTGCTGGACAGCCAGCAGCAGCAGCAGCAGGAGAGGTATGTAATCAGGAGCCCTCCTGCTAAGGGTAGACAGCTGCTCGTTCCACCCCACCCCCCGCCTTAATTGGTTCTCCTCCCTTCCAATGGTGTTGAGGCGGGTGGGAACAGCAGGGGGTGAAGGTGCTGTGTTTAAAGAGGTGGAGTTATGCAGATCTAAAACGCGTGGATTGCAGCAGCAGCAAGCCGAAAAGTGCAGGCATGTAAGGGATCTAGAGGTTGACAACATGTCTTCTTAATGGGAGTCCAGGAGCTCATCTCCACAAATGGACTTTTCAGGATCCTTGGGTGGCTCCGTAGTTTGAAACCAATTCTGGTTATCGCTTCTCGGCCTTTTGGCTAAGATCAAGTGTAGTATCTGTTCTTATCAGTTTAATATCTGATACGTCCCCTATCTGGGGACCATATATTAAATGGATTTTTAGAACAGGGAGATGGAAAAAGAGCTTGCTCTGTCCACTCCACGCATTGACCTGGTATTGCAGTATCTCCAGGACCGGTGCACCCCTTCTTTAATGCAGTTTCTAAAATCAGAAAGAATTGAATTCAATGTTTTTTGTTCATTTTGCTTGTTTGTCGGATTTTGGGATGGACTCTTTGGCTTTGCTTTTCTTCTCCTCATTGGATTTTTCATGTTCAAAGTTGCAGAAGCCAGATTACAAGCTCATTTTGGTTCAACTTCAGCAACTGTGCATTGCATTGCCATGTAATGTGATGCAATGCTATCTTTCTAGCTCTCCCTTTTTACTTCCTTTTGGATAAACAGACATATTAGGCAAGCATTTTGGAGCTTTCACCTAAATAACTACAGGTGGTGAGATAAGCTGCACAATATAATTGACCTTTCAGTATATTGTTGCACACACACCATCTATTTAGCAAATGCCCTTGTTATCAACAGCAGCCTTTTAAACTCACCTGAGCTAACAGGTATGTGCGCTGGTTACTCTGCTGCGCTTAAAATTTCTTTTTTGGTTTGCTACAATGCCTTTTCTGAAACGTTGTCTCCTTCTGCTGGAACACTGACTTCTTTCATTTAATGCCTGCAGACTATAAAAGAGAACCCAACCCAAAAAGTTTGGTTGATTAGTCTGTGGCATTCTGTTAAACTGTTGCTTATGGCGGTCTCTGTGAGCTTCTCAGCGACATTCAGCCAGCCAGGTATCCTGCCTGCAGTAGATGGAATGTGGCAATGGAACGCTGGCTGCGCGTGTCATAATAGGCTCTGAGCCTTTATATACCTATGCACAGCAGCAGCCACCTTCAGTCTGCTGCTGGACAGCCAGCAGCAGCAGCAGCAGGAGAGGTATGTAATCAGGAGCCCTCCTGCTAAGGGTAGACAGCTGCTCGTTCCACCCCACCCCCCGCCTTAATTGGTTCTCCTCCCTTCCAACGGTGTTGAGGCGGGTGGGAACAGCAGGGGGTGAAGGTGCTGTGTTTAAAGAGGTGGAGTTATGCAGATCTAAAACGCGTGGATTGCAGCAGCAGCAAGCCGAAAAGTGCAGGCATGTAAGGGATCTAGAGGTTGACAACATGTCTTCTTAACGGGAGTCCAGGAGCTCATCTCCACAAATGGACTTTTCAGGATCCTTGGGTGGCTCCGTAGTTTGAAACCAATTCTGGTTATCGCTTCTCGGCCTTTTGGCTAAGATCAAGTGTAGTATCTGTTCTTATCAGTTTAATATCTGATACGTCCCCTATCTGGGGACCATATATTAAATGGATTTTTAGAACAGGGAGATGGAAAAAGAGCTTGCTCTGTCCACTCCACGCATTGACCTGGTATTGCAGTATCTCCAGGACCGGTGCACCCCTTCTTTAATGCAGTTTCTAAAATCAGAAAGAATTGAATTCAATGTTTTTTGTTCATTTTGCTTGTTTGTCGGATTTTGGGATGGACTCTTTGGCTTTGCTTTTCTTCTCCTCATTGGATTTTTCATGTTCAAAGTTGCAGAAGCCAGATTACAAGCTCATTTTGGTTCAACTTCAGCAACTGTGCATTGCATTGCCATGTAATGTGATGCAATGCTATCTTTCTAGCTCTCCCTTTTTACTTCCTTTTGGATAAACAGACATATTAGGCAAGCATTTTGGAGCTTTCACCTAAATAACTACAGGTGGTGAGATAAGCTGCACAATATAATTGACCTTTCAGTATATTGTTGCACACACACCATCTATTTAGCAAATGCCCTTGTTATCAACAGCAGCCTTTTAAACTCACCTGAGCTAACAGGTATGTGCGCTGGTTACTCTGCTGCGCTTAAAATTTCTTTTTTGGTTTGCTACAATGCCTTTTCTGAAACGTTGTCTCCTTCTGCTGGAACACTGACTTCTTTCATTTAATGCCTGCAGACTATAAAAGAGAACCCAACCCAAAAAGTTTGGTTGATTAGTCTGTGGCATTCTGTTAAACTGTTGCTTATGGCGGTCTCTGTGAGCTTCTCAGCGACATTCAGCCAGCCAGGTATCCTGCCTGCAGTAGATGGAATGTGGCAATGGAACGCTGGCTGCGCGTGTCATAATAGGCTCTGAGCCTTTATATACCTGTGCACAGCAGCAGCCACCTTCAGTCTGCTGCTGGACAGCCAGCAGCAGCAGCAGCAGGAGAGGTATGTAATCAGGAGCCCTCCTGCTAAGGGTAGACAGCTGCTCGTTCCACCCCACCCCCCGCCTTAATTGGTTCTCCTCCCTTCCAACGGTGTTGAGGCGGGTGGGAACAGCAGGGGGTGAAGGTGCTGTGTTTAAAGAGGTGGAGTTATGCAGATCTAAAACGCATGGATTGCAGCAGCAGCAAGCCGAAAAGTGCAGGCATGTAAGGGATCTAGAGGTTGACAACATGTCTTCTTAACGGGAGTCCAGGAGCTCATCTCCACAAATGGACTTTTCAGGATCCTTGGGTGGCTCCGTAGTTTGAAACCAATTCTGGTTATCGCTTCTCGGCCTTTTGGCTAAGATCAAGTGTAGTATCTGTTCTTATCAGTTTAATATCTGATACGTCCCCTATCTGGGGACCATATATTAAATGGATTTTTAGAACAGGGAGATGGAAAAAGAGCTTGCTCTGTCCACTCCACGCATTGACCTGGTATTGCAGTATCTCCAGGACCGGTGCACCCCTTCTTTAATGCAGTTTCTAAAATCAGAAAGAATTGAATTCAATGTTTTTTGTTCATTTTGCTAGTTTGTCGGATTTTGGGATGGACTCTTTGGCTTTGCTTTTCTTCTCCTCATTGGATTTTTCATGTTCAAAGTTGCAGAAGCCAGATTACAAGCTCATTTTGGTTCAACTTCAGCAACTGTGCATTGCATTGCCATGTAATGTGATGCAATGCTATCTTTCTAGCTCTCCCTTTTTACTTCCTTTTGGATAAACAGACATATTAGGCAAGCATTTTGGAGCTTTCACCTAAATAACTACAGGTGGTGAGATAAGCTGCACAATATAATTGACCTTTCAGTATATTGTTGCACACACACCATCTATTTAGCAAATGCCCTTGTTATCAACAGCAGCCTTTTAAACTCACCTGAGCTAACAGGTATGTGCGCTGGTTACTCTGCTGCGCTTAAAATTTCTTTTTTGGTTTGCTACAATGCCTTTTCTGAAACGTTGTCTCCTTCTGCTGGAACACTGACTTCTTTCATTTAATGCCTGCAGACTATAAAAGAGAACCCAACCCAAAAAGTTTGGTTGATTAGTCTGTGGCATTCTGTTAAACTGTTGCTTATGGCGGTCTCTGTGAGCTTCTCAGCGACATTCAGCCAGCCAGGTATCCTGCCTGCAGTAGATGGAATGTGGCAATGGAACGCTGGCTGCGCGTGTCATAATAGGCTCTGAGCCTTTATATACCTGTGCACAGCAGCAGCCACCTTCAGTCTGCTGCTGGACAGCCAGCAGCAGCAGCAGCAGGAGAGGTATGTAATCAGGAGCCCTCCTGCTAAGGGTAGACAGCTGCTCGTTCCACCCCACCCCCCGCCTTAATTGGTTCTCCTCCCTTCCAACGGTGTTGAGGCGGGTGGGAACAGCAGGGGGTGAAGGTGCTGTGTTTAAAGAGGTGGAGTTATGCAGATCTAAAACGCGTGGATTGCAGCAGCAGCAAGCCGAAAAGTGCAGGCATGTAAGGGATCTAGAGGTTGACAACATGTCTTCGTAACGGGAGTCCAGGAGCTCATCTCCACAAATGGACTTTTCAGGATCCTTGGGTGGCTCCGTAGTTTGAAACCAATTCTGGTTATCGCTTCTCGGCCTTTTGGCTAAGATCAAGTGTAGTATCTGTTCTTATCAGTTTAATATCTGATACGTCCCCTATCTGGGGACCATATATTAAATGGATTTTTAGAACAGGGAGATGGAAAAAGAGCTTGCTCTGTCCACTCCACGCATTGACCTGGTATTGCAGTATCTCCAGGACCGGTGCACCCCTTCTTTAATGCAGTTTCTAAAATCAGAAAGAATTGAATTCAATGTTTTTTGTTCATTTTGCTTGTTTGTCGGATTTTGGGATGGACTCTTTGGCTTTGCTTTTCTTCTCCTCATTGGATTTTTCATGTTCAAAGTTGCAGAAGCCAGATTACAAGCTCATTTTGGTTCAACTTCAGCAACTGTGCATTGCATTGCCATGTAATGTGATGCAATGCTATCTTTCTAGCTCTCCCTTTTTACTTCCTTTTGGATAAACAGACATATTAGGCAAGCATTTTGGAGCTTTCACCTAAATAACTACAGGTGGTGAGATAAGCTGCACAATATAATTGACCTTTCAGTATATTGTTGCACACACACCATCTATTTAGCAAATGCCCTTGTTATCAACAGCAGCCTTTTAAACTCACCTGAGCTAACAGGTATGTGCGCTGGTTACTCTGCTGCGCTTAAAATTTCTTTTTTGGTTTGCTACAATGCCTTTTCTGAAACGTTGTCTCCTTCTGCTGGAACACTGACTTCTTTCATTTAATGCCTGCAGACTATAAAAGAGAACCCAACCCAAAAAGTTTGGTTGATTAGTCTGTGGCATTCTGTTAAACTGTTGCTTATGGCGGTCTCTGTGAGCTTCTCAGCGACATTCAGCCAGCCAGGTATCCTGCCTGCAGTAGATGGAATGTGGCAATGGAACACTGGCTGCGCGTGTCATAATAGGCTCTGAGCCTTTATATACCTGTGCACAGCAGCAGCCACCTTCAGTCTGCTGCTGGACAGCCAGCAGCAGCAGCAGCAGGAGAGGTATGTAATCAGGAGCCCTCCTGCTAAGGGTAGACAGCTGCTCGTTCCACCCCACCCCCCGCCTTAATTGGTTCTCCTCCCTTCCAACGGTGTTGAGGCGGGTGGGAACAGCAGGGGGTGAAGGTGCTGTGTTTAAAGAGGTGGAGTTATGCAGATCTAAAACGCGTGGATTGCAGCAGCAGCAAGCCGAAAAGTGCAGGCATGTAAGGGATCTAGAGGTTGACAACATGTCTTCTTAACGGGAGTCCAGGAGCTCATCTCCACAAATGGACTTTTCAGGATCCTTGGGTGGCTCCGTAGTTTGAAACCAATTCTGGTTATCGCTTCTCGGCCTTTTGGCTAAGATCAAGTGTAGTATCTGTTCTTATCAGTTTAATATCTGATACGTCCCCTATCTGGGGACCATATATTAAATGGATTTTTAGAACAGGGAGATGGAAAAAGAGCTTGCTCTGTCCACTCCACGCATTGACCTGGTATTGCAGTATCTCCAGGACCGGTGCACCCCTTCTTTAATGCAGTTTCTAAAATCAGAAAGAATTGAATTCAATGTTTTTTGTTCATTTTGCTTGTTTGTCGGATTTTGGGATGGACTCTTTGGCTTTGCTTTTCTTCTCCTCATTGGATTTTTCATGTTCAAAGTTGCAGAAGCCAGATTACAAGCTCATTTTGGTTCAACTTCAGCAACTGTGCATTGCATTGCCATGTAATGTGATGCAATGCTATCTTTCTAGCTCTCCCTTTTTACTTCCTTTTGGATAAACAGACATATTAGGCAAGCATTTTGGAGCTTTCACCTAAATAACTACAGGTGGTGAGATAAGCTGCACAATATAATTGACCTTTCAGTATATTGTTGCACACACACCATCTATTTAGCAAATGCCCTTGTTATCAACAGCAGCCTTTTAAACTCACCTGAGCTAACAGGTATGTGCGCTGGTTACTCTGCTGCGCTTAAAATTTCTTTTTTGGTTTGCTACAATGCCTTTTCTGAAACGTTGTCTCCTTCTGCTGGAACACTGACTTCTTTCATTTAATGCCTGCAGACTATAAAAGAGAACCCAACCCAAAAAGTTTGGTTGATTAGTCTGTGGCATTCTGTTAAACTGTTGCTTATGGCGGTCTCTGTGAGCTTCTCAGCGACATTCAGCCAGCCAGGTATCCTGCCTGCAGTAGATGGAATGTGGCAATGGAACGCTGGCTGCGCGTGTCATAATAGGCTCTGAGCCTTTATATACCTGTGCACAGCAGCAGCCACCTTCAGTCTGCTGCTGGACAGCCAGCAGCAGCAGCAGCAGGAGAGGTATGTAATCAGGAGCCCTCCTGCTAAGGGTAGACAGCTGCTCGTTCCACCCCACCCCCCGCCTTAATTGGTTCTCCTCCCTTCCAACGGTGTTGAGGCGGGTGGGAACAGCAGGGGGTGAAGGTGCTGTGTTTAAAGAGGTGGAGTTATGCAGATCTAAAACGCGTGGATTGCAGCAGCAGCAAGCCGAAAAGTGCAGGCATGTAAGGGATCTAGAGGTTGACAACATGTCTTCTTAACGGGAGTCCAGGAGCTCATCTCCACAAATGGACTTTTCAGGATCCTTGGGTGGCTCCGTAGTTTGAAACCAATTCTGGTTATCGCTTCTCGGCCTTTTGGCTAAGATCAAGTGTAGTATCTTTCGAAAAGGCGGTTTTGGATGTTGGCCGCCCTAGTAGATTGATACATTATGCACACTGGGGTTTAGGCGCTTGTTAGTACGCCAGGTGGCTAATATAGTCATCTGGTGGAAAGCATGGCCCCCCAGGATCGACGCCATTGGGCCGGGGAAGATCGAAAGCCCGAAGTGTGAAGTGCCCCAGGAGTGGTGACCCCGGGGTGCCTTAACTCACTGGGATTGGGAACCCCACTTGAGTTTATGGCACATTTGCACTAGCACTTCAATATTTCTTTCTTCACACACACCCTTATTCCGGGCCTTCTGGCCTTAGGATGGGGAATTTTTCAATTCCCGGTCGAAGGTCCGGGCAGTATTATACTGTGAAACCTTCACTATTTATTTAATTTCTTTGTCACTGTGTGTCCATTTATTCACGTGTGTCATGTCCTACTAGGATTTTGTCGGGATGCGGTTCCCTTACGGGTTCCTCTCTTGGCAGGTCTAGGGGGGGAGTGTGTGGCCATCAGGTTCCGCTCCCCCCTGAACCCCCCTGGCTCTCCTCTTTCGGGAGGAGAGCGTTGTTGGCTACCCTCTTCCGGGAGGGGAGCACAGTCTTTGGCTCCCAGTGCCTTGCTCGGGTGAGAAGTCGGGCAAGTGCTGGGGGTAAGATTGGGTCGCCTCTGGCTCCGGCTGGAGGTGGCTATTTGTCCCTGTTCCTCGCTGTGGCCTTCTGGCTCGGAGGGACGGGGAATGGTTTGGGGGACCCTTCTCCTTTTGGAGAGGGTTTCAAGAAGACCAGCATCCTAGTGCACTTTTTTTGTGGCACTTGTCACTTTTTTAAGCGCACTCGGGTTTTGTACACGAATTCGGGCTTTTGAAAAAAAGAAAAAAAAAAAAACAATCTGTTCTTATCAGTTTAATATCTGATACGTCCCCTATCTGGGGACCATATATTAAATGGATTTTTAGAACAGGGAGATGGAAAAAGAGCTTGCTCTGTCCACTCCACGCATTGACCTGGTATTGCAGTATCTCCAGGACCGGTGCACCCCTTCTTTAATGCAGTTTCTAAAATCAGAAAGAATTGAATTCAATGTTTTTTGTTCATTTTGCTTGTTTGTCGGATTTTGGGATGGACTCTTTGGCTTTGCTTTTCTTCTCCTCATTGGATTTTTCATGTTCAAAGTTGCAGAAGCCAGATTACAAGCTCATTTTGGTTCAACTTCAGCAACTGTGCATTGCATTGCCATGTAATGTGATGCAATGCTATCTTTCTAGCTCTCCCTTTTTACTTCCTTTTGGATAAACAGACATATTAGGCAAGCATTTTGGAGCTTTCACCTAAATAACTACAGGTGGTGAGATAAGCTGCACAATATAATTGACCTTTCAGTATATTGTTGCACACACACCATCTATTTAGCAAATGCCCTTGTTATCAACAGCAGCCTTTTAAACTCACCTGAGCTAACAGGTATGTGCGCTGGTTACTCTGCTGCGCTTAAAATTTCTTTTTTGGTTTGCTACAATGCCTTTTCTGAAACGTTGTCTCCTTCTGCTGGAACACTGACTTCTTTCATTTAATGCCTGCAGACTATAAAAGAGAACCCAACCCAAAAAGTTTGGTTGATTAGTCTGTGGCATTCTGTTAAACTGTTGCTTATGGCGGTCTCTGTGAGCTTCTCAGCGACATTCAGCCAGCCAGGTATCCTGCCTGCAGTAGATGGAATGTGGCAATGGAACGCTGGCTGCGCGTGTCATAATAGGCTCTGAGCCTTTATATACCTGTGCACAGCAGCAGCCACCTTCAGTCTGCTGCTGGACAGCCAGCAGCAGCAGCAGCAGGAGAGGTATGTAATCAGGAGCCCTCCTGCTAAGGGTAGACAGCTGCTCGTTCCACCCCACCCCCCGCCTTAATTGGTTCTCCTCCCTTCCAACGGTGTTGAGGCGGGTGGGAACAGCAGGGGGTGAAGGTGCTGTGTTTAAAGAGGTGGAGTTATGCAGATCTAAAATGCGTGGATTGCAGCAGCAGCAAGCCGAAAAGTGCAGGCATGTAAGGGATCTAGAGGTTGACAACATGTCTTCTTAACGGGAGTCCAGGAGCTCATCTCCACAAATGGACTTTTCAGGATCCTTGGGTGGCTCCGTAGTTTGAAACCAATTCTGGTTATCGCTTCTCGGCCTTTTGGCTAAGATCAAGTGTAGTATCTGTTCTTATCAGTTTAATATCTGATACGTCCCCTATCTGGGGACCATATATTAAATGGATTTTTAGAACAGGGAGATGGAAAAAGAGCTTGCTCTGTCCACTCCACGCATTGACCTGGTATTGCAGTATCTCCAGGACCGGTGCACCCCTTCTTTAATGCAGTTTCTAAAATCAGAAAGAATTGAATTCAATGTTTTTTGTTCATTTTGCTTGTTTGTCGGATTTTGGGATGGACTCTTTGGCTTTGCTTTTCTTCTCCTCATTGGATTTTTCATGTTCAAAGTTGCAGAAGCCAGATTACAAGCTCATTTTGGTTCAACTTCAGCAACTGTGCATTGCATTGCCATGTAATGTGATGCAATGCTATCTTTCTAGCTCTCCCTTTTTACTTCCTTTTGGATAAACAGACATATTAGGCAAGCATTTTGGAGCTTTCACCTAAATAACTACAGGTGGTGAGATAAGCTGCACAATATAATTGACCTTTCAGTATATTGTTGCACACACACCATCTATTTAGCAAATGCCCTTGTTATCAACAGCAGCCTTTTAAACTCACCTGAGCTAACAGGTATGTGCGCTGGTTACTCTGCTGCGCTTAAAATTTCTTTTTTGGTTTGCTACAATGCCTTTTCTGAAACGTTGTCTCCTTCTGCTGGAACACTGACTTCTTTCATTTAATGCCTGCAGACTATAAAAGAGAACCCAACCCAAAAAGTTTGGTTGATTAGTCTGTGGCATTCTGTTAAACTGTTGCTTATGGCGGTCTCTGTGAGCTTCTCAGCGACATTCAGCCAGCCAGGTATCCTGCCTGCAGTAGATGGAATGTGGCAATGGAACGCTGGCTGCGCGTGTCATAATAGGCTCTGAGCCTTTATATACCTGTGCACAGCAGCAGCCACCTTCAGTCTGCTGCTGGACAGCCAGCAGCAGCAGCAGCAGCAGGAGAGGTATGTAATCAGGAGCCCTCCTGCTAAGGGTAGACAGCTGCTCGTTCCACCCCACCCCCCGCCTTAATTGGTTCTCCTCCCTTCCAACGGTGTTGAGGCGGGTGGGAACAGCAGGGGGTGAAGGTGCTGTGTTTAAAGAGGTGGAGTTATGCAGATCTAAAACGCGTGGATTGCAGCAGCAGCAAGCCGAAAAGTGCAGGCATGTAAGGGATCTAGAGGTTGACAACATGTCTTCTTAACGGGAGTCCAGGAGCTCATCTCCACAAATGGACTTTTCAGGATCCTTGGGTGGCTCCGTAGTTTGAAACCAATTCTGGTTATCGCTTCTCGGCCTTTTGGCTAAGATCAAGTGTAGTATCTTTCGAAAAGGCGGTTTTGGATGTTGGCCGCCCTAGTAGATTGATACATTATGCACACTGGGGTTTAGGCGCTTGTTAGTACGCCAGGTGGCTAATATAGTCATCTGGTGGAAAGCATGGCCCCCCAGGATCGACGCCATTGGGCCGGGGAAGATCGAAAGCCCGAAGTGTGAAGTGCCCCAGGAGTGGTGACCCTGGGGTGCCTTAACTCACTGGGATTGGGAACCCCACTTGAGTTTATGGCACATTTGCACAAGCACTTCAAATTTTCTTTCTTCGCACACACCCTTATTCCGGGCCTTCTGGCCTTAGGATGGGGAATTTTTCAATTCCCGGTCGAAGGTCCGGGCAGTATTATACTGTGAAACCTTCACTATTTATTTAATTTCTTTGTCACTGTGTGTCCACTTATTCACGTGTGTCACGTCCTACTAGGATTTTGTCGGGATGCGGTTCCCTTACGGGTTCCTCTCTTGGCAGGTCTAGGGGGGGAGTGTGTGGCCATCAGGTTCCGCTCCCCCCTGAACCCCCCTGGCTCTCCTCTTTTGGGAGGAGAGCGTTGTTGGCTCCCCTCTTCCGGGAGGGGAGCACAGTCTTTGGCTCCCAGTGCCTTGCTCGGGTGAGAACTCGGGCAGGTGCTGGGGGTAAGTTTGGGTCGCCTCTGGCTTCGGCTGGAGGTGGCTTTTTGTCCCTGTTCCTCGCTGTGGCCTTTTGGCTCGGAGGGACGGGGAATGGTTTGGGGGACCGTTCTCCTTTTGGAGAGGGTTTCAAGAAGACCAGCATCCTAGTGCACTTTTTTTGTGGCACTTGTCACTTTTTTAAGCGCACTCGGGTTTTGTACACGAATTCGGGCTTTCGATAAAAAAAAAAAAAAAAAATCTGTTCTTATCAGTTTAATATCTGATACGTCCCCTATCTGGGGACCATATATTAAATGGATTTTTAGAACAGGGAGATGGAAAAAGAGCTTGCTCTGTCCACTCCACGCATTGACCTGGTATTGCAGTATCTCCAGGACCGGTGCACCCCTTCTTTAATGCAGTTTCTAAAATCAGAAAGAATTGAATTCAATGTTTTTTGTTCATTTTGCTTGTTTGTCGGATTTTGGGATGGACTCTTTGGCTTTGCTTTTCTTCTCCTCATTGGATTTTTCATGTTCAAAGTTGCAGAAGCCAGATTACAAGCTCATTTTGGTTCAACTTCAGCAACTGTGCATTGCATTGCCATGTAATGTGATGCAATGCTATCTTTCTAGCTCTCCCTTTTTACTTCCTTTTGGATAAACAGACATATTAGGCAAGCATTTTGGAGCTTTCACCTAAATAACTACAGGTGGTGAGATAAGCTGCACAATATAATTGACCTTTCAGTATATTGTTGCACACACACCATCTATTTAGCAAATGCCCTTGTTATCAACAGCAGCCTTTTAAACTCACCTGAGCTAACAGGTATGTGCGCTGGTTACTCTGCTGCGCTTAAAATTTCTTTTTTGGTTTGCTACAATGCCTTTTCTGAAACGTCTCCTTCTGCTGGAACACTGACTTCTTTCATTTAATGCCTGCAGACTATAAAAGAGAACCCAACCCAAAAAGTTTGGTTGATTAGTCTGTGGCATTCTGTTAAACTGTTGCTTATGGCGGTCTCTGTGAGCTTCTCAGCGACATTCAGCCAGCCAGGTATCCTGCCTGCAGTAGATGGAATGTGGCAATGGAACGCTGGCTGCGCGTGTCATAATAGGCTCTGAGCCTTTATATACCTGTGCACAGCAGCAGCCACCTTCAGTCTGCTGCTGGACAGCCAGCAGCAGCAGCAGCAGGAGAGGTATGTAATCAGGAGCCCTCCTGCTAAGGGTAGACAGCTGCTCGTTCCACCCCACCCCCCGCCTTAATTGGTTCTCCTCCCTTCCAACGGTGTTGAGGCGGGTGGGAACAGCAGGGGGTGAAGGTGCTGTGTTTAAAGAGGTGGAGTTATGCAGATCTAAAACGCGTGGATTGCAGCAGCAGCAAGCCGAAAAGTGCAGGCATGTAAGGGATCTAGAGGTTGACAACATGTCTTCTTAACGGGAGTCCAGGAGCTCATCTCCACAAATGGACTTTTCAGGATCCTTGGGTGGCTCCGTAGTTTGAAACCAATTCTGGTTATCGCTTCTCGGCCTTTTGGCTAAGATCAAGTGTAGTATCTGTTCTTATCAGTTTAATATCTGATACGTCCCCTATCTGGGGACCATATATTAAATGGATTTTTAGAACAGGGAGATGGAAAAAGAGCTTGCTCTGTCCACTCCACGCATTGACCTGGTATTGCAGTATCTCCAGGACCGGTGCACCCCTTCTTTAATGCAGTTTCTAAAATCAGAAAGAATTGAATTCAATGTTTTTTGTTCATTTTGCTTGTTTGTCGGATTTTGGGATGGACTCTTTGGCTTTGCTTTTCTTCTCCTCATTGGATTTTTCATGTTCAAAGTTGCAGAAGCCAGATTACAAGCTCATTTTGGTTCAACTTCAGCAACTGTGCATTGCATTGCCATGTAATGTGATGCAATGCTATCTTTCTAGCTCTCCCTTTTTACTTCCTTTTGGATAAACAGACATATTAGGCAAGCATTTTGGAGCTTTCACCTAAATAACTACAGGTGGTGAGATAAGCTGCACAATATAATTGACCTTTCAGTATATTGTTGCACACACACCATCTATTTAGCAAATGCCCTTGTTATCAACAGCAGCCTTTTAAACTCACCTGAGCTAACAGGTATGTGCGCTGGTTACTCTGCTGCGCTTAAAATTTCTTTTTTGGTTTGCTACAATGCCTTTTCTGAAACGTTGTCTCCTTCTGCTGGAACACTGACTTCTTTCATTTAATGCCTGCAGACTATAAAAGAGAACCCAACCCAAAAAGTTTGGTTGATTAGTCTGTGGCATTCTGTTAAACTGTTGCTTATGGCGGTCTCTGTGAGCTTCTCAGCGACATTCAGCCAGCCAGGTATCCTGCCTGCAGTAGATGGAATGTGGCAATGGAACGCTGGCTGCGCGTGTCATAATAGGCTCTGAGCCTTTATATACCTGTGCACAGCAGCAGCCACCTTCAGTCTGCTGCTGGACAGCCAGCAGCAGCAGCAGCAGGAGAGGTATGTAATCAGGAGCCCTCCTGCTAAGGGTAGACAGCTGCTCGTTCCACCCCACCCCCCGCCTTAATTGGTTCTCCTCCCTTCCAACGGTGTTGAGGCGGGTGGGAACAGCAGGGGGTGAAGGTGCTGTGTTTAAAGAGGTGGAGTTATGCAGATCTAAAACGCGTGGATTGCAGCAGCAGCAAGCCGAAAAGTGCAGGCATGTAAGGGATCTAGAGGTTGACAACATGTCTTCTTAACGGGAGTCCAGGAGCTCATCTCCACAAATGGACTTTTCAGGATCCTTGGGTGGCTCCGTAGTTTGAAACCAATTCTGGTTATCGCTTCTCGGCCTTTTGGCTAAGATCAAGTGTAGTATCTGTTCTTATCAGTTTAATATCTGATACGTCCCCTATCTGGGGACCATATATTAAATGGATTTTTAGAACAGGGAGATGGAAAAAGAGCTTGCTCTGTCCACTCCACGCATTGACCTGGTATTGCAGTATCTCCAGGACCGGTGCACCCCTTCTTTAATGCAGTTTCTAAAATCAGAAAGAATTGAATTCAATGTTTTTTGTTCATTTTGCTTGTTTGTCGGATTTTGGGATGGACTCTTTGGCTTTGCTTTTCTTCTCCTCATTGGATTTTTCATGTTCAAAGTTGCAGAAGCCAGATTACAAGCTCATTTTGGTTCAACTTCAGCAACTGTGCATTGCATTGCCATGTAATGTGATGCAATGCTATCTTTCTAGCTCTCCCTTTTTACTTCCTTTTGGATAAACAGACATATTAGGCAAGCATTTTGGAGCTTTCACCTAAATAACTACAGGTGGTGAGATAAGCTGCACAATATAATTGACCTTTCAGTATATTGTTGCACACACACCATCTATTTAGCAAATGCCCTTGTTATCAACAGCAGCCTTTTAAACTCACCTGAGCTAACAGGTATGTGTGCTGGTTACTCTGCTGCGCTTAAAATTTCTTTTTTGGTTTGCTACAATGCCTTTTCTGAAACGTTGTCTCCTTCTGCTGGAACACTGACTTCTTTCATTTAATGCCTGCAGACTATAAAAGAGAACCCAACCCAAAAAGTTTGGTTGATTAGTCTGTGGCATTCTGTTAAACTGTTGCTTATGGCGGTCTCTGTGAGCTTCTCAGCGACATTCAGCCAGCCAGGTATCCTGCCTGCAGTAGATGGAATGTGGCAATGGAACGCTGGCTGCGCGTGTCATAATAGGCTCTGAGCCTTTATATACCTGTGCACAGCAGCAGCCACCTTCAGTCTGCTGCTGGACAGCCAGCAGCAGCAGCAGCAGGAGAGGTATGTAATCAGGAGCCCTCCTGCTAAGGGTAGACAGCTGCTCGTTCCACCCCACCCCCCGCCTTAATTGGTTCTCCTCCCTTCCAACGGTGTTGAGGCGGGTGGGAACAGCAGGGGGTGAAGGTGCTGTGTTTAAAGAGGTGGAGTTATGCAGATCTAAAACGCGTGGATTGCAGCAGCAGCAAGCCGAAAAGTGCAGGCATGTAAGGGATCTAGAGGTTGACAACATGTCTTCTTAACGGGAGTCCAGGAGCTCATCTCCACAAATGGACTTTTCAGGATCCTTGGGTGGCTCCGTAGTTTGAAACCAATTCTGGTTATCGCTTCTCGGCCTTTTGGCTAAGATCAAGTGTAGTATCTGTTCTTATCAGTTTAATATCTGATACGTCCCCTATCTGGGGACCATATATTAAATGGATTTTTAGAACAGGGAGATGGAAAAAGAGCTTGCTCTGTCCACTCCACGCATTGACCTGGTATTGCAGTATCTCCAGGACCGGTGCACCCCTTCTTTAATGCAGTTTCTAAAATCAGAAAGAATTGAATTCAATGTTTTTTGTTCATTTTGCTTGTTTGTCGGATTTTGGGATGGACTCTTTGGCTTTGCTTTTCTTCTCCTCATTGGATTTTTCATGTTCAAAGTTGCAGAAGCCAGATTACAAGCTCATTTTGGTTCAACTTCAGCAACTGTGCATTGCATTGCCATGTAATGTGATGCAATGCTATCTTTCTAGCTCTCCCTTTTTACTTCCTTTTGGATAAACAGACATATTAGGCAAGCATTTTGGAGCTTTCACCTAAATAACTACAGGTGGTGAGATAAGCTGCACAATATAATTGACCTTTCAGTATATTGTTGCACACACACCATCTATTTAGCAAATGCCCTTGTTATCAACAGCAGCCTTTTAAACTCACCTGAGCTAACAGGTATGTGCGCTGGTTACTCTGCTGCGCTTAAAATTTCTTTTTTGGTTTGCTACAATGCCTTTTCTGAAACGTTGTCTCCTTCTGCTGGAACACTGACTTCTTTCATTTAATGCCTGCAGACTATAAAAGAGAACCCAACCCAAAAAGTTTGGTTGATTAGTCTGTGGCATTCTGTTAAACTGTTGCTTATGGCGGTCTCTGTGAGCTTCTCAGCGACATTCAGCCAGCCAGGTATCCTGCCTGCAGTAGATGGAATGTGGCAATGGAACGCTGGCTGCGCGTGTCATAATAGGCTCTGAGCCTTTATATACCTGTGCACAGCAGCAGCCACCTTCAGTCTGCTGCTGGACAGCCAGCAGCAGCAGCAGCAGGAGAGGTATGTAATCAGGAGCCCTCCTGCTAAGGGTAGACAGCTGCTCGTTCCACCCCACCCCCCGCCTTAATTGGTTCTCCTCCCTTCCAACGGTGTTGAGGCGGGTGGGAACAGCAGGGGGTGAAGGTGCTGTGTTTAAAGAGGTGGAGTTATGCAGATCTAAAACGCGTGGATTGCAGCAGCAGCAAGCCGAAAAGTGCAGGCATGTAAGGGATCTAGAGGTTGACAACATGTCTTCTTAACGGGAGTCCAGGAGCTCATCTCCACAAATGGACTTTTCAGGATCCTTGGGTGGCTCCGTAGTTTGAAACCAATTCTGGTTATCGCTTCTCGGCCTTTTGGCTAAGATCAAGTGTAGTATCTGTTCTTATCAGTTTAATATCTGATACGTCCCCTATCTGGGGACCATATATTAAATGGATTTTTAGAACAGGGAGATGGAAAAAGAGCTTGCTCTGTCCACTCCACGCATTGACCTGGTATTGCAGTATCTCCAGGACCGGTGCACCCCTTCTTTAATGCAGTTTCTAAAATCAGAAAGAATTGAATTCAATGTTTTTTGTTCATTTTGCTTGTTTGTCGGATTTTGGGATGGACTCTTTGGCTTTGCTTTTCTTCTCCTCATTGGATTTTTCATGTTCAAAGTTGCAGAAGCCAGATTACAAGCTCATTTTGGTTCAACTTCAGCAACTGTGCATTGCATTGCCATGTAATGTGATGCAATGCTATCTTTCTAGCTCTCCCTTTTTACTTCCTTTTGGATAAACAGACATATTAGGCAAGCATTTTGGAGCTTTCACCTAAATAACTACAGGTGGTGAGATAAGCTGCACAATATAATTGACCTTTCAGTATATTGTTGCACACACACCATCTATTTAGCAAATGCCCTTGTTATCAACAGCAGCCTTTTAAACTCACCTGAGCTAACAGGTATGTGTGCTGGTTACTCTGCTGCGCTTAAAATTTCTTTTTTGGTTTGCTACAATGCCTTTTCTGAAACGTTGTCTCCTTCTGCTGGAACACTGACTTCTTTCATTTAATGCCTGCAGACTATAAAAGAGAACCCAACCCAAAAAGTTTGGTTGATTAGTCTGTGGCATTCTGTTAAACTGTTGCTTATGGCGGTCTCTGTGAGCTTCTCAGCGACATTCAGCCAGCCAGGTATCCTGCCTGCAGTAGATGGAATGTGGCAATGGAACGCTGGCTGCGCGTGTCATAATAGGCTCTGAGCCTTTATATACCTGTGCACAGCAGCAGCCACCTTCAGTCTGCTGCTGGACAGCCAGCAGCAGCAGCAGCAATAGAGGTATGTAATCAGGAGCCCTCCTGCTAAGGGTAGACAGCTGCTCGTTCCACCCCACCCCCCGCCTTAATTGGTTCTCCTCCCTTCCAACGGTGTTGAGGCGGGTGGGAACAGCAGGGGGTGAAGGTGCTGTGTTTAAAGAGGTGGAGTTATGCAGATCTAAAACGCGTGGATTGCAGCATCAGCAAGCCGAAAAGTGCAGGCATGTAAGGGATCTAGAGGTTGACAACATGTCTTCTTAACGGGAGTCCAGGAGCTCATCTCCACAAATGGACTTTTCAGGATCCTTGGGTGGCTCCGTAGTTTGAAACCAATTCTGGTTATCGCTTCTCGGCCTTTTGGCTAAGATCAAGTGTAGTATCTGTTCTTATCAGTTTAATATCTGATACGTCCCCTATCTGGGGACCATATATTAAATGGATTTTTAGAACAGGGAGATGGAAAAAGAGCTTGCTCTGTCCACTCCACGCATTGACCTGGTATTGCAGTATCTCCAGGACCGGTGCACCCCTTCTTTAATGCAGTTTCTAAAATCAGAAAGAATTGAATTCAATGTTTTTTGTTCATTTTGCTTGTTTGTCGGATTTTGGGATGGAATCTTTGGCTTTGCTTTTCTTCTCCTCATTGGATTTTTCATGTTCAAAGTTGCAGAAGCCAGATTACAAGCTCATTTTGGTTCAACTTCAGCAACTGTGCATTGCATTGCCATGTAATGTGATGCAATGCTATCTTTCTAGCTCTCCCTTTTTACTTCCTTTTGGATAAACAGACATATTAGGCAAGCATTTTGGAGCTTTCACCTAAATAACTACAGGTGGTGAGATAAGCTGCACAATATAATTGACCTTTCAGTATATTGTTGCACACACACCATCTATTTAGCAAATGCCCTTGTTATCAACAGCAGCCTTTTAAACTCACCTGAGCTAACAGGTATGTGCGCTGGTTACTCTGCTGCGCTTAAAATTTCTTTTTTGGTTTGCTACAATGCCTTTTCTGAAACGTTGTCTCCTTCTGCTGGAACACTGACTTCTTTCATTTAATGCCTGCAGACTATAAAAGAGAACCCAACCCAAAAAGTTTGGTTGATTAGTCTGTGGCATTCTGTTAAACTGTTGCTTATGGCGGTCTCTGTGAGCTTCTCAGCGACATTCAGCCAGCCAGGTATCCTGCCTGCAGTAGATGGAATGTGGCAATGGAACGCTGGCTGCGCGTGTCATAATAGGCTCTGAGCCTTTATATACCTGTGCACAGCAGCAGCCACCTTCAGTCTGCTGCTGGACAGCCAGCAGCAGCAGCAGCAGGAGAGGTATGTAATCAGGAGCCCTCCTGCTAAGGGTAGACAGCTGCTCGTTCCACCCCACCCCCCGCCTTAATTGGTTCTCCTCCCTTCCAACGGTGTTGAGGCGGGTGGGAACAGCAGGGGGTGAAGGTGCTGTGTTTAAAGAGGTGGAGTTATGCAGATCTAAAACGCGTGGATTGCAGCAGCAGCAAGCCGAAAAGTGCAGGCATGTAAGGGATCTAGAGGTTGACAACATGTCTTCTTAACGGGAGTCCAGGAGCTCATCTCCACAAATGGACTTTTCAGGATCCTTGGGTGGCTCCGTAGTTTGAAACCAATTCTGGTTATCGCTTCTCGGCCTTTTGGCTAAGATCAAGTGTAGTATCTGTTCTTATCAGTTTAATATCTGATACGTCCCCTATCTGGGGACCATATATTAAATGGATTTTTAGAACAGGGAGATGGAAAAAGAGCTTGCTCTGTCCACTCCACGCATTGACCTGGTATTGCAGTATCTCCAGGACCGGTGCACCCCTTCTTTAATGCAGTTTCTAAAATCAGAAAGAATTGAATTCAATGTTTTTTGTTCATTTTGCTTGTTTGTCGGATTTTGGGATGGACTCTTTGGCTTTGCTTTTCTTCTCCTCATTGGATTTTTCATGTTCAAAGTTGCAGAAGCCAGATTACAAGCTCATTTTGGTTCAACTTCAGCAACTGTGCATTGCATTGCCATGTAATGTGATGCAATGCTATCTTTCTAGCTCTCCCTTTTTACTTCCTTTTGGATAAACAGACATATTAGGCAAGCATTTTGGAGCTTTCACCTAAATAACTACAGGTGGTGAGATAAGCTGCACAATATAATTGACCTTTCAGTATATTGTTGCACACACACCATCTATTTAGCAAATGCCCTTGTTATCAACAGCAGCCTTTTAAACTCACCTGAGCTAACAGGTATGTGCGCTGGTTACTCTGCTTCGCTTAAAATTTCTTTTTTGGTTTGCTACAATGCCTTTTCTGAAACGTTGTCTCCTTCTGCTGGAACACTGACTACTTTCATTTAATGCCTGCAGACTATAAAAGAGAACCCAACCCAAAAAGTTTGGTTGATTAGTCTGTGGCATTCTGTTAAACTGTTGCTTATGGCGGTCTCTGTGAGCTTCTCAGCGACATTCAGCCAGCCAGGTATCCTGCCTGCAGTAGATGGAATGTGGCAATGGAACGCTGGCTGCGCGTGTCATAATAGGCTCTGAGCCTTTATATACCTGTGCACAGCAGCAGCCACCTTCAGTCTGCTGCTGGACAGCCAGCAGCAGCAGCAGCAGGAGAGGTATGTAATCAGGAGCCCTCCTGCTAAGGGTAGACAGCTGCTCGTTCCACCCCACCCCCCGCCTTAATTGGTTCTCCTCCCTTCCAACGGTGTTGAGGCGGGTGGGAACAGCAGGGGGTGAAGGTGCTGTGTTTAAAGAGGTGGAGTTATGCAGATCTAAAACGCGTGGATTGCAGCAGCAGCAAGCCGAAAAGTGCAGGCATGTAAGGGATCTAGAGGTTGACAACATGTCTTCTTAACGGGAGTCCAGGAGCTCATCTCCACAAATGGACTTTTCAGGATCCTTGGGTGGCTCCGTAGTTTGAAACCAATTCTGGTTATCGCTTCTCGGCCTTTTGGCTAAGATCATGTGTAGTATCTGTTCTTATCAGTTTAATATCTGATACGTCCCCTATCTGGGGACCATATATTAAATGGATTTTTAGAACAGGGAGATGGAAAAAGAGCTTGCTCTGTCCACTCCACGCATTGACCTGGTATTGCAGTATCTCCAGGACCGGTGCACCCCTTCTTTAATGCAGTTTCTAAAATCAGAAAGAATTGAATTCAATGTTTTTTGTTCATTTTGCTTGTTTGTCGGATTTTGGGATGGACTCTTTGGCTTTGCTTTTCTTCTCCTCATTGGATTTTTCATGTTCAAAGTTGCAGAAGCCAGATTACAAGCTCATTTTGGTTCAACTTCAGCAACTGTGCATTGCATTTGCCATGTAATGTGATGCAATGCTATCTTTCTAGCTCTCCCTTTTTACTTCCTTTTGGATAAACAGACATATTAGGCAAGCATTTTGGAGCTTTCACCTAAATAACTACAGGTGGTGAGATAAGCTGCACAATATAATTGACCTTTCAGTATATTGTTGCACACACACCATCTATTTAGCAAATGCCCTTGTTATCAACAGCAGCCTGTTAAACTCACCTGAGCTAACAGGTATGTGCGCTGGTTACTCTGCTGCGCTTAAAATTTATTTTTTGGTTTGCTACAATGCCTTTTCTGAAACGTTGTCTCCTTCTGCTGGAACACTGACTTCTTTCATTTAATGCCTGCAGACTATAAAAGAGAACCCAACCCAAAAAGTTTGGTTGATTAGTCTGTGGCATTCTGTTAAACTGTTGCTTATGGCGGTCTCTGTGAGCTTCTCAGCGACATTCAGCCAGCCAGGTATCCTGCCTGCAGTAGATGGAATGTGGCAATGGAACGCTGGCTGCGCGTGTCATAATAGGCTCTGAGCCTTTATATACCTGTGCACAGCAGCAGCCACCTTCAGTCTGCTGCTGGACAGCCAGCAGCAGCAGCAGCAGGAGAGGTATGTAATCAGGAGCCCTCCTGCTAAGGGTAGACAGCTGCTCGTTCCACCCCACCCCCCGCCTTAATTGGTTCTCCTCCCTTCCAACGGTGTTGAGGCGGGTGGGAACAGCAGGGGGTGAAGGTGCTGTGTTTAAAGAGGTGGAGTTATGCAGATCTAAAACGCGTGGATTGCAGCAGCAGCAAGCCGAAAAGTGCAGGCATGTAAGGGATCTAGAGGTTGACAACATGTCTTCTTAACGGGAGTCCAGGAGCTCATCTCCACAAATGGACTTTTCAGGATCCTTGGGTGGCTCCGTAGTTTGAAACCAATTCTGGTTATCGCTTCTCGGCCTTTTGGCTAAGATCAAGTGTAGTATCTGTTCTTATCAGTTTAATATCTGATACGTCCCCTATCTGGGGACCATATATTAAATGGATTTTTAGAACAGGGAGATGGAAAAAGAGCTTGCTCTGTCCACTCCACGCATTGACCTGGTATTGCAGTATCTCCAGGACCGGTGCACCCCTTCTTTAATGCAGTTTCTAAAATCAGAAAGAATTGAATTCAATGTTTTTTGTTCATTTTGCTTGTTTGTCGGATTTTGGGATGGACTCTTTGGCTTTGCTTTTCTTCTCCTCATTGGATTTTTCATGTTCAAAGTTGCAGAAGCCAGATTACAAGCTCATTTTGGTTCAACTTCAGCAACTGTGCATTGCATTGCCATGTAATGTGATGCAATGCTATCTTTCTAGCTCTCCCTTTTTACTTCCTTTTGGATAAACAGACATATTAGGCAAGCATTTTGGAGCTTTCACCTAAATAACTACAGGTGGTGAGATAAGCTGCACAATATAATTGACCTTTCAGTATATTGTTGCACACACACCATCTATTTAGCAAATGCCCTTGTTATCAACAGCAGCCTTTTAAACTCACCTGAGCTAACAGGTATGTGCGCTGGTTACTCTGCTGCGCTTAAAATTTCTTTTTTGGTTTGCTACAATGCCTTTTCTGAAACGTTGTCTCCTTCTGCTGGAACACTGACTTCTTTCATTTAATGCCTGCAGACTATAAAAGAGAACCCAACCCAAAAAGTTTGGTTGATTAGTCTGTGGCATTCTGTTAAACTGTTGCTTATGGCGGTCTCTGTGAGCTTCTCAGCGACATTCAGCCAGCCAGGTATCCTGCCTGCAGTAGATGGAATGTGGCAATGGAACGCTGGCTGCGCGTGTCATAATAGGCTCTGAGCCTTTATATACCTGTGCACAGCAGCAGCCACCTTCAGTCTGCTGCTGGACAGCCAGCAGCAGCAGCAGCAGGAGAGGTATGTAATCAGGAGCCCTCCTGCTAAGGGTAGACAGCTGCTCGTTCCACCCCACCCCCCGCCTTAATTGGTTCTCCTCCCTTCCAACGGTGTTGAGGCGGGTGGGAACAGCAGGGGGTGAAGGTGCTGTGTTTAAAGAGGTGGAGTTATGCAGATCTAAAACGCGTGGATTGCAGCAGCAGCAAGCCGAAAAGTGCAGGCATGTAAGGGATCTAGAGGTTGACAACATGTCTTCTTAACGGGAGTCCAGGAGCTCATCTCCACAAATGGACTTTTCAGGATCCTTGGGTGGCTCCGTAGTTTGAAACCAATTCTGGTTATCGCTTCTCGGCCTTTTGGCTAAGATCAAGTGTAGTATCTGTTCTTATCAGTTTAATATCTGATACGTCCCCTATCTGGGGACCATATATTAAATGGATTTTTAGAACAGGGAGATGGAAAAAGAGCTTGCTCTGTCCACTCCACGCATTGACCTGGTATTGCAGTATCTCCAGGACCGGTGCACCCCTTCTTTAATGCAGTTTCTAAAATCAGAAAGAATTGAATTCAATGTTTTTTGTTCATTTTGCTTGTTTGTCGGATTTTGGGATGGACTCTTTGGCTTTGCTTTTCTTCTCCTCATTGGATTTTTCATGTTCAAAGTTGCAGAAGCCAGATTACAAGCTCATTTTGGTTCAACTTCAGCAACTCTGCATTGCATTGCCATGTAATGTGATGCAATGCTATCTTTCTAGCTCTCCCTTTTTACTTCCTTTTGGATAAACAGACATATTAGGCAAGCATTTTGGAGCTTTCACCTAAATAACTACAGGTGGTGAGATAAGCTGCACAATATAATTGACCTTTCAGTATATTGTTGCACACACACCATCTATTTAGCAAATGCCCTTGTTATCAACAGCAGCCTTTTAAACTCACCTGAGCTAACAGGTATGTGCGCTGGTTACTCTGCTTCGCTTAAAATTTCTTTTTTGGTTTGCTACAATGCCTTTTCTGAAACGTTGTCTCCTTCTGCTGGAACACTGACTTCTTTCATTTAATGCCTGCAGACTATAAAAGAGAACCCAACCCAAAAAGTTTGGTTGATTAGTCTGTGGCATTCTGTTAAACTGTTGCTTATGGCGGTCTCTGTGAGCTTCTCAGCGACATTCAGCCAGCCAGGTATCCTGCCTGCAGTAGATGGAATGTGGCAATGGAACGCTGGCTGCGCGTGTCATAATAGGCTCTGAGCCTTTATATACCTGTGCACAGCAGCAGCCACCTTCAGTCTGCTGCTGGACAGCCAGCAGCAGCAGGAGAGGTATGTAATCAGGAGCCCTCCTGCTAAGGGTAGACAGCTGCTCGTTCCACCCCACCCCCCGCCTTAATTGGTTCTCCTCCCTTCCAACGGTGTTGAGGCGGGTGGGAACAGCAGGGGGTGAAGGTGCTGTGTTTAAAGAGGTGGAGTTATGCAGATCTAAAACGCGTGGATTGCAGCAGCAGCAAGCCGAAAAGTGCAGGCATGTAAGGGATCTAGAGGTTGACAACATGTCTTCTTAACGGGAGTCCAGGAGCTCATCTCCACAAATGGACTTTTCAGGATCCTTGGGTGGCTCCGTAGTTTGAAACCAATTCTGGTTATCGCTTCTCGGCCTTTTGGCTCAGATCTGTAATGGGTCTAGTCATTTGGCTGTCTGTGCGTTAACTCTTGGCCCTGTGGCATCGCCATTTTATGGCTTAAGCCACTTGCTGCTATAAGGAGTTGGCCAGTAGACACGACTAGCGATAATGGGACGCATTCGATACGCTGGGCCCGGTGAGGCTCGAGTGAAGTTTGGAATCCAGATTGATGTGGAAGAAGGCAAAGAAGGAATCTTTACCCTCAGCTTCGTGGTGAAGGAGATTTTGTTTGGACTCCTTGAAGTGAAGAAGGAAGAAATCTTGTGCCTCCAGCAATTCAAAAGCAAGTATAATCTTGTATTTACTTCTATGGCTGTTTGCAACAATTTCTATGATTGTTTGAAAAAGAATCTGGACAATCAATATTTGGATGGGCTGACTTTTGTCATCTTGTATTGCTCCAAAGAGGTACCTCTGACTGTTTTCATGTACAACCCACATGTGGACTTGGCTTTGATTTATGCCTTTCTAAATAGGCACTGCTATATTACCAAGGTGGCAGTAAAAGTCATGAATGAGGAGGAACTATGGACCGGTAAATATCGTTTCATGGTCAAGTTCCGGGAAAGTCCTGATGAACCAGGGGGTATACATTATCCTCCATCAAATTTTTCCATTGGGAGTGAGCGGGGTTACCTGTTCTTCCCCAATGCGCCCAGGTTTTGTCGTCATTGTAGGAGGTATGGCCATACTCAGGAAGCATGCGACATCAGACAGATTATTTGCAGGAAGTGCAATGAGGTGGGTCATTCTTCCAATAATTGCAAAAATGAAATAGTCTGTAACCTCTGCGGAGAGAAGGGGCATGCCTTCAGAGACTGTATATTCCATCCTGGTTCATATGCGGGGGCAGCGGGAAGGGGAAGGAGAAGAAATGAATCTCCTGCACCCACAGCTACAACTCCGACTGCTCCAACTCCGACTGCTCCGATATCTACTCTGGCTTTCCTGGATGAGGAGGAGGCTCGGGTTGCTTTTCCAGAACTGGTTCGTGTGAATGTAAGAGGAAATATGGAGCTGGCACCTGAGCCACCGGTGCAGAGGGCCGCGTCTGTGGCTTCAGATGTCAGTGAGTCTGAGACGATAACTGATGATCGTATAGGCATGGAAGTGGCCCCGGTGGAGGATCTGGAGGCTGAAATTCCAGACATGATGGTTACATTGCAGGGGGAAGAGGAGTCTGATCTGACCAGAACACCGCATGTGGCCTGGAGCGATGTCGTTTCTGACCTTGAGGAGGAGGGAGGTCAGGGGGACTTTGACCCCCAGCGGCGGGATTATAGTTCAGATGAAGATGGAGGCGCTTCAGTGAAGAAAAAGAAGAAAACTGAGCCATCCTTTTCCCCTTTAAGTGACTGCAGTGTGAGTCCAGCCCGGGTGTACCCTACTGCATCCGATCCCCAAGGTGTGTCTTTTTTGGGGGAAGGCACAAACTACGATATCTGCACGTCCAGCGTCCTACCCCCAGAAGGGTTAGGATGATGTACAGGTGGGCATGTTGTCGTGACCTGCCACATCAAATTAATAGATGGGTGCCCAAGTTGCTCTCAGCATCTTGTCGCTAAATGTTCGGCTGATTAAATCTGAGTCGAGAAGAGTGGCAATTTTGGACTACTTGAGCAACTTGGATGCGGACGTATACTGTGTCCAGGAGTGTGGGATCTCCAATCCCTTAAGTGAAAATGCATGGCCTTTAGGTCAAAGTGTGTGGTCTGGTTCTGTATGTAATAAAAATTGTGGGGTAGGTGTTTTGGTGAAGGGTTATAGTGTTAAGATAGAAAGTTACATGGTGGTGGAGGCGGGGAGGTGTGTAATATGTGAGTTAAATTGTAGGGGGTGGAGGGTTAGGGTGGTAAATATGTATGCACCAATAGATAAAGGGGAGAGGCTGGAAATTTTTGAGAAATTATGTTTTTTTTTATCTGGCAAAATGCCAATAATTTTTGTTGGAGATTTCAATTGTGTGACGGAGGGGGATAAGATGGATGTTACAGGTAAAAGACTCAAGAGTCTTGTGGCGGATTTTTCCTTACAGGATGCTGCGGAAGTTTTTTTAGGTAATCCACCTCCTGCGACCTATAAGGCCGACAGGGGAGGCATAGAGTCTAGAATAGACCGTATCTTCTTTTCTTCACAAAATGTTATTTGTAGGAATTTCCAGCAGGAAGATGTTCCCTTCTCTGACCATGTGTGTTTGAGGGCACGTCTAGAAGGTAAGATTTCCTTTGTATATGGTGGTGGCGTGTGGAAACTTAATGTGCGTTTGCTGGAAGATAATAGGATCATGCGTGATTTTAGGCGAATGTATGTTAGGTGGAGGGATAAAAAAAGTGATTTCAGGAATGTGCTTGAGTGGTGGGACTGGATGAAGAGTGAGATTGTTTTTTTCTTTAGAAAAAGGGGCAGGAGGAAAGCAGCAATGAATAGAGCAAAATTTAATGATTTAAGCTCTAGACTGGAGTGGCTGAGGATGTTAAGGATGATTGGAGTGGATGTGGATGTTTTGATGTGTCAAGTGAAAGAAGAGATTAAGAAATATATTGAGGGTAAAGGGAAAGAAATTATTTACCGTTCTAAGATTGAACATTTGGAGAAAAATGAGAAATGCACAAGGTTTTTTTTCAAAAAAGTTTTTGGGAAGAAAGTAGATATGGATGAGGTGGTGAATGGTGATGGGGTGTGTGTGAGTGGGAAGGATGTGATGCAGGAGGTGGTGTTGTTTTATAAGGAGTTGTATGGGGAAAAATGGGTTGATGATAGGATGTTGACTGATGCTTTGGGGTGTTTAGAAGGTTGTTTGGGTGAGGATGAACGTGAAATATTGGATGATGTAATTGTGTTGGATGAAGTTAAAAAAGTGGTGATGTCTGCGAGTAAGAATAAAACACCTGGGAAGGATGGACTGCCCGTGGAGTTATATGTTAAGGAATGGGACACGATGGGAAATGACTTATTGGAGGTGTGCCAGTATATGTTCACGGAGAATATGTTGAGTGAATCTATGAGAGATGGGGTGGTGGTTTTGGTTCATAAGAAAGGTGATAAAAAGGATTTGGGGAATTGGAGGCCAATCACCCTTTTGAATGCAGACTATAAGGTGTTTAGTAAATTGTTGGCTAGCCGGATGCGGGAAGTGATTGGCGGTGTGGTGGATGAAGATCAAGTGTGTGCAGTGCCTGGGAGAAGTATGACTGAAAATTTGGTGTTGTTGCGTGATGTGATTGGGGATTGTATGAGTCGTAAGCAGAAATGTTTGTTGTTTTCGGTTGATTTTGAAAAAGCTTTTGACCGTGTGTCACATAGCTTTATGTTTAAGGTTTTGTCTAAGATGGGTTATTCCAGGAATTTTGTAAACTGTGTTAGGAGTTTGTATTGTAATGTTTCAAGTGAATTTTTGGTGAATGGGTGGTTGAGTGAGAAAGTGAGAATTAAATCAGGAGTGCGTCAGGGGTGCCCTATGTCCCCTTTTTTGTTTATTAGTGTGATTGAAGTGTTGATGTGTATGGTTAGGAAGGATAAGGTTATGAGAGGTGTGATGATTCCTGGGAGTAATGGAAAGGATGTGAGAATTCTAGGTTACATGGATGATGTAGTGATTGTGAGTGGGAATATGGCTGCGATGAGTAGGGCAAGGTTGATATTAAGTTTGTTTTGTAGTGTCTCAGCTTTTAAGGTCAATTGGACTAAGAGTTCCTTTAAATGTTTTGGTGAGAGGAATGTACGGATGGATGGTGTGAGGTGTGAGGATGGTGCAATAAAGGTGCTTGGGATTAAGTTTAATGATGATTTGAAAGGAAATGAGAGTTGGGAAGATTGTGGGGTGAGAGTGGTGCGCAAGTTGAATTTTTGGCGAATGAGAGAATTAACTCTGACTGGGAAAGTTCTGATTATTAAGGCGGTTATTTTGCCTATTTTGTTGTTTGTTGCGAATGTATATCCTGCTGCTTTTAAGAAAATTAGGAAAACTGAGAAATTCATCTTTAATTTTCTTTGGGGAAGTCGCATGGAGAAATTGAAACGGGAATATGTCTATAAGTTATGTGTAAATGGTGGTTTGGATTTTCCAAATATTGATTTCTTTTTAGGGATTAGTTACGTGAAAATGGTGGTGGTGGTTCTAGGGAAAAGTAATAAGTGTGCTTATATGATGAAGTATTCGGCTGGATGGATGCTTTATGGCTTAAAGTGGGTCAAAAGGGATGCTAGAGTGCCTGTTGCTTTTAAGTGTCCTGTATGGTATGGTTGTGTTGAGAAATTTGTAAGGAAGTATGATTTGTTGTCCGTTAACATGAGTGATTTTAGGCAAAAGAAGAAAGTCATTAGGATGGTGCGTGAGCGTGAGGTGGTATGTAATATCAATGGGTTGAGAGGGGAGGAAGTAACCGAGATGTGGAGAAAATTAAGTATAGATGGTGTGACTAACAGACAGAGAGATATCGCTTGGATGATATTGCATGACATTTTGCCTGTTAGAGATGTGCAAAAGAAGAGGGATTTAGTTAAATCTGAGGTATGCCCGAGGGATGGATGTGGTTTGAGAGAGCATGTTAGACATATGGTATGGGATTGTGATTTTGCATATGATGTATGGAAGGGTATAGGGGGACTTTGCAAGGAATTGGTGGGTGTAAAGTATGTTAATTGGAAACTTGCTATGTTTGGGATGGGTGCATGTAGTAGAATTAAGGATAGGATTTTATGGTTGTTGGTGGTGTGTGTAATTGAAAGTTTGTGGGATGCGAGGAATTTGTTAGTTTTTAAAAGGAAGAAAATGTCAGTTAATGAATGTTTGAGATTGATTCTGTCACGTATGTATGTAATATACCTCTGGGATCAGGAACGTGGAAGTATTATAGATGCTGAAGGGATCTGGAAGTTTAAAAAGTGGAGGTTTTTGGTAAAGTTTAATTAGTAGTGTATAATGTACCTGATGATAAGGTTTGGTTTTATTTTTGATTATATACCAAGTGTGATGAAAGGCTAAGTGTCAATGAAAGGCTTTTGTAAGTCGATTTGATTGAGCTTATGCTCCGGCCTATCTGATTTGGTTAAAAAAAAAAAAAAAAAAAAAAAAAAAAAAATCTGTTCTTATCAGTTTAATATCTGATACGTCCCCTATCTGGGGACCATATATTAAATGGATTTTTAGAACAGGGAGATGGAAAAAGAGCTTGCTCTGTCCACTCCACGCATTGACCTGGTATTGCAGTATCTCCAGGACCGGTGCACCCCTTCTTTAATGCAGTTTCTAAAATCAGAAAGAATTGAATTCAATGTTTTTTGTTCATTTTGCTTGTTTGTCGGATTTTGGGATGGAATCTTTGGCTTTGCTTTTCTTCTCCTCATTGGATTTTTCATGTTCAAAGTTGCAGAAGCCAGATTACAAGCTCATTTTGGTTCAACTTCAGCAACTGTGCATTGCATTGCCATGTAATGTGATGCAATGCTATCTTTCTAGCTCTCCCTTTTTACTTCCTTTTGGATAAACAGACATATTAGGCAAGCATTTTGGAGCTTTCACCTAAATAACTACAGGTGGTGAGATAAGCTGCACAATATAATTGACCTTTCAGTATATTGTTGCACACACACCATCTATTTAGCAAATGCCCTTGTTATCAACAGCAGCCTTTTAAACTCACCTGAGCTAACAGGTATGTGCGCTGGTTACTCTGCTGCGCTTAAAATTTCTTTTTTGGTTTGCTACAATGCCTTTTCTGAAACGTTGTCTCCTTCTGCTGGAACACTGACTTCTTTCATTTAATGCCTGCAGACTATAAAAGAGAACCCAACCCAAAAAGTTTGGTTGATTAGTCTGTGGCATTCTGTTAAACTGTTGCTTATGGCGGTCTCTGTGAGCTTCTCAGCGACATTCAGCCAGCCAGGTATCCTGCCTGCAGTAGATGGAATGTGGCAATGGAACGCTGGCTGCGCGTGTCATAATAGGCTCTGAGCCTTTATATACCTGTGCACAGCAGCAGCCACCTTCAGTCTGCTGCTGGACAGCCAGCAGCAGCAGCAGCAGGAGAGGTATGTAATCAGGAGCCCTCCTGCTAAGGGTAGACAGCTGCTCGTTCCACCCCACCCCCCGCCTTAATTGGTTCTCCTCCCTTCCAACGGTGTTGAGGCGGGTGGGAACAGCAGGGGGTGAAGGTGCTGTGTTTAAAGAGGTGGAGTTATGCAGATCTAAAACGCGTGGATTGCAGCAGCAGCAAGCCGAAAAGTGCAGGCATGTAAGGGATCTAGAGGTTGACAACATGTCTTCTTAACGGGAGTCCAGGAGCTCATCTCCACAAATGGACTTTTCAGGATCCTTGGGTGGCTCCGTAGTTTGAAACCAATTCTGGTTATCGCTTCTCGGCCTTTTGGCTAAGATCAAGTGTAGTATCTGTTCTTATCAGTTTAATATCTGATACGTCCCCTATCTGGGGACCATATATTAAATGGATTTTTAGAACAGGGAGATGGAAAAAGAGCTTGCTCTGTCCACTCCACGCATTGACCTGGTATTGCAGTATCTCCAGGACCGGTGCACCCCTTCTTTAATGCAGTTTCTAAAATCAGAAAGAATTGAATTCAATGTTTTTTGTTCATTTTGCTTGTTTGTCGGATTTTGGGATGGACTCTTTGGCTTTGCTTTTCTTCTCCTCATTGGATTTTTCATGTTCAAAGTTGCAGAAGCCAGATTACAAGCTCATTTTGGTTCAACTTCAGCAACTGTGCATTGCATTGCCATGTAATGTGATGCAATGCTATCTTTCTAGCTCTCCCTTTTTACTTCCTTTTGGATAAACAGACATATTAGGCAAGCATTTTGGAGCTTTCACCTAAATAACTACAGGTGGTGAGATAAGCTGCACAATATAATTGACCTTTCAGTATATTGTTGCACACACACCATCTATTTAGCAAATGCCCTTGTTATCAACAGCAGCCTTTTAAACTCACCTGAGCTAACAGGTATGTGCGCTGGTTACTCTGCTGCGCTTAAAATTTCTTTTTTGGTTTGCTACAATGCCTTTTCTAAAACGTTGCCTCCTTCTGCTGGAACACTGACTTCTTTCATTTAATGCCTGCAGACTATAAAAGAGAACCCAACCCAAAAAGTTTGGTTGATTAGTCTGTGGCATTCTGTTAAACTGTTGCTTATGGCGGTCTCTGTGAGCTTCTCAGCGACATTCAGCCAGCCAGGTATCCTGCCTGCAGTAGATGGAATGTGGCAATGGAACGCTGGCTGCGCGTGTCATAATAGGCTCTGAGCCTTTATATACCTGTGCACAGCAGCAGCCACCTTCAGTCTGCTGCTGGACAGCCAGCAGCAGCAGCAGCAGGAGAGGTATGTAATCAGGAGCCCTCCTGCTAAGGGTAGACAGCTGCTCGTTCCACCCCACCCCCCGCCTTAATTGGTTCTCCTCCCTTCCAACGGTGTTGAGGCGGGTGGGAACAGCAGGGGGTGAAGGTGCTGTGTTTAAAGAGGTGGAGTTATGCAGATCTAAAATGCGTGGATTGCAGCAGCAGCAAGCCGAAAAGTGCAGGCATGTAAGGGATCTAGAGGTTGACAACATGTCTTCTTAACGGGAGTCCAGGAGCTCATCTCCACAAATGGACTTTTCAGGATCCTTGGGTGGCTCCGTAGTTTGAAACCAATTCTGGTTATCGCTTCTCGGCCTTTTGGCTAAGATCAAGTGTAGTATCTGTTCTTATCAGTTTAATATCTGATACGTCCCCTATCTGGGGACCATATATTAAATGGATTTTTAGAACAGGGAGATGGAAAAAGAGCTTGCTCTGTCCACTCCACGCATTGACCTGGTATTGCAGTATCTCCAGGACCGGTGCACCCCTTCTTTAATGCAGTTTCTAAAATCAGAAAGAATTGAATTCAATGTTTTTTGTTCATTTTGCTTGTTTGTCGGAGTTTGGGATGGACTCTTTGGCTTTGCTTTTCTTCTCCTCATTGGATTTTTCATGTTCAAAGTTGCAGAAGCCAGATTACAAGCTCATTTTGGTTCAACTTCAGCAACTGTGCATTGCATTGCCATGTAATGTGATGCAATGCTATCTTTCTAGCTCTCCCTTTTTACTTCCTTTTGGATAAACAGACATATTAGGCAAGCATTTTGGAGCTTTCACCTAAATAACTACAGGTGGTGAGATAAGCTGCACAATATAATTGACCTTTCAGTATATTGTTGCACACACACCATCTATTTAGCAAATGCCCTTGTTATCAACAGCAGCCTTTTAAACTCACCTGAGCTAACAGGTATGTGCGCTGGTTACTCTGCTGCGCTTAAAATTTCTTTTTTGGTTTGCTACAATGCCTTTTCTGAAACGTTGTCTCCTTCTGCTGGAACACTGACTTCTTTCATTTAATGCCTGCAGACTATAAAAGAGAACCCAACCCAAAAAGTTTGGTTGATTAGTCTGTGGCATTCTGTTAAACTGTTGCTTATGGCGGTCTCTGTGAGCTTCTCAGCGACATTCAGCCAGCCAGGTATCCTGCCTGCAGTAGATGGAATGTGGCAATGGAACGCTGGCTGCGCGTGTCATAATAGGCTCTGAGCCTTTATATACCTGTGCACAGCAGCAGCCACCTTCAGTCTGCTGCTGGACAGCCAGCAGCAGCAGCAGCAGGAGAGGTATGTAATCAGGAGCCCTCCTGCTAAGGGTAGACAGCTGCTCGTTCCACCCCACCCCCCGCCTTAATTGGTTCTCCTCCCTTCCAACGGTGTTGAGGCGGGTGGGAACAGCAGGGGGTGAAGGTGCTGTGTTTAAAGAGGTGGAGTTATGCAGATCTAAAACGCGTGGATTGCAGCAGCAGCAAGCCGAAAAGTGGAGGCATGTAAGGGATCTAGAGGTTGACAACATGTCTTCTTAACGGGAGTCCAGGAGCTCATCTCCACAAATGGACTTTTCAGGATCCTTGGGTGGCTCCGTAGTTTGAAACCAATTCTGGTTATCGCTTCTCGGCCTTTTGGCTAAGATCAAGTGTAGTATCTGTTCTTATCAGTTTAATATCTGATACGTCCCCTATCTGGGGACCATATATTAAATGGATTTTTAGAACAGGGAGATGGAAAAAGAGCTTGCTCTGTCCACTCCACGCATTGACCTGGTATTGCAGTATCTCCAGGACCGGTGCACCCCTTCTTTAATGCAGTTTCTAAAATCAGAAAGAATTGAATTCAATGTTTTTTGTTCATTTTGCTTGTTTGTCGGAGTTTGGGATGGACTCTTTGGCTTTGCTTTTCTTCTCCTCATTGGATTTTTCATGTTCAAAGTTGCAGAAGCCAGATTACAAGCTCATTTTGGTTCAACTTCAGCAACTGTGCATTGCATTGCCATGTAATGTGATGCAATGCTACCTTTCTAGCTCTCCCTTTTTACTTCCTTTTGGATAAACAGACATATTAGGCAAGCATTTTGGAGCTTTCACCTAAATAACTACAGGTGGTGAGATAAGCTGCACAATATAATTGACCTTTCAGTATATTGTTGCACACACACCATCTATTTAGCAAATGCCCTTGTTATCAACAGCAGCCTTTTAAACTCACCTGAGCTAACAGGTATGTGCGCTGGTTACTCTGCTGCGCTTAAAATTTCTTTTTTGGTTTGCTACAATGCCTTTTCTGAAACGTTGTCTCCTTCTGCTGGAACACTGACTTCTTTCATTTAATGCCTGCAGACTATAAAAGAGAACCCAACCCAAAAAGTTTGGTTGATTAGTCTGTGGCATTCTGTTAAACTGTTGCTTATGGCGGTCTCTGTGAGCTTCTCAGCGACATTCAGCCAGCCAGGTATCCTGCCTGCAGTAGATGGAATGTGGCAATGGAACGCTGGCTGCGCGTGTCATAATTGGCTCTGAGCCTTTATATACCTGTGCACAGCAGCAGCCACCTTCAGTCTGCTGCTGGACAGCCAGCAGCAGCAGCAGCAGGAGAGGTATGTAATCAGGAGCCCTCCTGCTAAGGGTAGACAGCTGCTCGTTCCACCCCACCCCCCGCCTTAATTGGTTCTCCTCCCTTCCAACGGTGTTGAGGCGGGTGGGAACAGCAGGGGGTGAAGGTGCTGTGTTTAAAGAGGTGGAGTTATGCAGATCTAAAACGCGTGGATTGCAGCAGCAGCAAGCCGAAAAGTGGAGGCATGTAAGGGATCTAGAGGTTGACAACATGTCTTCTTAACGGGAGTCCAGGAGCTCATCTCCACAAATGGACTTTTCAGGATCCTTGGGTGGCTCCGTAGTTTGAAACCAATTCTGGTTATCGCTTCTCGGCCTTTTGGCTAAGATCGTATGACTGTACCTTGATTGGTGCAAGTCTCCTGGAGGAATCCGGACCCTTTTGTGGAGGATTTTCTGCTTTTTCCTGTGGTATTCCATACCGACAGAATCCAAGATGTCTTTTGTGAAGAACACCATCCGTTTGTCCGTGGATCCATCTGACCAGAACAAGAACAACGTGGTTTTCATTGTCCAAGACATCGTTGAAGGCAAAGCTGGAGCAAGACGTTCTGAGATCTTCAGTGTCAACGAATTTTCACGTCAAGGTAATTATGACGTTACCTTTATGGACCAGGATGTTTGCCTTAATGTCTTTGAATGGCTCCGTGGTCACTCTAGTGACCCCTGCTTGGAAGGAGTTAGATGGGAACCTTTGTTTGGTCTGCAAGAAAAGGAGGTGACTGTGACTGTCTATAACCCTTTTACAGACCCTGAGCTGCTGGAGTGCTTCCTCTCTCGCTACTGTGAATATGTGCGGAAGGGAGTGAAGCAAGTCAATTGTCTAGGAATCTTTAACTGCCAGTATAAATTCCGTGTGAAATTGAAAAGGGATCCTGACAGTGTGGGGGGCTTTAGACACCCTCCATCAAATTTTTCCGTTGCAGGCCATAGAGGTTTCCTCTTTTACCCAGGCCAGCCCATGTTTTGCCGTAGATGCTTTTCTTTCGGACATACCATGGTAACATGCCTTAAAGGGCAGTGTTGCCGAAATTGCAGAAAGGAGGGGCATATGGCCAACCAGTGTCCAGAGGCCAAGTCCTGTGATGTCTGTGGGAGTAGTGATCACATGTATAAGGACTGTCCTATGAGTGCACCTAGACGTTCTGATAAAGAACAGAAGGAGGAGGAGCTGGAGAGGAGGCAGATGGCAAGCGCACTGAAAGTGCTGGAAAGATTGGAGAGGGAGGAGAGAGAGGGAAGGAGGCGGGAAACTGGTAGAGCCTCTCCCTCTACGGCGCCAGAGGAGGTGTCCCTGAGACCATGTTCTTCTTCTGCTGAAGAAATGAGGAAGAAGCGGAGGGAAGAAAAGGAGTTCTGGAGGGAAGTGGCAAAGGTGGAGAAAAAGGCAGTGTCTGCGAGAATATCTAGGAAAGTGGTGGAAGCAGAGCTGCCTGAGATGATGACTTTTGGAGAGGCAATGGACGCAACAGGATGTGAAGTGCAAATCTCGGAACCCGACAGTCCTGAACACCCTTCGGGTCCTGAAAACATTGAAGATTTTTCTTCGGAGGATGATAGGGGTGCAAAGAAGAGTCGTAGGGAGGATGGTGGGGGCAGTGATGATGCAGTTTTTAGTGAGCCTCAGAGGAAGATCAGAACTGCCAGAATGAGGAGTGTGGCTGGTGAAGCCAGCGGGTCGGAAACCAGCTGTTCTGTTCTGATGGCGGAGGAGGATAGTGGTGGTGCTGGATAGTGTCACCATATAATATTGTAAATGTTTTTTCTTTTTGTCCTCTTGTGAGCTTTGGTTTAGGCCAAAGGCTATTTCTTTGTGTAATTGGTGAAGGAGTAGAAGTATTATGGGATTTACCATAGTGTCCCAAAACGTAAGAGTGTTTAAAAGTAAAGTAAGAAGAGCTGCTATTTTTGAGTTTTTAGCTATGCAAAATGCATCTATTTTTTGTTTACAAGAATGTGGGGTAGTGGATGGTGTGAAAGGGGATGAATGGTCTTATGGAGCGTCTGTGTGGTCGGGGAGTGCATGTAATAAGAATGATGGTGTGGGTATTTTGGTTAAAGGAAGGGAGGTTGTTTTGAGTGATTATTTGGTTATTGAGGTGGGGAGATGTATCCTTGCTAATTTTGTATACAAGAATGTAAAGTTTTGTGTTATTAATGTTTATGCGCCAGTTGAAAAAAATGAGCGCAAAAATTTATTTGAAAAAATTAAGCTTTTTGTTCCAGGAAGAATACCTGTGGTAATTGTGGGTGATATGAACTGTGATGTGGGGAGAGTGAATGTGGATGTGTCTGGGAAAGCATTATTGGAGTTAGTGAATGATTTTGGGTTGTGTGATATGCAGCGCGTGTGTAACATGAATCCTTTGTTGAACACTTTCTTTTCTGAGAGTGGTAGGGTACAATCCAGATTGGATTATTGTTTTATTTCTAAAAATATGGTTTCTGTTAATTATAGGCAGGAAAACGTTCTTTTTTCAGATCATGTGTGTATGTTGTGTGAGTTGGATATAAAAGTTGATGGAGTGTTTGGGAGAGGATTGTGGAAGTTAAATGTTAAACTGTTAGAGAATGAAGATGTGAGAAAGGAGTATGAAAGGCGGTATGAAGAATGGTGTAAGCATAAAAATGAGTTCAGGAATGTTTGTGAGTGGTGGGACTGGGTGAAGAAACAAGCAAAAATGTTCTTTAAAAATTTAGGATACAAGTATGCAGCAATTAAAAGAGAGAGTTTTGTTAAACTGAACGCGCGGTTGAGCGTTTTGTATAAGTTAAGGGAAGGAGGAGTTGAGGTGGAGGAGGATATTTTAGAGGTAAAAAAGGAGATTAGTGAGTTTTTGTTGGAGAGAGGGAGAAGCATAGTGTTTAGGGCAAAGATTGATAAGATGGAGCAGGATGAGAAATGTTCTCGGTTTTTCTTTAAAAAAGTTTTTGGAAAGAAACAGAGTATGAGCGTGGTGTATGGAGCAGATGGAAGTGAGGTGAGTGGAGAGGATATGTGTGAAGAGGTGGCTAAGTTTTATGAGGATCTGTATGCAGTGAAACAGAGGGATGAATGTTTGGAGAATGATGTTTTGAGTGTGTTAGAGAGTAAGTTGAGTGAAGCAGAAAGAGAGAGAGTGATGGGTGAGGTGACTGGTGATGAGGTATGGAAGGTTATGTGTAGTATGGCTTTGAATAAGACGCCGGGGGAGGATGGCCTCCCAGTAGAATTTTATCGTGTGATGTGGGGTGTGATTGGTAAGGACTTTGTGGATGTATGTAAGTATATGTGGGGAAACATGGAGGTGACTGAGAGTATGCGTGCAGGTATGGTTGTGTTAATTCCTAAGAAAGGGGATTTGAAAAGTCTGAGGAATTGGAGGCCAATAACGTTACTTAATTGTGATTATAAAATCTATGCAAAACTTATGGCTAATAGGATGCGTGATGTGATAGAGAGTGTGATTGGGGATGAGCAGTGTTGTGCGGTACCTGGGAGGCGGATTCACGAGTGTGTGTGTATGTTAAGAGATTGTCTATGGGATTGCATGGGTCGTAAGAAGAGTGTATTTTTGTTAAGTTTGGATTTTGAAAAGGCTTATGATAGGTTGTCGCATGGTTTTTTGTTCAGAGTGTTGTTAAAAATGGGTTTTCCGGCTGATTTTGTTGGGCGAGTGAGAAGTTTGTATGCGGGTGTTTATAGCTGTGTTTTAATGAATGGGTATGTGGGTAGGAAAGTGAATGTGTTTTCGGGTGTGCGACAGGGGTGTCCTTTGTCCCCTGTAGCATTTATTTGTGCAATTGAGCCATTGTTGTGTATGCTGAGGAAAGATAAGGTAATTCGTGGTGTGCAAGTGCCGGGAGGTGGAGGAAAAGAATGGAAAGTGAGTGGTTATATGGATGACGTGTGTGTATTATGTGATTCTGAATGTTCGGTGAGGCGGGTGAAGTTGTTAGTGTCTATTTTTTGTGGTGCATCTGCGTTTAAAGTGAATTGGGAAAAGAGTGAGTGTAAGGGTTTTGGAGGCGGAAGTTTAAGTAGGGATGTAGGTGTGAATGTAGTGAATGGACCTATTAAAGTTTTGGGTGTGAAGTTTTCAGAGAGTTTGGATGGGAAAGAAAGTTGGGATGATGCGAAAGGAAAAGTTGAGCAGAAGTTGAATTTTTGGAAATTGAGGAGTTTATCCTTTTTTGGGAAGATTTTAATTGTTAAGAGTGTGGTGTTGCCAATATTTTTATATATTGCGGTAGTATTTCCACCAGGATATATGTGTATGAGAAGCTTGAATAGAATTTTATTTGTTTTTTTGTGGAACTCGAAAATGGAGAGAGCTAGGAGAGAAATTTTGGTTAAAAGAGTGGAAAAAGGTGGTTTGGGTTTTCCGAATTTGGACGTGTTTTTTGGTGTGAATATCGTTGTGTTTGTTTTGAAAGTGATTAGGGCGGATGGAAAGTTTTCATCTATGTGTAGGTATTTATTTGGAGCGTATTTGTTTCGTTTAAAGTGGCAAGAAAGGGATTTGCGATGTCCGATTGCTTTTGAGGTGCCTGTATGGTATGTGTGGGTTTATAAGTTTTTGGTGAGGTATGAACTGTGTGATGCAGATGTGAGATTGCTGGAGAATAAGAAGGCTGTGTATAGGATGATTGAATGTAGAGAGGTAGAATGTGGAATAAATATGGTTAGGGGTGGTGATGTGCAGAAGGTTTGGAAGAAAGTGCGGATGAGTGGTATGACCAACAAACAGAGTGAAGTTGTGTGGCAGTCTTTACATGGAGTATTACCTGTGAGAGAGTTTCAGAGGAATAGAGGTTTGGTGAGGAGTGAAATGTGTCCAAGAAATGGCTGTGGTGGAAGGGAAAGTGTGTTGCATGTTTTTTGGAATTGCCAGTATGCTAGAGATGTGATTGGGAGAATGGGGCCTTTGTGTAAAGAATTGTGTGGTGTGAATTTGTTGTCTTTTGAGTTGTTTATGTTTGGTTTGGGAATATGTGATGGGACGAAGGAAAGAGTCTTGTGGTTGATGCTTGCATGTATAAAGGAAGTGTTATGGGATGTGAGGAATGTGTATGTGTTTAAAAGGAAGGAAATTGCTGTAAAGGATAGTGTGAAGGTGATTTTGGGGAAGATGTATGTGTGTTTCCTATGGGACAAAAAGAGGAGAGGGGAAGTGGATGCAGAGGGAATATGGAAAGTTAAAAAGTGGAGATATATTGTTAGTACCTCTAGATTTTTGTTATTGTTGTTTTGAAATATGAAATAAATATTTCCGATGATGATGGGGACAGCAAATTGCGTATTGGATTTGACGCAGCTGTTTTGATGGAATTTTCCTTTGTCTGGTTTTCATAGACTGTGGAATTTCCTCGTCTGAGGAGAAAAAAAAAAAAAAAAAAAATCTGTTCTTATCAGTTTAATATCTGATACGTCCCCTATCTGGGGACCATATATTAAATGGATTTTTAGAACAGGGAGATGGAAAAAGAGCTTGCTCTGTCCACTCCACGCATTGACCTGGTATTGCAGTATCTCCAGGACCGGTGCACCCCTTCTTTAATGCAGTTTCTAAAATCAGAAAGAATTGAATTCAATGTTTTTTGTTCATTTTGCTTGTTTGTCGGATTTGGGGATGGACTCTTTGGCTTTGCTTTTCTTCTCCTCATTGGATTTTTCATGTTCAAAGTTGCAGAAGCCAGATTACAAGCTCATTTTGGTTCAACTTCAGCAACTGTGCATTGCATTGCCATGTAATGTGATGCAATGCTATCTTTCTAGCTCTCCCTTTTTACTTCCTTTTGGATAAACAGACATATTAGGCAAGCATTTTGGAGCTTTCACCTAAATAACTACAGGTGGTGAGATAAGCTGCACAATATAATTGACCTTTCAGTATATTGTTGCACACACACCATCTATTTAGCAAATGCCCTTGTTATCAACAGCAGCCTTTTAAACTCACCTGAGCTAACAGGTATGTGCGCTGGTTACTCTGCTGCGCTTAAAATTTCTTTTTTGGTTTGCTACAATGCCTTTTCTGAAACGTTGTCTCCTTCTGCTGGAACACTGACTTCTTTCATTTAATGCCTGCAGACTATAAAAGAGAACCCAACCCAAAAAGTTTGGTTGATTAGTCTGTGGCATTCTGTTAAACTGTTGCTTATGGCGGTCTCTGTGAGCTTCTCAGCGACATTCAGCCAGCCAGGTATCCTGCCTGCAGTAGATGGAATGTGGCAATGGAACGCTGGCTGCGCGTGTCATAATAGGCTCTGAGCCTTTATATACCTGTGCACAGCAGCAGCCACCTTCAGTCTGCTGCTGGACAGCCAGCAGCAGCAGCAGCAGGAGAGGTATGTAATCAGGAGCCCTCCTGCTAAGGGTAGACAGCTGCTCGTTCCACCCCACCCCCCGCCTTAATTGGTTCTCCTCCCTTCCAACGGTGTTGAGGTGGGTGGGAACAGCAGGGGGTGAAGGTGCTGTGTTTAAAGAGGTGGAGTTATGCAGATCTAAAACGCGTGGATTGCAGCAGCAGCAAGCCGAAAAGTGCAGGCATGTAAGGGATCTAGAGGTTGACAACATGTCTTCTTAACGGGAGTCCAGGAGCTCATCTCCACAAATGGACTTTTCAGGATCCTTGGGTGGCTCCGTAGTTTGAAACCAATTCTGGTTATCGCTTCTCGGCCTTTTGGCTAAGATCAAGTGTAGTATCTTTTGAAAAGGCAGTTTTGTCCTTGGGCTGCCCTAGTAAATTGATGCATATTACACACTGGTTTGGTGCACTTGTTAGTACGCCAGGTGGCACATAGAGTTATCTGATGGAAAACATGGCCCTCCAGGATCGAAGTCACTAGGCTGGGTAAGTGTGAGGGCTTTGGAGCAATGTGCCCCAGGAGTAGGCGCCCTGGTGGGAGTCCAAGCTTACTGGGACTGGGAACCCCAGAAAGACTTGGCTTCGTAGCACGCCGCACCTTTGCCAATCATACTTTCTGAGCAACCCCCCCTATTCCTGGCCTCCGGGCTAGGAAGGGGAATTTTTATAAACCCGGTCGGAGGTCCGGTCAGCTTAGGGCTGAGAAACCAACACAGGCTCCAGCTCCACTAGGGTGGCAGCCTAGATGGAAGCTGGGAGCACGAAAACGGCTCTTCTCCGGCTTCGGCTAGGGAGAGCATCGGAGATCCCTGACCCTCGCTGTGGCCTTCTGGCTCGGAGGGATGGGGATGGTTTATTGGGAACCCTCTCCTCCGGGAAGGGTCCACATGAATCCTCACCTCGTGCGCTGTTTTGGTGTGACTTCGGTCACATTTTTCAGTGCCTTGGATGCAGCTTCAATCAAAAAATCTGTTCTTATCAGTTTAATATCTGATACGTCCCCTATCTGGGGACCATATATTAAATGGATTTTTAGAACAGGGAGATGGAAAAAGAGCTTGCTCTGTCCACTCCACGCATTGACCTGGTATTGCAGTATCTCCAGGACCGGTGCACCCCTTCTTTAATGCAGTTTCTAAAATCAGAAAGAATTGAATTCAATGTTTTTTGTTCATTTTGCTTGTTTGTCGGATTTGGGGATGGACTCTTTGGCTTTGCTTTTCTTCTCCTCATTGGATTTTTCATGTTCAAAGTTGCAGAAGCCAGATTACAAGCTCATTTTGGTTCAACTTCAGCAACTGTGCATTGCATTGCCATGTAATGTGATGCAATGCTATCTTTCTAGCTCTCCCTTTTTACTTCCTTTTGGATAAACAGACATATTAGGCAAGCATTTTGGAGCTTTCACCTAAATAACTACAGGTGGTGAGATAAGCTGCACAATATAATTGACCTTTCAGTATATTGTTGCACACACACCATCTATTTAGCAAATGCCCTTGTTATCAACAGCAGCCTTTTAAACTCACCTGAGCTAACAGGTATGTGCGCTGGTTACTCTGCTGCGCTTAAAATTTCTTTTTTGGTTTGCTACAATGCCTTTTCTGAAACGTTGTCTCCTTCTGCTGGAACACTGACTTCTTTCATTTAATGCCTGCAGACTATAAAAGAGAACCCAACCCAAAAAGTTTGGTTGATTAGTCTGTGGCATTCTGTTAAACTGTTGCTTATGGCGGTCTCTGTGAGCTTCTCAGCGACATTCAGCCAGCCAGGTATCCTGCCTGCAGTAGATGGAATGTGGCAATGGAACGCTGGCTGCGCGTGTCATAATAGGCTCTGAGCCTTTATATACCTGTGCACAGCAGCAGCCACCTTCAGTCTGCTGCTGGACAGCCAGCAGCAGCAGCAGCAGGAGAGGTATGTAATCAGGAGCCCTCCTGCTAAGGGTAGACAGCTGCTCGTTCCACCCCACCCCCCGCCTTAATTGGTTCTCCTCCCTTCCAACGGTGTTGAGGCGGGTGGGAACAGCAGGGGGTGAAGGTGCTGTGTTTAAAGAGGTGGAGTTATGCAGATCTAAAACGCGTGGATTGCAGCAGCAGCAAGCCGAAAAGTGCAGGCATGTAAGGGATCTAGAGGTTGACAACATGTCTTCTTAACGGGAGTCCAGGAGCTCATCTCCACAAATGGACTTTTCAGGATCCTTGGGTGGCTCCGTAGTTTGAAACCAATTCTGGTTATCGCTTCTCGGCCTTTTGGCTAAGATCAAGTGTAGTATCTGTTCTTATCAGTTTAATATCTGATACGTCCCCTATCTGGGGACCATATATTAAATGGATTTTTAGAACAGGGAGATGGAAAAAGAGCTTGCTCTGTCCACTCCACGCATTGACCTGGTATTGCAGTATCTCCAGGACCGGTGCACCCCTTCTTTAATGCAGTTTCTAAAATCAGAAAGAATTGAATTCAATGTTTTTTGTTCATTTTGCTTGTTTGTCGGATTTGGGGATGGACTCTTTGGCTTTGCTTTTCTTCTCCTCATTGGATTTTTCATGTTCAAAGTTGCAGAAGCCAGATTACAAGCTCATTTTGGTTCAACTTCAGCAACTGTGCATTGCATTGCCATGTAATGTGATGCAATGCTATCTTTCTAGCTCTCCCTTTTTACTTCCTTTTGGATAAACAGACATATTAGGCAAGCATTTTGGAGCTTTCACCTAAATAACTACAGGTGGTGAGATAAGCTGCACAATATAATTGACCTTTCAGTATATTGTTGCACACACACCATCTATTTAGCAAATGCCCTTGTTATCAACAGCAGCCTTTTAAACTCACCTGAGCTAACAGGTATGTGCGCTGGTTACTCTGCTGCGCTTAAAATTTCTTTTTTGGTTTGCTACAATGCCTTTTCTGAAACGTTGTCTCCTTCTGCTGGAACACTGACTTCTTTCATTTAATGCCTGCAGACTATAAAAGAGAACCCAACCCAAAAAGTTTGGTTGATTAGTCTGTGGCATTCTGTTAAACTGTTGCTTATGGCGGTCTCTGTGAGCTTCTCAGCGACATTCAGCCAGCCAGGTATCCTGCCTGCAGTAGATGGAATGTGGCAATGGAACGCTGGCTGCGCGTGTCATAATAGGCTCTGAGCCTTTATATACCTGTGCACAGCAGCAGCCACCTTCAGTCTGCTGCTGGACAGCCAGCAGCAGCAGCAGCAGGAGAGGTATGTAATCAGGAGCCCTCCTGCTAAGGGTAGACAGCTGCTCGTTCCACCCCACCCCCCGCCTTAATTGGTTCTCCTCCCTTCCAACGGTGTTGAGGCGGGTGGGAACAGCAGGGGGTGAAGGTGCTGTGTTTAAAGAGGTGGAGTTATGCAGATCTAAAACGCGTGGATTGCAGCAGCAGCAAGCCGAAAAGTGCAGGCATGTAAGGGATCTAGAGGTTGACAACATGTCTTCTTAACGGGAGTCCAGGAGCTCATCTCCACAAATGGACTTTTCAGGATCCTTGGGTGGCTCCGTAGTTTGAAACCAATTCTGGTTATCGCTTCTCGGCCTTTTGGCTAAGATCAAGTGCAGTGATTTAGCGATTGCTGCCTTGGTTTTGGTTGGAGGTGTCTAGGGTACCTGGCTCGTCGGCCTTGGGGGATCGTCCTTACCTAATTGTGGGGACTTCACCCCCTTGCTGCTATAGGCGTGTCGGCTTAGTCCCCAGACAACGGGAAGTGATCATACTCGCTCCTTCTGTGTGTTGGAGTGGAGATTACGCTCATTCTGTTGGAGAATCATGGCAACAGAGGCGCAGTTGTGGCCGAAGTTGGAGGTTCCAGAACATGCACGTGTGGAGACCGCTTTCCAGATTTTTGTCCGGAGAGACTGTCAGAAGGTTAAGGACTTTCGGTTTATTATGAAGGAGATCATCTTGGGTGTCGCAAAGGTGAATAAAGAAGACATCGTGGCAGTTATGGATTATCCCCAAAAGGGTGTCTATGACGTGTTTTTTGAGTCTAGGAAGATTTTGGAGAACTATATGGATTCTTTTGATGAATTGAGACATGAGAAGTTTGTTGGAATTCGGTTTCAACGTCACGTATTTAGTAGTGAAAAGATGGTGACAGTGAAAATGTTTTCACCACTGGTTCCAGAAGAGGACATTGTCACGTTTTTGAGTGGTTTTGCCAAGTCTGTAGTATCAAAAGGTAAAGTAATGAATGAATTCGGAGTATGGACGGGAAAGTGGAAATTTTTTGTGGAATTTAACATGAACAAGGATAGGAGTTTTTCCTACCCGCCTCAAAGGTTTAAGCTTGGTAAAGTAAGTGGGAATTTATTCTTTAATGGGATGGATTCCTTTTGTTCAATTTGTGAGGTATATGGTCATAAACGTGAAGACTGTACTGCAGAAAAGTGTTGGAAGTGTAAAGCGGAAGGACATGTTTCTAAATCATGTCCAGTAGAAAGGAATAAGTGTAACCTGTGTATGGAAATTGGGCATAGGTTTAAGGAATGCCCAAAGAGAAAGAGTAATAAGGAGAAGATGGAAAGTGCAAAGGCGGAAAAGAAAGAAAAAAAGAAGACGGTAGAGGTTCAGAGGCAAACAGAAGAGGAGGAAGCTGATAAAGAAATGGACAAAGTTAAAAAAGGAATTGCGGAAATGAAGGGAAGTGGTGTGTGTTTTGAAGCTTTTTTTCCAAAGGTAATCGCAAGTGTGAAGGCAAATAAAGAGAGGTTTTTTGAAACCTATAAGGTGGGAAGGACATGGATAGATTATGTGAATACAAACTTTGAATCTTTCTCGCAAGAGAAAGGACTGTTGGAGTATCTAACATATTATGCGTTGAAGGGAGGAATGCAGTAATGTGTTTTGTTTCCTTCCTCTATATATTATGTGTCTGAGAGGAAATACTGGTTGTTGTTTTGTTTTTTTTGTATATGCATTAAATAATGTTTTTTTGTTTTAAAATGACACGATGATGGATTTGGTCCATCACCGTTTTCAGAAGTATGGAATCGAGATGGTACTTGTAATCTGAGTGTTAAGAAAAAAAAAAAAAAAAAAAAAAAATCTGTTCTTATCAGTTTAATATCTGATACGTCCCCTATCTGGGGACCATATATTAAATGGATTTTTAGAACAGGGAGATGGAAAAAGAGCTTGCTCTGTCCACTCCACGCATTGACCTGGTATTGCAGTATCTTCAGGACTGGTGCACCCCTTCTTTAATGCAGTTTCTAAAATCAGAAAGAATTGAATTCAATGTTTTTTGTTCATTTTGCTTGTTTGTCGGATTTGGGGATGGACTCTTTGGCTTTGCTTTTCTTCTCCTCATTGGATTTTTCATGTTCAAAGTTGCAGAAGCCAGATTACAAGCTCATTTTGGTTCAACTTCAGCAACTGTGCATTGCATTGCCATGTAATGTGATGCAATGCTATCTTTCTAGCTCTCCCTTTTTACTTCCTTTTGGATAAACAGACATATTAGGCAAGCATTTTGGAGCTTTCACCTAAATAACTACAGGTGGTGAGATAAACTGCACAATATAATTGACCTTTCAGTATATTGTTGCACACACACCATCTATTTAGCAAATGCCCTTGTTATCAACAGCAGCCTTTTAAACTCACCTGAGCTAACAGGTATGTGCGCTGGTTACTCTGCTGCGCTTAAAATTTCTTTTTTGGTTTGCTACAATGCCTTTTCTGAAACGTTGTCTCCTTCTGCTGGAACACTGACTTCTTTCATTTAATGCCTGCAGACTATAAAAGAGAACCCAACCCAAAAAGTTTGGTTGATTAGTCTGTGGCATTCTGTTAAACTGTTGCTTATGGCGGTCTCTGTGAGCTTCTCAGCGACATTCAGCCAGCCAGGTATCCTGCCTGCAGTAGATGGAATGTGGCAATGGAACGCTGGCTGCGCGTGTCATAATAGGCTCTGAGCCTTTATATACCTGTGCACAGCAGCAGCCACCTTCAGTCTGCTGCTGGACAGCCAGCAGCAGCAGCAGCAGGAGAGGTATGTAATCAGGAGCCCTCGTGCTAAGGGTAGACAGCTGCTCGTTCCACCCCACCCCCCGCCTTAATTGGTTCTCCTCCCTTCCAACGGTGTTGAGGCGGGTGGGAACAGCAGGGGGTGAAGGTGCTGTGTTTAAAGAGGTGGAGTTATGCAGATCTAAAACGCGTGGATTGCAGCAGCAGCAAGCCGAAAAGTGCAGGCATGTAAGGGATCTAGAGGTTGACAACATGTCTTCTTAACGGGAGTCCAGGAGCTCATCTCCACAAATGGACTTTTCAGGATCCTTGGGTGGCTCCGTAGTTTGAAACCAATTCTGGTTATCGCTTCTCGGCCTTTTGGCTAAGATCAAGTGTAGTATCTGTTCTTATCAGTTTAATATCTGATACGTCCCCTATCTGGGGACCATATATTAAATGGATTTTTAGAACAGGGAGATGGAAAAAGAGCTTGCTCTGTCCACTCCACGCATTGACCTGGTATTGCAGTATCTCCAGGACCGGTGCACCCCTTCTTTAATGCAGTTTCTAAAATCAGAAAGAATTGAATTCAATGTTTTTTGTTCATTTTGCTTGTTTGTCGGATTTGGGGATGGACTCTTTGGCTTTGCTTTTCTTCTCCTCATTGGATTTTTCATGTTCAAAGTTGCAGAAGCCAGATTACAAGCTCATTTTGGTTCAACTTCAGCAACTGTGCATTGCATTGCCATGTAATGTGATGCAATGCTATCTTTCTAGCTCTCCCTTTTTACTTCCTTTTGGATAAACAGACATATTAGGCAAGCATTTTGGAGCTTTCACCTAAATAACTACAGGTGGTGAGATAAGCTGCACAATATAATTGACCTTTCAGTATATTGTTGCACACACACCATCTATTTAGCAAATGCCCTTGTTATCAACAGCAGCCTTTTAAACTCACCTGAGCTAACAGGTATGTGCGCTGGTTACTCTGCTGCGCTTAAAATTACTTTTTTGGTTTGCTACAATGCCTTTTCTGAAACGTTGTCTCCTTCTGCTGGAACACTGACTTCTTTCATTTAATGCCTGCAGACTATAAAAGAGAACCCAACCCAAAAAGTTTGGTTGATTAGTCTGTGGCATTCTATTAAACTGTTGCTTATGGCGGTCTCTGTGAGCTTCTCAGCGACATTCAGCCAGCCAGGTATCCTGCCTGCAGTAGATGGAATGTGGCAATGGAACGCTGGCTGCGCGTGTCATAATAGGCTCTGAGCCTTTATATACCTGTGCACAGCAGCAGCCACCTTCCGTCTGCTGCTGGACAGCCAGCAGCAGCAGGAGAGGTATGTAATCAGGAGCCCTCCTGCTAAGGGTAGACAGCTGCTCGTTCCACCCCACCCCCCGCCTTAATTGGTTCTCCTCCCTTCCAACGGTGTTGAGGCGGGTGGGAACAGCAGGGGGTGAAGGTGCTGTGTTTAAAGAGGTGGAGTTATGCAGATCTAAAACGCGTGGATTGCAGCAGCAGCAAGCCGAAAAGTGCAGGCATGTAAGGGATCTAGAGGTTGACAACATGTCTTCTTAACGGGAGTCCAGGAGCTCATCTCCACAAATGGACTTTTCAGGATCCTTGGGTGGCTCCGTAGTTTGAAACCAATTCTGGTTATCGCTTCTCGGCCTTTTGGCTAAGATCAAGTGTAGTATCTGTTCTTATCAGTTTAATATCTGATACGTCCCCTATCTGAGGACCATATATTAAATGGATTTTTAGAACAGGGAGATGGAAAAAGAGCTTGCTCTGTCCACTCCACGCATTGACCTGGTATTGCAGTATCTCCAGGACCGGTGCACCCCTTCTTTAATGCAGTTTCTAAAATCAGAAAGAATTGAATTCAATGTTTTTTGTTCATTTTGCTTGTTTGTCGGATTTGGGGATGGACTCTTTGGCTTTGCTTTTCTTCTCCTCATTGGATTTTTCATGTTCAAAGTTGCAGAAACCAGATTACAAGCTCATTTTGGTTCAACTTCAGCAACTGTGCATTGCATTGCCATGTAATGTGATGCAATGCTATCTTTCTAGCTCTCCCTTTTTACTTCCTTTTGGATAAACAGACATATTAGGCAAGCATTTTGGAGCTTTCACCTAAATAACTACAGGTGGTGAGATAAGCTGCACAATATAATTGACCTTTCAGTATATTGTTGCACACACACCATCTATTTAGCAAATGCCCTTGTTATCAACAGCAGCCTTTTAAACTCACCTGAGCTAACAGGTATGTGCGCTGGTTACTCTGCTGCGCTTAAAATTTCTTTTTTGGTTTGCTACAATGCCTTTTCTGAAACGTTGTCTCCTTCTGCTGGAACACTGACTTCTTTCATTTAATGCCTGCAGACTATAAAAGAGAACCCAACCCAAAAAGTTTGGTTGATTAGTCTGTGGCATTCTGTTAAACTGTTGCTTATGGCGGTCTCTGTGAGCTTCTCAGCGACATTCAGCCAGCCAGGTATCCTGCCTGCAGTAGATGGAATGTGGCAATGGAACGCTGGCTGCGCGTGTCATAATAGGCTCTGAGCCTTTATATACCTGTGCACAGCAGCAGCCACCTTCAGTCTGCTGCTGGACAGCCAGCAGCAGCAGCAGCAGGAGAGGTATGTAATCAGGAGCCCTCCTGCTAAGGGTAGACAGCTGCTCGTTCCACCCCACCCCCCGCCTTAATTGGTTCTCCTCCCTTCCAACGGTGTTGAGGCGGGTGGGAACAGCAGGGGGTGAAGGTGCTGTGTTTAAAGAGGTGGAGTTATGCAGATCTAAAACGCGTGGATTGCAGCAGCAGCAAGCCGAAAAGTGCAGGCATGTAAGGGATCTAGAGGTTGACAACATGTCTTCTTAACGGGAGTCCAGGAGCTCATCTCCACAAATGGACTTTTCAGGATCCTTTTGTGGCTCCGTAGTTTGAAACCAATTCTGGTTATCGCTTCTCGGCCTTTTGGCTAAGATCAAGTGTAGTATCTGTTCTTATCAGTTTAATATCTGATACGTCCCCTATCTGGGGACCATATATTAAATGGATTTTTAGAACAGGGAGATGGAAAAAGAGCTTGCTCTGTCCACTCCACGCATTGACCTGGTATTGCAGTATCTCCAGGACCGGTGCACCCCTTCTTTAATGCAGTTTCTAAAATCAGAAAGAATTGAATTCAATGTTTTTTGTTCATTTTGCTTGTTTGTCGGATTTGGGGATGGACTCTTTGGCTTTGCTTTTCTTCTCCTCATTGGATTTTTCATGTTCAAAGTTGCAGAAGCCAGATTACAAGCTCATTTTGGTTCAACTTCAGCAACTGTGCATTGCATTGCCATGTAATGTGATGCAATGCTATCTTTCTAGCTCTCCCTTTTTACTTCCTTTTGGATAAACAGACATATTAGGCAAGCATTTTGGAGCTTTCACCTAAATAACTACAGGTGGTGAGATAAGCTGCACAATATAATTGACCTTTCAGTATATTGTTGCACACACACCATCTATTTAGCAAATGCCCTTGTTATCAACAGCAGCCTTTTAAACTCACCTGAGCTAACAGGTATGTGCGCTGGTTACTCTGCTGCGCTTAAAATTTCTTTTTTGGTTTGCTACAATGCCTTTTCTGAAACGTTGTCTCCTTCTGCTGGAACACTGACTTCTTTCATTTAATGCCTGCAGACTATAAAAGAGAACCCAACCCAAAAAGTTTGGTTGATTAGTCTGTGGCATTCTATTAAACTGTTGCTTATGGCGGTCTCTGTGAGCTTCTCAGCGACATTCAGCCAGCCAGGTATCCTGCCTGCAGTAGATGGAATGTGGCAATGGAACGCTGGCTGCGCGTGTCATAATAGGCTCTGAGCCTTTATATACCTGTGCACAGCAGCAGCCACCTTCAGTCTGCTGCTGGACAGCCAGCAGCAGCAGCAGCAGGAGAGGTATGTAATCAGGAGCCCTCCTGCTAAGGGTAGACAGCTGCTCGTTCCACCCCACCCCCCGCCTTAATTGGTTCTCCTCCCTTCCAACGGTGTTGAGGCGGGTGGGAACAGCAGGGGGTGAAGGTGCTGTGTTTAAAGAGGTGGAGTTATGCAGATCTAAAACGCGTGGATTGCAGCAGCAGCAAGCCGAAAAGTGCAGGCATGTAAGGGATCTAGAGGTTGACAACATGTCTTCTTAACGGGAGTCCAGGAGCTCATCTCCACAAATGGACTTTTCAGGATCCTTGGGTGGCTCCGTAGTTTGAAACCAATTCTGGTTATCGCTTCTCGGCCTTTTGGCTAAGATCAAGTGTAGTATCTGTTCTTATCAGTTTAATATCTGATACGTCCCCTATCTGGGGACCATATATTAAATGGATTTTTAGAACAGGGAGATGGAAAAAGAGCTTGCTCTGTCCACTCCACGCATTGACCTGGTATTGCAGTATCTCCAGGACCGGTGCACCCCTTCTTTAATGCAGTTTCTAAAATCAGAAAGAATTGAATTCAATGTTTTTTGTTCATTTTGCTTGTTTGTCGGATTTGGGGATGGACTCTTTGGCTTTGCTTTTCTTCTCCTCATTGGATTTTTCATGTTCAAAGTTGCAGAAGCCAGATTACAAGCTCATTTTGGTTCAACTTCAGCAACTGTGCATTGCATTGCCATGTAATGTGATGCAATGCTATCTTTCTAGCTCTCCCTTTTTACTTCCTTTTGGATAAACAGACATATTAGGCAAGCATTTTGGAGCTTTCACCTAAATAACTACAGGTGGTGAGATAAGCTGCACAATATAATTGACCTTTCAGTATATTGTTGCACACACACCATCTATTTAGCAAATGCCCTTGTTATCAACAGCAGCCTTTTAAACTCACCTGAGCTAACAGGTATGTGCGCTGGTTACTCTGCTGCGCTTAAAATTTCTTTTTTGGTTTGCTACAATGCCTTTTCTGAAACGTTGTCTCCTTCTGCTGGAACACTGACTTCTTTCATTTAATGCCTGCAGACTATAAAAGAGAACCCAACCCAAAAAGTTTGGTTGATTAGTCTGTGGCATTCTGTTAAACTGTTGCTTATGGCGGTCTCTGTGAGCTTCTCAGCGACATTCAGCCAGCCAGGTATCCTGCCTGCAGTAGATGGAATGTGGCAATGGAACGCTGGCTGCGCGTGTCATAATAGGCTCTGAGCCTTTATATACCTGTGCACAGCAGCAGCCACCTTCAGTCTGCTGCTGGACAGCCAGCAGCAGCAGCAGCAGGAGAGGTATGTAATCAGGAGCCCTCCTGCTAAGGGTAGACAGCTGCTCGTTCCACCCCACCCCCCGCCTTAATTGGTTCTCCTCCCTTCCAACGGTGTTGAGGCGGGTGGGAACAGCAGGGGGTGAAGGTGCTGTGTTTAAAGAGGTGGAGTTATGCAGATCTAAAACGTGTGGATTGCAGCAGCAGCAAGCCGAAAAGTGCAGGCATGTAAGGGATCTAGAGGTTGACAACATGTCTTCTTAACGGGAGTCCAGGAGCTCATCTCCACAAATGGACTTTTTAGGATCCTTGGGTGGCTCCGTAGTTTGAAACCAATTCTGGTTATCGCTTCTCGGCCTTTTGGCTACGACCAAGTGTTGTTGCTGGAAGACTCCAAAGCCTATCGCATCCTCGGCCTTGAGGCATCGGCAGTTCTACTGTCTTAAGCCTCCTGCTGCTATAGGGGGTGTGCGTGCTGAAGAGAACCAAGAAGGCGATCGACTTATCTGAATATGGCGATGGCGACATCGGCTACTCTCCGTTCTGCTGGAGCTGGCGACTTGAAGATCAAGAACTCTTTCAAGATTGAAGTTGAAGAGCGAGCCCGTGACAAGTTCTCCCTGTCTTTCTTCGTGAGGAAGGTCCTGCTTGAGATCCTGCAGGTGAAAAGGGAGAACATTCTGGCACTTCAAGATGCTCCTGGACGCTTTGTGCTTACCCTGACCTCTGAAGTGGCATCTCAGAATTTTTACCATCAGATCAAGCTGAGACTTCAGGAGGAAGATCTTAAAGGACTGTGTTTTGTGACCCTCTGCCTGGCAGAAGAGAAGTCTGTGGTGGTTCATATGAGCAATCCGCATGTCTCTGAAAAGGATGTGGCTGCGTTTCTGCATAACTATTGCTCTGAGGTCTACTTTTCTCACAAAATCATGAACTCTGAGAGGTTGTGGACCGGAAAATACAAGTTCATCGTGAAGCTGAGAGAAGGTTTGGGAATTGGTGGACTCATTCATCCGCCTCAGAGCTTCCTGATTGGCAGAGAGAGAGGAAGACTCTTCTATCCAGGGATGCCTATCTTCTGCAGAAAATGTATGGACTTTGGGCATTCCTTTGAGAGCTGCAAGGAGGAGAACGCTCTTTGCAAGAAGTGCTATCAAAAAGGACATGTCACTCTGAACTGCCCAAATCAGATGATCTGTAATATCTGCCGTATCCCTGGGCACTCTTTTCGGGATTGTCCGTTGAGAAAAAAGACCTTCAGCTATGCAGATGCAGCTCGGGGGGGAGCCCCTCCGAAGCGGTCCAGTCCTGAAGAACAAACAGACAAATCCAAGGACCCTCCCGGGAACCCTTCTGGGGATCCGCCCAAGGACACTGCTGGGGACCCGCCTGGGGATAGCATTGTTCTCAAGGATTGGTCGGAGAGTCCAGATGGTCATGTGGTGGAGGAGAATCCAGCTGAGTCTGAAGTGGAGATGGGAGAGGAGTCTTCTAAGGAGGCTGGTGGTGAGGAGGAGGAGGAGGAGATTAACATTGACGTGGAGGTTTTGAGGAAAAGGAAAAAGGAGAAGTCGAGTTTGTTTAAGGGAGAGAGCGCCAGCAAAAGACCTGCTGGGCGTTTGAAAATAGTCCTCCCTAATTACTCACCTAAACCGATCATCTCAGTTCCTAAACCTGTAAACCCATCTGATCCGGTGAACATCGAGGAATTCTCAGACACGGACGTTTCTGCGGGTCCCTCTACCCCGGTCGGATTCATGTCAGATACGGACTCAAGCTCTGTTTAAATGATTTATGGCTACACTCAAAATTGCCTCACTAAATGTGAGGAGTTTAAAGGGCTCTGTCAAGAGAGCTGCTTTATTTTCTTACCTGATGACTTTAGATGCTGATATTTTTTTACTTCAAGAATGCGGCATTGACCATGACCCTAACTATAACAAACTAAGGGAAGATTGGGCGAACGGACCTTCCATCTGGTCCGGTGAAAATGGATCGCGTGCTACTGGTGTTGGCGTCCTGTTTAAAAACAAAGACTTTAAGGTTACCTCGTTCACTGAAGTTGAACCTGGACGTGCACTAGTTGTTAATGTGAGTTACTGTGGATCCGAGTTCAAGCTGATTAATGTTTATGCATCTCCGATTAAAGAGGAAAGATCCAGTTTATTAGATATCATCAAACTCTTTATACCTGGTCCTACACCAACTGTGGTTGGCGGTGACTTCAATGGTATCCGGTCTGATGAAAATAGGACATCAGGTACTAGAAGGAAAGACAAAACTGAGATGCAGTTAAAAAATCTAATCGACGATACTTGCCTGAATGATGTCTGGAGAGTAAAGAATACCTCTGAACCAGGATACACTTGGGAGAACAATCTTCTAAAATCAAGAATTGACTTTGTTCTGACATCACAGAGTTTTAAAGTGAATAAAGTGGATCTAACAGGTAACATCTTTTCTGACCACAAAACGTTAATTACTCACTTGGAATTGCCCAGTCTAGAGAAAGGGCGAGGTGTCTGGAAGTTGAACACTCTGCTGCTGGAAGATGAAAGTATAAAAGAGGAATTTTTGAAATTTTATAAAAAACTACAGGGGAAAAAACATTATTACAAAAGAATTCTAGAATGGTGGGAGTATGTGAAGTCTCAAATTAGACATTTTTTTCTCTTAGCTGGCAAAAGGAAGGCCAGACAGAATCAGAAATGGTTTAAAGACCTGAATACAAAACTGCAAACAGGTTACAAACTCAGAAATGCAGGGATAGATATGGAGGATGTTATTTTACAAGTCAAAGAAGACATTAAAAAAGCAATTGAACAGAAAGGCAAAGAAATAATTTTCAACGCCAAGGTAGAACATATGGAAAAAAATGAAACATGTTCCAGGTTCTTTTTCAAAAAATCTTTAGAACGCAAAGAATTAATTAAAGAACTTGATGGTGAAACAACTAAAGATGGACTGTTGGACAAAGCGCAAACTTTTTATCAAAATCTTTTTAGCGAAAAGAAAATTGACGCTGATTTTTTACCTGATGCTCTTAATTCATTGCAGAATCACCTTGAAAAGCAAGATCAAGAGTTGTTGATTGAAGATATCTGTGAAGAAGAACTGCTAAGTGCAATCAAAAGCTTTTCTAGAGGAAAAACACCGGGTACTGACGGACTACAAATTGAATTTTATCTTACTTTTTGGGAGATTTTAAAAGACGACCTGTTTGAGATTTTTAAAGCTGTCTTTTTATGTGACAAATTGCCTGAATCTTGGAGAAGTGGTGTGGTCACCCTGCTTTTTAAAAAAGGAGATAAGACTAATCTAGAGAACTGGAGACCAATCACGTTACTCAACGTAGATTATAAAATTATGGCAAAAATCATGGTGAACAGAATGAAGAAGGTGATAGAGAAGGTCGTGCATCCTGATCAGGTATGTGGTGTGCCTGGTCGTACAATTGCAGAAAACTTGAATATTATACGGGACGCAATTTGGTATCAGCAAGAGAGGAAGAAAAAAGCTAGCTCTTCTGTCCCTTGATTTCCAGAAAGCGTACGACAGAGTCTCTCATAAGTACCTGTATTCTGTGTTAAAGAAAATGAAATTCCCGGATGTTTTTATTAAGCACATTGCACTTTTATATGATGGAAGTTTTAGCAGGATTTTAATTAATGGTTTTTTATCTTCAGAAGTTGTTCTAAAGTCGGGCGTCAAACAAGGATGCCCACTTTCGCCTCTGCTCTTTATCTGCGCAATCGAGCCTCTACTGGCAATGTTGAGGAAAGATAAGATGGTGAAAGGTGTACCCATACCAGGTGGAAATGGACTAAGTACTAAGTCACTGGGGTACATGGATGACATCACGATCCTGTGCGACTCAGAACAATCGCTGAGAAGAGCAGTAAGAACTACTGATTTTTTCTGTTTAGCATCTGCCTTCAAACTGAACTTGGAGAAGAGCGAATGTCTTGGATTCGGTGATTGGTCAGATGCGCAGATTCCTCAACTTAAAATAAGAAGTGATAAGATCAAAATTTTAGGTGTTGTGTTTACAAAAAAGAATGATGGAGAAGAAAGTTGGCAGTTGGTGAAGGAGAAAATGCAAAAGAAGATAAGTTTATGGAAACTCAGAAAATTATCAATGGAAGGTAAAAACTTGATCATTAAGTCTTTGTTGTTGCCGATAATGTTGTTTTTAAGTATGGTGTACCCCCCGAATGAGAACACAGTAAAGTTTCTCCAGAGACAAATTTTTCTTTTTCTGTGGGGATCAAAAATGGAGAAGGTTCGAAGAGAGACAATGTACAAGCAGCATAAATATGGTGGAAAGAATATCCCAAATATCAAAAAATTTTTGTACCTAAAGTTCTTTAGTTTTTGCTTCAAAATGACCAATCTAAGAACTCATTGGTCTTTCTACTTAAGATATGCAGCTGGAGATATCTTTAGGAAAAGAAAGTGGATAACATTGCCCCCAAATTCTCCTGTCCTAATTACACCGCCAAAACAATATGTCTTACTAGAAAAAACAATTAGACTTTATAACTTACCTGAAGTAGATGTGGAGATGCTGTCAAATTCAAGAAGACTGGCTCTAGAGACAAAGAGAAAAGAAACGATGACAGCAGTGGCAAACTTTACATACACTAAAAGTGGAAGAATTTGGAGAATGACTTATGCACCTTATCTAACAAATGAATATAAAGACTTGGCATGGGCAATAGTGCAAGAATGTGTTCCTGTTAGATTTTTTCAACACAGAAGGGGATTGTGCAATACTGCAAGATGCCCTAGAACAGGCTGTGTTAGAGAGGAAACAGTTTTACACACCTTTTGGAACTGTTTTTATGCCCAAAATGTCTGGAAAGAAGTTGGAAGTCTCTTAAAGTTTGTTACTGGTCTTAAGTTTTTAAATCACGAAGTAGTTTTATATGGAAATTTTACATGTCAATCAAAAGAAAAAGAAAGAGTCATTTGGATAATGATAAATGGAATAAAGAATGCGCTATGGAAAGTCCGAAACATATTGCTTTTTAAAAGAGATTTTATAAGTGAAAGTGAATGCATAAAATTAGCACTAAGTGAAATATATATTTATTACCTGTTAGATCTGAAGAGAATTGGGAAAAAAAGAGCCAAGAGTCTATGGAACTTTCATCTGTGGAACCTTGTAGCATGAACAGATTATAAGGCAAGAGAAATATTAGAAGAGAAATAACAACTGAAATATAAGAACAAAATGAAAAAGAAAAAAATCTGTTCTTATCAGTTTAATATCTGATACGTCCCCTATCTGGAGACCATATATTAAATGGATTTTTAGAACAGGGAGATGGAAAAAGAGCTTGCTCTGTCCACTCCACGCATTGACCTGGTATTGCAGTATCTCCAGGACCGGTGCACCCCTTCTTTAATGCAGTTTCTAAAATCAGAAAGAATTGAATTCAATGTTTTTTGTTCATTTTGCTTGTTTGTCGGATTTGGGGATGGACTCTTTGGCTTTGCTTTTCTTCTCCTCATTGGATTTTTCATGTTCAAAGTTGCAGAAGCCAGATTACAAGCTCATTTTGGTTCAACTTCAGCAACTGTGCATTGCATTGCCATGTAATGTGATGCAATGCTATCTTTCTAGCTCTCCCTTTTTACTTCCTTTTGGATAAACAGACATATTAGGCAAGCATTTTGGAGCTTTCACCTAAATAACTACAGGTGGTGAGATAAGCTGCACAATATAATTGACCTTTCAGTATATTGTTGCACACACACCATCTATTTAGCAAATGCCCTTGTTATCAACAGCAGCCTTTTAAACTCACCTGAGCTAACAGGTATGTGCGCTGGTTACTCTGCTGCGCTTAAAATTTCTTTTTTGGTTTGCTACAATGCCTTTTCTGAAACGTTGTCTCCTTCTGCTGGAACACTGACTTCTTTCATTTAATGCCTGCAGACTATAAAAGAGAACCCAACCCAAAAAGTTTGGTTGATTAGTCTGTGGCATTCTGTTAAACTGTTGCTTATGGCGGTCTCTGTGAGCTTCTCAGCGACATTCAGCCAGCCAGGTATCCTGCCTGCAGTAGATGGAATGTGGCAATGGAACGCTGGCTGCGCGTGTCATAATAGGCTCTGAGCCTTTATATACCTGTGCACAGCAGCAGCCACCTTCAGTCTGCTGCTGGACAGCCAGCAGCAGCAGCAGCAGGAGAGGTATGTAATCAGGAGCCCTCCTGCTAAGGGTAGACAGCTGCTCGTTCCACCCCACCCCCCGCCTTAATTGGTTCTCCTCCCTTCCAACGGTGTTGAGGCGGGTGGGAACAGCAGGGGGTGAAGGTGCTGTGTTTAAAGAGGTGGAGTTATGCAGATCTAAAACGCGTGGATTGCAGCAGCAGCAAGCCGAAAAGTGCAGGCATGTAAGGGATCTAGAGGTTGACAACATGTCTTCTTAACGGGAGTCCAGGAGCTCATCTCCACAAATGGACTTTTCAGGATCCTTGGGTGGCTCCGTAGTTTGAAACCAATTCTGGTTATCGCTTCTCGGCCTTTTGGCTAAGATCAAGTGTAGTATCTGTTCTTATCAGTTTAATATCTGATACGTCCCCTATCTGGGGACCATATATTAAATGGATTTTTAGAACAGGGAGATGGAAAAAGAGCTTGCTCTGTCCACTCCACGCATTGACCTGGTATTGCAGTATCTCCAGGACCGGTGCACCCCTTCTTTAATGCAGTTTCTAAAATCAGAAAGAATTGAATTCAATGTTTTTTGTTCATTTTGCTTGTTTGTCGGATTTGGGGATGGACTCTTTGGCTTTGCTTTTCTTCTCCTCATTGGATTTTTCATGTTCAAAGTTGCAGAAGCCAGATTACAAGCTCATTTTGGTTCAACTTCAGCAACTGTGCATTGCATTGCCATGTAATGTGATGCAATGCTATCTTTCTAGCTCTCCCTTTTTACTTCCTTTTGGATAAACAGACATATTAGGCAAGCATTTTGGAGCTTTCACCTAAATAACTACAGGTGGTGAGATAAGCTGCACAATATAATTGACCTTTCAGTATATTGTTGCACACACACCATCTATTTAGCAAATGCCCTTGTTATCAACAGCAGCCTTTTAAACTCACCTGAGCTAACAGGTATGTGCGCTGGTTACTCTGCTGCGCTTAAAATTTCTTTTTTGGTTTGCTACAATGCCTTTTCTGAAACGTTGTCTCCTTCTGCTGGAACACTGACTTCTTTCATTTAATGCCTGCAGACTATAAAAGAGAACCCAACCCAAAAAGTTTGGTTGATTAGTCTGTGGCATTCTGTTAAACTGTTGCTTATGGCGGTCTCTGTGAGCTTCTCAGCGACATTCAGCCAGCCAGGTATCCTGCCTGCAGTAGATGGAATGTGGCAATGGAACGCTGGCTGCGCGTGTCATAATAGGCTCTGAGCCTTTATATACCTGTGCACAGCAGCAGCCACCTTCAGTCTGCTGCTGGACAGCCAGCAGCAGCAGCAGCAGGAGAGGTATGTAATCAGGAGCCCTCCTGCTAAGGGTAGACAGCTGCTCGTTCCACCCCACCCCCCGCCTTAATTGGTTCTCCTCCCTTCCAACGGTGTTGAGGCGGGTGGGAACAGCAGGGGGTGAAGGTGCTGTGTTTAAAGAGGTGGAGTTATGCAGATCTAAAACGCGTGGATTGCAGCAGCAGCAAGCCGAAAAGTGCAGGCATGTAAGGGATCTAGAGGTTGACAACATGTCTTCTTAACGGGAGTCCAGGAGCTCATCTCCACAAATGGACTTTTCAGGATCCTTGGGTGGCTCCGTAGTTTGAAACCAATTCTGGTTATCGCTTCTCGGCCTTTTGGCTAAGATCAAGTGTAGTATCTGTTCTTATCAGTTTAATATCTGATACGTCCCCTATCTGGGGACCATATATTAAATGGATTTTTAGAACAGGGAGATGGAAAAAGAGCTTGCTCTGTCCACTCCACGCATTGACCTGGTATTGCAGTATCTCCAGGACCGGTGCACCCCTTCTTTAATGCAGTTTCTAAAATCAGAAAGAATTGAATTCAATGTTTTTTGTTCATTTTGCTTGTTTGTCGGATTTGGGGATGGACTCTTTGGCTTTGCTTTTCTTCTCCTCATTGGATTTTTCATGTTCAAAGTTGCAGAAGCCAGATTACAAGCTCATTTTGGTTCAACTTCAGCAACTGTGCATTGCATTGCCATGTAATGTGATGCAATGCTATCTTTCTAGCTCTCCCTTTTTACTTCCTTTTGGATAAACAGACATATTAGGCAAGCATTTTGGAGCTTTCACCTAAATAACTACAGGTGGTGAGATAAGCTGCACAATATAATTGACCTTTCAGTATATTGTTGCACACACACCATCTATTTAGCAAATGCCCTTGTTATCAACAGCAGCCTTTTAAACTCACCTGAGCTAACAGGTATGTGCGCTGGTTACTCTGCTGCGCTTAAAATTTCTTTTTTGGTTTGCTACAATGCCTTTTCTGAAACGTTGTCTCCTTCTGCTGGAACACTGACTTCTTTCATTTAATGCCTGCAGACTATAAAAGAGAACCCAACCCAAAAAGTTTGGTTGATTAGTCTGTGGCATTCTGTTAAACTGTTGCTTATGGCGGTCTCTGTGAGCTTCTCAGCGACATTCAGCCAGCCAGGTATCCTGCCTGCAGTAGATGGAATGTGGCAATGGAACGCTGGCTGCGCGTGTCATAATAGGCTCTGAGCCTTTATATACCTGTGCACAGCAGCAGCCACCTTCAGTCTGCTGCTGGACAGCCAGCAGCAGCAGCAGCAGGAGAGGTATGTAATCAGGAGCCCTCCTGCTAAGGGTAGACAGCTGCTCGTTCCACCCCACCCCCCGCCTTAATTGGTTCTCCTCCCTTCCAATGGTGTTGAGGCGGGTGGGAACAGCAGGGGGTGAAGGTGCTGTGTTTAAAGAGGTGGAGTTATGCAGATCTAAAACGCGTGGATTGCAGCAGCAGCAAGCCGAAAAGTGCAGGCATGTAAGGGATCTAGAGGTTGACAACATGTCTTCTTAACGGGAGTCCAGGAGCTCATCTCCACAAATGGACTTTTCAGGATCCTTGGGTGGCTCCGTAGTTTGAAACCAATTCTGGTTATCGCTTCTCGGCCTTTTGGCTAAGATCAAGTGTAGTATCTGTTCTTATCAGTTTAATATCTGATACGTCCCCTATCTGGGGACCATATATTAAATGGATTTTTAGAACAGGGAGATGGAAAAAGAGCTTGCTCTGTCCACTCCACGCATTGACCTGGTATTGCAGTATCTCCAGGACCGGTGCACCCCTTCTTTAATGCAGTTTCTAAAATCAGAAAGAATTGAATTCAATGTTTTTTGTTCATTTTGCTTGTTTGTCGGATTTGGGGATGGACTCTTTGGCTTTGCTTTTCTTCTCCTCATTGGATTTTTCATGTTCAAAGTTGCAGAAGCCAGATTACAAGCTCATTTTGGTTCAACTTCAGCAACTGTGCATTGCATTGCCATGTAATGTGATGCAATGCTATCTTTCTAGCTCTCCCTTTTTACTTCCTTTTGGATAAACAGACATATTAGGCAAGCATTTTGGAGCTTTCACCTAAATAACTACAGGTGGTGAGATAAGCTGCACAATATAATTGACCTTTCAGTATATTGTTGCACACACACCATCTATTTAGCAAATGCCCTTGTTATCAACAGCAGCCTTTTAAACTCACCTGAGCTAACAGGTATGTGCGCTGGTTACTCTGCTGCGCTTAAAATTTCTTTTTTGGTTTGCTACAATGCCTTTTCTGAAACGTTGTCTCCTTCTGCTGGAACACTGACTTCTTTCATTTAATGCCTGCAGACTATAAAAGAGAACCCAACCCAAAAAGTTTGGTTGATTAGTCTGTGGCATTCTGTTAAACTGTTGCTTATGGCGGTCTCTGTGAGCTTCTCAGCGACATTCAGCCAGCCAGGTATCCTGCCTGCAGTAGATGGAATGTGGCAATGGAACGCTGGCTGCGCGTGTCATAATAGGCTCTGAGCCTTTATATACCTGTGCACAGCAGCAGCCACCTTCAGTCTGCTGCTGGACAGCCAGCAGCAGCAGCAGCAGGAGAGGTATGTAATCAGGAGCCCTCCTGCTAAGGGTAGACAGCTGCTCGTTCCACCCCACCCCCCGCCTTAATTGGTTCTCCTCCCTTCCAATGGTGTTGAGGCGGGTGGGAACAGCAGGGGGTGAAGGTGCTGTGTTTAAAGAGGTGGAGTTATGCAGATCTAAAACGCGTGGATTGCAGCAGCAGCAAGCCGAAAAGTGCAGGCATGTAAGGGATCTAGAGGTTGACAACATGTCTTCTTAACGGGAGTCCAGGAGCTCATCTCCACAAATGGACTTTTCAGGATCCTTGGGTGGCTCCGTAGTTTGAAACCAATTCTGGTTATCGCTTCTCGGCCTTTTGGCTAAGATCAAGTGTAGTATCTGTTCTTATCAGTTTAATATCTGATACGTCCCCTATCTGGGGACCATATATTAAATGGATTTTTAGAACAGGGAGATGGAAAAAGAGCTTGCTCTGTCCACTCCACGCATTGACCTGGTATTGCAGTATCTCCAGGACCGGTGCACCCCTTCTTTAATGCAGTTTCTAAAATCAGAAAGAATTGAATTCAATGTTTTTTGTTCATTTTGCTTGTTTGTCGGATTTGGGGATGGACTCTTTGGCTTTGCTTTTCTTCTCCTCATTGGATTTTTCATGTTCAAAGTTGCAGAAGCCAGATTACAAGCTCATTTTGGTTCAACTTCAGCAACTGTGCATTGCATTGCCATGTAATGTGATGCAATGCTATCTTTCTAGCTCTCCCTTTTTACTTCCTTTTGGATAAACAGACATATTAGGCAAGCATTTTGGAGCTTTCACCTAAATAACTACAGGTGGTGAGATAAGCTGCACAATATAATTGACCTTTCAGTATATTGTTGCACACACACCATCTATTTAGCAAATGCCCTTGTTATCAACAGCAGCCTTTTAAACTCACCTGAGCTAACAGGTATGTGCGCTGGTTACTCTGCTGCGCTTAAAATTTCTTTTTTGGTTTGCTACAATGCCTTTTCTGAAACGTTGTCTCCTTCTGCTGGAACACTGACTTCTTTCATTTAATGCCTGCAGACTATAAAAGAGAACCCAACCCAAAAAGTTTGGTTGATTAGTCTGTGGCATTCTGTTAAACTGTTGCTTATGGCGGTCTCTGTGAGCTTCTCAGCGACATTCAGCCAGCCAGGTATCCTGCCTGCAGTAGATGGAATGTGGCAATGGAACGCTGGCTGCGCGTGTCATAATAGGCTCTGAGCCTTTATATACCTGTGCACAGCAGCAGCCACCTTCAGTCTGCTGCTGGACAGCCAGCAGCAGCAGCAGCAGGAGAGGTATGTAATCAGGAGCCCTCCTGCTAAGGGTAGACAGCTGCTCGTTCCACCCCACCCCCCGCCTTAATTGGTTCTCCTCCCTTCCAACGGTGTTGAGGCGGGTGGGAACAGCAGGGGGTGAAGGTGCTGTGTTTAAAGAGGTGGAGTTATGCAGATCTAAAACGCGTGGATTGCAGCAGCAGCAAGCCGAAAAGTGCAGGCATGTAAGGGATCTAGAGGTTGACAACATGTCTTCTTAACGGGAGTCCAGGAGCTCATCTCCACAAATGGACTTTTCAGGATCCTTGGGTGGCTCCGTAGTTTGAAACCAATTCTGGTTATCGCTTCTCGGCCTTTTGGCTAAGATCAAGTGTAGTATCTGTTCTTATCAGTTTAATATCTGATACGTCCCCTATCTGGGGACCATATATTAAATGGATTTTTAGAACAGGGAGATGGAAAAAGAGCTTGCTCTGTCCACTCCACGCATTGACCTGGTATTGCAGTATCTCCAGGACCGGTGCACCCCTTCTTTAATGCAGTTTCTAAAATCAGAAAGAATTGAATTCAATGTTTTTTGTTCATTTTGCTTGTTTGTCGGATTTGGGGATGGACTCTTTGGCTTTGCTTTTCTTCTCCTCATTGGATTTTTCATGTTCAAAGTTGCAGAAGCCAGATTACAAGCTCATTTTGGTTCAACTTCAGCAACTGTGCATTGCATTGCCATGTAATGTGATGCAATGCTATCTTTCTAGCTCTCCCTTTTTACTTCCTTTTGGATAAACAGACATATTAGGCAAGCATTTTGGAGCTTTCACCTAAATAACTACAGGTGGTGAGATAAGCTGCACAATATAATTGACCTTTCAGTATATTGTTGCACACACACCATCTATTTAGCAAATGCCCTTGTTATCAACAGCAGCCTTTTAAACTCACCTGAGCTAACAGGTATGTGCGCTGGTTACTCTGCTGCGCTTAAAATTTCTTTTTTGGTTTGCTACAATGCCTTTTCTGAAACGTTGTCTCCTTCTGCTGGAACACTGACTTCTTTCATTTAATGCCTGCAGACTATAAAAGAGAACCCAACCCAAAAAGTTTGGTTGATTAGTCTGTGGCATTCTGTTAAACTGTTGCTTATGGCGGTCTCTGTGAGCTTCTCAGCGACATTCAGCCAGCCAGGTGTCCTGCCTGCAGTAGATGGAATGTGGCAATGGAACGCTGGCTGCGCGTGTCATAATAGGCTCTGAGCCTTTATATACCTGTGCACAGCAGCAGCCACCTTCAGTCTGCTGCTGGACAGCCAGCAGCAGCAGCAGCAGGAGAGGTATGTAATCAGGAGCCCTCCTGCTAAGGGTAGACAGCTGCTCGTTCCACCCCACCCCCCGCCTTAATTGGTTCTCCTCCCTTCCAACGGTGTTGAGGCGGGTGGGAACAGCAGGGGGTGAAGGTGCTGTGTTTAAAGAGGTGGAGTTATGCAGATCTAAAACGCGTGGATTGCAGCAGCAGCAAGCCGAAAAGTGCAGGCATGTAAGGGATCTAGAGGTTGACAACATGTCTTCTTAACGGGAGTCCAGGAGCTCATCTCCACAAATGGACTTTTCAGGATCCTTGGGTGGCTCCGTAGTTTGAAACCAATTCTGGTTATCGCTTCTCGGCCTTTTGGCTAAGATCAAGTGTAGTATCTGTTCTTATCAGTTTAATATCTGATACGTCCCCTATCTGGGGACCATATATTAAATGGATTTTTAGAACAGGGAGATGGAAAAAGAGCTTGCTCTGTCCACTCCACGCATTGACCTGGTATTGCAGTATCTCCAGGACCGGTGCACCCCTTCTTTAATGCAGTTTCTAAAATCAGAAAGAATTGAATTCAATGTTTTTTGTTCATTTTGCTTGTTTGTCGGATTTGGGGATGGACTCTTTGGCTTTGCTTTTCTTCTCCTCATTGGATTTTTCATGTTCAAAGTTGCAGAAGCCAGATTACAAGCTCATTTTGGTTCAACTTCAGCAACTGTGCATTGCATTGCCATGTAATGTGATGCAATGCTATCTTTCTAGCTCTCCCTTTTTACTTCCTTTTGGATAAACAGACATATTAGGCAAGCATTTTGGAGCTTTCACCTAAATAACTACAGGTGGTGAGATAAGCTGCACAATATAATTGACCTTTCAGTATATTGTTGCACACACACCATCTATTTAGCAAATGCCCTTGTTATCAACAGCAGCCTTTTAAACTCACCTGAGCTAACAGGTATGTGCGCTGGTTACTCTGCTGCGCTTAAAATTTCTTTTTTGGTTTGCTACAATGCCTTTTCTGAAACGTTGTCTCCTTCTGCTGGAACACTGACTTCTTTCATTTAATGCCTGCAGACTATAAAAGAGAACCCAACCCAAAAAGTTTGGTTGATTAGTCTCTGGCATTCTGTTAAACTGTTGCTTATGGCGGTCTCTGTGAGCTTCTCAGCGACATTCAGCCAGCCAGGTATCCTGCCTGCAGTAGATGGAATGTGGCAATGGAACGCTGGCTGCGCGTGTCATAATAGGCTCTGAGCCTTTATATACCTGTGCACAGCAGCAGCCACCTTCAGTCTGCTGCTGGACAGCCAGCAGCAGCAGCAGCAGGAGAGGTATGTAATCAGGAGCCCTCCTGCTAAGGGTAGACAGCTGCTCGTTCCACCCCACCCCCCGCCTTAATTGGTTCTCCTCCCTTCCAACGGTGTTGAGGCGGGTGGGAACAGCAGGGGGTGAAGGTGCTGTGTTTAAAGAGGTGGAGTTATGCAGATCTAAAACGCGTGGATTGCAGCAGCAGCAAGCCGAAAAGTGCAGGCATGTAAGGGATCTAGAGGTTGACAACATGTCTTCTTAACGGGAGTCCAGGAGCTCATCTCCACAAATGGACTTTTCAGGATCCTTGGGTGGCTCCGTAGTTTGAAACCAATTCTGGTTATCGCTTCTCGGCCTTTTGGCTAAGATCAAGTGTAGTATCTGTTCTTATCAGTTTAATATCTGATACGTCCCCTATCTGGGGACCATATATTAAATGGATTTTTAGAACAGGGAGATGGAAAAAGAGCTTGCTCTGTCCACTCCACGCATTGACCTGATATTGCAGTATCTCCAGGACCGGTGCACCCCTTCTTTAATGCAGTTTCTAAAATCAGAAAGAATTGAATTCAATGTTTTTTGTTCATTTTGCTTGTTTGTCGGATTTGGGGATGGACTCTTTGGCTTTGCTTTTCTTCTCCTCATTGGATTTTTCATGTTCAAAGTTGCAGAAGGCAGATTACAAGCTCATTTTGGTTCAACTTCAGCAACTGTGCATTGCATTGCCATGTAATGTGATGCAATGCTATCTTTCTAGCTCTCCCTTTTTACTTCCTTTTGGATAAACAGACATATTATTCAAGCATTTTGGAGCTTTCACCTAAATAACTACAGGTGGTGAGATAAGCTGCACAATATAATTGACCTTTCAGTATATTGTTGCACACACACCATCTATTTAGCAAATGCCCTTGTTATCAACAGCAGCCTTTTAAACTCACCTGAGCTAACAGGTATGTGCGCTGGTTACTCTGCTGCGCTTAAAATTTCTTTTTTAGTTTGCTACAATGCCTTTTCTGAAACGTTGTCTCCTTCTGCTGGAACACTGACTTCTTTCATTTAATGCCTGCAGACTATAAAAGAGAACCCAACCCAAAAAGTTTGGTTGATTAGTCTGTGGCATTCTGTTAAACTGTTGCTTATGGCGGTCTCTGTGAGCTTCTCAGCGACATTCAGCCAGCCAGGTATCCTGCCTGCAGTAGATGGAATGTGGCAATGGAACGCTGGCTGCGCGTGTCATAATAGGCTCTGAGCCTTTATATACCTGTGCACAGCAGCAGCCACCTTCAGTCTGCTGCTGGACAGCCAGCAGCAGCAGCAGCAGGAGAGGTATGTAATCAGGAGCCCTCCTGCTAAGGGTAGACAGCTGCTCGTTCCACCCCACCCCCCGCCTTAATTGGTTCTCCTCCCTTCCAACGGTGTTGAGGCGGGTGGGAACAGCAGGGGGTGAAGGTGCTGTGTTTAAAGAGGTGGAGTTATGCAGATCTAAAACGCGTGGATTGCAGCAGCAGCAAGCCGAAAAGTGCAGGCATGTAAGGGATCTAGAGGTTGACAACATGTCTTCTTAACGGGAGTCCAGGAGCTCATCTCCACAAATGGACTTTTCAGGATCCTTGGGTGGCTCCGTAGTTTGAAACCAATTCTGGTTATCGCTTCTCGGCCTTTTGGCTAAGATCAAGTGTAGTATCTGTTCTTATCAGTTTAATATCTGATACGTCCCCTATCTGGGGACCATATATTAAATGGATTTTTAGAACAGGGAGATGGAAAAAGAGCTTGCTCTGTCCACTCCACGCATTGACCTGGTATTGCAGTATCTCCAGGACCGGTGCACCCCTTCTTTAATGCAGTTTCAAAAATCAGAAAGAATTGAATTCAATGTTTTTTGTTCATTTTGCTTGTTTGTCGGATTTGGGGATGGACTCTTTGGCTTTGCTTTTCTTCTCCTCATTGGATTTTTCATGTTCAAAGTTGCAGAAGCCAGATTACAAGCTCATTTTGGTTCAACTTCAGCAACTGTGCATTGCATTGCCATGTAATGTGATGCAATGCTATCTTTCTAGCTCTCCCTTTTTACTTCCTTTTGGATAAACAGACATATTAGGCAAGCATTTTGGAGCTTTCACCTAAATAACTACAGGTGGTGAGATAAGCTGCACAATATAATTGACCTTTCAGTATATTGTTGCACACACACCATCTATTTAGCAAATGCCCTTGTTATCAACAGCAGCCTTTTAAACTCACCTGAGCTAACAGGTATGTGCGCTGGTTACTCTGCTGCGCTTAAAATTTCTTTTTTGGTTTGCTACAATGCCTTTTCTGAAACGTTGTCTCCTTCTGCTGGAACACTGACTTCTTTCATTTAATGCCTGCAGACTATAAAAGAGAACCCAACCCAAAAAGTTTGGTTGATTAGTCTGTGGCATTCTGTTAAACTGTTGCTTATGGCGGTCTCTGTGAGCTTCTCAGCGACATTCAGCCAGCCAGGTATCCTGCCTGCAGTAGATGGAATGTGGCAATGGAACGCTGGCTGCGCGTGTCATAATAGGCTCTGAGCCTTTATATACCTGTGCACAGCAGCAGCCACCTTCAGTCTGCTGCTGGACAGCCAGCAGCAGCAGCAGCAGGAGAGGTATGTAATCAGGAGCCCTCCTGCTAAGGGTAGACAGCTGCTCGTTCCACCCCACCCTCCCGCCTTAATTGGTTCTCCTCCCTTCCAACGGTGTTGAGGCGGGTGGGAACAGCAGGGGGTGAAGGTGCTGTGTTTAAAGAGGTGGAGTTATGCAGATCTAAAACGCGTGGATTGCAGCAGCAGCAAGCCGAAAAGTGCAGGCATGTAAGGGATCTAGAGGTTGACAACATGTCTTCTTAACGGGAGTCCAGGAGCTCATCTCCACAAATGGACTTTTCAGGATCCTTGGGTGGCTCCGTAGTTTGAAACCAATTCTGGTTATCGCTTCTCGGCCTTTTGGCTAAGATCAAGTGTAGTATCTGTTCTTATCAGTTTAATATCTGATACGTCCCCTATCTGGGGACCATATATTAAATGGATTTTTAGAACAGGGAGATGGAAAAAGAGCTTGCTCTGTCCACTCCACGCATTGACCTGGTATTGCAGTATCTCCAGGACCGGTGCACCCCTTCTTTAATGCAGTTTCTAAAATCAGAAAGAATTGAATTCAATGTTTTTTGTTCATTTTGCTTGTTTGTCGGATTTGGGGATGGACTCTTTGGCTTTGCTTTTCTTCTCCTCATTGGATTTTTCATGTTCAAAGTTGCAGAAGCCAGATTACAAGCTCATTTTGGTTCAACTTCAGCAACTGTGCATTGCATTGCCATGTAATGTGATGCAATGCTATCTTTCTAGCTCTCCCTTTTTACTTCCTTTTGGATAAACAGACATATTAGGCAAGCATTTTGGAGCTTTCACCTAAATAACTACAGGTGGTGAGATAAGCTGCACAATATAATTGACCTTTCAGTATATTGTTGCACACACACCATCTATTTAGCAAATGCCCTTGTTATCAACAGCAGCCTTTTAAACTCACCTGAGCTAACAGGTATGTGCGCTGGTTACTCTGCTGCGCTTAAAATTTCTTTTTTGGTTTGCTACAATGCCTTTTCTGAAACGTTGTCTCCTTCTGCTGGAACACTGACTTCTTTCATTTAATGCCTGCAGACTATAAAAGAGAACCCAACCCAAAAAGTTTGGTTGATTAGTCTGTGGCATTCTGTTAAACTGTTGCTTATGGCGGTCTCTGTGAGCTTCTCAGCGACATTCAGCCAGCCAGGTATCCTGCCTGCAGTAGATGGAATGTGGCAATGGAACGCTGGCTGCGCGTGTCATAATAGGCTCTGAGCCTTTATATACCTGTGCACAGCAGCAGCCACCTTCAGTCTGCTGCTGGACAGCCAGCAGCAGCAGCAGCAGGAGAGGTATGTAATCAGGAGCCCTCCTGCTAAGGGTAGACAGCTGCTCGTTCCACCCTACCCTCCCGCCTTAATTGGTTCTCCTCCCTTCCAACGGTGTTGAGGCGGGTGGGAACAGCAGGGGGTGAAGGTGCTGTGTTTAAAGAGGTGGAGTTATGCAGATCTAAAACGCGTGGATTGCAGCAGCAGCAAGCCGAAAAGTGCAGGCATGTAAGGGATCTAGAGGTTGACAACATGTCTTCTTAACGGGAGTCCAGGAGCTCATCTCCACAAATGGACTTTTCAGGATCCTTGGGTGGCTCCGTAGTTTGAAACCAATTCTGGTTATCGCTTCTCGGCCTTTTGGCTAAGATCAAGTGTAGTATCTGTTCTTATCAGTTTAATATCTGATACGTCCCCTATCTGGGGACCATATATTAAATGGATTTTTAGAACAGGGAGATGGAAAAAGAGCTTGCTCTGTCCACTCCACGCATTGACCTGGTATTGCAGTATCTCCAGGACCGGTGCACCCCTTCTTTAATGCAGTTTCAAAAATCAGAAAGAATTGAATTCAATGTTTTTTGTTCATTTTGCTTGTTTGTCGGATTTGGGGATGGACTCTTTGGCTTTGCTTTTCTTCTCCTCATTGGATTTTTCATGTTCAAAGTTGCAGAAGCCAGATTACAAGCTCATTTTGGTTCAACTTCAGCAACTGTGCATTGCATTGCCATGTAATGTGATGCAATGCTATCTTTCTAGCTCTCCCTTTTTACTTCCTTTTGGATAAACAGACATATTAGGCAAGCATTTTGGAGCTTTCACCTAAATAACTACAGGTGGTGAGATAAGCTGCACAATATAATTGACCTTTCAGTATATTGTTGCACACACACCATCTATTTAGCAAATGCCCTTGTTATCAACAGCAGCCTTTTAAACTCACCTGAGCTAACAGGTATGTGCGCTGGTTACTCTGCTGCGCTTAAAATTTCTTTTTTGGTTTGCTACAATGCCTTTTCTGAAACGTTGTCTCCTTCTGCTGGAACACTGACTTCTTTCATTTAATGCCTGCAGACTATAAAAGAGAACCCAACCCAAAAAGTTTGGTTGATTAGTCTGTGGCATTCTGTTAAACTGTTGCTTATGGCGGTCTCTGTGAGCTTCTCAGCGACATTCAGCCAGCCAGGTATCCTGCCTGCAGTAGATGGAATGTGGCAATGGAACGCTGGCTGCGCGTGTCATAATAGGCTCTGAGCCTTTATATACCTGTGCACAGCAGCAGCCACCTTCAGTCTGCTGCTGGACAGCCAGCAGCAGCAGCAGCAGGAGAGGTATGTAATCAGGAGCCCTCCTGCTAAGGGTAGACAGCTGCTCGTTCCACCCCACCCCCCGCCTTAATTGGTTCTCCTCCCTTCCAACGGTGTTGAGGCGGGTGGGAACAGCAGGGGGTGAAGGTGCTGTGTTTAAAGAGGTGGAGTTATGCAGATCTAAAACGCGTGGATTGCAGCAGCAGCAAGCCGAAAAGTGCAGGCATGTAAGGGATCTAGAGGTTGACAACATGTCTTCTTAACGGGAGTCCAGGAGCTCATCTCCACAAATGGACTTTTCAGGATCCTTGGGTGGCTCCGTAGTTTGAAACTAATTCTGGTTATCGCTTCTCGGCCTTTTGGCTAAGATCAAGTGTAGTATCTGTTCTTATCAGTTTAATATCTGATACGTCCCCTATCTGGGGACCATATATTAAATGGATTTTTAGAACAGGGAGATGGAAAAAGAGCTTGCTCTGTCCACTCCACGCATTGACCTGGTATTGCAGTATCTCCAGGACCGGTGCACCCCTTCTTTAATGCAGTTTCTAAAATCAGAAAGAATTGAATTCAATGTTTTTTGTTCATTTTGCTTGTTTGTCGGATTTGGGGATGGACTCTTTGGCTTTACTTTTCTTCTCCTCATTGGATTTTTCATGTTCAAAGTTGCAGAAGCCAGATTACAAGCTCATTTTGGTTCAACTTCAGCAACTGTGCATTGCATTGCCATGTAATGTGATGCAATGCTATCTTTCTAGCTCTCCCTTTTTACTTCCTTTTGGATAAACAGACATATTAGGCAAGCATTTTGGAGCTTTCACCTAAATAACTACAGGTGGTGAGATAAGCTGCACAATATAATTGACCTTTCAGTATATTGTTGCACACACACCATCTATTTAGCAAATGCCCTTGTTATCAACAGCAGCCTTTTAAACTCACCTGAGCTAACAGGTATGTGCGCTGGTTACTCTGCTGCGCTTAAAATTTCTTTTTTGGTTTGCTACAATGCCTTTTCTGAAACGTTGTCTCCTTCTGCTGGAACACTGACTTCTTTCATTTAATGCCTGCAGACTATAAAAGAGAACCCAACCCAAAAAGTTTGGTTGATTAGTCTGTGGCATTCTGTTAAACTGTTGCTTATGGCGGTCTCTGTGAGCTTCTCAGCGACATTCAGCCAGCCAGGTATCCTGCCTGCAGTAGATGGAATGTGGCAATGGAACGCTGGCTGCGCGTGTCATAATAGGCTCTGAGCCTTTATATACCTGTGCACAGCAGCAGCCACCTTCAGTCTGCTGCTGGACAGCCAGCAGCAGCAGCAGCAGGAGAGGTATGTAATCAGGAGCCCTCCTGCTAAGGGTAGACAGCTGCTCGTTCCACCCCACCCCCCGCCTTAATTGGTTCTCCTCCCTTCCAACGGTGTTGAGGCGGGTGGGAACAGCAGGGGGTGAAGGTGCTGTGTTTAAAGAGGTGGAGTTATGCAGATCTAAAACGCGTGGATTGCAGCAGCAGCAAGCCGAAAAGTGCAGGCATGTAAGGGATCTAGAGGTTGACAACATGTCTTCTTAACGGGAGTCCAGGAGCTCATCTCCACAAATGGACTTTTCAGGATCCTTGGGTGGCTCCGTAGTTTGAAACCAATTCTGGTTATCGCTTCTCGGCCTTTTGGCTAAGATCAAGTGTAGTATCTGTTCTTATCAGTTTAATATCTGATACGTCCCCTATCTGGGGACCATATATTAAATGGATTTTTAGAACAGGGAGATGGAAAAAGAGCTTGCTCTGTCCACTCCACGCATTGACCTGGTATTGCAGTATCTCCAGGACCGGTGCAACCCTTCTTTAATGCAGTTTCTAAAATCAGAAAGAATTGAATTCAATGTTTTTTGTTCATTTTGCTTGTTTGTCGGATTTGGGGATGGACTCTTTGGCTTTGCTTTTCTTCTCCTCATTGGATTTTTCATGTTCAAAGTTGCAGAAGGCAGATTACAAGCTCATTTTGGTTCAACTTCAGCAACTGTGCATTGCATTGCCATGTAATGTGATGCAATGCTATCTTTCTAGCTCTCCCTTTTTACTTCCTTTTGGATAAACAGACATATTAGACAAGCATTTTGGAGCTTTCACCTAAATAACTACAGGTGGTGAGATAAGCTGCACAATATAATTGACCTTTCAGTATATTGTTGCACACACACCATCTATTTAGCAAATGCCCTTGTTATCAACAGCAGCCTTTTAAACTCACCTGAGCTAACAGGTATGTGCGCTGGTTACTCTGCTGCGCTTAAAATTTCTTTTTTGGTTTGCTACAATGCCTTTTCTGAAACGTTGTCTCCTTCTGCTGGAACACTGACTTCTTTCATTTAATGCCTGCAGACTATAAAAGAGAACCCAACCCAAAAAGTTTGGTTGATTAGTCTCTGGCATTCTGTTAAACTGTTGCTTATGGCGGTCTCTGTGAGCTTCTCAGCGACATTCAGCCAGCCAGGTATCCTGCCTGCAGTAGATGGAATGTGGCAATGGAACGCTGGCTGCGCGTGTCATAATAGGCTCTGAGCCTTTATATACCTGTGCACAGCAGCAGCCACCTTCAGTCTGCTGCTGGACAGCCAGCAGCAGCAGCAGCAGGAGAGGTATGTAATCAGGAGCCCTCCTGCTAAGGGTAGACAGCTGCTCGTTCCACCCCACCCCCCGCCTTAATTGGTTCTCCTCCCTTCCAACGGTGTTGAGGCGGGTGGGAACAGCAGGGGGTGAAGGTGCTGTGTTTAAAGAGGTGGAGTTATGCAGATCTAAAACGCGTGGATTGCAGCAGCAGCAAGCCGAAAAGTGCAGGCATGTAAGGGATCTAGAGGTTGACAACATGTCTTCTTAACGGGAGTCCAGGAGCTCATCTCCACAAATGGACTTTTCAGGATCCTTGGGTGGCTCCGTAGTTTGAAACCAATTCTGGTTATCGCTTCTCGGCCTTTTGGCTAAGATCAAGTGTAGTATCTGTTCTTATCAGTTTAATATCTGATACGTCCCCTATCTGGGGACCATATATTAAATGGATTTTTAGAACAGGGAGATGGAAAAAGAGCTTGCTCTGTCCACTCCACGCATTGACCTGGTATTGCAGTATCTCCAGGACCGGTGCACCCCTTCTTTAATGCAGTTTCTAAAATCAGAAAGAATTGAATTCAATGTTTTTTGTTCATTTTGCTTGTTTGTCGGATTTGGGGATGGACTCTTTGGCTTTGCTTTTCTTCTCCTCATTGGATTTTTCATGTTCAAAGTTGCAGAAGGCAGATTACAAGCTCATTTTGGTTCAACTTCAGCAACTGTGCATTGCATTGCCATGTAATGTGATGCAATGCTATCTTTCTAGCTCTCCCTTTTTACTTCCTTTTGGATAAACAGACATATTATTCAAGCATTTTGGAGCTTTCACCTAAATAACTACAGGTGGTGAGATAAGCTGCACAATATAATTGACCTTTCAGTATATTGTTGCACACACACCATCTATTTAGCAAATGCCCTTGTTATCAACAGCAGCCTTTTAAACTCACCTGAGCTAACAGGTATGTGCGCTGGTTACTCTGCTGCGCTTAAAATTTCTTTTTTGGTTTGCTACAATGCCTTTTCTGAAACGTTGTCTCCTTCTGCTGGAACACTGACTTCTTTCATTTAATGCCTGCAGACTATAAAAGAGAACCCAACCCAAAAAGTTTGGTTGATTAGTCTGTGGCATTCTGTTAAACTGTTGCTTATGGCGGTCTCTGTGAGCTTCTCAGCGACATTCAGCCAGCCAGGTATCCTGCCTGCAGTAGATGGAATGTGGCAATGGAACGCTGGCTGCGCGTGTCATAATAGGCTCTGAGCCTTTATATACCTGTGCACAGCAGCAGCCACCTTCAGTCTGCTGCTGGACAGCCAGCAGCAGCAGCAGCAGGAGAGGTATGTAATCAGGAGCCCTCCTGCTAAGGGTAGACAGCTGCTCTTTCCACGCCACCCTCCCGCCTTAATTGGTTCTCCTCCCTTCCAACGGTGTTGAGGCGGGTGGGAACAGCAGGGGGTGAAGGTGCTGTGTTTAAAGAGGTGGAGTTATGCAGATCTAAAACGCGTGGATTGCAGCAGCAGCAAGCCGAAAAGTGCAGGCATGTAAGGGATCTAGAGGTTGACAACATGTCTTCTTAACGGGAGTCCAGGAGCTCATCTCCACAAATGGACTTTTCAGGATCCTTGGGTGGCTCCGTAGTTTGAAACCAATTCTGGTTATCGCTTCTCGGCCTTTTGGCTAAGATACCACATCTTGCCAGAAGGATTCTAAGCCAATCGTGCCCTTGGCCTTGAGGCATCGGCGGTGTAAAAGCCGTCTTAAGCCTCATGCTGCTTTAGGGGGCAGATACGCAAAGAAACCAAGAAGGCGATCGACCCTATCTACCTTTTGAAGATGGCATCAGCAGTAGCGGCCGCAGTGCGCTATGCCAGAGCTGGTGACCTTCGCATCAAGAACTCTTTCAAGATCGAAGTGGACGATGCATCCAAGGAGAAGATGACCTTGAAGTTTTTCGTGAGGAGAGTGCTGCTGGAGATCCTAGGAGTAAAGAGGGAAGACATCCTGGCCCTTCAAGATCGCCCCGGTTCCTTCACTTTGACTCTGGAGTCGGAGTATGCGTGCCAGAACCTCTTCCGCCAGATTCACCTGCACCTTTCAGATGAGGATCTTAAAGGACTCACCTTTGTCATCCTTTACTCCGGTGGAGAGAAGCCGCTCGTGGTTCAGATGAGCAACCCTCATGTTCCCTTAGTTAATATTATTTGCTTTCTTCAAAACTATTTCCCAGAACTGCGGTATTCCCACAAGGTCATGAATGAGGAAAACCTCTGGACGGGAAAGCATAAATTTTTTGTTAAATTTTGTGAAGATCCAAATGGCATTGGTGGTCAGCGTCATCCTCCGTCAAGTTTCCTGATCGGTAGGGAGCGGGGGCGCCTCTTCTACCCGGACATGCCCCTCTTCTGCCGGAAATGCATGTGTTTCGGTCACACTTATGAGAACTGCAAGGAGGAGGTGGCAATCTGTAAGAAGTGCTACAAGCATGGACATGCCACAATGGACTGTACCAATGAGATGGTGTGCAACATCTGCCGGGTCCCAGGTCACTCCTTCCGGGAGTGTCCTTTGAAGAAAAAGGCGGAAACCTATGCTGAAACGCTGGCAAAGCAACCTGCCCGTGTGCCTCCATCTGCTCCCGGGGGGCAGAGGCAACCCTCTGCTGTTCCTGCTCCTGCGGGTGCGTCTACAGCGCGGGGGCAGTCTTCTAGCTCTCCAGTACCTGCTCCACAGACCAAGCCTGCTAGTACATCAGGTGGTACGTCTGCACCTGCTGCACAGAGGAAGCCAACCAACCCTCCTGCTCCTGCTGCTAAGGGGGGTCCCACCGGTGCTCCTGTATCTACTGTGCGAACACAACCCCCTGTAGGCGGGTCCACAAGCACTTCAGTGCCTGCTGCACAGGGAAAACCTGCCAGTTCTCCTATTCCTGCTGCGCATAAGCCCACGTCTATGCAGAAACCTCCAGCTGAGAAACCTGTCCGTCCTGAGAGGAGGGAAGCTTCATCTAAGGACTGGGCTGCTGATTCTGATCCGGGTGATATGGTGGTGGAGGGGAGTCCCTCTGCTGAAATCGGGACATTTAGCTCGGAGGAAGAAGCAATGGAGCTGGAAACTCGTAGGAAAAGGAAAACAGATGATAGGTCTGATGAGAATGTGGCCAGGGAGACTTCCAAGAAGTGTCCATTAAAACCAAGTCTTCTGCAATACAAGCCAATGGCTCCCGCTGCCCCTCCTGAGGAGCCAAGGCCTTCAGACCCTATAAACATTTCTTTTTCGGACTCAGAAGTGCAGAGCCCGTTAACATCGGTGGGCTTTATGTCTGATTCTGACAGTAGTGTGACCTGAACTAACCTATCATGACCTCATCAATTAAAGTAGCCTCGCTCAATGTGAGGAGTATAAGGGGCTCTACAAGAAGGGCTGCTTTGTTTTCCTACCTGTCAACAGTGGACTGTGATGTCTTTTGTTTGCAAGAATGTAACATTGACTTTGATATGAATTATGCAGATTTAAGAAAAGATTGGCCTCATGGGCCCTCTATCTGGTCCGGAGATAATGAAAATCGTTCCTCTGGCATTGGAGTGCTGTTTAGGTCGCATGACTTTAAAATCAACTCTTTTGTGGACATTTCTTCTGGACGTGCTCTTTTCTTAAATATTAGTTTTAAAGGTGTGGACTTTAGACTTTTGAACATTTATGCTTCTCCGGTGAAGGAAGAGAGACATCAGTTGTTTGAAGATGTGCAATATTACCTACCTGGTTCATCGCCTCTGATGTTCTGTGGGGATTTCAATTGTGTCTTGCCTGGTGAAGGGAGAAGCGGGAGTTCCACCGTTCCTAAAAAAGACAAAACAGAGAAACAACTAAAGGATTTGTTAACTGATTTTTTTCTTAGAGACTCCTGGAAAGAGATCCGTAGTAATGATCCCGGTTATACTTGGGAGAACTCTTCTTCTAAATCTCGTATTGATTTTATTTTCATGTCCCAATATGTGAATGTCAAATCTGTTGTCTTAATCCCAAACATTTTTTCAGATCATAAGATGTTGCTATCAGAGTTAGAATTACCTGGGCTTGTCAAGGCAAGAGGAGTTTGGAGGCTAAATACAACATTGTTACAAGATCCTAAGGTAAGAACAGATTTTAAAGCGTTTTTTAATTATTTAAGAACAAAACAACAAAAATTTTTAACTCTGCTAGAATGGTGGGAATACAGCAAGATGAAGATAAAAAGTTTTTTTATCAAGGTCAGCATAGCCAATGCAAGAGAAAAGTCCGCTTGGCATAAAAGGCTTATTACTAAATTGCAGACCTGTTATCAACTAAGAGATGTGGGACTTGAAATGGACGATTTAATTGAAGCAACAAAAAAAGAAATTAAAAAGAGTATAGAGTCGAAGGGTAAGGAAATAATTTATAACTCAAAAATTGAAGTGATGGAGAAAAATGAAAAGTGCTCAAGATTTTTTTTTAAAAAAGTAGTTGCTGCTAAGGAAATGATAACAGAATTAGAGGGTGAAACTACAACTGAAGGTATGCTCAACCAAGCTCACCAGTTTTATCAGCAGCTTTTTAATGAGAAAACTATAGACCAGTCTTTTACTGAAGATGCCCTTAATTCATTAAAAAATAGTCTGAGCCGCGAAGACCAAGAATTGTTATGCACTGAAGTCACCTTGTCGGAAGTAGATGCTGCTATCAAAAGTTTTTCCTATGGGAAAACCCCTGGTTCTGACGGTTTGCCTGTTGAATTTTATCGTGAATTTTGGAATTTTTTAAAACCCGACTTGTTTTTAGTAATCAAAGAAGCTTTTAAGTGTGATATCCTGCCTATATCTTGGAGAAGTGGTCTGGTCTCCCTGATTTTTAAAAAAGGAGCAAAATCCCATCTGGCAAACTGGAGACCAATCACACTGTTGAATGTTGATTACAAGTTGATGTCCAAAATTTTAGTGAACCGTTTTAAAAAAGTTTTATCCAAAGTTATTTATGAAGACCAGGTATGTGGGGTGCCAGGAAGAGGAGTTGCGGAGCATCTCAATACCATCCGCGATGTCATATGGTACCAGCAATCCAGGAAGCAAGACTTAGCAATTTTATCGTTGGATTTTCAAAAGGCTTTTGATCGTGTCTCTCATTGTTTTTTATGGTTGGTTTTAAAAAAAATGGGCTTCCCTGAAATTTTTATCAAGCAAGTGGCACTTTTATATAAGAACTCTTTTAGTAAAATTTTAATCAATGGATTTTTGTCTAATGAAGTGTTTTTGCATTCAGGTGTGAAGCAAGGCTGCCCTTTGTCCCCAGTGCTATTTATATGTGCAATAGAGCCTCTTTTATCTATGCTACGAGAGGATAAAGTGATTAAAGGTGTCCCTATCCCTGGAGGACATGGAAGAGATGTGAAGGTAATGGGCTACATGGATGATATTACTATTTTTTGTTCATCACCTGCCGCTCTCAGGAGAGCTATAAGAACGACCAATTTTTTTTGTGAAGCCTCAGGTTTTAAGTTAAACATTGAGAAATGTGATTGTTTTGTCCGTGGCAATTGGGCGGATGTGTCCATCCCTGATCTCCCGATGCAGTCAGAGAAGATTAAAATTCTGGGCGTGATTTTTGATCGACAGAATGATGGAATGAAGAGCTGGGATGGAGTAAGGGACAAAATACAAAAGAAGATTGACTTTTGGAAATTAAGAAAATTAACAATCGAAGGTAAAGTTTTAATTATTAAGGCCCTTCTGCTTCCTGTCATGTTATATCTCAGTTATGTTTATCCCCCAAGTGACCTTACAGCGAGAAGATTACAGAGAATGCTGTTTGAATTTGTGTGGAACTCTAAGTTCGAAAAGGTGAAGAGAGAAACAATGTACAAGATGCACCACCTTGGTGGTAAGGATGTTCCCAACGTCAAACTGTTTTTATACTCCAAGTTTTTTAGCCTCTGTTTTAAATATATGTTTGCTTCAAGCCCTTGGGCACATTTTTTAAGATATGCAGCTGGCCACATTTTTAGGAGGCGAAAGTGGATATCCATTTCTTTAACAAGCCCAGTGTTGTTATCACCTCCACAACAATATGCCATCCTGGAGAAAGTTATCAGATTATATGGCCTAGATTCTTTTGAGATGGAGACATTGAAGAATGCAAGGAAGCTGCTGCAGCAATTAAAAAAGAAAGAAACTTTGACGCCCATAAGCCATTATTCATATAGCAGAGTCACTAAAATATGGAATTTAACAAATGCACCTTACCTGATGAATCAACATAAAGACTTAGCTTGGATGATTGTGCAGGAATGTTTACCGACTCGTGATTTCCAGTATAAAAGAAGACTTAGCACTATACAAACCTGCCCGAGGCATCAGTGCAATAATGATGAGACTACTATGCACCTTATTTGGAATTGTGATTTTGCACAGCAAGTGTGGAAAGACTGTGGTGAGCTTTTAAAATTTTTATCTGGTCTTAATTTTTTAAGCCATGAAGTGGTTTTATATGGGATTTTACCAAACATGACGAAAGAAAAAGAGAGAGTTTTATGGTGCACTTTGAGTTGTGTTAAAAGTGCTCTATGGAAGACCAGAAACATATTGTTGTTTAAAAGAGACTATATAGAAGTCAAGGATTGTATAAGACTGGCATTAAGTGAAATTTATATGTACTACCTAATGGATATGAAGAAGCTTGGAAAGAAAAGAGCCCTGAGTATATGGAACTATCACCTATGGAAGATGTTATTTTAAAGCTCTGAAGAAAAGATAAAGACTACGATATTTTAAATATAAACGCAAAATCTGTTCTTATCAGTTTAATATCTGATACGTCCCCTATCTGGGGACCATATATTAAATGGATTTTTAGAACAGGGAGATGGAAAAAGAGCTTGCTCTGTCCACTCCACGCATTGACCTGGTATTGCAGTATCTCCAGGACCGGTGCACCCCTTCTTTAATGCAGTTTCAAAAATCAGAAAGAATTGAATTCAATGTTTTTTGTTCATTTTGCTTGTTTGTCGGATTTGGGGATGGACTCTTTGGCTTTGCTTTTCTTCTCCTCATTGGATTTTTCATGTTCAAAGTTGCAGAAGCCAGATTACAAGCTCATTTTGGTTCAACTTCAGCAACTGTGCATTGCATTGCCATGTAATGTGATGCAATGCTATCTTTCTAGCTCTCCCTTTTTACTTCCTTTTGGATAAACAGACATATTAGGCAAGCATTTTGGAGCTTTCACCTAAATAACTACAGGTGGTGAGATAAGCTGCACAATATAATTGACCTTTCAGTATATTGTTGCACACACACCATCTATTTAGCAAATGCCCTTGTTATCAACAGCAGCCTTTTAAACTCACCTGAGCTAACAGGTATGTGCGCTGGTTACTCTGCTGCGCTTAAAATTTCTTTTTTGGTTTGCTACAATGCCTTTTCTGAAACGTTGTCTCCTTCTGCTGGAACACTGACTTCTTTCATTTAATGCCTGCAGACTATAAAAGAGAACCCAACCCAAAAAGTTTGGTTGATTAGTCTGTGGCATTCTGTTAAACTGTTGCTTATGGCGGTCTCTGTGAGCTTCTCAGCGACATTCAGCCAGCCAGGTATCCTGCCTGCAGTAGATGGAATGTGGCAATGGAACGCTGGCTGCGCGTGTCATAATAGGCTCTGAGCCTTTATATACCTGTGCACAGCAGCAGCCACCTTCAGTCTGCTGCTGGACAGCCAGCAGCAGCAGCAGCAGGAGAGGTATGTAATCAGGAGCCCTCCTGCTAAGGGTAGACAGCTGCTCTTTCCACCCCACCCTCCCGCCTTAATTGGTTCTCCTCCCTTCCAACGGTGTTGAGGCGGGTGGGAACAGCAGGGGGTGAAGGTGCTGTGTTTAAAGAGGTGGAGTTATGCAGATCTAAAACGCGTGGATTGCAGCAGCAGCAAGCCGAAAAGTGCAGGCATGTAAGGGATCTAGAGGTTGACAACATGTCTTCTTAACGGGAGTCCAGGAGCTCATCTCCACAAATGGACTTTTCAGGATCCTTGGGTGGCTCCGTAGTTTGAAACCAATTCTGGTTATCGCTTCTCGGCCTTTTGGCTAAGATCAAGTGTAGTATCTGTTCTTATCAGTTTAATATCTGATACGTCCCCTATCTGGGGACCATATATTAAATGGATTTTTAGAACAGGGAGATGGAAAAAGAGCTTGCTCTGTCCACTCCACGCATTGACCTGGTATTGCAGTATCTCCAGGACCGGTGCACCCCTTCTTTAATGCAGTTTCAAAAATCAGAAAGAATTGAATTCAATGTTTTTTGTTCATTTTGCTTGTTTGTCGGATTTGGGGATGGACTCTTTGGCTTTGCTTTTCTTCTCCTCATTGGATTTTTCATGTTCAAAGTTGCAGAAGCCAGATTACAAGCTCATTTTGGTTCAACTTCAGCAACTGTGCATTGCATTGCCATGTAATGTGATGCAATGCTATCTTTCTAGCTCTCCCTTTTTACTTCCTTTTGGATAAACAGACATATTAGGCAAGCATTTTGGAGCTTTCACCTAAATAACTACAGGTGGTGAGATAAGCTGCACAATATAATTGACCTTTCAGTATATTGTTGCACACACACCATCTATTTAGCAAATGCCCTTGTTATCAACAGCAGCCTTTTAAACTCACCTGAGCTAACAGGTATGTGCGCTGGTTACTCTGCTGCGCTTAAAATTTCTTTTTTGGTTTGCTACAATGCCTTTTCTGAAACGTTGTCTCCTTCTGCTGGAACACTGACTTCTTTCATTTAATGCCTGCAGACTATAAAAGAGAACCCAACCCAAAAAGTTTGGTTGATTAGTCTGTGGCATTCTGTTAAACTGTTGCTTATGGCGGTCTCTGTGAGCTTCTCAGCGACATTCAGCCAGCCAGGTATCCTGCCTGCAGTAGATGGAATGTGGCAATGGAACGCTGGCTGCGCGTGTCATAATAGGCTCTGAGCCTTTATATACCTGTGCACAGCAGCAGCCACCTTCAGTCTGCTTCTGGACAGCCAGCAGCAGCAGCAGCAGGAGAGGTATGTAATCAGGAGCCCTCCTGCTAATTGTAGACAGCTGCTCGTTCCACCCCACCCCCCGCCTTAATTGGTTCTCCTCCCTTCCAACGGTGTTGAGGCGGGTGGGAACAGCAGGGGGTGAAGGTGCTGTGTTTAAAGAGGTGGAGTTATGCAGATCTAAAACGCGTGGATTGCAGCAGCAGCAAGCCGAAAAGTGCAGGCATGTAAGGGATCTAGAGGTTGACAACATGTCTTCTTAACGGGAGTCCAGGAGCTCATCTCCACAAATGGACTTTTCAGGATCCTTGGGTGGCTCCGTAGTTTGAAACTAATTCTGGTTATCGCTTCTCGGCCTTTTGGCTAAGATCAAGTGTAGTATCTGTTCTTATCAGTTTAATATCTGATACGTCCCCTATCTGGGGACCATATATTAAATGGATTTTTAGAACAGGGAGATGGAAAAAGAGCTTGCTCTGTCCACTCCACGCATTGACCTGGTATTGCAGTATCTCCAGGACCGGTGCAACCCTTCTTTAATGCAGTTTCTAAAATCAGAAAGAATTGAATTCAATGTTTTTTGTTCATTTTGCTTGTTTGTCGGATTTGGGGATGGACTCTTTGGCTTTGCTTTTCTTCTCCTCATTGGATTTTTCATGTTCAAAGTTGCAGAAGGCAGATTACAAGCTCATTTTGGTTCAACTTCAGCAACTGTGCATTGCATTGCCATGTAATGTGATGCAATGCTATCTTTCTAGCTCTCCCTTTTTACTTCCTTTTGGATAAACAGACATATTAGGCAAGCATTTTGGAGCTTTCACCTAAATAACTACAGGTGGTGAGATAAGCTGCACAATATAATTGACCTTTCAGTATATTGTTGCACACACACCATCTATTTAGCAAATGCCCTTGTTATCAACAGCAGCCTTTTAAACTCACCTGAGCTAACAGGTATGTGCGCTGGTTACTCTGCTGCGCTTAAAATTTCTTTTTTGGTTTGCTACAATGCCTTTTCTGAAACGTTGTCTCCTTCTGCTGGAACACTGACTTCTTTCATTTAATGCCTGCAGACTATAAAAGAGAACCCAACCCAAAAAGTTTGGTTGATTAGTCTCTGGCATTCTGTTAAACTGTTGCTTATGGCGGTCTCTGTGAGCTTCTCAGCGACATTCAGCCAGCCAGGTATCCTGCCTGCAGTAGATGGAATGTGGCAATGGAACGCTGGCTTCGCGTGTCATAATAGGCTCTGAGCCTTTATATACCTGTGCACAGCAGCAGCCACCTTCAGTCTGCTGCTGGACAGCCAGCAGCAGCAGCAGCAGGAGAGGTATGTAATCAGGAGCCCTCCTGCTAAGGGTAGACAGCTGCTCGTTCCACCCCACCCCCCGCCTTAATTGGTTCTCCTCCCTTCCAACGGTGTTGAGGCGGGTGGGAACAGCAGGGGGTGAAGGTGCTGTGTTTAAAGAGGTGGAGTTATGCAGATCTAAAACGCGTGGATTGCAGCAGCAGCAAGCCGAAAAGTGCAGGCATGTAAGGGATCTAGAGGTTGACAACATGTCTTCTTAACGGGAGTCCAGGAGCTCATCTCCACAAATGGACTTTTCAGGATCCTTGGGTGGCTCCGTAGTTTGAAACCAATTCTGGTTATCGCTTCTCGGCCTTTTGGCTAAGATCAAGTGTAGTATCTGTTCTTATCAGTTTAATATCTGATACGTCCCCTATCTGGGGACCATATATTAAATGGATTTTTAGAACAGGGAGATGGAAAAAGAGCTTGCTCTGTCCACTCCACGCATTGACCTGGTATTGCAGTATCTCCAGGACCGGTGCACCCCTTCTTTAATGCAGTTTCTAAAATCAGAAAGAATTGAATTCAATGTTTTTTGTTCATTTTGCTTGTTTGTCGGATTTGGGGATGGACTCTTTGGCTTTGCTTTTCTTCTCCTCATTGGATTTTTCATGTTCAAAGTTGCAGAAGGCAGATTACAAGCTCATTTTGGTTCAACTTCAGCAACTGTGCATTGCATTGCCATGTAATGTGATGCAATGCTATCTTTCTAGCTCTCCCTTTTTACTTCCTTTTGGATAAACAGACATATTATTCAAGCATTTTGGAGCTTTCACCTAAATAACTACAGGTGGTGAGATAAGCTGCACAATATAATTGACCTTTCAGTATATTGTTGCACACACACCATCTATTTAGCAAATGCCCTTGTTATCAACAGCAGCCTTTTAAACTCACCTGAGCTAACAGGTATGTGCGCTGGTTACTCTGCTGCGCTTAAAATTTCTTTTTTGGTTTGCTACAATGCCTTTTCTGAAACGTTGTCTCCTTCTGCTGGAACACTGACTTCTTTCATTTAATGCCTGCAGACTATAAAAGAGAACCCAACCCAAAAAGTTTGGTTGATTAGTCTGTGGCATTCTGTTAAACTGTTGCTTATGGCGGTCTCTGTGAGCTTCTCAGCGACATTCAGCCAGCCAGGTATCCTGCCTGCAGTAGATGGAATGTGGCAATGGAACGCTGGCTGCGCGTGTCATAATAGGCTCTGAGCCTTTATATACCTGTGCACAGCAGCAGCCACCTTCAGTCTGCTGCTGGACAGCCAGCAGCAGCAGCAGCAGGAGAGGTATGTAATCAGGAGCCCTCCTGCTAAGGGTAGACAGCTGCTCTTTCCACCCCACCCTCCCGCCTTAATTGGTTCTCCTCCCTTCCAACGGTGTTGAGGCGGGTGGGAACAGCAGGGGGTGAAGGTGCTGTGTTTAAAGAGGTGGAGTTATGCAGATCTAAAACGCGTGGATTGCAGCAGCAGCAAGCCGAAAAGTGCAGGCATGTAAGGGATCTAGAGGTTGACAACATGTCTTCTTAACGGGAGTCCAGGAGCTCATCTCCACAAATGGACTTTTCAGGATCCTTGGGTGGCTCCGTAGTTTGAAACCAATTCTGGTTATCGCTTCTCGGCCTTTTGGCTAAGATCAAGTGCAGTGATCTAGCGGTTTCTGCCTTGGTCTTGGCTGGGAGGCGCTTGGGGTACCCGGCTCCTTGGCCTGGGGGGATCGCTACACTTATCGGTGGAGCTAAAACCCCCTGCTGCTATTAGGGAGTCGGATTAGTCCCTGGGCAACGAGAGGCGATCACCTTGTCACCACACATAGCTGTGGGGGGCAACTGTCGCCACACATAGCTGTGGTGGCAACATTTGGAGGATTAAAAGGAAAAAACGGAAGGAAAACGGATCGTTGAGATGGAGTTTTGGAAAAAGAAGAGATGCTTACGTTTTTTTGTGAAACGGGAGACGGAAGAAACTTTTTTGGAAGAAAAATGGATTCTGGAAATTTTGAGGAAATATGAAGTTTTGGAGAAGGATATCTACTGTATGCAAGAAATAAAGCAAGGTAAAGTTTGTGATGTGACTCTAGTTTCTGAGGAAAAGTGCATTCATTTTTTCAAAGGCTGGAGTGAAGAGGATTCTGGGAAAATTGGAGTAAGTGCATCATTCATGGGGAAACCGAAGAGTGTGATAATTTACATGGACAATCCGTTTGTGGAAATAGAGGAGATAATGGTTTTTTTGGAATCTAAATGTAAGATGGTAAAGTTTCAGAAATTATACAGGAACAAAGTTGGTATTTGGAACGGAAAGAGACGTTTTTTGGTGTGGACAACAGGAGAAGAAAATTTGCATAATGGGAGGATTATGGTAAACGGGAGTTCTGGGTATTGTTACATGGAAAGCAGCAAAGGAACTTTTGAAAAGAACTTTGGAGGACAAAAGGAAGATATTGGTGATAAAATGAAGAAGGAAGTTGATGCCATAATTATAGAGGAGAATAAGCAGGGAAAAGAAGTTGAAAGTTTAAAGGTGAAATTGAAGAAAAAGGTAACGGTACAGGAAAATTGTGGATCAAGGAAAGTATCTGGTGAAAAGAAAGAAGTAAAAGAGGAAAAGGGTAAAGTGTTGGAGAAGGTGGTGACTTTCAGAGATGATGAGGAAGAGTATGATAGGGAACAGATGCGGTTAGAGCATGAGGAGGAAGAAAAGAAGTTAAGGGGTTTTGTTGGGAGGAAAGTAAAAGAGAAAAAGGGGATATTTAGTTTGGGAAACCGGGTGAAGTAATGTCAGTGGTGATTTGTTTGGAAACTGTTGAAACTGCAAAGGAATTGTTATGTTTAACTTTATATATATTAATTCAAATGAAAAAATATAAATATAATATCTAAACACGATGATGGAACTAAAATCTTGAGTTTGGTGATATACGATTTAAGATTATAAAACTTAATTTCTGAGTGTTTGGAAAAAAAAAAAAAAAAAAAAAATCTGTTCTTATCAGTTTAATATCTGATACGTCCCCTATCTGGGGACCATATATTAAATGGATTTTTAGAACAGGGAGATGGAAAAAGAGCTTGCTCTGTCCACTCCACGCATTGACCTGGTATTGCAGTATCTCCAGGACCGGTGCACCCCTTCTTTAATGCAGTTTCAAAAATCAGAAAGAATTGAATTCAATGTTTTTTGTTCATTTTGCTTGTTTGTCGGATTTGGGGATGGACTCTTTGGCTTTGCTTTTCTTCTCCTCATTGGATTTTTCATGTTCAAAGTTGCAGAAGCCAGATTACAAGCTCATTTTGGTTCAACTTCAGCAACTGTGCATTGCATTGCCATGTAATGTGATGCAATGCTATCTTTCTAGCTCTCCCTTTTTACTTCCTTTTGGATAAACAGACATATTAGGCAAGCATTTTGGAGCTTTCACCTAAATAACTACAGGTGGTGAGATAAGCTGCACAATATAATTGACCTTTCAGTATATTGTTGCACACACACCATCTATTTAGCAAATGCCCTTGTTATCAACAGCAGCCTTTTAAACTCACCTGAGCTAACAGGTATGTGCGCTGGTTACTCTGCTGCGCTTAAAATTTCTTTTTTGGTTTGCTACAATGCCTTTTCTGAAACGTTGTCTCCTTCTGCTGGAACACTGACTTCTTTCATTTAATGCCTGCAGACTATAAAAGAGAACCCAACCCAAAAAGTTTGGTTGATTAGTCTGTGGCATTCTGTTAAACTGTTGCTTATGGCGGTCTCTGTGAGCTTCTCAGCGACATTCAGCCAGCCAGGTATCCTGCCTGCAGTAGATGGAATGTGGCAATGGAACGCTGGCTGCGCGTGTCATAATAGGCTCTGAGCCTTTATATACCTGTGCACAGCAGCAGCCACCTTCAGTCTGCTGCTGGACAGCCAGCAGCAGCAGCAGCAGGAGAGGTATGTAATCAGGAGCCCTCCTGCTAAGGGTAGACAGCTGCTCGTTCCACCCCACCCCCCGCCTTAATTGGTTCTCCTCCCTTCCAACGGTGTTGAGGCGGGTGGGAACAGCAGGGGGTGAAGGTGCTGTGTTTAAAGAGGTGGAGTTATGCAGATCTAAAACGCGTGGATTGCAGCAGCAGCAAGCCGAAAAGTGCAGGCATGTAAGGGATCTAGAGGTTGACAACATGTCTTCTTAACGGGAGTCCAGGAGCTCATCTCCACAAATGGACTTTTCAGGATCCTTGGGTGGCTCCGTAGTTTGAAACCAATTCTGGTTATCGCTTCTCGGCCTTTTGGCTAAGATCAAGTGTAGTATCTGTTCTTATCAGTTTAATATCTGATACGTCCCCTATCTGGGGACCATATATTAAATGGATTTTTAGAACAGGGAGATGGAAAAAGAGCTTGCTCTGTCCACTCCACGCATTGACCTGGTATTGCAGTATCTCCAGGACCGGTGCACCCCTTCTTTAATGCAGTTTCTAAAATCAGAAAGAATTGAATTCAATGTTTTTTGTTCATTTTGCTTGTTTGTCGGATTTGGGGATGGACTCTTTGGCTTTGCTTTTCTTCTCCTCATTGGATTTTTCATGTTCAAAGTTGCAGAAGCCAGATTACAAGCTCATTTTGGTTCAACTTCAGCAACTGTGCATTGCATTGCCATGTAATGTGATGCAATGCTATCTTTCTAGCTCTCCCTTTTTACTTCCTTTTGGATAAACAGACATATTAGGCAAGCATTTTGGAGCTTTCACCTAAATAACTACAGGTGGTGAGATAAGCTGCACAATATAATTGACCTTTCAGTATATTGTTGCACACACACCATCTATTTAGCAAATGCCCTTGTTATCAACAGCAGCCTTTTAAACTCACCTGAGCTAACAGGTATGTGCGCTGGTTACTCTGCTGCGCTTAAAATTTCTTTTTTGGTTTGCTACAATGCCTTTTCTGAAACGTTGTCTCCTTCTGCTGGAACACTGACTTCTTTCATTTAATGCCTGCAGACTATAAAAGAGAACCCAACCCAAAAAGTTTGGTTGATTAGTCTGTGGCATTCTGTTAAACTGTTGCTTATGGCGGTCTCTGTGAGCTTCTCAGCGACATTCAGCCAGCCAGGTATCCTGCCTGCAGTAGATGGAATGTGGCAATGGAACGCTGGCTGCGCGTGTCATAATAGGCTCTGAGCCTTTATATACCTGTGCACAGCAGCAGCCACCTTCAGTCTGCTGCTGGACAGCCAGCAGCAGCAGCAGCAGGAGAGGTATGTAATCAGGAGCCCTCCTGCTAAGGGTAGACAGCTGCTCGTTCCACCCCACCCCCCGCCTTAATTGGTTCTCCTCCCTTCCAACGGTGTTGAGGCGGGTGGGAACAGCAGGGGGTGAAGGTGCTGTGTTTAAAGAGGTGGAGTTATGCAGATCTAAAACGCGTGGATTGCAGCAGCAGCAAGCCGAAAAGTGCAGGCATGTAAGGGATCTAGAGGTTGACAACATGTCTTCTTAACGGGAGTCCAGGAGCTCATCTCCACAAATGGACTTTTCAGGATCCTTGGGTGGCTCCGTAGTTTGAAACTAATTCTGGTTATCGCTTCTCGGCCTTTTGGCTAAGATCAAGTGTAGTATCTGTTCTTATCAGTTTAATATCTGATACGTCCCCTATCTGGGGACCATATATTAAATGGATTTTTAGAACAGGGAGATGGAAAAAGAGCTTGCTCTGTCCACTCCACGCATTGACCTGGTATTGCAGTATCTCCAGGACCGGTGCACCCCTTCTTTAATGCAGTTTCTAAAATCAGAAAGAATTGAATTCAATGTTTTTTGTTCATTTTGCTTGTTTGTCGGATTTGGGGATGGACTCTTTGGCTTTACTTTTCTTCTCCTCATTGGATTTTTCATGTTCAAAGTTGCAGAAGCCAGATTACAAGCTCATTTTGGTTCAACTTCAGCAACTGTGCATTGCATTGCCATGTAATGTGATGCAATGCTATCTTTCTAGCTCTCCCTTTTTACTTCCTTTTGGATAAACAGACATATTAGGCAAGCATTTTGGAGCTTTCACCTAAATAACTACAGGTGGTGAGATAAGCTGCACAATATAATTGACCTTTCAGTATATTGTTGCACACACACCATCTATTTAGCAAATGCCCTTGTTATCAACAGCAGCCTTTTAAACTCACCTGAGCTAACAGGTATGTGCGCTGGTTACTCTGCTGCGCTTAAAATTTCTTTTTTGGTTTGCTACAATGCTTTTTCTGAAACGTTGTCTCCTTCTGCTGGAACACTGACTTCTTTCATTTAATGCCTGCAGACTATAAAAGAGAACCCAACCCAAAAAGTTTGGTTGATTAGTCTGTGGCATTCTGTTAAACTGTTGCTTATGGCGGTCTCTGTGAGCTTCTCAGCGACATTCAGCCAGCCAGGTATCCTGCCTGCAGTAGATGGAATGTGGCAATGGAACGCTGGCTGCGCGTGTCATAATAGGCTCTGAGCCTTTATATACCTGTGCACAGCAGCAGCCACCTTCAGTCTGCTGCTGGACAGCCAGCAGCAGCAGCAGCAGGAGAGGTATGTAATCAGGAGCCCTCCTGCTAAGGGTAGACAGCTGCTCGTTCCACCCCACCCCCCGCCTTAATTGGTTCTCCTCCCTTCCAACGGTGTTGAGGCGGGTGGGAACAGCAGGGGGTGAAGGTGCTGTGTTTAAAGAGGTGGAGTTATGCAGATCTAAAACGCGTGGATTGCAGCAGCAGCAAGCCGAAAAGTGCAGGCATGTAAGGGATCTAGAGGTTGACAACATGTCTTCTTAACGGGAGTCCAGGAGCTCATCTCCACAAATGGACTTTTCAGGATCCTTGGGTGGCTCCGTAGTTTGAAACCAATTCTGGTTATCGCTTCTCGGCCTTTTGGCTAAGATCAAGTGTAGTATCTGTTCTTATCAGTTTAATATCTGATACGTCCCCTATCTGGGGACCATATATTAAATGGATTTTTAGAACAGGGAGATGGAAAAAGAGCTTGCTCTGTCCACTCCACGCATTGACCTGGTATTGCAGTATCTCCAGGACCGGTGCAACCCTTCTTTAATGCAGTTTCTAAAATCAGAAAGAATTGAATTCAATGTTTTTTGTTCATTTTGCTTGTTTGTCGGATTTGGGGATGGACTCTTTGGCTTTGCTTTTCTTCTCCTCATTGGATTTTTCATGTTCAAAGTTGCAGAAGCCAGATTACAAGCTCATTTTGGTTCAACTTCAGCAACTGTGCATTGCATTGCCATGTAATGTGATGCAATGCTATCTTTCTAGCTCTCCCTTTTTACTTCCTTTTGGATAAACAGACATATTAGGCAAGCATTTTGGAGCTTTCACCTAAATAACTACAGGTGGTGAGATAAGCTGCACAATATAATTGACCTTTCAGTATATTGTTGCACACACACCATCTATTTAGCAAATGCCCTTGTTATCAACAGCAGCCTTTTAAACTCACCTGAGCTAACAGGTATGTGCGCTGGTTACTCTGCTGCGCTTAAAATTTCTTTTTTGGTTTGCTACAATGCCTTTTCTGAAACGTTGTCTCCTTCTGCTGGAACACTGACTTCTTTCATTTAATGCCTGCAGACTATAAAAGAGAACCCAACCCAAAAAGTTTGGTTGATTAGTCTGTGGCATTCTGTTAAACTGTTGCTTATGGCGGTCTCTGTGAGCTTCTCAGCGACATTCAGCCAGCCAGGTATCCTGCCTGCAGTAGATGGAATGTGGCAATGGAACGCTGGCTGCGCGTGTCATAATAGGCTCTGAGCCTTTATATACCTGTGCACAGCAGCAGCCACCTTCAGTCTGCTGCTGGACAGCCAGCAGCAGCAGCAGCAGGAGAGGTATGTAATCAGGAGCCCTCCTGCTAAGGGTAGACAGCTGCTCGTTCCACCCCACCCCCCGCCTTAATTGGTTCTCCTCCCTTCCAACGGTGTTGAGGCGGGTGGGAACAGCAGGGGGTGAAGGTGCTGTGTTTAAAGAGGTGGAGTTATGCAGATCTAAAACGCGTGGATTGCAGCAGCAGCAAGCCGAAAAGTGCAGGCATGTAAGGGATCTAGAGGTTGACAACATGTCTTCTTAACGGGAGTCCAGGAGCTCATCTCCACAAATGGACTTTTCAGGATCCTTGGGTGGCTCCGTAGTTTGAAACCAATTCTGGTTATCGCTTCTCGGCCTTTTGGCTAAGATCAAGTGTAGTATCTGTTCTTATCAGTTTAATATCTGATACGTCCCCTATCTGGGGACCATATATTAAATGGATTTTTAGAACAGGGAGATGGAAAAAGAGCTTGCTCTGTCCACTCCACGCATTGACCTGGTATTGCAGTATCTCCAGGACCGGTGCACCCCTTCTTTAATGCAGTTTCTAAAATCAGAAAGAATTGAATTCAATGTTTTTTGTTCATTTTGCTTGTTTGTCGGATTTGGGGATGGACTCTTTGGCTTTGCTTTTCTTCTCCTCATTGGATTTTTCATGTTCAAAGTTGCAGAAGCCAGATTACAAGCTCATTTTGGTTCAACTTCAGCAACTGTGCATTGCATTGCCATGTAATGTGATGCAATGCTATCTTTCTAGCTCTCCCTTTTTACTTCCTTTTGGATAAACAGACATATTAGGCAAGCATTTTGGAGCTTTCACCTAAATAACTACAGGTGGTGAGATAAGCTGCACAATATAATTGACCTTTCAGTATATTGTTGCACACACACCATCTATTTATCAAATGCCCTTGTTATCAACAGCAGCCTTTTAAACTCACCTGAGCTAACAGGTATGTGCGCTGGTTACTCTGCTGCGCTTAAAATTTCTTTTTTGGTTTGCTACAATGCCTTTTCTGAAACGTTGTCTCCTTCTGCTGGAACACTGACTTCTTTCATTTAATGCCTGCAGACTATAAAAGAGAACCCAACCCAAAAAGTTTGGTTGATTAGTCTGTGGCATTCTGTTAAACTGTTGCTTATGGCGGTCTCTGTGAGCTTCTCAGCGACATTCAGCCAGCCAGGTATCCTGCCTGCAGTAGATGGAATGTGGCAATGGAATGCTGGCTGCGCGTGTCATAATAGGCTCTGAGCCTTTATATACCTGTGCACAGCAGCAGCCACCTTCAGTCTGCTGCTGGACAGCCAGCAGCAGCAGCAGCAGGAGAGGTATGTAATCAGGAGCCCTCCTGCTAAGGGTAGACAGCTGCTCGTTCCACCCCACCCCCCGCCTTAATTGGTTCTCCTCCCTTCCAACGGTGTTGAGGCGGGTGGGAACAGCAGAGGGTGAAGGTGCTGTGTTTAAAGAGGTGGAGTTATGCAGATCTAAAACGCGTGGATTGCAGCAGCAGCAAGCCGAAAAGTGCAGGCATGTAAGGGATCTAGAGGTTGACAACATGTCTTCTTAACGGGAGTCCAGGAGCTCATCTCCACAAATGGACTTTTCAGGATCCTTGGGTGGCTCCGTAGTTTGAAACCAATTCTGGTTATCGCTTCTCGGCCTTTTGGCTAAGATCAAGTGTAGTATCTGTTCTTATCAGTTTAATATCTGATACGTCCCCTATCTGGGGACCATATATTAAATGGATTTTTAGAACAGGGAGATGGAAAAAGAGCTTGCTCTATCCACTCCACGCATTGACCTGGTATTGCAGTATCTCCAGGACCGGTGCACCCCTTCTTTAATGCAGTTTCTAAAATCAGAAAGAATTGAATTCAATGTTTTTTGTTCATTTTGCTTGTTTGTCGGATTTGGGGATGGACTCTTTGGCTTTGCTTTTCTTCTCCTCATTGGATTTTTCATGTTCAAAGTTGCAGAAGCCAGATTACAAGCTCATTTTGGTTCAACTTCAGCAACTGTGCATTGCATTGCCATGTAATGTGATGCAATGCTATCTTTCTAGCTCTCCCTTTTTACTTCCTTTTGGATAAACAGACATATTAGGCAAGCATTTTGGAGCTTTCACCTAAATAACTACAGGTGGTGAGATAAGCTGCACAATATAATTGACCTTTCAGTATATTGTTGCACACACACCATCTATTTAGCAAATGCCCTTGTTATCAACAGCAGCCTTTTAAACTCACCTGAGCTAACAGGTATGTGCGCTGGTTACTCTGCTGCGCTTAAAATTTCTTTTTTGGTTTGCTACAATGCCTTTTCTGAAACGTTGTCTCCTTCTGCTGGAACACTGACTTCTTTCATTTAATGCCTGCAGACTATAAAAGAGAACCCAACCCAAAAAGTTTGGTTGATTAGTCTGTGGCATTCTGTTAAACTGTTGCTTATGGCGGTCTCTGTGAGCTTCTCAGCGACATTCAGCCAGCCAGGTATCCTGCCTGCAGTAGATGGAATGTGGCAATGGAACGCTGGCTGCGCGTGTCATAATAGGCTCTGAGCCTTTATATACCTGTGCACAGCAGCAGCCACCTTCAGTCTGCTGCTGGACAGCCAGCAGCAGCAGCAGCAGGAGAGGTATGTAATCAGGAGCCCTCCTGCTAAGGGTAGACAGCTGCTCGTTCCACCCCACCCCCCACCTTAATTGGTTCTCCTCCCTTCCAACGGTGTTGAGGCGGGTGGGAACAGCAGGGGGTGAAGGTGCTGTGTTTAAAGAGGTGGAGTTATGCAGATCTAAAACGCGTGGATTGCAGCAGCAGCAAGCCGAAAAGTGCAGGCATGTAAGGGATCTAGAGGTTGACAACATGTCTTCTTAACGGGAGTCCAGGAGCTCATCTCCACAAATGGACTTTTCAGGATCCTTGGGTGGCTCCGTAGTTTGAAACCAATTCTGGTTATCGCTTCTCGGCCTTTTGGCTAAGATCAAGTGTAGTATCTGTTCTTATCAGTTTAATATCTGATACGTCCCCTATCTGGGGACCATATATTAAATGGATTTTTAGAACAGGGAGATGGAAAAAGAGCTTGCTCTGTCCACTCCACGCATTGACCTGGTATTGCAGTATCTCCAGGACCGGTGCAACCCTTCTTTAATGCAGTTTCTAAAATCAGAAAGAATTGAATTCAATGTTTTTTGTTCATTTTGCTTGTTTGTCGGATTTGGGGATGGACTCTTTGGCTTTGCTTTTCTTCTCCTCATTGGATTTTTCATGTTCAAAGTTGCAGAAGCCAGATTACAAGCTCATTTTGGTTCAACTTCAGCAACTGTGCATTGCATTGCCATGTAATGTGATGCAATGCTATCTTTCTAGCTCTCCCTTTTTACTTCCTTTTGGATAAACAGACATATTAGGCAAGCATTTTGGAGCTTTCACCTAAATAACTACAGGTGGTGAGATAAGCTGCACAATATAATTGACCTTTCAGTATATTGTTGCACACACACCATCTATTTAGCAAATGCCCTTGTTATCAACAGCAGCCTTTTAAACTCACCTGAGCTAACAGGTATGTGCGCTGGTTACTCTGCTGCGCTTAAAATTTCTTTTTTGGTTTGCTACAATGCCTTTTCTGAAACGTTGTCTCCTTCTGCTGGAACACTGACTTCTTTCATTTAATGCCTGCAGACTATAAAAGAGAACCCAACCCAAAAAGTTTGGTTGATTAGTCTGTGGCATTCTGTTAAACTGTTGCTTATGGCGGTCTCTGTGTTCTTCTCAGCGACATTCAGCCAGCCAGGTATCCTGCCTGCAGTAGATGGAATGTGGCAATGGAACGCTGGCTGCGCGTGTCATAATAGGCTCTGAGCCTTTATATACCTGTGCACAGCAGCAGCCACCTTCAGTCTGCTGCTGGACAGCCAGCAGCAGCAGCAGCAGGAGAGGTATGTAATCAGGAGCCCTCCTGCTAAGGGTAGACAGCTGCTCGTTCCACCCCACCCCCCGCCTTAATTGGTTCTCCTCCCTTCCAACGGTGTTGAGGCGGGTGGGAACAGCAGGGGGTGAAGGTGCTGTGTTTAAAGAGGTGGAGTTATGCAGATCTAAAACGCGTGGATTGCAGCAGCAGCAAGCCGAAAAGTGCAGGCATGTAAGGGATCTAGAGGTTGACAACATGTCTTCTTAACGGGAGTCCAGGAGCTCATCTCCACAAATGGACTTTTCAGGATCCTTGGGTGGCTCCGTAGTTTGAAACCAATTCTGGTTATCGCTTCTCGGCCTTTTGGCTAAGATCAAGTGTAGTATCTGTTCTTATCAGTTTAATATCTGATACGTCCCCTATCTGGGGACCATATATTAAATGGATTTTTAGAACAGGGAGATGGAAAAAGAGCTTGCTCTGTCCACTCCACGCATTGACCTGGTATTGCAGTATCTCCAGGACCGGTGCACCCCTTCTTTAATGCAGTTTCTAAAATCAGAAAGAATTGAATTCAATGTTTTTTGTTCATTTTGCTTGTTTGTCGGATTTGGGGATGGACTCTTTGGCTTTGCTTTTCTTCTCCTCATTGGATTTTTCATGTTCAAAGTTGCAGAAGCCAGATTACAAGCTCATTTTGGTTCAACCTACGCAACTGTGCATTGCATTGCCATGTAATGTGATGCAATGCTATCTTTCTAGCTCTCCCTTTTTACTTCCTTTTGGATAAACAGACATATTAGGCAAGCATTTTGGAGCTTTCACCTAAATAACTACAGGTGGTGAGATAAGCTGCACAATATAATTGACCTTTCAGTATATTGTTGCACACACACCATCTATTTAGCAAATGCCCTTGTTATCAACAGCAGCCTTTTAAACTCACCTGAGCTAACAGGTATGTGCGCTGGTTACTCTGCTGCGCTTAAAATTTCTTTTTTGGTTTGCTACAATGCCTTTTCTGAAACGTTGTCTCCTTCTGCTGGAACACTGACTTCTTTCATTTAATGCCTGCAGACTATAAAAGAGAACCCAACCCAAAAAGTTTGGTTGATTAGTCTGTGGCATTCTGTTAAACTGTTGCTTATGGCGGTCTCTGTGAGCTTCTCAGCGACATTCAGCCAGCCAGGTATCCTGCCTGCAGTAGATGGAATGTGGCAATGGAACGCTGGCTGCGCGTGTCATAATAGGCTCTGAGCCTATATATACCTGTGCACAGCAGCAGCCACCTTCAGTCTGCTGCTGGACAGCCAGCAGCAGCAGCAGCAGGAGAGGTATGTAATCAGGAGCCCTCCTGCTAAGGGTAGACAGCTGCTCGTTCCACCCCACCCCCCGCCTTAATTGGTTCTCCTCCCTTCCAACGGTGTTGAGGCGGGTGGGAACAGCAGGGGGTGAAGGTGCTGTGTTTAAAGAGGTGGAGTTATGCAGATATAAAACGCGTGGATTGCAGCAGCAGCAAACCCGAAAAGTGTAGGCATGTAAGGGATCTAGAGGTTGACAACATGTCTTCTTAACGGGAGTCCAGGAGCTCATCTCCACAAATGGACTTTTCAGGATCCTTGGGTGGCTCCGTAGTTTGAAACCAATTCTGGTTATCGCTTCTCGGCCTTTTGGCTAAGATCAAGTGTAGTATCTGTTCTTATCAGTTTAATATCTGATACGTCCCCTATCTGGGGACCATATATTAAATGGATTTTTAGAACAGGGAGATGGAAAAAGAGCTTGCTCTGTCCACTCCACGCATTGACCTGGTATTGCAGTATCTCCAGGACCGGTGCACCCCTTCTTTAATGCAGTTTCTAAAATCAGAAAGAATTGAATTCAATGTTTTTTGTTCATTTTGCTTGTTTGTCGGATTTGGGGATGGACTCTTTGGCTTTGCTTTTCTTCTCCTCATTGGATTTTTCATGTTCAAAGTTACAGAAGCCAGATTACAAGCTCATTTTGGTTCAACTTCAGCAACTGTGCATTGCATTGCCATGTAATGTGATGCAATGCTATCTTTCTAGCTCTCCCTTTTTACTTCCTTTTGGATAAACAGACATATTTGGCAAGCATTTTGGAGCTTTCACCTAAATAACTACAGGTGGTGAGATAAGCTGCACAATATAATTGACCTTTCAGTATATTGTTGCACACACACCATCTATTTAGCAAATGCCCTTGTTATCAACAGCAGCCTTTTAAACTCACCTGAGCTAACAGGTATGTGCGCTGGTTACTCTGCTGCGCTTAAAATTTCTTTTTTGGTTTGCTACAATGCCTTTTCTGAAACGTTGTCTCCTTCTGCTGGAACACTGACTTCTTTCATTTAATGCCTGCAGACTATAAAAGAGAACCCAACCCAAAAAGTTTGGTTGATTAGTCTGTGGCATTCTGTTAAACTGTTGCTTATGGCGGTCTCTGTGAGCTTCTCAGCGACATTCAGCCAGCCAGGTATCCTGCCTGCAGTAGATGGAATGTGGCAATGGAACGCTGGCTGCGCGTGTCATAATAGGCTCTGAGCCTTTATATACCTGTGCACAGCAGCAGCCACCTTCAGTCTGCTGCTGGACAGCCAGCAGCAGCAGCAGCAGGAGAGGTATGTAATCAGGAGCCCTCCTGCTAAGGGTAGACAGCTGCTCGTTCCACCCCACCCCCCGCCTTAATTGGTTCTCCTCCCTTCCAACGGTGTTGAGGCGGGTGGGAACAGCAGGGGGTGAAGGTGCTGTGTTTAAAGAGGTGGAGTTATGCAGATCTAAAACGCGTGGATTGCAGCAGCAGCAAGCCGAAAAGTGCAGGCATGTAAGGGATCTAGAGGTTGACAACATGTCTTCTTAACGGGAGTCCAGGAGCTCATCTCCACAAATGGACTTTTCAGGATCCTTGGGTGGCTCCGTAGTTTGAAACCAATTCTGGTTATCGCTTCTCGGCCTTTTGGCTAAGATACCACATCTTGCCAGAAGGATTCTAAGCCAATCGTGCCCTTGGCCTTGAGGCATCGGCGGTGTAAAAGCCGTCTTAAGCCTCATGCTGCTTTAGGGGGCAGATACGCAAAGAAACCAAGAAGGCGATCGACCCTATCTACCTTTTGAAGATGGCATCAGCAGTAGCGGCCGCAGTGCGCTATGCCAGAGCTGGTGACCTTCGCATCAAGAACTCTTTCAAGATCGAAGTGGACGATGCATCCAAGGAGAAGATGACCTTGAAGTTTTTCGTGAGGAGAGTGCTGCTGGAGATCCTAGGAGTAAAGAGGGAAGACATCCTGGCCCTTCAAGATCGCCCCGGTTCCTTCACTTTGACTCTGGAGTCGGAGTATGCGTGCCAGAACCTCTTCCGCCAGATTCACCTGCACCTTTCAGATGAGGATCTTAAAGGACTCACCTTTGTCATCCTTTACTCCGGTGGAGAGAAGCCGCTCGTGGTTCAGATGAGCAACCCTCATGTTCCCTTAGTTAATATTATTTGCTTTCTTCAAAACTATTTCCCAGAACTGCGGTATTCCCACAAGGTCATGAATGAGGAAAACCTCTGGACGGGAAAGCATAAATTTTTTGTTAAATTTTGTGAAGATCCAAATGGCATTGGTGGTCAGCGTCATCCTCCGTCAAGTTTCCTGATCGGTAGGGAGCGGGGGCGCCTCTTCTACCCGGACATGCCCCTCTTCTGCCGGAAATGCATGTGTTTCGGTCACACTTATGAGAACTGCAAGGAGGAGGTGGCAATCTGTAAGAAGTGCTACAAGCATGGACATGCCACAATGGACTGTACCAATGAGATGGTGTGCAACATCTGCCGGGTCCCAGGTCACTCCTTCCGGGAGTGTCCTTTGAAGAAAAAGGCGGAAACCTATGCTGAAACGCTGGCAAAGCAACCTGCCCGTGTGCCTCCATCTGCTCCCGGGGGGCAGAGGCAACCCTCTGCTGTTCCTGCTCCTGCGGGTGCGTCTACAGCGCCGGGGCAGTCTTCTAGCTCTCCAGTACCTGCTCCACAGACCAAGCCTGCTAGTACATCAGGTGGTACGTCTGCACCTGCTGCACAGAGGAAGCCAACCAACCCTCCTGCTCCTGCTGCTAAGGGGGGTCCCACCGGTGCTCCTGTATCTACTGTGCGAACACAACCCCCTGTAGGCGGGTCCACAAGCACTTCAGTGCCTGCTGCGCAGGGAAAACCTGCCAGTTCTCCTATTCCTGCTGCGCATAAGCCCACGTCTATGCAGAAACCTCCAGCTGAGAAACCTGTCCGTCCTGAGAGGAGGGAAGCTTCATCTAAGGACTGGGCTGCTGATTCTGATCCGGGTGATATGGTGGTGGAGGGGAGTCCCTCTGCTGAAATCGGGACATTTAGCTCGGAGGAAGAAGCAATGGAGCTGGAAACTCGTAGGAAAAGGAAAACAGATGATAGGTCTGATGAGAATGTGGCCAGGGAGACTTCCAAGAAGTGTCCATTAAAACCAAGTCTTCTGCAATACAAGCCAATGGCTCCCGCTGCCCCTCCTGAGGAGCCAAGGCCTTCAGACCCTATAAACATTTCTTTTTCGGACTCAGAAGTGCAGAGCCCGTTAACATCGGTGGGCTTTATGTCTGATTCTGACAGTAGTGTGACCTGAACTATCCTATCATGACCTCATCAATTAAAGTAGCCTCGCTCAATGTGAGGAGTATAAGGGGCTCTACAAGAAGGGCTGCTTTGTTTTCCTACCTGTCAACAGTGGACTGTGATGTCTTTTGTTTGCAAGAATGTAACATTGACTTTGATATGAATTATGCAGATTTAAGAAAAGATTGGCCTCATGGGCCCTCTATCTGGTCCGGAGATAATGAAAATCGTTCCTCTGGCATTGGAGTGCTGTTTAGGTCGCATGACTTTAAAATCAACTCTTTTGTGGACATTTCTTCTGGACGTGCTCTTTTCTTAAATATTAGTTTTAAAGGTGTGGACTTTAGACTTTTGAACATTTATGCTTCTCCGGTGAAGGAAGAGAGACATCAGTTGTTTGAAGATGTGCAATATTACCTACCTGGTTCATCGCCTCTGATGTTCTGTGGGGATTTCAATTGTGTCTTGCCTGGTGAAGGGAGAAGCGGGAGTTCCACCGTTCCTAAAAAAGACAAAACAGAGAAACAACTAAAGGATTTGTTAACTGATTTTTTTCTTAGAGACTCCTGGAAAGAGATCCGTAGTAATGATCCCGGTTATACTTGGGAGAACTCTTCTTCTAAATCTCGTATTGATTTTATTTTCATGTCCCAATATGTGAATGTCAAATCTGTTGTCTTAATCCCAAACATTTTTTCAGATCATAAGATGTTGCTATCAGAGTTAGAATTACCTGGGCTTGTCAAGGCAAGAGGAGTTTGGAGGCTAAATACAACATTGTTACAAGATCCTAAGGTAAGAACAGATTTTAAAGCGTTTTTTAATTATTTAAGAACAAAACAACAAAAATTTTTAACTCTGCTAGAATGGTGGGAATACAGCAAGATGAAGATAAAAAGTTTTTTTATCAAGGTCAGCATAGCCAATGCAAGAGAAAAGTCCGCTTGGCATAAAAGGCTTATTACTAAATTGCAGACCTGTTATCAACTAAGAGATGTGGGACTTGAAATGGACGATTTAATTGAAGCAACAAAAAAAGAAATTAAAAAGAGTATAGAGTCGAAGGGTAAGGAAATAATTTATAACTCAAAAATTGAAGTGATGGAGAAAAATGAAAAGTGCTCAAGATTTTTTTTTAAAAAAGTAGTTGCTGCTAAGGAAATGATAACAGAATTAGAGGGTGAAACTACAACTGAAGGTATGCTCAACCAAGCTCACCAGTTTTATCAGCAGCTTTTTAATGAGAAAACTATAGACCAGTCTTTTACTGAAGATGCCCTTAATTCATTAAAAAATAGTCTGAGCCGCGAAGACCAAGAATTGTTATGCACTGAAGTCACCTTGTCGGAAGTAGATGCTGCTATCAAAAGTTTTTCCTATGGGAAAACCCCTGGTTCTGACGGTTTGCCTGTTGAATTTTATCGTGAATTTTGGAATTTTTTAAAACCCGACTTGTTTTTAGTAATCAAAGAAGCTTTTAAGTGTGATATCCTGCCTATATCTTGGAGAAGTGGTCTGGTCTCCCTGATTTTTAAAAAAGGAGCCAAATCCCATCTGGCAAACTGGAGACCAATCACACTGTTGAATGTTGATTACAAGTTGATGTCCAAAATTTTAGTGAACCGTTTTAAAAAAGTTTTATCCAAAGTTATTTATGAAGACCAGGTATGTGGGGTGCCAGGAAGAGGAGTTGCGGAGCATCTCAATACCATCCGCGATGTCATATGGTACCAGCAATCCAGGAAGCAAGACTTAGCAATTTTATCGTTGGATTTTCAAAAGGCTTTTGATCGTGTCTCTCATTGTTTTTTATGGTTGGTTTTAAAAAAAATGGGCTTCCCTGAAATTTTTATCAAGCAAGTGGCACTTTTATATAAGAACTCTTTTAGTAAAATTTTAATCAATGGATTTTTGTCTAATGAAGTGTTTTTGCATTCAGGTGTGAAGCAAGGCTGCCCTTTGTCCCCAGTGCTATTTATATGTGCAATAGAGCCTCTTTTATCTATGCTACGAGAGGATAAAGTGATTAAAGGTGTCCCTATCCCTGGAGGACATGGAAGAGATGTGAAGGTAATGGGCTACATGGATGATATTACTATTTTTTGTTCATCACCTGCCGCTCTCAGGAGAGCTATAAGAACGACCAATTTTTTTTGTGAAGCCTCAGGTTTTAAGTTAAACATTGAGAAATGTGATTGTTTTGTCCGTGGCAATTGGGCGGATGTGTCCATCCCTGATCTCCCGATGCAGTCAGAGAAGATTAAAATTCTGGGCGTGATTTTTGATCGACAGAATGATGGAATGAAGAGCTGGGATGGAGTAAGGGACAAAATACAAAAGAAGATTGACTTTTGGAAATTAAGAAAATTAACAATCGAAGGTAAAGTTTTAATTATTAAGGCCCTTCTGCTTCCTGTCATGTTATATCTCAGTTATGTTTATCCCCCAAGTGACCTTACAGCGAGAAGATTACAGAGAATGCTGTTTGAATTTGTGTGGAACTCTAAGTTCGAAAAGGTGAAGAGAGAAACAATGTACAAGATGCACCACCTTGGTGGTAAGGATGTTCCCAACGTCAAACTGTTTTTATACTCCAAGTTTTTTAGCCTCTGTTTTAAATATATGTTTGCTTCAAGCCCTTGGGCACATTTTTTAAGATATGCAGCTGGCCACATTTTTAGGAGGCGAAAGTGGATATCCATTTCTTTAACAAGCCCAGTGTTGTTATCACCTCCACAACAATATGCCATCCTGGAGAAAGTTATCAGATTATATGGCCTAGATTCTTTTGAGATGGAGACATTGAAGAATGCAAGGAAGCTGCTGCAGCAATTAAAAAAGAAAGAAACTTTGACGCCCATAAGCCATTATTCATATAGCAGAGTCACTAAAATATGGAATTTAACAAATGCACCTTACCTGATGAATCAACATAAAGACTTAGCTTGGATGATTGTGCAGGAATGTTTACCGACTCGTGATTTCCAGTATAAAAGAAGACTTAGCACTATACAAACCTGCCCGAGGCATCAGTGCAATAATGATGAGACTACTATGCACCTTATTTGGAATTGTGATTTTGCACAGCAAGTGTGGAAAGACTGTGGTGAGCTTTTAAAATTTTTATCTGGTTTTAATTTTTTAAGCCATGAAGTGGTTTTATATGGGATTTTACCAAACATGACGAAAGAAAAAGAGAGAGTTTTATGGTGCACTTTGAGTTGTGTTAAAAGTGCTCTATGGAAGACCAGAAACATATTGTTGTTTAAAAGAGACTATATAGAAGTCAAGGATTGTATAAGACTGGCATTAAGTGAAATTTATATGTACTACCTAATGGATATGAAGAAGCTTGGAAAGAAAAGAGCCCTGAGTATATGGAACTATCACCTATGGAAGATGTTATTTTAAAGCTCTGAAGAAAAGATAAAGAATACGATATTTTAAATATAAACGCAAAATCTGTTCTTATCAGTTTAATATCTGATACGTCCCCTATCTGGGGACCATATATTAAATGGATTTTTAGAACAGGGAGATGGAAAAAGAGCTTGCTCTGTCCACTCCACGCATTGACCTGGTATTGCAGTATCTCCAGGACCGGTGCACCCCTTCTTTAATGCAGTTTCTAAAATCAGAAAGAATTGAATTCAATGTTTTTTGTTCATTTTGCTTGTTTGTCGGATTTGGGGATGGACTCTTTGGCTTTGCTTTTCTTCTCCTCATTGGATTTTTCATGTTCAAAGTTGCAGAAGCCAGATTACAAGCTCATTTTGGTTCAACTTCAGCAACTGTGCATTGCATTGCCATGTAATGTGATGCAATGCTATCTTTCTAGCTCTCCCTTTTTACTTCCTTTTGGATAAACAGACATATTAGGCAAGCATTTTGGAGCTTTCACCTAAATAACTACAGGTGGTGAGATAAGCTGCACAATATAATTGACCTTTCAGTATATTGTTGCACACACACCATCTATTTAGCAAATGCCCTTGTTATCAACAGCAGCCTTTTAAACTCACCTGAGCTAACAGGTATGTGCGCTGGTTACTCTGCTGCGCTTAAAATTTATTTTTTGGTTTGCTACAATGCCTTTTCTGAAACGTTGTCTCCTTCTGCTGGAACACTGACTTCTTTCATTTAATGCCTGCAGACTATAAAAGAGAACCCAACCCAAAAAGTTTGGTTGATTAGTCTGTGGCATTCTGTTAAACTGTTGCTTATGGCGGTCTCTGTGAGCTTCTCAGCGACATTCAGCCAGCCAGGTATCCTGCCTGCAGTAGATGGAATGTGGCAATGGAACGCTGGCTGCGCGTGTCATAATAGGCTCTGAGCCTTTATATACCTGTGCACAGCAGCAGCCACCTTCAGTCTGCTGCTGGACAGCCAGCAGCAGCAGCAGCAAGAGAGGTATGTAATCAGGAGCCCTCCTGCTAAGGGTAGACAGCTGCTCGTTCCACCCCACCCCCCGCCTTAATTGGTTCTCCTCCCTTCCAACGGTGTTGAGGCGGGTGGGAACAGCAGGGGGTGAAGGTGCTGTGTTTAAAGAGGTGGAGTTATGCAGATCTAAAACGCGTGGATTGCAGCAGCAGCAAGCCGAAAAGTGCAGGCATGTAAGGGATCTAGAGGTTGACAACATGTCCTCTTAACGGGAGTCCAGGAGCTCATCTCCACAAATGGACTTTTCAGGATCCTTGGGTGGCTCCGTAGTTTGAAACCAATTCTGGTTATCGCTTCTCGGCCTTTTGGCTAAGATCAAGTGTAGTATCTGTTCTTATCAGTTTAATATCTGATACGTCCCCTATCTGGGGACCATATATTAAATGGATTTTTAGAACAGGGAGATGGAAAAAGAGCTTGCTCTGTCCACTCCACGCATTGACCTGGTATTGCAGTATCTCCAGGACCGGTGCACCCCTTCTTTAATGCAGTTTCTAAAATCAGAAAGAATTGAATTCAATGTTTTTTGTTCATTTTGCTTGTTTGTCGGATTTGGGGATGGACTCTTTGGCTTTGCTTTTCTTCTCCTCATTGGATTTTTCATGTTCAAAGTTGCAGAAGCCAGATTACAAGCTCATTTTGGTTCAACTTCAGCAACTGTGCATTGCATTGCCATGTAATGTGATGCAATGCTATCTTTCTAGCTCTCCCTTTTTACTTCCTTTTGGATAAACAGACATATTAGGCAAGCATTTTGGAGCTTTCACCTAAATAACTACAGGTGGTGAGATAAGCTGCACAATATAATTGACCTTTCAGTATATTGTTGCACACACACCATCTATTTAGCAAATGCCCTTGTTATCAACAGCAGCCTTTTAAACTCACCTGAGCTAACAGGTATGTGCGCTGGTTACTCTGCTGCGCTTAAAATTTCTTTTTTGGTTTGATACAATGCCTTTTCTGAAACGTTGTCTCCTTCTGCTGGAACACTGACTTCTTTCATTTAATGCCTGCAGACTATAAAAGAGAACCCAACCCAAAAAGTTTGGTTGATTAGTCTGTGGCATTCTGTTAAACTGTTGCTTATGGCGGTCTCTGTGAGCTTCTCAGCGACATTCAGCCAGCCAGGTATCCTGCCTGCAGTAGATGGAATGTGGCAATGGAACGCTGGCTGCGCGTGTCATAATAGGCTCTGAGCCTTTATATACCTGTGCACAGCAGCAGCCACCTTCAGTCTGCTGCTGGACAGCCAGCAGCAGCAGCAGGAGAGGTATGTAATCAGGAGCCCTCCTGCTAAGGGTAGACAGCTGCTCGTTCCACCCCACCCCCCGCCTTAATTGGTTCTCCTCCCTTCCAACGGTGTTGAGGCGGGTGGGAACAGCAGGGGGTGAAGGTGCTGTGTTTAAAGAGGTGGAGTTATGCAGATCTAAAACGCGTGGATTGCAGCAGCAGCAAGCCGAAAAGTGCAGGCATGTAAGGGATCTAGAGGTTGACAACATGTCTTCTTAACGGGAGTCCAGGAGCTCATCTCCACAAATGGACTTTTCAGGATCCTTGGGTGGCTCCGTAGTTTGAAACCAATTCTGGTTATCGCTTCTCGGCCTTTTGGCTAAGATCAAGTGTAGTATCTGTTCTTATCAGTTTAATATCTGATATGTCCCCTATCTGGGGACCATATATTAAATGGATTTTTAGAACAGGGAGATGGAAAAAGAGCTTGCTCTGTCCACTCCACGCATTGACCTGGTATTGCAGTATCTCCAGGACCGGTGCACCCCTTCTTTAATGCAGTTTCTAAAATCAGAAAGAATTGAATTCAATGTTTTTTGTTCATTTTGCTTGTTTGTCGGATTTGGGGATGGACTCTTTGGCTTTGCTTTTCTTCTCCTCATTGGATTTTTCATGTTCAAAGTTGCAGAAGGCAGATTACAAGCTCATTTTGGTTCAACTTCAGCAACTGTGCATTGCATTGCCATGTAATGTGATGCAATGCTATCTTTCTAGCTCTCCCTTTTTACTTCCTTTTGGATAAACAGACATATTAGGCAAGCATTTTGGAGCTTTCACCTAAATAACTACAGGTGGTGAGATAAGCTGCACAATATAATTGACCTTTCAGTATATTGTTGCACACACACCATCTATTTAGCAAATGCCCTTGTTATCAACAGCAGCCTTTTAAACTCACCTGAGCTAACAGGTATGTGCGCTGGTTACTCTGCTGCGCTTAAAATTTCTTTTTTGGTTTGCTACAATGCCTTTTCTGAAACGTTGTCTCCTTCTGCTGGAACACTGACTTCTTTCATTTAATGCCTGCAGACTATAAAAGAGAACCCAACCCAAAAAGTTTGGTTGATTAGTCTGTGGCATTCTGTTAAACTGTTGCTTATGGCGGTCTCTGTGAGCTTCTCAGCGACATTCAGCCAGCCAGGTATCCTGCCTGCAGTAGATGGAATGTGGCAATGGAACGCTGGCTGCGCGTGTCATAATAGGCTCTGAGCCTTTATATACCTGTGCACAGCAGCAGCCACCTTCAGTCTGCTGCTGGACAGCCAGCAGCAGCAGCAGCAGGAGAGGTATGTAATCAGGAGCCCTCCTGCTAAGGGTAGACAGCTGCTCGTTCCACCCCACCCCCCGCCTTAATTGGTTCTCCTCCCTTCCAACGGTGTTGAGGCGGGTGGGAACAGCAGGGGGTGAAGGTGCTGTGTTTAAAGAGGTGGAGTTATGCAGATCTAAAACGCGTGGATTGCAGCAGCAGCAAGCCGAAAAGTGCAGGCATGTAAGGGATCTAGAGGTTGACAACATGTCTTCTTAACGGGAGTCCAGGAGCTCATCTCCACAAATGGACTTTTCAGGATCCTTGGGTGGCTCCGTAGTTTGAAACCAATTCTGGTTATCGCTTCTCGGCCTTTTGGCTAAGATCAAGTGTAGTATCTGTTCTTATCAGTTTAATATCTGATACGTCCCCTATCTGGGGACCATATATTAAATGGATTTTTAGAACAGGGAGATGGAAAAAGAGCTTGCTCTGTCCACTCCACGCATTGACCTGGTATTGCAGTATCTCCAGGACCGGTGCACCCCTTCTTTAATGCAGTTTCTAAAATCAGAAAGAATTGAATTCAATGTTTTTTGTTCATTTTGCTTGTTTGTCGGATTTGGGGATGGACTCTTTGGCTTTGCTTTTCTTCTCCTCATTGGATTTTTCATGTTCAAAGTTGCAGAAGCCAGATTACAAGCTCATTTTGGTTCAACTTCAGCAACTGTGCATTGCATTGCCATGTAATGTGATGCAATGCTATCTTTCTAGCTCTCCCTTTTTACTTCCTTTTGGATAAACAGACATATTAGGCAAGCATTTTGGAGCTTTCACCTAAATAACTACAGGTGGTGAGATAAGCTGCACAATATAATTGACCTTTCAGTATATTGTTGCACACACACCATCTATTTAGCAAATGCCCTTGTTATCAACAGCAGCCTTTTAAACTCACCTGAGCTAACAGGTATGTGCGCTGGTTACTCTGCTGCGCTTAAAATTTCTTTTTTGGTTTGCTACAATGCCTTTTCTGAAACGTTGTCTCCTTCTGCTGGAACACTGACTTCTTTCATTTAATGCCTGCAGACTATAAAAGAGAACCCAACCCAAAAAGTTTGGTTGATTAGTCTGTGGCATTCTGTTAAACTGTTGCTTATGGCGGTCTCTGTGAGCTTCTCAGCGACATTCAGCCAGCCAGGTATCCTGCCTGCAGTAGATGGAATGTGGCAATGGAACGCTGGCTGCGCGTGTCATAATAGGCTCTGAGCCTTTATATACCTGTGCACAGCAGCAGCCACCTTCAGTCTGCTGCTGGACAGCCAGCAGCAGCAGCAGCAGGAGAGGTATGTAATCAGGAGCCCTCCTGCTAAGGGTAGACAGCTGCTCGTTCCACCCCACCCCCCGCCTTAATTGGTTCTCCTCCCTTCCAACGGTGTTGAGGCGGGTGGGAACAGCAGGGGGTGAAGGTGCTGTGTTTAAAGAGGTGGAGTTATGCAGATCTAAAACGCGTGGATTGCAGCAGCAGCAAGCCGAAAAGTGCAGGCATGTAAGGGATCTAGAGGTTGACAACATGTCCTCTTAACGGGAGTCCAGGAGCTCATCTCCACAAATGGACTTTTCAGGATCCTTGGGTGGCTCCGTAGTTTGAAACCAATTCTGGTTATCGCTTCTCGGCCTTTTGGCTAAGATCAAGTGTAGTATCTGTTCTTATCAGTTTAATATCTGATATGTCCCCTATCTGGGGACCATATATTAAATGGATTTTTAGAACAGGGAGATGGAAAAAGAGCTTGCTCTGTCCACTCCACGCATTGACCTGGTATTGCAGTATCTCCAGGACCGGTGCACCCCTTCTTTAATGCAGTTTCTAAAATCAGAAAGAATTGAATTCAATGTTTTTTGTTCATTTTGCTTGTTTGTCGGATTTGGGGATGGACTCTTTGGCTTTGCTTTTCTTCTCCTCATTGGATTTTTCATGTTCAAAGTTGCAGAAGCCAGATTACAAGCTCATTTTGGTTCAACTTCAGCAACTGTGCATTGCATTGCCATGTAATGTGATGCAATGCTATCTTTCTAGCTCTCCCTTTTTACTTCCTTTTGGATAAACAGACATATTAGGCAAGCATTTTGGAGCTTTCACCTAAATAACTACAGGTGGTGAGATAAGCTGCACAATATAATTGACCTTTCAGTATATTGTTGCACACACACCATCTATTTAGCAAATGCCCTTGTTATCAACAGCAGCCTTTTAAACTCACCTGAGCTAACAGGTATGTGCGCTGGTTACTCTGCTGCGCTTAAAATTTCTTTTTTGGTTTGCTACAATGCCTTTTCTGAAACGTTGTCTCCTTCTGCTGGAACACTGACTTCTTTCATTTAATGCCTGCAGACTATAAAAGAGAACCCAACCCAAAAAGTTTGGTTGATTAGTCTGTGGCATTCTGTTAAACTGTTGCTTATGGCGGTCTCTGTGAGCTTCTCAGCGACATTCAGCCAGCCAGGTATCCTGCCTGCAGTAGATGGAATGTGGCAATGGAACGCTGGCTGCGCGTGTCATAATAGGCTCTGAGCCTTTATATACCTGTGCACAGCAGCAGCCACCTTCAGTCTGCTGCTGGACAGCCAGCAGCAGCAGCAGCAGGAGAGGTATGTAATCAGGAGCCCTCCTGCTAAGGGTAGACAGCTGCTCGTTCCACCCCACCCCCCGCCTTAATTGGTTCTCCTCCCTTCCAACGGTGTTGAGGCGGGTGGGAACAGCAGGGGGTGAAGGTGCTGTGTTTAAAGAGGTGGAGTTATGCAGATCTAAAACGCGTGGATTGCAGCAGCAGCAAGCCGAAAAGTGCAGGCATGTAAGGGATCTAGAGGTTGACAACATGTCTTCTTAACGGGAGTCCAGGAGCTCATCTCCACAAATGGACTTTTCAGGATCCTTGGGTGGCTCCGTAGTTTGAAACCAATTCTGGTTATCGCTTCTCGGCCTTTTGGCTAAGATCAAGTGTAGTATCTGTTCTTATCAGTTTAATATCTGATACGTCCCCTATCTGGGGACCATATATTAAATGGATTTTTAGAACAGGGAGATGGAAAAAGAGCTTGCTCTGTCCACTCCACGCATTGACCTGGTATTGCAGTATCTCCAGGACCGGTGCACCCCTTCTTTAATGCAGTTTCTAAAATCAGAAAGAATTGAATTCAATGTTTTTTGTTCATTTTGCTTGTTTGTCGGATTTGGGGATGGACTCTTTGGCTTTGCTTTTCTTCTCCTCATTGGATTTTTCATGTTCAAAGTTGCAGAAGCCAGATTACAAGCTCATTTTGGTTCAACTTCAGCAACTGTGCATTGCATTGCCATGTAATGTGATGCAATGCTATCTTTCTAGCTCTCCCTTTTTACTTCCTTTTGGATAAACAGACATATTAGGCAAGCATTTTGGAGCTTTCACCTAAATAACTACAGGTGGTGAGATAAGCTGCACAATATAATTGACCTTTCAGTATATTGTTGCACACACACCATCTATTTAGCAAATGCCCTTGTTATCAACAGCAGCCTTTTAAACTCACCTGAGCTAACAGGTATGTGCGCTGGTTACTCTGCTGCGCTTAAAATTTCTTTTTTGGTTTGCTACAATGCCTTTTCTGAAACGTTGTCTCCTTCTGCTGGAACACTGACTTCTTTCATTTAATGCCTGCAGACTATAAAAGAGAACCCAACCCAAAAAGTTTGGTTGATTAGTCTGTGGCATTCTGTTAAACTGTTGCTTATGGCGGTCTCTGTGAGCTTCTCAGCGACATTCAGCCAGCCAGGTATCCTGCCTGCAGTAGATGGAATGTGGCAATGGAACGCTGGCTGCGCGTGTCATAATAGGCTCTGAGCCTTTATATACCTGTGCACAGCAGCAGCCACCTTCAGTCTGCTGCTGGACAGCCAGCAGCAGCAGCAGCAGGAGAGGTATGTAATCAGGAGCCCTCCTGCTAAGGGTAGACAGCTGCTCGTTCCACCCCACCCCCCGCCTTAATTGGTTCTCCTCCCTTCCAACGGTGTTGAGGCGGGTGGGAACAGCAGGGGGTGAAGGTGCTGTGTTTAAAGAGGTGGAGTTATGCAGATCTAAAACGCGTGGATTGCAGCAGCAGCAAGCCGAAAAGTGCAGGCATGTAAGGGATCTAGAGGTTGACAACATGTCTTCTTAACGGGAGTCCAGGAGCTCATCTCCACAAATGGACTTTTCAGGATCCTTGGGTGGCTCCGTAGTTTGAAACCAATTCTGGTTATCGCTTCTCGGCCTTTTGGCTAAGATCAAGTGTAGTATCTGTTCTTATCAGTTTAATATCTGATACGTCCCCTATCTGGGGACCATATATTAAATGGATTTTTAGAACAGGGAGATGGAAAAAGAGCTTGCTCTGTCCACTCCACGCATTGACCTGGTATTGCAGTATCTCCAGGACCGGTGCACCCCTTCTTTAATGCAGTTTCTAAAATCAGAAAGAATTGAATTCAATGTTTTTTGTTCATTTTGCTTGTTTGTCGGATTTGGGGATGGACTCTTTGGCTTTGCTTTTCTTCTCCTCATTGGATTTTTCATGTTCAAAGTTGCAGAAGCCAGATTACAAGCTCATTTTGGTTCAACTTCAGCAACTGTGCATTGCATTGCCATGTAATGTGATGCAATGCTATCTTTCTAGCTCTCCCTTTTTACTTCCTTTTGGATAAACAGACATATTAGGCAAGCATTTTGGAGCTTTCACCTAAATAACTACAGGTGGTGAGATAAGCTGCACAATATAATTGACCTTTCAGTATATTGTTGCACACACACCATCTATTTAGCAAATGCCCTTGTTATCAACAGCAGCCTTTTAAACTCACCTGAGCTAACAGGTATGTGCGCTGGTTACTCTGCTGCGCTTAAAATTTCTTTTTTGGTTTGCTACAATGCCTTTTCTGAAACGTTGTCTCCTTCTGCTGGAACACTGACTTCTTTCATTTAATGCCTGCAGACTATAAAAGAGAACCCAACCCAAAAAGTTTGGTTGATTAGTCTGTGGCATTCTGTTAAACTGTTGCTTATGGCGGTCTCTGTGAGCTTCTCAGCGACATTCAGCCAGCCAGGTATCCTGCCTGCAGTAGATGGAATGTGGCAATGGAACGCTGGCTGCGCGTGTCATAATAGGCTCTGAGCCTTTATATACCTGTGCACAGCAGCAGCCACCTTCAGTCTGCTGCTGGACAGCCAGCAGCAGCAGCAGCAGGAGAGGTATGTAATCAGGAGCCCTCCTGCTAAGGGTAGACAGCTGCTCGTTCCACCCCACCCCCCGCCTTAATTGGTTCTCCTCCCTTCCATCGGTGTTGAGGCGGGTGGGAACAGCAGGGGGTGAAGGTGCTGTGTTTAAAGAGGTGGAGTTATGCAGATCTAAAACGCGTGGATTGCAGCAGCAGCAAGCCGAAAAGTGCAGGCATGTAAGGGATCTAGAGGTTGACAACATGTCTTCTTAATGGGAGTCCAGGAGCTCATCTCCACAAATGGACTTTTCAGGATCCTTGGGTGGCTCCGTAGTTTGAAACCAATTCTGGTTATCGCTTCTCGGCCTTTTGGCTCAGATCTGTAATGGGTCTAGTCATTTGGCTGTCTGTGCGTTAACTCTTGGCCCTGTGGCATCGCCATTTTATGGCTTAAGCCACTTGCTGCTATAAGGAGTTGGCCAGTAGACACGACTAGCGATAATGGGACGCATTCGATACGCTGGGCCCGGTGAGGCTCGAGTGAAGTTTGGAATCCAGATTGATGTGGAAGAAGGCAAAGAAGGAATCTTTACCCTCTGCTTCGTGGTGAAGGAGATTTTGTTTGGACTCCTTGAAGTGAAGAAGGAAGAAATCTTGTGCCTCCAGCAATTCAAAAGCAAGTATAATCTTGTATTTACTTCTATGGCTGTTTGCAACAATTTCTATGATTGTTTGAAAAAGAATCTGGACAATCAATATTTGGATGGGCTGACTTTTGTCATCTTGTATTGCTCCAAAGAGGTACCTCTGACTGTTGTCATGTACAACCCACATGTGGACTTGGCTTTGATTTATGCCTTTCTAAATAGGCACTGCTATATTACCAAGGTGGCAGTAAAAGTCATGAATGAGGAGGAACTATGGACCGGTAAATATCGTTTCATGGTCAAGTTCCGGGAAAGTCCTGATGAACCAGGGGGTATACATTATCCTCCATCAAATTTTTCCATTGGGAGTGAGCGGGGTTACCTGTTCTTCCCCAATGCGCCCAGGTTTTGTCGTCATTGTAGGAGGTATGGCCATACTCAGGAAGCATGCGACATCAGACAGATTATTTGCAGGAAGTGCAATGAGGTGGGTCATTCTTCCAATAATTGCAAAAATGAAATAGTCTGTAATCTCTGCGGAGAGAAGGGGCATGCCTTCAGAGACTGTATATTCCATCCTGGTTCATATGCAGGGGCAGCGGGAAGGGGAAGGAGAAGAAATGAATCTCCTGCACCCACAGCTACAACTCCGACTGCTCCAACTCCGACTGCTCCGATATCTACTCTGGCTTTCCTGGATGAGGAGGAGGCTCGGGTTGCTTTTCCAGAACTGGTTCGTGTGAATGTAAGAGGAAATATGGAGCTGGCACCTGAGCCACCGGTGCAGAGGGCCGCGTCTGTGGCTTCAGATGTCAGTGAGTCTGAGACAATAACTGATGATCGTATAGGCATGGAAGTGGCCCCGGTGGAGGATCTGGAGGCTGAAATTCCAGACATGATGGTTACATTGCAGGGGGAAGAGGAGTCTGATCTGACCAGAACACCGCATGTGGCCTGGAGCGATGTCGTTTCTGACCTTGAGGAGGAGGGAGGTCAGGGGGACTTTGACCCCCAGCGGCGGGATTATAGTTCAGATGAAGATGGAGGCGCTTCAGTGAAGAAAAAGAAGAAAACTGAACCATCCTTTTCCCCTTTAAGTGACTGCAGTGTGAGTCCAGCCCGGGTGTACCCTACTGCATCCGATCCCCAAGATGTGTCTTTTTGGGGGGAAGGCACAAACTACGATATCTGCACGTCCAGCGTCCTACCCCCAGAAGGGTTAGGATGATGTACAGGTGGGCATGTTGTCGTGACCTGCCACATCAAATTAATAGATGGGTGCCCAAGTTGCTCTCAGCATCTTGTCGCTAAATGTTAGGCTGATTAAATCTGAGTCGAGAAGAGTGGCAATTTTGGACTACTTGAGCAACTTGGATGCGGACGTATACTGTGTCCAGGAGTGTGGGATCTCCGATCCCTTAAGTGAAAATGCATGGCCTTTAGGTCAAAGTGTGTGGTCTGGTTCTGTATGTAATAAAAATTGTGGGGTAGGTGTTTTGGTGAAGGGTTATAGTGTTAAGATAGAAAGTTACATGGTGGTGGAGGCGGGGAGGTGTGTAATATGTAAGTTAAATTGTAGGGGGTGGAGGGTTAGGGTGGTAAATATGTATGCACCAATAGATAAAGGGGAGAGGCTGGAAATTTTTGAGAAATTATGTTTTTTTTTATCTGGCAAAATGCCAATAATTTTTGTTGGAGATTTCAATTGTGTGACGGAGGGGGATAAGATGGATGTTACAGGTAAAAGACTCAAGAGTCTTGTGGCGGATTTTTCCTTACAGGATGCTGCGGAAGTTTTTTTAGGTAATCCACCTCCTGCGACCTATAAGGCCGACAGGGGAGGCATAGAGTCTAGAATAGACCGTATCTTCTTTTCTTCACAAAATGTTATTTGTAGGAATTTCCAGCAGGAAGATGTTCCCTTCTCTGACCATGTGTGTTTGAGGGCACGTCTAGAAGGTAAGATTTCCTTTGTATATGGTGGTGGCGTGTGGAAACTTAATGTGCGTTTGCTGGAAGATAATAGGATCATGCGTGATTTTAGGCGAATGTATGTTAGGTGGAGGGATAAAAAAAGTGATTTCAGGAATGTGCTTGAGTGGTGGGACTGGATGAAGAGTGAGATTGGTTTTTTCTTTAGAAAAAGGGGCAGGAGGAAAGCAGCAATGAATAGAGCAAAATTTAATGATTTAAGCTCTAGACTGGAGTGGCTGAGGAAGTTAAGGATGATTGGAGTGGATGTGGATGTTTTGATGTGTCAAGTGAAAGAAGAGATTAAGAAATATATTGAGGGTAAAGGGAAAGAAATTATTTACCGTTCTAAGATTGAACATTTGGAGAAAAATGAGAAATGCACAAGGTTTTTTTTCAAAAAAGTTTTTGGGAAGAAAGTAGATATGGATGAGGTGGTGAATGGCGATGGGGTGTGTGTGAGTGGGAAGGATGTGATGCAGGAGGTGGTGTTGTTTTATAAGGAGTTGTATGGGGAAAAATGGGTTGATGATAGGATGTTGACTGATGCTTTGGGGTGTTTAGAAGGTTGTTTGGGTGAGGATGAACGTGAAATATTGGATGATGTAATTGTGTTGGATGAAGTTAAAAAAGTGGTGATGTCTGCGAGTAAGAATAAAACACCTGGGAAGGATGGACTGCCCGTGGAGTTATATGTTAAGGAATGGGACACGATGGGAAATGACTTATTGGAGGTGTGCCAGTATATGTTCACGGAGAATATGTTGAGTGAATCTATGAGAGATGGGGTGGTGGTTTTGGTTCATAAGAAAGGTGATAAAAAGGATTTGGGGAATTGGAGGCCAATCACCCTTTTGAATGCAGACTATAAGGTGTTTAGTAAATTGTTGGCTAGCCGGATGCGGGAAGTGATTGGCGGTGTGGTGGATGAAGATCAAGTGTGTGCAGTGCCTGGGAGAAGTATGACTGAAAATTTGGTGTTGTTGCGTGATGTGATTGGGGATTGTATGAGTCGTAAGCAGAAATGTTTGTTGTTTTCGGTTGATTTTGAAAAAGCTTTTGACCGTGTGTCACATAGCTTTATGTTTAAGGTTTTGTCTAAGATGGGTTATTCCAGGAATTTTGTAAACTGTGTTAGGAGTTTGTATTGTAATGTTTCAAGTGAATTTTTGGTGAATGGGTGGTTGAGTGAGAAAGTGAGAATTAAATCAGGAGTGCGTCAGGGGTGCCCTATGTCCCCTTTTTTGTTTATTAGTGTGATTGAAGTGTTGATGTGTATGGTTAGGAAGGATAAGGTTATGAGAGGTGTGATGATTCCTAGGAGTAATGGAAAGAATGTGAGAATTCTAGGTTACATGGATGATGTAGTGATTGTGAGTGGGAATATGGCTGCGATGAGTAGGGCAAGGTTGATATTAAGTTTGTTTTGTAGTGTCTCAGCTTTTAAGGTCAATTGGACTAAGAGTTCCTTTAAATGTTTTGGTGAGAGGAATGTACGGATGGATGGTGTGAGGTGTGAGGATGGTGCAATAAAGGTGCTTGGGATTAAGTTTAATGATGATTTGAAAGGAAATGAGAGTTGGGAAGATTGTGGGGTGAGAGTGGTGCGCAAGTTGAATTTTTGGCGAATGAGAGAACTAACTCTGACTGGGAAAGTTCTGATTATTAAGGCGGTTATTTTGCCTATTTTGTTGTTTGTTGCGAATGTATATCCTGCTGCTTTTAAGAAAATTAGGAAAACTGAGAAATTCATCTTTAATTTTCTTTGGGGAAGTCGCATGGAGAAATTGAAACGGGAATATGTCTATAAGTTATGTGTAAATGGTGGTTTGGATTTTCCAAATATTGATTTCTTTTTAGGGATTAGTTACGTGAAAATGGTGGTGGTGGTTCTAGGGAAAAGTAATAAGTGTGCTTATATGATGAAGTATTCGGCTGGATGGATGCTTTATGGCTTAAAGTGGGTCAAAAGGGATGCTAGAGTGCCTGTTGCTTTTAAGTGTCCTGTATGGTATGGTTGTGTTGAGAAATTTGTAAGGAAGTATGATTTGTTGTCCGTTAACATGAGTGATTTTAGGCAAAAGAAGAAAGTCATTAGGATGGTGCGTGAGCGTGAGGTGGTATGTAATATCAATGGGTTGAGAGGGGAGGAAGTAACCGAGATGTGGAGAAAATTAAGTATAGATGGTGTGACTAACAGACAGAGAGATATCGCTTGGATGATATTGCATGACATTTTGCCTGTTAGAGATGTGCAAAAGAAGAAGGATTTAGTTAAATCTGAGGTATGCCCGAGGGATGGATGTGGTTTGAGAGAGCATGTTAGACATATGGTATGGGATTGTGATTTTGCATATGATGTATGGAAGGGTATAGGGGGACTTTGCAAGGAATTGGTGGGTGTAAAGTATGTAAATTGGAAACTTGCTATGTTTGGGATGGGTGCATGTAGTAGAATTAAGGATAGGATTTTATGGTTGTTGGTGGTGTGTGTAATTGAAAGTTTGTGGGATGCGAGGAATTTGTTAGTTTTTAAAAGGAAGAAAATGTCAGTTAATGAATGTTTGAGATTGATTCTGTCACGTATGTATGTAATATACCTCTGGGATCAGGAACGTGGAAGTATTATAGATGCTGAAGGGATCTGGAAGTTTAAAAAGTGGAGGTTTTTGGTAAAGTTTAATTAGTAGTGTATAATGTACCTGATGATAAGGTTTGGTTTTATTTTTGATTATATACCAAGTGTGATGAAAGGCTAAGTGTCAATGAAAGGCTTTTGTAAGTCGATTTGATTGAGCTTATGCTCCGGCCTATCTGATTTGGTTAAAAAAAAAAAAAAAAAATCTGTTCTTATCAGTTTAATATCTGATACGTCCCCTATCTGGGGACCATATATTAAATGGATTTTTAGAACAGGGAGATGGAAAAAGAGCTTGCTCTGTCCACTCCACGCATTGACCTGGTATTGCAGTATCTCCAGGACCGGTGCACCCCTTCTTTAATGCAGTTTCTAAAATCAGAAAGAATTGAATTCAATGTTTTTTGTTCATTTTGCTTGTTTGTCGGATTTGGGGATGGACTCTTTGGCTTTGCTTTTCTTCTCCTCATTGGATTTTTCATGTTCAAAGTTGCAGAAGCCAGATTACAAGCTCATTTTGGTTCAACTTCAGCAACTGTGCATTGCATTGCCATGTAATGTGATGCAATGCTATCTTTCTAGCTCTCCCTTTTTACTTCCTTTTGGATAAACAGACATATTAGGCAAGCATTTTGGAGCTTTCACCTAAATAACTACAGGTGGTGAGATAAGCTGCACAATATAATTGACCTTTCAGTATATTGTTGCACACACACCATCTATTTAGCAAATGCCCTTGTTATCAACAGCAGCCTTTTAAACTCACCTGAGCTAACAGGTATGTGCGCTGGTTACTCTGCTGCGCTTAAAATTTCTTTTTTGGTTTGCTACAATGCCTTTTCTGAAACGTTGTCTCCTTCTGCTGGAACACTGACTTCTTTCATTTAATGCCTGCAGACTATAAAAGAGAACCCAACCCAAAAAGTTTGGTTGATTAGTCTGTGGCATTCTGTTAAACTGTTGCTTATGGCGGTCTCTGTGAGCTTCTCAGCGACATTCAGCCAGCCAGGTATCCTGCCTGCAGTAGATGGAATGTGGCAATGGAACGCTGGCTGCGCGTGTCATAATAGGCTCTGAGCCTTTATATACCTGTGCACAGCAGCAGCCACCTTCAGTCTGCTGCTGGACAGCCAGCAGCAGCAGCAGCAGGAGAGGTATGTAATCAGGAGCCCTCCTGCTAAGGGTAGACAGCTGCTCGTTCCACCCCACCCCCCGCCTTAATTGGTTCTCCTCCCTTCCAACGGTGTTGAGGCGGGTGGGAACAGCAGGGGGTGAAGGTGCTGTGTTTAAAGAGGTGGAGTTATGCAGATCTAAAACGCGTGGATTGCAGCAGCAGCAAGCCGAAAAGTGCAGGCATGTAAGGGATCTAGAGGTTGACAACATGTCTTCTTAACGGGAGTCCAGGAGCTCATCTCCACAAATGGACTTTTCAGGATCCTTGGGTGGCTCCGTAGTTTGAAACCAATTCTGGTTATCGCTTCTCGGCCTTTTGGCTAAGATCAAGTGTAGTATCTGTTCTTATCAACTGGAGGGACTCAAGCCCGACTTGTGGAAGCCCAAAACTATCCACAAGCTAATCAGAGCCAAGGATGACGTGGAGAACATCACAGGACTTCACCAGGACACGCTGGAGACTGTGTGGACAAATGTGTCATCTGACAGGCTGACCAACGGGCACAAGGACTTGTCGTGGATGGCGATTCAGGGCGGACTGCCCGTCCGGTCATTCTTGCATGCCCGGAACCTGTGCAAGACCCGGTACTGCCCAAGGTGCCCCTTCGTGGAGGAAACATCTTTGCACACTTTTTGGGACTGCGGATTTGCACAGCGCCTATTGACTGCACTTGAGGACGACCTGAGGAACTCTGTCCCCAGGGCGAGCCTATCACACCATTCTGTGCTTTACGGACTCTTCCCTGGGGTTCATACCGTCGGAGCCATCCAGGAGGCTTGGCGCCTTATGAACTGCTTCAAGGATGCCGTTTGGGTCGCCAGGAACCGGCTCATCTTGAGGAGGGAGAGGATGTCCATCCAGGACTGCCGCAGGCTGATCCACAGCCTGCTCAGAGACTATTCCATCATGGACGGTCCGGAGGACGAGGACGAGGACTAAACCCCTCCTCCCCCTCTCCCCTTATGTGTCTTGTCTTTCAATAAAGCTTCGGGCCTGTGATTTTCCCCTCCCCATCCCCTTTTTCCCAATCCCCATCCCTTATCACGGTTCGTCGTACTGTATTGATTGACATGCTTTTTCTTTCAGATTGAGTGTTTTGTGTAGCATAGGGGTGTGATGTGTCTAGTTAGTGCGTCGTATCCTCATGCTATGTAAATATGATGTAGAATTCTGTGTGTACTGGGCTGCGGCTCTGTACACTGTCTGTTAACTTATTTTTTGTGCTAATAAAAGATATATTCAATCAAAAAAATCTGTTCTTATCAGTTTAATATCTGATACGTCCCCTATCTGGGGACCATATATTAAATGGATTTTTAGAACAGGGAGATGGAAAAAGAGCTTGCTCTGTCCACTCCACGCATTGACCTGGTATTGCAGTATCTCCAGGACCGGTGCACCCCTTCTTTAATGCAGTTTCTAAAATCAGAAAGAATTGAATTCAATGTTTTTTGTTCATTTTGCTTGTTTGTCGGATTTGGGGATGGACTCTTTGGCTTTGCTTTTCTTCTCCTCATTGGATTTTTCATGTTCAAAGTTGCAGAAGCCAGATTACAAGCTCATTTTGGTTCAACTTCAGCAACTGTGCATTGCATTGCCATGTAATGTGATGCAATGCTATCTTTCTAGCTCTCCCTTTTTACTTCCTTTTGGATAAACAGACATATTAGGCAAGCATTTTGGAGCTTTCACCTAAATAACTACAGGTGGTGAGATAAGCTGCACAATATAATTGACCTTTCAGTATATTGTTGCACACACACCATCTATTTAGCAAATGCCCTTGTTATCAACAGCAGCCTTTTAAACTCACCTGAGCTAACAGGTATGTGCGCTGGTTACTCTGCTGCGCTTAAAATTTCTTTTTTGGTTTGCTACAATGCCTTTTCTGAAACGTTGTCTCCTTCTGCTGGAACACTGACTTCTTTCATTTAATGCCTGCAGACTATAAAAGAGAACCCAACCCAAAAAGTTTGGTTGATTAGTCTGTGGCATTCTGTTAAACTGTTGCTTATGGCGGTCTCTGTGAGCTTCTCAGCGACATTCAGCCAGCCAGGTATCCTGCCTGCAGTAGATGGAATGTGGCAATGGAACGCTGGCTGCGCGTGTCATAATAGGCTCTGAGCCTTTATATACCTGTGCACAGCAGCAGCCACCTTCAGTCTGCTGCTGGACAGCCAGCAGCAGCAGCAGCAGGAGAGGTATGTAATCAGGAGCCCTCCTGCTAAGGGTAGACAGCTGCTCGTTCCACCCCACCCCCCGCCTTAATTGGTTCTCCTCCCTTCCAACGGTGTTGAGGCGGGTGGGAACAGCAGGGGGTGAAGGTGCTGTGTTTAAAGAGGTGGAGTTATGCAGATCTAAAACGCGTGGATTGCAGCAGCAGCAAGCCGAAAAGTGCAGGCATGTAAGGGATCTAGAGGTTGACAACATGTCTTCTTAACGGGAGTCCAGGAGCTCATCTCCACAAATGGACTTTTCAGGATCCTTGGGTGGCTCCGTAGTTTGAAACCAATTCTGGTTATCGCTTCTCGGCCTTTTGGCTAAGATCAAGTGTAGTATCTGTTCTTATCAACTGGAGGGACTCAAGCCCGACTTGTGGAAGCCCAAAACTATCCACAAGCTAATCAGAGCCAAGGATGACGTGGAGAACATCACAGGACTTCACCAGGACACGCTGGAGACTGTGTGGACAAATGTGTCGTCTGACAGGCTGACCAACGGGCACAAGGACTTGTCGTGGATGGCGATTCAGGGCGGACTGCCCGTCCGGTCATTCTTGCATGCCCGGAACCTGTGCAAGACCCGGTACTGCCCAAGGTGCCCCTTCGTGGAGGAAACATCTTTGCACACTTTTTGGGACTGCGGATTTGCACAGCGCCTATTGACTGCACTTGAGGACGACCTGAGGAACTCTGTCCCCAGGGCGAGCCTATCGCACCATTCTGTGCTTTACGGACTCTTCCCTGGGGTTCATACCGTCGGAGCCATCCAGGAGGCTTGGCGCCTTATGAACTGCTTCAAGAATGCCGTTTGGGTCGCCAGGAACCGGCTCATCTTGAGGAGGGAGAGGATGTCCATCCAGGACTGCCGCAGGCTGATCCACAGCCTGCTCAGAGACTATTCCATCATGGACGGTCCGGAGGACGAGGACGAGGACTAAACCCCTCCTCCCCCTCTCCCCTTATGTGTCTTGTCTTTCAATAAAGCTTCGGGCCTGTGATTTTCCCCTCCCCATCCCCTTTTTCCCAATCCCAATCCCTTATCACGGTTCGTCGTACTGTATTGATTGACATGCTTTTTCTTTCAGATTGAGTGTTTTGTGTAGCATAGGGGTGTGATGTGTCTAGTTAGTGCGTCGTATCCTCATGCTATGTAAATATGATGTAGAATTCTGTGTGTACTGGGCTGCGGCACTGTACACTGTCTGTTAACTTATTTTTTGTGCTAATAAAAGATATATTCAATCAAAAAAATCTGTTCTTATCAGTTTAATATCTGATACGTCCCCTATCTGGGGACCATATATTAAATGGATTTTTAGAACAGGGAGATGGAAAAAGAGCTTGCTCTGTCCACTCCACGCATTGACCTGGTATTGCAGTATCTCCAGGACCGGTGCACCCCTTCTTTAATGCAGTTTCTAAAATCAGAAAGAATTGAATTCAATGTTTTTTGTTCATTTTGCTTGTTTGTCGGATTTGGGGATGGACTCTTTGGCTTTGCTTTTCTTCTCCTCATTGGATTTTTCATGTTCAAAGTTGCAGAAGCCAGATTACAAGCTCATTTTGGTTCAACTTCAGCAACTGTGCATTGCATTGCCATGTAATGTGATGCAATGCTATCTTTCTAGCTCTCCCTTTTTACTTCCTTTTGGATAAACAGACATATTAGGCAAGCATTTTGGAGCTTTCACCTAAATAACTACAGGTGGTGAGATAAGCTGCACAATATAATTGACCTTTCAGTATATTGTTGCACACACACCATCTATTTAGCAAATGCCCTTGTTATCAACAGCAGCCTTTTAAACTCACCTGAGCTAACAGGTATGTGCGCTGGTTACTCTGCTGCGCTTAAAATTTCTTTTTTGGTTTGCTACAATGCCTTTTCTGAAACGTTGTCTCTTTCTGCTGGAACACTGACTTCTTTCATTTAATGCCTGCAGACTATAAAAGAGAACCCAACCCAAAAAGTTTGGTTGATTAGTCTGTGGCATTCTGTTAAACTGTTGCTTATGGCGGTCTCTGTGAGCTTCTCAGCGACATTCAGCCAGCCAGGTATCCTGCCTGCAGTAGATGGAATGTGGCAATGGAACGCTGGCTGCGCGTGTCATAATAGGCTCTGAGCCTTTATATACCTGTGCACAGCAGCAGCCACCTTCAGTCTGCTGCTGGACAGCCAGCAGCAGCAGCAGCAGCAGGAGAGGTATGTAATCAGGAGCCCTCCTGCTAAGGGTAGACAGCTGCTCGTTCCACCCCACCCCCCGCCTTAATTGGTTCTCCTCCCTTCCAACGGTGTTGAGGCGGGTGGGAACAGCAGGGGGTGAAGGTGCTGTGTTTAAAGAGGTGGAGTTATGCAGATCTAAAACGCGTGGATTGCAGCAGCAGCAAGCCGAAAAGTGCAGGCATGTAAGGGATCTAGAGGTTGACAACATGTCTTCTTAACGGGAGTCCAGGAGCTCATCTCCACAAATGGACTTTTCAGGATCCTTGGGTGGCTCCGTAGTTTGAAACCAATTCTGGTTATCGCTTCTCGGCCTTTTGGCTAAGATCAAGTGTAGTATCTGTTCTTATCAGTTTAATATCTGATACGTCCCCTATCTGGGGACCATATATTAAATGGAATTTTAGAACAGGGAGATGGAAAAAGAGCTTGCTCTGTCCACTCCACGCATTGACCTGGTATTGCAGTATCTCCAGGACCGGTGCACCCCTTCTTTAATGCAGTTTCTAAAATCAGAAAGAATTGAATTCAATGTTTTTTGTTCATTTTGCTTGTTTGTCGGATTTGGGGATGGACTCTTTGGCTTTGCTTTTCTTCTCCTCATTGGATTTTTCATGTTCAAAGTTGCAGAAGCCAGATTACAAGCTCATTTTGGTTCAACTTCAGCAACTGTGCATTGCATTGCCATGTAATGTGATGCAATGCTATCTTTCTAGCTCTCCCTTTTTACTTCCTTTTGGATAAACAGACATATTAGGCAAGCATTTTGGAGCTTTCACCTAAATAACTACAGGTGGTGAGATAAGCTGCACAATATAATTGACCTTTCAGTATATTGTTGCACACACACCATCTATTTAGCAAATGCCCTTGTTATCAACAGCAGCCTTTTAAACTCACCTGAGCTAACAGGTATGTGCGCTGGTTACTCTGCTGCGCTTAAAATTTCTTTTTTGGTTTGCTACAATGCCTTTTCTGAAACGTTGTCTCCTTCTGCTGGAACACTGACTTCTTTCATTTAATGCCTGCAGACTATAAAAGAGAACCCAACCCAAAAAGTTTGGTTGATTAGTCTGTGGCATTCTGTTAAACTGTTGCTTATGGCGGTCTCTGTGAGCTTCTCAGCGACATTCAGCCAGCCAGGTATCCTGCCTGCAGTAGATGGAATGTGGCAATGGAACGCTGGCTGCGCGTGTCATAATAGGCTCTGAGCCTTTATATACCTGTGCACAGCAGCAGCCACCTTCAGTCTGCTGCTGGACAGCCAGCAGCAGCAGCAGCAGCAGCAGGAGAGGTATGTAATCAGGAGCCCTCCTGCTAAGGGTAGACAGCTGCTCGTTCCACCCCACCCCCCGCCTTAATTGGTTCTCCTCCCTTCCAACGGTGTTGAGGCGGGTGGGAACAGCAGGGGGTGAAGGTGCTGTGTTTAAAGAGGTGGAGTTATGCAGATCTAAAACGCGTGGATTGCAGCAGCAGCAAGCCGAAAAGTGCAGGCATGTAAGGGATCTAGAGGTTGACAACATGTCTTCTTAACGGGAGTCCAGGAGCTCATCTCCACAAATGGACTTTTCAGGATCCTTGGGTGGCTCCGTAGTTTGAAACCAATTCTGGTTATCGCTTCTCGGCCTTTTGGCTAAGATCAAGTGTAGTATCTGTTCTTATCAGTTTAATATCTGATACGTCCCCTATCTGGGGACCATATATTAAATGGATTTTTAGAACAGGGAGATGGAAAAAGAGCTTGCTCTGTCCACTCCACGCATTGACCTGGTATTGCAGTATCTCCAGGACCGGTGCACCCCTTCTTTAATGCAGTTTCTAAAATCAGAAAGAATTGAATTCAATGTTTTTTGTTCATTTTGCTTGTTTGTCGGATTTGGGGATGGACTCTTTGGCTTTGCTTTTCTTCTCCTCATTGGATTTTTCATGTTCAAAGTTGCAGAAGCCAGATTACAAGCTCATTTTGGTTCAACTTCAGCAACTGTGCATTGCATTGCCATGTAATGTGATGCAATGCTATCTTTCTAGCTCTCCCTTTTTACTTCCTTTTGGATAAACAGACATATTAGGCAAGCATTTTGGAGCTTTCACCTAAATAACTACAGGTGGTGAGATAAGCTGCACAATATAATTGACCTTTCAGTATATTGTTGCACACACACCATCTATTTAGCAAATGCCCTTGTTATCAACAGCAGCCTTTTAAACTCACCTGAGCTAACAGGTATGTGCGCTGGTTACTCTGCTGCGCTTAAAATTTCTTTTTTGGTTTGCTACAATGCCTTTTCTGAAACGTTGTCTCCTTCTGCTGGAACACTGACTTCTTTCATTTAATGCCTGCAGACTATAAAAGAGAACCCAACCCAAAAAGTTTGGTTGATTAGTCTGTGGCATTCTGTTAAACTGTTGCTTATGGCGGTCTCTGTGAGCTTCTCAGCGACATTCAGCCAGCCAGGTATCCTGCCTGCAGTAGATGGAATGTGGCAATGGAACGCTGGCTGCGCGTGTCATAATAGGCTCTGAGCCTTTATATACCTGTGCACAGCAGCAGCCACCTTCAGTCTGCTGCTGGACAGCCAGCAGCAGCAGCAGCAGGAGAGGTATGTAATCAGGAGCCCTCCTGCTAAGGGTAGACAGCTGCTCGTTCCACCCCACCCCCCGCCTTAATTGGTTCTCTGCCCTTCCAACGGTGTTGAGGCGGGTGGGAACAGCAGGGGGTGAAGGTGCTGTGTTTAAAGAGGTGGAGTTATGCAGATCTAAAACGCGTGGATTGCAGCAGCAGCAAGCCGAAAAGTGCAGGCATGTAAGGGATCTAGAGGTTGACAACATGTCTTCTTAACGGGAGTCCAGGAGCTCATCTCCACAAATGGACTTTTCAGGATCCTTGGGTGGCTCCGTAGTTTGAAACCAATTCTGGTTATCGCTTCTCGGCCTTTTGGCTAAGATCAAGTGTAGTATCTGTTCTTATCAGTTTAATATCTGATACGTCCCCTATCTGGGGACCATATATTAAATGGATTTTTAGAACAGGGAGATGGAAAAAGAGCTTGCTCTGTCCACTCCACGCATTGACCTGGTATTGCAGTATCTCCAGGACCGGTGCACCCCTTCTTTAATGCAGTTTCTAAAATCAGAAAGAATTGAATTCAATGTTTTTTGTTCATTTTGCTTGTTTGTCGGATTTGGGGATGGACTCTTTGGCTTTGCTTTTCTTCTCCTCATTGGATTTTTCATGTTCAAAGTTGCAGAAGCCAGATTACAAGCTCATTTTGGTTCAACTTCAGCAACTGTGCATTGCATTGCCATGTAATGTGATGCAATGCTATCTTTCTAGCTCTCCCTTTTTACTTCCTTTTGGATAAACAGACATATTAGGCAAGCATTTTGGAGCTTTCACCTAAATAACTACAGGTGGTGAGATAAGCTGCACAATATAATTGACCTTTCAGTATATTGTTGCACACACACCATCTATTTAGCAAATGCCCTTGTTATCAACAGCAGCCTTTTAAACTCACCTGAGCTAACAGGTATGTGCGCTGGTTACTCTGCTGCGCTTAAAATTTCTTTTTTGGTTTGCTACAATGCCTTTTCTGAAACGTTGTCTCCTTCTGCTGGAACACTGACTTCTTTCATTTAATGCCTGCAGACTATAAAAGAGAACCCAACCCAAAAAGTTTGGTTGATTAGTCTGTGGCATTCTGTTAAACTGTTGCTTATGGCGGTCTCTGTGAGCTTCTCAGCGACATTCAGCCAGCCAGGTATCCTGCCTGCAGTAGATGGAATGTGGCAATGGAACGCTGGCTGCGCGTGTCATAATAGGCTCTGAGCCTTTATATACCTGTGCACAGCAGCAGCCACCTTCAGTCTGCTGCTGGACAGCCAGCAGCAGCAGCAGCAGCAGGAGAGGTATGTAATCAGGAGCCCTCCTGCTAAGGGTAGACAGCTGCTCGTTCCACCCCACCCCCCGCCTTAATTGGTTCTCCTCCCTTCCAACGGTGTTGAGGCGGGTGGGAACAGCAGGGGGTGAAGGTGCTGTGTTTAAAGAGGTGGAGTTATGCAGATCTAAAACGCGTGGATTGCAGCAGCAGCAAGCCGAAAAGTGCAGGCATGTAAGGGATCTAGAGGTTGACAACATGTCTTCTTAACGGGAGTCCAGGAGCTCATCTCCACAAATGGACTTTTCAGGATCCTTGGGTGGCTCCGTAGTTTGAAACCAATTCTGGTTATCGCTTCTCGGCCTTTTGGCTAAGATCAAGTGTAGTATCTGTTCTTATCAGTTTAATATCTGATACGTCCCCTATCTGGGGACCATATATTAAATGGATTTTTAGAACAGGGAGATGGAAAAAGAGCTTGCTCTGTCCACTCCACGCATTGACCTGGTATTGCAGTATCTCCAGGACCGGTGCACCCCTTCTTTAATGCAGTTTCTAAAATCAGAAAGAATTGAATTCAATGTTTTTTGTTCATTTTGCTTGTTTGTCGGATTTGGGGATGGACTCTTTGGCTTTGCTTTTCTTCTCCTCATTGGATTTTTCATGTTCAAAGTTGCAGAAGCCAGATTACAAGCTCATTTTGGTTCAACTTCAGCAACTGTGCATTGCATTGCCATGTAATGTGATGCAATGCTATCTTTCTAGCTCTCCCTTTTTACTTCCTTTTGGATAAACAGACATATTAGGCAAGCATTTTGGAGCTTTCACCTAAATAACTACAGGTGGTGAGATAAGCTGCACAATATAATTGACCTTTCAGTATATTGTTGCACACACACCATCTATTTAGCAAATGCCCTTGTTATCAACAGCAGACTTTTAAACTCACCTGAGCTAACAGGTATGTGCGCTGGTTACTCTGCTGCGCTTAAAATTTCTTTTTTGGTTTGCTACAATGCCTTTTCTGAAACGTTGTCTCCTTCTGCTGGAACACTGACTTCTTTCATTTAATGCCTGCAGACTATAAAAGAGAACCCAACCCAAAAAGTTTGGTTGATTAGTCTGTGGCATTCTGTTAAACTGTTGCTTATGGCGGTCTCTGTGAGCTTCTCAGCGACATTCAGCCAGCCAGGTATCCTGCCTGCAGTAGATGGAATGTGGCAATGGAACGCTGGCTGCGCGTGTCATAATAGGCTCTGAGCCTTTATATACCTGTGCACAGCAGCAGCCACCTTCAGTCTGCTGCTGGACAGCCAGCAGCAGCAGCAGCAGGAGAGGTATGTAATCAGGAGCCCTCCTGCTAAGGGTAGACAGCTGCTCGTTCCACCCCACCCCCCGCCTTAATTGGTTCTCTGCCCTTCCAACGGTGTTGAGGCGGGTGGGAACAGCAGGGGGTGAAGGTGCTGTGTTTAAAGAGGTGGAGTTATGCAGATCTAAAACGCGTGGATTGCAGCAGCAGCAAGCCGAAAAGTGCAGGCATGTAAGGGATCTAGAGGTTGACAACATGTCTTCTTAACGGGAGTCCAGGAGCTCATCTCCACAAATGGACTTTTCAGGATCCTTGGGTGGCTCCGTAGTTTGAAACCAATTCTGGTTATCGCTTCTCGGCCTTTTGGCTAAGATCAAGTGTAGTATCTGTTCTTATCAGTTTAATATCTGATACGTCCCCTATCTGGGGACCATATATTAAATGGATTTTTAGAACAGGGAGATGGAAAAAGAGCTTGCTCTGTCCACTCCACGCATTGACCTGGTATTGCAGTATCTCCAGGACCGGTGCACCCCTTCTTTAATGCAGTTTCTAAAATCAGAAAGAATTGAATTCAATGTTTTTTGTTCATTTTGCTTGTTTGTCGGATTTGGGGATGGACTCTTTGGCTTTGCTTTTCTTCTCCTCATTGGATTTTTCATGTTCAAAGTTGCAGAAGCCAGATTACAAGCTCATTTTGGTTCAACTTCAGCAACTGTGCATTGCATTGCCATGTAATGTGATGCAATGCTATCTTTCTAGCTCTCCCTTTTTACTTCCTTTTGGATAAACAGACATATTAGGCAAGCATTTTGGAGCTTTCACCTAAATAACTACAGGTGGTGAGATAAGCTGCACAATATAATTGACCTTTCAGTATATTGTTGCACACACACCATCTATTTAGCAAATGCCCTTGTTATCAACAGCAGCCTTTTAAACTCACCTGAGCTAACAGGTATGTGCGCTGGTTACTCTGCTGCGCTTAAAATTTCTTTTTTGGTTTGCTACAATGCCTTTTCTGAAACGTTGTCTCCTTCTGCTGGAACACTGACTTCTTTCATTTAATGCCTGCAGACTATAAAAGAGAACCCAACCCAAAAAGTTTGGTTGATTAGTCTGTGGCATTCTGTTAAACTGTTGCTTATGGCGGTCTCTGTGAGCTTCTCAGCGACATTCAGCCAGCCAGGTATCCTGCCTGCAGTAGATGGAATGTGGCAATGGAACGCTGGCTGCGCGTGTCATAATAGGCTCTGAGCCTTTATATACCTGTGCACAGCAGCAGCCACCTTCAGTCTGCTGCTGGACAGCCAGCAGCAGCAGCAGCAGGAGAGGTATGTAATCAGGAGCCCTCCTGCTAAGGGTAGACAGCTGCTCGTTCCACCCCACCCCCCGCCTTAATTGGTTCTCTGCCCTTCCAACGGTGTTGAGGCGGGTGGGAACAGCAGGGGGTGAAGGTGCTGTGTTTAAAGAGGTGGAGTTATGCAGATCTAAAACGCGTGGATTGCAGCAGCAGCAAGCCGAAAAGTGCAGGCATGTAAGGGATCTAGAGGTTGACAACATGTCTTCTTAACGGGAGTCCAGGAGCTCATCTCCACAAATGGACTTTTCAGGATCCTTGGGTGGCTCCGTAGTTTGAAACCAATTCTGGTTATCGCTTCTCGGCCTTTTGGCTAAGATCAAGTGTAGTATCTGTTCTTATCAGTTTAATATCTGATACGTCCCCTATCTGGGGACCATATATTAAATGGATTTTTAGAACAGGGAGATGGAAAAAGAGCTTGCTCTGTCCACTCCACGCATTGACCTGGTATTGCAGTATCTCCAGGACCGGTGCACCCCTTCTTTAATGCAGTTTCTAAAATCAGAAAGAATTGAATTCAATGTTTTTTGTTCATTTTGCTTGTTTGTCGGATTTGGGGATGGACTCTTTGGCTCTGCTTTTCTTCTCCTCATTGGATTTTTCATGTTCAAAGTTGCAGAAGCCAGATTACAAGCTCATTTTGGTTCAACTTCAGCAACTGTGCATTGCATTGCCATGTAATGTGATGCAATGCTATCTTTCTAGCTCTCCCTTTTTACTTCCTTTTGGATAAACAGACATATTAGGCAAGCATTTTGGAGCTTTCACCTAAATAACTACAGGTGGTGAGATAAGCTGCACAATATAATTGACCTTTCAGTATATTGTTGCACACACACCATCTATTTAGCAAATGCCCTTGTTATCAACAGCAGCCTTTTAAACTCACCTGAGCTAACAGGTATGTGCGCTGGTTACTCTGCTGCGGTTAAAATTTCTTTTTTGGTTTGCTACAATGCCTTTTCTGAAACGTTGTCTCCTTCTGCTGGAACACTGACTTCTTTCATTTAATGCCTGCAGACTATAAAAGAGAACCCAACCCAAAAAGTTTGGTTGATTTGTCTGTGGCATTCTGTTAAACTGTTGCTTATGGCGGTCTCTGTGAGCTTCTCAGCGACATTCAGCCAGCCAGGTATCCTGCCTGCAGTAGATGGAATGTGGCAATGGAACGCTGGCTGCGCGTGTCATAATAGGCTCTGAGCCTTTATATACCTGGGCACAGCAGCAGCCACCTTCAGTCTGCTGCTGGACAGCCAGCAGCAGCAGCAGCAGGAGAGGTATGTAATCAGGAGCCCTCCTGCTAAGGGTAGACAGCTGCTCGTTCCACCCCACCCCCCGCCTTAATTGGTTCTCCTCCCTTCCAACGGTGTTGAGGCGGGTGGGAACAGCAGGGGGTGAAGGTGCTGTGTTTAAAGAGGTGGAGTTATGCAGATCTAAAACGCGTGGATTGCAGCAGCAGCAAGCCGAAAAGTGCAGGCATGTAAGGGATCTAGAGGTTGACAACATGTCTTCTTAACGGGAGTCCAGGAGCTCATCTCCACAAATGGACTTTTCAGGATCCTTGGGTGGCTCCGTAGTTTGAAACCAATTCTGGTTATCGCTTCTCGGCCTTTTGGCTAAGATCAAGTGTAGTATCTGTTCTTATCAGTTTAATATCTGATACGTCCCCTATCTGGGGACCATATATTAAATGGATTTTTAGAACAGGGAGATGGAAAAAGAGCTTGCTCTGTCCACTCCACGCATTGACCTGGTATTGCAGTATCTCCAGGACCGGTGCACCCCTTCTTTAATGCAGTTTCTAAAATCAGAAAGAATTGAATTCAATGTTTTTTGTTCATTTTGCTTGTTTGTCGGATTTTGGGATGGACTCTTTGGCTTTGCTTTTCTTCTCCTCATTGGATTTTTCATGTTCAAAGTTGCAGAAGCCAGATTACAAGCTCATTTTGGTTCAACTTCAGCAACTGTGCATTGCATTGCCATGTAATGTGATGCAATGCTATCTTTCTAGCTCTCCCTTTTTACTTCCTTTTGGATAAACAGACATATTAGGCAAGCATTTTGGAGCTTTCACCTAAATAACTACAGGTGGTGAGATAAGCTGCACAATATAATTGACCTTTCAGTATATTGTTGCACACACACCATCTATTTAGCAAATGCCCTTGTTATCAACAGCAGCCTTTTAAACTCACCTGAGCTAACAGGTATGTGCGCTGGTTACTCTGCTGCGCTTAAAATTTCTTTTTTGGTTTGCTACAATGCCTTTTCTGAAACGTTGTCTCCTTCTGCTGGAACACTGACTTCTTTCATTTAATGCCTGCAGACTATAAAAGAGAACCCAACCCAAAAAGTTTGGTTGATTAGTCTGTGGCATTCTGTTAAACTGTTGCTTATGGCGGTCTCTGTGAGCTTCTCAGCGACATTCAGCCAGCCAGGTATCCTGTCTGCAGTAGATGGAATGTGGCAATGGAACGCTGGCTGCGCGTGTCATAATAGGCTCTGAGCCTTTATATACCTGTGCACAGCAGCAGCCACCTTCAGTCTGCTGCTGGACAGCCAGCAGCAGCAGCAGGAGAGGTATGTAATCAGGAGCCCTCCTGCTAAGGGTAGACAGCTGCTCGTTCCACCCCACCCCCCGCCTTAATTGGTTCTCCTCCCTTCCAACGGTGTTGAGGCGGGTGGGAACAGCAGGGGGTGAAGGTGCTGTGTTTAAAGAGGTGGAGTTATGCAGATCTAAAACGCGTGGATTGCAGCAGCAGCAAGCCGAAAAGTGCAGGCATGTAAGGGATCTAGAGGTTGACAACATGTCTTCTTAACGGGAGTCCAGGAGCTCATCTCCACAAATGGCCTTTACAGGATCCTTGGGTGGCTCCGTAGTTTGAAACCAATTCTGGTTATCGCTTCTCGGCCTTTTGGCTAAGATCAAGTGTAGTATCTGTTCTTATCAGTTTAATATCTGATACGTCCCCTATCTGGGGACCATATATTAAATGGATTTTTAGAACAGGGAGATGGAAAAAGAGCTTGCTCTGTCCACTCCACGCATTGACCTGGTATTGCAGTATCTCCAGGACCGGTGCACCCCTTCTTTAATGCAGTTTCTAAAATCAGAAAGAATTGAATTCAATGTTTTTTGTTCATTTTGCTTGTTTGTCGGATTTGGGGATGGACTCTTTGGCTTTGCTTTTCTTCTCCTCATTGGATTTTTCATGTTCAAAGTTGCAGAAGCCAGATTACAAGCTCATTTTGGTTCAACTTCAGCAACTGTGCATTGCATTGCCATGTAATGTGATGCAATGCTATCTTTCTAGCTCTCCCTTTTTACTTCCTTTTGGATAAACAGACATATTAGGCAAGCATTTTGGAGCTTTCACCTAAATAACTACAGGTGGTGAGATAAGCTGCACAATATAATTGACCTTTCAGTATATTGTTGCACACACACCATCTATTTAGCAAATGCCCTTGTTATCAACAGCAGCCTTTTAAACTCACCTGAGCTAACAGGTATGTGCGCTGGTTACTCTGCTGCGCTTAAAATTTCTTTTTTGGTTTGCTACAATGCCTTTTCTGAAACGTTGTCTCCTTCTGCTGGAACACTGACTTCTTTCATTTAATGCCTGCAGACTATAAAAGAGAACCCAACCCAAAAAGTTTGGTTGATTAGTCTGTGGCATTCTGTTAAACTGTTGCTTATGGCGGTCTCTGTGAGCTTCTCAGCGACATTCAGCCAGCCAGGTATCCTGTCTGCAGTAGATGGAATGTGGCAATGGAACGCTGGCTGCGCGTGTCATAATAGGCTCTGAGCCTTTATATACCTGTGCACAGCAGCAGCCACCTTCAGTCTGCTGCTGGACAGCCAGCAGCAGCAGCAGCAGGAGAGGTATGTAATCAGGAGCCCTCCTGCTAAGGGTAGACAGCTGCTCGTTCCACCCCACCCCCCGCCTTAATTGGTTCTCCTCCCTTCCAACGGTGTTGAGGCGGGTGGGAACAGCAGGGGGTGAAGGTGCTGTGTTTAAAGAGGTGGAGTTATGCAGATCTAAAACGCGTGGATTTCAGCAGCAGCAAGCCGAAAAGTGCAGGCATGTAAGGGATCTAGAGGTTGACAACATGTCTTCTTAACGGGAGTCCAGGAGCTCATCTCCACAAATGGCCTTTACAGGATCCTTGGGTGGCTCCGTAGTTTGAAACCAATTCTGGTTATCGCTTCTCGGCCTTTTGGCTAAGATCAAGTGTAGTATCTGTTCTTATCAGTTTAATATCTGATACGTCCCCTATCTGGGGACCATATATTAAATGGATTTTTAGAACAGGGAGATGGAAAAAGAGCTTGCTCTGTCCACTCCACGCATTGACCTGGTATTGCAGTATCTCCAGGACCGGTGCACCCCTTCTTTAATGCAGTTTCTAAAATCAGAAAGAATTGAATTCAATGTTTTTTGTTCATTTTGCTTGTTTGTCGGATTTGGGGATGGACTCTTTGGCTTTGCTTTTCTTCTCCTCATTGGATTTTTCATGTTCAAAGTTGCAGAAGCCAGATTACAAGCTCATTTTGGTTCAACTTCAGCAACTGTGCATTGCATTGCCATGTAATGTGATGCAATGCTATCTTTCTAGCTCTCCCTTTTTACTTCCTTTTGGATAAACAGACATATTAGGCAAGCATTTTGGAGCTTTCACCTAAATAACTACAGGTGGTGAGATAAGCTGCACAATATAATTGACCTTTCAGTATATTGTTGCACACACACCATCTATTTAGCAAATGCCCTTGTTATCAACAGCAGCCTTTTAAACTCACCTGAGCTAACAGGTATGTGCGCTGGTTACTCTGCTGCGCTTAAAATTTCTTTTTTGGTTTGCTACAATGCCTTTTCTGAAACGTTGTCTCCTTCTGCTGGAACACTGACTTCTTTCATTTAATGCCTGCAGACTATAAAAGAGAACCCAACCCAAAAAGTTTGGTTGATTAGTCTGTGGCATTCTGTTAAACTGTTGCTTATGGCGGTCTCTGTGAGCTTCTCAGCGACATTCAGCCAGCCAGGTATCCTGTCTGCAGTAGATGGAATGTGGCAATGGAACGCTGGCTGCGCGTGTCATAATAGGCTCTGAGCCTTTATATACCTGTGCACAGCAGCAGCCACCTTCAGTCTGCTGCTGGACAGCCAGCAGCAGCAGCAGCAGGAGAGGTATGTAATCAGGAGCCCTCCTGCTAAGGGTAGACAGCTGCTCGTTCCACCCCACCCCCCGCCTTAATTGGTTCTCCTCCCTTCCAACGGTGTTGAGGCGGGTGGGAACAGCAGGGGGTGAAGGTGCTGTGTTTAAAGAGGTGGAGTTATGCAGATCTAAAACGCGTGGATTGCAGCAGCAGCAAGCCGAAAAGTGCAGGCATGTAAGGGATCTAGAGGTTGACAACATGTCTTCTTAACGGGAGTCCAGGAGCTCATCTCCACAAATGGCCTTTACAGGATCCTTGGGTGGCTCCGTAGTTTGAAACCAATTCTGGTTATCGCTTCTCGGCCTTTTGGCTAAGATCAAGTGTAGTATCTGTTCTTATCAGTTTAATATCTGATACGTCCCCTATCTGGGGACCATATATTAAATGGATTTTTAGAACAGGGAGATGGAAAAAGAGCTTGCTCTGTCCACTCCACGCATTGACCTGGTATTGCAGTATCTCCAGGACCGGTGCACCCCTTCTTTAATGCAGTTTCTAAAATCAGAAAGAATTGAATTCAATGTTTTTTGTTCATTTTGCTTGTTTGTCGGATTTGGGGATGGACTCTTTGGCTTTGCTTTTCTTCTCCTCATTGGATTTTTCATGTTCAAAGTTGCAGAAGCCAGATTACAAGCTCATTTTGGTTCAACTTCAGCAACTGTGCATTGCATTGCCATGTAATGTGATGCAATGCTATCTTTCTAGCTCTCCCTTTTTACTTCCTTTTGGATAAACAGACATATTAGGCAAGCATTTTGGAGCTTTCACCTAAATAACTACAGGTGGTGAGATAAGCTGCACAATATAATTGACCTTTCAGTATATTGTTGCACACACACCATCTATTTAGCAAATGCCCTTGTTATCAACAGCAGCCTTTTAAACTCACCTGAGCTAACAGGTATGTGCGCTGGTTACTCTGCTGCGCTTAAAATTTCTTTTTTGGTTTGCTACAATGCCTTTTCTGAAACGTTGTCTCCTTCTGCTGGAACACTGACTTCTTTCATTTAATGCCTGCAGACTATAAAAGAGAACCCAACCCAAAAAGTTTGGTTGATTAGTCTGTGGCATTCTGTTAAACTGTTGCTTATGGCGGTCTCTGTGAGCTTCTCAGCGACATTCAGCCAGCCAGGTATCCTGCCTGCAGTAGATGGAATGTGGCAATGGAACGCTGGCTGCGCGTGTCATAATAGGCTCTGAGCCTTTATATACCTGTGCACAGCAGCAGCCACCTTCAGTCTGCTGCTGGACAGCCAGCAGCAGCAGCAGCAGGAGAGGTATGTAATCAGGAGCCCTCCTGCTAAGGGTAGACAGCTGCTCGTTCCACCCCACCCCCCGCCTTAATTGGTTCTCCTCCCTTCCAACGGTGTTGAGGCGGGTGGGAACAGCAGGGGGTGAAGGTGCTGTGTTTAAAGAGGTGGAGTTATGCAGATCTAAAACGCGTGGATTGCAGCAGCAGCAAGCCGAAAAGTGCAGGCATGTAAGGGATCTAGAGGTTGACAACATGTCTTCTTAACGGGAGTCCAGGAGCTCATCTCCACAAATGGACTTTTCAGGATCCTTGGGTGGCTCCGTAGTTTGAAACCAATTCTGGTTATCGCTTCTCGGCCTTTTGGCTAAGATCAAGTGTAGTATCTGTTCTTATCAGTTTAATATCTGATACGTCCCCTATCTGGGGACCATATATTAAATGGATTTTTAGAACAGGGAGATGGAAAAAGAGCTTGCTCTGTCCACTCCACGCATTGACCTGGTATTGCAGTATCTCCAGGACCGGTGCACCCCTTCTTTAATGCAGTTTCTAAAATCAGAAAGAATTGAATTCAATGTTTTTTGTTCATTTTGCTTGTTTGTCGGATTTGGGGATGGACTCTTTGGCTTTGCTTTTCTTCTCCTCATTGGATTTTTCATGTTCAAAGTTGCAGAAGCCAGATTACAAGCTCATTTTGGTTCAACTTCAGCAACTGTGCATTGCATTGCCATGTAATGTGATGCAATGCTATCTTTCTAGCTCTCCCTTTTTACTTCCTTTTGGATAAACAGACATATTAGGCAAGCATTTTGGAGCTTTCACCTAAATAACTACAGGTGGTGAGATAAGCTGCACAATATAATTGACCTTTCAGTATATTGTTGCACACACACCATCTATTTAGCAAATGCTCTTGTTATCAACAGCAGCCTTTTAAACTCACCTGAGCTAACAGGTATGTGCGCTGGTTACTCTGCTGCGCTTAAAATTTCTTTTTTGGTTTGCTACAATGCCTTTTCTGAAACGTTGTCTCCTTCTGCTGGAACACTGACTTCTTTCATTTAATGCCTGCAGACTATAAAAGAGAACCCAACCCAAAAAGTTTGGTTGATTAGTCTGTGGCATTCTGTTAAACTGTTGCTTATGGCGGTCTCTGTGAGCTTCTCAGCGACATTCAGCCAGCCAGGTATCCTGCCTGCAGTAGATGGAATGTGGCAATGGAACGCTGGCTGCGCGTGTCATAATAGGCTCTGAGCCTTTATATACCTGTGCACAGCAGCAGCCACCTTCAGTCTGCTGCTGGACAGCCAGCAGCAGCAGCAGCAGGAGAGGTATGTAATCAGGAGCCCTCCTGCTAAGGGTAGACAGCTGCTCGTTCCACCCCACCCCCCGCCTTAATTGGTTCTCCTCCCTTCCAACGGTGTTGAGGCGGGTGGGAACAGCAGGGGGTGAAGGTGCTGTGTTTAAAGAGGTGGAGTTATGCAGATCTAAAACCTGTGGATTGCAGCAGCAGCAAGCCGAAAAGTGCAGGCATGTAAGGGATCTAGAGGTTGACAACATGTCTTCTTAACGGGAGTCCAGGAGCTCATCTCCACAAATGGACTTTTCAGGATCCTTGGGTGGCTCCGTAGTTTGAAACCAATTCTGGTTATCGCTTCTCGGCCTTTTGGCTAAGATCAAGTGTAGTATCTGTTCTTATCAGTTTAATATCTGATACGTCCCCTATCTGGGGACCATATATTAAATGGATTTTTAGAACAGGGAGATGGAAAAAGAGCTTGCTCTGTCCACTCCACGCATTGACCTGGTATTGCAGTATCTCCAGGACCGGTGCACCCCTTCTTTAATGCAGTTTCTAAAATCAGAAAGAATTGAATTCAATGTTTTTTGTTCATTTTGCTTGTTTGTCGGATTTGGGGATGGACTCTTTGGCTTTGCTTTTCTTCTCCTCATTGGATTTTTCATGTTCAAAGTTGCAGAAGCCAGATTACAAGCTCATTTTGGTTCAACTTCAGCAACTGTGCATTGCATTGCCATGTAATGTGATGCAATGCTATCTTTCTAGCTCTCCCTTTTTACTTCCTTTTGGATAAACAGACATATTAGGCAAGCATTTTGGAGCTTTCACCTAAATAACTACAGGTGGTGAGATAAGCTGCACAATATAATTGACCTTTCAGTATATTGTTGCACACACACCATCTATTTAGCAAATGCCCTTGTTATCAACAGCAGCCTTTTAAACTCACCTGAGCTAACAGGTATGTGCGCTGGTTACTCTGCTGCGCTTAAAATTTCTTTTTTGGTTTGCTACAATGCCTTTTCTGAAACGTTGTCTCCTTCTGCTGGAACACTGACTTCTTTCATTTAATGCCTGCAGACTATAAAAGAGAACCCAACCCAAAAAGTTTGGTTGATTAGTCTGTGGCATTCTGTTAAACTGTTGCTTATGGCGGTCTCTGTGAGCTTCTCAGCGACATTCAGCCAGCCAGGTATCCTGCCTGCAGTAGATGGAATGTGGCAATGGAACGCTGGCTGCGCGTGTCATAATAGGCTCTGAGCCTTTATATACCTGTGCACAGCAGCAGCCACCTTCAGTCTGCTGCTGGACAGCCAGCAGCAGCAGCAGCAGGAGAGGTATGTAATCAGGAGCCCTCCTGCTAAGGGTAGACAGCTGCTCGTTCCACCCCACCCCCCGCCTTAATTGGTTCTCCTCCCTTCCAACGGTGTTGAGGCGGGTGGGAACAGCAGGGGGTGAAGGTGCTGTGTTTAAAGAGGTGGAGTTATGCAGATCTAAAACGCGTGGATTGCAGCAGCAGCAAGCCGAAAAGTGCAGGCATGTAAGGGATCTAGAGGTTGACAACATGTCTTCTTAACGGGAGTCCAGGAGCTCATCTCCACAAATGGACTTTTCAGGATCCTTGGGTGGCTCCGTAGTTTGAAACCAATTCTGGTTATCGCTTCTCGGCCTTTTGGCTAAGATCAAGTGTAGTATCTGTTCTTATCAGTTTAATATCTGATACGTCCCCTATCTGGGGACCATATATTAAATGGATTTTTAGAACAGGGAGATGGAAAAAGAGCTTGCTCTGTCCACTCCACGCATTGACCTGGTATTGCAGTATCTTCAGGACCGGTGCACCCCTTCTTTAATGCAGTTTCTAAAATCAGAAAGAATTGAATTCAATGTTTTTTGTTCATTTTGCTTGTTTGTCGGATTTGGGGATGGACTCTTTGGCTTTGCTTTTCTTCTCCTCATTGGATTTTTCATGTTCAAAGTTGCAGAAGCCAGATTACAAGCTCATTTTGGTTCAACTTCAGCAACTGTGCATTGCATTGCCATGTAATGTGATGCAATGCTATCTTTCTAGCTCTCCCTTTTTACTTCCTTTTGGATAAACAGACATATTAGGCAAGCATTTTGGAGCTTTCACCTAAATAACTACAGGTGGTGAGATAAGCTGCACAATATAATTGACCTTTCAGTATATTGTTGCACACACACCATCTATTTAGCAAATGCCCTTGTTATCAACAGCAGCCTTTTAAACTCACCTGAGCTAACAGGTATGTGCGCTGGTTACTCTGCTGCGCTTAAAATTTCTTTTTTGGTTTGCTACAATGCCTTTTCTGAAACGTTGTCTCCTTCTGCTGGAACACTGACTTCTTTCATTTAAGGCCTGCAGACTATAAAAGAGAACCCAACCCAAAAAGTTTGGTTGATTAGTCTGTGGCATTCTGTTAAACTGTTGCTTATGGCGGTCTCTGTGAGCTTCTCAGCGACATTCAGCCAGCCAGGTATCCTGCCTGCAGTAGATGGAATGTGGCAATGGAACGCTGGCTGCGCGTGTCATAATAGGCTCTGAGCCTTTATATACCTGTGCACAGCAGCAGCCACCTTCAGTCTGCTGCTGGACAGCCAGCAGCAGCAGCAGCAGCAGCAGGAGAGGTATGTAATCAGGAGCCCTCCTGCTAAGGGTAGACAGCTGCTTGTTCCACCCCACCCCCCGCCTTAATTGGTTCTCCTCCCTTCCAACGGTGTTGAGGCGGGTGGGAACAGCAGGGGGTGAAGGTGCTGTGTTTAAAGAGGTGGAGTTATGCAGATCTAAAACGCGTGGATTGCAGCAGCAGCAAGCCGAAAAGTGCAGGCATGTAAGGGATCTAGAGGTTGACAACATGTCTTCTTAACGGGAGTCCAGGAGCTCATCTCCACAAATGGACTTTTCAGGATCCTTGGGTGGCTCCGTAGTTTGAAACCAATTCTGGTTATCGCTTCTCGGCCTTTTGGCTAAGATCAAGTGTAGTATCTTTCGAAAAGGCGGTTTTGGATGTTGGCCGCCCTAGTAGATTGATACATTATGCACACTGGGGTTTAGGCGCTTGTTAGTACGCCAGGTGGCTAATATAGTCATCTGGTGGAAAGCATGGCCCCCCAGGATCGACGCCATTGGGCCGGGGAAGATCGAAAGCCCGAAGTGTGAAGTGCCCCAGGAGTGGTGACCCTGGGGTGCCTTAACTCACTGGGATTGGGAACCCCACTTGAGTTTATGGCACATTTGCACAAGCACTTTAAATTTTCTTTCTTCGCACATACCCTTATTCCGGGCCTTCTGGCCTTAGGATGGGGAATTTTTCAATTCCCGGTCGAAGGTCCGGGCAGTATTATACTGTGAAACCTTCACTATTTATTTAATTTCTTTGTCACTGTGTGTCCACTTATTCACGTGTGTCACGTCCTACTAGGATTTTGTCGGGATGCGGTTCCCTTACGGGTTCCTCTCTTGGCAGGTCTAGGGGGGGAGTGTGTGGCCATCAGGTTCCGCTCCCCCCTGAAACCCCTGGCTCTCCTCTTTCGGGAGGAGAGCGTTGTTGGCTCCCCTCTTCCGGGAGGGGAGCACAGTCTTTGGCTCGCAGTGCCTTGCTCGGGTGAGAACTCGGGCAGGTGCTGGGGGTAAGATTGGGTCGCCTCTGGCTCCGGCTGGAGGTGGCTATTTGTCCCTGTTCCTCGCTGTGGCCTTCTGGCTCGGAGGGACGGGGAATGGTTTGGGGGACCCTTCTCCTTTTGGAGAGGGTTTCAAGAAGACCAGCATCCTAGTGCACTTTTTTTGTGGCACTTGTCACTTTTTTAAGCGCACTCGGGTTTTGTACACGAATTCGGGCTTTTAGAAAAAAAAAAAAAAAAAAAAAAATCTGTTCTTATCAGTTTAATATCTGATACGTCCCCTATCTGGGGACCATATATTAAATGGATTTTTAGAACAGGGAGATGGAAAAAGAGCTTGCTCTGTCCACTCCACGCATTGACCTGGTATTGCAGTATCTCCAGGACCGGTGCACCCCTTCTTTAATGCAGTTTCTAAAATCAGAAAGAATTGAATTCAATGTTTTTTGTTCATTTTGCTTGTTTGTCGGATTTTGGGATGGACTCTTTGGCTTTGCTTTTCTTCTCCTCATTGGATTTTTCATGTTCAAAGTTGCAGAAGCCAGATTACAAGCTCATTTTGGTTCAACTTCAGCAACTGTGCATTGCATTGCCATGTAATGTGATGCAATGCTATCTTTCTAGCTCTCCCTTTTTACTTCCTTTTGGATAAACAGACATATTAGGCAAGCATTTTGGAGCTTTCACCTAAATAACTACAGGTGGTGAGATAAGCTGCATAATATAATTGACCTTTCAGTATATTGTTGCACACACACCATCTATTTAGCAAATGCCCTTGTTATCAACAGCAGCCTTTTAAACTCACCTGAGCTAACAGGTATGTGCGCTGGTTACTCTGCTGCGCTTAAAATTTCTTTTTTGGTTTGCTACAATGCCTTTTCTGAAACGTTGTCTCCTTCTGCTGGAACACTGACTTCTTTCATTTAATGCCTGCAGACTATAAAAGAGAACCCAACCCAAAAAGTTTGGTTGATTAGTCTGTGGCATCCTGTTAAACTGTTGCTTATGGCGGTCTCTGTGAGCTTCTCAGCGACATTCAGCCAGCCAGGTATCCTGCCTGCAGTAGATGGAATGTGGCAATGGAACGCTGGCTGCGCGTGTCATAATAGGCTCTGAGCCTTTATATACCTGTGCACAGCAGCAGCCACCTTCAGTCTGCTGCTGGACAGCCAGCAGCAGCAGCAGCAGGAGAGGTATGTAATCAGGAGCCCTCCTGCTAAGGGTAGACAGCTGCTCGTTCCACCCCACCCCCCGCCTTAATTGGTTCTCCTCCCTTCCAACGGTGTTGAGGCGGGTGGGAACAGCAGGGGGTGAAGGTGCTGTGTTTAAAGAGGTGGAGTTATGCAGATCTAAAACGCGTGGATTGCAGCAGCAGCAAGCCGAAAAGTGCAGGCATGTAAGGGATCTAAAGGTTGACAACATGTCTTCTTAACGGGAGTCCAGGAGCTCATCTCCACAAATGGACTTTTCAGGATCCTTGGGTGGCTCCGTAGTTTGAAACCAATTCTGGTTATCGCTTCTCGGCCTTTTGGCTAAGATCAAGTGTAGTATCTGTTCTTATCAGTTTAATATCTGATACGTCCCCTATCTGGGGACCATATATTAAATGGATTTTTAGAACAGGGAGATGGAAAAAGAGCTTGCTCTGTCCACTCCACGCATTGACCTGGTATTGCAGTATCTCCAGGACCGGTGCACCCCTTCTATAATGCAGTTTCTAAAATCAGAAAGAATTGAATTCAATGTTTTTTGTTCATTTTGCTTGTTTGTCGGATTTTGGGATGGACTCTTTGGCTTTGCTTTTCTTCTCCTCATTGGATTTTTCATGTTCAAAGTTGCAGAAGCCAGATTACAAGCTCATTTTGGTTCAACTTCAGCAACTGTGCATTGCATTGCCATGTAATGTGATGCAATGCTATCTTTCTAGCTCTCCCTTTTTACTTCCTTTTGGATAAACAGACATATTAGGCAAGCATTTTGGAGCTTTCACCTAAATAACTACAGGTGGTGAGATAAGCTGCACAATATAATTGACCTTTCAGTATATTGTTGCACACACACCATCTATTTAGCAAATGCCCTTGTTATCAACAGCAGCCTTTTAAACTCACCTGAGCTAACAGGTATGTGCGCTGGTTACTCTGCTGCGCTTAAAATTTCTTTTTTGGTTTGCTACAATGCCTTTTCTGAAACGTTGTCTCCTTCTGCTGGAACACTGACTTCTTTCATTTAATGCCTGCAGACTATAAAAGAGAACCCAACCCAAAAAGTTTGGTTGATTAGTCTGTGGCATTCTGTTAAACTGTTGCTTATGGCGGTCTCTGTGAGCTTCTCAGCGACATTCAGCCAGCCAGGTATCCTGCCTGCAGTAGATGGAATGTGGCAATGGAACGCTGGCTGCGCGTGTCATAATAGGCTCTGAGCCTTTATATACCTGTGCACAGCAGCAGCCACCTTCAGTCTGCTGCTGGACAGCCAGCAGCAGCAGCAGCAGGAGAGGTATGTAATCAGGAGCCCTCCTGCTAAGGGTAGACAGCTGCTCGTTCCACCCCACCCCCCGCCTTAATTGGTTCTCCTCCCTTCCAACGGTGTTGAGGCGGGTGGGAACAGCAGGGGGTGAAGGTGCTGTGTTTAAAGAGGTGGAGTTATGCAGATCTAAAACGCGTGGATTGCAGCAGCAGCAAGCCGAAAAGTGCAGGCATGTAAGGGATCTAGAGGTTGACAACATGTCTTCTTAACGGGAGTCCAGGAGCTCATCTCCACAAATGGACTTTTCAGGATCCTTGGGTGGCTCCGTAGTTTGAAACCAATTCTGGTTATCGCTTCTCGGCCTTTTGGTTAAGATCAAGTGTAGTATCTGTTCTTATCAGTTTAATATCTGATACGTCCCCTATCTGGGGACCATATATTAAATGGATTTTTAGAACAGGGAGATGGAAAAAGAGCTTGCTCTGTCCACTCCACGCATTGACCTGGTATTGCAGTATCTCCAGGACCGGTGCACCCCTTCTTTAATGCAGTTTCTAATATCAGAAAGAATTGAATTCAATGTTTTTTGTTCATTTTGCTTGTTTGTCGGATTTTGGGATGGACTCTTTGGCTTTGCTTTTCTTCTCCTCATTGGATTTTTCATGTTCAAAGTTGCAGAAGCCAGATTACAAGCTCATTTTGGTTCAACTTCAGCAACTGTGCATTGCATTGCCATGTAATGTGATGCAATGCTATCTTTCTAGCTCTCCCTTTTTACTTCCTTTTGGATAAACAGACATATTAGGCAAGCATTTTGGAGCTTGCACCTAAATAACTACAGGTGGTGAGATAAGCTGCACAATATAATTGACCTTTCAGTATATTGTTGCACACACACCATCTATTTAGCAAATGCCCTTGTTATCAACAGCAGCCTTTTAAACTCACCTGAGCTAACAGGTATGTGCGCTGGTTACTCTGCTGCGCTTAAAATTTCTTTTTTGGTTTGCTACAATGCCTTTTCTGAAACGTTGTCTCCTTCTGCTGGAACACTGACTTCTTTCATTTAATGCCTGCAGACTATAAAAGAGAACCCAACCCAAAAAGTTTGGTTGATTAGTCTGTGGCATTCTGTTAAACTGTTGCTTATGGCGGTCTCTGTGAGCTTCTCAGCGACATTCAGCCAGCCAGGTATCCTGCCTGCAGTAGATGGAATGTGGCAATGGAACGCTGGCTGCGCGTGTCATAATAGGCTCTGAGCCTTTATATACCTGTGCACAGCAGCAGCCACCTTCAGTCTGCTGCTGGACAGCCAGCAGCAGCAGCAGCAGGAGAGGTATGTAATCAGGAGCCCTCCTGCTAAGGGTAGACAGCTGCTCGTTCCACCCCACCCCCCGCCTTAATTGGTTCTCCTCCCTTCCAACGGTGTTGAGGCGGGTGGGAACAGCAGGGGGTGAAGGTGCTGTGTTTAAAGAGTTGGAGTTATGCAGATCTAAAACGCGTGGATTGCAGCAGCAGCAAGCCGAAAAGTGCAGGCATGTAAGGGATCTAGAGGTTGACAACATGTCTTCTTAACGGGAGTCCAGGAGCTCATCTCCACAAATGGACTTTTCAGGATCCTTGGGTGGCTCCGTAGTTTGAAACCAATTCTGGTTATCGCTTCTCGGCCTTTTGGCTAAGATCAAGTGTAGTATCTGTTCTTATCAGTTTAATATCTGATACGTCCCCTATCTGGGGACCATATATTAAATGGATTTTTAGAACAGGGAGATGGAAAAAGAGCTTGCTCTGTCCACTCCACGCATTGACCTGGTATTGCAGTATCTCCAGGACCGGTGCACCCCTTCTTTAATGCAGTTTCTAAAATCAGAAAGAATTGAATTCAATGTTTTTTGTTCATTTTGCTTGTTTGTCGGATTTTGGGATGGACTCTTTGGCTTTGCTTTTCTTCTCCTCATTGGATTTTTCATGTTCAAAGTTGCAGAAGCCAGATTACAAGCTCATTTTGGTTCAACTTCAGCAACTGTGCATTGCATTGCCATGTAATGTGATGCAATGCTATCTTTCTAGCTCTCCCTTTTTACTTCCTTTTGGATAAACAGACATATTAGGCAAGCATTTTGGAGCTTTCACCTAAATAACTACAGGTGGTGAGATAAGCTGCACAATATAATTGACCTTTCAGTATATTGTTGCACACACACCATCTATTTAGCAAATGCCCTTGTTATCAACAGCAGCCTTTTAAACTTACCTGAGCTAACAGGTATGTGCGCTGGTTACTCTGCTGCGCTTAAAATTTCTTTTTTGGTTTGCTACAATGCCTTTTCTGAAACGTTGTCTCCTTCTGCTGGAACACTGACTTCTTTCATTTAATGCCTGCAGACTATAAAAGAGAACCCAACCCAAAAAGTTTGGCTGATTAGTCTGTGGCATTCTGTTAAACTGTTGCTTATGGCGGTCTCTGTGAGCTTCTCAGCGACATTCAGCCAGCCAGGTATCCTGCCTGCAGTAGATGGAATGTGGCAATGGAACGCTGGCTGCGCGTGTCATAATAGGCTCTGAGCCTTTATATACCTGTGCACAGCAGCAGCCACCTTCAGTCTGCTGCTGGACAGCCAGCAGCAGCAGCAGCAGGAGAGGTATGTAATCAGGAGCCCTCCTGCTAAGGGTAGACAGCTGCTCGTTCCACCCCACCCCCCGCCTTAATTGGTTCTCCTCCCTTCCAACGGTGTTGAGGCGGGTGGGAACAGCAGGGGGTGAAGGTGCTGTGTTTAAAGAGGTGGAGTTATGCAGATCTAAAACGCGTGGATTGCAGCAGCAGCAAGCCGAAAAGTGCAGGCATGTAAGGGATCTAGAGGTTGACAACATGTCTTCTTAACGGGAGTCCAGGAGCTCATCTCCACAAATGGACTTTTCAGGATCCTTGGGTGGCTCCGTAGTTTGAAACCAATTCTGGTTATCGCTTCTCGGCCTTTTGGCTAAGATCAAGTGTAGTATCTGTTCTTATCAGTTTAATATCTGATACGTCCCCTATCTGGGGACCATATATTAAATGGATTTTTAGAACAGGGAGATGGAAAAAGAGCTTGCTCTGTCCACTCCACGCATTGACCTGGTATTGCAGTATCTCCAGGACCGGTGCACCCCTTCTTTAATGCAGTTTCTAAAATCAGAAAGAATTGAATTCAATGTTTTTTGTTCATTTTGCTTGTTTGTCGGATTTTGGGATGGACTCTTTGGCTTTGCTTTTCTTCTCCTCATTGGATTTTTCATGTTCAAAGTTGCAGAAGCCAGATTACAAGCTCATTTTGGTTCAACTTCAGCAACTGTGCATTGCATTGCCATGTAATGTGATGCAATGCTATCTTTCTAGCTCTCCCTTTTTACTTCCTTTTGGATAAACAGACATATTAGGCAAGCATTTTGGAGCTTTCACCTAAATAACTACAGGTGGTGAGATAAGCTGCACAATATAATTGACCTTTCAGTATATTGTTGCACACACACCATCTATTTAGCAAATGCCCTTGTTATCAACAGCAGCCTTTTAAACTCACCTGAGCTAACAGGTATGTGCGCTGGTTACTCTGCTGCGCTTAAAATTTCTTTTTTGGTTTGCTACAATGCCTTTTCTGAAACGTTGTCTCCTTCTGCTGGAACACTGACTTCTTTCATTTAATGCCTGCAGACTATAAAAGAGAACCCAACCCAAAAAGTTTGGCTGATTAGTCTGTGGCATTCTGTTAAACTGTTGCTTATGGCGGTCTCTGTGAGCTTCTCAGCGACATTCAGCCAGCCAGGTATCCTGCCTGCAGTAGATGGAATGTGGCAATGGAACGCTGGCTGCGCGTGTCATAATAGGCTCTGAGCCTTTATATACCTGTGCACAGCAGCAGCCACCTTCAGTCTGCTGCTGGACAGCCAGCAGCAGCAGCAGCAGGAGAGGTATGTAATCAGGAGCCCTCCTGCTAAGGGTAGACAGCTGCTCGTTCCACCCCACCCCCCGCCTTAATTGGTTCTCCTCCCTTCCAACGGTGTTGAGGCGGGTGGGAACAGCAGGGGGTGAAGGTGCTGTGTTTAAAGAGGTGGAGTTATGCAGATCTAAAACGCGTGGATTGCAGCAGCAGCAAGCCGAAAAGTGCAGGCATGTAAGGGATCTAGAGGTTGACAACATGTCTTCTTAACGGGAGTCCAGGAGCTCATCTCCACAAATGGACTTTTCAGGATCCTTGGGTGGCTCCGTAGTTTGAAACCAATTCTGGTTATCGCTTCTCGGCCTTTTGGCTAAGATCAAGTGTAGTATCTGTTCTTATCAGTTTAATATCTGATACGTCCCCTATCTGGGGACCATATATTAAATGGATTTTTAGAACAGGGAGATGGAAAAAGAGCTTGCTCTGTCCACTCCACGCATTGACCTGGTATTGCAGTATCTCCAGGACCGGTGCACCCCTTCTTTAATGCAGTTTCTAAAATCAGAAAGAATTGAATTCAATGTTTTTTGTTCATTTTGCTTGTTTGTCGGATTTTGGGATGGACTCTTTGGCTTTGCTTTTCTTCTCCTCATTGGATTTTTCATGTTCAAAGTTGCAGAAGCCAGATTACAAGCTCATTTTGGTTCAACTTCAGCAACTGTGCATTGCATTGCCATGTAATGTGATGCAATGCTATCTTTCTAGCTCTCCCTTTTTACTTCCTTTTGGATAAACAGACATATTAGGCAAGCATTTTGGAGCTTTCACCTAAATAACTACAGGTGGTGAGATAAGCTGCACAATATAATTGACCTTTCAGTATATTGTTGCACACACACCATCTATTTAGCAAATGCCCTTGTTATCAACAGCAGCCTTTTAAACTCACCTGAGCTAACAGGTATGTGCGCTGGTTACTCTGCTGCGCTTAAAATTTCTTTTTTGGTTTGCTACAATGCCTTTTCTGAAACGTTGTCTCCTTCTGCTGGAACACTGACTTCTTTCATTTAATGCCTGCAGACTATAAAAGAGAACCCAACCCAAAAAGTTTGGTTGATTAGTCTGTGGCATTCTGTTAAACTGTTGCTTATGGCGGTCTCTGTGAGCTTCTCAGCGACATTCAGCCAGCCAGGTATCCTGCCTGCAGTAGATGGAATGTGGCAATGGAACGCTGGCTGCGCGTGTCATAATAGGCTCTGAGCCTTTATATACCTGTGCACAGCAGCAGCCACCTTCAGTCTGCTGCTGGACAGCCAGCAGCAGCAGCAGCAGGAGAGGTATGTAATCAGGAGCCCTCCTGCTAAGGGTAGACAGCTGCTCGTTCCACCCCACCCCCCGCCTTAATTGGTTCTCCTCCCTTCCAACGGTGTTGAGGCGGGTGGGAACAGCAGGGGGTGAAGGTGCTGTGTTTAAAGAGGTGGAGTTATGCAGATCTAAAACGCGTGGATTGCAGCAGCAGCAAGCCGAAAAGTGCAGGCATGTAAGGGATCTAGAGGTTGACAACATGTCTTCTTAACGGGAGTCCAGGAGCTCATCTCCACAAATGGACTTTTCAGGATCCTTGGGTGGCTCCGTAGTTTGAAACCAATTCTGGTTATCGCTTCTCGGCCTTTTGGCTAAGATCAAGTGTAGTATCTGTTCTTATCAGTTTAATATCTGATACGTCCCCTATCTGGGGACCATATATTAAATGGATTTTTAGAACAGGGAGATGGAAAAAGAGCTTGCTCTGTCCACTCCACGCATTGACCTGGTATTGCAGTATCTCCAGGACCGGTGCACCCCTTCTTTAATGCAGTTTCTAAAATCAGAAAGAATTGAATTCAATGTTTTTTGTTCATTTTGCTTGTTTGTCGGATTTTGGGATGGACTCTTTGGCTTTGCTTTTCTTCTCCTCATTGGATTTTTCATGTTCAAAGTTGCAGAAGCCAGATTACAAGCTCATTTTGGTTCAACTTCAGCAACTGTGCATTGCATTGCAATGTAATGTGATGCAATGCTATCTTTCTAGCTCTCCCTTTTTACTTCCTTTTGGATAAACAGACATATTAGGCAAGCATTTTGGAGCTTTCACCTAAATAACTACAGGTGGTGAGATAAGCTGCACAATATAATTTACCTTTCAGTATATTGTTGCACACACACCATCTATTTAGCAAATGCCCTTGTTATCAACAGCAGCCTTTTAAACTCACCTGAGCTAACAGGTATGTGCGCTGGTTACTCTGCTGCGCTTAAAATTTCTTTTTTGGTTTGCTACAATGCCTTTTCTGAAACGTTGTCTCCTTCTGCTGGAACACTGACTTCTTTCATTTAATGCCTGCAGACTATAAAAGAGAACCCAACCCAAAAAGTTTGGTTGATTAGTCTGTGGCATTCTGTTAAACTGTTGCTTATGGCGGTCTCTGTGAGCTTCTCAGCGACATTCAGCCAGCCAGGTATCCTGCCTGCAGTAGATGGAATGTGGCAATGGAACGCTGGCTGCGCATGTCATAATAGGCTCTGAGCCTTTATATACCTGTGCACAGCAGCAGCCACCTTCAGTCTGCTGCTGGACAGCCAGCAGCAGCAGCAGCAGGAGAGGTATGTAATCAGGAGCCCTCCTGCTAAGGGTAGACAGCTGCTCGTTCCACCCCACCCCCCGCCTTAATTGGTTCTCCTCCCTTCCAACGGTGTTGAGGCGGGTGGGAACAGCAGGGGGTGAAGGTGCTGTGTTTAAAGAGGTGGAGTTATGCAGATCTAAAACGCGTGGATTGCAGCAGCAGCAAGCCGAAAAGTGCAGGCATGTAAGGGATCTAGAGGTTGACAACATGTCTTCTTAACGGGAGTCCAGGAGCTCATCTCCACAAATGGACTTTTCAGGATCCTTGGGTGGCTCCGTAGTTTGAAACCAATTCTGGTTATCGCTTCTCGGCCTTTTGGCTAAGATCAAGTGTAGTATCTGTTCTTATCAGTTTAATATCTGATACGTCCCCTATCTGGGGACCATATATTAAATGGATTTTTAGAACAGGGAGATGGAAAAAGAGCTTGCTCTGTCCACTCCACGCATTGACCTGGTATTGCAGTATCTCCAGGACCGGTGCACCCCATCTTTAATGCAGTTTCTAAAATCAGAAAGAATTGAATTCAATGTTTTTTGTTCATTTTGCTTGTTTGTCGGATTTTGGGATGGACTCTTTGGCTTTGCTTTTCTTCTCCTCATTGGATTTTTCATGTTCAAAGTTGCAGAAGCCAGATTACAAGCTCATTTTGGTTCAACTTCAGCAACTGTGCATTGCATTGCCATGTAATGTGATGCAATGCTATCTTTCTAGCTCTCCCTTTTTACTTCCTTTTGGATAAACAGACATATTAGGCAAGCATTTTGGAGCTTTCACCTAAATAACTACAGGTGGTGAGATAAGCTGCACAATATAATTGACCTTTCAGTATATTGTTGCACACACACCATCTATTTAGCAAATGCCCTTGTTATCAACAGCAGCCTTTTAAACTCACCTGAGCTAACAGGTATGTGCGCTGGTTACTCTGCTGCGCTTAAAATTTCTTTTTTGGTTTGCTACAATGCCTTTTCTGAAACGTTGTCTCCTTCTGCTGGAACACTGACTTCTTTCATTTAATGCCTGCAGACTATAAAAGAGAACCCAACCCAAAAAGTTTGGTTGATTAGTCTGTGGCATTCTGTTAAACTGTTGCTTATGGCGGTCTCTGTGAGCTTCTCAGCGACATTCAGCCAGCCAGGTATCCTGCCTGCAGTAGATGGAATGTGGCAATGGAACGCTGACTGCGCGTGTCATAATAGGCTCTGAGCCTTTATATACCTGTGCACAGCAGTAGCCACCTTCAGTCTGCTGCTGGACAGCCAGCAGCAGCAGCAGCAGGAGAGGTATGTAATCAGGAGCCCTCCTGCTAAGGGTAGACAGCTGCTCGTTCCACCCCACCCCCCGCCTTAATTGGTTCTCCTCCCTTCCAACGGTGTTGAGGCGGGTGGGAACAGCAGGGGGTGAAGGTGCTGTGTTTAAAGAGGTGGAGTTATGCAGATCTAAAACGCGTGGATTGCAGCAGCAGCAAGCCGAAAAGTGCAGGCATGTAAGGGATCTAGAGGTTGACAACATGTCTTCTTAACGGGAGTCCAGGAGCTCATCTCCACAAATGGACTTTTCAGGATCCTTGGGTGGCTCCGTAGTTTGAAACCAATTCTGGTTATCGCTTCTCGGCCTTTTGGCTAAGATCAAGTGTAGTATCTGTTCTTATCAGTTTAATATCTGATACGTCCCCTATCTGGGGACCATATATTAAATGGATTTTTAGAACAGGGAGATGGAAAAAGAGCTTGCTCTGTCCACTCCACGCATTGACCTGGTATTGCAGTATCTCCAGGACCGGTGCACCCCTTCTTTAATGCAGTTTCTAAAATCAGAAAGAATTGAATTCAATGTTTTTTGTTCATTTTGCTTGTTTGTCGGATTTTGGGATGGACTCTTTGGCTTTGCTTTTCTTCTCCTCATTGGATTTTTCATGTTCAAAGTTGCAGAAGCCAGATTACAAGCTCATTTTGGTTCAACTTCAGCAACTGTGCATTGCATTGCCATGTAATGTGATGCAATGCTATCTTTCTAGCTCTCCCTTTTTACTTCCTTTTGGATAAACAGACATATTAGGCAAGCATTTTGGAGCTTTCACCTAAATAACTACAGGTGGTGAGATAAGCTGCACAATATAATTGACCTTTCAGTATATTGTTGCACACACACCATCTATTTAGCAAATGCCCTTGTTATCAACAGCAGCCTTTTAAACTCACCTGAGCTAACAGGTATGTGCGCTGGTTACTCTGCTGCGCTTAAAATTTCTTTTTTGGTTTGCTACAATGCCTTTTCTGAAACGTTGTCTCCTTCTGCTGGAACACTGACTTCTTTCATTTAATGCCTGCAGACTATAAAAGAGAACCCAACCCAAAAAGTTTGGTTGATTAGTCTGTGGCATTCTGTTAAACTGTTGCTTATGGCGGTCTCTGTGAGCTTCTCAGCGACATTCAGCCAGCCAGGTATCCTGCCTGCAGTAGATGGAATGTGGCAATGGAACGCTGGCTGCGCGTGTCATAATAGGCTCTGAGCCTTTATATACCTGTGCACAGCAGCAGCCACCTTCAGTCTGCTGCTGGACAGCCAGCAGCAGCAGGAGAGGTATGTAATCAGGAGCCCTCCTGCTAAGGGTAGACAGCTGCTCGTTCCACCCCACCCCCCGCCTTAATTGGTTCTCCTCCCTTCCAACGGTGTTGAGGCGGGTGGGAACAGCAGGGGGTGAAGGTGCTGTGTTTAAAGAGGTGGAGTTATGCAGATCTAAAACGCGTGGATTGCAGCAGCAGCAAGCCGAAAAGTGCAGGCATGTAAGGGATCTAGAGGTTGACAACATGTCTTCTTAACGGGAGTCCAGGAGCTCATCTCCACAAATGGACTTTTCAGGATCCTTGGGTGGCTCCGTAGTTTGAAACCAATTCTGGTTATCGCTTCTCGGCCTTTTGGCTAAGATCAAGTGTAGTATCTGTTCTTATCAGTTTAATATCTGATACGTCCCCTATCTGGGGACCATATATTAAATGGATTTTTAGATCAGGGAGATGGAAAAAGAGCTTGCTCTGTCCACTCCACGCATTGACCTGGTATTGCAGTATCTCCAGGACCGGTGCACCCCTTCTTTAATGCAGTTTCTAAAATCAGAAAGAATTGAATTCAATGTTTTTTGTTCATTTTGCTTGTTTGTCGGATTTTGGGATGGACTCTTTGGCTTTGCTTTTCTTCTCCTCATTGGATTTTTCATGTTCAAAGTTGCAGAAGCCAGATTACAAGCTCATTTTGGTTCAACTTCAGCAACTGTGCATTGCATTGCCATGTAATGTGATGCAATGCTATCTTTCTAGCTCTCCCTTTTTACTTCCTTTTGGATAAACAGACATATTAGGCAAGCATTTTGGAGCTTTCACCTAAATAACTACAGGTGGTGAGATAAGCTGCACAATATAATTGACCTTTCAGTATATTGTTGCACACACACCATCTATTTAGCAAATGCCCTTGTTATCAACAGCAGCCTTTTAAACTCACCTGAGCTAACAGGTATGTGCGCTGGTTACTCTGCTGCGCTTAAAATTTCTTTTTTGGTTTGCTACAATGCCTTTTCTGAAACGTTGTCTCCTTCTGCTGGAACACTGACTTCTTTCATTTAATGCCTGCAGACTATAAAAGAGAACCCAACCCAAAAAGTTTGGTTGATTAGTCTGTGGCATTCTGTTAAACTGTTGCTTATGGCGGTCTCTGTGAGCTTCTCAGCGACATTCAGCCAGCCAGGTATCCTGCCTGCAGTAGATGGAATGTGGCAATGGAACGCTGGCTGCGCGTGTCATAATAGGCTCTGAGCCTTTATATACCTGTGCACAGCAGCAGCCACCTTCAGTCTGCTGCTGGACAGCCAGCAGCAGCAGCAGCAGGAGAGGTATGTAATCAGGAGCCCTCCTGCTAAGGGTAGACAGCTGCTCGTTCCACCCCACCCCCCGCCTTAATTGGTTCTCCTCCCTTCCAACGGTGTTGAGGCGGGTGGGAACAGCAGGGGGTGAAGGTGCTGTGTTTAAAGAGGTGGAGTTATGCAGATCTAAAACGCGTGGATTGCAGCAGCAGCAAGCCGAAAAGTGCAGGCATGTAAGGGATCTAGAGGTTGACAACATGTCTTCTTAACGGGAGTCCAGGAGCTCATCTCCACAAATGGACTTTTCAGGATCCTTGGGTGGCTCCGTAGTTTGAAACCAATTCTGGTTATCGCTTCTCGGCCTTTTGGCTAAGATCAAGTGTAGTATCTGTTCTTATCAGTTTAATATCTGATACGTCCCCTATCTGGGGACCATATATTAAATGGATTTTTAGAACAGGGAGATGGAAAAAGAGCTTGCTCTGTCCACTCCACGCATTGACCTGGTATTGCAGTATCTCCAGGACCGGTGCACCCCTTCTTTAATGCAGTTTCTAAAATCAGAAAGAATTGAATTCAATGTTTTTTGTTCATTTTGCTTGTTTGTCGGATTTTGGGATGGACTCTTTGGCTTTGCTTTTCTTCTCCTCATTGGATTTTTCATGTTCAAAGTTGCAGAAGCCAGATTACAAGCTCATTTTGGTTCAACTTCAGCAACTGTGCATTGCATTGCCATGTAATGTGATGCAATGCTATCTTTCTAGCTCTCCCTTTTTACTTCCTTTTGGATAAACAGACATATTAGGTAAGCATTTTGGAGCTTTCACCTAAATAACTACAGGTGGTGAGATAAGCTGCACAATATAATTGACCTTTCAGTATATTGTTGCACACACACCATCTATTTAGCAAATGCCCTTGTTATCAACAGCAGCCTTTTAAACTCACCTGAGCTAACAGGTATGTGCGCTGGTTACTCTGCTGCGCTTAAAATTTCTTTTTTGGTTTGCTACAATGCCTTTTCTGAAACGTTGTCTCCTTCTGCTGGAACACTGACTTCTTTCATTTAATGCCTGCAGACTATAAAAGAGAACCCAACCCAAAAAGTTTGGTTGATTAGTCTGTGGCATTCTGTTAAACTGTTGCTTATGGCGGTCTCTGTCAGCTTCTCAGCGACATTCAGCCAGCCAGGTATCCTGCCTGCAGTAGATGGAATGTGGCAATGGAACGCTGGCTGCGCGTGTCATAATAGGCTCTGAGCCTTTATATACCTGTGCACAGCAGCAGCCACCTTCAGTCTGCTGCTGGACAGCCAGCAGCAGCAGCAGCAGGAGAGGTATGTAATCAGGAGCCCTCCTGCTAAGGGTAGACAGCTGCTCGTTCCACCCCACCCCCCGCCTTAATTGGTTCTCCTCCCTTCCAACGGTGTTGAGGCGGGTGGGAACAGCAGGGGGTGAAGGTGCTGTGTTTAAAGAGGTGGAGTTATGCAGATCTAAAACGCGTGGATTGCAGCAGCAGCAAGCCGAAAAGTGCAGGCATGTAAGGGATCTAGAGGTTGACAACATGTCTTCTTAACGGGAGTCCAGGAGCTCATCTCCACAAATGGACTTTTCAGGATCCTTGGGTGGCTCCGTAGTTTGAAACCAATTCTGGTTATCGCTTCTCGGCCTTTTGGCTAAGATCAAGTGTAGTATCTGTTCTTATCAGTTTAATATCTGATACGTCCCCTATCTGGGGACCATATATTAAATGGATTTTTAGAACAGGGAGATGGAAAAAGAGCTTGCTCTGTCCACTCCACGCATTGACCTGGTATTGCAGTATCTCCAGGACCGGTGCACCCCTTCTTTAATGCAGTTTCTAAAATCAGAAAGAATTGAATTCAATGTTTTTTGTTCATTTCGCTTGTTTGTCGGATTTTGGGATGGACTCTTTGGCTTTGCTTTTCTTCTCCTCATTGGATTTTTCATGTTCAAAGTTGCAGAAGCCAGATTACAAGCTCATTTTGGTTCAACTTCAGCAACTGTGCATTGCATTGCCATGTAATGTGATGCAATGCTATCTTTCTAGCTCTCCCTTTTTACTTCCTTTTGGATAAACAGACATATTAGGCAAGCATTTTGGAGCTTTTACCTAAATAACTACAGGTGGTGAGATAAGCTGCACAATATAATTGACCTTTCAGTATATTGTTGCACACACACCATCTATTTAGCAAATGCCCTTGTTATCAACAGCAGCCTTTTAAACTCACCTGAGCTAACAGGTATGTGCGCTGGTTACTCTGCTGCGCTTAAAATTTCTTTTTTGGTTTGCTACAATGCCTTTTCTGAAACGTTGTCTCCTTCTGCTGGAACACTGACTTCTTTCATTTAATGCCTGCAGACTATAAAAGAGAACCCAACCCAAAAAGTTTGGTTGATTAGTCTGTGGCATTCTGTTAAACTGTTGCTTATGGCGGTCTCTGTGAGCTTCTCAGCGACATTCAGCCAGCCAGGTATCCTGCCTGCAGTAGATGGAATGTGGCAATGGAACGCTGGCTGCGCGTGTCATAATAGGCTCTGAGCCTTTATATACCTGTGCACAGCAGCAGCCACCTTCAGTCTGCTGCTGGACAGCCAGCAGCAGCAGCAGCAGGAGAGGTATGTAATCAGGAGCCCTCCTGCTAAGGGTAGACAGCTGCTCGTTCCACCCCACCCCCCGCCTTAATTGGTTCTCCTCCCTTCCAACGGTGTTGAGGCGGGTGGGAACAGCAGGGGGTGAAGGTGCTGTGTTTAAAGAGGTGGAGTTATGCAGATCTAAAACGCGTGGATTGCAGCAGCAGCAAGCCGAAAAGTGCAGGCATGTAAGGGATCTAGAGGTTGACAACATGTCTTCTTAACGGGAGTCCAGGAGCTCATCTCCACAAATGGACTTTTCAGGATCCTTGGGTGGCTCCGTAGTTTGAAACCAATTCTGGTTATCGCTTCTCGGCCTTTTGGCTAAGATCAAGTGTAGTATCTGTTCTTATCAGTTTAATATCTGATACGTCCCCTATCTGGGGACCATATATTAAATGGATTTTTAGAACAGGGAGATGGAAAAAGAGCTTGCTCTGTCCACTCCACGCATTGACCTGGTATTGCAGTATCTCCAGGACCGGTGCACCCCTTCTTTAATGCAGTTTCTAAAATCAGAAAGAATTGAATTCAATGTTTTTTGTTCATTTTGCTTGTTTGTCGGATTTTGGGATGGACTCTTTGGCTTTGCTTTTCTTCTCCTCATTGGATTTTTCATGTTCAAAGTTGCAGAAGCCAGATTACAAGCTCATTTTGGTTCAACTTCAGCAACTGTGCATTGCATTGCCATGTAATGTGATGCAATGCTATCTTTCTAGCTCTCCCTTTTTACTTCCTTTTGGATAAACAGACATATTAGGCAAGCATTTTGGAGCTTTCACCTAAATAACTACAGGTGGTGAGATAAGCTGCACAATATAATTGACCTTTCAGTATATTGTTGCACACACACCATCTATTTAGCAAATGCCCTTGTTATCAACAGCAGCCTTTTAAACTCACCTGAGCTAACAGGTATGTGCGCTGGTTACTCTGCTGCGCTTAAAATTTCTTTTTTGGTTTGCTACAATGCCTTTTCTGAAACGTTGTCTCCTTCTGCTGGAACACTGACTTCTTTCATTTAATGCCTGCAGACTATAAAAGAGAACCCAACCCAAAAAGTTTGGTTGATTAGTCTGTGGCATTCTGTTAAACTGTTGCTTATGGCGGTCTCTGTGAGCTTCTCAGCGACATTCAGCCAGCCAGGTATCCTGCCTGCAGTAGATGGAATGTGGCAATGGAACGCTGGCTGCGCGTGTCATAATAGGCTCTGAGCCTTTATATACCTGTGCACAGCAGCAGCCACCTTCAGTCTGCTGCTGGACAGCCAGCAGCAGCAGCAGCAGGAGAGGTATGTAATCAGGAGCCCTCCTGCTAAGGGTAGACAGCTGCTCGTTCCACCCCACCCCCCGCCTTAATTGGTTCTCCTCCCTTCCAACGGTGTTGAGGCGGGTGGGAACAGCAGGGGGTGAAGGTGCTGTGTTTAAAGAGGTGGAGTTATGCAGATCTAAAACGCGTGGATTGCAGCAGCAGCAAGCCGAAAAGTGCAGGCATGTAAGGGATCTAGAGGTTGACAACATGTCTTCTTAACGGGAGTCCAGGAGCTCATCTCCACAAATGGACTTTTCAGGATCCTTGGGTGGCTCCGTAGTTTGAAACCAATTCTGGTTATCGCTTCTCGGCCTTTTGGCTAAGATCAAGTGTAGTATCTGTTCTTATCAGTTTAATATCTGATACGTCCCCTATCTGGGGACCATATATTAAATGGATTTTTAGAACAGGGAGATGGAAAAAGAGCTTGCTCTGTCCACTCCACGCATTGACCTGGTATTGCAGTATCTCCAGGACCGGTGCACCCCTTCTTTAATGCAGTTTCTAAAATCAGAAAGAATTGAATTCAATGTTTTTTGTTCATTTTGCTTGTTTGTCGGATTTTGGGATGGACTCTTTGGCTTTGCTTTTCTTCTCCTCATTGGATTTTTCATGTTCAAAGTTGCAGAAGCCAGATTACAAGCTCATTTTGGTTCAACTTCAGCAACTGTGCATTGCATTGCCATGTAATGTGATGCAATGCTATCTTTCTAGCTCTCCCTTTTTACTTCCTTTTGGATAAACAGACATAGTAGGCAAGCATTTTGGAGCTTTCACCTAAATAACTACAGGTGGTGAGATAAGCTGCACAATATAATTGACCTTTCAGTATATTGTTGCACACACACCATCTATTTAGCAAATGCCCTTGTTATCAACAGCAGCCTTTTAAACTCACCTGAGCTAACAGGTATGTGCGCTGGTTACTCTGCTGCGCTTAAAATTTCTTTTTTGGTTTGCTACAATGCCTTTTCTGAAACGTTGTCTCCTTCTGCTGGAACACTGACTTCTTTCATTTAATGCCTGCAGACTATAAAAGAGAACCCAACCCAAAAAGTTTGGTTGATTAGTCTGTGGCATTCTGTTAAACTGTTGCTTATGGCAGTCTCTGTGAGCTTCTCAGCGACATTCAGCCAGCCAGGTATCCTGCCTGCAGTAGATGGAATGTGGCAATGGAACGCTGGCTGCGCGTGTCATAATAGGCTCTGAGCCTTTATATACCTGTGCACAGCAGCAGCCACCTTCAGTCTGCTGCTGGACAGCCAGCAGCAGCAGCAGGAGAGGTATGTAATCAGGAGCCCTCCTGCTAAGGGTAGACAGCTGCTCGTTCCACCCCACCCCCCGCCTTAATTGGTTCTCCTCCCTTCCAACGGTGTTGAGGCGGGTGGGAACAGCAGGGGGTGAAGGTGCTGTGTTTAAAGAGGTGGAGTTATGCAGATCTAAAACGCGTGGATTGCAGCAGCAGCAAGCCGAAAAGTGCAGGCATGTAAGGGATCTAGAGGTTGACAACATGTCTTCTTAACGGGAGTCCAGGAGCTCATCTCCACAAATGGACTTTTCAGGATCCTTGGGTGGCTCCGTAGTTTGAAACCAATTCTGGTTATCGCTTCTCGGCCTTTTGGCTAAGATCAAGTGTAGTATCTGTTCTTATCAGTTTAATATCTGATACGTCCCCTATCTGGGGACCATATATTAAATGGATTTTTAGAACAGGGAGATGGAAAAAGAGCTTGCTCTGTCCACTCCACGCATTGACCTGGTATTGCAGTATCTCCAGGACCGGTGCACCCCTTCTTTAATGCAGTTTCTAAAATCAGAAAGAATTGAATTCAATGTTTTTTGTTCATTTTGCTTGTTTGTCGGATTTTGGGATGGACTCTTTGGCTTTGCTTTTCTTCTCCTCATTGGATTTTTCATGTTCAAAGTTGCAGAAGCCAGATTACAAGCTCATTTTGGTTCAACTTCAGCAACTGTGCATTGCATTGCCATGTAATGTGATGCAATGCTATCTTTCTAGCTCTCCCTTTTTACTTCCTTTTGGATAAACAGACATATTAGGCAAGCATTTTGGAGCTTTTACCTAAATAACTACAGGTGGTGAGATAAGCTGCACAATATAATTGACCTTTCAGTATATTGTTGCACACACACCATCTATTTAGCAAATGCCCTTGTTATCAACAGCAGCCTTTTAAACTCACCTGAGCTAACAGGTATGTGCGCTGGTTACTCTGCTGCGCTTAAAATTTCTTTTTTGGTTTGCTACAATGCCTTTTCTGAAACGTTGTCTCCTTCTGCTGGAACACTGACTTCTTTCATTTAATGCCTGCAGACTATAAAAGAGAACCCAACCCAAAAAGTTTGGTTGATTAGTCTGTGGCATTCTGTTAAACTGTTGCTTATGGCGGTCTCTGTGAGCTTCTCAGCGACATTCAGCCAGCCAGGTATCCTGCCTGCAGTAGATGGAATGTGGCAATGGAACGCTGGCTGCGCGTGTCATAATAGGCTCTGAGCCTTTATATACCTGTGCACAGCAGCAGCCACCTTCAGTCTGCTGCTGGACAGCCAGCAGCAGCAGCAGCAGGAGAGGTATGTAATCAGGAGCCCTCCTGCTAAGGGTAGACAGCTGCTCGTTCCACCCCACCCCCCGCCTTAATTGGTTCTCCTCCCTTCCAACGGTGTTGAGGCGGGTGGGAACAGCAGGGGGTGAAGGTGCTGTGTTTAAAGAGGTGGAGTTATGCAGATCTAAAACGCGTGGATTGCAGCAGCAGCAAGCCGAAAAGTGCAGGCATGTAAGGGATCTAGAGGTTGACAACATGTCTTCTTAACGGGAGTCCAGGAGCTCATCTCCACAAATGGACTTTTCAGGATCCTTGGGTGGCTCCGTAGTTTGAAACCAATTCTGGTTATCGCTTCTCGGCCTTTTGGCTAAGATCAAGTGTAGTATCTGTTCTTATCAGTTTAATATCTGATACGTCCCCTATCTGGGGACCATATATTAAATGGATTTTTAGAACAGGGAGATGGAAAAAGAGCTTGCTCTGTCCACTCCACGCATTGACCTGGTATTGCAGTATCTCCAGGACCGGTGCACCCCTTCTTTAATGCAGTTTCTAAAATCAGAAAGAATTGAATTCAATGTTTTTTGTTCATTTTGCTTGTTTGTCGGATTTTGGGATGGACTCTTTGGCTTTGCTTTTCTTCTCCTCATTGGATTTTTCATGTTCAAAGTTGCAGAAGCCAGATTACAAGCTCATTTTGGTTCAACTTCAGCAACTGTGCATTGCATTGCCATGTAATGTGATGCAATGCTATCTTTCTAGCTCTCCCTTTTTACTTCCTTTTGGATAAACAGACATATTAGGCAAGCATTTTGGAGCTTTTACCTAAATAACTACAGGTGGTGAGATAAGCTGCACAATATAATTGACCTTTCAGTATATTGTTGCACACACACCATCTATTTAGCAAATGCCCTTGTTATCAACAGCAGCCTTTTAAACTCACCTGAGCTAACAGGTATGTGCGCTGGTTACTCTGCTGCGCTTAAAATTTCTTTTTTGGTTTGCTACAATGCCTTTTCTGAAACGTTGTCTCCTTCTGCTGGAACACTGACTTCTTTCATTTAATGCCTGCAGACTATAAAAGAGAACCCAACCCAAAAAGTTTGGTTGATTAGTCTGTGGCATTCTGTTAAACTGTTGCTTATGGCGGTCTCTGTGAGCTTCTCAGCGACATTCAGCCAGCCAGGTATCCTGCCTGCAGTAGATGGAATGTGGCAATGGAACGCTGGCTGCGCGTGTCATAATAGGCTCTGAGCCTTTATATACCTGTGCACAGCAGCAGCCACCTTCAGTCTGCTGCTGGACAGCCAGCAGCAGCAGCAGCAGGAGAGGTATGTAATCAGGAGCCCTCCTGCTAAGGGTAGACAGCTGCTCGTTCCACCCCACCCCCCGCCTTAATTGGTTCTCCTCCCTTCCAACGGTGTTGAGGCGGGTGGGAACAGCAGGGGTTGAAGGTGCTGTGTTTAAAGAGGTGGAGTTATGCAGATCTAAAACGCGTGGATTGCAGCAGCAGCAAGCCGAAAAGTGCAGGCATGTAAGGGATCTAGAGGTTGACAACATGTCTTCTTAACGGGAGTCCAGGAGCTCATCTCCACAAATGGACTTTTCAGGATCCTTGGGTGGCTCCGTAGTTTGAAACCAATTCTGGTTATCGCTTCTCGGCCTTTTGGCTAAGATCAAGTGTAGTATCTGTTCTTATCAGTTTAATATCTGATACGTCCCCTATCTGGGGACCATATATTAAATGGATTTTTAGAACAGGGAGATGGAAAAAGAGCTTGCTCTGTCCACTCCACGCATTGACCTGGTATTGCAGTATCTCCAGGACCGGTGCACCCCTTCTTTAATGCAGTTTCTAAAATCAGAAAGAATTGAATTCAATGTTTTTTGTTCATTTTGCTTGTTTGTCGGATTTTGGGATGGACTCTTTGGCTTTGCTTTTCTTCTCCTCATTGGATTTTTCATGTTCAAAGTTGCAGAAGCCAGATTACAAGCTCATTTTGGTTCAACTTCAGCAACTGTGTATTGCATTGCCATGTAATGTGATGCAATGCTATCTTTCTAGCTCTCCCTTTTTACTTCCTTTTGGATAAACAGACATATTAGGCAAGCATTTTGGAGCTTTCACCTAAATAACTACAGGTGGTGAGATAAGCTGCACAATATAATTGACCTTTCAGTATATTGTTGCACACACACCATCTATTTAGCAAATGCCCTTGTTATCAACAGCAGCCTTTTAAACTCACCTGAGCTAACAGGTATGTGCGCTGGTTACTCTGCTGCGCTTAAAATTTCTTTTTTGGTTTGCTACAATGCCTTTTCTGAAACGTTGTCTCCTTCTGCTGGAACACTGACTTCTTTCATTTAATGCCTGCAGACTATAAAAGAGAACCCAACCCAAAAAGTTTGGTTGATTAGTCTGTGGCATTCTGTTAAACTGTTGCTTATGGCGGTCTCTGTGAGCATCTCAGCGACATTCAGCCAGCCAGGTATCCTGCCTGCAGTAGATGGAATGTGGCAATGGAACGCTGGCTGCGCGTGTCATAATAGGCTCTGAGCCTTTATATACCTGTGCACAGCAGCAGCCACCTTCAGTCTGCTGCTGGACAGCCAGCAGCAGCAGCAGCAGCAGCAGGAGAGGTATGTAATCAGGAGCCCTCCTGCTAAGGGTAGACAGCTGCTCGTTCCACCCCACCCCCCGCCTTAATTGGTTCTCCTCCCTTCCAACGGTGTTGAGGCGGGTGGGAACAGCAGGGGGTGAAGGTGCTGTGTTTAAAGAGGTGGAGTTATGCAGATCTAAAACGCGTGGATTGCAGCAGCAGCAAGCCGAAAAGTGCAGGCATGTAAGGGATCTAGAGGTTGACAACATGTCTTCTTAACGGGAGTCCAGGAGCTCATCTCCACAAATGGACTTTTCAGGATCCTTGGGTGGCTCCGTAGTTTGAAACCAATTCTGGTTATCGCTTCTCGGCCTTTTGGCTAAGATCAAGTGTAGTATCTGTTCTTATCAGTTTAATATCTGATACGTCCCCTATCTGGGGACCATATATTAAATGGATTTTTAGAACAGGGAGATGGAAAAAGAGCTTGCTCTGTCCACTCCACGCATTGACCTGGTATTGCAGTATCTCCAGGACCAGTGCACCCCTTCTTTAATGCAGTTTCTAAAATCAGAAAGAATTGAATTCAATGTTTTTTGTTCATTTTGCTTGTTTGTCGGATTTTGGGATGGACTCTTTGGCTTTGCTTTTCTTCTCCTCATTGGATTTTTCATGTTCAAAGTTGCAGAAGCCAGATTACAAGCTCATTTTGGTTCAACTTCAGCAACTGTGCATTGCATTGCCATGTAATGTGATGCAATGCTATCTTTCTAGCTCTCCCTTTTTACTTCCTTTTGGATAAACAGACATATTAGGCAAGCATTTTGGAGCTTTCACCTAAATAACTACAGGTGGTGAGATAAGCTGCACAATATAATTGACCTTTCAGTATATTGTTGCACACACACCATCTATTTAGCAAATGCCCTTGTTATCAACAGCAGCCTTTTAAACTCACCTGAGCTAACAGGTATGTGCGCTGGTTACTCTGCTGCGCTTAAAATTTCTTTTTTGGTTTGCTACAATGCCTTTTCTGAAACGTTGTCTCCTTCTGCTGGAACACTGACTTCTTTCATTTAATGCCTGCAGACTATAAAAGAGAACCCAACCCAAAAAGTTTGGTTGATTAGTCTGTGGCATTCTGTTAAACTGTTGCTTATGGCGGTCTCTGTGAGCATCTCAGCGACATTCAGCCAGCCAGGTATCCTGCCTGCAGTAGATGGAATGTGGCAATGGAACGCTGGCTGCGCGTGTCATAATAGGCTCTGAGCCTTTATATACCTGTGCACAGCAGCAGCCACCTTCAGTCTGCTGCTGGACAGCCAGCAGCAGCAGCAGCAGCAGCAGGAGAGGTATGTAATCAGGAGCCCTCCTGCTAAGGGTAGACAGCTGCTCGTTCCACCCCACCCCCCGCCTTAATTGGTTCTCCTCCCTTCCAACGGTGTTGAGGCGGGTGGGAACAGCAGGGGGTGAAGGTGCTGTGTTTAAAGAGGTGGAGTTATGCAGATCTAAAACGCGTGGATTGCAGCAGCAGCAAGCCGAAAAGTGCAGGCATGTAAGGGATCTAGAGGTTGACAACATGTCTTCTTAACGGGAGTCCAGGAGCTCATCTCCACAAATGGACTTTTCAGGATCCTTGGGTGGCTCCGTAGTTTGAAACCAATTCTGGTTATCGCTTCTCGGCCTTTTGGCTAAGATCAAGTGTAGTATCTGTTCTTATCAGTTTAATATCTGATACGTCCCCTATCTGGGGACCATATATTAAATGGATTTTTAGAACAGGGAGATGGAAAAAGAGCTTGCTCTGTCCACTCCACGCATTGACCTGGTATTGCAGTATCTCCAGGACCAGTGCACCCCTTCTTTAATGCAGTTTCTAAAATCAGAAAGAATTGAATTCAATGTTTTTTGTTCATTTTGCTTGTTTGTCGGATTTTGGGATGGACTCTTTGGCTTTGCTTTTCTTCTCCTCATTGGATTTTTCATGTTCAAAGTTGCAGAAGCCAGATTACAAGCTCATTTTGGTTCAACTTCAGCAACTGTGCATTGCATTGCCATGTAATGTGATGCAATGCTATCTTTCTAGCTCTCCCTTTTTACTTCCTTTTGGATAAACAGACATATTAGGCAAGCATTTTGGAGCTTTCACCTAAATAACTACAGGTGGTGAGATAAGCTGCACAATATAATTGACCTTTCAGTATATTGTTGCACACACACCATCTATTTAGCAAATGCCCTTGTTATCAACAGCAGCCTTTTAAACTCACCTGAGCTAACAGGTATGTGCGCTGGTTACTCTGCTGCGCTTAAAATTTCTTTTTTGGTTTGCTACAATGCCTTTTCTGAAACGTTGTCTCCTTCTGCTGGAACACTGACTTCTTTCATTTAATGCCTGCAGACTATAAAAGAGAACCCAACCCAAAAAGTTTGGTTGATTAGTCTGTGGCATTCTGTTAAACTGTTGCTTATGGCGGTCTCTGTGAGCTTCTCAGCGACATTCAGCCAGCCAGGTATCCTGCCTGCAGTAGATGGAATGTGGCAATGGAACGCTGGCTGCGCGTGTCATAATAGGCTCTGAGCCTTTATATACCTGTGCACAGCAGCAGCCACCTTCAGTCTGCTGCTGGACAGCCAGCAGCAGCAGCAGCAGGAGAGGTATGTAATCAGGAGCCCTCCTGCTAAGGGTAGACAGCTGCTCGTTCCACCCCACCCCCCGCCTTAATTGGTTCTCCTCCCTTCCAACGGTGTTGAGGCGGGTGGGAACAGCAGGGGTTGAAGGTGCTGTGTTTAAAGAGGTGGAGTTATGCAGATCTAAAACGCGTGGATTGCAGCAGCAGCAAGCCGAAAAGTGCAGGCATGTAAGGGATCTAGAGGTTGACAACATGTCTTCTTAACGGGAGTCCAGGAGCTCATCTCCACAAATGGACTTTTCAGGATCCTTGGGTGGCTCCGTAGTTTGAAACCAATTCTGGTTATCGCTTCTCGGCCTTTTGGCTAAGATCAAGTGTAGTATCTGTTCTTATCAGTTTAATATCTGATACGTCCCCTATCTGGGGACCATATATTAAATGGATTTTTAGAACAGGGAGATGGAAAAAGAGCTTGCTCTGTCCACTCCACGCATTGACCTGGTATTGCAGTATCTCCAGGACCGGTGCACCCCTTCTTTAATGCAGTTTCTAAAATCAGAAAGAATTGAATTCAATGTTTTTTGTTCATTTTGCTTGTTTGTCGGATTTTGGGATGGACTCTTTGGCTTTGCTTTTCTTCTCCTCATTGGATTTTTCATGTTCAAAGTTGCAGAAGCCAGATTACAAGCTCATTTTGGTTCAACTTCAGCAACTGTGTATTGCATTGCCATGTAATGTGATGCAATGCTATCTTTCTAGCTCTCCCTTTTTACTTCCTTTTGGATAAACAGACATATTAGGCAAGCATTTTGGAGCTTTCACCTAAATAACTACAGGTGGTGAGATAAGCTGCACAATATAATTGACCTTTCAGTATATTGTTGCACACACACCATCTATTTAGCAAATGCCCTTGTTATCAACAGCAGCCTTTTAAACTCACCTGAGCTAACAGGTATGTGCGCTGGTTACTCTGCTGCGCTTAAAATTTCTTTTTTGGTTTGCTACAATGCCTTTTCTGAAACGTTGTCTCCTTCTGCTGGAACACTGACTTCTTTCATTTAATGCCTGCAGACTATAAAAGAGAACCCAACCCAAAAAGTTTGGTTGATTAGTCTGTGGCATTCTGTTAAACTGTTGCTTATGGCGGTCTCTGTGAGCATCTCAGCGACATTCAGCCAGCCAGGTATCCTGCCTGCAGTAGATGGAATGTGGCAATGGAACGCTGGCTGCGCGTGTCATAATAGGCTCTGAGCCTTTATATACCTGTGCACAGCAGCAGCCACCTTCAGTCTGCTGCTGGACAGCCAGCAGCAGCAGCAGCAGCAGCAGGAGAGGTATGTAATCAGGAGCCCTCCTGCTAAGGGTAGACAGCTGCTCGTTCCACCCCACCCCCCGCCTTAATTGGTTCTCCTCCCTTCCAACGGTGTTGAGGCGGGTGGGAACAGCAGGGGGTGAAGGTGCTGTGTTTAAAGAGGTGGAGTTATGCAGATCTAAAACGCGTGGATTGCAGCAGCAGCAAGCCGAAAAGTGCAGGCATGTAAGGGATCTAGAGGTTGACAACATGTCTTCTTAACGGGAGTCCAGGAGCTCATCTCCACAAATGGACTTTTCAGGATCCTTGGGTGGCTCCGTAGTTTGAAACCAATTCTGGTTATCGCTTCTCGGCCTTTTGGCTAAGATCAAGTGTAGTATCTGTTCTTATCAGTTTAATATCTGATACGTCCCCTATCTGGGGACCATATATTAAATGGATTTTTAGAACAGGGAGATGGAAAAAGAGCTTGCTCTGTCCACTCCACGCATTGACCTGGTATTGCAGTATCTCCAGGACCAGTGCACCCCTTCTTTAATGCAGTTTCTAAAATCAGAAAGAATTGAATTCAATGTTTTTTGTTCATTTTGCTTGTTTGTCGGATTTTGGGATGGACTCTTTGGCTTTGCTTTTCTTCTCCTCATTGGATTTTTCATGTTCAAAGTTGCAGAAGCCAGATTACAAGCTCATTTTGGTTCAACTTCAGCAACTGTGCATTGCATTGCCATGTAATGTGATGCAATGCTATCTTTCTAGCTCTCCCTTTTTACTTCCTTTTGGATAAACAGACATATTAGGCAAGCATTTTGGAGCTTTCACCTAAATAACTACAGGTGGTGAGATAAGCTGCACAATATAATTGACCTTTCAGTATATTGTTGCACACACACCATCTATTTAGCAAATGCCCTTGTTATCAACAGCAGCCTTTTAAACTCACCTGAGCTAACAGGTATGTGCGCTGGTTACTCTGCTGCGCTTAAAATTTCTTTTTTGGTTTGCTACAATGCCTTTTCTGAAACGTTGTCTCCTTCTGCTGGAACACTGACTTCTTTCATTTAATGCCTGCAGACTATAAAAGAGAACCCAACCCAAAAAGTTTGGTGGATTAGTCTGTGGCATTCTGTTAAACTGTTGCTTATGGCGGTCTCTGTGAGCTTCTCAGCGACATTCAGCCAGCCAGGTATCCTGCCTGCAGTAGATGGAATGTGGCAATGGAACGCTGGCTGCGCGTGTCATAATAGGCTCTGAGCCTTTATATACCTGTGCACAGCAGCAGCCACCTTCAGTCTGCTGCTGGACAGCCAGCAGCAGCAGCAGCAGGAGAGGTATGTAATCAGGAGCCCTCCTGCTAAGGGTAGACAGCTGCTCGTTCCACCCCACCCCCCGCCTTAATTGGTTCTCCTCCCTTCCAACGGTGTTGAGGCGGGTGGGAACAGCAGGGGGTGAAGGTGCTGTGTTTAAAGAGGTGGAGTTATGCAGATCTAAAACGCGTGGATTGCAGCAGCAGCAAGCCGAAAAGTGCAGGCATGTAAGGGATCTAGAGGTTGACAACATGTCTTCTTAACGGGAGTCCAGGAGCTCATCTCCACAAATGGACTTTTCAGGATCCTTGGGTGGCTCCGTAGTTTGAAACCAATTCTGGTTATCGCTTCTCGGCCTTTTGGCTAAGATCAAGTGTAGTATCTGTTCTTATCAGTTTAATATCTGATACGTCCCCTATCTGGGGACCATATATTAAATGGATTTTTAGAACAGGGAGATGGAAAAAGAGCTTGCTCTGTCCACTCCACGCATTGACCTGGTATTGCAGTATCTCCAGGACCGGTGCACCCCTTCTTTAATGCAGTTTCTAAAATCAGAAAGAATTGAATTCAATGTTTTTTGTTCATTTTGCTTGTTTGTCGGATTTTGGGATGGACTCTTTGGCTTTGCTTTTCTTCTCCTCATTGGATTTTTCATGTTCAAAGTTGCAGAAGCCAGATTACAAGCTCATTTTGGTTCAACTTCAGCAACTGTGCATTGCATTGCCATGTAATGTGATGCAATGCTATATTTCTAGCTCTCCCTTTTTACTTCCTTTTGGATAAACAGACATATTAGGCAAGCATTTTGGAGCTTTCACCTAAATAACTACAGGTGGTGAGATAAGCTGCACAATATAATTGACCTTTCAGTATATTGTTGCACACACACCATCTATTTAGCAAATGCCCTTGTTATCAACAGCAGCCTTTTAAACTCACCTGAGCTAACAGGTATGTGCGCTGGTTACTCTGCTGCGCTTAAAATTTCTTTTTTGGTTTGCTACAATGCCTTTTCTGAAACGTTGTCTCCTTCTGCTGGAACACTGACTTCTTTCATTTAATGCCTGCAGACTATAAAAGAGAACCCAACCCAAAAAGTTTGGCTGATTAGTCTGTGGCATTCTGTTAAACTGTTGCTTATGGCGGTCTCTGTGAGCTTCTCAGCGACATTCAGCCAGCCAGGTATCCTGCCTGCAGAAGATGGAATGTGGCAATGGAACGCTGGCTGCGCGTGTCATAATAGGCTCTGAGCCTTTATATACCTGTGCACAGCAGCAGCCACCTTCAGTCTACTGCTGGACAGCCAGCAGCAGCAGCAGCAGGAGAGGTATGTAATCAGGAGCCCTCCTGCTAAGGGTAGACAGCTGCTCGTTCCACCCCACCCCCCGCCTTAATTGGTTCTCCTCCCTTCCAACGGTGTTGAGGTGGGTGGGAACAGCAGGGGGTGAAGGTGCTGTGTTTAAAGAGGTGGAGTTATGCAGATCTAAAACGCGTGGATTGCAGCAGCAGCAAGCCGAAAAGTGCAGGCATGTAAGGGATCTAGAGGTTGACAACATGTCTTCTTAACGGGAGTCCAGGAGCTCATCTCCACAAATGGACTTTTCAGGATCCTTGGGTGGCTCCGTAGTTTGAAACCAATTCTGGTTATCGCTTCTCGGCCTTTTGGCTAAGATCAAGTGTAGTATCTGTTCTTATCAGTTTAATATCTGATACGTCCCCTATCTGGGGACCATATATTAAATGGATTTTTAGAACAAGGAGATGGAAAAAGAGCTTGCTCTGTCCACTCCACGCATTGACCTGGTATTGCAGTATCTCCAGGACCGGTGCACCCCTTCTTTAATGCAGTTTCTAAAATCAGAAAGAATTGAATTCAATGTTTTTTGTTCATTTTGCTTGTTTGTCGGATTTTGGGATGGACTCTTTGGCTTTGCTTTTCTTCTCCTCATTGGATTTTTCATGTTCAAAGTTGCAGAAGCCAGATTACAAGCTCATTTTGGTTCAACTTCAGCAACTGTGCATTGCATTGCCATGTAATGTGATGCAATGCTATCTTTCTAGCTCTCCCTTTTTACTTCCTTTTGGATAAACAGACATATTAGGCAAGCATTTTGGAGCTTTCACCTAAATAACTACAGGTGGTGAGATAAGCTGCACAATATAATTGACCTTTCAGTATATTGTTGCACACACACCATCTATTTAGCAAATGCCCTTGTTATCAACAGCAGCCTTTTAAACTCACCTGAGCTAACAGGTATGTGCGCTGGTTACTCTGCTGCGCTTAAAATTTCTTTTTTGGTTTGCTACAATGCCTTTTCTGAAACGTTGTCTCCTTCTGCTGGAACACTGACTTCTTTCATTTAATGCCTGCAGACTATAAAAGAGAACCCAACCCAAAAAGTTTGGTTGATTAGTCTGTGGCATTCTGTTAAACTGTTGCTTATGGCGGTCTCTGTGAGCTTCTCAGCGACATTCAGCCAGCCAGGTATCCTGCCTGCAGTAGATGGAATGTGGCAATGGAACGCTGGCTGCGCGTGTCATAATAGGCTCTGAGCCTTTATATACCTGTGCACAGCAGCAGCCACCTTCAGTCTGCTGCTGGACAGCCAGCAGCAGCAGCAGCAGGAGAGGTATGTAATCAGGAGCCCTCCTGCTAAGGGTAGACAGCTGCTCGTTCCACCCCACCCTCCGCCTTAATTGGTTCTCCTCCCTTCCAACGGTGTTGAGGCGGGTGGGAACAGCAGGGGGTGAAGGTGCTGTGTTTAAAGAGGTGGAGTTATGCAGATCTAAAACGCGTGGATTGCAGCAGCAGCAAGCCGAAAAGTGCAGGCATGTAAGGGATCTAGAGGTTGACAACATGTCTTCTTAACGGGAGTCCAGGAGCTCATCTCCACAAATGGACTTTTCAGGATCCTTGGGTGGCTCCGTAGTTTGAAACCAATTCTGGTTATCGCTTCTCGGCCTTTTGGCTAAGATCAAGTGTAGTATCTGTTCTTATCAGTTTAATATCTGATACGTCCCCTATCTGGGGACCATATATTAAATGGATTTTTAGAACAGGGAGATGGAAAAAGAGCTTGCTCTGTCCACTCCACGCATTGACCTGGTATTGCAGTATCTCCAGGACCGGTGCACCCCTTCTTTAATGCAGTTTCTAAAATCAGAAAGAATTGAATTCAATGTTTTTTGTTCATTTTGCTTGTTTGTCGGATTTTGGGATGGACTCTTTGGCTTTGCTTTTCTTCTCCTCATTGGATTTTTCATGTTCAAAGTTGCAGAAGCCAGATTACAAGCTCATTTTGGTTCAACTTCAGCAACTGTGCATTGCATTGCCATGTAATGTGATGCAATGCTATCTTTCTAGCTCTCCCTTTTTACTTCCTTTTGGATAAACAGACATATTAGGCAAGCATTTTGGAGCTTTCACCTAAATAACTACAGGTGGTGAGATAAGCTGCACAATATAATTGACCTTTCAGTATATTGTTGCACACACACCATCTATTTAGCAAATGCCCTTGTTATCAACAGCAGCCTTTTAAACTCACCTGAGCTAATAGGTATGTGCGCTGGTTACTCTGCTGCGCTTAAAATTTCTTTTTTGGTTTGCTACAATGCCTTTTCTGAAACGTTGTCTCCTTCTGCTGGAACACTGACTTCTTTCATTTAATGCCTGCAGACTATAAAAGAGAACCCAACCCAAAAAGTTTGGTTGATTAGTCTGTGGCATTCTGTTAAACTGTTGCTTATGGCGGTCTCTGTGAGCTTCTCAGCGACATTCAGCCAGCCAGGTATCCTGCCTGCAGTAGATGGAATGTGGCAATGGAACGCTGGCTGCGCGTGTCATAATAGGCTCTGAGCCTTTATATACCTGTGCACAGCAGCAGCCACCTTCAGTCTGCTGCTGGACAGCCAGCAGCAGCAGCAGCAGGAGAGGTATGTAATCAGGAGCCCTCCTGCTAAGGGTAGACAGCTGCTCGTTCCACCCCACCCCCCGCCTTAATTGGTTCTCCTCCCTTCCAACGGTGTTGAGGCGGGTGGGAACAGCAGGGGGTGAAGGTGCTGTGTTTAAAGAGGTGGAGTTATGCAGATCTAAAACGCGTGGATTGCAGCAGCAGCAAGCCGAAAAGTGCAGGCATGTAAGGGATCTAGAGGTTGACAACATGTCTTCTTAACGGGAGTCCAGGAGCTCATCTCCACAAATGGACTTTTCAGGATCCTTGGGTGGCTCCGTAGTTTGAAACCAATTCTGGTTATCGCTTCTCGGCCTTTTGGCTAAGATCAAGTGTAGTATCTGTTCTTATCAGTTTAATATCTGATACGTCCCCTATCTGGGGACCATATATTAAATGGATTTTTAGAACAGGGAGATGGAAAAAGAGCTTGCTCTGTCCACTCCACGCATTGACCTGGTATTGCAGTATCTCCAGGACCGGTGCACCCCTTCTTTAATGCAGTTTCTAAAATCAGAAAGAATTGAATTCAATGTTTTTTGTTCATTTTGCTTGTTTGTCGGATTTTGGGATGGACTCTTTGGCTTTGCTTTTCTTCTCCTCATTGGATTTTTCATGTTCAAAGTTGCAGAAGCCAGATTACAAGCTCATTTTGGTTCAACTTCAGCAACTGTGCATTGCATTGCCATGTAATGTGATGCAATGCTATCTTTCTAGCTCTCCCTTTTTACTTCCTTTTGGATAAACAGACATATTAGGCAAGCATTTTGGAGCTTTCACCTAAATAACTACAGGTGGTGAGATAAGCTGCACAATATAATTGACCTTTCAGTATATTGTTGCACACACACCATCTATTTAGCAAATGCCCTTGTTATCAACAGCAGCCTTTTAAACTCACCTGAGCTAACAGGTATGTGCGCTGGTTACTCTGCTGCGCTTAAAATTTCTTTTTTGGTTTGCTACAATGCCTTTTCTGAAACGTTGTCTCCTTCTGCTGGAACACTGACTTCTTTCATTTAATGCCTGCAGACTATAAAAGAGAACCCAACCCAAAAAGTTTGGTTGATTAGTCTGTGGCATTCTGTTAAACTGTTGCTTATGGCGGTCTCTGTGAGCTTCTCAGCGACATTCAGCCAGCCAGGTATCCTGCCTGCAGTAGATGGAATGTGGCAATGGAACGCTGGCTGCGCGTGTCATAATAGGCTCTGAGCCTTTATATACCTGTGCACAGCAGCAGCCACCTTCAGTCTGCTGCTGGACAGCCAGCAGCAGCAGCAGCAGGAGAGGTATGTAATCAGGAGCCCTCCTGCTAAGGGTAGACAGCTGCTCGTTCCACCCCACCCCCCGCCTTAATTGGTTCTCCTCCCTTCCAACGGTGTTGAGGCGGGTGGGAACAGCAGGGGGTGAAGGTGCTGTGTTTAAAGAGGTGGAGTTATGCAGATCTAAAACGCGTGGATTGCAGCAGCAGCAAGCCGAAAAGTGCAGGCATGTAAGGGATCTAGAGGTTGACAACATGTCTTCTTAACGGGAGTCCAGGAGCTCATCTCCACAAATGGACTTTTCAGGATCCTTGGGTGGCTCCGTAGTTTGAAACCAATTCTGGTTATCGCTTCTCGGCCTTTTGGCTAAGATCAAGTGTAGTATCTGTTCTTATCAGTTTAATATCTGATACGTCCCCTATCTAGGGACCATATATTAAATGGATTTTTAGAACAGGGAGATGGAAAAAGAGCTTGCTCTGTCCACTCCACGCATTGACCTCGTATTGCAGTATCTCCAGGACCGGTGCACCCCTTCTTTAATGCAGTTTCTAAAATCAGAAAGAATTGAATTCAATGTTTTTTGTTCATTTTGCTTGTTTGTCGGATTTTGGGATGGACTCTTTGGCTTTGCTTTTCTTCTCCTCATTGGATTTTTCATGTTCAAAGTTGCAGAAGCCAGATTACAAGCTCATTTTGGTTCAACTTCAGCAACTGTGCATTGCATTGCCATGTAATGTGATGCAATGCTATCTTTCTAGCTCTCCCTTTTTACTTCCTTTTGGATAAACAGACATATTAGGCAAGCATTTTGGAGCTTTCACCTAAATAACTACAGGTGGTGAGATAAGCTGCACAATATAATTGACCTTTCAGTATATTGTTGCACACACACCATCTATTTAGCAAATGCCCTTGTTATCAACAGCAGCCTTTTAAACTCACCTGAGCTAACAGGTATGTGCGCTGGTTACTCTGCTGCGCTTAAAATTTCTTTTTTGGTTTGCTACAATGCCTTTTCTGAAACGTTGTCTCCTTCTGCTGGAACACTGACTTCTTTCATTTAATGCCTGCAGACTATAAAAGAGAACCCAACCCAAAAAGTTTGGTTGATTAGTCTGTGGCATTCTGTTAAACTGTTGCTTATGGCGGTCTCTGTGAGCTTCTCAGCGACATTCAGCCAGCCAGGTATCCTGCCTGCAGTAGATGGAATGTGGCAATGGAACGCTGGCTGCGCGTGTCATAATAGGCTCTGAGCCTTTATATACCTGTGCACAGCAGCAGCCACCTTCAGTCTGCTGCTGGACAGCCAGCAGCAGCAGCAGCAGGAGAGGTATGTAATCAGGAGCCCTCCTGCTAAGGGTAGACAGCTGCTCGTTCCACCCCACCCCCCGCCTTAATTGGTTCTCCTCCCTTCCAACGGTGTTGAGGCGGGTGGGAACAGCAGGGGGTGAAGGTGCTGTGTTTAAAGAGGTGGAGTTATGCAGATCTAAAACGCGTGGATTGCAGCAGCAGCAAGCCGAAAAGTGCAGGCATGTAAGGGATCTAGAGGTTGACAACATGTCTTCTTAACGGGAGTCCAGGAGCTCATCTCCACAAATGGACTTTTCAGGATCCTTGGGTGGCTCCGTAGTTTGAAACCAATTCTGGTTATCGCTTCTCGGCCTTTTGGCTAAGATCAAGTGTAGTATCTGTTCTTATCAGTTTAATATCTGATACGTCCCCTATCTGGGGACCATATATTAAATGGATTTTTAGAACAGGGAGATGGAAAAAGAGCTTGCTCTGTCCACTCCACGCATTGACCTGGTATTGCAGTATCTCCAGGACCGGTGCACCCCTTCTTTAATGCAGTTTCTAAAATCAGAAAGAATTGAATTCAATGTTTTTTGTTCATTTTGCTTGTTTGTCGGATTTTGGGATGGACTCTTTGGCTTTGCTTTTCTTCTCCTCATTGGATTTTTCATGTTCAAAGTTGCAGAAGCCAGATTACAAGCTCATTTTGGTTCAACTTCAGCAACTGTGCATTGCATTGCCATGTAATGTGATGCAATGCTATCTTTCTAGCTCTCCCTTTTTACTTCCTTTTGGATAAACAGACATATTAGGCAAGCATTTTGGAGCTTTCACCTAAATAACTACAGGTGGTGAGATAAGCTGCACAATATAATTGACCTTTCAGTATATTGTTGCACACACACCATCTATTTAGCAAATGCCCTTGTTATCAACAGCAGCCTTTTAAACTCACCTGAGCTAACAGGTATGTGCGCTGGTTACTCTGCTGCGCTTAAAATTTCTTTTTTGGTTTGCTACAATGCCTTTTCTGAAACGTTGTCTCCTTCTGCTGGAACACTGACTTCTTTCATTTAATGCCTGCAGACTATAAAAGAGAACCCAACCCAAAAAGTTTGGTTGATTAGTCTGTGGCATTCTGTTAAACTGTTGCTTATGGCGGTCTCTGTCAGCTTCTCAGCGACATTCAGCCAGCCAGGTATCCTGCCTGCAGTAGATGGAATGTGGCAATGGAACGCTGGCTGCGCGTGTCATAATAGGCTCTGAGCCTTTATATACCTGTGCACAGCAGCAGCCACCTTCAGTCTGCTGCTGGACAGCCAGCAGCAGCAGCAGCAGGAGAGGTATGTAATCAGGAGCCCTCCTGCTAAGGGTAGACAGCTGCTCGTTCCACCCCACCCCCCGCCTTAATTGGTTCTCCTCCCTTCCAACGGTGTTGAGGCGGGTGGGAACAGCAGGGGGTGAAGGTGCTGTGTTTAAAGAGGTGGAGTTATGCAGATCTAAAACGCGTGGATTGCAGCAGCAGCAAGCCGAAAAGTGCAGGCATGTAAGGGATCTAGAGGTTGACAACATGTCTTCTTAACGGGAGTCCAGGAGCTCATCTCCACAAATGGACTTTTCAGGATCCTTGGGTGGCTCCGTAGTTTGAAACCAATTCTGGTTATCGCTTCTCGGCCTTTTGGCTAAGATCAAGTGTAGTATCTGTTCTTATCAGTTTAATATCTGATACGTCCCCTATCTGGGGACCATATATTAAATGGATTTTTAGAACAGGGAGATGGAAAAAGAGCTTGCTCTGTCCACTCCACGCATTGACCTGGTATTGCAGTATCTCCAGGACCGGTGCACCCCTTCTTTAATGCAGTTTCTAAAATCAGAAAGAATTGAATTCAATGTTTTTTGTTCATTTTGCTTGTTTGTCGGATTTTGGGATGGACTCTTTGGCTTTGCTTTTCTTCTCCTCATTGGATTTTTCATGTTCAAAGTTGCAGAAGCCAGATTACAAGCTCATTTTGGTTCAACTTCAGCAACTGTGCATTGCATTGCCATGTAATGTGATGCAATGCTATCTTTCTAGCTCTCCCTTTTTACTTCCTTTTGGATAAACAGACATATTAGGCAAGCATTTTGGAGCTTTCACCTAAATAACTACAGGTGGTGAGATAAGCTGCACAATATAATTGACCTTTCAGTATATTGTTGCACACACACCATCTATTTAGCAAATGCCCTTGTTATCAACAGCAGCCTTTTAAACTCACCTGAGCTAACAGGTATGTGCGCTGGTTACTCTGCTGCGCTTAAAATTTCTTTTTTGGTTTGCTACAATGCCTTTTCTGAAACGTTGTCTCCTTCTGCTGGAACACTGACTTCTTTCATTTAATGCCTGCAGACTATAAAAGAGAACCCAACCCAAAAAGTTTGGTTGATTAGTCTGTGGCATTCTGTTAAACTGTTGCTTATGGCGGTCTCTGTCAGCTTCTCAGCGACATTCAGCCAGCCAGGTATCCTGCCTGCAGTAGATGGAATGTGGCAATGGAACGCTGGCTGCGCGTGTCATAATAGGCTCTGAGCCTTTATATACCTGTGCACAGCAGCAGCCACCTTCAGTCTGCTGCTGGACAGCCAGCAGCAGCAGCAGCAGGAGAGGTATGTAATCAGGAGCCCTCCTGCTAAGGGTAGACAGCTGCTCGTTCCACCCCACCCCCCGCCTTAATTGGTTCTCCTCCCTTCCAACGGTGTTGAGGCGGGTGGGAACAGCAGGGGGTGAAGGTGCTGTGTTTAAAGAGGTGGAGTTATGCAGATCTAAAACGCGTGGATTGCAGCAGCAGCAAGCCGAAAAGTGCAGGCATGTAAGGGATCTAGAGGTTGACAACATGTCTTCTTAACGGGAGTCCAGGAGCTCATCTCCACAAATGGACTTTTCAGGATCCTTGGGTGGCTCCGTAGTTTGAAACCAATTCTGGTTATCGCTTCTCGGCCTTTTGGCTAAGATCAAGTGTAGTATCTGTTCTTATCAGTTTAATATCTGATACGTCCCCTATCTGGGGACCATATATTAAATGGATTTTTAGAACAGGGAGATGGAAAAAGAGCTTGCTCTGTCCACTCCACGCATTGACCTGGTATTGCAGTATCTCCAGGACCGGTGCACCCCTTCTTTAATGCAGTTTCTAAAATCAGAAAGAATTGAATTCAATGTTTTTTGTTCATTTTGCTTGTTTGTCGGATTTTGGGATGGACTCTTTGGCTTTGCTTTTCTTCTCCTCATTGGATTTTTCATGTTCAAAGTTGCAGAAGCCAGATTACAAGCTCATTTTGGTTCAACTTCAGCAACTGTGCATTGCATTGCCATGTAATGTGATGCAATGCTATCTTTCTAGCTCTCCCTTTTTACTTCCTTTTGGATAAACAGACATATTAGGCAAGCATTTTGGAGCTTTCACCTAAATAACTACAGGTGGTGAGATAAGCTGCACAATATAATTGACCTTTCAGTATATTGTTGCACACACACCATCTATTTAGCAAATGCCCTTGTTATCAACAGCAGCCTTTTAAACTCACCTGAGCTAACAGGTATGTGCGCTGGTTACTCTGCTGCGCTTAAAATTTCTTTTTTGGTTTGCTACAATGCCTTTTCTGAAACGTTGTCTCCTTCTGCTGGAACACTGACTTCTTTCATTTAATGCCTGCAGACTATAAAAGAGAACCCAACCCAAAAAGTTTGGTTGATTAGTCTGTGGCATTCTGTTAAACTGTTGCTTATGGCGGTCTCTGTGAGCTTCTCAGCGACATTCAGCCAGCCAGGTATCCTGCCTGCAGTAGATGGAATGTGGCAATGGAACGCTGGCTGCGCGTGTCATAATAGGCTCTGAGCCTTTATATACCTGTGCACAGCAGCAGCCACCTTCAGTCTGCTGCTGGACAGCCAGCAGCAGCAGCAGGAGAGGTATGTAATCAGGAGCCCTCCTGCTAAGGGTAGACAGCTGCTCGTTCCACCCCACCCCCCGCCTTAATTGGTTCTCCTCCCTTCCAACGGTGTTGAGGCGGGTGGGAACAGCAGGGGGTGAAGGTGCTGTGTTTAAAGAGGTGGAGTTATGCAGATCTAAAACGCGTGGATTGCAGCAGCAGCAAGCCGAAAAGTGCAGGCATGTAAGGGATCTAGAGGTTGACAACATGTCTTCTTAACGGGAGTCCAGGAGCTCATCTCCACAAATGGACTTTTCAGGATCCTTGGGTGGCTCCGTAGTTTGAAACCAATTCTGGTTATCGCTTCTCGGCCTTTTGGCTAAGATCAAGTGTAGTATCTGTTCTTATCAGTTTAATATCTGATACGTCCCCTATCTGGGGACCATATATTAAATGGATTTTTAGAACAGGGAGATGGAAAAAGAGCTTGCTCTGTCCACTCCACGCATTGACCTGGTATTGCAGTATCTCCAGGACCGGTGCACCCCTTCTTTAATGCAGTTTCTAAAATCAGAAAGAATTGAATTCAATGTTTTTTGTTCATTTTGCTTGTTTGTCGGATTTTGGGATGGACTCTTTGGCTTTGCTTTTCTTCTCCTCATTGGATTTTTCATGTTCAAAGTTGCAGAAGCCAGATTACAAGCTCATTTTGGTTCAACTTCAGCAACTGTGCATTGCATTGCCATGTAATGTGATGCAATGCTATCTTTCTAGCTCTCCCTTTTTACTTCCTTTTGGATAAACAGACATATTAGGCAAGCATTTTGGAGCTTTCACCTAAATAACTACAGGTGGTGAGATAAGCTGCACAATATAATTGACCTTTCAGTATATTGTTGCACACACACTATCTATTTAGCAAATGCCCTTGTTATCAACAGCAGCCTTTTAAACTCACCTGAGCTAACAGGTATGTGCGCTGGTTACTCTGCTGCGCTTAAAATTTCTTTTTTGGTTTGCTACAATGCCTTTTCTGAAACGTTGTCTCCTTCTGCTGGAACACTGACTTCTTTCATTTAATGCCTGCAGACTATAAAAGAGAACCCAACCCAAAAAGTTTGGTTGATTAGTCTGTGGCATTCTGTTAAACTGTTGCTTATGGCGGTCTCTGTGAGCTTCTCAGCGACATTCAGCCAGCCAGGTATCCTGCCTGCAGTAGATGGAATGTGGCAATGGAACGCTGGCTGCGCGTGTCATAATAGGCTCTGAGCCTTTATATACCTGTGCACAGCAGCAGCCACCTTCAGTCTGCTGCTGGACAGCCAGCAGCAGCAGCAGCAGGAGAGGTATGTAATCAGGAGCCCTCCTGCTAAGGGTAGACAGCTGCTCGTTCCACCCCACCCCCCGCCTTAATTGGTTCTCCTCCCTTCCAACGGTGTTGAGGCGGGTGGGAACAGCAGGGGGTGAAGGTGCTGTGTTTAAAGAGGTGGAGTTATGCAGATCTAAAACGCGTGGATTGCAGCAGCAGCAAGCCGAAAAGTGCAGGCATGTAAGGGATCTAGAGGTTGACAACATGTCTTCTTAACGGGAGTCCAGGAGCTCATATCCACAAATGGACTTTTCAGGATCCTTGGGTGGCTCCGTAGTTTGAAACCAATTCTGGTTATCGCTTCTCGGCCTTTTGGCTAAGATCAAGTGTAGTATCTGTTCTTATCAGTTTAATATCTGATACGTCCCCTATCTGGGGACCATATATTAAATGGATTTTTAGAACAGGGAGATGGAAAAAGAGCTTGCTCTGTCCACTCCACGCATTGACCTGGTATTGCAGTATCTCCAGGACCGGTGCACCCCTTCTTTAATGCAGTTTCTAAAATCAGAAAGAATTGAATTCAATGTTTTTTGTTCATTTTGCTTGTTTGTCGGATTTTGGGATGGACTCTTTGGCTTTGCTTTTCTTCTCCTCATTGGATTTTTCATGTTCAAAGTTGCAGAAGCCAGATTACAAGCTCATTTTGGTTCAACTTCAGCAACTGTGCATTGCATTGCCATGTAATGTGATGCAATGCTATCTTTCTAGCTCTCCCTTTTTACTTCCTTTTGGATAAACAGACATATTAGGCAAGCATTTTGGAGCTTTCACCTAAATAACTACAGGTGGTGAGATAAGCTGCACAATATAATTGACCTTTCAGTATATTGTTGCACACACACCATCTATTTAGCAAATGCCCTTGTTATCAACAGCAGCCTTTTAAACTCACCTGAGCTAACAGGTATGTGCGCTGGTTACTCTGCTGCGCTTAAAATTTATTTTTTGGTTTGCTACAATGCCTTTTCTGAAACGTTGTCTCCTTCTGCTGGAACACTGACTTCTTTCATTTAATGCCTGCAGACTATAAAAGAGAACCCAACCCAAAAAGTTTGGTTGATTAGTCTGTGGCATTCTGTTAAACTGTTGCTTATGGCGGTCTCTGTGAGCTTCTCAGCGACATTCTGCCAGCCAGGAATCCTGCCTGCAGTAGATGGAATGTGGCAATGGAACGCTGGCTGCGCGTGTCATAATAGGCTCTGAGCCTTTATATAACTGTGCACAGCAGCAGCCACCTTCAGTCTGCTGCTGGACAGCCAGCAGCAGCAGCAGCAGGAGAGGTATGTAATCAGGAGCCCTCCTGCTAAGGGTAGACAGCTGCTCGTTCCACCCCACCCCCCGCCTTAATTGGTTCTCCTCCCTTCCAACGGTGTTGAGACGGGTGGGAACAGCAGGGGGTGAAGGTGCTGTGTTTAAAGAGGTGGAGTTATGCAGATCTAAAACGCGTGGATTGCAGCAGCAGCATGCCGAAAAGTGCAGGCATGTAAGGGATCTAGAGGTTGACAACATGTCTTCTTAACGGGAGTCCAGGAGCTCATCTCCACAAATGGACTTTTCAGGATCCTTGGGTGGCTCCGTAGTTTGAAACCAATTCTGGTTATCGCTTCTCGGCCTTTTGGCTAAGATCAAGTGTAGTATCTGTTCTTATCAGTTTAATATCTGATACGTCCCCTATCTGGGGACCATATATTAAATGGATTTTTAGAACAGGGAGATAGAAAAAGAGCTTGCTCTGTCCACTCCACGCATTGACCTGGTATTGCAGTATCTCCAGGACCGGTGCACCCCTTCTTTAATGCAGTTTCTAAAATCAGAAAGAATTGAATTCAATGTTTTTTGTTCATTTTGCTTGTTTGTCGGATTTTGGGATGGACTCTTTGGCTTTGCTTTTCTTCTCCTCATTGGATTTTTCATGTTCAAAGTTGCAGAAGCCAGATTACAAGCTCATTTTGGTTCAACTTCAGCAACTGTGCATTGCATTGCCATGTAATGTGATGCAATGCTATCTTTCTAGCTCTCCCTTTTTACTTCCTTTTGGATAAACAGACATATTAGGCAAGCATTTTGGAGCTTTCACCTAAATAACTACAGGTGGTGAGATAAGCTGCACAATATAATTGACCTTTCAGTATATTGTTGCACACACACCATCTATTTAGCAAATGCCCTTGTTATCAACAGCAGCCTTTTAAACTCACCTGAGCTAACAGGTATGTGCGCTGGTTACTCTGCTGCGCTTAAAATTTCTTTTTTGGTTTGCTACAATGCCTTTTCTGAAACGTTGTCTCCTTCTGCTGGAACACTGACTTCTTTCATTTAATGCCTGCAGACTATAAAAGAGAACCCAACCCAAAAAGTTTGGTTGATTAGTCTGTGGCATTCTGTTAAACTGTTGCTTATGGCGGTCTCTGTGAGCTTCTCAGCGACATTCAGCCAGCCAGGTATCCTGCCTGCAGTAGATGGAATGTGGCAATGGAAGGCTGGCTGCGCGTGTCATAATAGGCTCTGAGCCTTTATATACCTGTGCACAGCAGCAGCCACCTTCAGTCTGCTGCTGGACAGCCAGCAGCAGCAGCAGCAGGAGAGGTATGTAATCAGGAGCCCTCCTGCTAAGGGTAGACAGCTGCTCGTTCCACCCCACCCCCCGCCTTAATTGGTTCTCCTCCCTTCCAACGGTGTTGAGGCGGGTGGGAACAGCAGGGGGTGAAGGTGCTGTGTTTAAAGAGGTGGAGTTATGCAGATCTAAAATGCGTGGATTGCAGCAGCAGCAAGCCGAAAAGTGCAGGCATGTAAGGGATCTAGAGGTTGACAACATGTCTTCTTAAAGGGAGTCCAGGAGCTCATCTCCACAAATGGACTTTTCAGGATCCTTGGGTGGCTCCGTAGTTTGAAACCAATTCTGGTTATCGCTTCTCGGCCTTTTGGCTAAGATCAAGTGTAGTATCTGTTCTTATCAGTTTAATATCTGATACGTCCCCTATCTGGGGACCATATATTAAATGGATTTTTAGAACAGGGAGATGGAAAAAGAGCTTGCTCTGTCCACTCCACGCATTGACCTGGTATTGCAGTATCTCCAGGACCGGTGCACCCCTTCTTTAATGCAGTTTCTAAAATCAGAAAGAATTGAATTCAATGTTTTTTGTTCATTTTGCTTGTTTGTCGGATTTTGGGATGGACTCTTTGGCTTTGCTTTTCTTCTCCTCATTGGATTTTTCATGTTCAAAGTTGCAGAAGCCAGATTACAAGCTCATTTTGGTTCAACTTCAGCAACTGTGCATTGCATTGCCATGTAATGTGATGCAATGCTATCTTTCTAGCTCTCCCTTTTTACTTCCTTTTGGATAAACAGACATATTAGGCAAGCATTTTGGAGCTTTCACCTAAATAACTACAGGTGGTGAGATAAGCTGCACAATATAATTGACCTTTCAGTATATTGTTGCACACACACCATCTATTTAGCAAATGCCCTTGTTATCAACAGCAGCCTTTTAAACTCACCTGAGCTAACAGGTATGTGCGCTGGTTACTCTGCTGCGCTTAAAATTTCTTTTTTGGTTTGCTACAATGCCTTTTCTGAAACGTTGTCTCCTTCTGCTGGAACACTGACTTCTTTCATTTAATGCCTGCAGACTATAAAAGAGAACCCAACCCAAAAAGTTTGGTTGATTAGTCTGTGGCATTCTGTTAAACTGTTGCTTATGGCGGTCTCTGTCAGCTTCTCAGCGACATTCAGCCAGCCAGGTATCCTGCCTGCAGTAGATGGAATGTGGCAATGGAACGCTGGCTGCGCGTGTCATAATAGGCTCTGAGCCTTTATATACCTGTGCACAGCAGCAGCCACCTTCAGTCTGCTGCTGGACAGCCAGCAGCAGCAGCAGCAGGAGAGGTATGTAATCAGGAGCCCTCCTGCTAAGGGTAGACAGCTGCTCGTTCCACCCCACCCCCCGCCTTAATTGGTTCTCCTCCCTTCCAACGGTGTTGAGGCGGGTGGGAACAGCAGGGGGTGAAGGTGCTGTGTTTAAAGAGGTGGAGTTATGCAGATCTAAAACGCGTGGATTGCAGCAGCAGCAAGCCGAAAAGTGCAGGCATGTAAGGGATCTAGAGGTTGACAACATGTCTTCTTAACGGGAGTCCAGGAGCTCATCTCCACAAATGGACTTTTCAGGATCCTTGGGTGGCTCCGTAGTTTGAAACCAATTCTGGTTATCGCTTCTCGGCCTTTTGGCTAAGATCAAGTGTAGTATCTGTTCTTATCAGTTTAATATCTGATACGTCCCCTATCTGGGGACCATATATTAAATGGATTTTTAGAACAGGGAGATGGAAAAAGAGCTTGCTCTGTCCACTCCACGCATTGACCTGGTATTGCAGTATCTCCAGGACCGGTGCACCCCTTCTTTAATGCAGTTTCTAAAATCAGAAAGAATTGAATTCAATGTTTTTTGTTCATTTTGCTTGTTTGTCGGATTTTGGGATGGACTCTTTGGCTTTGCTTTTCTTCTCCTCATTGGATTTTTCATGTTCAAAGTTGCAGAAGCCAGATTACAAGCTCATTTTGGTTCAACTTCAGCAACTGTGCATTGCATTGCCATGTAATGTGATGCAATGCTATCTTTCTAGCTCTCCCTTTTTACTTCCTTTTGGATAAACAGACATATTAGGCAAGCATTTTGGAGCTTTCACCTAAATAACTACAGGTGGTGAGATAAGCTGCACAATATAATTGACCTTTCAGTATATTGTTGCACACACACCATCTATTTAGCAAATGCCCTTTTTATCAACAGCAGCCTTTTAAACTCACCTGAGCTAACAGGTATGTGCGCTGGTTACTCTGCTGCGCTTAAAATTTCTTTTTTGGTTTGCTACAATGCCTTTTCTGAAACGTTGTCTCCTTCTGCTGGAACACTGACTTCTTTCATTTAATGCCTGCAGACTATAAAAGAGAACCCAACCCAAAAAGTTTGGTTGATTAGTCTGTGGCATTCTGTTAAACTGTTGCTTATGGCGGTCTCTGTGAGCTTCTCAGCGACATTCAGCCAGCCAGGTATCCTGCCTGCAGTAGATGGAATGTGGCAATGGAACGCTGGCTGCGCGTGTCATAATAGGCTCTGAGCCTTTATATACCTGTGCACAGCAGCAGCCACCTTCAGTCTGCTGCTGGACAGCCAGCAGCAGCAGCAGCAGGAGAGGTATGTAATCAGGAGCCCTCCTGCTAAGGGTAGACAGCTGCTCGTTCCACCCCACCCCCCGCCTTAATTGGTTCTCCTCCCTTCCAACGGTGTTGAGGCGGGTGGGAACAGCAGGGGGTGAAGGTGCTGTGTTTAAAGAGGTGGAGTTATGCAGATCTAAAACGCGTGGATTGCAGCAGCAGCAAGCCGAAAAGTGCAGGCATGTAAGGGATCTAGAGGTTGACAACATGTCTTCTTAACGGGAGTCCAGGAGCTCATCTCCACAAATGGACTTTTCAGGATCCTTGAGTGGCTCCGTAGTTTGAAACCAATTCTGGTTATCGCTTCTCGGCCTTTTGGCTAAGATCAAGTGTAGTATCTGTTCTTATCAGTTTAATATCTGATACGTCCCCTATCTGGGGACCATATATTAAATGGATTTTTAGAACAGGGAGATGGAAAAAGAGCTTGCTCTGTCCACTCCACGCATTGACCTGGTATTGCAGTATCTCCAGGACCGGTGCACCCCTTCTTTAATGCAGTTTCTAAAATCAGAAAGAATTGAATTCAATGTTTTTTGTTCATTTTGCTTGTTTGTCGGATTTGGGGATGGACTCTTTGGCTTTGCTTTTCTTCTCCTCATTGGATTTTTCATGTTCAAAGTTGCAGAAGCCAGATTACAAGCTCATTTTGGTTCAACTTCAGCAACTGTGCATTGCATTGCCATGTAATGTGATGCAATGCTATCTTTCTAGCTCTCCCTTTTTACTTCCTTTTGGATAAACAGACATATTAGGCAAGCATTTTGGAGCTTTCACCTAAATAACTACAGGTGGTGAGATAAGCTGCACAATATAATTGACCTTTCAGTATATTGTTGCACACACACCATCTATTTAGCAAATGCCCTTGTTATCAACAGCAGCCTTTTAAACTCACCTGAGCTAACAGGTATGTGCGCTGGTTACTCTGCTGCGCTTAAAATTTCTTTTTTGGTTTGCTACAATGCCTTTTCTGAAACGTTGTCTCCTTCTGCTGGAACACTGACTTCTTTCATTTAATGCCTGCAGACTATAAAAGAGAACCCAACCCAAAAAGTTTGGTTGATTAGTCTGTGGCATTCTGTTAAACTGTTGCTTATGGCGGTCTCTGTGAGCTTCTCAGCGACATTCAGCCAGCCAGGTATCCTGCCTGCAGTAGATGGAATGTGGCAATGGAACGCTGGCTGCGCGTGTCATAATAGGCTCTGAGCCTTTATATACCTGTGCACAGCAGCAGCCACCTTCAGTCTGCTGCTGGACAGCCAGCAGCAGCAGCAGCAGGAGAGGTATGTAATCAGGAGCCCTCCTGCTAAGGGTAGACAGCTGCTCGTTCCACCCCACCCCCCGCCTTAATTGGTTCTCCTCCCTTCCAACGGTGTTGAGGCGGGTGGGAACAGCAGGGGGTGAAGGTGCTGTGTTTAAAGAGGTGGAGTTATGCAGATCTAAAACGCGTGGATTGCAGCAGCAGCAAGCCGAAAAGTGCAGGCATGTAAGGGATCTAGAGGTTGACAACATGTCTTCTTAACGGGAGTCCAGGAGCTCATCTCCACAAATGGACTTTTCAGGATCCTTGGGTGGCTCCGTAGTTTGAAACCAATTCTGGTTATCGCTTCTCGGCCTTTTGGCTAAGATCAAGTGTAGTATCTGTTCTTATCAGTTTAATATCTGATACGTCCCCTATCTGGGGACCATATATTAAATGGATTTTTAGAACAGGGAGATGGAAAAAGAGCTTGCTCTGTCCACTCCACGCATTGACCTGGTATTGCAGTATCTCCAGGACCGGTGCACCCCTTCTTTAATGCAGTTTCTAAAATCAGAAAGAATTGAATTCAATGTTTTTTGTTCATTTTGCTTGTTTGTCGGATTTTGGGATGGACTCTTTGGCTTTGCTTTTCTTCTCCTCATTAGATTTTTCATGTTCAAAGTTGCAGAAGCCAGATTACAAGCTCATTTTGGTTCAACTTCAGCAACTGTGCATTGCATTGCCATGTAATGTGATGCAATGCTATCTTTCTAGCTCTCCCTTTTTACTTCCTTTTGGATAAACAGACATATTAGGCAAGCATTTTGGAGCTTTCACCTAAATAACTACAGGTGGTGAGATAAGCTGCACAATATAATTGACCTTTCAGTATATTGTTGCACACACACCATCTATTTAGCAAATGCCCTTGTTATCAACAGCAGCCTTTTAAACTCACCTGAGCTAACAGGTATGTGCGCTGGTTACTCTGCTGCGCTTAAAATTTCTTTTTTGGTTTGCTACAATGCCTTTTCTGAAACGTTGTCTCCTTCTGCTGGAACACTGACTTCTTTCATTTAATGCCTGCAGACTATAAAAGAGAACCCAACCCAAAAAGTTTGGTTGATTAGTCTGTGGCATTCTGTTAAACTGTTGCTTATGGCGGTCTCTGTGAGCTTCTCAGCGACATTCAGCCAGCCAGGTATCCTGCCTGCAGTAGATGGAATGTGGCAATGGAACGCTGGCTGCGCGTGTCATAATAGGCTCTGAGCCTTTATATACCTGTGCACAGCAGCAGCCACCTTCAGTCTGCTGCTGGACAGCCAGCAGCAGCAGCAGCAGGAGAGGTATGTAATCAGGAGCCCTCCTGCTAAGGGTAGACAGCTGCTCGTTCCACCCCACCCCCCGCCTTAATTGGTTCTCCTCCCTTCCAACGGTGTTGAGGCGGGTGGGAACAGCAGGGGGTGAAGGTGCTGTGTTTAAAGAGGTGGAGTTATGCAGATCTAAAACGCGTGGATTGCAGCAGCAGCAAGCCGAAAAGTGCAGGCATGTAAGGGATCTAGAGGTTGACAACATGTCTTCTTAACGGGAGTCCAGGAGCTCATCTCCACAAATGGACTTTTCAGGATCCTTGGGTGGCTCCGTAGTTTGAAACCAATTCTGGTTATCGCTTCTCGGCCTTTTGGCTAAGATCAAGTGTAGTATCTGTTCTTATCAGTTTAATATCTGATACGTCCCCTATCTGGGGACCATATATTAAATGGATTTTTAGAACAGGGAGATGGAAAAAGAGCTTGCTCTGTCCACTCCACGCATTGACCTGGTATTGCAGTATCTCCAGGACCGGTGCACCCCTTCTTTAATGCAGTTTCTAAAATCAGAAAGAATTGAATTCAATGTTTTTTGTTCATTTTGCTTGTTTGTCGGATTTTGGGATGGACTCTTTGGCTTTGCTTTTCTTCTCCTCATTGGATTTTTCATGTTCAAAGTTGCAGAAGCCAGATTACAAGCTCATTTTGGTTCAACTTCAGCAACTGTGCATTGCATTGCCATGTAATGTGATGCAATGCTATCTTTCTAGCTCTCCCTTTTTACTTCCTTTTGGATAAACAGACATATTAGGCAAGCATTTTGGAGCTTTCACCTAAATAACTACAGGTGGTGAGATAAGCTGCACAATATAATTGACCTTTCAGTATATTGTTGCACACACACCATCTATTTAGCAAATGCCCTTGTTATCAACAGCAGCCTTTTAAACTCACCTGAGCTAACAGGTATGTGCGCTGGTTACTCTGCTGCGCTTAAAATTTCTTTTTTGGTTTGCTACAATGCCTTTTCTGAAACGTTGTCTCCTTCTGCTGGAACACTGACTTCTTTCATTTAATGCCTGCAGACTATAAAAGAGAACCCAACCCAAAAAGTTTGGTTGATTAGTCTGTGGCATTCTGTTAAACTGTTGCTTATGGCGGTCTCTGTGAGCTTCTCAGCGACATTCAGCCAGCCAGGTATCCTGCCTGCAGTAGATGGAATGTGGCAATGGAACGCTGGCTGCGCGTGTCATAATAGGCTCTGAGCCTTTATATACCTGTGCACAGCAGCAGCCACCTTCAGTCTGCTGCTGGACAGCCAGCAGCAGCAGCAGCAGGAGAGGTATGTAATCAGGAGCCCTCCTGCTAAGGGTAGACAGCTGCTCGTTCCACCCCACCCCCCGCCTTAATTGGTTCTCCTCCCTTCCAACGGTGTTGAGGCGGGTGGGAACAGCAGGGGGTGAAGGTGCTGTGTTTAAAGAGGTGGAGTTATGCAGATCTAAAACGCGTGGATTGCAGCAGCAGCAAGCCGAAAAGTGCAGGCATGTAAGGGATCTAGAGGTTGACAACATGTCTTCTTAACGGGAGTCCAGGAGCTCATCTCCACAAATGGACTTTTCAGGATCCTTGAGTGGCTCCGTAGTTTGAAACCAATTCTGGTTATCGCTTCTCGGCCTTTTGGCACGATCTATCAGGTTTACCTGTGTGGTCTTGCCTGTGAGGTGCTCTTGGTACCCTTTCTCTCGGCCTGGGGGGATCGTTCCTCTTCGGAGGGACTTAACCCCCCTGCTGCTATTGGGAGGAAGGATTAGTCCGGGAGCAACGGGAAGGGATCCCATGAAGGCTTGCGCCTTTCAGAGAGAAGAGTCGGTACGTTCCTGAGTGAAGGATGCCGGCAACGCTCACATATTCATCGGGTGATGCCCGGATGCGGAACACCGTGAGGATTGAAGTTGGAGCAGCATCGAGGATGGAGAAGAATTTGGACTACATCTGCCATAGGATTCTTCTTGGAGTTCTGGAGTTTCGGCGGGAAGACATATTCTGCTTCCAGGACAACGAGTACAAGGGGACATACACCATCACCTTCAAGAGCCAGGGATGCTGTCAGCAACTCGTACAAAAGGTAAACGAGAAAAACTACTTAGATGAGTTGGATGGACTAACCTTTTGTCTCTTGTATGCTTATGACGAGATCCCCATCGTGGTGCATTTCCCGAACCCCTTTGTGGAAGCTGCAGACATCTCGACCTACCTTACCCGCTATTGTGATGATCTGAGATACCTGGGTACTGTGAAGAACGCGGTAGGCTTCTGGTGCGGCAAGAGAAGGTATATGGCCCGTCTAAAGAGGGACCTTAGTGGAGTGGGAGGAATGCTACACCCTCCCTCAACCTTCGTAATCGGTAAGAGCAGAGGCTACTTATTTTATCCTGGAATGCCAGTATGTTGCAGGAACTGTGGACAAATGGGTCATACCCAAACGTCCTGCACGGGCAGGAAAGTAGACCGCTGCAATAATTGCAGCTGTTACGGACATTTAATGAAGGACTGTCCCGCTGGGAGGAAATGTAATCTCTGCGGTGAGGCGGGGCACATGTTCCGAGGATGCCCCAACAGGACCAGGACCAGGACCTACGCAGAAGCTGCATCTTCTGAAGCTGAGCCGATGCGCCCACCGGTCTTCACTGGCAGGCCGGCGTCGGAGGGCGGTTCGAAGGGCGAGAAGGCTGGGATGGAGCAGGGAGCCGGAGGCCCCTCTGGGGCGGCACCTGCATCGAAGTCCCTTAACGATGGGCGGACCTCGCATGGACCGGAGCGGGGGGGTCCTCCTTCTGGGAGGGTATCCTCCGTATCGATGGTTCCCGATACCGATCCTGTTGGGCTGGAGGGTGGTGCCCCTGTGCGGTTGGCTACAGGGGACCACGCAGCGATGGCCTCAGGATCTTCCAGGGCGATTAGCCAGCCAGATGAGGGGGCTTTGCTTCTAGGTGGCGAACATCAGGAAATCTGTGTTGCTGATCTTGTCCTGATGGACCAGTCTCCCCCCCTGGAGGAGGTGGAGGAAGAGGAGGACTGCACCAGTGACCTAGTGGAGTCTGCCCCGAAAAAGAGACGGAATGTCGAATCCCCAGCGTCTCCTGGAATGTGGCTGGGAACCGTGACCTACGAGGGGGCAACCGCCGGCTCACAGCATATCGAGTCGTTTGGGTCTTCTAGCCCGGATGTCCTGGAGCAATTTGATATACAGGGCTTTGAGTCAGGTGTCCTCATGGAAGATCCACCACCCTGACCTATGAATGCCCACAATAAGACTTGTCTCACTGAATGTGAGGTCATTAAAGAGCCCAGTTCGTAGGGCTGCTCTATTCAAGTATTTAGAAACCACTGACTTTGACATATGTTTATTACAGGAATGCGGGATACAACATGCACTAAATTATAATGATATCAAGACAGATTGGAGACTGGGGCCCTCCATCTGGTCTGGCTCCAATGACAACAAGTCAGCGGGGGTGGGCTTCCTCTGTCGTGGGAGAAATATTACTATAAATGCTGTCACAGAAATAGTACCAGGCAGAGTGGTTTTAGTGCATTTTAAATTTAATGGTTTTACCCTACGTGTAATGAATATTTATGCTCCCCCTGATAAGCAAGAGAGAATTAATTTATTTGGGATATTGCCATTGTACTGTACTGGGTCATCTCCCCTGGTCGTAGGGGGTGATTTTAATTGTCTTTGTGCTAGTGAACAACGAGCAGGGGGTGACCCTTTACGCAAATTGGATAAGTCATGTCATCTATTGAAAGATTTTATAACTGATTTTAAATTATGCGATGCGTGGAGGTCACTCCTGCCGACGGACCCTGGTTATACGTGGTCCGGAAGAGGGGTGTCCTCCAGGATCGATTTTATTTTCCTATCAGATGATTTTAACCCTGTAAAATGTGTTTTAACATCAAATATATTTTCTGACCATAAGGGCTTGGAGGTGCATCTAGAATACCGGGATGAACAGAGGGTCAACAGGGGCCTCTGGCGTCTAAGTACTTACCTGCTGGAGGACCCTCTGATTCGACAAGACTTTGGTAAAGCCTATCAAGCCTGGCGGCGACAAAAACCTTCTGATGCCCCTATGGTAACCTGGTGGGAAAATTTGAAAAAAAAAGTCAGAATGTTTTTTATAAAAGCAGGGAGACGTAAAGCTAGAGAGAAAAAAAGATGTTTTAGTGATCTTAACACCAAACTGCAAACACTTTTTAAATTCAAAGAGCTAGGGGTGGAGGTGGGAGATGATATTGCTAGCCTAAAAACTGAAATTCAGAACTGCATAGACACAAAGGGGAAAGAGATTATTTTTAACTCTAGAGTGCAGCACTTGGAGGAGGGGGAGAAGTGCTCTCGCTTCTTCTTCAAAAAAGTCATGGATAAAAGAGAAGTGATCACAAATCTAGAGGGTGAAACATCTATGAAGGGAATGTTGAATGCTACTTTTAACTTTTATAAGCATCTTTTTAGTAAAAAGTGTATAGATGAGTCCTTTTTATCTGATGCTCTTAATGATCTCGATTTTAAGTTAAATTTTACAGACCAGGAGTTTTTAGAACGCGATATTGTTTTAGAGGAATTATTTTATGTTTTTAAAAGTTTCTCTAAGGGTAAAGCACCTGGGTGTGACGGACTACCTGTAGAATTTTACCTTACTTTTTGGGACATTTTAAAAGAGGACCTTTTTATGCTTTTTAAAGAAGTTTTTATTTGTGAACAGTTGCCATTTTCGTGGAGGAGAGGAGTGGTGTCTTTGATATATAAAAAAGGTGACCGCAGTACTCTAGCGAATTGGAGACCCATAACTCTCCTAAATGTTGATTACAAGGTACTTGCTAAGGTGGTTGCAGACCGGCTCAGGAGTGTCATTGCCAAACTAATCCAGCCTGAGCAGGTTTGTAGTGTACCAGGCAGAAGTATTTCAGAGGTTTTAAACGTATTAAGGGATGTAATTTGGTATTCCAGAGACCGGGGTCAAAATGTAGCTCTTTTAGCCCTAGATTTTGAAAAAGCTTTCGATAGAGTCTCTCATAGATTTCTTTTTAGAGTTTTAAAAAGAATGGGTATCCCTAATATGCTTTTAAATTGTATTAAGATTTTATATAAAAATTGTTTTAGTCAAATTTCTCTTAATGGCTTTTTAACAGATGGAGTTCCCCTTGAGTCCGGAGTGAAGCAGGGATGCCCCTTGTCGCCCATCCTGTTCATCTGCGCCATGGAGCCCCTGCTGAGCGCAATAAGGAAAGACAAAGTGATTAGAGGGGTTCCTGTTCCAGGCGGAGGTGGCAGTGATGTGAGAGTCTTTGGCTACATGGATGACGTGACAGTTGTGTGCGTGGACCCTGCTTCCCTCCGGAGGGCGGTGTTGCGCATTGAATTTTTTTCCCAGGCATCCGGGTTTAAACTTAATTTAAATAAATCTGAATGTCTGACTTTGGGATCCTGGGACACCGCCCAACTCCCGCAGCTCACTATAAAACGAGACAATGTAAAAATTCTTGGAGTTGTTTTTAACGAGGAGAATGTGGGAACTCAAAGCTGGGAGAATGTCATAGAAAAAATGTCAAAGAAAATATCATTTTGGGGTTTGAGGTCCCTAACAATGGAGGGGAAAATTTTAATTATAAAATCAGTGTTGTTACCCCTCATACTGTATATAGCTATGGTGTACCCCCCCTCTGATGTTTTAATTAAAAAAATGACTAGGATGATCTTTATGTTTTTATGGAACTCCAAAGTGGAAAAATTAAGGCGAGAAATAATGAGGAAGAATAAAATGAACGGCGGAAGGGATGTCCCCGATTTACATATTTATTTGTATTTAAATTATTTCTGCTTTTGTTTCAAACATTTTAATGGTAATAGTGCGCTAAGTTATTTTTTAAAATATACTTGTGGGATGATTTTTAAAAGATGGTTTAAGTTGTCGTTGAATTCCCCTGTTTTACTATGCCCCCCCAAACACCAAGCAATCTTAGAAAAGACTGTTCGATTTTATAGCCTTGGTGATTTTAATATGGACATTTTTAAAGACCGCAAGAAGCTTTTATCTTTTCTGAGGAGGAATGAAGATGTGACCCCCATAGTAAATTTCTCAGAAGAGAGATCGAAGCAAGTTTGGAAGAATGTCTTCGGGAAATTCTTAGCAAATGGACATAAGGACATCGCATGGATGGTGGTCCACCAGTGCCTCCCCACCAGAGAATTTCAACACAGGAGAGGCCTGGTGGCCAGAGCCAAATGCCCCAGAGACTCATGTGTTAATGACGAAACCACCTTGCACCTTATGTGGAATTGCCCATTTGCACAGGAACTTTGGCACAAAGTTGGGATTCTTTTAAAATGGACTTGCGGTTTAAGAGATTTTAACCATGAATATGTTTTATATGGCCTTTTTAAATGTCCGACCCCTCAACAGTATTGTATATGTTGGTGTATGATTAACTGTTTTAAAGACGCCCTTTGGAAGGCACGCAATATTTTACTTTTTAAACGTGATGCTATTTCTGTGAAGGATTGTCTTAAAATTGCTTTTAGCCAGATGTATATTTATTACTTGAGGGATGTCAAATGTATTGGGAGGAGGGATGCTAATCGTATATGGGGTTTTTATGGGTGGAATTCTGTGTTTTAATAATGTACTGTTTGTGTTGTTGTTTTTGATTGTAAACCATCTTTTACGCACTTAATAAATTATGTTGAAACCTGATCTGTTCTTATCAGTTTAATATCTGATACGTCCCCTATCTGGGGACCATATATTAAATGGATTTTTAGAACAGGGAGATGGAAAAAGAGCTTGCTCTGTCCACTCCACGCATTGACCTGGTATTGCAGTATCTCCAGGACCGGTGCACCCCTTCTTTAATGCAGTTTCTAAAATCAGAAAGAATTGAATTCAATGTTTTTTGTTCATTTTGCTTGTTTGTCGGATTTGGGGATGGACTCTTTGGCTTTGCTTTTCTTCTCCTCATTGGATTTTTCATGTTCAAAGTTGCAGAAGCCAGATTACAAGCTCATTTTGGTTCAACTTCAGCAACTGTGCATTGCATTGCCATGTAATGTGATGCAATGCTATCTTTCTAGCTCTCCCTTTTTACTTCCTTTTGGATAAACAGACATATTAGGCAAGCATTTTGGAGCTTTCACCTAAATAACTACAGGTGGTGAGATAAGCTGCACAATATAATTGACCTTTCAGTATATTGTTGCACACACACCATCTATTTAGCAAATGCCCTTGTTATCAACAGCAGCCTTTTAAACTCACCTGAGCTAACAGGTATGTGCGCTGGTTACTCTGCTGCGCTTAAAATTTCTTTTTTGGTTTGCTACAATGCCTTTTCTGAAACGTTGTCTCCTTCTGCTGGAACACTGACTTCTTTCATTTAATACCTGCAGACTATAAAAGAGAACCCAACCCAAAAAGTTTGGTTGATTAGTCTGTGGCATTCTGTTAAACTGTTGCTTATGGCGGTCTCTGTGAGCTTCTCAGCGACATTCAGCCAGCCAGGTATCCTGCCTGCAGTAGATGAAATGTGGCAATGGAACGCTGGCTGCGCGTGTCATAATAGGCTCTGAGCCTTTATATACCTGTGCACAGCAGCAGCCACCTTCAGTCTGCTGCTGGACAGCCAGCAGCAGCAGCAGCAGGAGAGGTATGTAATCAGGAGCCCTCCTGCTAAGGGTAGACAGCTGCTCGTTCCACCCCACCCCCCGCCTTAATTGGTTCTCCTCCCTTCCAACGGTGTTGAGGCGGGTGGGAACAGCAGGGGGTGAAGGTGCTGTGTTTAAAGAGGTGGAGTTATGCAGATCTAAAACGCGTGGATTGCAGCAGCAGCAAGCCGAAAAGTGCAGGCATGTAAGGGATCTAGAGGTTGACAACATGTCTTCTTAACGGGAGTCCAGGAGCTCATCTCCACAAATGGACTTTTCAGGATCCTTGGGTGGCTCCGTAGTTTGAAACCAATTCTGGTTATCGCTTCTCGGCCTTTTGGCTAAGATCAAGTGTAGTATCTGTTCTTATCAGTTTAATATCTGATACGTCCCCTATCTGGGGACCATATATTAAATGGATTTTTAGAACAGGGAGATGGAAAAAGAGCTTGCTCTGTCCACTCCACGCATTGACCTGGTATTGCAGTATCTCCAGGACCGGTGCACCCCTTCTTTAATGCAGTTTCTAAAATCAGAAAGAATTGAATTCAATGTTTTTTGTTCATTTTGCTTGTTTGTCGGATTTTGGGATGGACTCTTTGCCTTTGCTTTTCTTCTCCTCATTGGATTTTTCATGTTCAAAGTTGCAGAAGCCAGATTACAAGCTCATTTTGGTTCAACTTCAGCAACTGTGCATTGCATTGCCATGTAATGTGATGCAATGCTATCTTTCTAGCTCTCCCTTTTACTTCCTTTTGGATAAACAGACATATTAGGCAAGCATTTTGGAGCTTTCACCTAAATAACTACAGGTGGTGAGATAAGCTGCACAATATAATTGACCTTTCAGTATATTGTTGCACACACACCATCTATTTAGCAAATGCCCTTGTTATCAACAGCAGCCTTTTAAACTCACCTGAGCTAACAGGTATGTGCGCTGGTTACTCTGCTGCGCTTAAAATTTCTTTTTTGGTTTGCTACAATGCCTTTTCTGAAACGTTGTCTCCTTCTGCTGGAACACTGACTTCTTTCATTTAATGCCTGCAGACTATAAAAGAGAACCCAACCCAAAAAGTTTGGTTGATTAGTCTGTGGCATTCTGTTAAACTGTTGCTTATGGCGGTCTCTGTGAGCTTCTCAGCGACATTCAGCCAGCCAGGTATCCTGCCTGCAGTAGATGGAATGTGGCAATGGAACGCTGGCTGCGCGTGTCATAATAGGCTCTGAGCCTTTATATACCTGTGCACAGCAGCAGCCACCTTCAGTCTGCTGCTGGACAGCCAGCAGCAGCAGCAGCAGGAGAGGTATGTAATCAGGTGCCCTCCTGCTAAGGGTAGACAGCTGCTCGTTCCACCCCACCCCCCGCCTTAATTGGTTCTCCTCCCTTCCAACGGTGTTGAGGCGGGTGGGAACAGCAGGGGGTGAAGGTGCTGTGTTTAAAGAGGTGGAGTTATGCAGATCTAAAACGCGTGGATTGCAGCAGCAGCAAGCCGAAAAGTGCAGGCATGTAAGGGATCTAGAGGTTGACAACATGTCTTCTTAACGGGAGTCCAGGAGCTCATCTCCACAAATGGACTTTTCAGGATCCTTGGGTGGCTCCGTAGTTTGAAACCAATTCTGGTTATCGCTTCTCGGCCTTTTGGCTAAGATCAAGTGTAGTATCTGTTCTTATCAGTTTAATATCTGATACGTCCCCTATCTGGGGACCATATATTAAATGGATTTTTAGAACAGGGAGATGGAAAAAGAGCTTGCTCTGTCCACTCCACGCATTGACCTGGTATTGCAGTATCTCCAGGACCGGTGCACCCCTTCTTTAATGCAGTTTCTAAAATCAGAAAGAATTGAATTCAATGTTTTTTGTTCATTTTGCTTGTTTGTCGGATTTTGGGATGGACTCTTTGGCTTTGCTTTTCTTCTCCTCATTGGATTTTTCATGTTCAAAGTTGCAGAAGCCAGATTACAAGCTCATTTTGGTTCAACTTCAGCAACTGTGCATTGCATTGCCATGTAATGTGATGCAATGCTATCTTTCTAGCTCTCCCTTTTTACTTCCTTTTGGATAAACAGACATATTAGGCAAGCATTTTGGAGCTTTCACCTAAATAACTACAGGTGGTGATATAAGCTGCACAATATAATTGACCTTTCAGTATATTGTTGCACACACACCATCTATTTAGCAAATGCCCTTGTTATCAACAGCAGCCTTTTAAACTCACCTGAGCTAACAGGTATGTGCGCTGGTTACTCTGCTGCGCTTAAAATTTCTTTTTTGGTTTGCTACAATGCCTTTTCTGAAACGTTGTCTCCTTCTGCTGGAACACTGACTTCTTTCATTTAATGCCTGCAGACTATAAAAGAGAACCCAACCCAAAAAGTTTGGTTGATTAGTCTGTGGCATTCTGTTAAACTGTTGCTTATGGCGGTCTCTGTGAGCTTCTCAGCGACATTCAGCCAGCCAGGTATCCTGCCTGCAGTAGATGAAATGTGGCAATGGAACGCTGGCTGCGCGTGTCATAATAGGCTCTGAGCCTTTATATACCTGTGCACAGCAGCAGCCACCTTCAGTCTGCTGCTGGACAGCCAGCAGCAGCAGCAGCAGGAGAGGTATGTAATCAGGAGCCCTCCTGGTAAGGGTAGACAGCTGCTCGTTCCACCCCACCCCCCGCCTTAATTGGTTCTCCTCCCTTCCAACGGTGTTGAGGCGGGTGGGAACAGCAGGGGGTGAAGGTGCAGTGTTTAAAGAGGTGGAGTTATGCAGATCTAAAACGCGTGGATTGCAGCAGCAGCAAGCCGAAAAGTGCAGGCATGTAAGGGATCTAGAGGTTGACAACATGTCTTCTTAACGGGAGTCCAGGAGCTCATCTCCACAAATGGACTTTTCAGGATCCTTGGGTGGCTCCGTAGTTTGAAACCAATTCTGGTTATCGCTTCTCGGCCTTTTGGCTAAGATCAAGTGTAGTATCTGTTCTTATCAGTTTAATATCTGATACGTCCCCTATCTGGGGACCATATATTAAATGGATTTTTAGAACAGGGAGATGGAAAAAGAGCTTGCTCTGTCCACTCCACGCATTGACCTGGTATTGCAGTATCTCCAGGACCGGTGCACCCCTTCTTTAATGCAGTTTCTAAAATCAGAAAGAATTGAATTCAATGTTTTTTGTTCATTTTGCTTGTTTGTCGGATTTTGGGATGGACTCTTTGGCTTTGCTTTTCTTCTCCTCATTGGATTTTTCATGTTCAAAGTTGCAGAAGCCAGATTACAAGCTCATTTTGGTTCAACTTCAGCAACTGTGCATTGCATTGCCATGTAATGTGATGCAATGCTATCTTTCTAGCTCTCCCTTTTTACTTCCTTTTGGATAAACAGACATATTAGGCAAGCATTTTGGAGCTTTCACCTAAATAACTACAGGTGGTGAGATAAGCTGCACAATATAATTGACCCTTCAGTATATTGTTGCACACACACCATCTATTTAGCAAATGCCCTTGTTATCAACAGCAGCCTTTTAAACTCACCTGAGCTAACAGGTATGTGCGCTGGTTACTCTGCTGCGCTTAAAATTTCTTTTTTGGTTTGCTATAATGCCTTTTCTGAAACGTTGTCTCCTTCTGCTGGAACACTGACTTCTTTCATTTAATGCCTGCAGACTATAAAAGAGAACCCAACCCAAAAAGTTTGGTTGATTAGTCTGTGGCATTCTGTTAAACTGTTGCTTATGGCGGTCTCTGTGAGCTTCTCAGTGACATTCAGCCAGCCAGGTATCCTGCCTGCAGTAGATGGAATGTGGCAATGGAACGCTGGCTGCGCGTGTCATAATAGGCTCTGAGCCTTTATATACCTGTGTACAGCAGCAGCCACCTTCAGTCTGCTGCTGGACAGCCAGCAGCAGCAGCAGCAGGAGAGGTATGTAATCAGGAGCCCTCCTGCTAAGGGTAGACAGCTGCTCGTTCCACCCCACCCCCCGCCTTAATTGGTTCTCCTCCCTTCCAACGGTGTTGAGGTGGGTGGGAACAGCAGGGGGTGAAGGTGCTGTGTTTAAAGAGGTGGAGTTATGCAGATCTAAAACGCGTGGATTGCAGCAGCAGCAAGCCGAAAAGTGCAGGCATGTAAGGGATCTAGAGGTTGACAACATGTCTTCTTAACAGGAGTCCAGGAGCTCATCTCCACAAATGGACTTTTCAGGATCCTTGGGTGGCTCCGTAGTTTGAAACCAATTCTGGTTATCGCTTCTCGGCCTTTTGGCTAAGATCAAGTGTAGTATCTTTCGAAAAGGCGGTTTTGGATGTTGGCCGCCCTAGTAGATTGATACATTATGCACACTGGGGTTTAGGCGCTTGTTAGTACGCCAGGTGGCTAATATAGTCATCTGGTGGAAAGCATGGCCCCCCAGGATCGACGCCATTGGGCCGGGGAAGATCGAAAGCCCGAAGTGTGAAGTGCCCCAGGAGTGGTGACCCTGGGGTGCCTTAACTCACTGGGATTGGGAACCCCACTTGAGTTTATGGCACATTTGCACTAGCACTTCAATATTTCTTTCTTCACACACACCCTTATTCCGGGCCTTCTGGCCTTAGGATGGGGAATTTTTCAATTCCCGGTCGAAGGTCCGGGCAGTATTATACTGTGAAACCTTCACTATTTATTTAAATTTCTTTGTCACTGTGTGTCCACTTATTCACGTGTGTTACGTCCTACTAGGATTTTGTCGGGATGCGGTTCCCTTACGGGTTCCTCTCTTGGCAGGTCTAGGGGGGGAGTGTGTGGCCATCAGGTTCCGCTTTCCCCTGAACCCCCTTGGCTCTCCTCTTTCGGGAGGAGAGCGTTGTTGGCTCCCCTCTTCCGGGAGGGGAGCACAGTCTTTGGCTCCCAGTGCCTTGCTCGGGTGAGAACTCGGGCAGGTGCTGGGGGTAAGATTGGGTCGCCTCTGGCTCCGGCTGGAGGTGGCTATTTGTCCCTGTTCCTCGCTGTGGCCTTCTGGCTCGGAGGGACGGGGAATGGTTTGGGGGACCCTTCTCCTTTTGGACAGGGTTTCAAGAAGACCAGCATCCTAGTGCACTTTTTTTGTGGCACTTGTCACTTTTTTAAGCGCACTCGGGTTTTGTACACGAATTCGGGCTTTCGATAAAAAAAAAAAAAAAATCTGTTCTTATCAGTTTAATATCTGATACGTCCCCTATCTGGGGACCATATATTAAATGGATTTTTAGAACAGGGAGATGGAAAAAGAGCTTGCTCTGTCCACTCCACGCATTGACCTGGTATTGCAGTATCTCCAGGACCGGTGCACCCCTTCTTTAATGCAGTTTCTAAAATCAGAAAGAATTGAATTCAATGTTTTTTGTTCATTTTGCTTGTTTGTCGGATTTTGGGATGGACTCTTTGGCTTTGCTTTTCTTCTCCTCATTGGATTTTTCATGTTCAAAGTTGCAGAAGCCAGATTACAAGCTCATTTTGGTTCAACTTCAGCAACTGTGCATTGCATTGCCATGTAATGTGATGCAATGCTATCTTTCTAGCTCTCCCTTTTTACTTCCTTTTGGATAAACAGACATATTAGGCAAGCATTTTGGAGCTTTCACCTAAATAACTACAGGTGGTGAGATATGCTGCACAATATAATTGACCTTTCAGTATATTGTTGCACACACACCATCTATTTAGCAAATGCCCTTGTTATCAACAGCAGCCTTTTAAACTCACCTGAGCTAACAGGTATGTGCGCTGGTTACTCTGCTGCGCTTAAAATTTCTTTTTTGGTTTGCTACAATGCCTTTTCTGAAACGTTGTCTCCTTCTGCTGGAACACTGACTTCTTTCATTTAATGCCTGCAGACTATAAAAGAGAACCCAACCCAAAAAGTTTGGTTGATTAGTCTGTGGCATTCTGTTAAACTGTTGCTTATGGCGGTCTCTGTGAGCTTCTCAGCGACATTCAGCCAGCCAGGTATCCTGCCTGCAGTAGATGGAATGTGGCAATGGAACGCTGGCTGCGCGTGTCATAATAGGCTCTGAGCCTTTATATACCTGTGCACAGCAGCAGCCACCTTCAGTCTGCTGCTGGACAGCCAGCAGCAGCAGCAGCAGGAGAGGTATGTAATCAGGAGCCCTCCTGCTAAGGGTAGACAGCTGCTCGTTCCACCCCACCCCCCGCCTAAATTGGTTCTCCTCCCTTCCAACGGTGTTGAGGCGGGTGGGAACAGCAGGGGGTGAAGGTGCTGTGTTTAAAGAGGTGGAGTTATGCAGATCTAAAACGCGTGGATTGCAGCAGCAGCAAGCCGAAAAGTGCAGGCATGTAAGGGATCTAGAGGTTGACAACATGTCTTCTTAACGGGAGTCCAGGAGCTCATCTCCACAAATGGACTTTTCAGGATCCTTGGGTGGCTCCGTAGTTTGAAACCAATTCTGGTTATCGCTTCTCGGCCTTTTGGCTAAGATCAAGTGTAGTATCTGTTCTTATCAGTTTAATATCTGATACGTCCCCTATCTGGGGACCATATATTAAATAGATTTTTAGAACAGGGAGATGGAAAAAGAGCTTGCTCTGTCCACTCCACGCATTGACCTGGTATTGCAGTATCTCCAGGACCGGTGCACCCCTTCTTTAATGCAGTTTCTAAAATCAGAAAGAATTGAATTCAATGTTTTTTGTTCATTTTGCTTGTTTGTCGGATTTTGGGATGGACTCTTTGGCTTTGCTTTTCTTCTCCTCATTGGATTTTTCATGTTCAAAGTTGCAGAAGCCAGATTACAAGCTCATTTTGGTTCAACTTCAGCAACTGTGCATTGCATTGCCATGTAATGTGATGCAATGCTATCTTTCTAGCTCTCCCTTTTTACTTCCTTTTGGATAAACAGACATATTAGGCAAGCATTTTGGAGCTTTCACCTAAATAACTACAGGTGGTGAGATAAGCTGCACAATATAATTGACCTTTCAGTATATTGTTGCACACACACCATCTATTTAGCAAATGCCCTTGTTATCAACAGCAGCCTTTTAAACTCACCTGAGCTAACAGGTATGTGCGCTGGTTACTCTGCTGCACTTAAAATTTCTTTTTTGGTTTGCTACAATGCCTTTTCTGAAACGTTGTCTCCTTCTGCTGGAACACTGACTTCTTTCATTTAATGCCTGCAGACTATAAAAGAGAACCCAACCCAAAAAGTTTGGTTGATTAGTCTGTGGCATTCTGTTAAACTGTTGCTTATGGCGGTCTCTGTGAGCTTCTCAGCGACATTCAGCCAGCCAGGTATCCTGCCTGCAGTAGATGGAATGTGGCAATGGAACGCTGGCTGCGCGTGTCATAATAGGCTCTGAGCCTTTATATACCTGTGCACAGCAGCAGCCACCTTCAGTCTGCTGCTGGACAGCCAGCAGCAGCAGCAGCAGGAGAGGTATGTAATCAGGAGCCCTCCTGCTAAGGGTAGACAGCTGCTCGTTCCACCCCACCCCCCGCCTTAATTGGTTCTCCTCCCTTCCAACGGTGTTGAGGCGGGTGGGAACAGCAGGGGGTGAAGGTGCTGTGTTTAAAGAGGTGGAGTTATGCAGATCTAAAACGCGTGGATTGCAGCAGCAGCAAGCCGAAAAGTGCAGGCATGTAAGGGATCTAGAGGTTGACAACATGTCTTCTTAACGGGAGTCCAGGAGCTCATCTCCACAAATGGACTTTTCAGGATCCTTGGGTGGCTCCGTAGTTTGAAACCAATTCTGGTTATCGCTTCTCGGCCTTTTGGCTAAGATCAAGTGTAGTATCTGTTCTTATCAGTTTAATATCTGATACGTCCCCTATCTGGGGACCATATATTAAATGGATTTTTAGAACAGGGAGATGGAAAAAGAGCTTGCTCTGTCCACTCCACGCATTGACCTGGTATTGCAGTATCTCCAGGACCGGTGCACCCCTTCTTTAATGCAGTTTCTAAAATCAGAAAGAATTGAATTCAATGTTTTTTGTTCATTTTGCTTGTTTGTCGGATTTTGGGATGGACTCTTTGGCTTTGCTTTTCTTCTCCTCATTGGATTTTTCATGTTCAAAGTTGCAGAAGCCAGATTACAAGCTCATTTTGGTTCAACTTCAGCAACTGTGCATTGCATTGCCATGTAATGTGATGCAATGCTATCTTTCTAGCTCTCCCTTTTTACTTCCTTTTGGATAAACAGACATATTAGGCAAGCATTTTGGAGCTTTCACCTAAATAACTACAGGTGGTGAGATAAGCTGCACAATATAATTGACCTTTCAGTATATTGTTGCACACACACCATCTATTTAGCAAATGCCCTTGTTATCAACAGCAGCCTTTTAAACTCACCTGAGCTAACAGGTATGTGCGCTGGTTACTCTGCTGCACTTAAAATTTCTTTTTTGGTTTGCTACAATGCCTTTTCTGAAACGTTGTCTCCTTCTGCTGGAACACTGACTTCTTTCATTTAATGCCTGCAGACTATAAAAGAGAACCCAACCCAAAAAGTTTGGTTGATTAGTCTGTGGCATTCTGTTAAACTGTTGCTTATGGCGGTCTCTGTGAGCTTCTCAGCGACATTCAGCCAGCCAGGTATCCTGCCTGCAGTAGATGGAATGTGGCAATGGAACGCTGGCTGCGCGTGTCATAATAGGCTCTGAGCCTTTATATACCTGTGCACAGCAGCAGCCACCTTCAGTCTGCTGCTGGACAGCCAGCAGCAGCAGCAGCAGGAGAGGTATGTAATCAGGAGCCCTCCTGCTAAGGGTAGACAGCTGCTCGTTCCACCCCACCCCCCGCCTTAATTGGTTCTCCTCCCTTCCAACGGTGTTGAGGCGGGTGGGAACAGCAGGGGGTGAAGGTGCTGTGTTTAAAGAGGTGGAGTTATGCAGATCTAAAACGCGTGGATTGCAGCAGCAGCAAGCCGAAAAGTGCAGGCATGTAAGGGATCTAGAGGTTGACAACATGTCTTCTTAACGGGAGTCCAGGAGCTCATCTCCACAAATGGACTTTTCAGGATCCTTGGGTGGCTCCGTAGTTTGAAACCAATTCTGGTTATCGCTTCTCGGCCTTTTGGCTAAGATCAAGTGTAGTATCTGTTCTTATCAGTTTAATATCTGATACGTCCCCTATCTGGGGACCATATATTAAATGGATTTTTAGAACAGGGAGATGGAAAAAGAGCTTGCTCTGTCCACTCCACGCATTGACCTGGTATTGCAGTATCTCCAGGACCGGTGCACCCCTTCTTTAATGCAGTTTCTAAAATCAGAAAGAATTGAATTCAATGTTTTTTGTTCATTTTGCTTGTTTGTCGGATTTTGGGATGGACTCTTTGGCTTTGCTTTTCTTCTCCTCATTGGATTTTTCATGTTCAAAGTTGCAGAAGCCAGATTACAAGCTCATTTTGGTTCAACTTCAGCAACTGTGCATTGCATTGCCATGTAATGTGATGCAATGCTATCTTTCTAGCTCTCCCTTTTTACTTCCTTTTGGATAAACAGACATATTAGGCAAGCATTTTGGAGCTTTCACCTAAATAACTACAGGTGGTGAGATAAGCTGCACAATATAATTGACCCTTCAGTATATTGTTGCACACACACCATCTATTTAGCAAATGCCCTTGTTATCAACAGCAGCCTTTTAAACTCACCTGAGCTAACAGGTATGTGCGCTGGTTACTCTGCTGCGCTTAAAATTTCTTTTTTGGTTTGCTATAATGCCTTTTCTGAAACGTTGTCTCCTTCTGCTGGAACACTGACTTCTTTCATTTAATGCCTGCAGACTATAAAAGAGAACCCAACCCAAAAAGTTTGGTTGATTAGTCTGTGGCATTCTGTTAAACTGTTGCTTATGGCGGTCTCTGTGAGCTTCTCAGTGACATTCAGCCAGCCAGGTATCCTGCCTGCAGTAGATGGAATGTGGCAATGGAACGCTGGCTGCGCGTGTCATAATAGGCTCTGAGCCTTTATATACCTGTGTACAGCAGCAGCCACCTTCAGTCTGCTGCTGGACAGCCAGCAGCAGCAGCAGCAGGAGAGGTATGTAATCAGGAGCCCTCCTGCTAAGGGTAGACAGCTGCTCGTTCCACCCCACCCCCCGCCTTAATTGGTTCTCCTCCCTTCCAACGGTGTTGAGGTGGGTGGGAACAGCAGGGGGTGAAGGTGCTGTGTTTAAAGAGGTGGAGTTATGCAGATCTAAAACGCGTGGATTGCAGCAGCAGCAAGCCGAAAAGTGCAGGCATGTAAGGGATCTAGAGGTTGACAACATGTCTTCTTAACAGGAGTCCAGGAGCTCATCTCCACAAATGGACTTTTCAGGATCCTTGGGTGGCTCCGTAGTTTGAAACCAATTCTGGTTATCGCTTCTCGGCCTTTTGGCTAAGATCAAGTGTAGTATCTTTCGAAAAGGCGGTTTTGGATGTTGGCCGCCCTAGTAGATTGATACATTATGCACACTGGGGTTTAGGCGCTTGTTAGTACGCCAGGTGGCTAATATAGTCATCTGGTGGAAAGCATGGCCCCCCAGGATCGACGCCATTGGGCCGGGGAAGATCGAAAGCCCGAAGTGTGAAGTGCCCCAGGAGTGGTGACCCTGGGGTGCCTTAACTCACTGGGATTGGGAACCCCACTTGAGTTTATGGCACATTTGCACTAGCACTTCAATATTTCTTTCTTCACACACACCCTTATTCCGGGCCTTCTGGCCTTAGGATGGGGAATTTTTCAATTCCCGGTCGAAGGTCCGGGCAGTATTATACTGTGAAACCTTCACTATTTATTTAAATTTCTTTGTCACTGTGTGTCCACTTATTCACGTGTGTTACGTCCTACTAGGATTTTGTCGGGATGCGGTTCCCTTACGGGTTCCTCTCTTGGCAGGTCTAGGGGGGGAGTGTGTGGCCATCAGGTTCCGCTTTCCCCTGAACCCCCTTGGCTCTCCTCTTTCGGGAGGAGAGCGTTGTTGGCTCCCCTCTTCCGGGAGGGGAGCACAGTCTTTGGCTCCCAGTGCCTTGCTCGGGTGAGAACTCGGGCAGGTGCTGGGGGTAAGATTGGGTCGCCTCTGGCTCCGGCTGGAGGTGGCTATTTGTCCCTGTTCCTCGCTGTGGCCTTCTGGCTCGGAGGGACGGGGAATGGTTTGGGGGACCCTTCTCCTTTTGGACAGGGTTTCAAGAAGACCAGCATCCTAGTGCACTTTTTTTGTGGCACTTGTCACTTTTTTAAGCGCACTCGGGTTTTGTACACGAATTCGGGCTTTCGATAAAAAAAAAAAAAAAATCTGTTCTTATCAGTTTAATATCTGATACGTCCCCTATCTGGGGACCATATATTAAATGGATTTTTAGAACAGGGAGATGGAAAAAGAGCTTGCTCTGTCCACTCCACGCATTGACCTGGTATTGCAGTATCTCCAGGACCGGTGCACCCCTTCTTTAATGCAGTTTCTAAAATCAGAAAGAATTGAATTCAATGTTTTTTGTTCATTTTGCTTGTTTGTCGGATTTTGGGATGGACTCTTTGGCTTTGCTTTTCTTCTCCTCATTGGATTTTTCATGTTCAAAGTTGCAGAAGCCAGATTACAAGCTCATTTTGGTTCAACTTCAGCAACTGTGCATTGCATTGCCATGTAATGTGATGCAATGCTATCTTTCTAGCTCTCCCTTTTTACTTCCTTTTGGATAAACAGACATATTAGGCAAGCATTTTGGAGCTTTCACCTAAATAACTACAGGTGGTGAGATATGCTGCACAATATAATTGACCTTTCAGTATATTGTTGCACACACACCATCTATTTAGCAAATGCCCTTGTTATCAACAGCAGCCTTTTAAACTCACCTGAGCTAACAGGTATGTGCGCTGGTTACTCTGCTGCGCTTAAAATTTCTTTTTTGGTTTGCTACAATGCCTTTTCTGAAACGTTGTCTCCTTCTGCTGGAACACTGACTTCTTTCATTTAATGCCTGCAGACTATAAAAGAGAACCCAACCCAAAAAGTTTGGTTGATTAGTCTGTGGCATTCTGTTAAACTGTTGCTTATGGCGGTCTCTGTGAGCTTCTCAGCGACATTCAGCCAGCCAGGTATCCTGCCTGCAGTAGATGGAATGTGGCAATGGAACGCTGGCTGCGCGTGTCATAATAGGCTCTGAGCCTTTATATACCTGTGCACAGCAGCAGCCACCTTCAGTCTGCTGCTGGACAGCCAGCAGCAGCAGCAGCAGGAGAGGTATGTAATCAGGAGCCCTCCTGCTAAGGGTAGACAGCTGCTCGTTCCACCCCACCCCCCGCCTAAATTGGTTCTCCTCCCTTCCAACGGTGTTGAGGCGGGTGGGAACAGCAGGGGGTGAAGGTGCTGTGTTTAAAGAGGTGGAGTTATGCAGATCTAAAACGCGTGGATTGCAGCAGCAGCAAGCCGAAAAGTGCAGGCATGTAAGGGATCTAGAGGTTGACAACATGTCTTCTTAACGGGAGTCCAGGAGCTCATCTCCACAAATGGACTTTTCAGGATCCTTGGGTGGCTCCGTAGTTTGAAACCAATTCTGGTTATCGCTTCTCGGCCTTTTGGCTAAGATCAAGTGTAGTATCTGTTCTTATCAGTTTAATATCTGATACGTCCCCTATCTGGGGACCATATATTAAATAGATTTTTAGAACAGGGAGATGGAAAAAGAGCTTGCTCTGTCCACTCCACGCATTGACCTGGTATTGCAGTATCTCCAGGACCGGTGCACCCCTTCTTTAATGCAGTTTCTAAAATCAGAAAGAATTGAATTCAATGTTTTTTGTTCATTTTGCTTGTTTGTCGGATTTTGGGATGGACTCTTTGGCTTTGCTTTTCTTCTCCTCATTGGATTTTTCATGTTCAAAGTTGCAGAAGCCAGATTACAAGCTCATTTTGGTTCAACTTCAGCAACTGTGCATTGCATTGCCATGTAATGTGATGCAATGCTATCTTTCTAGCTCTCCCTTTTTACTTCCTTTTGGATAAACAGACATATTAGGCAAGCATTTTGGAGCTTTCACCTAAATAACTACAGGTGGTGAGATAAGCTGCACAATATAATTGACCTTTCAGTATATTGTTGCACACACACCATCTATTTAGCAAATGCCCTTGTTATCAACAGCAGCCTTTTAAACTCACCTGAGCTAACAGGTATGTGCGCTGGTTACTCTGCTGCACTTAAAATTTCTTTTTTGGTTTGCTACAATGCCTTTTCTGAAACGTTGTCTCCTTCTGCTGGAACACTGACTTCTTTCATTTAATGCCTGCAGACTATAAAAGAGAACCCAACCCAAAAAGTTTGGTTGATTAGTCTGTGGCATTCTGTTAAACTGTTGCTTATGGCGGTCTCTGTGAGCTTCTCAGCGACATTCAGCCAGCCAGGTATCCTGCCTGCAGTAGATGGAATGTGGCAATGGAACGCTGGCTGCGCGTGTCATAATAGGCTCTGAGCCTTTATATACCTGTGCACAGCAGCAGCCACCTTCAGTCTGCTGCTGGACAGCCAGCAGCAGCAGCAGCAGGAGAGGTATGTAATCAGGAGCCCTCCTGCTAAGGGTAGACAGCTGCTCGTTCCACCCCACCCCCCGCCTTAATTGGTTCTCCTCCCTTCCAACGGTGTTGAGGCGGGTGGGAACAGCAGGGGGTGAAGGTGCTGTGTTTAAAGAGGTGGAGTTATGCAGATCTAAAACGCGTGGATTGCAGCAGCAGCAAGCCGAAAAGTGCAGGCATGTAAGGGATCTAGAGGTTGACAACATGTCTTCTTAACGGGAGTCCAGGAGCTCATCTCCACAAATGGACTTTTCAGGATCCTTGGGTGGCTCCGTAGTTTGAAACCAATTCTGGTTATCGCTTCTCGGCCTTTTGGCTAAGATCAAGTGTAGTATCTGTTCTTATCAGTTTAATATCTGATACGTCCCCTATCTGGGGACCATATATTAAATGGATTTTTAGAACAGGGAGATGGAAAAAGAGCTTGCTCTGTCCACTCCACGCATTGACCTGGTATTGCAGTATCTCCAGGACCGGTGCACCCCTTCTTTAATGCAGTTTCTAAAATCAGAAAGAATTGAATTCAATGTTTTTTGTTCATTTTGCTTGTTTGTCGGATTTTGGGATGGACTCTTTGGCTTTGCTTTTCTTCTCCTCATTGGATTTTTCATGTTCAAAGTTGCAGAAGCCAGATTACAAGCTCATTTTGGTTCAACTTCAGCAACTGTGCATTGCATTGCCATGTAATGTGATGCAATGCTATCTTTCTAGCTCTCCCTTTTTACTTCCTTTTGGATAAACAGACATATTAGGCAAGCATTTTGGAGCTTTCACCTAAATAACTACAGGTGGTGAGATAAGCTGCACAATATAATTGACCTTTCAGTATATTGTTGCACACACACCATCTATTTAGCAAATGCCCTTGTTATCAACAGCAGCCTTTTAAACTCACCTGAGCTAACAGGTATGTGCGCTGGTTACTCTGCTGCACTTAAAATTTCTTTTTTGGTTTGCTACAATGCCTTTTCTGAAACGTTGTCTCCTTCTGCTGGAACACTGACTTCTTTCATTTAATGCCTGCAGACTATAAAAGAGAACCCAACCCAAAAAGTTTGGTTGATTAGTCTGTGGCATTCTGTTAAACTGTTGCTTATGGCGGTCTCTGTGAGCTTCTCAGCGACATTCAGCCAGCCAGGTATCCTGCCTGCAGTAGATGGAATGTGGCAATGGAACGCTGGCTGCGCGTGTCATAATAGGCTCTGAGCCTTTATATACCTGTGCACAGCAGCAGCCACCTTCAGTCTGCTGCTGGACAGCCAGCAGCAGCAGCAGCAGGAGAGGTATGTAATCAGGAGCCCTCCTGCTAAGGGTAGACAGCTGCTCGTTCCACCCCACCCCCCGCCTTAATTGGTTCTCCTCCCTTCCAACGGTGTTGAGGCGGGTGGGAACAGCAGGGGGTGAAGGTGCTGTGTTTAAAGAGGTGGAGTTATGCAGATCTAAAACGCGTGGATTGCAGCAGCAGCAAGCCGAAAAGTGCAGGCATGTAAGGGATCTAGAGGTTGACAACATGTCTTCTTAACGGGAGTCCAGGAGCTCATCTCCACAAATGGACTTTTCAGGATCCTTGGGTGGCTCCGTAGTTTGAAACCAATTCTGGTTATCGCTTCTCGGCCTTTTGGCTAAGATCAAGTGTAGTATCTGTTCTTATCAGTTTAATATCTGATACGTCCCCTATCTGGGGACCATATATTAAATGGATTTTTAGAACAGGGAGATGGAAAAAGAGCTTGCTCTGTCCACTCCACGCATTGACCTGGTATTGCAGTATCTCCAGGACCGGTGCACCCCTTCTTTAATGCAGTTTCTAAAATCAGAAAGAATTGAATTCAATGTTTTTTGTTCATTTTGCTTGTTTGTCGGATTTTGGGATGGACTCTTTGGCTTTGCTTTTCTTCTCCTCATTGGATTTTTCATGTTCAAAGTTGCAGAAGCCAGATTACAAGCTCATTTTGGTTCAACTTCAGCAACTGTGCATTGCATTGCCATGTAATGTGATGCAATGCTATCTTTCTAGCTCTCCCTTTTTACTTCCTTTTGGATAAACAGACATATTAGGCAAGCATTTTGGAGCTTTCACCTAAATAACTACAGGTGGTGAGATAAGCTGCACAATATAATTGACCTTTCAGTATATTGTTGCACACACACCATCTATTTAGCAAATGCCCTTGTTATCAACAGCAGCCTTTTAAACTCACCTGAGCTAACAGGTATGTGCGCTGGTTACTCTGCTGCGCTTAAAATTTCTTTTTTGGTTTGCTACAATGCCTTTTCTGAAACGTTGTCTCCTTCTGCTGGAACACTGACTTCTTTCATTTAATGCCTGCAGACTATAAAAGAGAACCCAACCCAAAAAGTTTGGTTGATTAGTCTGTGGCATTCTGTTAAACTGTTGCTTATGGCGGTCTCTGTGAGCTTCTCAGCGACATTCAGCCAGCCAGGTATCCTGCCTGCAGTAGATGGAATGTGGCAATGGAACGCTGGCTGCGCGTGTCATAATAGGCTCTGAGCCTTTATATACCTGTGCACAGCAGCAGCCACCTTCAGTCTGCTGCTGGACCGCCAGCAGCAGCAGCAGCAGGAGAGGTATGTAATCAGGAGCCCTCCTGCTAAGGGTAGACAGCTGCTCGTTCCACCCCACCCCCCGCCTTAATTGGTTCTCCTCACTTCCAACGGTGTTGAGGCGGGTGGGAACAGCAGGGGGTGAAGGTGCTGTGTTTAAAGAGGTGGAGTTATGCAGATCTAAAACGCGTGGATTGCAGCAGCAGCAAGCCGAAAAGTGCAGGCATGTAAGGGAGCTAGAGGTTGACAACATGTCTTCTTAACGGGAGTCCAGGAGCTCATCTCCACAAATGGACTTTTCAGGATCCTTGGGTGGCTCCGTAGTTTGAAACCAATTCTGGTTATCGCTTCTCGGCCTTTTGGCTAAGATCAAGTGTAGTATCTGTTCTTATCAGTTTAATATCTGATACGTCCCCTATCTGGGGACCATATATTAAATGGATTTTTAGAACAGGGAGATGGAAAAAGAGCTTGCTCTGTCCACTCCACGCATTGACCTGGTATTGCAGTATCTCCAGGACCGGTGCACCCCTTCTTTAATGCAGTTTCTAAAATCAGAAAGAATTGAATTCAATGTTTTTTGTTCATTTTGCTTGTTTGTCGGATTTTGGGATGGACTCTTTGGCTTTGCTTTTCTTCTCCTCATTGGATTTTTCATGTTCAAAGTTGCAGAAGCCAGATTACAAGCTCATTTTGGTTCAACTTCAGCAACTGTGCATTGCATTGCCATGTAATGTGATGCAATGCTATCTTTCTAGCTCTCCCTTTTTACTTCCTTTTGGATAAACAGACATATTAGGCAAGCATTTTGGAGCTTTCACCTAAATAACTACAGGTGGTGAGATAAGCTGCACAATATAATTGACCTTTCAGTATATTGTTGCACACACACCATCTATTTAGCAAATGCCCTTGTTATCAACAGCAGCCTTTTAAACTCACCTGAGCTAACAGGTATGTGCGCTGGTTACTCTGCTGCGCTTAAAATTTCTTTTTTGGTTTGCTACAATGCCTTTTCTGAAACGTTGTCTCCTTCTGCTGGAACACTGACTTCTTTCATTTAATGCCTGCAGACTATAAAAGAGAACCCAACCCAAAAAGTTTGGTTGATTAGTCTGTGGCATTCTGTTAAACTGTTGCTTATGGCGGTCTCTGTGAGCTTCTCAGCGACATTCAGCCAGCCAGGTATCCTGCCTGCAGTAGATGGAATGTGGCAATGGAACGCTGGCTGCGCGTGTCATAATAGGCTCTGAGCCTTTATATACCTGTGCACAGCAGCAGCCACCTTCAGTCTGCTGCTGGACAGCCAGCAGCAGCAGCAGCAGGAGAGGTATGTAATCAGGAGCCCTCCTGCTAAGGGTAGACAGCTGCTCGTTCCACCCCACCCCCCGCCTTAATTGGTTCTCCTCCCTTCCAACGGTGTTGAGGCGGGTGGGAACAGCAGGGGGTGAAGGTGCTGTGTTTAAAGAGGTGGAGTTATGCAGATCTAAAACGCGTGGATTGCAGCAGCAGCAAGCCGAAAAGTGCAGGCATGTAAGGGATCTAGAGGTTGACAACATGTCTTCTTAACGGGAGTCCAGGAGCTCATCTCCACAAATGGACTTTTCAGGATCCTTGGGTGGCTCCGTAGTTTGAAACCAATTCTGGTTATCGCTTCTCGGCCTTTTGGCTAAGATCAAGTGTAGTATCTTTCGAAAAGGCGGTTTTGGATGTTTGCCGCCCTAGTAGATTGATACATTATGCACACTGGGGTTTAGGCGCTTGTTAGTACGCCAGGTGGCTAATATAGTCATCTGGTGGAAAGCATGGCCCCCCAGGATCGACGCCATTGGGCCGGGGAAGATCGAAAGCCCGAAGTGTGAAGTGCCCCAGGAGTGGTGACCCTGGGGTGCCTTAACTCACTGGGATTGGGAACCCCACTTGAGTTTATGGCACATTTGCACTAGCACTTCAATATTTCTTTCTTCACACACACCCTTATTCCGGGCCTTCTGGCCTTAGGATGGGGAATTTTTCAATTCCCGGTCGAAGGTCCGGGCAGTATTATACTGTGAAACCTTCACTATTTATTTAATTTTTTTTTGTCACTGTGTGTCCACTTTTTCACGTGTGTCCACGTCCTTACTAGGATTTTGTCGGGATGCGGTTCCCTTACGGGTTCCTCTCTTGGCAGGTCTAGGGGGGGAGTGTGTGGCCATCAGGTTCCGCTCCCCCCTGAACCCCCCTGGCTCTCCTCTTTCGGGAGGAGAGCGTTGTTGGCTCCCCTCTTCCGGGAGGGGAGCACAGTCTTTGGCTCCCAGTGCCTTGCTCGGGTGAGAACTCGGGCAGGTATTGAGGGCAAGATTGGGTCGCCTCTGGCTCCGGCTGGAGGTGGCTATTTGTCCCTGTGCCTCGCTGTGGCCTTCTGGCACGGAGGGACGGGGAATGGTTTGGGGGACCCTTCTCCTTTTGGAGAAGGTTTCAAGAAGACCAGCATCCTAGTGCACTTTTTTTTGTGGCACTTGTCACTTTTTTAAGCGCACTCGGGTTTTGTACACGAATTCGGGCTTTCGATAAAAAAAAAAAAATCTGTTCTTATCAGTTTAATATCTGATACGTCCCCTATCTGGGGACCATATATTAAATGGATTTTTAGAACAGGGAGATGGAAAAAGAGCTTGCTCTGTCCACTCCACGCATTGACCTGGTATTGCAGTATCTCCAGGACCGGTGCACCCCTTCTTTAATGCAGTTTCTAAAATCAGAAAGAATTGAATTCAATGTTTTTTGTTCATTTTGCTTGTTTGTCGGATTTTGGGATGGACTCTTTGGCTTTGCTTTTCTTCTCCTCATTGGATTTTTCATGTTCAAAGTTGCAGAAGCCAGATTACAAGCTCATTTTGGTTCAACTTCAGCAACTGTGCATTGCATTGCCATGTAATGTGATGCAATGCTATCTTTCTAGCTCTCCCTTTTTACTTCCTTTTGGATAAACAGACATATTAGGCAAGCATTTTGGAGCTTTCACCTAAATAACTACAGATGGTGAGATAAGCTGCACAATATAATTGACCTTTCAGTATATTGTTGCACACACACCATCTATTTAGCAAATGCCCTTGTTATCAACAGCAGCCTTTTAAACTCACCTGAGCTAACAGGTATGTGCGCTGGTTACTCTGCTGCACTTAAAATTTCTTTTTTGGTTTGCTACAATGCCTTTTCTGAAACGTTGTCTCCTTCTGCTGGAACACTGACTTCTTTCATTTAATGCCTGCAGACTATAAAAGAGAACCCAACCCAAAAAGTTTGGTTGATTAGTCTGTGGCATTCTGTTAAACTGTTGCTTATGGCGGTCTCTGTGAGCTTCTCAGCGACATTCAGCCAGCCAGGTATCCTGCCTGCAGTAGATGGAATGTGGCAATGGAACGCTGGCTGCGCGTGTCATAATAGGCTCTGAGCCTTTATATACCTGTGCACAGCAGCAGCCACCTTCAGTCTGCTGCTGGACAGCCAGCAGCAGCAGCAGCAGGAGAGGTATGTAATCAGGAGCCCTCCTGCTAAGGGTAGACAGCTGCTCGTTCCACCCCACCCCCCGCCTTAATTGGTTCTCCTCCCTTCCAACGGTGTTGAGGCGGGTGGGAACAGCAGGGGGTGAAGGTGCTGTGTTTAAAGAGGTGGAGTTATGCAGATCTAAAACGCGTGGATTGCAGCAGCAGCAAGCCGAAAAGTGCAGGCATGTAAGGGATCTAGAGGTTGACAACATGTCTTCTTAACGGGAGTCCAGGAGCTCATCTCCACAAATGGACTTTTCAGGATCCTTGGGTGGCTCCGTAGTTTGAAACCAATTCTGGTTATCGCTTCTCGGCCTTTTGGCTAAGATCAAGTGTAGTATCTGATTTGCACAGCGCCTGTTGACTGCCCTTGAGGACGACCTGAGGAACTCTGTCCCCAGGGCGAGCCTATCGCACCATTCTGTGCTTTATGGACTCTTCCCTGGGGTTCATACCGTCAGAGCCATCCAGGAGGCTTGGCGCCTTATGAACTGCTTCAAGGATGCCGTTTGGGTCGCCAGGAACCGGCTCATCTTGAGGAGGGAGAGGATGTCCATCCAGGACTGCCGCAGGCTGATCCACAGCCTGCTCAGAGACTATTCCATCGAGGACGGTCCGGAGGACGAGGATGAGGACTAAACCCCTCCTCCCCCTCTCCCCTTATGTGTCTTGTCTTTCAATAAAGCTTCGGGCCTGTGATTTTCCCCTCCCCATCCCCTTTTTCCCAATCCCCATCCCTTATCACGGTTCGTCGTACTGTATTGATTGACATGCTTTTTCTTTCAGATTGAGTGTTTTGTGTAGCATAGGGGTGTGATGTGTCTAGTTAGTGCGTCGTATCCTCATGCTATGTAAATATGATGTAGAATTCTGGGTGTACTGGGCTGCGGCACTGTACACTGTCTGTTAACTTATTTTTTGTGCTAATAAAAGATATATTCAATCAAAAAATCTGTTCTTATCAGTTTAATATCTGATACGTCCCCTATCTGGGGACCATATATTAAATGGATTTTTAGAACAGGGAGATGGAAAAAGAGCTTGCTCTGTCCACTCCACGCATTGACCTGGTATTGCAGTATCTCCAGGACCGGTGCACCCCTTCTTTAATGCAGTTTCTAAAATCAGAAAGAATTGAATTCAATGTTTTTTGTTCATTTTGCTTGTTTGTCGGATTTTGGGATGGACTCTTTGGCTTTGCTTTTCTTCTCCTCATTGGATTTTTCATGTTCAAAGTTGCAGAAGCCAGATTACAAGCTCATTTTGGTTCAACTTCAGCAACTGTGCATTGCATTGCCATGTAATGTGATGCAATGCTATCTTTCTAGCTCTCCCTTTTTACTTCCTTTTGGATAAACAGACATATTAGGCAAGCATTTTGGAGCTTTCACCTAAATAACTACAGGTGGTGAGATAAGCTGCACAATATAATTGACCTTTCAGTATATTGTTGCACACACACCATCTATTTAGCAAATGCCCTTGTTATCAACAGCAGCCTTTTAAACTCACCTGAGCTAACAGGTATGTGCGCTGGTTACTCTGCTGCGCTTAAAATTTCTTTTTTGGTTTGCTACAATGCCTTTTCTGAAACGTTGTCTCCTTCTGCTGGAACACTGACTTCTTTCATTTAATGCCTGCAGACTATAAAAGAGAACCCAACCCAAAAAGTTTGGTTTATTAGTCTGTGGCATTCTGTTAAACTGTTGCTTATGGCGGTCTCTGTGAGCTTCTCAGCGACATTCAGCCAGCCAGGTATCCTGCCTGCAGTAGATGGAATGTGGCAATGGAACGCTGGCTGCGCGTGTCATAATAGGCTCTGAGCCTTTATATACCTGTGCACAGCAGCAGCCACCTTCAGTCTGCTGCTGGACAGCCAGCAGCAGCAGCAGCAGGAGAGGTATGTAATCAGGAGCCCTCCTGCTAAGGGTAGACAGCTGCTCGTTCCACCCCACCCCCCGCCTTAATTGGTTCTCCTCCCTTCCAACGGTGTTGAGGCGGGTGGGAACAGCAGGGGGTGAAGGTGCTGTGTTTAAAGAGGTGGAGTTATGCAGATCTAAAACGCGTGGATTGCAGCAGCAGCAAGCCGAAAAGTGCAGGCATGTAAGGGATCTAGAGGTTGACAACATGTCTTCTTAATGGGAGTCCAGGAGCTCATCTCCACAAATGGACTTTTCAGGATCCTTGGGTGGCTCCGTAGTTTGAAACCAATTCTGGTTATCGCTTCTCGGCCTTTTGGCTAAGATCAAGTGTAGTATCTGTTCTTATCAGTTTAATATCTGATACGTCCCCTATCTGGGGACCATATATTAAATGGATTTTTAGAACAGGGAGATGGAAAAAGAGCTTGCTCTGTCCACTCCACGCATTGACCTGGTATTGCAGTATCTCCAGGACCGGTGCACCCCTTCTTTAATGCAGTTTCTAAAATCAGAAAGAATTGAATTCAATGTTTTTTGTTCATTTTGCTTGTTTGTCGGATTTTGGGATGGACTCTTTGGCTTTGCTTTTCTTCTCCTCATTGGATTTTTCATGTTCAAAGTTGCAGAAGCCAGATTACAAGCTCATTTTGGTTCAACTTCAGCAACTGTGCATTGCATTGCCATGTAATGTGATGCAATGCTATCTTTCTAGCTCTCCCTTTTTACTTCCTTTTGGATAAACAGACATATTAGGCAAGCATTTTGGAGCTTTCACCTAAATAACTACAGGTGGTGAGATAAGCTGCACAATATAATTGACCTTTCAGTATATTGTTGCACACACACCATCTATTTAGCAAATGCCCTTGTTATCAACAGCAGCCTTTTAAACTCACCTGAGCTAACAGGTATGTGCGCTGGTTACTCTGCTGCGCTTAAAATTTCTTTTTTGGTTTGCTACAATGCCTTTTCTGAAACGTTGTCTCCTTCTGCTGGAACACTGACTTCTTTCATTTAATGCCTGCAGACTATAAAAGAGAACCCAACCCAAAAAGTTTGGTTGATTAGTCTGTGGCATTCTGTTAAACTGTTGCTTATGGCGGTCTCTGTGAGCTTCTCAGCGACATTCAGCCAGCCAGGTATCCTGCCTGCAGTAGATGGAATGTGGCAATGGAACGCTGGCTGCGCGTGTCATAATAGGCTCTGAGCCTTTATATACCTGTGCACAGCAGCAGCCACCTTCAGTCTGCTGCTGGACAGCCAGCAGCAGCAGCAGCAGGAGAGGTATGTAATCAGGAGCCCTCCTGCTAAGGGTAGACAGCTGCTCGTTCCACCCCACCCCCCGCCTTAATTGGTTCTCCTCCCTTCCAACGGTGTTGAGGCGGGTGGGAACAGCAGGGGGTGAAGGTGCTGTGTTTAAAGAGGTGGAGTTATGCAGATCTAAAACGCGTGGATTGCAGCAGCAGCAAGCCGAAAAGTGCAGGCATGTAAGGGATCTAGAGGTTGACAACATGTCTTCTTAACGGGAGTCCAGGAGCTCATCTCCACAAATGGACTTTTCAGGATCCTTGGGTGGCTCCGTAGTTTGAAACCAATTCTGGTTATCGCTTCTCGGCCTTTTGGCTAAGATCAAGTGTAGTATCTTTCGAAAAGGCGGTTTTGGATGTTTGCCGCCCTAGTAGATTGATACATTATGCACACTGGGGTTTAGGCGCTTGTTAGTACGCCAGGTGGCTAATATAGTCATCTGGTGGAAAGCATGGCCCCCCAGGATCGACGCCATTGGGCCGGGGAAGATCGAAAGCCCGAAGTGTGAAGTGCCCCAGGAGTGGTGACCCTGGGGTGCCTTAACTCACTGGGATTGGGAACCCCACTTGAGTTTATGGCACATTTGCACTAGCACTTCAATATTTCTTTCTTCACACACACCCTTATTCCGGGCCTTCTGGCCTTAGGATGGGGAATTTTTCAATTCCCGGTCGAAGGTCCGGGCAGTATTATACTGTGAAACCTTCACTATTTATTTAATTTTTTTTTGTCACTGTGTGTCCACTTTTTCACGTGTGTCCACGTCCTTACTAGGATTTTGTCGGGATGCGGTTCCCTTACGGGTTCCTCTCTTGGCAGGTCTAGGGGGGGAGTGTGTGGCCATCAGGTTCCGCTCCCCCCTGAACCCCCCTGGCTCTCCTCTTTCGGGAGGAGAGCGTTGTTGGCTCCCCTCTTCCGGGAGGGGAGCACAGTCTTTGGCTCCCAGTGCCTTGCTCGGGTGAGAACTCGGGCAGGTATTGAGGGCAAGATTGGGTCGCCTCTGGCTCCGGCTGGAGGTGGCTATTTGTCCCTGTGCCTCGCTGTGGCCTTCTGGCACGGAGGGACGGGGAATGGTTTGGGGGACCCTTCTCCTTTTGGAGAAGGTTTCAAGAAGACCAGCATCCTAGTGCACTTTTTTTTGTGGCACTTGTCACTTTTTTAAGCGCACTCGGGTTTTGTACACGAATTCGGGCTTTCGATAAAAAAAAAAAAATCTGTTCTTATCAGTTTAATATCTGATACGTCCCCTATCTGGGGACCATATATTAAATGGATTTTTAGAACAGGGAGATGGAAAAAGAGCTTGCTCTGTCCACTCCACGCATTGACCTGGTATTGCAGTATCTCCAGGACCGGTGCACCCCTTCTTTAATGCAGTTTCTAAAATCAGAAAGAATTGAATTCAATGTTTTTTGTTCATTTTGCTTGTTTGTCGGATTTTGGGATGGACTCTTTGGCTTTGCTTTTCTTCTCCTCATTGGATTTTTCATGTTCAAAGTTGCAGAAGCCAGATTACAAGCTCATTTTGGTTCAACTTCAGCAACTGTGCATTGCATTGCCATGTAATGTGATGCAATGCTATCTTTCTAGCTCTCCCTTTTTACTTCCTTTTGGATAAACAGACATATTAGGCAAGCATTTTGGAGCTTTCACCTAAATAACTACAGGTGGTGAGATAAGCTGCACAATATAATTGACCTTTCAGTATATTGTTGCACACACACCATCTATTTAGCAAATGCCCTTGTTATCAACAGCAGCCTTTTAAACTCACCTGAGCTAACAGGTATGTGCGCTGGTTACTCTGCTGCGCTTAAAATTTCTTTTTTGGTTTGCTACAATGCCTTTTCTGAAACGTTGTCTCCTTCTGCTGGAACACTGACTTCTTTCATTTAATGCCTGCAGACTATAAAAGAGAACCCAACCCAAAAAGTTTGGTTGATTAGTCTGTGGCATTCTGTTAAACTGTTGCTTATGGCGGTCTCTGTGAGCTTCTCAGCGACATTCAGCCAGCCAGGTATCCTGCCTGCAGTAGATGGAATGTGGCAATGGAACGCTGGCTGCGCGTGTCATAATAGGCTCTGAGCCTTTATATACCTGTGCACAGCAGCAGCCACCTTCAGTCTGCTGCTGGACAGCCAGCAGCAGCAGCAGCAGGAGAGGTATGTAATCAGGAGCCCTCCTGCTAAGGGTAGACAGCTGCTCGTTCCACCCCACCCCCCGCCTTAATTGGTTCTCCTCCCTTCCAATGGTGTTGAGGCGGGTGGGAACAGCAGGGGGTGAAGGTGCTGTGTTTAAAGAGGTGGAGTTATGCAGATCTAAAACGCGTGGATTGCAGCAGCAGCAAGCCGAAAAGTGCAGGCATGTAAGGGATCTAGAGGTTGACAACATGTCTTCTTAACGGGAGTCCAGGAGCTCATCTCCACAAATGGACTTTTCAGGATCCTTGGGTGGCTCCGTAGTTTGAAACCAATTCTGGTTATCGCTTCTCGGCCTGTTGGCTAAGATCAAGTGTAGTATGCGTCCCCACTGAAGAATGAGCGTTTGGAGCTTTTCCAGACCCTGCGGCTTCAGCTTGCCACCACCAGGACCTTAGTGATGGCCGGGGATTTCAACTGCCCCATCGAGGAGGATGGTCGTAGTTCTGGCACATCTGCCAAGTTGGACATCACGTCCAAGCTGCTCATCGAGATGGTAACCGAGGCCTCTCTTCAGGACGTGGTGGGCTCCATGGGGAGAGGCTCCACAAACTATTCGTGGAGCCGACCCGATGGCTCACTCCGCTCCAGGATTGACTTTGTGTTCACCTCTCGGGCAGTCAGGCAGAGTAGGCACTCGATGGTCCCCTGCTTCTTCTCCGACCACAGAGCCATTCACTTACAAGGTGTCCTCGGCGACGGTTTTCCGTCCGGCCCCGGCTCCTGGAAGCTGAATTGTGCTCTGCTGGCTCAGGATGAAGTCGTGGAGGAGCTGAGAGCAGCCTACGCAATGTGGCAGTCCTACAAGGGTATCTTCCAAACAGTCTCTGATTGGTGGGAATATGTTAAACTTGAGTTTCGCTGTTTCTTTCAGGCCAAGGGTCGACAACAGGCGTGTGAGAAGAGGAGGGACTTCAGAGGGCTGCAGCGCGAGCTGCGGTCGCTGCAGGACCTTCTTCACTGCGGCTGGGACGTGAGGGAGGAGCTGGAGGAGACCAAGAAGAGCCTGAAAAGGCACTTTGAGGAGGAGTCCAAGCGAATCGTCTTCCGTTCCAAAGTGGAGAATCTGGAGAAGGGTGAGAAATGTAACTCATTCTTTTTCAGGAAACTTCATGCCGGTCACACGCCCCTGAACGAGCTGCGAGACGAGAGCGGAAACATGCGACGTGGGAAGGAGGACGTGATGAAGGTCGTCAGCGACTTCTACAGCGAACTCTACTCCCACAAGACTACCGACCCCGACGCTGCTGATAAGTTCCTGTCAGGTATCACTAACCATCTTGATCCTGCAGGCACGGCAGCCTTGGACAAACCTCTGATGGTGGGCGAATTGCTCTCTGCCGCTAAATCCTTTAGGACCGGCAGGACCCCGGGCAGTGTTGGTCTTCCAGCGGAGCTCTATGTAGCGCTGGGAGACCTCATCTGTCCGGACCTGTTGGACCTGTACGAGGAGATGGTGGTGGAGGGTAGAATGCCTCCATCTTTGAGGGAAGGAATGGTCACGATCCTGTACAAGCGGAAGGGAGAGAGGTGCGACCTGAGGAATTGGCGTCCCATCACTCTGCTCAACGTGGACTACAAGATCCTGGCCAAGACAATGGCGACACGACTTAAGACGGTCATCGGACGGATCATCCACCCGGACCAGACCTGCGGCATCCCTGGACGTCGCATCGCAGACAGCCTCGCTCTCGTGCGGGACACGGTCGAGTACATCAAGGTCCGCCGCGCACACGCGGCCCTGGTCTCCTTGGATCAGGAGAAGGCCTTCGACCGGGTTTCCCACGAGTTCATGGGCCGAGCTCTGCACCGGTTAGGTTTGGGTAACATGTTTTGTTCGTATGTCCGTCTGATGTATTTTGATATCCACAGCTCGGTGTTGGTGAACGGCTGGAAGACTGACCCCTTCCCTGTCCTCTCTGGGGTCAGACAAGGCTGCCCTCTATCACCTCTTCTTTTTGTTTGTGTTATAGAACTCTTCGCAGAGGCTATCCGGCAGAATGGAGAGATCAGAGGGATCACCGCACCGGGTCCGGGACGACACGAGGTCAAGTGCTCGCTCTACATGGACGACGTCACCGTCTTCTGCGCTGATCGTGGTTCAGTCGACGCCCTCGTCCAGACGTGTGAGAGGTTCGGCTGGGCTTCAGGGGCCAAAGTCAACTGCAGGAAGTCGGAAGCCATGCTCTTCGGGGATTGGCAGCCGGCCTCCTCCGCCCCCTTCCCCTTCAACATTCAACCGGATTTCCTCAAGGTGCTGGGAGTCTGGTTCGGGAAGGAAGGAGCGGCCCTCAAGTCCTGGCAAGAACGCTTGGCCAAGGTGAAGCAACGGATCGGACTCTGGAGCCTCAGACACCTCACTTGTGAGGGTAAGGCACTCGTCCTGCGTAATGAGGTCCTGCCCGTCTTGCAGTACACGGCGCAGGCCTGGCCCCCACACGTCACTGTGTGCAGGGCCATTACCAGGACAGTGTTTCACTTTGTCTGGGGATCCAAGATGGACAGAGTCAGGCGGGCCGTCATGTACAAGGAGCCTCGCAAGGGTGGGAAGGGCGTTCCAGATATCCCCACCCTCCTGCGATCCTCTTTTGTGTGTGATTGTGTCCGCCGGACTTTGCAAGTCAAGAATGGCTCCGCGGGCAGGTCCATGTCTCGCTTCTTCCTGCTTCCTCTTTGGAGGCGACTCGGCTGGGACAAGTGGGACAGCTCCTTCCCCTACAACTGGACGACGCCATGGTTCTACGGAGACGTCGTTCGATTTGTGGGGGAACATCAACTGGAGGGACTCAAGCCCGACTTGTGGAAGCCCAAAACTATCCACAAGCTCATCAGAGCCAAGGATGACGTGGAGAACATCACAGGACTTCACCAGGACACGCTGGAGACTGTGTGGACAAATGTGTCGTCTGACAGGCTGACCAACGGGCACAAGGACTTGTCGTGGATGGCGATTCAGGGCGGACTGCCCGTCCGGTCATTCATGCATGCCCGGAACCTGTGCAAGACCCGGTACTGCCCAAGGTGCCCCTTCGTGGAGGAAACATCTTTGCACACTTTTTGGGACTGCGGATTTGCACAGCGCCTGTTGACTGCCCTTGAGGACGACCTGAGGAACTCTGTCCCCAGGGCGAGCCTATCGCACCATTCTGTGTTTTACGGACTCTTCCCTGGGGTTCATACCGTCGGAGCCATCCAGGAGGCTTGGCGACTTATGAACTGCTTCAAGGATGCCGTTTGGGTCGCCAGGAACCGGCTCATCTTGAGGAGGGAGAGGATGTCCATCCAGGACTGCCGCAGGCTGATCCACAGCCTGCTCAGAGACTATTCCATCGTGGAAAGTCCGGAGGACGAGGATGAGGACTAAACCCCTCCTCCCCCTCTCCCCTTATGTGTCTTGTCTTTCAATAAAGCTTCGGGCCTGTGATTTTCCCCTCCCCATCCCCTTTTTCCCAATCCCCATCCCTTATCACGGTTCGTCGTACTGTATTGATTGACATGCTTTTTCTTTCAGATTGAGTGTTTTGTGTAGCATAGGGGTGTGATGTGTCTAGTTAGTGCGTCGTATCCTCATGCTATGTAAATATGATGTAGAATTCTGTGTGTACTGGGCTGCGGCACTGTACACTGTCTGTTAACTTATTTTTTGTGCTAATAAAAGATATATTCAATCAAAAAATCTGTTCTTATCAGTTTAATATCTGATACGTCCCCTATCTGGGGACCATATATTAAATGGATTTTTAGAACAGGGAGATGGAAAAAGAGCTTGCTCTGTCCACTCCACGCATTGACCTGGTATTGCAGTATCTCCAGGACCGGTGCACCCCTTCTTTAATGCAGTTTCTAAAATCAGAAAGAATTGAATTCAATGTTTTTTGTTCATTTTGCTTGTTTGTCGGATTTTGGGATGGACTCTTTGGCTTTGCTTTTCTTCTCCTCATTGGATTTTTCATGTTCAAAGTTGCAGAAGCCAGATTACAAGCTCATTTTGGTTCAACTTCAGCAACTGTGCATTGCATTGCCATGTAATGTGATGCAATGCTATCTTTCTAGCTCTCCCTTTTTACTTCCTTTTGGATAAACAGACATATTAGGCAAGCATTTTGGAGCTTTCACCTAAATAACTACAGGTGGTGAGATAAGCTGCACAATATAATTGACCTTTCAGTATATTGTTGCACACACACCATCTATTTAGCAAATGCCCTTGTTATCAACAGCAGCCTTTTAAACTCACCTGAGCTAACAGGTATGTGCGCTGGTTACTCTGCTGCGCTTAAAATTTCTTTTTTGGTTTGCTACAATGCCTTTTCTGAAACGTTGTCTCCTTCTGCTGGAACACTGACTTCTTTCATTTAATGCCTGCAGACTATAAAAGAGAACCCAACCCAAAAAGTTTGCTGGATTAGTCTGTGGCATTCTGTTAAACTGTTGCTTATGGCGGTCTCTGTGAGCTTCTCAGCGACATTCAGCCAGCCAGGTATCCTGCCTGCAGTAGATGGAATGTGGCAATGGAACGCTGGCTGCGCGTGTCATAATAGGCTCTGAGCTTTTATATACCTGTGCACAGCTGCAGCCACCTTCAGTCTGCTGCTGGACAGCCAGCAGCAGCAGCAGCAGGAGAGGTATGTAATCAGGAGCCCTCCTGCTAAGGGTAGACAGCTGCTCGTTCCACCCCACCCCCCGCCTTAATTGGTTCTCCTCCCTTCCAACGGTGTTGAGGCGGGTGGGAACAGCAGGGGGTTAAGGTGCTGTGTTTAAAGAGGTGGAGTTATGCAGATCTAAAACGCGTGGATTGCAGCAGCAGCAAGCCGAAAAGTGCAGGCATGTAAGGGATCTAGAGGTTGACAACATGTCTTCTTAACGGGAGTCCAGGAGCTCATCTCCACAAATGGACTTTTCAGGATCCTTGGGTGGCTCCGTAGTTTGAAACCAATTCTGGTTATCGCTTCTCGGCCTTTTGGCTAAGATCAAGTGTAGTATCTGTTCTTATCAGTTTAATATCTGATACGTCCCCTATCTGGGGACCATATATTAAATGGATTTTTAGAACAGGGAGATGGAAAAAGAGCTTGCTCTGTCCACTCCACGCATTGACCTGGTATTGCAGTATCTCCAGGACCGGTGCACCCCTTCTTTAATGCAGTTTCTAAAATCAGAAAGAATTGAATTCAATGTTTTTTGTTCATTTTGCTTGTTTGTCGGATTTTGGGATGGACTCTTTGGCTTTGCTTTTCTTCTCCTCATTGGATTTTTCATGTTCAAAGTTGCAGAAGCCAGATTACAAGCTCATTTTGGTTCAACTTCAGCAACTGTGCATTGCATTGCCATGTAATGTGATGCAATGCTATCTTTCTAGCTCTCCCTTTTTACTTCCTTTTGGATAAACAGACATATTAGGCAAGCATTTTGGAGCTTTCACCTAAATAACTACAGGTGGTGAGATAAGCTGCACAATATAATTGACCTTTCAGTATATTGTTGCACACACACCATCTATTTAGCAAATGCCCTTGTTATCAACAGCAGCCTTTTAAACTCACCTGAGCTAACAGGTATGTGCGCTGGTTACTCTGCTGCGCTTAAAATTTCTTTTTTGGTTTGCTACAATGCCTTTTCTGAAACGTTGTCTCCTTCTGCTGGAACACTGACTTCTTTCATTTAATGCCTGCAGACTATAAAAGAGAACCCAACCCAAAAAGTTTGGTTGATTAGTCTGTGGCATTCTGTTAAACTGTTGCTTATGGCGGTCTCTGTGAGCTTCTCAGCGACATTCAGCCAGCCAGGTATCCTGCCTGCAGTAGATGGAATGTGGCAATGGAACGCTGGCTGCGCGTGTCATAATAGGCTCTGAGCCTTTATATACCTGTGCACAGCAGCAGCCACCTTCAGTCTGCTGCTGGATAGCCAGCAGCAGCAGCAGCAGGAGAGGTATGTAATCAGGAGCCCTCCTGCTAAGGGTAGACAGCTGCTCGTTCCACCCCACCCCCCGCCTTAATTGGTTCTCCTCCCTTCCAACGGTGTTGAGGCGGGTGGGAACAGCAGGGGGTGAAGGTGCTGTGTTTAAAGAGGTGGAGTTATGCAGATCTAAAACGCGTGGATTGCAGCAGCAGCAAGCCGAAAAGTGCAGGCATGTAAGGGATCTAGAGGTTGACAACATGTCTTCTTAACGGGAGTCCAGGAGCTCATCTCCACAAATGGACTTTTTAGGATCCTTGGGTGGCTCCGTAGTTTGAAACCAATTCTGGTTATCGCTTCTCGGCCTTTTGGCTAAGATCAAGTGTAGTATCTGTTCTTATCAGTTTAATATCTGATACGTCCCCTATCTGGGGACCATATATTAAATGGATTTTTAGAACAGGGAGATGGAAAAAGAGCTTGCTCTGTCCACTCCACGCATTGACCTGGTATTGCAGTATCTCCAGGACCGGTGCACCCCTTCTTTAATGCAGTTTCTAAAATCAGAAAGAATTGAATTCAATGTTTTTTGTTCATTTTGCTTGTTTGTCGGATTTTGGGATGGACTCTTTGGCTTTGCTTTTCTTCTCCTCATTGGATTTTTCATGTTCAAAGTTGCAGAAGCCAGATTACAAGCTCATTTTGGTTCAACTTCAGCAACTGTGCATTGCATTGCCATGTAATGTGATGCAATGCTATCTTTCTAGCTCTCCCTTTTTACTTCCTTTTGGATAAACAGACATATTAGGCAAGCATTTTGGAGCTTTCACCTAAATAACTACAGGTGGTGAGATAAGCTGCACAATATAATTGACCTTTCAGTATATTGTTGCACACACACCATCTATTTAGCAAATGCCCTTGTTATCAACAGCAGCCTTTTAAACTCACCTGAGCTAACAGGTATGTGCGCTGGTTACTCTGCTGCGCTTAAAATTTCTTTTTTGGTTTGCTACAATGCCTTTTCTGAAACGTTGTCTCCTTCTGCTGGAACACTGACTTCTTTCATTTAATGCCTGCAGACTATAAAAGAGAACCCAACCCAAAAAGTTTGGTTGATTATTCTGTGGCATTCTGTTAAACTGTTGCTTATGGCGGTCTCTGTGAGCTTCTCAGCGACATTCAGCCAGCCAGGTATCCTGCCTGCAGTAGATGGAATGTGGCAATGGAACGCTGGCTGCGCATGTCATAATAGGCTCTGAGCCTTTATATACCTGTGCACAGCAGCAGCCACCTTCAGTCTGCTGCTGGACAGCCAGCAGCAGCAGCAGCAGGAGAGGTATGTAATCAGGAGCCCTCCTGCTAAGGGTAGACAGCTGCTCGTTCCACCCCACCCCCCGCCTTAATTGGTTCTCCTCCCTTCCAACGGTGTTGAGGCGGGTGGGAACAGCAGGGGGTGAAGGTGCTGTGTTTAAAGAGGTGGAGTTATGCAGATCTAAAACGCGTGGATTGCAGCAGCAGCAAGCCGAAAAGTGCAGGCATGTAAGGGATCTAGAGGTTGACAACATGTCTTCTTAACGGGAGTCCAGGAGCTCATCTCCACAAATGGACTTTTCAGGATCCTTGGGTGGCTCCGTAGTTTGAAACCAATTCTGGTTATCGCTTCTCGGCCTTTTGGCTAAGATACCACATCTTGCCAGAAGGATTCTAAGCCAATCGTGCCCTTGGCCTTGAGGCATCGGCGGTGTAAAAGCCGTCTTAAGCCTCATGCTGCTTTAGGGGGCAGATACGCAAAGAAACCAAGAAGGCGATCGACCCTATCTACCTTTTGAAGATGGCATCAGCAGTAGCGGCCGCAGTGCGCTATGCCAGAGCTGGTGACCTTCGCATCAAGAACTCTTTCAAGATCGAAGTGGACGATGCATCCAAGGAGAAGATGACCTTGAAGTTTTTCGTGAGGAGAGTGCTGCTGGAGATCCTAGGAGTAAAGAGGGAAGACATCCTGGCCCTTCAAGATCGCCCCGGTTCCTTCACTTTGACTCTGGAGTCGGAGTATGCGTGCCAGAACCTCTTCCGCCAGATTCACCTGCACCTTTCAGATGAGGATCTTAAAGGACTCACCTTTGTCATCCTTTACTCCGGTGGAGAGAAGCCGCTCGTGGTTCAGATGAGCAACCCTCATGTTCCCTTAGTTAATATTATTTGCTTTCTTCAAAACTATTTCCCAGAACTGCGGTATTCCCACAAGGTCATGAATGAGGAAAACCTCTGGACGGGAAAGCATAAATTTTTTGTTAAATTTTGTGAAGATCCAAATGGCATTGGTGGTCAGCGTCATCCTCCGTCAAGTTTCCTGATCGGTAGGGAGCGGGGGCGCCTCTTCTACCCGGACATGCCCCTCTTCTGCCGGAAATGCATGTGTTTCGGTCACACTTATGAGAACTGCAAGGAGGAGGTGGCAATCTGTAAGAAGTGCTACAAGCATGGACATGCCACAATGGACTGTACCAATGAGATGGTGTGCAACATCTGCCGGGTCCCAGGTCACTCCTTCCGGGAGTGTCCTTTGAAGAAAAAGGCGGAAACCTATGCTGAAACGCTGGCAAAGCAACCTGCCCGTGTGCCTCCATCTGCTCCCGGGGGGCAGAGGCAGCCCTCTGCTGTTCCTGCTCCTGCGGGTGCGTCTACAGCGCGGGGGCAGTCTTCTAGCTCTCCAGTACCTGCTCCACAGACCAAGCCTGCTAGTACATCAGGTGGTACGTCTGCACCTGCTGCACAGAGGAAGCCAACCAACCCTCCTGCTCCTGCTGCTAAGGGGGGTCCCACCGGTGCTCCTGTATCTACTGTGCGAACACAACCCCCTGTAGGCGGGTCCACAAGCACTTCAGTGCCTGCTGCGCAGGGAAAACCTGCCAGTTCTCCTATTCCTGCTGCGCATAAGCCCACGTCTATGCAGAAACCTCCAGCTGAGAAACCTGTCCGTCCTGAGAGGAGGGAAGCTTCATCTAAGGACTGGGCTGCTGATTCTGATCCGGGTGATATGGTGGTGGAGGGGAGTCCCTCTGCTGAAATCGGGACATTTAGCTCGGAGGAAGAAGCAATGGAGCTGGAAACTCGTAGGAAAAGGAAAACAGATGATAGGTCTGATGAGAATGTGGCCAGGGAGACTTCCAAGAAGTGTCCATTAAAACCAAGTCTTCTGCAATACAAGCCAATGGCTCCCGCTGCCCCTCCTGAGGAGCCAAGGCCTTCAGACCCTATAAACATTTCTTTTTCGGACTCAGAAGTGCAGAGCCCGTTAACATCGGTGGGCTTTATGTCTGATTCTGACAGTAGTGTGACCTGAACTATCCTATCATGACCTCATCAATTAAAGTAGCCTCGCTCAATGTGAGGAGTATAAGGGGCTCTACAAGAAGGGCTGCTTTGTTTTCCTACCTGTCAACAGTGGACTGTGATGTCTTTTGTTTGCAAGAATGTAACATTGACTTTGATATGAATTATGCAGATTTAAGAAAAGATTGGCCTCATGGGCCCTCTATCTGGTCCGGAGATAATGAAAATCGTTCCTCTGGCATTGGAGTGCTGTTTAGGTCGCATGACTTTAAAATCAACTCTTTTGTGGACATTTCTTCTGGACGTGCTCTTTTCTTAAATATTAGTTTTAAAGGTGTGGACTTTAGACTTTTGAACATTTATGCTTCTCCGGTGAAGGAAGAGAGACATCAGTTGTTTGAAGATGTGCAATATTACCTACCTGGTTCATCGCCTCTGATGTTCTGTGGGGATTTCAATTGTGTCTTGCCTGGTGAAGGGAGAAGCGGGAGTTCCACCGTTCCTAAAAAAGACAAAACAGAGAAACAACTAAAGGATTTGTTAACTGATTTTTTTCTTAGAGACTCCTGGAAAGAGATCCGTAGTAATGATCCCGGTTATACTTGGGAGAACTCTTCTTCTAAATCTCGTATTGATTTTATTTTCATGTCCCAATATGTGAATGTCAAATCTGTTGTCTTAATCCCAAACATTTTTTCAGATCATAAGATGTTGCTATCAGAGTTAGAATTACCTGGGCTTGTCAAGGCAAGAGGAGTTTGGAGGCTAAATACAACATTGTTACAAGATCCTAAGGTAAGAACAGATTTTAAAGCGTTTTTTAATTATTTAAGAACAAAACAACAAAAATTTTTAACTCTGCTAGAATGGTGGGAATACAGCAAGATGAAGATAAAAAGTTTTTTTATCAAGGTCAGCATAGCCAATGCAAGAGAAAAGTCCGCTTGGCATAAAAGGCTTATTACTAAATTGCAGACCTGTTATCAACTAAGAGATGTGGGACTTGAAATGGACGATTTAATTGAAGCAACAAAAAAAGAAATTAAAAAGAGTATAGAGTCGAAGGGTAAGGAAATAATTTATAACTCAAAAATTGAAGTGATGGAGAAAAATGAAAAGTGCTCAAGATTTTTTTTTAAAAAAGTAGTTGCTGCTAAGGAAATGATAACAGAATTAGAGGGTGAAACTACAACTGAAGGTATGCTCAACCAAGCTTACCAGTTTTATCAGCAGCTTTTTAATGAGAAAACTATAGACCAGTCTTTTACTGAAGATGCCCTTAATTCATTAAAAAATAGTCTGAGCCGCGAAGACCAAGAATTGTTATGCACTGAAGTCACCTTGTCGGAAGTAGATGCTGCTATCAAAAGTTTTTCCTATGGGAAAACCCCTGGTTCTGACGGTTTGCCTGTTGAATTTTATCGTGAATTTTGGAATTTTTTAAAACCCGACTTGTTTTTAGTAATCAAAGAAGCTTTTAAGTGTGATATCCTGCCTATATCTTGGAGAAGTGGTCTGGTCTCCCTGATTTTTAAAAAAGGAGCCAAAACCCATCTGGCAAACTGGAGACCAATCACACTGTTGAATGTTGATTACAAGTTGATGTCCAAAATTTTAGTGAACCGTTTTAAAAAAGTTTTATCCAAAGTTATTTATGAAGACCAGGTATGTGGGGTGCCAGGAAGAGGAGTTGCGGAGCATCTCAATACCATCCGCGATGTCATATGGTACCAGCAATCCAGGAAGCAAGACTTAGCAATTTTATCGTTGGATTTTCAAAAGGCTTTTGATCGTGTCTCTCATTGTTTTTTATGGTTGGTTTTAAAAAAAATGGGCTTCCCTGAAATTTTTATCAAGCAAGTGGCACTTTTATATAAGAACTCTTTTAGTAAAATTTTAATCAATGGATTTTTGTCTAATGAAGTGTTTTTGCATTCAGGTGTGAAGCAAGGCTGCCCTTTGTCCCCAGTGCTATTTATATGTGCAATAGAGCCTCTTTTATCTATGCTACGAGAGGATAAAGTGATTAAAGGTGTCCCTATCCCTGGAGGACATGGAAGAGATGTGAAGGTAATGGGCTACATGGATGATATTACTATTTTTTGTTCATCACCTGCCGCTCTCAGGAGAGCTATAAGAACGACCAATTTTTTTTGTGAAGCCTCAGGTTTTAAGTTAAACATTGAGAAATGTGATTGTTTTGTCCGTGGCAATTGGGCGGATGTGTCCATCCCTGATCTCCCGATGCAGTCAGAGAAGATTAAAATTCTGGGCGTGATTTTTGATCGACAGAATGATGGAATGAAGAGCTGGGATGGAGTAAGGGACAAAATACAAAAGAAGATTGACTTTTGGAAATTAAGAAAATTAACAATCGAAGGTAAAGTTTTAATTATTAAGGCCCTTCTGCTTCCTGTCATGTTATATCTCAGTTATGTTTATCCCCCAAGTGACCTTACAGCGAGAAGATTACAGAGAATGCTGTTTGAATTTGTGTGGAACTCTAAGTTCGAAAAGGTGAAGAGAGAAACAATGTACAAGATGCACCACCTTGGTGGTAAGGATGTTCCCAACGTCAAACTGTTTTTATACTCCAAGTTTTTTAGCCTCTGTTTTAAATATATGTTTGCTTCAAGCCCTTGGGCACATTTTTTAAGATATGCAGCTGGCCACATTTTTAGGAGGCGAAAGTGGATATCCATTTCTTTAACAAGCCCAGTGTTGTTATCACCTCCACAACAATATGCCATCCTGGAGAAAGTTATCAGATTATATGGCCTAGATTCTTTTGAGATGGAGACATTGAAGAATGCAAGGAAGCTGCTGCAGCAATTAAAAAAGAAAGAAACTTTGACGCCCATAAGCCATTATTCATATAGCAGAGTCACTAAAATATGGAATTTAACAAATGCACCTTACCTGATGAATCAACATAAAGACTTAGCTTGGATGATTGTGCAGGAATGTTTACCGACTCGTGATTTCCAGTATAAAAGAAGACTGAGCACTATACAAACCTGCCCGAGGCATCAGTGCAATAATGATGAGACTACTATGCACCTTATTTGGAATTGTGATTTTGCACAGCAAGTGTGGAAAGACTGTGGTGAGCTTTTAAAATTTTTATCTGGTCTTAATTTTTTAAGCCATGAAGTGGTTTTATATGGGATTTTACCAAACATGACGAAAGAAAAAGAGAGAGTTTTATGGTGCACTTTGAGTTGTGTTAAAAGTGCTCTATGGAAGACCAGAAACATATTGTTGTTTAAAAGAGACTATATAGAAGTCAAGGATTGTATAAGACTGGCATTAAGTGAAATTTATATGTACTACCTAATGGATATGAAGAAGCTTGGAAAGAAAAGAGCCCTGAGTATATGGAACTATCACCTATGGAAGATGTTATTTTAAAGCTCTGAAGAAAAGATAAAGACTACGATATTTTAAATATAAACGCAAAATCTGTTCTTATCAGTTTAATATCTGATACGTCCCCTATCTGGGGACCATATATTAAATGGATTTTTAGAACAGGGAGATGGAAAAAGAGCTTGCTCTGTCCACTCCACGCATTGACCTGGTATTGCAGTATCTCCAGGACCGGTGCACCCCTTCTTTAATGCAGTTTCTAAAATCAGAAAGAATTGAATTCAATGTTTTTTGTTCATTTTGCTTGTTTGTCGGATTTTGGGATGGACTCTTTGGCTTTGCTTTTCTTCTCCTCATTGGATTTTTCATGTTCAAAGTTGCAGAAGCCAGATTACAAGCTCATTTTGGTTCAACTTCAGCAACTGTGCATTGCATTGCCATGTAATGTGATGCAATGCTATCTTTCTAGCTCTCCCTTTTTACTTCCTTTTGGATAAACAGACATATTAGGCAAGCATTTTGGAGCTTTCACCTAAATAACTACAGGTGGTGAGATAAGCTGCACAATATAATTGACCTTTCAGTATATTGTTGCACACACACCATCTATTTAGCAAATGCCCTTGTTATCAACAGCAGCCTTTTAAACTCACCTGAGCTAACAGGTATGTGCGCTGGTTACTCTGCTGCGCTTAAAATTTCTTTTTTGGTTTGCTACAATGCCTTTTCTGAAACGTTGTCTCCTTCTGCTGGAACACTGACTTCTTTCATTTAATGCCTGCAGACTATAAAAGAGAACCCAACCCAAAAAGTTTGGTTGATTAGTCTGTGGCATTCTGTTAAACTGTTGCTTATGGCGGTCTCTGTGAGCTTCTCAGCGACATTCAGCCAGCCAGGTATCCTGCCTGCAGTAGATGGAATGTGGCAATGGAACGCTGGCTGCGCGTGTCATAATAGGCTCTGAGCCTTTATATACCTGTGCACAGCAGCAGCCACCTTCAGTCTGCTGCTGGACAGCCAGCAGCAGCAGCAGCAGGAGAGGTATGTAATCAGGAGCCCTCCTGCTAAGGGTAGACAGCTGCTCGTTCCACCCCACCCCCCGCCTTAATTGGTTCTCCTCCCTTCCAACGGTGTTGAGGCGGGTGGGAACAGCAGGGGGTGAAGGTGCTGTGTTTAAAGAGGTGGAGTTATGCAGATCTAAAACGCGTGGATTGCAGCAGCAGCAAGCCGAAAAGTGCAGGCATGTAAGGGATCTAGAGGTTGACAACATGTCTTCTTAACGGGAGTCCAGGAGCTCATCTCCACAAATGGACTTTTCAGGATCCTTGGGTGGCTCCGTAGTTTGAAACCAATTCTGGTTATCGCTTCTCGGCCTTTTGGCTAAGATCAAGTGCAGTGATCTACCGGTTGCTGCCTTGGTCTTGGCTGAGAGGTGCCTTGGGTACCCGGCTCCTTGGCCTCGGGGGATCGCTGCATGTAGCAGTGCGGCTTCACCCCCTTGCTGCTTTTGGGGAGCCGGATTAGTCCCGGGGCAACGAGGGGCGATCAGCCTGCCTGCTTTTTTTAAGTAGGCGAGGAGGATTTTTGCCACCTTTGGTGTGAAGATATGGACGGGAGAAGCCCAAATATGCTGACCTGTGAAGAGGTCCCAGTTTTTGCAAGATTGAAGAATGCAGTGCGGTTTATTTTTTTGGATCCAGAGAAGAAGAAGTCTGGCTTGTTTTTTTTGGTAGAGAAGATTTTGTTTGGACTATTGGAAGTTCAAATGGAACAAGTTTTGTCTATGTTGGAGTTCCCGAAGAGAGGGATATATGATGTTATTTTTTGTTCAGAAGATATCTTTTCTGACTTTTGGAAGAGAATGGATCTAGTGAAGGAAGATTCGATACTTGAAGGTGTTTTTTTTGTGTCGCATTTTCCTAGGAAGGAAAGGCTAATAGTAATAAGGATGTATAGTCCTTTCATATTGGAAGAAGAGATCATGACCTTTTTATCCCGGTACTGTGAGAAAGTGAGTTCTGCTGGCAAAATGTTTAACCGATATGGTTTTTGGACCACGAGGTGGAGGTTCCTGGTCAAGTTCAAGGAAAGTTCGGATGGTGTTGTGGTACTCCCACCAAGTAGATTCAAAATCGGGACAGTTAATGGAGATATGTTCTTTACAGGTATGCCGAAGTTTTGTAGGCGTTGTAAACAGTATGGCCATGAAAAGGATTCCTGTACATTACAGTGGTGTGCCAAGTGTGAAGAAGTGGGACATAAGGCAGAGAATTGTGAAAAAAGTAAGAAATGTAATCTATGTGGTGGCAGTGGTCATTTATATGATTGCTGTCCTGTCAATAAAAGGGAGGAGAAGTCAGTTGACAAGGAAGATGGAAAAGAAGAAGAGTCTGAAGCTGCCCCCCATGATGAAACGGAAGAGAACATATCTCAAAAGAAGGAGGAACAAATAAGAGATATAAGAAAAGAAGGTGATCATATGGAAGAAGATACTGAGAGTGATATCACAGACGTTGAGATTGAAAATACTAGCTTGGAAGAAGAAGTGGAGGTGGATAGGGAGTCAGAAGATCAGGAGGAAAGTGAGTCCTCCAGTCAGGATGAAAAGGAAGGTGCTGTAAGTAATATGGAAGAGGAGGAGGAGGGTGAAGAAACTAGTGAAGAAGAAAGAGAGGATGTCGCATGTGAAGCCAGAGAAGAAATTGAAGGAGTTTTGTCATCTGGGAAGGACTCTAGTAAAGCAAAGGATGTTTCAGAAAAAATATGAGGGAGATGGAGGAGAGACAAGAAGTGTTGAAAATGCTAAAGAGTTGTGAAGGGGGGAGTCAGGCTAGTCTAAGGCGCAAAGTGTGGAATAACATTTATAGCGATATGCATCGTTTTTTTTCAACTTACAGAATACCTCAGTCGTTGGCTAAAGAGGTAGAAGAAGCTTGGGATGGTCGGTTTCTGGATGGAAGGCTTTTGAATGCCTTGGCAGCATATGGCCTGAAGAGAGGAATGTTGCCTTAAATCGTAATGGTAAAGATTGTAATGTTGTGATGTAAAGAATATGGAATAACTGTATTGTGATAATATAAACGTATATATATAAAATAAGATTGGAAAAATGGATATATGACCCACAATGATGGATAACAACCTAATACCATTTGGAAATCATTGCAAAGCATGAAATGGTAAATATGGGACTTGTAATCTGAGTGGAAAAAAAAAAAAAAAAATCTGTTCTTATCAGTTTAATATCTGATACGTCCCCTATCTGGGGACCATATATTAAATGGATTTTTAGAACAGGGAGATGGAAAAAGAGCTTGCTCTGTCCACTCCACGCATTGACCTGGTACTGCAGTATCTCCAGGACCGGTGCACCCCTTCTTTAATGCAGTTTCTAAAATCAGAAAGAATTGAATTCAATGTTTTTTGTTCATTTTGCTTGTTTGTCGGATTTTGGGATGGACTCTTTGGCTTTGCTTTTCTTCTCCTCATTGGATTTTTCATGTTCAAAGTTGCAGAAGCCAGATTACAAGCTCATTTTGGTTCAACTTCAGCAACTGTGCATTGCATTGCCATGTAATGTGATGCAATGCTATCTTTCTAGCTCTCCCTTTTTACTTCCTTTTGGATAAACAGACATATTAGGCAAGCATTTTGGAGCTTTCACCTAAATAACTACAGGTGGTGAGATAAGCTGCACAATATAATTGACCTTTCAGTATATTGTTGCACACACACCATCTATTTAGCAAATGCCCTTGTTATCAACAGCAGCCTTTTAAACTCACCTGAGCTAACAGGTATGTGCGCTGGTTACTCTGCTGCGCTTAAAATTTCTTTTTTGGTTTGCTACAATGCCTTTTCTGAAACGTTGTCTCCTTCTGCTGGAACACTGACTTCTTTCATTTAATGCCTGCAGACTATAAAAGAGAACCCAACCCAAAAAGTTTGGTTGATTAGTCTGTGGCATTCTGTTAAACTGTTGCTTATGGCGGTCTCTGTGAGCTTCTCAGCGACATTCAGCCAGCCAGGTATCCTGCCTGCAGTAGATGGAATGTGGCAATGGAACGCTGGCTGCGCGTGTCATAATAGGCTCTGAGCCTTTATATACCTGTGCACAGCAGCAGCCACCTTCAGTCTGCTGCTGGACAGCCAGCAGCAGCAGCAGCAGGAGAGGTATGTAATCAGGAGCCCTCCTGCTAAGGGTAGACAGCTGCTCGTTCCACCCCACCCCCCGCCTTAATTGGTTCTCCTCCCTTCCAAAGGTGTTGAGGCGGGTGGGAACAGCAGGGGGTGAAGGTGCTGTGTTTAAAGAGGTGGAGTTATGCAGATCTAAAACGCGTGGATTGCAGCAGCAGCAAGCCGAAAAGAGCAGGCATGTAAGGGATCTAGAGGTTGACAACATGTCTTCTTAACGGGAGTCCAGGAGCTCATCTCCACAAATGGACTTTTCAGGATCCTTGGGTGGCTCCGTAGTTTGAAACCAATTCTGGTTATCGCTTCTCGGCCTTTTGGCTAAGATCAAGTGTAGTATCTGTTCTTATCAGTTTAATATCTGATACGTCCCCTATCTGGGGACCATATATTAAATGGATTTTTAGAACAGGGAGATGGAAAAAGAGCTTGCTCTGTCCACTCCACGCATTGACCTGGTATTGCAGTATCTCCAGGACCGGTGCACCCCTTCTTTAATGCAGTTTCTAAAATCAGAAAGAATTGAATTCAATGTTTTTTGTTCATTTTGCTTGTTTGTCGGATTTTGGGATGGACTCTTTGGCTTTGCTTTTCTTCTCCTCATTGGATTTTTCATGTTCAAAGTTGCAGAAGCCAGATTACAAGCTCATTTTGGTTCAACTTCAGCAACTGTGCATTGCATTGCCATGTAATGTGATGCAATGCTATCTTTCTAGCTCTCCCTTTTTACTTCCTTTTGGATAAACAGACATATTAGGCAAGCATTTTGGAGCTTTCACCTAAATAACTACAGGTGGTGAGATAAGCTGCACAATATAATTGACCTTTCAGTATATTGTTGCACACACACCATCTATTTAGCAAATGCCCTTGTTATCAACAGCAGCCTTTTAAACTCACCTGAGCTAACAGGTATGTGCGCTGGTTACTCTGCTGCGCTTAAAATTTCTTTTTTGGTTTGCTACAATGCCTTTTCTGAAACATTGTCTCCTTCTGCTGGAACACTGACTTCTTTCATTTAATGCCTGCAGACTATAAAAGAGAACCCAACCCAAAAAGTTTGGTTGATTAGTCTGTGGCATTCTGTTAAACTGTTGCTTATGGCGGTCTCTGTGAGCTTCTCAGCGACATTCAGCCAGCCAGGTATCCTGCCTGCAGTAGATGGAATGTGGCAATGGAACGCTGGCTGCGCGTGTCATAATAGGCTCTGAGCCTTTATATACCTGTGCACAGCAGCAGCCACCTTCAGTCTGCTGCTGGACAGCCAGCAGCAGCAGCAGCAGGAGAGGTATGTAATCAGGAGCCCTCCTGCTAAGGGTAGACAGCTGCTCGTTCCACCCCACCCCCCGCCTTAATTGGTTCTCCTCCCTTCCAACGGTGTTGAGGCGGGTGGGAACAGCAGGGGGTGAAGGTGCTGTGTTTAAAGAGGTGGAGTTATGCAGATCTAAAACGCGTGGATTGCAGCAGCAGCAAGCCGAAAAGTGCAGGCATGTAAGGGATCTAGAGGTTGACAACATGTCTTCTTAACGGGAGTCCAGGAGCTCATCTCCACAAATGGACTTTTCAGGATCCTTGGGTGGCTCCGTAGTTTGAAACCAATTCTGGTTATCGCTTCTCGGCCTTTTGGCTAAGATCAAGTGTAGTATCTGTTCTTATCAGTTTAATATCTGATACGTCCCCTATCTGGGGACCATATATTAAATGGATTTTTAGAACAGGGAGATGGAAAAAGAGCTTGCTCTGTCCACTCCACGCATTGACCTGGTATTGCAGTATCTCCAGGACCGGTGCACCCCTTCTTTAATGCAGTTTCTAAAATCAGAAAGAATTGAATTCAATGTTTTTTGTTCATTTTGCTTGTTTGTCGGATTTTGGGATGGACTCTTTAGCTTTGCTTTTCTTCTCCTCATTGGATTTTTCATGTTCAAAGTTGCAGAAGCCAGATTACAAGCTCATTTTGGTTCAACTTCAGCAACTGTGCATTGCATTGCCATGTAATGTGATGCAATGCTATCTTTCTAGCTCTCCCTTTTTACTTCCTTTTGGATAAACAGACATATTAGGCAAGCATTTTGGAGCTTTCACCTAAATAACTACAGGTGGTGAGATAAGCTGCACAATATAATTGACCTTTCAGTATATTGTTGCACACACACCATCTATTTAGCAAATGCCCTTGTTATCAACAGCAGCCTTTTAAACTCACCTGAGCTAACAGGTATGTGCGCTGGTTACTCTGCTGCGCTTAAAATTTCTTTTTTGGTTTGCTACAATGCCTTTTCTGAAACGTTGTCTCCTTCTGCTGGAACACTGACTTCTTTCATTTAATGCCTGCAGACTATAAAAGAGAACCCAACCCAAAAAGTTTGGTTGATTAGTCTGTGGCATTCTGTTAAACTGTTGCTTATGGCGGTCTCTGTGAGCTTCTCAGCGACATTCAGCCAGCCAGGTATCCTGCCTGCAGTAGATGGAATGTGGCAATGGAACGCTGGCTGCGCGTGTCATAATAGGCTCTGAGCCTTTATATACCTGTGCACAGCAGCAGCCACCTTCAGTCTGCTGCTGGACAGCCAGCAGCAGCAGCAGCAGGAGAGGTATGTAATCAGGAGCCCTCCTGCTAAGGGTAGACAGCTGCTCGTTCCACCCCACCCCCCGCCTTAATTGGTTCTCCTCCCTTCCAACGGTGTTGAGGCGGGTGGGAACAGCAGGGGGTGAAGGTGCTGTGTTTAAAGAGGTGGAGTTATGCAGATCTAAAACGCGTGGATTGCAGCAGCAGCAAGCCGAAAAGTGCAGGCATGTAAGGGATCTAGAGGTTGACAACATGTCTTCTTAACGGGAGTCCAGGAGCTCATCTCCACAAATGGACTTTTCAGGATCCTTGGGTGGCTCCGTAGTTTGAAACCAATTCTGGTTATCGCTTCTCGGCCTTTTGGCTAAGATCAAGTGTAGTATCTGTTCTTATCAGTTTAATATCTGATACGTCCCCTATCTGGGGACCATATATTAAATGGATTTTTAGAACAGGGAGATGGAAAAAGAGCTTGCTCTGTCCACTCCACGCATTGACCTGGTATTGCAGTATCTCCAGGACCGGTGCACCCCTTCTTTAATGCAGTTTCTAAAATCAGAAAGAATTGAATTCAATGTTTTTTGTTCATTTTGCTTGTTTGTCGGATTTTGGGATGGACTCTTTGGCTTTGCTTTTCTTCTCCTCATTGGATTTTTCATGTTCAAAGTTGCAGAAGCCAGATTACAAGCTCATTTTGGTTCAACTTCAGCAACTGTGCATTGCATTGCCATGTAATGTGATGCAATACTATCTTTCTAGCTCACCCTTTTTACTTCCTTTTGGATAAACAGACATATTAGGCAAGCATTTTGGAGCTTTCACCTAAATAACTACAGGTGGTGAGATAAGCTGCACAATATAATTGACCTTTCAGTATATTGTTGCACACACACCATCTATTTAGCAAATGCCCTTGTTATCAACAGCAGCCTTTTAAACTCACCTGAGCTAACAGGTATGTGCGCTGGTTACTCTGCTGCGCTTAAAATTTCTTTTTTGGTTTGCTACAATGCCTTTTCTGAAACGTTGTCTCCTTCTGCTGGAACACTGACTTCTTTCATTTAATCCTGCAGACTATAAAAGAGAACCCAACCCAAAAAGTTTGGTTGATTAGTCTGTGGCATTCTGTTAAACTGTTGCTTATGGCGGTCTCTGTGAGCTTCTCAGCGACATTCAGCCAGCCAGGTATCCTGCCTGCAGTAGATGGAATGTGGCAATGGAACGCTGGCTGCGCGTGTCATAATAGGCTCTGAGCCTTTATATACCTGTGCACAGCAGCAGCCACCTTCAGTCTGCTGCTGGACAGCCAGCAGCAGCAGCAGCAGGAGAGGTATGTAATCAGGAGCCCTCCTGCTAAGGGTAGACAGCTGCTCGTTCCACCCCACCCCCCGCCTTAATTGGTTCTCCTCCCTTCCAACGGTGTTGAGGCGGGTGGGAACAGCAGGGGGTGAAGGTGCTGTGTTTAAAGAGGTGGAGTTATGCAGATCTAAAACGCGTGGATTGCAGCAGCAGCAAGCCGAAAAGTGCAGGCATGTAAGGGATCTAGAGGTTGACAACATGTCTTCTTAACGGGAGTCCAGGAGCTCATCTCCACAAATGGACTTTTCAGGATCCTTGGGTGGCTCCGTAGTTTGAAACCAATTCTGGTTATCGCTTCTCGGCCTTTTGGCTAAGATCAAGTGTAGTATCTGTTCTTATCAGTTTAATATCTGATACGTCCCCTATCTGGGGACCATATATTAAATGGATTTTTAGAACAGGGAGATGGAAAAAGAGCTTGCTCTGTCCACTCCACGCATTGACCTGGTATTGCAGTATCTCCAGGACCGGTGCACCCCTTCTTTAATGCAGTTTCTAAAATCAGAAAGAATTGAATTCAATGTTTTTTGTTCATTTTGCTTGTTTGTTGGATTTTGGGATGGACTCTTTGGCTTTGCTTTTCTTCTCCTCATTGGATTTTTCATGTTCAAAGTTGCAGAAGCCAGATTACAAGCTCATTTTGGTTCAACTTCAGCAACTGTGCATTGCATTGCCATGTAATGTGATGCAATGCTATCTTTCTAGCTCTCCCTTTTTACTTCCTTTTGGATAAACAGACATATTAGGCAAGCATTTTGGAGCTTTCACCTAAATAACTACAGGTGGTGAGATAAGCTGCACAATATAATTTACCTTTCAGTATATTGTTGCACACACACCATCTATTTAGCAAATGCCCTTGTTATCAACAGCAGCCTTTTAAACTCACCTGAGCTAACAGGTATGTGCGCTGGTTACTCTGCTGCGCTTAAAATTTCTTTTTTGGTTTGCTACAATGCCTTTTCTGAAACGTTGTCTCCTTCTGCTGGAACACTGACTTCTTTCATTTAATGCCTGCAGACTATAAAAGAGAACCCAACCCAAAAAGTTTGGTTGATTAGTCTGTGGCATTCTGTTAAACTGTTGCTTATGGCGGTCTCTGTGAGCTTCTCAGCGACATTCAGCCAGCCAGGTATCCTGCCTGCAGTAGATGGAATGTGGCAATGGAACGCTGGCTGCGCGTGTCATAATAGGCTCTGAGCCTTTATATACCTGTGCACAGCAGCAGCCACCTTCAGTCTGCTGCTGGACAGCCAGCAGCAGCAGCAGCAGGAGAGGTATGTAATCAGGAGCCCTCCTGCTAAGGGTAGACAGCTGCTCGTTCCACCCCACCCCCCGCCTTAATTGGTTCTCCTCCCTTCCAACGGTGTTGAGGCGGGTGGGAACAGCAGGGGGTGAAGGTGCTGTGTTTAAAGAGGTGGAGTTATGCAGATCTAAAACGCGTGGATTGCAGCAGCAGCAAGCCGAAAAGTGCAGGCATGTAAGGGATCTAGAGGTTGACAACATGTCTTCTTAACGGGAGTCCAGGAGCTCATCTCCACAAATGGACTTTTCAGGATCCTTGGGTGGCTCCGTAGTTTGAAACCAATTCTGGTTATCGCTTCTCGGCCTTTTGGCTAAGATCAAGTGTAGTATCTGTTCTTATCAGTTTAATATCTGATACGTCCCCTATCTGGGGACCATATATTAAATGGATTTTTAGAACAGGGAGATGGAAAAAGAGCTTGCTCTGTCCACTCCACGCATTGACCTGGTATTGCAGTATCTCCAGGACCGGTGCACCCCTTCTTTAATGCAGTTTCTAAAATCAGAAAGAATTGAATTCAATGTTTTTTGTTCATTTTGCTTGTTTGTCGGATTTTGGGATGGACTCTTTAGCTTTGCTTTTCTTCTCCTCATTGGATTTTTCATGTTCAAAGTTGCAGAAGCCAGATTACAAGCTCATTTTGGTTCAACTTCAGCAACTGTGCATTGCATTGCCATGTAATGTGATGCAATGCTATCTTTCTAGCTCTCCCTTTTTACTTCCTTTTGGATAAACAGACATATTAGGCAAGCATTTTGGAGCTTTCACCTAAATAACTACAGGTGGTGAGATAAGCTGCACAATATAATTGACCTTTCAGTATATTGTTGCACACACACCATCTATTTAGCAAATGCCCTTGTTATCAACAGCAGCCTTTTAAACTCACCTGAGCTAACAGGTATGTGCGCTGGTTACTCTGCTGCGCTTAAAATTTCTTTTTTGGTTTGCTACAATGCCTTTTCTGAAACGTTGTCTCCTTCTGCTGGAACACTGACTTCTTTCATTTAATGCCTGCAGACTATAAAAGAGAACCCAACCCAAAAAGTTTGGTTGATTAGTCTGTGGCATTCTGTTAAACTGTTGCTTATGGCGGTCTCTGTGAGCTTCTCAGCGACATTCAGCCAGCCAGGTATCCTGCCTGCAGTAGATGGAATGTGGCAATGGAACGCTGGCTGCGCGTGTCATAATAGGCTCTGAGCCTTTATATACCTGTGCACAGCAGCAGCCACCTTCAGTCTGCTGCTGGACAGCCAGCAGCAGCAGCAGCAGGAGAGGTATGTAATCAGGAGCCCTCCTGCTAAGGGTAGACAGCTGCTCGTTCCACCCCACCCCCCGCCTTAATTGGTTCTCCTCCCTTCCAACGGTGTTGAGGCGGGTGGGAACAGCAGGGGGTGAAGGTGCTGTGTTTAAAGAGGTGGAGTTATGCAGATCTAAAACGCGTGGATTGCAGCAGCAGCAAGCCGAAAAGTGCAGGCATGTAAGGGATCTAGAGGTTGACAACATGTCTTCTTAACGGGAGTCCAGGAGCTCATCTCCACAAATGGACTTTTCAGGATCCTTGGGTGGCTCCGTAGTTTGAAACCAATTCTGGTTATCGCTTCTCGGCCTTTTGGCTAAGATCAAGTGTAGTATCTGTTCTTATCAGTTTAATATCTGATACGTCCCCTATCTGGGGACCATATATTAAATGGATTTTTAGAACAGGGAGATGGAAAAAGAGCTTGCTCTGTCCACTCCACGCATTGACCTGGTATTGCAGTATCTCCAGGACCGGTGCACCCCTTCTTTAATGCAGTTTCTAAAATCAGAAAGAATTGAATTCAATGTTTTTTGTTCATTTTGCTTGTTTGTCGGATTTTGGGATGGACTCTTTGGCTTTGCTTTTCTTCTCCTCATTGGATTTTTCATGTTCAAAGTTGCAGAAGCCAGATTACAAGCTCATTTTGGTTCAACTTCAGCAACTGTGCATTGCATTGCCATGTAATGTGATGCAATACTATCTTTCTAGCTCACCCTTTTTACTTCCTTTTGGATAAACAGACATATTAGGCAAGCATTTTGGAGCTTTCACCTAAATAACTACAGGTGGTGAGATAAGCTGCACAATATAATTGACCTTTCAGTATATTGTTGCACACACACCATCTATTTAGCAAATGCCCTTGTTATCAACAGCAGCCTTTTAAACTCACCTGAGCTAACAGGTATGTGCGCTGGTTACTCTGCTGCGCTTAAAATTTCTTTTTTGGTTTGCTACAATGCCTTTTCTGAAACGTTGTCTCCTTCTGCTGGAACACTGACTTCTTTCATTTAATCCTGCAGACTATAAAAGAGAACCCAACCCAAAAAGTTTGGTTGATTAGTCTGTGGCATTCTGTTAAACTGTTGCTTATGGCGGTCTCTGTGAGCTTCTCAGCGACATTCAGCCAGCCAGGTATCCTGCCTGCAGTAGATGGAATGTGGCAATGGAACGCTGGCTGCGCGTGTCATAATAGGCTCTGAGCCTTTATATACCTGTGCACAGCAGCAGCCACCTTCAGTCTGCTGCTGGACAGCCAGCAGCAGCAGCAGCAGGAGAGGTATGTAATCAGGAGCCCTCCTGCTAAGGGTAGACAGCTGCTCGTTCCACCCCACCCCCCGCCTTAATTGGTTCTCCTCCCTTCCAACGGTGTTGAGGCGGGTGGGAACAGCAGGGGGTGAAGGTGCTGTGTTTAAAGAGGTGGAGTTATGCAGATCTAAAACGCGTGGATTGCAGCAGCAGCAAGCCGAAAAGTGCAGGCATGTAAGGGATCTAGAGGTTGACAACATGTCTTCTTAACGGGAGTCCAGGAGCTCATCTCCACAAATGGACTTTTCAGGATCCTTGGGTGGCTCCGTAGTTTGAAACCAATTCTGGTTATCGCTTCTCGGCCTTTTGGCTAAGATCAAGTGTAGTATCTGTTCTTATCAGTTTAATATCTGATACGTCCCCTATCTGGGGACCATATATTAAATGGATTTTTAGAACAGGGAGATGGAAAAAGAGCTTGCTCTGTCCACTCCACGCATTGACCTGGTATTGCAGTATCTCCAGGACCGGTGCACCCCTTCTTTAATGCAGTTTCTAAAATCAGAAAGAATTGAATTCAATGTTTTTTGTTCATTTTGCTTGTTTGTTGGATTTTGGGATGGACTCTTTGGCTTTGCTTTTCTTCTCCTCATTGGATTTTTCATGTTCAAAGTTGCAGAAGCCAGATTACAAGCTCATTTTGGTTCAACTTCAGCAACTGTGCATTGCATTGCCATGTAATGTGATGCAATGCTATCTTTCTAGCTCTCCCTTTTTACTTCCTTTTGGATAAACAGACATATTAGGCAAGCATTTTGGAGCTTTCACCTAAATAACTACAGGTGGTGAGATAAGCTGCACAATATAATTTACCTTTCAGTATATTGTTGCACACACACCATCTATTTAGCAAATGCCCTTGTTATCAACAGCAGCCTTTTAAACTCACCTGAGCTAACAGGTATGTGCGCTGGTTACTCTGCTGCGCTTAAAATTTCTTTTTTGGTTTGCTACAATGCCTTTTCTGAAACGTTGTCTCCTTCTGCTGGAACACTGACTTCTTTCATTTAATGCCTGCAGACTATAAAAGAGAACCCAACCCAAAAAGTTTGGTTGATTAGTCTGTGGCATTCTGTTAAACTGTTGCTTATGGCGGTCTCTGTGAGCTTCTCAGCGACATTCAGCCAGCCAGGTATCCTGCCTGCAGTAGATGGAATGTGGCAATGGAACGCTGGCTGCGCGTGTCATAATAGGCTCTGAGCCTTTATATACCTGTGCACAGCAGCAGCCACCTTCAGTCTGCTGCTGGACAGCCAGCAGCAGCAGCAGCAGGAGAGGTATGTAATCAGGAGCCCTCCTGCTAAGGGTAGACAGCTGCTCGTTCCACCCCACCCCCCGCCTTAATTGGTTCTCCTCCCTTCCAACGGTGTTGAGGCGGGTGGGAACAGCAGGGGGTGAAGGTGCTGTGTTTAAAGAGGTGGAGTTATGCAGATCTAAAACGCGTGGATTGCAGCAGCAGCAAGCCGAAAAGTGCAGGCATGTAAGGGATCTAGAGGTTGACAACATGTCTTCTTAACGGGAGTCCAGGAGCTCATCTCCACAAATGGACTTTTCAGGATCCTTGGGTGGCTCCGTAGTTTGAAACCAATTCTGGTTATCGCTTCTCGGCCTTTTGGCTAAGATCAAGTGTAGTATCTGTTCTTATCAGTTTAATATCTGATACGTCCCCTATCTGGGGACCATATATTAAATGGATTTTTAGAACAGGGAGATGGAAAAAGAGCTTGCTCTGTCCACTCCACGCATTGACCTGGTATTGCAGTATCTCCAGGACCGGTGCACCCCTTCTTTAATGCAGTTTCTAAAATCAGAAAGAATTGAATTCAATGTTTTTTGTTCATTTTGCTTGTTTGTCGGATTTTGGGATGGACTCTTTGGCTTTGCTTTTCTTCTCCTCATTGGATTTTTCATGTTCAAAGTTGCAGAAGCCAGATTACAAGCTCATTTTGGTTCAACTTCAGCAACTGTGCATTGCATTGCCATGTAATGTGATGCAATGCTATCTTTCTAGCTCTCCCTTTTTACTTCCTTTTGGATAAACAGACATATTAGGCAAGCATTTTGGAGCTTTCACCTAAATAACTACAGGTGGTGAGATAAGCTGCACAATATAATTGACCTTTCAGTATATTGTTGCACACACACCATCTATTTAGCAAATGCCCTTGTTATCAACAGCAGCCTTTTAAACTCACCTGAGCTAACAGGTATGTGCGCTGGTTACTCTGCTGCGCTTAAAATTTCTTTTTTGGTTTGCTACAATGCCTTTTCTGAAACGTTGTCTCCTTCTGCTGGAACACTGACTTCTTTCATTTAATGCCTGCAGACTATAAAAGAGAACCCAACCCAAAAGGTTTGGTTGATTAGTCTGTGGCATTCTGTTAAACTGTTGCTTATGGCGGTCTCTGTGAGCTTCTCAGCGACATTCAGCCAGCCAGGTATCCTGCCTGCAGTAGATGGAATGTGGCAATGGAACGCTGGCTGCGCGTGTCATAATAGGCTCTGAGCCTTTATATACCTGTGCACAGCAGCAGCCACCTTCAGTCTGCTGCTGGACAGCCAGCAGCAGCAGCAGCAGGAGAGGTATGTAATCAGGAGCCCTCCTGCTAAGGGTAGACAGCTGCTCGTTCCACCCCACCCCCCGCCTTAATTGGTTCTCCTCCCTTCCAACGGTGTTGAGGCGGGTGGGAACAGCAGGGGGTGAAGGTGCTGTGTTTAAAGAGGTGGAGTTATGCAGATCTAAAACGCGTGGATTGCAGCAGCAGCAAGCCGAAAAGTGCAGGCATGTAAGGGATCTAGAGGTTGACAACATGTCTTCTTAACGGGAGTCCAGGAGCTCATCTCCACAAATGGACTTTTCAGGATCCTTGGGTGGCTCCGTAGTTTGAAACCAATTCTGGTTATCGCTTCTCGGCCTTTTGGCTAAGATCAAGTGTAGTATCTGTTCTTATCAGTTTAATATCTGATACGTCCCCTATCTGGGGACCATATATTAAATGGATTTTTAGAACAGGGAGATGGAAAAAGAGCTTGCTCTGTCCACTCCACGCATTGACCTGGTATTGCAGTATCTCCAGGACCGGTGCACCCCTTCTTTAATGCAGTTTCTAAAATCAGAAAGAATTGAATTCAATGTTTTTTGTTCATTTTGCTTGTTTGTCGGATTTTGGGATGGACTCTTTGGCTTTGCTTTTCTTCTCCTCATTGGATTTTTCATGTTCAAAGTTGCAGAAGCCAGATTACAAGCTCATTTTGGTTCAACTTCAGCAACTGTGCATTGCATTGCCATGTAATGTGATGCAATGCTATCTTTCTAGCTCTCCCTTTTTACTTCCTTTTGGATAAACAGACATATTAGGCAAGCATTTTGGAGCTTTCACCTAAATAACTACAGGTGGTGAGATAAGCTGCACAATATAATTGACCTTTCAGTATATTGTTGCACACACACCATCTATTTAGCAAGTGCCCTTGTTATCAACAGCAGCCTTTTAAACTCACCTGAGCTAACAGGTATGTGCGCTGGTTACTCTGCTGCGCTTAAAATTTCTTTTTTGGTTTGCTACAATGCCTTTTCTGAAACGTTGTCTCCTTCTGCTGGAACACTGACTTCTTTCATTTAATGCCTGCAGACTATAAAAGAGAACCCAACCCAAAAAGTTTGGTTGATTAGTCTGTGGCATTCTGTTAAACTGTTGCTTATGGCGGTCTCTGTGAGCTTCTCAGCGACATTCAGCCAGCCAGGTATCCTGCCTGCAGTAGATGGAATGTGGCAATGGAACGCTGGCTGCGCGTGTCATAATAGGCTCTGAGCCTTTATATACCTGTGCACAGCAGCAGCCACCTTCAGTCTGCTGCTGGACAGCCAGCAGCAGCAGCAGCAGGAGAGGTATGTAATCAGGAGCCCTCCTGCTAAGGGTAGACAGCTGCTCGTTCCACCCCACCCCCTGCCTTAATTGGTTCTCCTCCCTTCCAACGGTGTTGAGGCGGGTGGGAACAGCAGGGGGTGAAGGTGCTGTGTTTAAAGAGGTGGAGTTATGCAGATCTAAAACGCGTGGATTGCAGCAGCAGCAAGCCGAAAAGTGCAGGCATGTAAGGGATCTAGAGGTTGACAACATGTCTTCTTAACGGGAGTCCAGGAGCTCATCTCCACAAATGGACTTTTCAGGATCCTTGGGTGGCTCCGTAGTTTGAAACCAATTCTGGTTATCGCTTCTCGGCCTTTTGGCTAAGATCAAGTGTAGTATCTGTTCTTATCAGTTTAATATCTGATACGTCCCCTATCTGGGGACCATATATTAAATGGATTTTTAGAACAGGGAGATGGAAAAAGAGCTTGCTCTGTCCACTCCACGCATTGACCTGGTATTGCAGTATCTCCAGGACCGGTGCACCCCTTCTTTAATGCAGTTTCTAAAATCAGAAAGAATTGAATTCAATGTTTTTTGTTCATTTTGCTTGTTTGTCGGATTTTGGGATGGACTCTTTGGCTTTGCTTTTCTTCTCCTCATTGGATTTTTCATGTTCAAAGTTGCAGAAGCCAGATTACAAGCTCATTTTGGTTCAGCTTCAGCAACTTTGCATTGCATTGCCATGTAATGTGATGCAATGCTATCTTTCTAGCTCTCCCTTTTTACTTCCTTTTGGATAAACAGACATATTAGGCAAGCATTTTGGAGCTTTCACCTAAATAACTACAGGTGGTGAGATAAGCTGCACAATATAATTGACCTTTCAGTATATTGTTGCACACACACCATCTATTTAGCAAATGCCCTTGTTATCAACAGCAGCCTTTTAAACTCACCTGAGCTAACAGGTATGTGCGCTGGTTACTCTGCTGCGCTTAAAATTTCTTTTTTGGTTTGCTACAATGCCTTTTCTGAAACGTTGTCTCCTTCTGCTGGAACACTGACTTCTTTCATTTAATGCCTGCAGACTATAAAAGAGAACCCAACCCAAAAAGTTTGGTTGATTAGTCTGTGGCATTCTGTTAAACTGTTGCTTATGGCGGTCTCTGTGAGCTTCTCAGCGACATTCAGCCAGCCAGGTATCCTGCCTGCAGTAGATGGAATGTGGCAATGGAACGCTGGCTGCGCGTGTCATAATAGGCTCTGAGCCTTTATATACCTGTGCACAGCAGCAGCCACCTTCAGTCTGCTGCTGGACAGCCAGCAGCAGCAGCAGCAGGAGAGGTATGTAATCAGGAGCCCTCCTGCTAAGGGTAGACAGCTGCTCGTTCCACCCCACCCCCCGCCTTAATTGGTTCTCCTCCCTTCCAACGGTGTTGAGGCGGGTGGGAACAGCAGGGGGTGAAGGTGCTGTGTTTAAAGAGGTGGAGTTATGCAGATCTAAAACGCGTGGATTGCAGCAGCAGCAAGCCGAAAAGTGCAGGCATGTAAGGGATCTAGAGGTTGACAACATGTCTTCTTAACGGGAGTCCAGGAGCTCATCTCCACAAATGGACTTTTCAGGATCCTTGGGTGGCTCCGTAGTTTGAAACCAATTCTGGTTATCGCTTCTCGGCCTTTTGGCTAAGATCAAGTGTAGTATCTTTTGAAAAGGCGGTTTTGGATGTTGGCCGCCCTAGTAGATTGATACATTATGCACACTGGGGTTTAGGCGCTTGTTAGTACGCCAGGTGGCTAATATAGTCATCTGGTGGAAAGCATGGCCCCCCAGGATCGACGCCATTGGGCCGGGGAAGATCGAAAGCCCGAAGTGTGAAGTGCCCCAGGAGTGGTGACCCTGGGGTGCCTTAACTCACTGGGATTGGGAACCCCACTTGAGTTTATGGCACATTTGCACAAGCACTTCAAATTTTCTTTCTTCGCACACACCCTTATTCCGGGCCTTCTGGCCTTAGGATGGGGAATTTTTCAATTCCCGGTCGAAGGTCCGGGCAGTTTTATACTGTGAAACCTTCACTATTTATTTAATTTCTTTGTCACTGTGTGTCCACTTATTCACGTGTGTCACGTCCTACTAGGATTTTGTCGGGATGCGGTTCCCTTACGGGTTCCTCTCTTGGCAGGTCTAGGGGGGGAGTGTGTGGCCATCAGGTTCCGCTCCCCCCTGAACCCCCCTGGCTCTCCTCTTTCGGGAGGAGAGCGTTGTTGGCTCCCCTCTTCCGGGAGGGGAGCACAGTCTTTGGCTCCCAGTGCCTTGCTCGGGTGAGAACTCGGGCAGGTGCTGGGGGTAAGATTGGGTCGCCTCTGGCTTCGGCTGGAGGTGGCTTTTTGTCCCTGTTCCTCGCTGTGGCCTTTTGGCTCGGAGGGACGGGGAATGGTTTGGGGGACCCTTCTCCTTTTGGAGAGGGTTTCAAGAAGACCAGCATCCTAGTGCACTTTTTTTGTGGCACTTGTCACTTTTTTAAGCGCACTCGGGTTTTGTACACGAATTCGGGCTTTCAAAAAAAATCTGTTCTTATCAGTTTAATATCTGATACGTCCCCTATCTGGGGACCATATATTAAATGGATTTTTAGAACAGGGAGATGGAAAAAGAGCTTGCTCTGTCCACTCCACGCATTGACCTGGTATTGCAGTATCTCCAGGACCGGTGCACCCCTTCTTTAATGCAGTTTCTAAAATCAGAAAGAATTGAATTCAATGTTTTTTGTTCATTTTGCTTGTTTGTCGGATTTGGGGATGGACTCTTTGGCTTTGCTTTTCTTCTCCTCATTGGATTTTTCATGTTCAAAGTTGCAGAAGCCAGATTACAAGCTCATTTTGGTTCAACTTCAGCAACTGTGCATTGCATTGCCATGTAATGTGATGCAATGCTATCTTTCTAGCTCTCCCTTTTTACTTCCTTTTGGATAAACAGACATATTAGGCAAGCATTTTGGAGCTTTCACCTAAATAACTACAGGTGGTGAGATAAGCTGCACAATATAATTGACCTTTCAGTATATTGTTGCACACACACCATCTATTTAGCAAATGCCCTTGTTATCAACAGCAGCCTTTTAAACTCACCTGAGCTAACAGGTATGTGCGCTGGTTACTCTGCTGCGCTTAAAATTTCTTTTTTGGTTTGCTACAATGCCTTTTCTGAAACGTTGTCTCCTTCTGCTGGAACACTGACTTCTTTCATTTAATGCCTGCAGACTATAAAAGAGAACCCAACCCAAAAAGTTTGGTTGATTAGTCTGTGGCATTCTGTTAAACTGTTGCTTATGGCGGTCTCTGTGAGCTTCTCAGCGACATTCAGCCAGCCAGGTATCCTGCCTGCAGTAGATGGAATGTGGCAATGGAACGCTGGCTGCGCGTTTCATAATAGGCTCTGAGCCTTTATATACCTGTGCACAGCAGCAGCCACCTTCAGTCTGCTGCTGGACAGCCAGCAGCAGCAGCAGCAGGAGAGGTATGTAATCAGGAGCCCTCCTGCTAAGGGTAGACAGCTGCTCGTTCCACCCCACCCCCCGCCTTAATTGGTTCTCCTCCCTTCCAACGGTGTTGAGGCGGGTGGGAACAGCAGGGGGTGAAGGTGCTGTGTTTAAAGAGGTGGAGTTATGCAGATCTAAAACGCGTGGATTGCAGCAGCAGCAAGCCGAAAAGTGCAGGCATGTAAGGGATCTAGAGGTTGACAACATGTCTTCTTAACGGGAATCCAGGAGCTCATCTCCACAAATGGACTTTTCAGGATCCTTGGGTGGCTCCGTAGTTTGAAACCAATTCTGGTTATCGCTTCTCGGCCTTTTGGCTAAGATCAAGTGTAGTATCTGTTCTTATCAGTTTAATATCTGATACGTCCCCTATCTGGGGACCATATATTAAATGGATTTTTAGAACAGGGAGATGGAAAAAGAGCTTGCTCTGTCCACTCCACGCATTGACCTGGTATTGCAGTATCTCCAGGACCGGTGCACCCCTTCTTTAATGCAGTTTCTAAAATCAGAAAGAATTGAATTCAATGTTTTTTGTTCATTTTGCTTGTTTGTCGGATTTTGGGATGGACTCTTTGGCTTTGCTTTTCTTCTCCTCATTGGATTTTTCATGTTCAAAGTTGCAGAAGCCAGATTACAAGCTCATTTTGGTTCAACTTCAGCAACTGTGCATTGCATTGCCATGTAATGTGATGCAATGCTATCTTTCTAGCTCTCCCTTTTTACTTCCTTTTGGATAAACAGACATATTAGGCAAGCATTTTGGAGCTTTCACCTAAATAACTACAGGTGGTGAGATAAGCTGCACAATATAATTGACCTTTCAGTATATTGTTGCACACACACCATCTATTTAGCAAATGCCCTTGTTATCAACAGCAGCCTTTTAAACTCACCGGAGCTAACAGGTATGTGCGCTGGTTACTCTGCTGCGCTTAAAATTTCTTTTTTGGTTTGCTACAATGCCTTTTCTGAAACGTTGTCTCCTTCTGCTGGAACACTGACTTCTTTCATTTAATGCCTGCAGACTATAAAAGAGAACCCAACCCAAAAAGTTTGGTTGATTAGTCTGTGGCATTCTGTTAAACTGTTGCTTATGGCGGTCTCTGTGAGCTTCTCAGCGACATTCAGCCAGCCAGGTATCCTGCCTGCAGTAGATGGAATGTGGCAATGGAACGCTGGCTGCGCGTGTCATAATAGGCTCTGAGCCTTTATATACCTGTGCACAGCAGCAGCCACCTTCAGTCTGCTGCTGGACAGCCAGCAGCAGCAGCAGCAGGAGAGGTATGTAATCAGGAGCCCTCCTGCTAAGGGTAGACAGCTGCTCGTTCCACCCCACCCCCCGCCTTAATTGGTTCTCCTCCCTTCCAACGGTGTTGAGGCGGGTGGGAACAGCAGGGGGTGAAGGTGCTGTGTTTAAAGAGGTGGAGTTATGCAGATCTAAAACGCGTGGATTGCAGCAGCAGCAAGCCGAAAAGTGCAGGCATGTAAGGGATCTAGAGGTTGACAACATGTCTTCTTAACGGGAGTCCAGGAGCTCATCTCCACAAATGGACTTTTCAGGATCCTTGGGTGGCTCCGTAGTTTGAAACCAATTCTGGTTATCGCTTCTCGGCCTTTTGGCTAAGATCAAGTGTAGTATCTGTTCTTATCAGTTTAATATCTGATACGTCCCCTATCTGGGGACCATATATTAAATGGATTTTTAGAACAGGGAGATGGAAAAAGAGCTTGCTCTGTCCACTCCACGCATTGACCTGGTATTGCAGTATCTCCAGGACCGGTGCACCCCTTCTTTAATGCAGTTTCTAAAATCAGAAAGAATTGAATTCAATGTTTTTTGTTCATTTTGCTTGTTTGTCGGATTTTGGGATGGACTCTTTGGCTTTGCTTTTCTTCTCCTCATTGGATTTTTCATGTTCAAAGTTGCAGAAGCCAGATTACAAGCTCATTTTGGTTCAACTTCAGCAACTGTGCATTGCATTGCCATGTAATGTGATGCAATGCTATCTTTCTAGCTCTCCCTTTTTACTTCCTTTTGGATAAACAGACATATTAGGCAAGCATTTTGGAGCTTTCACCTAAATAACTACAGGTGGTGAGATAAGCTGCACAATATAATTGACCTTTCAGTATATTGTTGCACACACACCATCTATTTAGCAAATGCCCTTGTTATCAACAGCAGCCTTTTAAACTCACCTGAGCTAACAGGTATGTGCGCTGGTTACTCTGCTGCGCTTAAAATTTCTTTTTTGGTTTGCTACAATGCCTTTTCTGAAACGTTGTCTCCTTCTGCTGGAACACTGACTTCTTTCATTTAATGCCTGCAGACTATAAAAGAGAACCCAACCCAAAAAGTTTGGTTGATTAGTCTGTGGCATTCTGTTAAACTGTTGCTTATGGCGGTCTCTGTGAGCTTCTCAGCGACATTCAGCCAGCCAGGTATCCTGCCTGCAGTAGATGGAATGTGGCAATGGAACGCTGGCTGCGCGTGTCATAATAGGCTCTGAGCCTTTATATACCTGTGCACAGCAGCAGCCACCTTCAGTCTGCTGCTGGACAGCCAGCAGCAGCAGCAGCAGGAGAGGTATGTAATCAGGAGCCCTCCTGCTAAGGGTAGACAGCTGCTCGTTCCACCCCACCCCCCGCCTTAATTGGTTCTCCTCCCTTCCAACGGTGTTGAGGCGGGTGGGAACAGCAGGGGGTGAAGGTGCTGTGTTTAAAGAGGTGGAGTTATGCAGATCTAAAACGCGTGGATTGCAGCAGCAGCAAGCCGAAAAGTGCAGGCATGTAAGGGATCTAGAGGTTGACAACATGTCTTCTTAACGGGAGTCCAGGAGCTCATCTCCACAAATGGACTTTTCAGGATCCTTGGGTGGCTCCGTAGTTTGAAACCAATTCTGGTTATCGCTTCTCGGCCTTTTGGCTAAGATCAAGTGTAGTATCTGTTCTTATCAGTTTAATATCTGATACGTCCCCTATCTGGGGACCATATATTAAATGGATTTTTAGAACAGGGAGATGGAAAAAGAGCTTGCTCTGTCCACTCCACGCATTGACCTGGTATTGCAGTATCTCCAGGACCGGTGCACCCCTTCTTTAATGCAGTTTCTAAAATCAGAAAGAATTGAATTCAATGTTTTTTGTTCATTTTGCTTGTTTGTCGGATTTTGGGATGGACTCTTTGGCTTTGCTTTTCTTCTCCTCATTGGATTTTTCATGTTCAAAGTTGCAGAAGCCAGATTACAAGCTCATTTTGGTTCAACTTCAGCAACTGTGCATTGCATTGCCATGTAATGTGATGCAATGCTATCTTTCTAGCTCTCCCTTTTTACTTCCTTTTGGATAAACAGACATATTAGGCAAGCATTTTGGAGCTTTCACCTAAATAACTACAGGTGGTGAGATAAGCTGCACAATATAATTGACCTTTCAGTATATTGTTGCACACACACCATCTATTTAGCAAATGCCCTTGTTATCAACAGCAGCCTTTTAAACTCACCTGAGCTAACAGGTATGTGCGCTGGTTACTCTGCTGCGCTTAAAATTTCTTTTTTGGTTTGCTACAATGCCTTTTCTGAAACGTTGTCTCCTTCTGCTGGAACACTGACTTCTTTCATTTAATGCCTGCAGACTATAAAAGAGAACCCAACCCAAAAAGTTTGGTTGATTAGTCTGTGGCATTCTGTTAAACTGTTGCTTATGGCGGTCTCTGTGAGCTTCTCAGCGACATTCAGCCAGCCAGGTATCCTGCCTGCAGTAGATGGAATGTGGCAATGGAACGCTGGCTGCGCGTGTCATAATAGGCTCTGAGCCTTTATATACCTGTGCACAGCAGCAGCCACCTTCAGTCTGCTGCTGGACAGCCAGCAGCAGCAGCAGCAGGAGAGGTATGTAATCAGGAGCCCTCCTGCTAAGGGTAGACAGCTGCTCGTTCCACCCCACCCCCCGCCTTAATTGGTTCTCCTCCCTTCCAACGGTGTTGAGGCGGGTGGGAACAGCAGGGGGTGAAGGTGCTGTGTTTAAAGAGGTGGAGTTATGCAGATCTAAAACGCGTGGATTGCAGCAGCAGCAAGCCGAAAAGTGCAGGCATGTAAGGGATCTAGAGGTTGACAACATGTCTTCTTAACGGGAGTCCAGGAGCTCATCTCCACAAATGGACTTTTCAGGATCCTTGGGTGGCTCCGTAGTTTGAAACCAATTCTGGTTATCGCTTCTCGGCCTTTTGGCTAAGATCAAGTGTAGTATCTGTTCTTATCAGTTTAATATCTGATACGTCCCCTATCTGGGGACCATATATTAAATGGATTTTTAGAACAGGGAGATGGAAAAAGAGCTTGCTCTGTCCACTCCACGCATTGACCTGGTATTGCAGTATCTCCAGGACCGGTGCACCCCTTCTTTAATGCAGTTTCTAAAATCAGAAAGAATTGAATTCAATGTTTTTTGTTCATTTTGCTTGTTTGTCGGATTTGGGGATGGACTCTTTGGCTTTGCTTTTCTTCTCCTCATTGGATTTTTCATGTTCAAAGTTGCAGAAGCCAGATTACAAGCTCATTTTGGTTCAGCTTCAGCAACTGTGCATTGCATTGCCATGTAATGTGATGCAATGCTATCTTTCTAGCTCTCCCTTTTTACTTCCTTTTGGATAAACAGACATATTAGGCAAGCATTTTGGAGCTTTCACCTAAATAACTACAGGTGGTGAGATAAGCTGCACAATATAATTGACCTTTCAGTATATTGTTGCACACACACCATCTATTTAGCAAATGCCCTTGTTATCAACAGCAGCCTTTTAAACTCACCTGAGCTAACAGGTATGTGCGCTGGTTACTCTGCTGCGCTTAAAATTTCTTTTTTGGTTTGCTACAATGCCTTTTCTGAAACGTTGTCTCCTTCTGCTGGAACACTGACTTCTTTCATTTAATGCCTGCAGACTATAAAAGAGAACCCAACCCAAAAAGTTTGGTTGATTAGTCTGTGGCATTCTGTTAAACTGTTGCTTATGGCGGTCTCTGTGAGCTTCTCAGCGACATTCAGCCAGCCAGGTATCCTGCCTGCAGTAGATGGAATGTGGCAATGGAACGCTGGCTGCGCGTGTCATAATAGGCTCTGAGCCTTTATATACCTGTGCACAGCAGCAGCCACCTTCAGTCTGCTGCTGGACAGCCAGCAGCAGCAGCAGCAGGAGAGGTATGTAATCAGGAGCCCTCCTGCTAAGGGTAGACAGCTGCTCGTTCCACCCCACCCCCCGCCTTAATTGGTTCTCCTCCCTTCCAACGGTGTTGAGGCGGGTGGGAACAGCAGGGGGTGAAGGTGCTGTGTTTAAAGAGGTGGAGTTATGCAGATCTAAAACGCGTGGATTGCAGCAGCAGCAAGCCGAAAAGTGCAGGCATGTAAGGGATCTAGAGGTTGACAACATGTCTTCTTAACGGGAATCCAGGAGCTCATCTCCACAAATGGACTTTTCAGGATCCTTGGGTGGCTCCGTAGTTTGAAACCAATTCTGGTTATCGCTTCTCGGCCTTTTGGCTAAGATCAAGTGTAGTATCTGTTCTTATCAGTTTAATATCTGATACGTCCCCTATCTGGGGACCATATATTAAATGGATTTTTAGAACAGGGAGATGGAAAAAGAGCTTGCTCTGTCCACTCCACGCATTGACCTGGTATTGCAGTATCTCCAGGACCGGTGCACCCCTTCTTTAATGCAGTTTCTAAAATCAGAAAGAATTGAATTCAATGTTTTTTGTTCATTTTGCTTGTTTGTCGGATTTTGGGATGGACTCTTTGGCTTTGCTTTTCTTCTCCTCATTGGATTTTTCATGTTCAAAGTTGCAGAAGCCAGATTACAAGCTCATTTTGGTTCAACTTCAGCAACTGTGCATTGCATTGCCATGTAATGTGATGCAATGCTATCTTTCTAGCTCTCCCTTTTTACTTCCTTTTGGATAAACAGACATATTAGGCAAGCATTTTGGAGCTTTCACCTAAATAACTACAGGTGGTGAGATAAGCTGCACAATATAATTGACCTTTCAGTATATTGTTGCACACACACCATCTATTTAGCAAATGCCCTTGTTATCAACAGCAGCCTTTTAAACTCACCTGAGCTAACAGGTATGTGCGCTGGTTACTCTGCTGCGCTTAAAATTTCTTTTTTGGTTTGCTACAATGCCTTTTCTGAAACGTTGTCTCCTTCTGCTGGAACACTGACTTCTTTCATTTAATGCCTGCAGACTATAAAAGAGAACCCAACCCAAAAAGTTTGGTTGATTAGTCTGTGGCATTCTGTTAAACTGTTGCTTATGGCGGTCTCTGTGAGCTTCTCAGCGACATTCAGCCAGCCAGGTATCCTGCCTGCAGTAGATGGAATGTGGCAATGGAACGCTGGCTGCGCGTGTCATAATAGGCTCTGAGCCTTTATATACCTGTGCACAGCAGCAGCCACCTTCAGTCTGCTGCTGGACAGCCAGCAGCAGCAGCAGCAGGAGAGGTATGTAATCAGGAGCCCTCCTGCTAAGGGTAGACAGCTGCTCGTTCCACCCCACCCCCCGCCTTAATTGGTTCTCCTCCCTTCCAACGGTGTTGAGGCGGGTGGGAACAGCAGGGGGTGAAGGTGCTGTGTTTGAAGAGGTGGAGTTATGCAGATCTAAAACGCGTGGATTGCAGCAGCAGCAAGCCGAAAAGTGCAGGCATGTAAGGGATCTAGAGGTTGACAACATGTCTTCTTAACGGGAGTCCAGGAGCTCATCTCCACAAATGGACTTTTCAGGATCCTTGGGTGGCTCCGTAGTTTGAAACCAATTCTGGTTATCGCTTCTCGGCCTTTTGGCTAAGATCAAGTGTAGTATCTGTTCTTATCAGTTTAATATCTGATACGTCCCCTATCTGGGGACCATATATTAAATGGATTTTTAGAACAGGGAGATGGAAAAAGAGCTTGCTCTGTCCACTCCACGCATTGACCTGGTATTGCAGTATCTCCAGGACCGGTGCACCCCTTCTTTAATGCAGTTTCTAAAATCAGAAAGAATTGAATTCAATGTTTTTTGTTCATTTTGCTTGTTTGTCGGATTTTGGGATGGACTCTTTGGCTTTGCTTTTCTTCTCCTCATTGGATTTTTCATGTTCAAAGTTGCAGAAGCCAGATTACAAGCTCATTTTGGTTCAACTTCAGCAACTGTGCATTGCATTGCCATGTAATGTGATGCAATGCTATCTTTCTAGCTCTCCCTTTTTACTTCCTTTTGGATAAACAGACATATTAGGCAAGCATTTTGGAGCTTTCACCTAAATAACTACAGGTGGTGAGATAAGCTGCACAATATAATTGACCTTTCAGTATATTGTTGCACACACACCATCTATTTAGCAAATGCCCTTGTTATCAACAGCAGCCTTTTAAACTCACCTGAGCTAACAGGTATGTGCGCTGGTTACTCTGCTGCGCTTAAAATTTCTTTTTTGGTTTGCTACAATGCCTTTTCTGAAACGTTGTCTCCTTCTTCTGGAACACTGACTTCTTTCATTTAATGCCTGCAGACTATAAAAGAGAACCCAACCCAAAAAGTTTGGTTGATTAGTCTGTGGCATTCTGTTAAACTGTTGCTTATGGCGGTCTCTGTGAGCTTCTCAGCGACATTCAGCCAGCCAGGTATCCTGCCTGCAGTAGATGGAATGTGGCAATGGAACGCTGGCTGCGCGTGTCATAATAGGCTCTGAGCCTTTATATACCTGTGCACAGCAGCAGCCACCTTCAGTCTGCTGCTGGACAGCCAGCAGCAGCAGCAGCAGGAGAGGTATGTAATCAGGAGCCCTCCTGCTAAGGGTAGACAGCTGCTCGTTCCACCCCACCCCCCGCCTTAATTGGTTCTCCTCCCTTCCAACGGTGTTGAGGCGGGTGGGAACAGCAGGGGGTGAAGGTGCTGTGTTTAAAGAGGTGGAGTTATGCAGATCTAAAACGCGTGGATTGCAGCAGCAGCAAGCCGAAAAGTGCAGGCATGTAAGGGATCTAGAGGTTGACAACATGTCTTCTTAACGGGAATCCAGGAGCTCATCTCCACAAATGGACTTTTCAGGATCCTTGGGTGGCTCCGTAGTTTGAAACCAATTCTGGTTATCGCTTCTCGGCCTTTTGGCTAAGATCAAGTGTAGTATCTGTTCTTATCAGTTTAATATCTGATACGTCCCCTATCTGGGGACCATATATTAAATGGATTTTTAGAACAGGGAGATGGAAAAAGAGCTTGCTCTGTCCACTCCACGCATTGACCTGGTATTGCAGTATCTCCAGGACCGGTGCACCCCTTCTTTAATGCAGTTTCTAAAATCAGAAAGAATTGAATTCAATGTTTTTTGTTCATTTTGCTTGTTTGTCGGATTTTGGGATGGACTCTTTCTCTGTGCTTTTCTTCTCCTCATTGGATTTTTCATGTTCAAAGTTGCAGAAGCCAGATTACAAGCTCATTTTGGTTCAACTTCAGCAACTGTGCATTGCATTGCCATGTAATGTGATGCAATGCTATCTTTCTAGCTCTCCCTTTTTACTTCCTTTTGGATAAACAGACATATTAGGCAAGCATTTTGGAGCTTTCACCTAAATAACTACAGGTGGTGAGATAAGCTGCACAATATAATTGACCTTTCAGTATATTGTTGCACACACACCATCTATTTAGCAAATGCCCTTGTTATCAACAGCAGCCTTTTAAACTCACCTGAGCTAACAGGTATGTGCGCTGGTTACTCTGCTGCGCTTAAAATTTCTTTTTTGGTTTGCTACAATGCCTTTTCTGAAACGTTGTCTCCTTCTGCTGGAACACTGACTTCTTTCATTTAATGCCTGCAGACTATAAAAGAGAACCCAACCCAAAAAGTTTGGTTGATTAGTCTGTGGCATTCTGTTAAACTGTTGCTTATGGCGGTCTCTGTGAGCTTCTCAGCGACATTCAGCCAGCCAGGTATCCTGCCTGCAGTAGATGGAATGTGGCAATGGAACGCTGGCTGCGCGTGTCATAATAGGCTCTGAGCCTTTATATACCTGTGCACAGCAGCAGCCACCTTCAGTCTGCTGCTGGACAGCCAGCAGCAGCAGCAGCAGGAGAGGTATGTAATCAGGAGCCCTCCTGCTAAGGGTAGACAGCTGCTCGTTCCACCCCACCCCCCGCCTTAATTGGTTCTCCTCCCTTCCAACGGTGTTGAGGCGGGTGGGAACAGCAGGGGGTGAAGGTGCTGTGTTTAAAGAGGTGGAGTTATGCAGATCTAAAACGCGTGGATTGCAGCAGCAGCAAGCCGAAAAGTGCAGGCATGTAAGGGATCTAGAGGTTGACAACATGTCTTCTTAACGGGAGTCCAGGAGCTCATCTCCACAAATGGACTTTTCAGGATCCTTGGGTGGCTCCGTAGTTTGAAACCAATTCTGGTTATCGCTTCTCGGCCTTTTGGCTAAGATCAAGTGTAGTATCTGTTCTTATCAGTTTAATATCTGATACGTCCCCTATCTGGGGACCATATATTAAATGGATTTTTAGAACAGGGAGATGGAAAAAGAGCTTGCTCTGTCCACTCCACGCATTGACCTGGTATTGCAGTATCTCCAGGACCGGTGCACCCCTTCTTTAATGCAGTTTCTAAAATCAGAAAGAATTGAATTCAATGTTTTTTGTTCATTTTGCTTGTTTGTCGGATTTTGGGATGGACTCTTTGGCTTTGCTTTTCTTCTCCTCATTGGATTTTTCATGTTCAAAGTTGCAGAAGCCAGATTACAAGCTCATTTTGGTTCAACTTCAGCAACTGTGCATTGCATTGCCATGTAATGTGATGCAATGCTATCTTTCTAGCTCTCCCTTTTTACTTCCTTTTGGATAAACAGACATATTAGGCAAGCATTTTGGAGCTTTCACCTAAATAACTACAGGTGGTGAGATAAGCTGCACAATATAATTGACCTTTCAGTATATTGTTGCACACACACCATCTATTTAGCAAATGCCCTTGTTATCAACAGCAGCCTTTTAAACTCACCTGAGCTAACAGGTATGTGCGCTGGTTACTCTGCTGCGCTTAAAATTTCTTTTTTGGTTTGCTACAATGCCTTTTCTGAAACGTTGTCTCCTTCTTCTGGAACACTGACTTCTTTCATTTAATGCCTGCAGACTATAAAAGAGAACCCAACCCAAAAAGTTTGGTTGATTAGTCTGTGGCATTCTGTTAAACTGTTGCTTATGGCGGTCTCTGTGAGCTTCTCAGCGACATTCAGCCAGCCAGGTATCCTGCCTGCAGTAGATGGAATGTGGCAATGGAACGCTGGCTGCGCGTGTCATAATAGGCTCTGAGCCTTTATATACCTGTGCACAGCAGCAGCCACCTTCAGTCTGCTGCTGGACAGCCAGCAGCAGCAGCAGGAGAGGTATGTAATCAGGAGCCCTCCTGCTAAGGGTAGACAGCTGCTCGTTCCACCCCACCCCCCGCCTTAATTGGTTCTCCTCCCTTCCAACGGTGTTGAGGCGGGTGGGAACAGCAGGGGGTGAAGGTGCTGTGTTTAAAGAGGTGGAGTTATGCAGATCTAAAACGCGTGGATTGCAGCAGCAGCAAGCCGAAAAGTGCAGGCATGTAAGGGATCTAGAGGTTGACAACATGTCTTCTTAACGGGAGTCCAGGAGCTCATCTCCACAAATGGACTTTTCAGGATCCTTGGGTGGCTCCGTAGTTTGAAACCAATTCTGGTTATCGCTTCTCGGCCTTTTGGCTAAGATCAAGTGTAGTATCTGTTCTTATCAGTTTAATATCTGATGCGTCCCCTATCTGGGGACCATATATTAAATGGATTTTTAGAACAGGGAGATGGAAAAAGAGCTTGCTCTGTCCACTCCACGCATTGACCTGGTATTGCAGTATCTCCAGGACCGGTGCACCCCTTCTTTAATGCAGTTTCTAAAATCAGAAAGAATTGAATTCAATGTTTTTTGTTCATTTTGCTTGTTTGTCGGATTTTGGGATGGACTCTTTGGCTTTGCTTTTCTTCTCCTCATTGGATTTTTCATGTTCAAAGTTGCAGAAGCCAGATTACAAGCTCATTTTGGTTCAACTTCAGCAACTGTGCATTGCATTGCCATGTAATGTGATGCAATGCTATCTTTCTAGCTCTCCCTTTTTACTTCCTTTTGGATAAACAGACATATTAGGCAAGCATTTTGGAGCTTTCACCTAAATAACTACAGGTGGTGAGATAAGCTGCACAATATAATTGACCTTTCAGTATATTGTTGCACACACACCATCTATTTAGCAAATGCCCTTGTTATCAACAGCAGCCTTTTAAACTCACCTGAGCTAACAGGTATGTGCGCTGGTTACTCTGCTGCGCTTAAAATTTCTTTTTTGGTTTGCTACAATGCCTTTTCTGAAACGTTGTCTCCTTCTTCTGGAACACTGACTTCTTTCATTTAATGCCTGCAGACTATAAAAGAGAACCCAACCGAAAAAGTTTGGTTGATTAGTCTGTGGCATTCTGCTAAACTGTTGCTTATGGCGGTCTCTGTGAGCTTCTCAGCGACATTCAGCCAGCCAGGTATCCTGCCTGCAGTAGATGGAATGTGGCAATGGAACGCTGGCTGCGCGTGTCATAATAGGCTCTGAGCCTTTATATACCTGTGCACAGCAGCAGCCACCTTCAGTCTGCTGCTGGACAGCCAGCAGCAGCAGCAGCAGGAGAGGTATGTAATCAGGAGCCCTCCTGCTAAGGGTAGACAGCTGCTCGTTCCACCCCACCCCCCGCCTTAATTGGTTCTCCTCCCTTCCAACGGTGTTGAGGCGGGTGGGAACAGCAGGGGGTGAAGGTGCTGTGTTTAAAGAGGTGGAGTTATGCAGATCTAAAACGCGTGGATTGCAGCAGCAGCAAGCCGAAAAGTGCAGGCATGTAAGGGATCTAGAGGTTGACAACATGTCTTCTTAACGGGAATCCAGGAGCTCATCTCCACAAATGGACTTTTCAGGATCCTTGGGTGGCTCCGTAGTTTGAAACCAATTCTGCTTATCGCTTCTCGGCCTTTTGGCTAAGATCAAGTGTAGTATCTGTTCTTATCAGTTTAATATCTGATACGTCCCCTATCTGGGGACCATATATTAAATGGATTTTTAGAACAGGGAGATGGAAAAAGAGCTTGCTCTGTCCACTCCACGCATTGACCTGGTATTGCAGTATCTCCAGGACCGGTGCACCCCTTCTTTAATGCAGTTTCTAAAATCAGAAAGAATTGAATTCAATGTTTTTTGTTCATTTTGCTTGTTTGTCGGATTTTGGGATGGACTCTTTGGCTTTGCTTTTCTTCTCCTCATTGGATTTTTCATGTTCAAAGTTGCAGAAGCCAGATTACAAGCTCATTTTGGTTCAACTTCAGCAACTGTGCATTGCATTGCCATGTAATGTGATGCAATGCTATCTTTCTAGCTCTCCCTTTTTACTTCCTTTTGGATAAACAGACATATTAGGCAAGCATTTTGGAGCTTTCACCTAAATAACTACAGGTGGTGAGATAAGCTGCACAATATAATTGACCTTTCAGTATATTGTTGCACACACACCATCTATTTAGCAAATGCCCTTGTTATCAACAGCAGCCTTTTAAACTCACCTGAGCTAACAGGTATGTGCGCTGGTTACTCTGCTGCGCTTAAAATTTCTTTTTTGGTTTGCTACAATGCCTTTTCTGAAACGTTGTCTCCTTCTGCTGGAACACTGACTTCTTTCATTTAATGCCTGCAGACTATAAAAGAGAACCCAACCCAAAAAGTTTGGTTGATTAGTCTGTGGCATTCTGTTAAACTGTTGCTTATGGCGGTCTCTGTGAGCTTCTCAGCGACATTCAGCCAGCCAGGTATCCTGCCTGCAGTAGATGGAATGTGGCAATATAACGCTGGCTGCGCGTGTCATAATAGGCTCTCAGCCTTTATATACCTGTGCACAGCAGCAGCCACCTTCAGTCTGCTGCTGGACAGCCAGCAGCAGCAGCAGCAGGAGAGGTATGTAATCAGGAGCCCTCCTGCTAAGGGTAGACAGCTGCTCGTTCCACCCCACCCCCCGCCTTAATTGGTTCTCCTCCCTTCCAACGGTGTTGAGGCGGGTGGGAACAGCAGGGGGTGAAGGTGCTGTGTTTAAAGAGGTGGAGTTATGCAGATCTAAAACGCGTGGATTGCAGCAGCAGCAAGCCGAAAAGTGCAGGCATGTAAGGGATCTAGAGGTTGACAACATGTCTTCTTAACGGGAGTCCAGGAGCTCATCTCCACAAATGGACTTTTCAGGATCCTTGGGTGGCTCCGTAGTTTGAAACCAATTCTGGTTATCGCTTCTCGGCCTTTTGGCTAAGATCAAGTGTAGTATCTGTTCTTATCAGTTTAATATCTGATACGTCCCCTATCTGGGGACCATATATTAAATGGATTTTTAGAACAGGGAGATGGAAAAAGAGCTTGCTCTGTCCACTCCACGCATTGACCTGGTATTGCAGTATCTCCAGGACCGGTGCACCCCTTCTTTAATGCAGTTTCTAAAATCAGAAAGAATTGAATTCAATGTTTTTTGTTCATTTTGCTTGTTTGTCGGATTTTGGGATGGACTCTTTGGCTTTGCTTTTCTTCTCCTCATTGGATTTTTCATGTTCAAAGTTGCAGAAGCCAGATTACAAGCTCATTTTGGTTCAACTTCAGCAACTGTGCATTGCATTGCCATGTAATGTGATGCAATGCTATCTTTCTAGCTCTCCCTTTTTACTTCCTTTTGGATAAACAGACATATTAGGCAAGCATTTTGGAGCTTTCACCTAAATAACTACAGGTGGTGAGATAAGCTGCACAATATAATTGACCTTTCAGTATATTGTTGCACACACACCATCTATTTAGCAAATGCCCTTGTTATCAACAGCAGCCTTTTAAACTCACCTGAGCTAACAGGTATGTGCGCTGGTTACTCTGCTGCGCTTAAAATTTCTTTTTTGGTTTGCTACAATGCCTTTTCTGAAACGTTGTCTCCTTCTGCTGGAACACTGACTTCTTTCATTTAATGCCTGCAGACTATAAAAGAGAACCCAACCCAAAAAGTTTGGTTGATTAGTCTGTGGCATTCTGTTAAACTGTTGCTTATGGCGGTCTCTGTGAGCTTCTCAGCGACATTCAGCCAGCCAGGTATCCTGCCTGCAGTAGATGGAATGTGGCAATGGAACGCTGGCTGCGCGTGTCATAATAGGCTCTGAGCCTTTATATACCTGTGCACAGCAGCAGCCACCTTCAGTCTGCTGCTGGACAGCCAGCAGCAGCAGCAGCAGGAGAGGTATGTAATCAGGAGCCCTCCTGCTAAGGGTAGACAGCTGCTCGTTCCACCCCACCCCCCGCCTTAATTGGTTCTCCTCCCTTCCAACGGTGTTGAGGCGGGTGGGAACAGCAGGGGGTGAAGGTGCTGTGTTTAAAGAGGTGGAGTTATGCAGATCTAAAACGCGTGAATTGCAGCAGCAGCAAGCCGAAAAGTGCAGGCATGTAAGGGATCTAGAGGTTGACAACATGTCTTCTTAACGGGAGTCCAGGAGCTCATCTCCACAAATGGACTTTTCAGGATCCTTGGGTGGCTCCGTAGTTTGAAACCAATTCTGGTTATCGCTTCTCGGCCTTTTGGCTAAGATCAAGTGTAGTATCTGTTCTTATCAGTTTAATATCTGATACGTCCCCTATCTGGGGACCATATATTAAATGGATTTTTAGAACAGGGAGATGGAAAAAGAGCTTGCTCTGTCCACTCCACGCATTGACCTGGTATTGCAGTATCTCCAGGACCGGTGCACCCCTTCTTTAATGCAGTTTCTAAAATCAGAAAGAATTGAATTCAATGTTTTTTGTTCATTTTGCTTGTTTGTCGGATTTTGGGATGGACTCTTTGGCTTTGCTTTTCTTCTCCTCATTGGATTTTTCATGTTCAAAGTTGCAGAAGCCAGATTACAAGCTCATTTTGGTTCAACTTCAGCAACTGTGCATTGCATTGCCATGTAATGTGATGCAATGCTATCTTTCTAGCTCTCCCTTTTTACTTCCTTTTGGATAAACAGACATATTAGGCAAGCATTTTGGAGCTTTCACCTAAATAACTACAGGTGGTGAGATAAGCTGCACAATATAATTGACCTTTCAGTATATTGTTGCACACACACCATCTATTTAGCAAATGCCCTTGTTATCAACAGCAGCCTTTTAAACTCACCTGAGCTAACAGGTATGTGCACTGGTTACTCTGCTGCGCTTAAAATTTCTTTTTTGGTTTGCTACAATGCCTTTTCTGAAACGTTGTCTCCTTCTTCTGGAACACTGACTTCTTTCATTTAATGCCTGCAGACTATAAAAGATAACCCAACCCAAAAAGTTTGGTTGATTAGTCTGTGGCATTCTGTTAAACTGTTGCTTATGGCGGTCTCTGTGAGCTTCTCAGCGACATTCAGCCAGCCAGGTATCCTGCCTGCAGTAGATGGAATGTGGCAATGGAACGCTGGCTGCGCGTGTCATAATAGGCTCTGAGCCTTTATATACCTGTGCACAGCAGCAGCCACCTTCAGTCTGCTGCTGGACAGCCAGCAGCAGCAGCAGCAGGAGAGGTATGTAATCAGGAGCCCTCCTGCTAAGGGTAGACAGCTGCTCGTTCCACCCCACCCCCCGCCTTAATTGGTTCTCCTCCCTTCCAACGGTGTTGAGGCGGGTGGGAACAGCAGGGGGTGAAGGTGCTGTGTTTAAAGAGGTGGAGTTATGCAGATCTAAAACGCGTGGATTGCAGCAGCAGCAAGCCGAAAAGTGCAGGCATGTAAGGGATCTAGAGGTTGACAACATGTCTTCTTAACGGGAGTCCAGGAGCTCATCTCCACAAATGGACTTTTCAGGATCCTTGGGTGGCTCCGTAGTTTGAAACCAATTCTGGTTATCGCTTCTCGGCCTTTTGGCTAAGATCAAGTGTAGTATCTGTTCTTATCAGTTTAATATCTGATACGTCCCCTATCTGGGGACCATATATTAAATGGATTTTTAGAACAGGGAGATGGAAAAAGAGCTTGCTCTGTCCACTCCACGCATTGACCTGGTATTGCAGTATCTCCAGGACCGGTGCACCCCTTCTTTAATGCAGTTTCTAAAATCAGAAAGAATTGAATTCAATGTTTTTTGTTCATTTTGCTTGTTTGTCGGATTTTGGGATGGACTCTTTGGCTTTGCTTTTCTTCTCCTCATTGGATTTTTCATGTTCAAAGTTGCAGAAGCCAGATTACAAGCTCATTTTGGTTCAACTTCAGCAACTGTGCATTGCATTGCCATGTAATGTGATGCAATGCTATCTTTCTAGCTCTCCCTTTTTACTTCCTTTTGGATAAACAGACATATTAGGCAAGCATTTTGGAGCTTTCACCTAAATAACTACAGGTGGTGAGATAAGCTGCACAATATAATTGACCTTTCAGTATATTGTTGCACACACACCATCTATTTAGCAAATGCCCTTGTTATCAACAGCAGCCTTTTAAACTCACCTGAGCTAACAGGTATGTGCGCTGGTTACTCTGCTGCGCTTAAAATTTCTTTTTTGGTTTGCTACAATGCCTTTTCTGAAACGTTGTCTCCTTCTGCTGGAACACTGACTTCTTTCATTTAATGCCTGCAGACTATAAAAGAGAACCCAACCCAAAAAGTTTGGTTGATTAGTCTGTGGCATTCTGTTAAACTGTTGCTTATGGCGGTCTCTGTGAGCTTCTCAGCGACATTCAGCCAGTCAGGTATCCTGCCTGCAGTAGATGGAATGTGGCAATGGAACGCTGGCTGCGCGTGTCATAATAGGCTCTGAGCCTTTATATACCTGTGCACAGCAGCAGCCACCTTCAGTCTGCTGCTGGACAGCCAGCAGCAGCAGCAGCAGGAGAGGTATGTAATCAGTAGCCCTCCTGCTAAGGGTAGACAGCTGCTCGTTCCACCCCACCCCCCGCCTTAATTGGTTCTCCTCCCTTCCAACGGTGTTGAGGCGGGTGGGAACAGCAGGGGGTGAAGGTGCTGTGTTTAAAGAGGTGGAGTTATGCAGATCTAAAACGCGTGGATTGCAGCAGCAGCAAGCCGAAAAGTGCAGGCATGTAAGGGATCTAGAGGTTGACAACATGTCTTCTTAACGGGAGTCCAGGAGCTCATCTCCACAAATGGACTTTTCAGGATCCTTGGGTGGCTCCGTAGTTTGAAACCAATTCTGGTTATCGCTTCTCGGCCTTTTGGCTAAGATCAAGTGTAGTATCTGTTCTTATCAGTTTAATATCTGATACGTCCCCTATCTGGGGACCATATATTAAATGGATTTTTAGAACAGGGAGATGGAAAAAGAGCTTGCTCTGTCCACTCCACGCATTGACCTGGTATTGCAGTATCTCCAGGACCGGTGCACCCCTTCTTTAATGCAGTTTCTAAAATCAGAAAGAATTGAATTCAATGTTTTTTGTTCATTTTGCTTGTTTGTCGGATTTTGGGATGGACTCTTTGGCTTTGCTTTTCTTCTCCTCATTGGATTTTTCATGTTCAAAGTTGCAGAAGCCAGATTACAAGCTCATTTTGGTTCAACTTCAGCAACTGTGCATTGCATTGCCATGTAATGTGATGCAATGCTATCTTTCTAGCTCTCCCTTTTTACTTCCTTTTGGATAAACAGACATATTAGGCAAGCATTTTGGAGCTTTCACCTAAATAACTACAGGTGGTGAGATAAGCTGCACAATATAATTGACCTTTCAGTATATTGTTGCACACACACCATCTATTTAGCAAATGCCCTTGTTATCAACAGCAGCCTTTTAAACTCACCTGAGCTAACAGGTATGTGCGCTGGTTACTCTGCTGCGCTTAAAATTTCTTTTTTGGTTTGCTACAATGCCTTTTCTGAAACGTTGTCTCCTTCTGCTGGAACACTGACTTCTTTCATTTAATGCCTGCAGACTATAAAAGAGAACCCAACCCAAAAAGTTTGGTTGATTAGTCTGTGGCATTCTGTTAAACTGTTGCTTATGGCGGTCTCTGTGAGCTTCTCAGCGACATTCAGCCAGCCAGGTATCCTGCCTGCAGTAGATGGTATGTGGCAATGGAACGCTGGCTGCGCGTGTCATAATAGGCTCTGAGCCTTTATATACCTGTGCACAGCAGCAGCCACCTTCAGTCTGCTGCTGGACAGCCAGCAGCAGCAGCAGCAGGAGAGGTATGTAATCAGGAGCCCTCCTGCTAAGGGTAGACAGCTGCTCGTTCCACCCCACCCCCCGCCTTAATTGGTTCTCCTCCCTTCCAACGGTGTTGAGGCGGGTGGGAACAGCAGGGGGTGAAGGTGCTGTGTTTAAAGAGGTGGAGTTATGCAGATCTAAAACGCGTGGATTGCAGCAGCAGCAAGCCGAAAAGTGCAGGCATGTAAGGGATCTAGAGGTTGACAACATGTCTTCTTAACGGGAGTCCAGGAGCTCATCTCCACAAATGGACTTTTCAGGATCCTTGGGTGGCTCCGTAGTTTGAAACCAATTCTGGTTATCGCTTCTCGGCCTTTTGGCTAAGATCAAGTGTAGTATCTGTTGGGCCGGGGAAGATCGAAAGCCCGAAGTGTGAAGTGCCCCAGGAGTGGTGACCCTGGGGTGCCTTAACTCACTGGGATTGGGAACCCCACTTGAGTTTATGGCACATTTGCACAAGCACTTCAAATTTTCTTTCTTCGCACACACCCTTATTCCGGGCCTTCTGGCCTTAGGATGGGGAATTTTTCAATTCCCGGTCGAAGGTCCGGGCAGTATTATACTGTGAAACCTTCACTATTTATTTAATTTCTTTGTCACTGTGTGTCCACTTATTCACGTGTGTCACGTCCTACTAGGATTTTGTCGGGATGCGGTTCCCTTACGGGTTCCTCTCTTGGCAGGTCTAGGGGGGAGTGTGTGGCCATCAGGTTCCGCTCCCCCCTGAACCCCCCTGGCTCTCCTCTTTCGGGAGGAGAGCGTTGTTGGCTCCCCTCTTCCGGGAGGGGAGCACAGTCTTTGGCTCCCAGTGCCTTGCTCGGGTGAGAACTCGGGCAGGTGCTGGGGGTAAGATTGGGTCGCCTCTGGCTTCGGCTGGAGGTGGCTTTTTGTCCCTGTTCCTCGCTGTGGCCTTTTGGCTCGGAGGGACGGGGAATGGTTTGGGGGACCCTTCTCCTTTTGGAGAGGGTTTCAAGAAGACCAGCATCCTAGTGCACTTTTTTTGTGGCACTTGTCACTTTTTTAAGCGCACTCGGGTTTTGTACACGATTTCGGGCTTTCAAAAAAAAAAAATCTGTTCTTATCAGTTTAATATCTGATACGTCCCCTATCTGGGGACCATATATTAAATGGATTTTTAGAACAGGGAGATGGAAAAAGAGCTTGCTCTGTCCACTCCACGCATTGACCTGGTATTGCAGTATCTCCAGGACCGGTGCACCCCTTCTTTAATGCAGTTTCTAAAATCAGAAAGAATTGAATTCAATGTTTTTTGTTCATTTTGCTTGTTTGTCGGATTTTGGGATGGACTCTTTGGCTTTGCTTTTCTTCTCCTCATTGGATTTTTCATGTTCAAAGTTGCAGAAGCCAGATTACAAGCTCATTTTGGTTCAACTTCAGCAACTGTGCATTGCATTGCCATGTAATGTGATGCAATGCTATCTTTCTAGCTCTCCCTTTTTACTTCCTTTTGGATAAACAGACATATTAGGCAAGCATTTTGGAGCTTTCACCTAAATAACTACAGGTGGTGAGATAAGCTGCACAATATAATTGACCTTTCAGTATATTGTTGCACACACACCATCTATTTAGCAAATGCCCTTGTTATCAACAGCAGCCTTTTAAACTCACCTGAGCTAACAGGTATGTGCGCTGGTTACTCTGCTGCGCTTAAAATTTCTTTTTTGGTTTGCTACAATGCCTTTTCTGAAACGTTGTCTCCTTCTGCTGGAACACTGACTTCTTTCATTTAATGCCTGCAGACTATAAAAGAGAACCCAACCCAAAAAGTTTGGTTGATTAGTCTGTGGCATTCTGTTAAACTGTTGCTTATGGCGGTCTCTGTGAGCTTCTCAGCGACATTCAGCCAGCCAGGTATCCTGCCTGCAGTAGATGGAATGTGGCAATGGAACGCTGGCTGCGCGTGTCATAATAGGCTCTGAGCCTTTATATACCTGTGCACAGCAGCAGCCACCTTCAGTCTGCTGCTGGACAGCCAGCAGCAGCAGCAGCAGGAGAGGTATGTAATCAGGAGCCCTCCTGCTAAGGGTAGACAGCTGCTCGTTCCACCCCACCCCCCGCCTTAATTGGTTCTCCTCCCTTCCAACGGTGTTGAGGCGGGTGGGAACAGCAGGGGGTGAAGGTGCTGTGTTTAAAGAGGTGGAGTTATGCAGATCTAAAACGCGTGGATTGCAGCAGCAGCAAGCCGAAAAGTGCAGGCATGTAAGGGATCTAGAGGTTGACAACATGTCTTCTTAACGGGAGTCCAGGAGCTCATCTCCACAAATGGACTTTTCAGGATCCTTGGGTGGCTCCGTAGTTTGAAACCAATTCTGGTTATCGCTTCTCGGCCTTTTGGCTTAGATCAAGTGTAGTATCTGTTCTTATCAGTTTAATATCTGATACGTCCCCTATCTGGGGACCATATATTAAATGGATTTTTAGAACAGGGAGATGGAAAAAGAGCTTGCTCTGTCCACTCCACGCATTGACCTGGTATTGCAGTATCTCCAGGACCGGTGCACCCCTTCTTTAATGCAGTTTCTAAAATCAGAAAGAATTGAATTCAATGTTTTTTGTTCATTTTGCTTGTTTGTCGGATTTTGGGATGGACTCTTTGGCTTTGCTTTTCTTCTCCTCATTGGATTTTTCATGTTCAAAGTTGCAGAAGCCAGATTACAAGCTCATTTTGGTTCAACTTCAGCAACTGTGCATTGCATTGCCATGTAATGTGATGCAATGCTATCTTTCTAGCTCTCCCTTTTTACTTCCTTTTGGATAAACAGACATATTAGGCAAGCATTTTGGAGCTTTCACCTAAATAACTACAGGTGGTGAGATAAGCTGCACAATATAATTGACCTTTCAGTATATTGTTGCACACACACCATCTATTTAGCAAATGCCCTTGTTATCAACAGCAGCCTTTTAAACTCACCTGAGCTAACAGGTATGTGCGCTGGTTACTCTGCTGCGCTTAAAATTTCTTTTTTGGTTTGCTACAATGCCTTTTCTGAAACGTTGTCTCCTTCTGCTGGAACACTGACTTCTTTCATTTAATGCCTGCAGACTATAAAAGAGAACCCAACCCAAAAAGTTTGGTTGATTAGTCTGTGGCATTCTGTTAAACTGTTGCTTATGGCGGTCTCTGTGAGCTTCTCAGCGACATTCAGCCAGCCAGGTATCCTGCCTGCAGTAGATGGAATGTGGCAATGGAACGCTGGCTGCGCGTGTCATAATAGGCTCTGAGCCTTTATATACCTGTGCACAGCAGCAGCCACCTTCAGTCTGCTGCTGGACAGCCAGCAGCAGCAGCAGGAGAGGTATGTAATCAGGAGCCCTCCTGCTAAGGGTAGACAGCTGCTCGTTCCACCCCACCCCCCGCCTTAATTGGTTCTCCTCCCTTCCAACGGTGTTGAGGCGGGTGGGAACAGCAGGGGGTGAAGGTGCTGTGTTTAAAGAGGTGGAGTTATGCAGATCTAAAACGCGTGGATTGCAGCAGCAGCAAGCCGAAAAGTGCAGGCATGTAAGGGATCTAGAGGTTGACAACATGTCTTCTTAACGGGAGTCCAGGAGCTCATCTCCACAAATGGACTTTTCAGGATCCTTGGGTGGCTCCGTAGTTTGAAACCAATTCTGGTTATCGCTTCTCGGCCTTTTGGCTAAGATCAAGTGTAGTATCTGTTCTTATCAGTTTAATATCTGATACGTCCCCTATCTGGGGACCATATATTAAATGGATTTTTAGAACAGGGAGATGGAAAAAGAGCTTGCTCTGTCCACTCCACGCATTGACCTGGTATTGCAGTATCTCCAGGACCGGTGCACCCCTTCTTTAATGCAGTTTCTAAAATCAGAAAGAATTGAATTCAATGTTTTTTGTTCATTTTGCTTGTTTGTCGGATTTTGGGATGGACTCTTTGGCTTTGCTTTTCTTCTCCTCATTGGATTTTTCATGTTCAAAGTTGCAGAAGCCAGATTACAAGCTCATTTTGGTTCAACTTCAGCAACTGTGCATTGCATTGCCATGTAATGTGATGCAATGCTATCTTTCTAGCTCTCCCTTTTTACTTCCTTTTGGATAAACAGACATATTAGGCAAGCATTTTGGAGCTTTCACCTAAATAACTACAGGTGGTGAGATAAGCTGCACAATATAATTGACCTTTCAGTATATTGTTGCACACACACCATCTATTTAGCAAATGCCCTTGTTATCAACAGCAGCCTTTTAAACTCACCTGAGCTAACAGGTATGTGCGCTGGTTACTCTGCTGCGCTTAAAATTTCTTTTTTGGTTTGCTACAATGCCTTTTCTGAAACGTTGTCTCCTTCTGCTGGAACACTGACTTCTTTCATTTAATGCCTGCAGACTATAAAAGAGAACCCAACCCAAAAAGTTTGGTTGATTAGTCTGTGGCATTCTGTTAAACTGTTGCTTATGGCGGTCTCTGTGAGCTTCTCAGTGACATTCAGCCAGCCAGGTATCCTGCCTGCAGTAGATGGAATGTGGCAATGGAACGCTGGCTGCGCGTGTCATAATAGGCTCTGAGCCTTTATATACCTGTGCACAGCAGCAGCCACCTTCAGTCTGCTGCTGGACAGCCAGCAGCAGCAGCAGCAGGAGAGGTATGTAATCAGGAGCCCTCCTGCTAAGGGTAGACAGCTGCTCGTTCCACCCAACCCCCCGCCTTAATTGGTTCTCCTCCCTTCCAACGGTGTTGAGGCGGGTGGGAACAGCAGGGGGTGAAGGTGCTGTGTTTAAAGAGGTGGAGTTATGCAGATCTAAAACGCGTGGATTGCAGCAGCAGCAAGCCGAAAAGTGCAGGCATGTAAGGGATCTAGAGGTTGACAACATGTCTTCTTAACGGGAGTCCAGGAGCTCATCTCCACAAATGGACTTTTCAGGATCCTTGGGTGGCTCCGTAGTTTGAAACCAATTCTGGTTATCGCTTCTCGGCCTTTTGGCTAAGATCAAGTGTAGTATCTGTTCTTATCAGTTTAATATCTGATACGTCCCCTATCTGGGGACCATTTATTAAATGGATTTTTAGAACAGGGAGATGGAAAAAGAGCTTGCTCTGTCCACTACACGCATTGACCTAGTATTGCAGTATCTCCAGGACCGGTGCACCCCTTCTTTAATGCAGTTTCTAAAATCAGAAAGAATTGAATTCAATGTTTTTTGTTCATTTTGCTTGTTTGTCGGATTTTGGGATGGACTCTTTGGCTTTGCTTTTCTTCTCCTCATTGGATTTTTCATGTTCAAAGTTGCAGAAGCCAGATTACAAGCTCATTTTGGTTCAACTTCAGCAACTGTGCATTGCATTGCCATGTAATGTGATGCAATGCTATCTTTCTAGCTCTCCCTTTTTACTTCCTTTTGGATAAACAGACATATTAGGCAAGCATTTTGGAGCTTTCACCTAAATAACTACAGGTGGTGAGATAAGCTGCACAATATAATTGACCTTTCAGTATATTGTTGCACACACACCATCTATTTAGCAAATGCCCTTGTTATCAACAGCAGCCTTTTAAACTCACCTGAGCTAACAGGTATGTGCGCTGGTTACTCTGCTGCGCTTAAAATTTCTTTTTTGGTTTGCTACAATGCCTTTTCTGAAACGTTGTCTCCTTCTGCTGGAACACTGACTTCTTTCATTTAATGCCTGCAGACTATAAAAGAGAACCCAACCCAAAAAGTTTGGTTGATTAGTCTGTGGCATTCTGTTAAACTGTTGCTTATGGCGGTCTCTGTGAGCTTCTCAGCGACATTCAGCCAGCCAGGTATCCTGCCTGCAGTAGATGGAATGTGGCAATGGAACGCTGGCTGCGCGTGTCATAATAGGCTCTGAGCCTTTATATACCTGTGCACAGCAGCAGCCACCTTCAGTCTGCTGCTGGACAGCCAGCAGCAGCAGCAGCAGCAGGAGAGGTATGTAATCAGGAGCCCTCCTGCTAAGGGTAGACAGCTGCTCGTTCCACCCCACCCCCCGCCTTAATTGGTTCTCCTCCCTTCCAACGGTGTTGAGGCGGGTGGGAACAGCAGGGGGTGAAGGTGCTGTGTTTAAAGAGGTGGAGTTATGCAGATCTAAAACGCGTGGATTGCAGCAGCAGCAAGCCGAAAAGTGCAGGCATGTAAGGGATCTAGAGGTTGACAACATGTCTTCTTAACGGGAGTCCAGGAGCTCATCTCCACAAATGGACTTTTCAGGATCCTTGGGTGGCTCCGTAGTTTGAAACCAATTCTGGTTATCGCTTCTCGGCCTTTTGGCTAAGATCAAGTGTAGTATCTGTTCTTATCAGTTTAATATCTGATACGTCCCCTATCTGGGGACCATATATTAAATGGATTTTTAGAACAGGGAGATGGAAAAAGAGCTTGCTCTGTCCACTCCACGCATTGACCTGGTATTGCAGTATCTCCAGGACCGGTGCACCCCTTCTTTAATGCAGTTTCTAAAATCAGAAAGAATTGAATTCAATGTTTTTTGTTCATTTTGCTTGTTTGTCGGATTTTGGGATGGACTCTTTGGCTTTGCTTTTCTTCTCCTCATTGGATTTTTCATGTTCAAAGTTGCAGAAGCCAGATTACAAGCTCATTTTGGTTCAACTTCAGCAACTGTGCATTGCATTGCCATGTAATGTGATGCAATGCTATCTTTCTAGCTCTCCCTTTTTACTTCCTTTTGGATAAACAGACATATTAGGCAAGCATTTTGGAGCTTTCACCTAAATAACTACAGGTGGTGAGATAAGCTGCACAATATAATTGACCTTTCAGTATATTGTTGCACACACACCATCTATTTAGCAAATGCCCTTGTTATCAACAGCAGCCTTTTAAACTCACCTGAGCTAACAGGTATGTGCGCTGATTACTCTGCTGCGCTTAAAATTTCTTTTTTGGTTTGCTACAATGCCTTTTCTGAAACGTTGTCTCCTTCTGCTGGAACACTGACTTCTTTCATTTAATGACTGTAGACTATAAAAGAGAACCCAACCCAAAAAGTTTGGTTGATTAGTCTGTGGCATTCTGTTAAACTGTTGCTTATGGCGGTCTCTGTGAGCTTCTCAGCGACATTCAGCCAGCCAGGTATCCTGCCTGCAGTAGATGGAATGTGGCAATGGAACGCTGGCTGCGCGTGTCATAATAGGCTCTGAGCCTTTATATACCTGTGCACAGCAGCAGCCACCTTCAGTCTGCTGCTGGACAGCCAGCAGCAGGAGAGGTATGTAATCAGGAGCCCTCCTGCTAAGGGTAGACAGCTGCTCGTTCCACCCCACCCCCCGCCTTAATTGGTTCTCCTCCCTTCCAACGGTGTTGAGGCGGGTGGGAACAGCAGGGGGTGAAGGTGCTGTGTTTAAAGAGGTGGAGTTATGCAGATCTAAAACGCGTGGATTGCAGCAGCAGCAAGCCGAAAAGTGCAGGCATGTAAGGGATCTAGAGGTTGACAACATGTCTTCTTAACGGGAGTCCAGGAGCTCATCTCCACAAATGGACTTTTCAGGATCCTTGGGTGGCTCCGTAGTTTGAAACCAATTCTGGTTATCGCTTCTCGGCCTTTTGGCTAAGATCAAGTGTAGTATCTGTTCTTATCAGTTTAATATCTGATACGTCCCCTATCTGGGGACCATATATTAAATGGATTTTTAGAACAGGGAGATGGAAAAAGAGCTTGCTCTGTCCACTCCACGCATTGACCTGGTATTGCAGTATCTCCAGGGCCGGTGCACCCCTTCTTTAATGCAGTTTCTAAAATCAGAAAGAATTGAATTCAATGTTTTTTGTTCATTTTGCTTGTTTGTCGGATTTTGGGATGGACTCTTTGGCTTTGCTTTTCTTCTCCTCATTGGAATTTTCATGTTCAAAGTTGCAGAAGCCAGATTACAAGCTCATTTTGGTTCAACTTCAGCAACTGTGCATTGCATTGCCATGTAATGTGATGCAATGCTATCTTTCTAGCTCTCCCTTTTTACTTCCTTTTGGATAAACAGACATATTAGGCAAGCATTTTGGAGCTTTCACCTAAATAACTACAGGTGGTGAGATAAGCTGCACAATATAATTGACCTTTCAGTATATTGTTGCACACACACCATCTATTTAGCAAATGCCCTTGTTATCAACAGCAGCCTTTTAAACTCACCTGAGCTAACAGGTATGTGCGCTGGTTACTCTGCTGCGCTTAAAATTTCTTTTTTGGTTTGCTACAATGCCTTTTCTGAAACGTTGTCTCCTTCTGCTGGAACACTGACTTCTTTCATTTAATGCCTGCAGACTATAAAAGAGAACCCAACCCAAAAAGTTTGGTTGATTAGTCTGTGGCATTCTGTTAAACTGTTGCTTATGGCGGTCTCTGTGAGCTTCTCAGCGACATTCAGCCAGCCAGGTATCCTGCCTGCAGTAGATGGAATGTGGCAATGGAACGCTGGCTGCGCGTGTCATAATAGGCTCTGAGCCTTTATATACCTGTGCACAGCAGCAGCCACCTTCAGTCTGCTGCTGGACAGCCAGCAGCAGCAGCAGCAGCAGGAGAGGTATGTAATCAGGAGCCCTCCTGCTAAGGGTAGACAGCTGCTCGTTCCACCCCACCCCCCGCCTTAATTGGTTCTCCTCCCTTCCAACGGTGTTGAGGCGGGTGGGAACAGCAGGGGGTGAAGGTGCTGTGTTTAAAGAGGTGGAGTTATGCAGATCTAAAACGCGTGGATTGCAGCAGCAGCAAGCCGAAAAGTGCAGGCATGTAAGGGATCTAGAGGTTGACAACATGTCTTCTTAACGGGAGTCCAGGAGCTCATCTCCACAAATGGACTTTTCAGGATCCTTGGGTGGCTCCGTAGTTTGAAACCAATTCTGGTTATCGCTTCTCGGCCTTTTGGCTAAGATCAAGTGTAGTATCTGTTCTTATCAGTTTAATATCTGATACGTCCCCTATCTGGGGACCATATATTAAATGGATTTTTAGAACAGGGAGATGGAAAAAGAGCTTGCTCTGTCCACTCCACGCATTGACCTGGTATTGCAGTATCTCCAGGACCGGTGCACCCCTTCTTTAATGCAGTTTCTAAAATCAGAAAGAATTGAATTCAATGTTTTTTGTTCATTTTGCTTGTTTGTCGGATTTTGGGATGGACTATTTGGCTTTGCTTTTCTTCTCCTCATTGGATTTTTCATGTTCAAAGTTGCAGAAGCCAGATTACAAGCTCATTTTGGTTCAACTTCAGCAACTGTGCATTGCATTGCCATGTAATGTGATGCAATGCTATTGTAGCACCCTGAGGATTCGGCTGCTACAGGGGTATTGCACCTCAACCCAGAGGTGTGATATTCCACTCCCGGGTAAGGATGGAGTGTGGAACTGAGCTCGGTAGGCTGCATGCACTACACACATCCCATTTCCGGGGAACAGGCCGACGGTACTCCCACTTAGAAATGTGCAGGTACGACCGAGTCTGTTCCTGGCTGGAGTGGGAGGGGGGTGGTACATCCCATGTAGTGTAGGGGCAGATAGGGGGAGCAGCCTGGGTAAAGATAGGAGCTCATTGGGTGCTGGTCACCTGAGCTCACACATAGAGGGTGTATATAAGGTGGGCACCAACAAAGAACAGGGTCAGATGCAGAGAACAAGTCAGTTGGAGACAGCAAGACAGCTGCAGAGGAGCAGACAGCAAGCAGAGAGGAAGTCAGCCTGCAGCAAGGGAGAAAAGAGAGAGACCCAGAGGAACAGAAGAGAGGACTCTAAGATCCCATCTAAAATCCCCGGGTGAAGAGTCGGCATCAGGGTACCGGAACCCAAGCAGGTGGGGGTAAAAACATTCCCCAGCCAGAGACCGGAGACCGTGGGCAGCGTTTGCCACGGTCACCCACCACATCCACCCCGAAGGCACACCACATGAAGGGTCAGGGAACCCAGGGCCAAGGGTGTCCCAACAGAAGGCCCGAGGGAGCTGGACCTAGGTGGATCACTGGTGGGGACGGCCAGAGAACGGGACAGAAGGAGAGCTCAGGGCCACGCTCCGGACTTGTTTGGGGGTTGGCTGGATCCAGGACCTGGTGGACGCAGCACGGCTCGGGTGGTCACTCGAAGCTGGAGTGACCAGTACAACATCTGCAGTAAGTAAACACCCTTAACTGCACAACCCGACTCTGTCTTCACTGCCGTCTGCACTGCACCACCACAACCCCCATCCTCTGCACCTGTCCCCTCTGAGGCTATACCCCTCCCGTTGGGGGTTATACCATCACAAGCTGCACCTACACCATCAGCCTCAGCGGACCCTGCTGCAGCGGCGGCCATAGTGACCGCAATACAACGGGTGGCGTAGTCGACATTAAGAACTTATTAACATCTGTAGGACTGCCACATACAACTGAGTTTGACACCCTGGGCACGGACCGGGTCATAGCCACTCGGAGACTACAACCCCCATCTGATCCGGCTCCGGATATTCCCATAAAGAATATGGCCCAGGGGGCGCGTCAACTTTGGCGTAGTCGGCAGGATTACGTGCCCGCAACACCCGGGTACTGCGTGCCTGAAGAAAAGTGCAAGTTTACCTCAGAAAGAAGTCTCCCGCCGGTTCCGGAGCGTCCACGCCATCGGACCCCATCACAGGTCGTTTCCCGCCGATTGTCCGCCATTTCCAGCTTGTTCCCGCCATCTGCAGGGTTTCCCGCCACTGGGCGACGCTTCCCGCCAAATCCGAAGATTTCCCGCCTTGGAAGAGCAGCGGACGCCATTATGGGCGTGCCAAAGGAGGGCAAGAGGCCGCCTCCCATCGTGGGCCAGGACAGAAAATGGCGCCAAAAGTGGAAACCGCCCCCACCAACAGAGACTGTGATGCTAGAGGTGTCTGTCAGCGTGAAAGAACCGCCCCTGGAGCTGACAGTCACCCAGTGGCCCCGGGACCGCCCTCGAAGTGGGAGGAGACGAAAGAAAAGAACGAAGATGGGTACCGCCTGGAGCAGTCTGGAGCGAGCGCACCCGGAGGCAAGAAGTCTAACGAGGAGTAGCGGAGAAGCTTACCCGGATATGGAGAGAAAGCAGAACAGCACCGGCCCGCAGGCCAGGAGTCTGCTAAAGACCGAGGAAGGAGAGCAGAGCAGCACCGGCCCGCTGGCCAGGAGCCTGCTGGAGGAAGAGCAGAGCAGCACCGACCCGTTGGTCAGGAGCCTGCTAGACACCACGACCCCACTAGGCCTAGTGGAGGTCCTTGCACAGCTCCCCCGAGACCGGGAGTGTGCACAGACTGCCCTGGAGGGCCTCGCACGGAGGATGGCCCGGGTACAGCGCGAGATATTGGCGGAATGGAGCCGAGAGATGGCCCAGCAAACCAAGGCCCGGAGCACGCCAGCCAAGATGAGGAGACAGACCGCCTCTGAGGATGGCGCGGGAGGACCCAAGGTCGGAGACGGCGCCGAGAAGGGAGCCGAACGCATGGAGGCAGGTAAAGGGGATGCCTATACCCCAAGCCGTGAAACCGCCCACCTGCCCCAGCTCCCCGTCGCAGAGCCCAAAAGTCCCCCTGCTGTGCCCGTAGCCGCCATGTCACCGCTATGGACTAGGCCCCGACCGGAAGCCGCCGCAGCGACCCCTGTGACGTCACGCGCCTCGACCCGGAGCGTGACAAAGCAGGAAATACCACCAGCCTGGTCGCAAGGCCTAGTACCCCCGGGCGCCGCATCACCAACAGCGCCCCCTACCTCCGCGGAGCCTCCGGCCTGGTCGCAAGGCCAGGTAGCCCAGGGCGCCGCCGTATTAACGGTGCCCTTCACCTTCCAGGTGCCCCAGGCCTGGCCGCAAGGCCTGGGCAACCCGGGCGCCACCACCACCGCGCCCGCGCCCGTAAAACCAAGGGTGCCGCGTCTGGGAGAGGACTTGTTTGCCCAGCACACGTGGCCGGACGGGCAGCCTTTCATCTGGCCCCAGAAGTATTACGAACTGGAGCACCAGAGGAGGGTTGGGGCCATGTGTGCACCCCTGATTCCGGCTCCGAAGCCCGTAATAAGGATCTCGCCCCCGCTAGCGGAAGCGCAGTTTGAGTGGGACCCCACCGGAGAAGACCTAATGGGGTTCACTCAGGAAACCCGGGCAGCTGCAGCGGAGCGTGCTGAGTGTTGCCGACAGCAGCTCGAGGAGTTCGCAAGGGAGCGGAGAGAGAGGCGGGTCCGAGAACAAGAGGCCCAAATAAGGAGCGCCGAGCAGAAGAGCCGGACCAGGAGGGACCCCCGTGCAGCGCACAGTCCTCGTACCACCGGGACTGTAATAAAGTTCAACCAGCAGCATGGGTGGGGCTTCATTAGAGACAACAACACCCCCGGCGACGTCTTTGTCACGCGCAGAGACGTGGAGTCCCATCTGCCGGAGGGGCACAGAGGTCGTGACCTCTACATCGGAGACGAGGTCACCTTCACCCGGCACAAGTGTGCCAAAGGACCTTACGCCCTCCACGTACACCGCCTGACGGAGGAGGAGTTGCGGTGCGAGGAGGAGGAGCAAGAGGACCCGGACGGGTCTGAAGTTACAACCAGCTATAAGCAAAGAGCAGGAGGAAGACGCCGTTGAGTGCGGCAGAGCAGTGATGTAAATAGTTACCCGACCGGGTATCAAAGAGACTGTTGCAACATATATATAGTCCCCGTTGGGACCAGCTGAGTGCAACATATATATAGTCCCCGTTGGGACCAGCTGAGTGAACTGTTTACCCGTTAACCCCTTAATCCCACAGGCTGAGGACTGTGAGCAGCCATTCCCTTCCCTCTACCTGGCCGAGGACTGAGAGCGGCCAACTTCCCTGTATATAGTTGCGCTTCCTAAAGCGCCCCCTACCGGTTTTAGAGGAAAAACCATTTTTCTAAGAGACTGTCGCACTTTTCCCGGACACACGTTGCACAGTGTCCGGAGGAGGAACCTGAAACAAGAGACGACGAGAATGTTTATATGAAAAGTTTTATATATATATAATGTTTTATATGTTTTATTATGTTTATATGAAAAGAAAAAAATTGTATGTTTTGGTGTTGTTTTATGTCTTACAGCCCGAGGACGTGCTGTGATTTACCAGGGGGGAATGTAGCACCCTGAGGATTCGGCTGCTACAGGGGTATTGCACCTCAACCCAGAGGTGTGATATTCCACTCCCGGGTAAGGATGGAGTGTGGAACTGAGCTCGGTAGGCTGCATGCACTACACACATCCCATTTCCGGGGAACAGGCCGACGGTACTCCCACTTAGAAATGTGCAGGTACGACCGAGTCTGTTCCTGGCTGGAGTGGGAGGGGGGTGGTACATCCCATGTAGTGTAGGGGCAGATAGGGGGAGCAGCCTGGGTAAAGATAGGAGCTCATTGGGTGCTGGTCACCTGAGCTCACACATAGAGGGTGTATATAAGGTGGGCACCAACAAAGAACAGGGTCAGATGCAGAGAACAAGTCAGTTGGAGACAGCAAGACAGCTGCAGAGGAGCAGACAGCAAGCAGAGAGGAAGTCAGCCTGCAGCAAGGGAGAAAAGAGAGAGACCCAGAGGAACAGAAGAGAGGACTCTAAGATCCCAACTAAAATCCCCGGGTGAAGAGTCGGCATCAGGGTACCGGAACCCAAGCTGGTGGGGGTAAAAACATTCCCCAGCCAGAGACCGGAGACCGTGGGCAGCGTTTGCCACGGTCACCCACCACATCCACCCCGAAGGCACACCACATGAAGGGTCAGGGAACCCAGGGCCAAGGGTGTCCCAACAGAAGGCCCGAGGGAGCTGGACCTAGGTGGATCACTGGTGGGGACGGCCAGAGAACGGGACAGAAGGAGAGCTCAGGGCCACGCTCCGGACTTGTTTGGGGGTTGGCTGGATCCAGGACCTGGTGGACGCAGCACGGCTCGGGTGGTCACTCGAAGCTGGAGTGACCAGTACAACATCTGCAGTAAGTAAACACCCTTAACTGCACAACCCGACTCTGTCTTCACTGCCGTCTGCACTGCACCACCACAACCCCCATCCTCTGCACCTGTCCCCTCTGAGGCTATACCCCTCCCGTTGGGGGTTATACCATCACAAGCTGCACCTACACCATCAGCCTCAGCGGACCCTGCTGCAGCGGCGGCCATAGTGACCGCAATACAACGGGTGGCGTAGTCGACATTAAGAACTTATTAACATCTGTAGGACTGCCACATACAACTGAGTTTGACACCCTGGGCACGGACCGGGTCATAGCCACTCGGAGACTACAACCCCCATCTGATCCGGCTCCGGATATTCCCATAAAGAATATGGCCCAGGGGGCGCGTCACTATCTTTCTAGCTCTCCCTTTTTACTTCCTTTTGGATAAACAGACATATTAGGCAAGCATTTTGGAGCTTTCACCTAAATAACTACAGGTGGTGAGATAAGCTGCACAATATAATTGACCTTTCAGTATATTGTTGCACACACACCATCTATTTAGCAAATGCCCTTGTTATCAACAGCAGCCTTTTAAACTCACCTGAGCTAACAGGTATGTGCGCTGGTTACTCTGCTGCGCTTAAAATTTCTTTTTTGGTTTGCTACAATGCCTTTTCTGAAACGTTGTCTCCTTCTGCTGGAACACTGACTTCTTTCATTTAATGCCTGCAGACTATAAAAGAGAACCCAACCCAAAAAGTTTGGTTGATTAGTCTGTGGCATTCTGTTAAACTGTTGCTTATGGCGGTCTCTGTGAGCTTCTCAGCGACATTCAGCCAGCCAGGTATCCTGCCTGCAGTAGATGGAATGTGGCAATGGAACGCTGGCTGCGCATGTCATAATAGGCTCTGAGCCTTTATATACCTGTGCACAGCAGCAGCCACCTTCAGTCTGCTGCTGGACAGCCAGCAGCAGCAGCAGCAGCAGGAGAGGTATGTAATCAGGAGCCCTCCTGCTAAGGGTAGACAGCTGCTCGTTCCACCCCACCCCCCGCCTTAATTGGTTCTCCTCCCTTCCAACGGTGTTGAGGCGGGTGGGAACAGCAGGGGGTGAAGTTGCTGTGTTTAAAGAGTTGGAGTTATGCAGATCTAAAACGCGTGGATTGCAGCAGCAGCAAGCCGAAAAGTGCAGGCATGTAAGGGATCTAGAGGTTGACAACATGTCTTCTTAACGGGAGTCCAGGAGCTCATCTCCACAAATGGACTTTTCAGGATCCTTGGGTGGCTCCGTAGTTTGAAACCAATTCTGGTTATCGCTTCTCGGCCTTTTGGCTAAGATCAAGTGTAGTATCTGTTCTTATCAGTTTAATATCTGATACGTCCCCTATCTGGGGACCATATATTAAATGGATTTTTAGAACAGGGAGATGGAAAAAGAGCTTGCTCTGTCCACTCCACGCATTGACCTGGTATTGCAGTATCTCCAGGACCGGTGCACCCCTTCTTTAATGCAGTTTCTAAAATCAGAAAGAATTGAATTCAATGTTTTTTGTTCATTTTGCTTGTTTGTCGGATTTTGGGATGGACTCTTTGGCTTTGCTTTTCTTCTCCTCATTGGATTTTTCATGTTCAAAGTTGCAGAAGCCAGATTACAAGCTCATTTTGGTTCAACTTCAGCAACTGTGCATTGCATTGCCATGTAATGTGATGCAATGCTATCTTTCTAGCTCTCCCTTTTTACTTCCTTTTGGATAAACAGACATATTAGGCAAGCATTTTGGAGCTTTCACCTAAATAACTACAGGTGGTGAGATAAGCTGCACAATATAATTGACCTTTCAGTATATTGTTGCACACACACCATCTATTTAGCAAATGCCCTTGTTATCAACAGCAGCCTTTTAAACTCACCTGAGCTAACAGGTATGTGCGCTGGTTACTCTGCTGCACTTAAAATTTCTTTTTTGGTTTGCTACAATGCCTTTTCTGAAACGTTGTCTCCTTCTGCTGGAACACTGACTTCTTTCATTTAATGCCTGCAGACTATAAAAGAGAACCCAACCCAAAAAGTTTGGTTGATTAGTCTGTGGCATTCTGTTAAACTGTTGCTTATGGCGGTCTCTGTGAGCTTCTCAGCGACATTCAGCCAGCCAGGTATCCTGCCTGCAGTAGATGGAATGTGGCAATGGAACGCTGGCTGCGCGTGTCATAATAGGCTCTGAGCCTTTATATACCTGTGCACAGCAGCAGCCACCTTCAGTCTGCTGCTGGACAGCCAGCAGCAGCAGCAGCAGGAGAGGTATGTAATCAGGAGCCCTCCTGCTAAGGGTAGACAGCTGCTCGTTCCACCCCACCCCCCGCCTTAATTGGTTCTCCTCCCTTCCAACGGTGTTGAGGCGGGTGGGAACAGCAGGGGGTGAAGGTGCTGTGTTTAAAGAGGTGGAGTTTTGCAGATCTAAAACGCGTGGATTGCAGCAGCAGCAAGCCGAAAAGTGCAGGCATGTAAGGGATCTAGAGGTTGACAACATGTCTTCTTAACGGGAGTCCAGGAGCTCATCTCCACAAATGGACTTTTCAGGATCCTTGGGTGGCTCCGTAGTTTGAAACCAATTCTGGTTATCGCTTCTCGGCCTTTTGGCTAAGATCAAGTGTAGTATCTGTTCTTATCAGTTTAATATCTGATACATCCCCTATCTGGGGACCATATATTAAATGGATTTTTAGAACAGGGAGATGGAAAAAGAGCTTGCTCTGTCCACTCCACGCATTGACCTGGTATTGCAGTATCTCCAGGACCGGTGCACCCCTTCTTTAATGCAGTTTCTAAAATCAGAAAGAATTGAATTCAATGTTTTTTGTTCATTTTGCTTGTTTGTCGGATTTTGGGATGGACTCTTTGGCTTTGCTTTTCTTCTCCTCATTGGATTTTTCATGTTCAAAGTTGCAGAAGCCAGATTACAAGCTCATTTTGGTTCAACTTCAGCAACTGTGCATTGCATTGCCATGTAATGTGATGCAATGCTATCTTTCTAGCTCTCCCTTTTTACTTCCTTTTGGATAAACAGACATATTAGGCAAGCATTTTGGAGCTTTCACCTAAATAACTACAGGTGGTGAGATAAGCTGCACAATATAATTGACCTTTCAGTATATTGTTGCACACACACCATCTATTTAGCAAATGCCCTTGTTATCAACAGCAGCCTTTTAAACTCACCTGAGCTAACAGGTATGTGCGCTGGTTACTCTGCTGCGCTTAAAATTTCTTTTTTGGTTTGCTACAATGCCTTTTCTGAAACGTTGTCTCCTTCTGCTGGAACACTGACTTCTTTCATTTAATGCCTGCAGACTATAAAAGAGAACCCAACCCAAAAAGTTTGGTTGATTAGTCTGTGGCATTCTGTTAAACTGTTGCTTATGGCGGTCTCTGTGAGCTTCTCAGCGACATTCAGCCAGCCAGGTATCCTGCCTGCAGTAGATGGAATGTGGCAATGGAACGCTGGCTGCGCGTGTCATAATAGGCTCTGAGCCTTTATATACCTGTGCACAGCAGCAGCCACCTTCAGTCTGCTGCTGGACAGCCAGCAGCAGCAGCAGCAGGAGAGGTATGTAATCAGGAGCCCTCCTGCTAAGGGTAGACAGCTGCTCGTTCCACCCCACCCCCCGCCTTAATTGGTTCTCCTCCCTTCCAACGGTGTTGAGGCGGGTGGGAACAGCAGGGGGTGAAGGTGCTGTGTTTAAAGAGGTGGAGTTATGCAGATCTAAAACGCGTGGATTGCAGCAGCAGCAAGCCGAAAAGTGCAGGCATGTAAGGGATCTAGAGGTTGACAACATGTCTTCTTAACGGGAGTCCAGGAGCTCATCTCCACAAATGGACTTTTCAGGATCCTTGGGTGGCTCCGTAGTTTGAAACCAATTCTGGTTATCGCTTCTCGGCCTTTTGGCTAAGATCAAGTGTAGTATCTGTTCTTATCAGTTTAATATCTGATACGTCCCCTATCTGGGGACCATATATTAAATGGATTTTTAGAACAGGGAGATGGAAAAAGAGCTTGCTCTGTCCACTCCACGCATTGACCTGGTATTGCAGTATCTCCAGGACCGGTGCACCCCTTCTTTAATGCAGTTTCTAAAATCAGAAAGAATTGAATTCAATGTTTTTTGTTCATTTTGCTTGTTTGTCGGATTTTGGGATGGACTCTTTGGCTTTGCTTTTCTTCTCCTCATTGGATTTTTCATGTTCAAAGTTGCAGAAGCCAGATTACAAGCTCATTTTGGTTCAACTTCAGCAACTGTGCATTGCATTGCCATGTAATGTGATGCAATGCTATCTTTCTAGCTCTCCCTTTTTACTTCCTTTTGGATAAACAGACATATTAGGCAAGCATTTTGGAGCTTTCACCTAAATAACTACAGGTGGTGAGATAAGCTGCACAATATAATTGACCTTTCAGTATATTGTTGCACACACACCATCTATTTAGCAAATGCCCTTGTTATCAACAGCAGCCTTTTAAACTCACCTGAGCTAACAGGTATGTGCGCTGGTTACTCTGCTGCGCTTAAAATTTCTTTTTTGGTTTGCTACAATGCCTTTTCTGAAACGTTGTCTCCTTCTGCTGGAACACTGACTTCTTTCATTTAATGCCTGCAGACTATAAAAGAGAACCCAACCCAAAAAGTTTGGTTGATTAGTCTGTGGCATTCTGTTAAACTGTTGCTTATGGCGGTCTCTGTGAGCTTCTCAGCGACATTCAGCCAGCCAGGTATCCTGCCTGCAGTAGATGGAATGTGGCAATGGAACGCTGGCTGCGCGTGTCATAATAGGCTCTGAGCCTTTATATACCTGTGCACAGCAGCAGCCACCTTCAGTCTGCTGCTGGACAGCCAGCAGCAGCAGCAGCAGGAGAGGTATGTAATCAGGAGCCCTCCTGCTAAGGGTAGACAGCTGCTCGTTCCACCCCACCCCCCGCCTTAATTGGTTCTCCTCCCTTCCAACGGTGTTGAGGCGGGTGGGAACAGCAGGGGGTGAAGGTGCTGTGTTTAAAGAGGTGGAGTTATGCAGATCTAAAACGCGTGGATTGCAGCAGCAGCAAGCCGAAAAGTGCAGGCATGTAAGGGATCTAGAGGTTGACAACATGTCTTCTTAACGGGAGTCCAGGAGCTCATCTCCACAAATGGACTTTTCAGGATCCTTGGGTGGCTCCGTAGTTTGAAACCAATTCTGGTTATCGCTTCTCGGCCTTTTGGCTAAGATCAAGTGTAGTATCTGTTCTTATCAGTTTAATATCTGATACGTCCCCTATCTGGGGACCATATATTAAATGGATTTTTAGAACAGGGAGATGGAAAAAGAGCTTGCTCTGTCCACTCCACGCATTGACCTGGTATTGCAGTATCTCCAGGACCGGTGCACCCCTTCTTTAATGCAGTTTCTAAAATCAGAAAGAATTGAATTCAATGTTTTTTGTTCATTTTGCTTGTTTGTCGGATTTTGGGATGGACTCTTTGGCTTTGCTTTTCTTCTCCTCATTGGATTTTTCATGTTCAAAGTTGCAGAAGCCAGATTACAAGCTCATTTTGGTTCAACTTCAGCAACTGTGCATTGCATTGCCATGTAATGTGATGCAATGCTATCTTTCTAGCTCTCCCTTTTTACTTCCTTTTGGATAAACAGACATATTAGGCAAGCATTTTGGAGCTTTCACCTAAATAACTACAGGTGGTGAGATAAGCTGCACAATATAATTGACCTTTCAGTATATTGTTGCACACACACCATCTATTTAGCAAATGCCCTTGTTATCAACAGCAGCCTTTTAAACTCACCTGAGCTAACAGGTATGTGCGCTGGTTACTCTGCTGCGCTTAAAATTTCTTTTTTGGTTTGCTACAATGCCTTTTCTGAAACGTTGTCTCCTTCTGCTGGAACACTGACTTCTTTCATTTAATGCCTGCAGACTATAAAAGAGAACCCAACCCAAAAAGTTTGGTTGATTAGTCTGTGGCATTCTGTTAAACTGTTGCTTATGGCGGTCTCTGTGAGCTTCTCAGCGACATTCAGCCAGCCAGGTATCCTGCCTGCAGTAGATGGAATGTGGCAATGGAACGCTGGCTGCGCGTGTCATAATAGGCTCTGAGCCTTTATATACCTGTGCACAGCAGCAGCCACCTTCAGTCTGCTGCTGGACAGCCAGCAGCAGCAGCAGCAGGAGAGGTATGTAATCAGGAGCCCTCCTGCTAAGGGTAGACAGCTGCTCGTTCCACCCCACCCCCCGCCTTAATTGGTTCTCCTCCCTTCCAACGGTGTTGAGGCGGGTGGGAACAGCAGGGGGTGAAGGTGCTGTGTTTAAAGAGGTGGAGTTATGCAGATCTAAAACGCGTGGATTGCAGCAGCAGCAAGCCGAAAAGTGCAGGCATGTAAGGGATCTAGAGGTTGACAACATGTCTTCTTAACGGGAGTCCAGGAGCTCATCTCCACAAATGGACTTTTCAGGATCCTTGGGTGGCTCCGTAGTTTGAAACCAATTCTGGTTATCGCTTCTCGGCCTTTTGGCTAAGATCAAGTGTAGTATCTGTTCTTATCAGTTTAATATCTGATACGTCCCCTATCTGGGGACCATATATTAAATGGATTTTTAGAACAGGGAGATGGAAAAAGAGCTTGCTCTGTCCACTCCACGCATTGACCTGGTATTGCAGTATCTCCAGGACCGGTGCACCCCTTCTTTAATGCAGTTTCTAAAATCAGAAAGAATTGAATTCAATGTTTTTTGTTCATTTTGCTTGTTTGTCGGATTTTGGGATGGACTCTTTGGCTTTGCTTTTCTTCTCCTCATTGGATTTTTCATGTTCAAAGTTGCAGAAGCCAGATTACAAGCTCATTTTGGTTCAACTTCAGCAACTGTGCATTGCATTGCCATGTAATGTGATGCAATGCTATCTTTCTAGCTCTCCCTTTTTACTTCCTTTTGGATAAACAGACATATTAGGCAAGCATTTTGGAGCTTTCACCTAAATAACTACAGGTGGTGAGATAAGCTGCACAATATAATTGACCTTTCAGTATATTGTTGCACACACACCATCTATTTAGCAAATGCCCTTGTTATCAACAGCAGCCTTTTAAACTCACCTGAGCTAACAGGTATGTGCGCTGGTTACTCTGCTGCGCTTAAAATTTCTTTTTTGGTTTGCTACAATGCCTTTTCTGAAACGTTGTCTCCTTCTGCTGGAACACTGACTTCTTTCATTTAATGCCTGCAGACTATAAAAGAGAACCCAACCCAAAAAGTTTGGTTGATTAGTCTGTGGCATTCTGTTAAACTGTTGCTTATGGCGGTCTCTGTGAGCTTCTCAGCGACATTCAGCCAGCCAGGTATCCTGCCTGCAGTAGATGGAATGTGGCAATGGAACGCTGGCTGCGCGTGTCATAATAGGCTCTGAGCCTTTATATACCTGTGCACAGCAGCAGCCACCTTCAGTCTGCTGCTGGACAGCCAGCAGCAGCAGCAGCAGGAGAGGTATGTAATCAGGAGCCCTCCTGCTAAGGGTAGACAGCTGCTCGTTCCACCCCACCCCCCGCCTTAATTGGTTCTCCTCCCTTCCAACGGTGTTGAGGCGGGTGGGAACAGCAGGGGGTGAAGGTGCTGTGTTTAAAGAGGTGGAGTTATGCAGATCTAAAACGCGTGGATTGCAGCAGCAGCAAGCCGAAAAGTGCAGGCATGTAAGGGATCTAGAGGTTGACAACATGTCTTCTTAACGGGAGTCCAGGAGCTCATCTCCACAAATGGACTTTTCAGGATCCTTGGGTGGCTCCGTAGTTTGAAACCAATTCTGGTTATCGCTTCTCGGCCTTTTGGCTAAGATCAAGTGTAGTATCTGTTCTTATCAGTTTAATATCTGATACGTCCCCTATCTGGGGACCATATATTAAATGGATTTTTAGAACAGGGAGATGGAAAAAGAGCTTGCTCTGTCCACTCCACGCATTGACCTGGTATTGCAGTATCTCCAGGACCGGTGCACCCCTTCTTTAATGCAGTTTCTAAAATCAGAAAGAATTGAATTCAATGTTTTTTGTTCATTTTGCTTGTTTGTCGGATTTTGGGATGGACTCTTTGGCTTTGCTTTTCTTCTCCTCATTGGATTTTTCATGTTCAAAGTTGCAGAAGCCAGATTACAAGCTCATTTTGGTTCAACTTCAGCAACTGTGCATTGCATTGCCATGTAATGTGATGCAATGCTATCTTTCTAGCTCTCCCTTTTTACTTCCTTTTGGATAAACAGACATATTAGGCAAGCATTTTGGAGCTTTCACCTAAATAACTACAGGTGGTGAGATAAGCTGCACAATATAATTGACCTTTCAGTATATTGTTGCACACACACCATCTATTTAGCAAATGCCCTTGTTATCAACAGCAGCCTTTTAAACTCACCTGAGCTAACAGGTATGTGCGCTGGTTACTCTGCTGCGCTTAAAATTTCTTTTTTGGTTTGCTACAATGCCTTTTCTGAAACGTTGTCTCCTTCTGCTGGAACACTGACTTCTTTCATTTAATGCCTGCAGACTATAAAAGAGAACCCAACCCAAAAAGTTTGGTTGATTAGTCTGTGGCATTCTGTTAAACTGTTGCTTATGGCGGTCTCTGTGAGCTTCTCAGCGACATTCAGCCAGCCAGGTATCCTGCCTGCAGTAGATGGAATGTGGCAATGGAACGCTGGCTGCGCGTGTCATAATAGGCTCTGAGCCTTTATATACCTGTGCACAGCAGCAGCCACCTTCAGTCTGCTGCTGGACAGCCAGCAGCAGCAGCAGCAGGAGAGGTATGTAATCAGGAGCCCTCCTGCTAAGGGTAGACAGCTGCTCGTTCCACCCCACCCCCCGCCTTAATTGGTTCTCCTCCCTTCCAACGGTGTTGAGGCGGGTGGGAACAGCAGGGGGTGAAGGTGCTGTGTTTAAAGAGGTGGAGTTATGCAGATCTAAAACGCGTGGATTGCAGCAGCAGCAAGCCGAAAAGTGCAGGCATGTAAGGGATCTAGAGGTTGACAACATGTCTTCTTAACGGGAGTCCAGGAGCTCATCTCCACAAATGGACTTTTCAGGATCCTTGGGTGGCTCCGTAGTTTGAAACCAATTCTGGTTATCGCTTCTCGGCCTTTTGGCTAAGATCAAGTGTAGTATCTGTTCTTATCAGTTTAATATCTGATACGTCCCCTATCTGGGGACCATATATTAAATGGATTTTTAGAACAGGGAGATGGAAAAAGAGCTTGCTCTGTCCACTCCACGCATTGACCTGGTATTGCAGTATCTCCAGGACCGGTGCACCCCTTCTTTAATGCAGTTTCTAAAATCAGAAAGAATTGAATTCAATGTTTTTTGTTCATTTTGCTTGTTTGTCGGATTTTGGGATGGACTCTTTGGCTTTGCTTTTCTTCTCCTCATTGGATTTTTCATGTTCAAAGTTGCAGAAGCCAGATTACAAGCTCATTTTGGTTCAACTTCAGCAACTGTGCATTGCATTGCCATGTAATGTGATGCAATGCTATCTTTCTAGCTCTCCCTTTTTACTTCCTTTTGGATAAACAGACATATTAGGCAAGCATTTTGGAGCTTTCACCTAAATAACTACAGGTGGTGAGATAAGCTGCACAATATAATTGACCTTTCAGTATATTGTTGCACACACACCATCTATTTAGCAAATGCCCTTGTTATCAACAGCAGCCTTTTAAACTCACCTGAGCTAACAGGTATGTGCGCTGGTTACTCTGCTGCGCTTAAAATTTCTTTTTTGGTTTGCTACAATGCCTTTTCTGAAACGTTGTCTCCTTCTGCTGGAACACTGACTTCTTTCATTTAATGCCTGCAGACTATAAAAGAGAACCCAACCCAAAAAGTTTGGTTGATTAGTCTGTGGCATTAAGTTAAACTGTTGCTTATGGCGGTCTCTGTGAGCTTCTCAGCGACATTCAGCCAGCCAGGTATCCTGCCTGCAGTAGATGGAATGTGGCAATGGAACGCTGGCTGCGCGTGTCATAATAGGCTCTGAGCCTTTATATACCTGTGCACAGCAGCAGCCACCTTCAGTCTGCTGCTGGACAGCCAGCAGCAGCAGCAGCAGGAGAGGTATGTAATCAGGAGCCCTCCTGCTAAGGGTAGACAGCTGCTCGTTCCACCCCACCCCCCGCCTTAATTGGTTCTCCTCCCTTCCAACGGTGTTGAGGCGGGTGGGAACAGCAGGGGGTGAAGGTGCTGTGTTTAAAGAGGTGGAGTTATGCAGATCTAAAACGCGTGGATTGCAGCAGCAGCAAGCCGAAAAGTGCAGGCATGTAAGGGATCTAGAGGTTGACAACATGTCTTCTTAACGGGAGTCCAGGAGCTCATCTCCACAAATGGACTTTTCAGGATCCTTGGGTGGCTCCGTAGTTTGAAACCAATTCTGGTCATCGCTTCTCGGCCTTTTGGCTAAGATCAAGTGTAGTATCTGTTCTTATCAGTTTAATATCTGATACGTCCCCTATCTGGGGACCATATATTGAATGGATTTTTAGAACAGGGAGATGGAAAAAGAGCTTGCTCTGTCCACTCCACGCATTGACCTGGTATTGCAGTATCTCCAGGACCGGTGCACCCCTTCTTTAATGCAGTTTCTAAAATCAGAAAGAATTGAATTCAATGTTTTTTGTTCATTTTGCTTGTTTGTCGGATTTTGGGATGGACTCTTTGGCTTTGCTTTTCTTCTCCTCATTGGATTTTTCATGTTCAAAGTTGCAGAAGCCAGATTACAAGCTCATTTTGGTTCAACTTCAGCAACTGTGCATTGCATTGCCATGTAATGTGATGCAATGCTATCTTTCTAGCTCTCCCTTTTTACTTCCTTTTGGATAAACAGACATATTAGGCAAGCATTTTGGAGCTTTCACCTAAATAACTACAGGTGGTGAGATAAGCTGCACAATATAATTGACCTTTCAGTATATTGTTGCACACACACCATCTATTTAGCAAATGCCCTTGTTATCAACAGCAGCCTTTTAAACTCACCTGAGCTAACAGGTATGTGCGCTGGTTATTCTGCTGCGCTTAAAATTTCTTTTTTGGTTTGCTACAATGCCTTTTCTGAAACGTTGTCTCCCTCTGCTGGAACACTGACTTCTTTCATTTAATGCCTGCAGACTATAAAAGAGAACCCAACCCAAAAAGTTTGGTTGATTAGTCTGTGGCATTCTGTTAAACTGTTGCTTATGGCGGTCTCTGTGAGCTTCTCAGCGACATTCAGCCAGCCAGGTATCCTGCCTGCAGTAGATGGAATGTGGCAATGGAACGCTGGCTGCGCGTGTCATAATAGGCTCTGAGCCTTTATATACCTGTGCACAGCAGCAGCCACCTTCAGTCTGCTGCTGGACAGCCAGCAGCAGCAGCAGCAGGAGAGGTATGTAATCAGGAGCCCTCCTGCTAAGGGTAGACAGCTGCTCGTTCCACCCCACCCCCCGCCTTAATTGGTTCTCCTCCCTTCCAACGGTGTTGAGGCGGGTGGGAACAGCAGGGGGTGAAGGTGCTGTGTTTAAAGAGGTGGAGTTATGCAGATCTAAAACGCGTGGATTGCAGCAGCAGCAAGCCGAAAAGTGCAGGCATGTAAGGGATCTAGAGGTTGACAACATGTCTTCTTAACGGGAGTCCAGGAGCTCATCTCCACAAATGGACTTTTCAGGATCCTTGGGTGGCTCCGTAGTTTGAAACCAATTCTGGTTATCGCTTCTCGGCCTTTTGGCTAAGATCAAGTGTAGTATCTGTTCTTATCAGTTTAATATCTGATACGTCCCCTATCTGGGGACCATATATTAAATGAATTTTTAGAACAGGGAGATGGAAAAAGAGCTTGCTCTGTCCACTCCACGCATTGACCTGGTATTGCAGTATCTCCAGGATCGGTGCACCCCTTCTTTAATGCAGTTTCTAAAATCAGAAAGAATTGAATTCAATGTTTTTTGTTCATTTTGCTTGTTTGTCGGATTTTGGGATGGACTCTTTGGCTTTGCTTTTCTTCTCCTCATTGGATTTTTCATGTTCAAAGTTGCAGAAGCCAGATTACAAGCTCATTTTGGTTCAACTTCAGCAACTGTGCATTGCATTGCCATGTAATGTGATGCAATGCTATCTTTCTAGCTCTCCCTTTTTACTTCCTTTTGGATAAACAGACATATTAGGCAAGCATTTTGGAGCTTTCACCTAAATAACTACAGGTGGTGAGATAAGCTGCACAATATAATTGACCTTTCAGTATATTGTTGCACACACACCATCTATTTAGCAAATGCCCTTGTTATCAACAGCAGCCTTTTAAACTCACCTGAGCTAACAGGTATGTGCGCTGGTTACTCTGCTGCGCTTAAAATTTCTTTTTTGGTTTGCTACAATGCCTTTTCTGAAACGTTGTCTCCCTCTGCTGGAACACTGACTGCTTTCATTTAATGCCTGCAGACTATAAAAGAGAACCCAACCCAAAAAGTTTGGTTGATTAGTCTGTGGCATTCTGTTAAACTGTTGCTTATGGCGGTCTCTGTGAGCTTCTCAGCGACATTCAGCCAGCCAGGTATCCTGCCTGCAGTAGATGGAATGTGGCAATGGAACGCTGGCTGCGCGTGTCATAATAGGCTCTGAGCCTTTATATACCTGTGCACAGCAGCAGCCACCTTCAGTCTGCTGCTGGACAGCCAGCAGCAGCAGCAGCAGGAGAGGTATGTAATCAGGAGCCCTCCTGCTAAGGGTAGACAGCTGCTCGTTCCACCCCACCCCCCGCCTTAATTGGTTCTCCTCCCTTCCAACGGTGTTGAGGCGGGTGGGAACAGCAGGGGGTGAAGGTGCTGTGTTTAAAGAGGTGGAGTTATGCAGATCTAAAACGCGTGGATTGCAGCAGCAGCAAGCCGAAAAGTGCAGGCATGTAAGGGATCTAGAGGTTGACAACATGTCTTCTTAACGGGAGTCCAGGAGCTCATCTCCACAAATGGACTTTTCAGGATCCTTGGGTGGCTCCGTAGTTTGAAACCAATTCTGGTTATCGCTTCTCGGCCTTTTGGCTAAGATCAAGTGTAGTATCTGTTCTTATCAGTTTAATATCTGATACGTCCCCTATCTGGGGACCATATATTAAATGGATTTTTAGAACAGGGAGATGGAAAAAAAGCTTGCTCTGTCCACTCCACGCACTGACCTGGTATTGCAGTATCTCCAGGACCGGTGCACCCCTTCTTTAATGCAGTTTCTAAAATCAGAAAGAATTGAATTCAATGTTTTTTGTTCATTTTGCTTGTTTGTCGGATTTTGGGATGGACTCTTTGGCTTTGCTTTTCTTCTCCTCATTGGATTTTTCATGTTCAAAGTTGCAGAAGCCAGATTACAAGCTCATTTTGGTTCAACTTCAGCAACTGTGCATTGCATTGCCATGTAATGTGATGCAATGCTATCTTTCTAGCTCTCCCTTTTTACTTCCTTTTGGATAAACAGACATATTAGGCAAGCATTTTGGAGCTTTCACCTAAATAACTACAGGTGGTGAGATAAGCTGCACAATATAATTGACCTTTCAGTATATTGTTGCACACACACCATCTATTTAGCAAATGCCCTTGTTATCAACAGCAGCCTTTTAAACTCACCTGAGCTAACAGGTATGTGCGCTGGTTACTCTGCTGCGCTTAAAATTTCTTTTTTGGTTTGCTACAATGCCTTTTCTGAAACGTTGTCTCCTTCTGCTGGAACACTGACTTCTTTCATTTAATGCCTGCAGACTATAAAAGAGAACCCAACCCAAAAAGTTTGGTTGATTAGTCTGTGGCATTCTGTTAAACTGTTGCTTATGGCGGTCTCTGTGAGCTTCTCAGCGACATTCAGCCAGCCAGGTATCCTGCCTGCAGTAGATGGAATGTGGCAATGGAACGCTGGCTGCGCGTGTCATAATAGGCTCTGAGCCTTTATATGCCTGTGCACAGCAGCAGCCACCTTCAGTCTGCTGCTGGACAGCCAGCAGCAGCAGCAGGAGAGGTATGTAATCAGGAGCCCTCCTGCTAAGGGTAGACAGCTGCTCGTTCCACCCCACCCCCCGCCTTAATTGGTTCTCCTCCCTTCCAACGGTGTTGAGGCGGGTGGGAACAGCAGGGGGTGAAGGTGCTGTGTTTAAAGAGGTGGAGTTATGCAGATCTAAAACGCGTGGATTGCAGCAGCAGCAAGCCGAAAAGTGCAGGCATGTAAGGGATCTAGAGGTTGACAACATGTCTTCTTAACGGGAGTCCAGGAGCTCATCTCCACAAATGGACTTTTCAGGATCCTTGGGTGGCTCCGTAGTTTGAAACCAATTCTGGTTATCGCTTCTCGGCCTTTTGGCTAAGATCAAGTGTAGTATCTGTTCTTATCAGTTTAATATCTGATACGTCCCCTATCTGGGGACCATATATTAAATGGATTTTTAGAACAGGGAGATGGAAAAAGAGCTTGCTCTGTCCACTCCACGCATTGACCTGGTATTGCAGTATCTCCAGGACCGGTGCACCCCTTCTTTAATGCAGTTTCTAAAATCAGAAAGAATTGAATTCAATGTTTTTTGTTCATTTTGCTTGTTTGTCGGATTTTGGGATGGACTCTTTGGCTTTGCTTTTCTTCTCCTCATTGGATTTTTCATGTTCAAAGTTGCAGAAGCCAGATTACAAGCTCATTTTGGTTCAACTTCAGCAACTGTGCATTGCATTGCCATGTAATGTGATGCAATGCTATCTTTCTAGCTCTCCCTTTTTACTTCCTTTTGGATAAACAGACATATTAGGCAAGCATTTTGGAGCTTTCACCTAAATAACTACAGGTGGTGAGATAAGCTGCACAATATAATTGACCTTTCAGTATATTGTTGCACACACACCATCTATTTAGCAAATGCCCTTGTTATCAACAGCAGCCTTTTAAACTCACCTGAGCTAACAGGTATGTGCGCTGGTTACTCTGCTGCGCTTAAAATTTCTTTTTTGGTTTGCTACAATGCCTTTTCTGAAACGTTGTCTCCTTCTGCTGGAACACTGACTTCTTTCATTTAATGCCTGCAGACTATAAAAGAGAACCCAACCCAAAAAGTTTGGTTGATTAGTCTGTGGCATTCTGTTAAACTGTTGCTTATGGCGGTCTCTGTGAGCTTCTCAGCGACATTCAGCCAGCCAGGTATCCTGCCTGCAGTAGATGGAATGTGGCAATGGAACGCTGGCTGCGCGTGTCATAATAGGCTCTGAGCCTTTATATACCTGTGCACAGCAGCAGCCACCTTCAGTCTGCTGCTGGACAGCCAGCAGCAGCAGCAGCAGGAGAGGTATGTAATCAGGAGCCCTCCTGCTAAGGGTAGACAGCTGCTCGTTCCACCCCACCCCCCGCCTTAATTGGTTCTCCTCCCTTCCAACGGTGTTGAGGCGGGTGGGAACAGCAGGGGGTGAAGGTGCTGTGTTTAAAGAGGTGGAGTTATGCAGATCTAAAACGCGTGGATTGCAGCAGCAGCAAGCCGAAAAGTGCAGGCATGTAAGGGATCTAGAGGTTGACAACATGTCTTCTTAACGGGAGTCCAGGAGCTCATCTCCACAAATGGACTTTTCAGGATCCTTGGGTGGCTCCGTAGTTTGAAACCAATTCTGGTTATCGCTTCTCGGCCTTTTGGCTAAGATCAAGTGTAGTATCTGTTCTTATCAGTTTAATATCTGATACGTCCCCTATCTGGGGACCATATATTAAATGGATTTTTAGAACAGGGAGATGGAAAAAGAGCTTGCTCTGTCCACTCCACGCATTGACCTGGTATTGCAGTATCTCCAGGACCGGTGCACCCCTTCTTTAATGCAGTTTCTAAAATCAGAAAGAATTGAATTCAATGTTTTTTGTTCATTTTGCTTGTTTGTCGGATTTTGGGATGGACTCTTTGGCTTTGCTTTTCTTCTCCTCATTGGATTTTTCATGTTCAAAGTTGCAGAAGCCAGATTACAAGCTCATTTTGGTTCAACTTCAGCAACTGTGCATTGCATTGCCATGTAATGTGATGCAATGCTATCTTTCTAGCTCTCCCTTTTTACTTCCTTTTGGATAAACAGACATATTAGGCAAGCATTTTGGAGCTTTCACCTAAATAACTACAGGTGGTGAGATAAGCTGCACAATATAATTGACCTTTCAGTATATTGTTGCACACACACCATCTATTTAGCAAATGCCCTTGTTATCAACAGCAGCCTTTTAAACTCACCTGAGCTAACAGGTATGTGCGCTGGTTACTCTGCTGCGCTTAAAATTTCTTTTTTGGTTTGCTACAATGCCTTTTCTGAAACGTTGTCTCCTTCTGCTGGAACACTGACTTCTTTCATTTAATGCCTGCAGACTATAAAAGAGAACCCAACCCAAAAAGTTTGGTTGATTAGTCTGTGGCATTCTGTTAAACTGTTGCTTATGGCGGTCTCTGTGAGCTTCTCAGCGACATTCAGCCAGCCAGGTATCCTGCCTGCAGTAGATGGAATGTGGCAATGGAACGCTGGCTGCGCGTGTCATAATAGGCTCTGAGCCTTTATATACCTGTGCACAGCAGCAGCCACCTTCAGTCTGCTGCTGGACAGCCAGCAGCAGCAGCAGCAGGAGAGGTATGTAATCAGGAGCCCTCCTGCTAAGGGTAGACAGCTGCTCGTTCCACCCCAGCCCCCGCCTTAATTGGTTCTCCTCCCTTCCAACGGTGTTGAGGCGGGTGGGAACAGCAGGGGGTGAAGGTGCTGTGTTTAAAGAGGTGGAGTTATGCAGATCTAAAACGCGTGGATTGCAGCAGCAGCAAGCCGAAAAGTGCAGGCATGTAAGGGATCTAGAGGTTGACAACATGTCTTCTTAACGGGAGTCCAGGAGCTCATCTCCACAAATGGACTTTTCAGGATCCTTGGGTGGCTCCGTAGTTTGAAACCAATTCTGGTTATCGCTTCTCGGCCTTTTGGCTAAGATCAAGTGTAGTATCTGTTCTTATCAGTTTAATATCTGATACGTCCCCTATCTGGGGACCATATATTAAATGGATTTTTAGAACAGGGAGATGGAAAAAGAGCTTGCTCTGTCCACTCCACGCATTGACCTGGTATTGCAGTATCTCCAGGACCGGTGCACCCCTTCTTTAATGCAGTTTCTAAAATCAGAAAGAATTGAAATCAATGTTTTTTGTTCATTTTGCTTGTTTGTCGGATTTTGGGATGGACTCTTTGGCTTTGCTTTTCTTCTCCTCATTGGATTTTTCATGTTCAAAGTTGCAGAAGCCAGATTACAAGCTCATTTTGGTTCAACTTCAGCAACTGTGCATTGCATTGCCATGTAATGTGATGCAATGCTATCTTTCTAGCTCTCCCTTTTTACTTCCTTTTGGATAAACAGACATATTAGGCAAGCATTTTGGAGCTTTCACCTAAATAACTACAGGTGGTGAGATAAGCTGCACAATATAATTGACCTTTCAGTATATTGTTGCACACACACCATCTATTTAGCAAATGCCCTTGTTATCAACAGCAGCCTTTTAAACTCACCTGAGCTAACAGGTATGTGCGCTGGTTACTCTGCTGCGCTTAAAATTTCTTTTTTGGTTTGCTACAATGCCTTTTCTGAAACGTTGTCTCCTTCTGCTGGAACACTGACTTCTTTCATTTAATGCCTGCAGACTATAAAAGAGAACCCAACCCAAAAAGTTTGGTTGATTAGTCTGTGGCATTCTGTTAAACTGTTGCTTATGGCGGTCTCTGTGAGCTTCTCAGCGACATTCAGCCAGCCAGGTATCCTGCCTGCAGTAGATGGAATGTGGCAATGGAACGCTGGCTGCGCGTGTCATAATAGGCTCTGAGCCTTTATATACCTGTGCACAGCAGCAGCCACCTTCAGTCTGCTGCTGGACAGCCAGCAGCAGCAGCAGCAGGAGAGGTATGTAATCAGGAGCCCTCCTGCTAAGGGTAGACAGCTGCTCGTTCCACCCCACCCCCCGCCTTAATTGGTTCTCCTCCCTTCCAACGGTGTTGAGGCGGGTGGGAACAGCAGGGGGTGAAGGTGCTGTGTTTAAAGAGGTGGAGTTATGCAGATCTAAAACGCGTGGATTGCAGCAGCAGCAAGCCGAAAAGTGCAGGCATGTAAGGGATCTAGAGGTTGACAACATGTCTTCTTAACGGGAGTCCAGGAGCTCATCTCCACAAATGGACTTTTCAGGATCCTTGGGTGGCTCCGTAGTTTGAAACCAATTCTGGTTATCGCTTCTCGGCCTTTTGGCTAAGATCAGGTGCAGTGATCTACCAGTTGCTGCCTTGGCCTTGGCTAGGAGGTGCCCAGGGTACCCGGCTCCTTGGCCTGGGGGGATCGCTTTGCCTAACGGCAGGGCTTCACCCTCCTGCTGCTATTGGGGAGTCGGATTAGTCCCTGGGCAACGAGAGGCGATCATCGTGTCACCACACATAGCTGTGGGGGGCAGTTCTTTTGGAGGAAGACGATGGAGTTGACGAGGAAGAGGAACTGTTTACGGTTCTATGTGAAGACGGAGTTAGAGGATTTTTCGTTGGAGGAGAATCAGATCTTGGATATTCTGTTCAAGTATGGGACGATCATTGAAGAGGACATTTTTTGTATGCAAGAAATCAAGTTTAAAAAGGTATTTGACGTAACACTGAAGTCTGAAGAAAAGTGTATTTGTCTTCTCAAGAATTGGGAAGGAAAAGAAATTGGAGTTAATGCTCTTTTTGCTGGAAGGCCGAAAAAGGTGGTTATCTGTATGGATGACCCCTTTGTAGAGATGGAGGAAGTGATGGAGTTTTTGAAGCCATGGAGTATTTTGGTAAAATTCCAGAAGGACTACTTAAATAAAGTGGGAGTCTGGAATGGGAAGAGAAGTTTCCTAGTTTGGGAAAATGGACAAAATGAACTAAGTTTAGGAAGGATTGTTATAAATGGTAAATGTGGATTCAGTTATGTGGAAAATGGTAAAAGAAGAATTGATAATGGGAAACCTGGATTTTGTTATGAGGAAGGTGGGAAAAAAGAGGAGAAAGGGAAAAAGATATTTGAAGAATCGTTTGAAGATTGTAAAGAGAAAGAAGACAAAGATATACAAGTAGTTGAAAATAAGAAGGAGTTTGTGGGAGAGAAGCAGGAGTTCTCAGGAGTTGGGGACTCTATGTTTTGCAGACTGGAGAGAGTACCTAGAAGTAAAGACGTTAAGGAAAAAAGGAAGGTGGATGATAAGGGAAAAGAGAAAGTAATGCAGGATTGTGTTGATACCAGTGCTGAAGCTGAAGAAGATGAAAAGATTTTGCTGCAAGGTTTTGACTGGAAATTGTTGGACATGTCATGGAGGAAGAAGAAACGTGGAAGAAGAAAAATGTTGAGTTGATGTTTTTGTTGGAAGTTTTTTGTTGTTGATGTAAGGATATGTTATGTTATGTTTTATTTATTAATTATCATTAAATTTTCTTAAAAAAAACAAAAAGTTGAATTCGGATGATGAAGGCGTAGGCGACATTTTTTTGGTTATCCATGCAAATGGAATTTAATTTATGTCGCGTCTTCTGACGCATTCAATTAAAAAAATCTGTTCTTATCAGTTTAATATCTGATACGTCCCCTATCTGGGGACCATATATTAAATGGATTTTTAGAACAGGGAGATGGAAAAAGAGCTTGCTCTGTCCACTCCACGCATTGACCTGGTATTGCAGTATCTCCAGGACCGGTGCACCCCTTCTTTAATGCAGTTTCTAAAATCAGAAAGAATTGAATTCAATGTTTTTTGTTCATTTTGCTTGTTTGTCGGATTTTGGGATGGACTCTTTAGCTTTGCTTTTCTTCTCCTCATTGGATTTTTCATGTTCAAAGTTGCAGAAGCCAGATTACAAGCTCATTTTGGTTCAACTTCAGCAACTGTGCATTGCATTGCCATGTAATGTGATGCAATGCTATCTTTCTAGCTCTCCCTTTTTACTTCCTTTTGGATAAACAGACATATTAGGCAAGCATTTTGGAGCTTTCACCTAAATAACTACAGGTGGTGAGATAAGCTGCACAATATAATTGACCTTTCAGTATATTGTTGCACACACACCATCTATTTAGCAAATGCCCTTGTTATCAACAGCAGCCTTTTAAACTCACCTGAGCTAACAGGTATGTGCGCTGGTTACTCTGCTGCGCTTAAAATTTCTTTTTTGGTTTGCTACAATGCCTTTTCTGAAACGTTGTCTCCTTCTGCTGGAACACTGACTTCTTTCATTTAATGCCTGCAGACTATAAAAGAGAACCCAACCCAAAAAGTTTGGTTGATTAGTCTGTGGCATTCTGTTAAACTGTTGCTTATGGCGGTCTCTGTGAGCTTCTCAGCGACATTCAGCCAGCCAGGTATCCTGCCTGCAGTAGATGGAATGTGGCAATGGAACGCTGGCTGCGCGTGTCATAATAGGCTCTGAGCCTTTATATACCTGTGCACAGCAGCAGCCACCTTCAGTCTGCTGCTGGACAGCCAGCAGCAGCAGCAGCAGGAGAGGTATGTAATCAGGAGCCCTCCTGCTAAGGGTAGACAGCTGCTCGTTCCACCCCACCCCCCGCCTTAATTGGTTCTCCTCCCTTCCAACGGTGTTGAGGCGGGTGGGAACAGCAGGGGGTGAAGGTGCTGTGTTTAAAGAGGTGGAGTTATGCAGATCTAAAACACGTGGATTGCAGCAGCAGCAAGCCGAAAAGTGCAGGCATGTAAGGGATCTAGAGGTTGACAACATGTCTTCTTAACGGGAGTCCAGGAGCTCATCTCCACAAATGGACTTTTCAGGATCCTTGGGTGGCTCCGTAGTTTGAAACCAATTCTGGTTATCGCTTCTCGGCCTTTTGGCTAAGATCAAGTGTAGTATCTGTTCTTATCAGTTTAATATCTGATACGTCCCCTATCTGGGGACCATATATTAAATGGATTTTTAGAACAGGGAGATGGAAAAAGAGCTTGCTCTGTCCACTCCACGCATTGACCTGGTATTGCAGTATCTCCAGGACCGGTGCACCCCTTCTTTAATGCAGTTTCTAAAATCAGAAAGAATTGAATTCATTGTTTTTTGTTCATTTTGCTTGTTTGTCGGATTTTGGGATGGACTCTTTGGCTTTGCTTTTCTTCTCCTCATTGGATTTTTCATGTTCAAAGTTGCAGAAGCCAGATTACAAGCTCATTTTGGTTCAACTTCAGCAACTGTGCATTGCATTGCCATGTAATGTGATGCAATGCTATCTTTCTAGCTCTCCCTTTTTACTTCCTTTTGGATAAACAGACATATTAGGCAAGCATTTTGGAGCTTTCACCTAAATAACTACAGGTGGTGAGATAAGCTGCACAATATAATTGACCTTTCAGTATATTGTTGCACACACACCATCTATTTAGCAAATGCCCTTGTTATCAACAGCAGCCTTTTAAACTCACCTGAGCTAACAGGTATGTGCGCTGGTTACTCTGCTGCGCTTAAAATTTCTTTTTTGGTTTGCTACAATGCCTTTTCTGAAACGTTGTCTCCTTCTGCTGGAACACTGACTTCTTTCATTTAATGCCTGCAGACTATAAAAGAGAACCCAACCCAAAAAGTTTGGTTGATTAGTCTGTGGCATTCTGTTAAACTGTTGCTTATGGCGGTCTCTGTGAGCTTCTCAGCGACATTCAGCCAGCCAGGTATCCTGCCTGCAGTAGATGGAATGTGGCAATGGAACGCTGGCTGCGCGTGTCATAATAGGCTCTGAGCCTTTATATACCTGTGCACAGCAGCAGCCACCTTCAGTCTGCTGCTGGACAGCCAGCAGCAGCAGCAGCAGGAGAGGTATGTAATCAGGAGCCCTCCTGCTAAGGGTAGACAGCTGCTCGTTCCACCCCACCCCCCGCCTTAATTGGTTCTCCTCCCTTCCAACGGTGTTGAGGCGGGTGGGAACAGCAGGGGGTGAAGGTGCTGTGTTTAAAGAGGTGGAGTTATGCAGATCTAAAACGCGTGGATTGCAGCAGCAGCAAGCCGAAAAGTGCAGGCATGTAAGGGATCTAGAGGTTGACAACATGTCTTCTTAACGGGAGTCGAGGAGCTCATCTCCACAAATGGACTTTTCAGGATCCTTGGGTGGCTCCGTAGTTTGAAACCAATTCTGGTTATCGCTTCTCGGCCTTTTGGCTAAGATCAAGTGTAGTATCTGTTCTTATCAGTTTAATATCTGATACGTCCCCTATCTGGGGACCATATATTAAATGGATTTTTAGAACAGGGAGATGGAAAAAGAGCTTGCTCTGTCCACTCCACGCATTGACCTGGTATTGCAGTATCTCCAGGACCGGTGCACCCCTTCTTTAATGCAGTTTCTAAAATCAGAAAGAATTGAATTCAATGTTTTTTGTTCATTTTGCTTGTTTGTCGGATTTTGGGATGGACTCTTTGGCTTTGCTTTTCTTCTCCTCATTGGATTTTTCATGTTCAAAGTTGCAGAAGCCAGATTACAAGCTCATTTTGGTTCAACTTCAGCAACTGTGCATTGCATTGCCATGTAATGTGATGCAATGCTATCTTTCTAGCTCTCCCTTTTTACTTCCTTTTGGATAAACAGACATATTAGGCAAGCATTTTGGAGCTTTCACCTAAATAACTACAGGTGGTGAGATAAGCTGCACAATATAATTGACCTTTCAGTATATTGTTGCACACACACCATCTATTTAGCAAATGCCCTTGTTATCAACAGCAGCCTTTTAAACTCACCTGAGCTAACAGGTATGTGCGCTGGTTACTCTGCTGCGCTTAAAATTTCTTTTTTGGTTTGCTACAATGCCTTTTCTGAAACGTTGTCTCCTTCTGCTGGAACACTGACTTCTTTCATTTAATGCCTGCAGACTATAAAAGAGAACCCAACCCAAAAAGTTTGGTTGATTAGTCTGTGGCATTCTGTTAAACTGTTGCTTATGGCGGTCTCTGTGAGCTTCTCAGCGACATTCAGCCAGCCAGGTATCCTGCCTGCAGTAGATGGAATGTGGCAATGGAACGCTGGCTGCGCGTGTCATAATAGGCTCTGAGCCTTTATATACCTGTGCACAGCAGCAGGCACCTTCAGTCTGCTGCTGGACAGCCAGCAGCAGCAGCAGCAGGAGAGGTATGTAATCAGGAGCCCTCCTGCTAAGGGTAGACAGCTGCTCGTTCCACCCCACCCCCCGCCTTAATTGGTTCTCCTCCCTTCCAACGGTGTTGAGGCGGGTGGGAACAGCAGGGGGTGAAGGTGCTGTGTTTAAAGAGGTGGAGTTATGCAGATCTAAAACGCGTGGATTGCAGCAGCAGCAAGCCGAAAAGTGCAGGCATGTAAGGGATCTAGAGGTTGACAACATGTCTTCTTAACGGGAGTCCAGGAGCTCATCTCCACAAATGGACTTTTCAGGATCCTTGGGTGGCTCCGTAGTTTGAAACCAATTCTGGTTATCGCTTCTCGGCCTTTTGGCTAAGATCAAGTGTAGTATCTGTTCTTATCAGTTTAATATCTGATACGTCCCCTATCTGGGGACCATATATTAAATGGATTTTTAGAACAGGGAGATGGAAAAAGAGCTTGCTCTGTCCACTCCACGCATTGACCTGGTATTGCAGTATCTCCAGGACCGGTGCACCCCTTCTTTAATGCAGTTTCTAAAATCAGAAAGAATTGAATTCAATGTTTTTTGTTCATTTTGCTTGTTTGTCAGATTTTGGGATGGACTCTTTGGCTTTGCTTTTCTTCTCCTCATTGGATTTTTCATGTTCAAAGTTGCAGAAGCCAGATTACAAGCTCATTTTGGTTCAACTTCAGCAACTGTGCATTGCATTGCCATGTAATGTGATGCAATGCTATCTTTGTAGCTCTCCCTTTTTACTTCCTTTTGGATAAACAGACATATTAGGCAAGCATTTTGGAGCTTTCACCTAAATAACTACAGGTGGTGAGATAAGCTGCACAATATAATTGACCTTTCAGTATATTGTTGCACACACACCATCTATTTAGCAAATGCCCTTGTTATCAACAGCAGCCTTTTAAACTCACCTGAGCTAACAGGTATGTGCGCTGGTTACTCTGCTGCGCTTAAAATTTCTTTTTTGGTTTGCTACAATGCCTTTTCTGAAACGTTGTCTCCTTCTGCTGGAACACTGACTTCTTTCATTTAATGCCTGCAGACTATAAAAGAGAACCCAACCCAAAAAGTTTGGTTGATTAGTCTGTGGCATTCTGTTAAACTGTTGCTTATGGCGGTCTCTGTGAGCTTCTCAGCGACATTCAGCCAGCCAGGTATCCTGCCTGCAGTAGATGGAATGTGGCAATGGAACGCTGGCTGCGCGTGTCATAATAGGCTCTGAGCCTTTATATACCTGTGCACAGCAGCAGCCACCTTCAGTCTGCTGCTGGACAGCCAGCAGCAGCAGCAGCAGGAGAGGTATGTAATCAGGAGCCCTCCTGCTAAGGGTAGACAGCTGCTCGTTCCACCCCACCCCCCGCCTTAATTGGTTCTCCTCCCTTCCAACGGTGTTGAGGCGGGTGGGAACAGCAGGGGGTGAAGGTGCTGTGTTTAAAGAGGTGGAGTTATGCAGATCTAAAACGCGTGGATTGCAGCAGCAGCAAGCCGAAAAGTGCAGGCATGTAAGGGATCTAGAGGTTGACAACATGTCTTCTTAACGGGAGTCGAGGAGCTCATCTCCACAAATGGACTTTTCAGGATCCTTGGGTGGCTCCGTAGTTTGAAACCAATTCTGGTTATCGCTTCTCGGCCTTTTGGCTAAGATCAAGTGTAGTATCTGTTCTTATCAGTTTAATATCTGATACGTCCCCTATCTGGGGACCATATATTAAATGGATTTTTAGAACAGGGAGATGGAAAAAGAGCTTGCTCTGTCCACTCCACGCATTGACCTGGTATTGCAGTATCTCCAGGACCGGTGCACCCCTTCTTTAATGCAGTTTCTAAAATCAGAAAGAATTGAATTCAATGTTTTTTGTTCATTTTGCTTGTTTGTCGGATTTTGGGATGGACTCTTTGGCTTTGCTTTTCTTCTCCTCATTGGATTTTTCATGTTCAAAGTTGCAGAAGCCAGATTACAAGCTCATTTTGGTTCAACTTCAGCAACTGTGCATTGCATTGCCATGTAATGTGATGCAATGCTATCTTTCTAGCTCTCCCTTTTTACTTCCTTTTGGATAAACAGACATATTAGGCAAGCATTTTGGAGCTTTCACCTAAATAACTACAGGTGGTGAGATAAGCTGCACAATATAATTGACCTTTCAGTATATTGTTGCACACACACCATCTATTTAGCAAATGCCCTTGTTATCAACAGCAGCCTTTTAAACTCACCTGAGCTAACAGGTATGTGCGCTGGTTACTCTGCTGCGCTTAAAATTTCTTTTTTGGTTTGCTACAATGCCTTTTCTGAAACGTTGTCTCCTTCTGCTGGAACACTGACTTCTTTCATTTAATGCCTGCAGACTATAAAAGAGAACCCAACCCAAAAAGTTTGGTTGATTAGTCTGTGGCATTCTGTTAAACTGTTGCTTATGGCGGTCTCTGTGAGCTTCTCAGCGACATTCAGCCAGCCAGGTATCCTGCCTGCAGTAGATGGAATGTGGCAATGGAACGCTGGCTGCGCGTGTCATAATAGGCTCTGAGCCTTTATATACCTGTGCACAGCAGCAGCCACCTTCAGTCTGCTGCTGGACAGCCAGCAGCAGCAGCAGCAGGAGAGGTATGTAATCAGGAGCCCTCCTGCTAAGGGTAGACAGCTGCTCGTTCCACCCCACCCCCCGCCTTAATTGGTTCTCCTCCCTTCCAACGGTGTTGAGGCGGGTGGGAACAGCAGGGGGTGAAGGTGCTGTGTTTAAAGAGGTGGAGTTATGCAGATCTAAAACGCGTGGATTGCAGCAGCAGCAAGCCGAAAAGTGCAGGCATGTAAGGGATCTAGAGGTTGACAACATGTCTTCTTAACGGGAGTCGAGGAGCTCATCTCCACAAATGGACTTTTCAGGATCCTTGGGTGGCTCCGTAGTTTGAAACCAATTCTGGTTATCGCTTCTCGGCCTTTTGGCTAAGATCAAGTGTAGTATCTGTTCTTATCAGTTTAATATCTGATACGTCCCCTATCTGGGGACCATATATTAAATGGATTTTTAGAACAGGGAGATGGAAAAAGAGCTTGCTCTGTCCACTCCACGCATTGACCTGGTATTGCAGTATCTCCAGGACCGGTGCACCCCTTCTTTAATGCAGTTTCTAAAATCAGAAAGAATTGAATTCAATGTTTTTTGTTCATTTTGCTTGTTTGTCGGATTTTGGGATGGACTCTTTGGCTTTGCTTTTCTTCTCCTCATTGGATTTTTCATGTTCAAAGTTGCAGAAGCCAGATTACAAGCTCATTTTGGTTCAACTTCAGCAACTGTGCATTGCATTGCCATGTAATGTGATGCAATGCTATCTTTCTAGCTCTCCCTTTTTACTTCCTTTTGGATAAACAGACATATTAGGCAAGCATTTTGGAGCTTTCACCTAAATAACTACAGGTGGTGAGATAAGCTGCACAATATAATTGACCTTTCAGTATATTGTTGCACACACACCATCTATTTAGCAAATGCCCTTGTTATCAACAGCAGCCTTTTAAACTCACCTGAGCTAACAGGTATGTGCGCTGGTTACTCTGCTGCGCTTAAAATTTCTTTTTTGGTTTGCTACAATGCCTTTTCTGAAACGTTGTCTCCTTCTGCTGGAACACTGACTTCTTTCATTTAATGCCTGCAGACTATAAAAGAGAACCCAACCCAAAAAGTTTGGTTGATTAGTCTGTGGCATTCTGTTAAACTGTTGCTTATGGCGGTCTCTGTGAGCTTCTCAGCGACATTCAGCCAGCCAGGTATCCTGCCTGCAGTAGATGGAATGTGGCAATGGAACGCTGGCTGCGCGTGTCATAAAAGGCTCTGAGCCTTTATATACCTGTGCACAGCAGCAGCCACCTTCAGTCTGCTGCTGGACAGCCAGCAGCAGCAGCAGCAGGAGAGGTATGTAATCAGGAGCCCTCCTGCTAAGGGTAGACAGCTGCTCGTTCCACCCCACCCCCCGCCTTAATTGGTTCTCCTCCCTTCCAACGGTGTTGAGGCGGGTGGGAACAGCAGGGGGTGAAGGTGCTGTGTTTAAAGAGGTGGAGTTATGCAGATCTAAAACGCGTGGATTGCAGCAGCAGCAAGCCGAAAAGTGCAGGCATGTAAGGGATCTAGAGGTTGACAACATGTCTTCTTAACGGGAGTCCAGGAGCTCATCTCCACAAATGGACTTTTCAGGATCCTTGGGTGGCTCCGTAGTTTGAAACCAATTCTGGTTATCGCTTCTCGGCCTTTTGGCTAAGATCAAGTGTAGTATCTGTTCTTATCAGTTTAATATCTGATACGTCCCCTATCTGGGGACCATATATTAAATGGATTTTTAGAACAGGGAGATGGAAAAAGAGCTTGCTCTGTCCACTCCACGCATTGACCTGGTATTGCAGTATCTCCAGGACCGGTGCACCCCTTCTTTAATGCAGTTTCTAAAATCAGAAAGAATTGAATTCAATGTTTTTTGTTCATTTTGCTTGTTTGTCGGATTTTGGGATGGACTCTTTGGCTTTGCTTTTCTTCTCCTCATTGGATTTTTCATGTTCAAAGTTGCAGAAGCCAGATTACAAGCTCATTTTGGTTCAACTTCAGCAACTGTGCATTGCATTGCCATGTAATGTGATGCAATGCTATCTTTCTAGCTCTCCCTTTTTACTTCCTTTTGGATAAACAGACATATTAGGCAAGCATTTTGGAGCTTTCACCTAAATAACTACAGGTGGTGAGATAAGCTGCACAATATAATTGACCTTTCAGTATATTGTTGCACACACACCATCTATTTAGCAAATGCCCTTGTTATCAACAGCAGCCTTTTAAACTCACCTGAGCTAACAGGTATGTGCGCTGGTTACTCTGCTGCGCTTAAAATTTCTTTTTTGGTTTGCTACAATGCCTTTTCTGAAACGTTGTCTCCTTCTGCTGGAACACTGACTTCTTTCATTTAATGCCTGCAGACTATAAAAGAGAACCCAACCCAAAAAGTTTGGTTGATTAGTCTGTGGCATTCTGTTAAACTGTTGCTTATGGCGGTCTCTGTGAGCTTCTCAGCGACATTCAGCCAGCCAGGTATCCTGCCTGCAGTAGATGGAATGTGGCAATGGAACGCTGGCTGCGCGTGTCATAATAGGCTCTGAGCCTTTATATACCTGTGCACAGCAGCAGCCACCTTCAGTCTGCTGCTGGACAGCCAGCAGCAGCAGCAGCAGCAGGAGAGGTATGTAATCAGGAGCCCTCCTGCTAAGGGTAGACAGCTGCTCGTTCCACCCCACCCCCCGCCTTAATTGGTTCTCCTCCCTTCCAACGGTGTTGAGGCGGGTGGGAACAGCAGGGGGTGAAGGTGCTGTGTTTAAAGAGGTGGAGTTATGCAGATCTAAAACGCGTGGATTGCAGCAGCAGCAAGCCGAAAAGTGCAGGCATGTAAGGGATCTAGAGGTTGACAACATGTCTTCTTAACGGGAGTCCAGGTGCTCATCTCCACAAATGGACTTTTCAGGATCCTTGGGTGGCTCCGTAGTTTGAAACCAATTCTGGTTATCGCTTCTCGGCCTTTTGGCTAAGATCAAGTGTAGTATCTGTTCTTATCAGTTTAATATCTGATACGTCCCCTATCTGGGGACCATATATTAAATGGATTTTTAGAACAGGGAGATGGAAAAATAGCTTGCTCTGTCCACTCCACGCATTGACCTGGTATTGCAGTATCTCCAGGACCGGTGCACCCCTTCTTTAATGCAGTTTCTAAAATCAGAAAGAATTGAATTCAATGTTTTTTGTTCATTTTGCTTGTTTGTCGGATTTTGGGATGGACTCTTTGGCTTTGCTTTTCTTCTCCTCATTGGATTTTTCATGTTCAAAGTTGCAGAAGCCAGATTACAAGCTCATTTTGGTTCAACTTCAGCAACTGTGCATTGCATTGCCATGTAATGTGATGCAATGCTATCTTTCTAGCTCTCCCTTTTTACTTCCTTTTGGATAAACAGACATATTAGGCAAGCATTTTGGAGCTTTCACCTAAATAACTACAGGTGGTGAGATAAGCTGCACAATATAATTGACCTTTCAGTATATTGTTGCACACACACCATCTATTTAGCAAATGCCCTTGTTATCAACAGCAGCCTTTTAAACTCACCTGAGCTAACAGGTATGTGCGCTGGTTACTCTGCTGCGCTTAAAATTTCTTTTTTGGTTTGCTACAATGCCTTTTCTGAAACGTTGTCTCCTTCTGCTGGAACACTGACTTCTTTCATTTAATGCCTGCAGACTATAAAAGAGAACCCAACCCAAAAAGTTTGGTTGATTAGTCTGTGGCATTCTGTTAAACTGTTGCTTATGGCGGTCTCTGTGAGCTTCTCAGCGACATTCAGCCAGCCAGGTATCCTGCCTGCAGTAGATGGAATGTGGCAATGGAACGCTGGCTGCGCGTGTCATAATAGGCTCTGAGCCTTTATATACCTGTGCACAGCAGCAGCCACCTTCAGTCTGCTGCTGGACAGCCAGCAGCAGCAGCAGCAGCAGGAGAGGTATGTAATCAGGAGCCCTCCTGCTAAGGGTAGACAGCTGCTCGTTCCACCCCACCCGCCGCCTTAATTGGTTCTCCTCCCTTCCAACGGTGTTGAGGCGGGTGGGAACAGCAGGGGGTGAAGGTGCTGTGTTTAAAGAGGTGGAGTTATGCAGATCTAAAACGCGTGGATTGCAGCAGCAGCAAGCCGAAAAGTGCAGGCATGTAAGGGATCTAGAGGTTGACAACATGTCTTCTTAACGGGAGTCCAGGAGCTCATCTCCACAAATGGACTTTTCAGGATCCTTGGGTGGCTCCGTAGTTTGAAACCAATTCTGGTTATCGCTTCTCGGCCTTTTGGCTAAGATCAAGTGTAGTATCTGTTCTTATCAGTTTAATATCTGATACGTCCCCTATCTGGGGACCATATATTAAATGGATTTTTAGAACAGGGAGATGGAAAAAGAGCTTGCTCTGTCCACTCCACGCATTGACCTGGTATTGCAGTATCTCCAGGACCGGTGCACCCCTTCTTTAATGCAGTTTCTAAAATCAGAAAGAATTGAATTCAATGTTTTTTGTTCATTTTGCTTGTTTGTCGGATTTTGGGATGGACTCTTTGGCTTTGCTTTTCTTCTCCTCAATGGATTTTTCATGTTCAAAGTTGCAGAAGCCAGATTACAAGCTCATTTTGGTTCAACTTCAGCAACTGTGCATTGCATTGCCATGTAATGTGATGCAATGCTATCTTTCTAGCTCTCCCTTTTTACTTCCTTTTGGATAAACAGACATATTAGGCAAGCATTTTGGAGCTTTCACCTAAATAACTACAGGTGGTGAGATAAGCTGCACAATATAATTGACCTTTCAGTATATTGTTGCACACACACCATCTATTTAGCAAATGCCCTTGTTATCAACAGCAGCCTTTTAAACTCACCTGAGCTAACAGGTATGTGCGCTGGTTACTCTGCTGCGCTTAAAATTTCTTTTTTGGTTTGCTACAATGCCTTTTCTGAAACGTTGTCTCCTTCTGCTGGAACACTGACTTCTTTCATTTAATGCCTGCAGACTATAAAAGAGAACCCAACCCAAAAAGTTTGGTTGATTAGTCTGTGGCATTCTGTTAAACTGTTGCTTATGGCGGTCTCTGTGAGCTTCTCAGCGACATTCAGCCAGCCAGGTATCCTGCCTGCAGTAGATGGAATGTGGCAATGGAACGCTGGCTGCGCGTGTCATAATAGGCTCTGAGCCTTTATATACCTGTGCACAGCAGCAGCCACCTTCAGTCTGCTGCTGGACAGCCAGCAGCAGCAGCAGCAGGAGAGGTATGTAATCAGGAGCCCTCCTGCTAAGGGTAGACAGCTGCTCGTTCCACCCCACCCCCCGCCTTAATTGGTTCTCCTCCCTTCCAACGGTGTTGAGGCGGGTGGGAACAGCAGGGGGTGAAGGTGCTGTGTTTAAAGAGGGGGAGTTATGCAGATCTAAAACGCGTGGATTGCAGCAGCAGCAAGCCGAAAAGTGCAGGCATGTAAGGGATCTAGAGGTTGACAACATGTCTTCTTAACGGGAGTCCAGGAGCTCATCTCCACAAATGGACTTTTCAGGATCCTTGGGTGGCTCCGTAGTTTGAAACCAATTCTGGTTATCGCTTCTCGGCCTTTTGGCTAAGATCAAGTGTAGTATCTGTTCTTATCAGTTTAATATCTGATACGTCCCCTATCTGGGGACCATATATTAAATGGATTTTTAGAACAGGGAGATGGAAAAAGAGCTTGCTCTGTCCACTCCACGCATTGACCTGGTATTGCAGTATCTCCAGGACCGGTGCACCCCTTCTTTAATGCAGTTTCTAAAATCAGAAAGAATTGAATTCAATGTTTTTTGTTCATTTTGCTTGTTTGTCGGATTTTGGGATGGACTCTTTGGCTTTGCTTTTCTTCTCCTCATTGGATTTTTCATGTTCAAAGTTGCAGAAGCCAGATTACAAGCTCATTTTGGTTCAACTTCAGCAACTGTGCATTGCATTGCCATGTAATGTGATGCAATGCTATCTTTCTAGCTCTCCCTTTTTACTTCCTTTTGGATAAACAGACATATTAGGCAAGCATTTTGGAGCTTTCACCTAAATAACTACAGGTGGTGAGATAAGCTGCACAATATAATTGACCTTTCAGTATATTGTTGCACACACACCATCTATTTAGCAAATGCCCTTGTTATCAACAGCAGCCTTTTAAACTCACCTGAGCTAACAGGTATGTGCGCTGGTTACTCTGCTGCGCTTAAAATTTCTTTTTTTGTTTGCTACAATGCCTTTTCTGAAACGCTGTCTCCTTCTGCTGGAACACTGACTTCTTTCATTTAATGCCTGCAGACTATAAAAGAGAACCCAACCCAAAAAGTTTGGTTGATTAGTCTGTGGCATTCTGTTAAACTGTTGCTTATGGCGGTCTCTGTGAGCTTCTCAGCGACATTCAGCCAGCCAGGTATCCTGCCTGCAGTAGATGGAATGTGGCAATGGAACGCTGGCTGCGCGTGTCATAATAGGCTCTGAGCCTTTATATACCTGTGCACAGCAGCAGCCACCTTCAGTCTGCTGCTGGACAGCCAGCAGCAGCAGCAGCAGGAGAGGTATGTAATCAGGAGCCCTCCTGCTAAGGGTAGACAGCTGCTCGTTCCACCCCACCCCCCGCCTTAATTGGTTCTCCTCCCTTCCAACGGTGTTGAGGCGGGTGGGAACAGCAGGGGGTGAAGGTGCTGTGTTTAAAGAGGTGGAGTTATGCAGATCTAAAACGCGTGGATTGCAGCAGCAGCAAGCCGAAAAGTGCAGGCATGTAAGGGATCTAGAGGTTGACAACATGTCTTCTTAACGGGAGTCCAGGAGCTCATCTCCACAAATGGACTTTTCAGGATCCTTGGGTGGCTCCGTAGTTTGAAACCAATTCTGGTTATCGCTTCTCGGCCTTTTGGCTAAGATACCACATCTTGCCAGAAGGATTCTAAGCCAATCGTGCCCTTGGCCTTGAGGCATCGGCGGTGTAAAAGCCGTCTTAAGCCTCATGCTGCTTTAGGGGGCAGATACGCAAAGAAACCAAGAAGGCGATCGACCCTATCTACCTTTTGAAGATGGCATCAGCAGTAGCGGCCGCAGTGCGCTATGCCAGAGCTGGTGACCTTCGCATCAAGAACTCTTTCAAGATCGAAGTGGACGATGCATCCAAGGAGAAGATGACCTTGAAGTTTTTCGTGAGGAGAGTGCTGCTGGAGATCCTAGGAGTAAAGAGGGAAGACATCCTGGCCCTTCAAGATCGCCCCGGTTCCTTCACTTTGACTCTGGAGTCGGAGTATGCGTGCCAGAACCTCTTCCGCCAGATTCACCTGCACCTTTCAGATGAGGATCTTAAAGGACTCACCTTTGTCATCCTTTACTCCGGTGGAGAGAAGCCGCTCGTGGTTCAGATGAGCAACCCTCATGTTCCCTTAGTTAATATTATTTGCTTTCTTCAAAACTATTTCCCAGAACTGCGGTATTCCCACAAGGTCATGAATGAGGAAAACCTCTGGACGGGAAAGCATAAATTTTTTGTTAAATTTTGTGAAGATCCAAATGGCATTGGTGGTCAGCGTCATCCTCCGTCAAGTTTCCTGATCGGTAGGGAGCGGGGGCGCCTCTTCTACCCGGACATGCCCCTCTTCTGCCGGAAATGCATGTGTTTCGGTCACACTTATGAGAACTGCAAGGAGGAGGTGGCAATCTGTAAGAAGTGCTACAAGCATGGACATGCCACAATGGACTGTACCAATGAGATGGTGTGCAACATCTGCCGGGTCCCAGGTCACTCCTTCCGGGAGTGTCCTTTGAAGAAAAAGGCGGAAACCTATGCTGAAACGCTGGCAAAGCAACCTGCCCGTGTGCCTCCATCTGCTCCCGGGGGGCAGAGGCAACCCTCTGCTGTTCCTGCTCCTGCGGGTGCGTCTACAGCGCGGGGGCAGTCTTCTAGCTCTCCAGTACCTGCTCCACAGACCAAGCCTGCTAGTACATCAGGTGGTACGTCTGCACCTGCTGCACAGAGGAAGCCAACCAACCCTCCTGCTCCTGCTGCTAAGGGGGGTCCCACCGGTGCTCCTGTATCTACTGTGCGAACACAACCCCCTGTAGGCGGGTCCACAAGCACTTCAGTGCCTGCTGCACAGGGAAAACCTGCCAGTTCTCCTATTCCTGCTGCGCATAAGCCCACGTCTATGCAGAAACCTCCAGCTGAGAAACCTGTCCGTCCTGAGAGGAGGGAAGCTTCATCTAAGGACTGGGCTGCTGATTCTGATCCGGGTGATATGGTGGTGGAGGGGAGTCCCTCTGCTGAAATCGGGACATTTAGCTCGGAGGAAGAAGCAATGGAGCTGGAAACTCGTAGGAAAAGGAAAACAGATGATAGGTCTGATGAGAATGTGGCCAGGGAGACTTCCAAGAAGTGTCCATTAAAACCAAGTCTTCTGCAATACAAGCCAATGGCTCCCGCTGCCCCTCCTGAGGAGCCAAGGCCTTCAGACCCTATAAACATTTCTTTTTCGGACTCAGAAGTGCAGAGCCCGTTAACATCGGTGGGCTTTATGTCTGATTCTGACAGTAGTGTGACCTGAACTAACCTATCATGACCTCATCAATTAAAGTAGCCTCGCTTAATGTGAGGAGTATAAGGGGCTCTACAAGAAGGGCTGCTTTGTTTTCCTACCTGTCAACAGTGGACTGTGATGTCTTTTGTTTGCAAGAATGTAACATTGACTTTGATATGAATTATGCAGATTTAAGAAAAGATTGGCCTCATGGGCCCTCTATCTGGTCCGGAGATAATGAAAATCGTTCCTCTGGCATTGGAGTGCTGTTTAGGTCGTATGACTTTAAAATCAACTCTTTTGTGGACATTTCTTCTGGACGTGCTCTTTTCTTAAATATTAGTTTTAAAGGTGTGGACTTTAGACTTTTGAACATTTATGCTTCTCCAGTGAAGGAAGAGAGACATCAGTTGTTTGAAGATGTGCAATATTACCTACCTGGTTCATCGCCTCTGATGTTCTGTGGGGATTTCAATTGTGTCTTGCCTGGTGAAGGGAGAAGCGGGAGTTCCACCGTTCCTAAAAAAGACAAAACAGAGAAACAACTAAAGGATTTGTTAACTGATTTTTTTCTTAGAGACTCCTGGAAAGAGATCCGTAGTAATGATCCCGGTTATACTTGGGAGAACTCTTCTTCTAAATCTCGTATTGATTTTATTTTCATGTCCCAATATGTGAATGTCAAATCTGTTGTCTTAATCCCAAACATTTTTTCAGATCATAAGATGTTGCTATCAGAGTTAGAATTACCTGGGCTTGTCAAGGCAAGAGGAGTTTGGAGGCTAAATACAACATTGTTACAAGATCCTAAGGTAAGAACAGATTTTAAAGCGTTTTTTAATTATTTAAGAACAAAACAACAAAAATTTTTAACTCTGCTAGAATGGTGGGAATACAGCAAGATGAAGATAAAAAGTTTTTTTATCAAGGTCAGCATAGCCAATGCAAGAGAAAAGTCCGCTTGGCATAAAAGGCTTATTACTAAATTGCAGACCTGTTATCAACTAAGAGATGTGGGACTTGAAATGGACGATTTAATTGAAGCAACAAAAAAAGAAATTAAAAAGAGTATAGAGTCGAAGGGTAAGGAAATAATTTATAACTCAAAAATTGAAGTGATGGAGAAAAATGAAAAGTGCTCAAGATTTTTTTTTAAAAAAGTAGTTGCTGCTAAGGAAATGATAACAGAATTAGAGGGTGAAACTACAACTGAAGGTATGCTCAACCAAGCTCACCAGTTTTATCAGCAGCTTTTTAATGAGAAAACTATAGACCAGTCTTTTACTGAAGATGCCCTTAATTCATTAAAAAATAGTCTGAGCCGCGAAGACCGAGAATTGTTATGCACTGAAGTCACCTTGTCGGAAGTAGATGCTGCTATCAAAAGTTTTTCCTATGGGAAAACCCCTGGTTCTGACGGTTTGCCTGTTGAATTTTATCGTGAATTTTGGAATTTTTTAAAACCCGACTTGTTTTTAGTAATCAAAGAAGCTTTTAAGTGTGATATCCTGCCTATATCTTGGAGAAGTGGTCTGGTCTCCCTGATTTTTAAAAAAGGAGCCAAATCCCATCTGGCAAACTGGAGACCAATCACACTGTTGAATGTTGATTACAAGTTGATGTCCAAAATTTTAGTGAACCGTTTTAAAAAAGTTTTATCCAAAGTTATTTATGAAGACCAGGTATGTGGGGTGCCAGGAAGAGGAGTTGCGGAGCATCTCAATACCATCCGCGATGTCATATGGTACCAGCAATCCAGGAAGCAAGACTTAGCAATTTTATCGTTGGATTTTCAAAAGGCTTTTGATCGTGTCTCTCATTGTTTTTTATGGTTGGTTTTAAAAAAAATGGGCTTCCCTGAAATTTTTATCAAGCAAGTGGCACTTTTATATAAGAACTCTTTTAGTAAAATTTTAATCAATGGATTTTTGTCTAATGAAGTGTTTTTGCATTCAGGTGTGAAGCAAGGCTGCCCTTTGTCCCCAGTGCTATTTATATGTGCAATAGAGCCTCTTTTATCTATGCTACGAGAGGATAAAGTGATTAAAGGTGTCCCTATCCCTGGAGGACATGGAAGAGATGTGAAGGTAATGGGCTACATGGATGATATTACTATTTTTTGTTCATCACCTGCCGCTCTCAGGAGAGCTATAAGAACGACCAATTTTTTTTGTGAAGCCTCAGGTTTTAAGTTAAACATTGAGAAATGTGATTGTTTTGTCCGTGGCAATTGGGCGGATGTGTCCATCCCTGATCTCCCGATGCAGTCAGAGAAGATTAAAATTCTGGGCGTGATTTTTGATCGACAGAATGATGGAATGAAGAGCTGGGATGGAGTAAGGGACAAAATACAAAAGAAGATTGACTTTTGGAAATTAAGAAAATTAACAATCGAAGGTAAAGTTTTAATTATTAAGGCCCTTCTGCTTCCTGTCATGTTATATCTCAGTTATGTTTATCCCCCAAGTGACCTTACAGCGAGAAGATTACAGAGAATGCTGTTTGAATTTGTGTGGAACTCTAAGTTCGAAAAGGTGAAGAGAGAAACAATGTACAAGATGCACCACCTTGGTGGTAAGGATGTTCCCAACGTCAAACTGTTTTTATACTCCAAGTTTTTTAGCCTCTGTTTTAAATATATGTTTGCTTCAAGCCCTTGGGCACATTTTTTAAGATATGCAGCTGGCCACATTTTTAGGAGGCGAAAGTGGATATCCATTTCTTTAACAAGCCCAGTGTTGTTATCACCTCCACAACAATATGCCATCCTGGAGAAAGTTATCAGATTATATGGCCTAGATTCTTTTGAGATGGAGACATTGAAGAATGCAAGGAAGCTGCTGCAGCAATTAAAAAAGAAAAAAACTTTGACGCCCATAAGCCATTATTCATATAGCAGAGTCACTAAAATATGGAATTTAACAAATGCACCTTACCTGATGAATCAACATAAAGACTTAGCTTGGATGATTGTGCAGGAATGTTTACCGACTCGTGATTTCCAGTATAAAAGAAGACTGAGCACTATACAAACCTGCCCGAGGCATCAGTGCAATAATGATGAGACTACTATGCACCTTATTTGGAATTGTGATTTTGCACAGCAAGTGTGGAAAGACTGTGGTGAGCTTTTAAAATTTTTATCTGGTCTTAATTTTTTAAGCCATGAAGTGGTTTTATATGGGATTTTACCAAACATGACGAAAGAAAAAGAGAGAGTTTTATGGTGCACTTTGAGTTGTGTTAAAAGTGCTCTATGGAAGACCAGAAACATATTGTTGTTTAAAAGAGACTATATAGAAGTCAAGGATTGTATAAGACTGGCATTAAGTGAAATTTATATGTACTACCTAATGGATATGAAGAAGCTTGGAAAGAAAAGAGCCCTGAGTATATGGAACTATCACCTATGGAAGATGTTATTTTAAAGCTCTGAAGAAAAGATAAAGACTACGATATTTTAAATATAAACGCAAAAATCTGTTCTTATCAGTTTAATATCTGATACGTCCCCTATCTGGGGACCATATATTAAATGGATTTTTAGAACAGGGAGATGGAAAAAGAGCTTGCTCTGTCCACTCCACGCATTGACCTGGTATTGCAGTATCTCCAGGACCGGTGCACCCCTTCTTTAATGCAGTTTCTAAAATCAGAAAGAATTGAATTCAATGTTTTTTGTTCATTTTGCTTGTTTGTCGGATTTTGGGATGGACTCTTTGGCTTTGCTTTTCTTCTCCTCATTGGATTTTTCATGTTCAAAGTTGCAGAAGCCAGATTACAAGCTCATTTTGGTTCAACTTCAGCAACTGTGCATTGCATTGCCATGTAATGTGATGCAATGCTATTGTAGCACCCTGAGGATTCGGCTGCTACAGGGGAATTGCACCTCAACCCAGAGGTGTGATATTCCACTCCCGGGTAAGGATGGAGTGTGGAACTGAGCTCGGTAGGCTGCATGCACTACACACATCCCATTTCCGGGGAACAGGCCGACGGTACTCCCACTTAGAAATGTGCAGGTACGACCGAGTCTGTTCCTGGCTGGAGTGGGAGGGGGGTGGTACATCCCATGTAGTGTAGGGGCAGATAGGGGGAGCAGCCTGGGTAAAGATAGGAGCTCATTGGGTGCTGGTCACCTGAGCTCACACATAGAGGGTGTATATAAGGTGGGCACCAACAAAGAACAGGGTCAGATGCAGAGAACAAGTCAGTTGGAGACAGCAAGACAGCTGCAGAGGAGCAGACAGCAAGCAGAGAGGAAGTCAGCCTGCAGCAAGGGAGAAAAGAGAGAGACCCAGAGGAACAGAAGAGAGGACTCTAAGATCCCAACTAAAATCCCCGGGTGAAGAGTCGGCATCAGGGTACCGGAACCCAAGCTGGTGGGGGTAAAAACATTCCCCAGCCAGAGACCGGAGACCGTGGGCAGCGTTTGCCACGGTCACCCACCACATCCACCCCGAAGGCACACCACATGAAGGGTCAGGGAACCCAGGGCCAAGGGTGTCCCAACAGAAGGCCCGAGGGAGCTGGACCTAGGTGGATCACTGGTGGGGACGGCCAGAGAACGGGACAGAAGGAGAGCTCAGGGCCACGCTCCGGACTTGTTTGGGGGTTGGCTGGATCCAGGACCTGGTGGACGCAGCACGGCTCGGGTGGTCACTCGAAGCTGGAGTGACCAGTACAACATCTGCAGTAAGTAAACACCCTTAACTGCACAACCCGACTCTGTCTTCACTGCCGTCTGCACTGCACCACCACAACCCCCATCCTCTGCACCTGTCCCCTCTGAGGCTATACCCCTACCGTTGGGGGCTATACCATCACAAGCTGCACCTACACCATCAGCCTCAGCGGACCCTGCTGCAGCGGCGGCCATAGTGACCGCAATACAACGGGTGGCGTAGTCGACATTAAGAACTTATTAACATCTGTAGGACTGCCACATACAACTGAGTTTGACACCCTGGGCACGGACCGGGTCATAGCCACTCGGAGACTACAACCCCCATCTGATCCGGCTCCGGATATTCCCATAAAGAATATGGCCCAGGGGGCGCGTCAACTTTGGCGTAGTCGGCAGGATTACGTGCCCGCAACACCCGGGTACTGCGTGCCTGAAGAAAAGTGCAAGTTTACCTCAGAAAGAAGTCTCCCGCCGGTTCCGGAGGGTCCACGCCATCGGACCCCATCACAGGTCGTTTCCCGCCGATTGTCCGCCATTTCCAGCTTGTTCCCGCCATCTGCAGGGTTTCCCGCCACTGGGCGACGCTTCCCGCCAAATCCGAAGATTTCCCGCCTTGGAAGAGCAGCGGACGCCATTATGGGCGTGCCAAAGGAGGGCAAGAGGCCGCCTCCCATCGTGGGCCAGGACAGAAAATGGCACCAAAAGTGGAAACCGCCCCCACCAACAGAGACTGTGATGCTAGAGGTGTCTGTCAGCGTGAAAGAACCGCCCCTGGAGCTGACAGTCACCCAGTGGCCCCGGGACCGCCCTCGAAGTGGGAGGAGACGAAAGAAAAGAACGAAGATGGGTACCGCCTGGAGCAGTCTGGAGTGAGCGCACCCGGAGGCAAGAAGTCTAACGAGGAGTAGCGGAGAAGCTTACCCGGATATGGAGAGAAAGCAGAACAGCACCGGCCCGCTGGCCAGGAGTCTGCTAAAGACCGAGGAAGGAGAGCAGAGCAGCACCGGCCCGCTGGCCAGGAGCCTGCTGGAGGAAGAGCAGAGCAGCACCGACCCGTTGGTCAGGAGCCTGCTAGACACCACGACCCCACTAGGCCTAGTGGAGGTCCTTGCACAGCTCCCCCGAGACCGGGAGTGTGCACAGACTGCCCTGGAGGGCCTCGCACGGAGGATGGCCCGGGTACAGCGTGAGATATTGGCGGAATGGAGCCGAGAGATGGCCCAGCAAACCAAGGCCCGGAGCACGCCAGCCAAGATGAGGAGACAGACCGCCTCTGAGGATGGCGCGGGAGGACCCAAGGTCGGAGACGGCGCCGAGAAGGGAGCCGAAAGCATGGAGGCAGGTAAAGGGGACGCCTATACCCCAAGCCGTGAAACCGCCCACCTGCCCCAGCTCCCCGTCGCAGAGCCCGAAAGTCCCCCTGCTGTGCCCGTAGCCGCCATGTCACCGCTATGGACTAGGCCCCGACCGGAAGCCGCCGCAGCGACCCCTGTGACGTCACGCGCCTCGACCCGGAGCGTGACAAAGCAGGAAATACCACCAGCCTGGTCGCAAGGCCTAGTACCCCCGGGCGCCGCATCACCAACAGCGCCCCCTACCTCCGCGGAGCCTCCGGCCTGGTCGCAAGGCCAGGTAGCCCAGGGCGCCGCCGTATTAACGGTGCCCTTCACCTTCCAGGTGCCCCAGGCCTGGCCGCAAGGCCTGGGCAACCCGGGCGCCACCACCACCGCGCCCGCGCCCGTAAAACCAAGGGTGCCGCGTCTGGGAGAGGACTTGTTTGCCCAGCACACGTGGCCGGACGGGCAGCCTTTCATCTGGCCCCAGAAGTATTACGAACTGGAGCACCAGAGGAGGGTTGGGGCCATGTGTGCACCCCTGATTCCGGCTCCGAAGCCCGTAATAAGGATCTCGCCCCCGCTAGCGGAAGCGCAGTTTGAGTGGGACCCCACCGGAGAAGACCTAATGGGGTTCACTCAGGAAACCCGGGCAGCTGCAGCGGAGCGTGCTGAGTGTTGCCGACAGCAGCTCGAGGAGTTCGCAAGGGAGCGGAGAGAGAGGCGGGTCCGAGAACAACAGGCCCAAATAAGGAGCGCCGAGCAGAAGAGCCGGACCAGGAGGGACCCCCGTGCAGCGCACAGTCCCCGTACCACCGGGACTGTAATAAAGTTCAACCAGCAGCATGGGTGGGGCTTCATTAGAGACAACAACACCCCCGGCGACGTCTTTGTCACGCGCAGAGACGTGGAGTCCCATCTGCCGGAGGGGCACAGAGGTCGTGACCTCTACATCGGAGACGAGGTCACCTTCACCCGGCACAAGTGTGCCAAAGGACCTTATGCCCTCCACGTACACCGCCTGACGGAGGAGGAGTTGCGGTGCGAGGAGGAGGAGCAAGAGGACCCGGACGGGTCTGAAGTTACAACCAGCTATAAGCAAAGAGCAGGAGGAAGACGCCGTTGAGTGCGGCAGAGCAGTGATGTAAATAGTTACCCGACCGGGTATCAAAGAGACTGTTGCAACATATATATAGTCCCCGTTGGGACCAGCTGAGTGCAACATATATATAGTCCCCGTTGGGACCAGCTGAGTGAACTGTTTACCCGTTAACCCCTTAATCCCACAGGCTGAGGACTGTGAGCAGCCATTCCCTTCCCTCTACCTGGCCGAGGACTGAGAGCGGCCAACTTCCCTGTATATAGTTGCGCTTCCTAAAGCGCCCCCTACCGGTTTTAGAGGAAAAACCATTTTTCTAAGAGACTGTCGCACTTTTCCCGGACACACGTTGCACAGTGTCCGGAGGAGGAACCTGAAACAAGAGACGACGAGAATGTTTATATGAAAAGTTTTATATATATATAATGTTTTATATGTTTTATTATGTTTATATGAAAAGAAAAAAATTGTATGTTTTGGTGTTGTTTTATGTCTTACAGCCCGAGGACGTGCTGTGATTTACCAGGGGGGAATGTAGCACCCTGAGGATTCGGCTGCTACAGGGGTATTGCACCTCAACCCAGAGGTGTGATATTCCACTCCCGGGTAAGGATGGAGTGTGGAACTGAGCTCGGTAGGCTGCATGCACTACACACATCCCATTTCCGGGGAACAGGCCGACGGTACTCCCACTTAGAAATGTGCAGGTACGACCGAGTCTGTTCCTGGCTGGAGTGGGAGGGGGGTGGTACATCCCATGTAGTGTAGGGGCAGATAGGGGGAGCAGCCTGGGTAAAGATAGGAGCTCATTGGGTGCTGGTCACCTGAGCTCACACATAGAGGGTGTATATAAGGTGGGCACCAACAAAGAACAGGGTCAGATGCAGAGAACAAGTCAGTTGGAGACAGCAAGACAGCTGCAGAGGAGCAGACAGCAAGCAGAGAGGAAGTCAGCCTGCAGCAAGGGAGAAAAGAGAGAGACCCAGAGGAACAGAAGAGAGGACTCTAAGATCCCAAATAAAATCCCCGGGTGAAGAGTCGGCATCAGGGTACCGGAACCCAAGCTGGTGGGGGTAAAAACATTCCCCAGCCAGAGACCGGAGACCGTGGGCAGCGTTTGCCACGGTCACCCACCACATCCACCCCGAAGGCACACCACATGAAGGGTCAGGGAACCCAGGGCCAAGGGTGTCCCAACAGAAGGCCCGAGGGAGCTGGACCTAGGTGGATCACTGGTGGGGACGGCCAGAGAACGGGACAGAAGGAGAGCTCAGGGCCACGCTCCGGACTTGTTTGGGGGTTGGCTGGATCCAGGACCTGGTGGACGCAGCACGGCTCGGGTGGTCACTCGAAGCTGGAGTGACCAGTACAACATCTGCAGTAAGTAAACACCCTTAACTGCACAACCCGACTCTGTCTTCACTGCCGTCTGCACTGCACCACCACAACCCCCATCCTCTGCACCTGTCCCCTCTGAGGCTATACCCCTCCCGTTGGGGGTTATACCATCACAAGCTGCACCTACACCATCAGCCTCAGCGGACCCTGCTGCAGCGGCGGCCATAGTGACCGCAATACAACGGGTGGCGTAGTCGACATTAAGAACTTATTAACATCTGTAGGACTGCCACATACAACTGAGTTTGACACCCTGGGCACGGACCGGGTCATAGCCACTCGGAGACTACAACCCCCATCTGATCCGGCTCCGGATATTCCCATAAAGAATATGGCCCAGGGGGCGCGTCACTATCTTTCTAGCTCTCCCTTTTTACTTCCTTTTGGATAAACAGACATATTAGGCAAGCATTTTGGAGCTTTCACCTAAATAACTACAGGTGGTGAGATAAGCTGCACAATATAATTGACCTTTCAGTATATTGTTGCACACACACCATCTATTTAGCAAATGCCCTTGTTATCAACAGCAGCCTTTTAAACTCACCTGAGCTAACAGGTATGTGCGCTGGTTACTCTGCTGCGCTTAAAATTTCTTTTTTGGTTTGCTACAATGCCTTTTCTGAAACGTTGTCTCCTTCTGCTGGAACACTGACTTCTTTCATTTAATGCCTGCAGACTATAAAAGAGAACCCAACCCAAAAAGTTTGGTTGATTAGTCTGTGGCATTCTGTTAAACTGTTGCTTATGGCGGTCTCTGTGAGCTTCTCAGCGACATTCAGCCAGCCAGGTATCCTGCCTGCAGTAGATGGAATGTGGCAATGGAACGCTGGCTGCGCGTGTCATAATAGGCTCTGAGCCTTTATATACCTGTGCACAGCAGCAGCCACCTTCAGTCTGCTGCTGGACAGCCAGCAGCAGCAGCAGCAGGAGAGGTATGTAATCAGGAGCCCTCCTGCTAAGGGTAGACAGCTGCTCGTTCCACCCCACCCCCCGCCTTAATTGGTTCTCCTCCCTTCCAACGGTGTTGAGGCGGGTGGGAACAGCAGGGGGTGAAGGTGCTGTGTTTAAAGAGGTGGAGTTATGCAGATCTAAAACGCGTGGATTGCAGCAGCAGCAAGCCGAAAAGTGCAGGCATGTAAGGGATCTAGAGGTTGACAACATGTCTTCTTAACGGGAGTCCAGGAGCTCATCTCCACAAATGGACTTTTCAGGATCCTTGGGTGGCTCCGTAGTTTGAAACCAATTCTGGTTATCGCTTCTCGGCCTTTTGGCTAAGATCAAGTGTAGTATCTGTTCTTATCAGTTTAATATCTGATACGTCCCCTATCTGGGGACCATATATTAAATGGATTTTTAGAACAGGGAGATGGAAAAAGAGCTTGCTCTGTCCACTCCACGCATTGACCTGGTATTGCAGTATCTCCAGGACCGGTGCACCCCTTCTTTAATGCAGTTTCTAAAATCAGAAAGAATTGAATTCAATGTTTTTTGTTCATTTTGCTTGTTTGTCGGATTTTGGGATGGACTCTTTGGCTTTGCTTTTCTTCTCCTCATTGGATTTTTCATGTTCAAAGTTGCAGAAGCCAGATTACAAGCTCATTTTGGTTCAACTTCAGCAACTGTGCATTGCATTGCCATGTAATGTGATGCAATGCTATCTTTCTAGCTCTCCCTTTTTACTTCCTTTTGGATAAACAGACATATTAGGCAAGCATTTTGGAGCTTTCACCTAAATAACTACAGGTGGTGAGATAAGCTGCACAATATAATTGACCTTTCAGTATATTGTTGCACACACACCATCTATTTAGCAAATGCCCTTGTTATCAACAGCAGCCTTTTAAACTCACCTGAGCTAACAGGTATGTGCGCTGGTTACTCTGCTGCGCTTAAAATTTCTTTTTTGGTTTGCTACAATGCCTTTTCTGAAACGTTGTCTCCTTCTGCTGGAACACTGACTTCTTTCATTTAATGCCTGCAGACTATAAAAGAGAACCCAACCCAGAAAGTTTGGTTGATTAGTCTGTGGCATTCTGTTAAACTGTTGCTTATGGCGGCCTCTGTGAGCTTCTCAGCGACATTCAGCCAGCCAGGTATCCTGCCTGCAGTAGATGGAATGTGGCAATGGAACGCTGGCTGCGCGTGTCATAATAGGCTCTGAGCCTTTATATACCTGTGCACAGCAGCAGCCACCTTCAGTCTGCTGCTGGACAGCCAGCAGCAGCAGCAGCAGCAGGAGAGGTATGTAATCAGGAGCCCTCCTGCTAAGGGTAGACAGCTGCTCGTTCCACCCCACCCCCCGCCTTAATTGGTTCTCCTCCCTTCCAACGGTGTTGAGGCGGGTGGGAACAGCAGGGGGTGAAGGTGCTGTGTTTAAAGAGGTGGAGTTATGCAGATCTAAAACGCGTGGATTGCAGCAGCAGCAAGCCGAAAAGTGCAGGCATGTAAGGGATCTAGAGGTTGACAACATGTCTTCTTAACGGGAGTCCAGGAGCTCATCTCCACAAATGGACTTTTCAGGATCCTTGGGTGGCTCCGTAGTTTGAAACCAATTCTGGTTATCGCTTCTCGGCCTTTTGGCTAAGATCAAGTGTAGTATCTGTTCTTATCAGTTTAATATCTGATACGTCCCCTATCTGGGGACCATATATTAAATGGATTTTTAGAACAGGGAGATGGAAAAAGAGCTTGCTCTGTCCACTCCACGCATTGACCTGGTATTGCAGTATCTCCAGGACCGGTGCACCCCTTCTTTAATGCAGTTTCTAAAATCAGAAAGAATTGAATTCAATGTTTTTTGTTCATTTTGCTTGTTTGTCGGATTTTGGGATGGACTCTTTGGCTTTGCTTTTCTTCTCCTCATTGGATTTTTCATGTTCAAAGTTGCAGAAGCCAGATTACAAGCTCATTTTGGTTCAACTTCAGCAACTGTGCATTGCATTGCCATGTAATGTGATGCAATGCTATCTTTCTAGCTCTCCCTTTTTACTTCCTTTTGGATAAACAGACATATTAGGCAAGCAGTTTGGAGCTTTCACCTAAATAACTACAGGTGGTGAGATAAGCTGCACAATATAATTGACCTTTCAGTATATTGTTGCACACACACCATCTATTTAGCAAATGCCCTTGTTATCAACAGCAGCCTTTTAAACTCACCTGAGCTAACAGGTATGTGCGCTGGTTACTCTGCTGCGCTTAAAATTTCTTTTTTGGTTTGCTACAATGCCTTTTCTGAAACGTTGTCTCCTTCTGCTGGAACACTGACTTCTTTCATTTAATGCCTGCAGACTATAAAAGAGAACCCAACCCAAAAAGTTTGGTTGATTAGTCTGTGGCATTCTGTTAAACTGTTGCTTATGGCGGTCTCTGTGAGCTTCTCAGCGACATTCAGCCAGCCAGGTATCCTGCCTGCAGTAGATGGAATGTGGCAATGGAACGCTGGCTGCGCGTGTCATAATAGGCTCTGAGCCTTTATATACCTGTGCACAGCAGCAGCCACCTTCAGTCTGCTGCTGGACAGCCAGCAGCAGCAGCAGCAGCAGGAGAGGTATGTAATCAGGAGCCCTCCTGCTAAGGGTAGACAGCTGCTCGTTCCACCCCCCGCCTTAATTGGTTCTCCTCCCTTCCAACGGTGTTGAGGCGGGTGGGAACAGCAGGGGGTGAAGGTGCTGTGTTTAAAGAGGTGGAGTTATGCAGATCTAAAACGTGTGGATTGCAGCAGCAGCAAGCCGAAAAGTGCAGGCATGTAAGGGATCTAGAGGTTGACAACATGTCTTCTTAACGGGAGTCCAGGAGCTCATCTCCACAAATGGACTTTTCAGGATCCTTGGGTGGCTCCGTAGTTTGAAACCAATTCTGGTTATCGCTTCTCGGCTTTTTGGCTAAGATCAAGTGTAGTATCTGTTCTTATCAGTTTAATATCTGATACGTCCCCTATCTGGGGACCATATATTAAATGGATTTTTAGAACAGGGAGATGGAAAAAGAGCTTGCTCTGTCCACTCCATGCATTGACCTGGTATTGCAGTATCTCCAGGACCGGTGCACCCCTTCTTTAATGCAGTTTCTAAAATCAGAAAGAATTGAATTCAATGTTTTTTGTTCATTTTGCTTGTTTGTCGGATTTTGGGATGGACTCTTTGGCTTTGCTTTTCTTCTCCTCATTGGATTTTTCATGTTCAAAGTTGCAGAAGCCAGATTACAAGCTCATTTTGGTTCAACTTCAGCAACTGTGCATTGCATTGCCATGTAATGTGATGCAATGCTATCTTTCTAGCTCTCCCTTTTTACTTCCTTTTGGATAAACAGACATATTAGGCAAGCATTTTGGAGCTTTCACCTAAATAACTACAGGTGGTGAGATAAGCTGCACAATATAATTGACCTTTCAGTATATTGTTGCACACACACCATCTATTTAGCAAATGCCCTTGTTATCAACAGCAGCCTTTTAAACTCACCTGAGCTAACAGGTATGTGCGCTGGTTACTCTGCTGCGCTTAAAATTTCTTTTTTGGTTTGCTACAATGCCTTTTCTGAAACGTTGTCTCCTTCTGCTGGAACACTGACTTCTTTCATTTAATGCCTGCAGACTATAAAAGAGAACCCAACCCAAAAAGTTTGGTTGATTAGTCTGTGGCATTCTGTTAAACTGTTGCTTATGGCGGTCTCTGTGAGCTTCTCAGCGACATTCAGCCAGCCAGGTATCCTGCCTGCAGTAGATGGAATGTGGCAATGGAACGCTGGCTGCGCGTGTCATAATAGGCTCTGAGCCTTTATATACCTGTGCACAGCAGCAGCCACCTTCAGTCTGCTGCTGGACAGCCAGCAGCAGCAGCAGCAGGAGAGGTATGTAATCAGGAGCCCTCCTGCTAAGGGTAGACAGCTGCTCGTTCCACCCCACCCCCCGCCTTAATTGGTTCTCCTCCCTTCCAACGGTGTTGAGGCGGGTGGGAACAGCAGGGGGTGAAGGTGCTGTGTTTAAAGAGGTGGAGTTATGCAGATCTAAAACGCGTGGATTGCAGCAGCAGCAAGCCGAAAAGTGCAGGCATGTAAGGGATCTAGAGGTTGACAACATGTCTTCTTAACGGGAGTCCAGGAGCTCATCTCCACAAATGGACTTTTCAGGATCCTTGGGTGGCTCCGTAGTTTGAAACCAATTCTGGTTATCGCTTCTCGGCCTTTTGGCTAAGATCAAGTGTAGTATCTGTTCTTATCAGTTTAATATCTGATACGTCCCCTATCTGGGGACCATATATTAAATGGATTTTTAGAACAGGGAGATGGAAAAAGAGCTTGCTCTGTCCACTCCACGCATTGACCTGGTATTGCAGTATCTCCAGGACCGGTGCACCCCTTCTTTAATGCAGTTTCTAAAATCAGAAAGAATTGAATTCAATGTTTTTTGTTCATTTTGCTTGTTTGTCGGATTTTGGGATGGACTCTTTGGCTTTGCTTTTCTTCTCCTCATTGGATTTTTCATGTTCAAAGTTGCAGAAGCCAGATTACAAGCTCATTTTGGTTCAACTTCAGCAACTGTGCATTGCATTGCCATGTAATGTGATGCAATGCTATCTTTCTAGCTCTCCCTTTTTACTTCCTTTTGGATAAACAGACATATTAGGCAAGCATTTTGGAGCTTTCACCTAAATAACTACAGGTGGTGAGATAAGCTGCACAATATAATTGACCTTTCAGTATATTGTTGCACACACACCATCTATTTAGCAAATGCCCTTGTTATCAACAGCAGCCTTTTAAACTCACCTGAGCTAACAGGTATGTGCGCTGGTTACTCTGCTGCGCTTAAAATTTCTTTTTTGGTTTGCTACAATGCCTTTTCTGAAACGTTGTCTCCTTCTGCTGGAACACTGACTTCTTTCATTTAATGCCTGCAGACTATAAAAGAGAACCCAACCCAAAAAGTTTGGTTGATTAGTCTGTGGCATTCTGTTAAACTGTTGCTTATGGCGGTCTCTGTGAGCTTCTCAGCGACATTCAGCCAGCCAGGTATCCTGCCTGCAGTAGATGGAATGTGGCAATGGAACGCTGGCTGCGCGTGTCATAATAGGCTCTGAGCCTTTATATACCTGTGCACAGCAGCAGCCACCTTCAGTCTGCTGCTGGACAGCCAGCAGCAGCAGCAGCAGGAGAGGTATGTAATCAGGAGCCCTCCTGCTAAGGGTAGACAGCTGCTCGTTCCACCCCACCCCCCGCCTTAATTGGTTCTCCTCCCTTCCAACGGTGTTGAGGCGGGTGGGAACAGCAGGGGGTGAAGGTGCTGTGTTTAAAGAGGTGGAGTTATGCAGATCTAAAACGCGTGGATTGCAGCAGCAGCAAGCCGAAAAGTGCAGGCATGTAAGGGATCTAGAGGTTGACAACATGTCTTCTTAACGGGAGTCCAGGAGCTCATCTCCACAAATGGACTTTTCAGGATCCTTGGGTGGCTCCGTAGTTTGAAACCAATTCTGGTTATCGCTTCTCGGCCTTTTGGCTAAGATCAAGTGTAGTATCTGTTCTTATCAGTTTAATATCTGATACGTCCCCTATCTGGGGACCATATATTAAATGGATTTTTAGAACAGGGAGATGGAAAAAGAGCTTGCTCTGTCCACTCCACGCATTGACCTGGTATTGCAGTATCTCCAGGACCGGTGCACCCCTTCTTTAATGCAGTTTCTAAAATCAGAAAGAATTGAATTCAATGTTTTTTGTTCATTTTGCTTGTTTGTCGGATTTTGGGATGGACTCTTTGGCTTTGCTTTTCTTCTCCTCATTGGATTTTTCATGTTCAAAGTTGCAGAAGCCAGATTACAAGCTCATTTTGGTTCAACTTCAGCAACTGTGCATTGCATTGCCATGTAATGTGATGCAATGCTATCTTTCTAGCTCTCCCTTTTTACTTCCTTTTGGATAAACAGACATATTAGGCAAGCATTTTGGAGCTTTCACCTAAATAACTACAGGTGGTGAGATAAGCTGCACAATATAATTGACCTTTCAGTATATTGTTGCACACACACCATCTATTTAGCAAATGCCCTTGTTATCAACAGCAGCCTTTTAAACTCACCTGAGCTAACAGGTATGTGCGCTGGTTACTCTGCTGCGCTTAAAATTTCTTTTTTGGTTTGCTACAATGCCTTTTCTGAAACGTTGTCTCCTTCTGCTGGAACACTGACTTCTTTCATTTAATGCCTGCAGACTATAAAAGAGAACCCAACCCAAAAAGTTTGGTTGATTAGTCTGTGGCATTCTGTTAAACTGTTGCTTATGGCGGTCTCTGTGAGCTTCTCAGCGACATTCAGCCAGCCAGATATCCTGCCTGCAGTAGATGGAATGTGGCAATGGAACGCTGGCTGCGCGTGTCATAATAGGCTCTGAGCCTTTATATACCTGTGCACAGCAGCAGCCACCTTCAGTCTGCTGCTGGACAGCCAGCAGCAGCAGCAGCAGGAGAGGTATGTAATCAGGAGCCCTCCTGCTAAGGGTAGACAGCTGCTCGTTCCACCCCACCCCCCGCCTTAATTGGTTCTCCTCCCTTCCAACGGTGTTGAGGCGGGTGGGAACAGCAGGGGGTGAAGGTGCTGTGTTTAAAGAGGTGGAGTTATGCAGATCTAAAACGCGTGGATTGCAGCAGCAGCAAGCCGAAAAGTGCAGGCATGTAAGGGATCTAGAGGTTGACAACATGTCTTCTTAACGGGAGTCCAGGAGCTCATCTCCACAAATGGACTTTTCAGGATCCTTGGGTGGCTCCGTAGTTTGAAACCAATTCTGGTTATCGCTTCTCGGCCTTTTGGCTAAGATCAAGTGTAGTATCTGTTCTTATCAGTTTAATATCTGATACGTCCCCTATCTGGGGACCATATATTAAATGGATTTTTAGAACAGGGAGATGGAAAAAGAGCTTGCTCTGTCCACTCCACGCATTGACCTGGTATTGCAGTATCTCCAGGACCGGTGCACCCCTTCTTTAATGCAGTTTCTAAAATCAGAAAGAATTGAATTCAATGTTTTTTGTTCATTTTGCTTGTTTGTCGGATTTTGGGATGGACTCTTTGGCTTTGCTTTTCTTCTCCTCATTGGATTTTTCATGTTCAAAGTTGCAGAAGCCAGATTACAAGCTCATTTTGGTTCAACTTCAGCAACTGTGCATTGCATTGCCATGTAATGTGATGCAATGCTATCTTTCTAGCTCTCCCTTTTTACTTCCTTTTGGATAAACAGACATATTAGGCAAGCATTTTGGAGCTTTCACCTAAATAACTACAGGTGGTGAGATAAGCTGCACAATATAATTGACCTTTCAGTATATTGTTGCACACACACCATCTATTTAGCAAATGCCCTTGTTATCAACAGCAGCCTTTTAAACTCACCTGAGCTAACAGGTATGTGCGCTGGTTACTCTGCTGCGCTTAAAATTTCTTTTTTGGTTTGCTACAATGCCTTTTCTGAAACGTTGTCTCCTTCTGCTGGAACACTGACTTCTTTCATTTAATGCCTGCAGACTATAAAAGAGAACCCAACCCAAAAAGTTTGGTTGATTAGTCTGTGGCATTCTGTTAAACTGTTGCTTATGGCGGTCTCTGTGAGCTTCTCAGCGACATTCAGCCAGCCAGGTATCCTGCCTGCAGTAGATGGAATGTGGCAATGGAACGCTGGCTGCGCGTGTCATAATAGGCTCTGAGCCTTTATATACCTGTGCACAGCAGCAGCCACCTTCAGTCTGCTGCTGGACAGCCAGCAGCAGCAGCAGCAGGAGAGGTATGTAATCAGGAGCCCTCCTGCTAAGGGTAGACAGCTGCTCGTTCCACCCCACCCCCCGCCTTAATTGGTTCTCCTCCCTTCCAACGGTGTTGAGGCGGGTGGGAACAGCAGGGGGTGAAGGTGCTGTGTTTAAAGAGGTGGAGTTATGCAGATCTAAAACGCGTGGATTGCAGCAGCAGCAAGCCGAAAAGTGCAGGCATGTAAGGGATCTAGAGGTTGACAACATGTCTTCTTAACGGGAGTCCAGGAGCTCATCTCCACAAATGGACTTTTCAGGATCCTTGGGTGGCTCCGTAGTTTGAAACCAATTCTGGTTATCGCTTCTCGGCCTTTTGGCTAAGATCAAGTGTAGTATCTGTTCTTATCAGTTTAATATCTGATACGTCCCCTATCTGGGGACCATATATTAAATGGATTTTTAGAACAGGGAGATGGAAAAAGAGCTTGCTCTGTCCACTCCACGCATTGACCTGGTATTGCAGTATCTCCAGGACCGGTGCACCCCTTCTTTAATGCAGTTTCTAAAATCAGAAAGAATTGAATTCAATGTTTTTTGTTCATTTTGCTTGTTTGTCGGATTTTGGGATGGACTCTTTGGCTTTGCTTTTCTTCTCCTCATTGGATTTTTCATGTTCAAAGTTGCAGAAGCCAGATTACAAGCTCATTTTGGTTCAACTTCATCAACTGTGCATTGCATTGCCATGTAATGTGATGCAATGCTATCTTTCTAGCTCTCCCTTTTTACTTCCTTTTGGATAAACAGACATATTAGGCAAGCATTTTGGAGCTTTCACCTAAATAACTACAGGTGGTGAGATAAGCTGCACAATATAATTGACCTTTCAGTATATTGTTGCACACACACCATCTATTTAGCAAATGCCCTTGTTATCAACAGCAGCCTTTTAAACTCACCTGAGCTAACAGGTATGTGCGCTGGTTACTCTGCTGCGCTTAAAATTTCTTTTTTGGTTTGCTACAATGCCTTTTCTGAAACGTTGTCTCCTTCTGCTGGAACACTGACTTCTTTCATTTAATGCCTGCAGACTATAAAAGAGAACCCAACCCAAAAAGTTTGGTTGATTAGTCTGTGGCATTCTGTTAAACTGTTGCTTATGGCGGTCTCTGTGAGCTTCTCAGCGACATTCAGCCAGCCAGGTATCCTGCCTGCAGTAGATGGAATGTGGCAATGGAACGCTGGCTGCGCGTGTCATAATAGGCTCTGAGCCTTTATATACCTGTGCACAGCAGCAGCCACCTTCAGTCTGCTGCTGGACAGCCAGCAGCAGCAGCAGCAGGAGAGGTATGTAATCAGGAGCCCTCCTGCTAAGGGTAGACAGCTGCTCGTTCCACCCCACCCCCCGCCTTAATTGGTTCTCCTCCCTTCCAACGGTGTTGAGGCGGGTGGGAACAGCAGGGGGTGAAGGTGCTGTGTTTAAAGAGGTGGAGTTATGCAGATCTAAAACGCGTGGATTGCAGCAGCAGCAAGCCGAAAAGTGCAGGCATGTAAGGGATCTAGAGGTTGACAACATGTCTTCTTAACGGGAGTCCAGGAGCTCATCTCCACAAATGGACTTTTCAGGATCCTTGGGTGGCTCCGTAGTTTGAAACCAATTCTGGTTATCGCTTCTCGGCCTTTTGGCTAAGATCAAGTGTAGTATCTGTTCTTATCAGTTTAATATCTGATACGTCCCCTATCTGGGGACCATATATTAAATGGATTTTTTGAACAGGGAGATGGAAAAAGAGCTTGCTCTGTCCACTCCACGCATTGACCTGGTATTGCAGTATCTCCAGGACCGGTGCACCCCTTCTTTAATGCAGTTTCTAAAATCAGAAAGAATTGAATTCAATGTTTTTTGTTCATTTTGCTTGTTTGTCGGATTTTGGGATGGACTCTTTGGCTTTGCTTTTCTTCTCCTCATTGGATTTTTCATGTTCAAAGTTGCAGAAGCCAGATTACAAGCTCATTTTGGTTCAACTTCAGCAACTGTGCATTGCATTGCCATGTAATGTGATGCAATGCTATCTTTCTAGCTCTCCCTTTTTACTTCCTTTTGGATAAACAGACATATTAGGCAAGCATTTTGGAGCTTTCACCTAAATAACTACAGGTGGTGAGATAAGCTGCACAATATAATTGACCTTTCAGTATATTGTTGCACACACACCATCTATTTAGCAAATGCCCTTGTTATCAACAGCAGCCTTTTAAACTCACCTGAGCTAACAGGTATGTGCGCTGGTTACTCTGCTGCGCTTAAAATTTCTTTTTTGGTTTGCTACAATGCCTTTTCTGAAACGTTGTCTCCTTCTGCTGGAACACTGACTTCTTTCATTTAATGCCTGCAGACTAAAAAAGAGAACCCAACCCAAAAAGTTTGGTTGATTAGTCTGTGGCATTCTGTTAAACTGTTGCTTATGGCGGTCTCTGTGAGCTTCTCAGCGACATTCAGCCAGCCAGGTATCCTGCCTGCAGTAGATGGAATGTGGCAATGGAACGCTGGCTGCGCGTGTCATAATAGGCTCTGAGCCTTTATATACCTGTGCACAGCAGCAGCCACCTTCAGTCTGCTGCTGGACAGCCAGCAGCAGCAGCAGCAGGAGAGGTATGTAATCAGGAGCCCTCCTGCTAAGGGTAGACAGCTGCTCGTTCCACCCCACCCCCCGCCTTAATTGGTTCTCCTCCCTTCCAACGGTGTTGAGGCGGGTGGGAACAGCAGGGGGTGAAGGTGCTGTGTTTAAAGAGGTGGAGTTATGCAGATCTAAAACGCGTGGATTGCAGCAGCAGCAAGCCGAAAAGTGCAGGCATGTAAGGGATCTAGAGGTTGACAACATGTCTTCTTAACGGGAGTCCAGGAGCTCATCTCCACAAATGGACTTTTCAGGATCCTTGGGTGGCTCCGTAGTTTGAAACCAATTCTGGTTATCGCTTCTCGGCCTTTTGGCTAAGATCAAGTGTAGTATCTGTTCTTATCAGTTTAATATCTGATACGTCCCCTATCTGGGGACCATATATTAAATGGATTTTTAGAACAGGGAGATGGAAAAAGAGCTTGCTCTGTCCACTCCACGCATTGACCTGGTATTGCAGTATCTCCAGGACCGGTGCACCCCTTCTTTAATGCAGTTTCTAAAATCAGAAAGAATTGAATTCAATGTTTTTTGTTCATTTTGCTTGTTTGTCGGATTTTGGGATGGACTCTTTGGCTTTGCTTTTCTTCTCCTCATTGGATTTTTCATGTTCAAAGTTGCAGAAGCCAGATTACAAGCTCATTTTGGTTCAACTTCAGCAACTGTGCATTGCATTGCCATGTAATGTGATGCAATGCTATCTTTCTAGCTCTCCCTTTTTACTTCCTTTTGGATAAACAGACATATTAGGCAAGCATTTTGGAGCTTTCACCTAAATAACTACAGGTGGTGAGATAAGCTGCACAATATAATTGACCTTTCAGTATATTGTTGCACACACACCATCTATTTAGCAAATGCCCTTGTTATCAACAGCAGCCTTTTAAACTCACCTGAGCTAACAGGTATGTGCGCTGGTTACTCTGCTGCGCTTAAAATTTCTTTTTTGGTTTGCTACAATGCCTTTTCTGAAACGTTGTCTCCTTCTGCTGGAACACTGACTTCTTTCATTTAATGCCTGCAGACTATAAAAGAGAACCCAACCCAAAAAGTTTGGTTGATTAGTCTGTGGCATTCTGTTAAACTGTTGCTTATGGCGGTCTCTGTGAGCTTCTCAGCGACATTCAGCCAGCCAGGTATCCTGCCTGCAGTAGATGGAATGTGGCAATGGAACGCTGGCTGCGCGTGTCATAATAGGCTCTGAGCCTTTATATACCTGTGCACAGCAGCAGCCACCTTCAGTCTGCTGCTGGACAGCCAGCAGCAGCAGCAGCAGGAGAGGTATGTAATCAGGAGCCCTCCTGCTAAGGGTAGACAGCTGCTCGTTCCACCCCACCCCCCACCTTAATTGGTTCTCCTCCCTTCCAACGGTGTTGAGGCGGGTGGGAACAGCAGGGGGTGAAGGTGCTGTGTTTAAAGAGGTGGAGTTATGCAGATCTAAAACGCGTGGATTGCAGCAGCAGCAAGCCGAAAAGTGCAGGCATGTAAGGGATCTAGAGGTTGACAACATGTCTTCTTAACGGGAGTCCAGGAGCTCATCTCCACAAATGGACTTTTCAGGATCCTTGGGTGGCTCCGTAGTTTGAAACCAATTCTGGTTATCGCTTCTCGGCCTTTTGGCTAAGATCAAGTGTAGTATCTTTCGAAAAGGCGGTTTTGGATGTTGGCCGCCCTAGTAGATTGATACATTATGCACACTGGGGTTTAGGCGCTTGTTAGTACGCCAGGTGGCTAATATAGTCATCTGGTGGAAAGCATGGCCCCCCAGGATCGACGCCATTGGGCCGGGGAAGATCGAAAGCCCGAAGTGTGAAGTGCCCCAGGAGTGGTGACCCTGGGGTGCCTTAACTCACTGGGATTGGGAACCCCACTTGAGTTTATGGCACATTTGCACAAGCACTTCAAATTTTCTTTCTTCGCACACACCCTTATTCCGGGCCTTCTGGCCTTAGGATGGGGAATTTTTCAATTCCCGGTCGAAGGTCCGGGCAGTATTATACTGTGAAACCTTCACTATTTATTTAATTTCTTTGTCACTGTGTGTCCACTTATTCACGTGTGTCACGTCCTACTAGGATTTTGTCGGGATGCGGTTCCCTTACGGGTTCCTCTCTTGGCAGGTCTAGGGGGGGAGTGTGTGGCCATCAGGTTCCGCTCCCCCCTGAACCCCCCTGGCTCTCCTCTTTCGGGAGGAGAGCGTTGTTGGCTCCCCTCTTCCGGGAGGGGAGCACAGTCTTTGGCTCCCAGTGCCTTGCTCGGGTGAGAACTCGTGCAGGTGCTGGGGGTAAGATTGGGTCGCCTCTGGCTTCGGCTGGAGGTGGCTTTTTGTCCCTGTTCCTCGCTGTGGCCTTTTGGCTCGGAGGGACGGGGAATGGTTTGGGGGACCCTTCTCCTTTTGGAGAGGGTTTCAAGAAGACCAGCATCCTAGTGCACTTTTTTTGTGGCACTTGTCACTTTTTTAAGCGCACTCGGGTTTTGTACACGAATTCGGGCTTTCGATAAAAAAGAAAAAATCTGTTCTTATCAGTTTAATATCTGATACGTCCCCTATCTGGGGACCATATATTAAATGGATTTTTAGAACAGGGAGATGGAAAAAGAGCTTGCTCTGTCCACTCCACGCATTGACCTGGTATTGCAGTATCTCCAGGACCGGTGCACCCCTTCTTTAATGCAGTTTCTAAAATCAGAAAGAATTGAATTCAATGTTTTTTGTTCATTTTGCTTGTTTGTCGGATTTTGGGATGGACTCTTTGGCTTTGCTTTTCTTCTCCTCATTGGATTTTTCATGTTCAAAGTTGCAGAAGCCAGATTACAAGCTCATTTTGGTTCAACTTCAGCAACTGTGCATTGCATTGCCATGTAATGTGATGCAATGCTATCTTTCTAGCTCTCCCTTTTTACTTCCTTTTGGATAAACAGACATATTAGGCAAGCATTTTGGAGCTTTCACCTAAATAACTACAGGTGGTGAGATAAGCTGCACAATATAATTGACCTTTCAGTATATTGTTGCACACACACCATCTATTTAGCAAATGCCCTTGTTATCAACAGCAGCCTTTTAAACTCACCTGAGCTAACAGGTATGTGCGCTGGTTACTCTGCTGCGCTTAAAATTTCTTTTTTGGTTTGCTACAATGCCTTTTCTGAAACGTTGTCTCCTTCTGCTGGAACACTGACTTCTTTCATTTAATGCCTGCAGACTATAAAAGAGAACCCAACCCAAAAAGTTTGGTTGATTAGTCTGTGGCATTCTGTTAAACTGTTGCTTATGGCGGTCTCTGTGAGCTTCTCAGCGACATTCAGCCAGCCAGGTATCCTGCCTGCAGTAGATGGAATGTGGCAATGGAACGCTGGCTGCGCGTGTCATAATAGGCTCTGAGCCTTTATATACCTGTGCACAGCAGCAGCCACCTTCAGTCTGCTGCTGGACAGCCAGCAGCAGCAGCAGCAGGAGAGGTATGTAATCAGGAGCCCTCCTGCTAAGGGTAGACAGCTGCTCGTTCCACCCCACCCCCCGCCTTAATTGGTTCTCCTCCCTTCCAACGGTGTTGAGGCGGGTGGGAACAGCAGGGGGTGAAGGTGCTGTGTTTAAAGAGGTGGAGTTATGCAGATCTAAAACGCGTGGATTGCAGCAGCAGCAAGCCGAAAAGTGCAGGCATGTAAGGGATCTAGAGGTTGACAACATGTCTTCTTAACGGGAGTCCAGGAGCTCATCTCCACAAATGGACTTTTCAGGATCCTTGGGTGGCTCCGTAGTTTGAAACCAATTCTGGTTATCGCTTCTCGGCCTTTTGGCTAAGATCAAGTGTAGTATCTGTTCTTATCAGTTTAATATCTGATACGTCCCCTATCTGGGGACCATATATTAAATGGATTTTTTGAACAGGGAGATGGAAAAAGAGCTTGCTCTGTCCACTCCACGCATTGACCTGGTATTGCAGTATCTCCAGGACCGGTGCACCCCTTCTTTAATGCAGTTTCTAAAATCAGAAAGAATTGAATTCAATGTTTTTTGTTCATTTTGCTTGTTTGTCGGATTTTGGGATGGACTCTTTGGCTTTGCTTTTCTTCTCCTCATTGGATTTTTCATGTTCAAAGTTGCAGAAGCCAGATTACAAGCTCATTTTGGTTCAACTTCAGCAACTGTGCATTGCATTGCCATGTAATGTGATGCAATGCTATCTTTCTAGCTCTCCCTTTTTACTTCCTTTTGGATAAACAGACATATTAGGCAAGCATTTTGGAGCTTTCACCTAAATAACTACAGGTGGTGAGATAAGCTGCACAATATAATTGACCTTTCAGTATATTGTTGCACACACACCATCTATTTAGCAAATGCCCTTGTTATCAACAGCAGCCTTTTAAACTCACCTGAGCTAACAGGTATGTGCGCTGGTTACTCTGCTGCGCTTAAAATTTCTTTTTTGGTTTGCTACAATGCCTTTTCTGAAACGTTGTCTCCTTCTGCTGGAACACTGACTTCTTTCATTTAATGCCTGCAGACTAAAAAAGAGAACCCAACCCAAAAAGTTTGGTTGATTAGTCTGTGGCATTCTGTTAAACTGTTGCTTATGGCGGTCTCTGTGAGCTTCTCAGCGACATTCAGCCAGCCAGGTATCCTGCCTGCAGTAGATGGAATGTGGCAATGGAACGCTGGCTGCGCGTGTCATAATAGGCTCTGAGCCTTTATATACCTGTGCACAGCAGCAGCCACCTTCAGTCTGCTGCTGGACAGCCAGCAGCAGCAGCAGGAGAGGTATGTAATCAGGAGCCCTCCTGCTAAGGGTAGACAGCTGCTCGTTCCACCCCACCCCCCGCCTTAATTGGTTCTCCTCCCTTCCAACGGTGTTGAGGCGGGTGGGAACAGCAGGGGGTGAAGGTGCTGTGTTTAAAGAGGTGGAGTTATGCAGATCTAAAACGCGTGGATTGCAGCAGCAGCAAGCCGAAAAGTGCAGGCATGTAAGGGATCTAGAGGTTGACAACATGTCTTCTTAACGGGAGTCCAGGAGCTCATCTCCACAAATGGACTTTTCAGGATCCTTGGGTGGCTCCGTAGTTTGAAACCAATTCTGGTTATCGCTTCTCGGCCTTTTGGCTAAGATCAAGTGTAGTATCTGTTCTTATCAGTTTAATATCTGATACGTCCCCTATCTGGGGACCATATATTAAATGGATTTTTAGAACAGGGAGATGGAAAAAGAGCTTGCTCTGTCCACTCCACGCATTGACCTGGTATTGCAGTATCTCCAGGACCGGTGCACCCCTTCTTTAATGCAGTTTCTAAAATCAGAAAGAATTGAATTCAATGTTTTTTGTTCATTTTGCTTGTTTGTCGGATTTTGGGATGGACTCTTTGGCTTTGCTTTTCTTCTCCTCATTGGATTTTTCATGTTCAAAGTTGCAGAAGCCAGATTACAAGCTCATTTTGGTTCAACTTCAGCAACTGTGCATTGCATTGCCATGTAATGTGATGCAATGCTATCTTTCTAGCTCTCCCTTTTTACTTCCTTTTGGATAAACAGACATATTAGGCAAGCATTTTGGAGCTTTCACCTAAATAACTACAGGTGGTGAGATAAGCTGCACAATATAATTGACCTTTCAGTATATTGTTGCACACACACCATCTATTTAGCAAATGCCCTTGTTATCAACAGCAGCCTTTTAAACTCACCTGAGCTAACAGGTATGTGCGCTGGTTACTCTGCTGCGCTTAAAATTTCTTTTTTGGTTTGCTACAATGCCTTTTCTGAAACGTTGTCTCCTTCTGCTGGAACACTGACTTCTTTCATTTAATGCCTGCAGACTATAAAAGAGAACCCAACCCAAAAAGTTTGGTTGATTAGTCTGTGGCATTCTGTTAAACTGTTGCTTATGGCGGTCTCTGTGAGCTTCTCAGCGACATTCAGCCAGCCAGGTATCCTGCCTGCAGTAGATGGAATGTGGCAATGGAACGCTGGCTGCGCGTGTCATAATAGGCTCTGAGCCTTTATATACCTGTGCACAGCAGCAGCCACCTTCAGTCTGCTGCTGGACAGCCAGCAGCAGCAGCAGCAGGAGAGGTATGTAATCAGGAGCCCTCCTGCTAAGGGTAGACAGCTGCTCGTTCCACCCCACCCCCCGCCTTAATTGGTTCTCCTCCCTTCCAACGGTGTTGAGGCGGGTGGGAACAGCAGGGGGTGAAGGTGCTGTGTTTAAAGAGGTGGAGTTATGCAGATCTAAAACGCGTGGATTGCAGCAGCAGCAAGCCGAAAAGTGCAGGCATGTAAGGGATCTAGAGGTTGACAACATGTCTTCTTAACGGGAGTCCAGGAGCTCATCTCCACAAATGGACTTTTCAGGATCCTTGGGTGGCTCCGTAGTTTGAAACCAATTCTGGTTATCGCTTCTCGGCCTTTTGGCTAAGATCAAGTGTAGTATCTTTCGAAAAGGCGGTTTTGGATGTTGGCCGCCCTAGTAGATTGATACATTATGCACACTGGGGTTTAGGCGCTTGTTAGTACGCCAGGTGGCTAATATAGTCATCTGGTGGAAAGCATGGCCCCCCAGGATCGACGCCATTGGGCCGGGGAAGATCGAAAGCCCGAAGTGTGAAGTGCCCCAGGAGTGGTGACCCTGGGGTGCCTTAACTCACTGGGATTGGGAACCCCACTTGAGTTTATGGCACATTTGCACAAGCACTTCAAATTTTCTTTCTTCGCACACACCCTTATTCCGGGCCTTCTGGCCTTAGGATGGGGAATTTTTCAATTCCCGGTCGAAGGTCCGGGCAGTATTATACTGTGAAACCTTCACTATTTATTTAATTTCTTTGTCACTGTGTGTCCACTTATTCACGTGTGTCACGTCCTACTAGGATTTTGTCGGGATGCGGTTCCCTTACGGGTTCCTCTCTTGGCAGGTCTAGGGGGGGAGTGTGTGGCCATCAGGTTCCGCTCCCCCCTGAACCCCCCTGGCTCTCCTCTTTCGGGAGGAGAGCGTTGTTGGCTCCCCTCTTCCGGGAGGGGAGCACAGTCTTTGGCTCCCAGTGCCTTGCTCGGGTGAGAACTCGTGCAGGTGCTGGGGGTAAGATTGGGTCGCCTCTGGCTTCGGCTGGAGGTGGCTTTTTGTCCCTGTTCCTCGCTGTGGCCTTTTGGCTCGGAGGGACGGGGAATGGTTTGGGGGACCCTTCTCCTTTTGGAGAGGGTTTCAAGAAGACCAGCATCCTAGTGCACTTTTTTTGTGGCACTTGTCACTTTTTTAAGCGCACTCGGGTTTTGTACACGAATTCGGGCTTTCGATAAAAAAGAAAAAATCTGTTCTTATCAGTTTAATATCTGATACGTCCCCTATCTGGGGACCATATATTAAATGGATTTTTAGAACAGGGAGATGGAAAAAGAGCTTGCTCTGTCCACTCCACGCATTGACCTGGTATTGCAGTATCTCCAGGACCGGTGCACCCCTTCTTTAATGCAGTTTCTAAAATCAGAAAGAATTGAATTCAATGTTTTTTGTTCATTTTGCTTGTTTGTCGGATTTTGGGATGGACTCTTTGGCTTTGCTTTTCTTCTCCTCATTGGATTTTTCATGTTCAAAGTTGCAGAAGCCAGATTACAAGCTCATTTTGGTTCAACTTCAGCAACTGTGCATTGCATTGCCATGTAATGTGATGCAATGCTATCTTTCTAGCTCTCCCTTTTTACTTCCTTTTGGATAAACAGACATATTAGGCAAGCATTTTGGAGCTTTCACCTAAATAACTACAGGTGGTGAGATAAGCTGCACAATATAATTGACCTTTCAGTATATTGTTGCACACACACCATCTATTTAGCAAATGCCCTTGTTATCAACAGCAGCCTTTTAAACTCACCTGAGCTAACAGGTATGTGCGCTGGTTACTCTGCTGCGCTTAAAATTTCTTTTTTGGTTTGCTACAATGCCTTTTCTGAAACGTTGTCTCCTTCTGCTGGAACACTGACTTCTTTCATTTAATGCCTGCAGACTATAAAAGAGAACCCAACCCAAAAAGTTTGGTTGATTAGTCTGTGGCATTCTGTTAAACTGTTGCTTATGGCGGTCTCTGTGAGCTTCTCAGCGACATTCAGCCAGCCAGGTATCCTGCCTGCAGTAGATGGAATGTGGCAATGGAACGCTGGCTGCGCGTGTCATAATAGGCTCTGAGCCTTTATATACCTGTGCACAGCAGCAGCCACCTTCAGTCTGCTGCTGGACAGCCAGCAGCAGCAGGAGAGGTATGTAATCAGGAGCCCTCCTGCTAAGGGTAGACAGCTGCTCGTTCCACCCCACCCCCCGCCTTAATTGGTTCTCCTCCCTTCCAACGGTGTTGAGGCGGGTGGGAACAGCAGGGGGTGAAGGTGCTGTGTTTAAAGAGGTGGAGTTATGCAGATCTAAAACGCGTGGATTGCAGCAGCAGCAAGCCGAAAAGTGCAGGCATGTAAGGGATCTAGAGGTTGACAACATGTCTTCTTAACGGGAGTCCAGGAGCTCATCTCCACAAATGGACTTTTCAGGATCCTTGGGTGGCTCCGTAGTTTGAAACCAATTCTGGTTATCGCTTCTCGGCCTTTTGGCTAAGATCAAGTGTAGTATCTTTCGAAAAGGCAGTTTTGGATGTTGGCCGCCCTAGTAGATTGATACGTTATGCACACTGGGGTTTAGGCGCTTGTTAGTACGCCAGGTGGCTAATATAGTCATCTGGTGGAAAGCATGGCCCCCCAGGATCGACGCCATTGGGCCGGGGAAGATCGAAAGCCCGAAGTGTGAAGTGCCCCAGGAGTGGTGACCCTGGGGTGCCTTAACTCACTGGGATTGGGAACCCCACTTGAGTTTATGGCACATTTGCACAAGCACTTCAAATTTTCTTTCTTCGCACACACCCTTATTCCGGGCCTTCTGGCCTTAGGATGGGGAATTTTTCAATTCCCGGTCGAAGGTCCGGGCAGTATTATACTGTGAAACCTTCACTATTTATTTAATTTCTTTGTCACTGTGTGTCCACTTATTCACGTGTGTCACGTCCTACTAGGATTTTGTCGGGATGCGGTTCCCTTACGGGTTCCTCTCTTGGCAGGTCTAGGGGGGGAGTGTGTGGCCATCAGGTTCCGCTCCCCCCTGAACCCCCCTGGCTCTCCTCTTTCGGGAGGAGAGCGTTGTTGGCTCCCCTCTTCCGGGAGGGGAGCACAGTCTTTGGCTCCCAGTGCCTTGCTCGGGTGAGAACTCGTGCAGGTGCTGGGGGTAAGATTGGGTCGCCTCTGGCTTCGGCTGGAGGTGGCTTTTTGTCCCTGTTCCTCGCTGTGGCCTTTTGGCTCGGAGGGACGGGGAATGGTTTGGGGGACCCTTCTCCTTTTGGAGAGGGTTTCAAGAAGACCAGCATCCTAGTGCACTTTTTTTGTGGCACTTGTCACTTTTTTAAGCGCACTCGGGTTTTGTACACGAATTCGGGCTTTCGATAAAAAAGAAAAAATCTGTTCTTATCAGTTTAATATCTGATACGTCCCCTATCTGGGGACCATATATCAAATGGATTTTTAGAACAGGGAGATGGAAAAAGAGCTTGCTCTGTCCACTCCACGCATTGACCTGGTATTGCAGTATCTCCAGGACCGGTGCACCCCTTCTTTAATGCAGTTTCTAAAATCAGAAAGAATTGAATTCAATGTTTTTTGTTCATTTTGCTTGTTTGTCGGATTTTGGGATGGACTCTTTGGCTTTGCTTTTCTTCTCCTCATTGGATTTTTCATGTTCAAAGTTGCAGAAGCCAGATTACAAGCTCATTTTGGTTCAACTTCAGCAACTGTGCATTGCATTGCCATGTAATGTGATGCAATGCTATCTTTCTAGCTCTCCCTTTTTACTTCCTTTTGGATAAACAGACATATTAGGCAAGCATTTTGGAGCTTTCACCTAAATAACTACAGGTGGTGAGATAAGCTGCACAATATAATTGACCTTTCAGTATATTGTTGCACACACACCATCTATTTAGCAAATGCCCTTGTTATCAACAGCAGCCTTTTAAACTCACCTGAGCTAACAGGTATGTGCGCTGGTTACTCTGCTGCGCTTAAAATTTCTTTTTTGGTTTGCTACAATGCCTTTTCTGAAACGTTGTCTCCTTCTGCTGGAACACTGACTTCTTTCATTTAATGCCTGCAGACTATAAAAGAGAACCCAACCCAAAAAGTTTGGTTGATTAGTCTGTGGCATTCTGTTAAACTGTTGCTTATGGCGGTCTCTGTGAGCTTCTCAGCGACATTCAGCCAGCCAGGTATCCTGCCTGCAGTAGATGGAATGTGGCAATGGAACGCTGGCTGCGCGTGTCATAATAGGCTCTGAGCCTTTATATACCTGTGCACAGCAGCAGCCACCTTCAGTCTGCTGCTGGACAGCCAGCAGCAGCAGCAGCAGGAGAGGTATGTAATCAGGAGCCCTCCTGCTAAGGGTAGACAGCTGCTCGTTCCACCCCACCCCCCGCCTTAATTGGTTCTCCTCCCTTCCAACGGTGTTGAGGCGGGTGGGAACAGCAGGGGGTGAAGGTGCTGTGTTTAAAGAGGTGGAGTTATGCAGATCTAAAACGCGTGGATTGCAGCAGCAGCAAGCCGAAAAGTGCAGGCATGTAAGGGATCTAGAGGTTGACAACATGTCTTCTTAACGGGAGTCCAGGAGCTCATCTCCACAAATGGACTTTTCAGGATCCTTGGGTGGCTCCGTAGTTTGAAACCAATTCTGGTTATCGCTTCTCGGCCTTTTGGCTAAGATCAAGTGTAGTATCTGTTCTTATCAGTTTAATATCTGATACGTCCCCTATCTGGGGACCATATATTAAATGGATTTTTAGAACAGGGAGATGGAAAAAGAGCTTGCTCTGTCCACTCCACGCATTGACCTGGTATTGCAGTATCTCCAGGACCGGTGCACCCCTTCTTTAATGCAGTTTCTAAAATCAGAAAGAATTGAATTCAATGTTTTTTGTTCATTTTGCTTGTTTGTCGGATTTTGGGATGGACTCTTTGGCTTTGCTTTTCTTCTCCTCATTGGATTTTTCATGTTCAAAGTTGCAGAAGCCAGATTACAAGCTCATTTTGGTTCAACTTCAGCAACTGTGCATTGCATTGCCATGTAATGTGATGCAATGCTATCTTTCTAGCTCTCCCTTTTTACTTCCTTTTGGATAAACAGACATATTAGGCAAGCATTTTGGAGCTTTCACCTAAATAACTACAGGTGGTGAGATAAGCTGCACAATATAATTGACCTTTCAGTATATTGTTGCACACACACCATCTATTTAGCAAATGCCCTTGTTATCAACAGCAGCCTTTTAAACTCACCTGAGCTAACAGGTATGTGCGCTGGTTACTCTGCTGCGCTTAAAATTTCTTTTTTGGTTTGCTACAATGCCTTTTCTGAAACGTTGTCTCCTTCTGCTGGAACACTGACTTCTTTCATTTAATGCCTGCAGACTATAAAAGAGAACCCAACCCAAAAAGTTTGGTTGATTAGTCTGTGGCATTCTGTTAAACTGTTGCTTATGGCGGTCTCTGTGAGCTTCTCAGCGACATTCAGCCAGCCAGGTATCCTGCCTGCAGTAGATGGAATGTGGCAATGGAACGCTGGCTGCGCGTGTCATAATAGGCTCTGAGCCTTTATATACCTGTGCACAGCAGCAGCCACCTTCAGTCTGCTGCTGGACAGCCAGCAGCAGCAGCAGCAGGAGAGGTATGTAATCAGGAGCCCTCCTGCTAAGGGTAGACAGCTGCTCGTTCCACCCCACCCCCCGCCTTAATTGGTTCTCCTCCCTTCCAACGGTGTTGAGGCGGGTGGGAACAGCAGGGGGTGAAGGTGCTGTGTTTAAAGAGGTGGAGTTATGCAGATCTAAAACGCGTGGATTGCAGCAGCAGCAAGCCGAAAAGTGCAGGCATGTAAGGGATCTAGAGGTTGACAACATGTCTTCTTAACGGGAGTCCAGGAGCTCATCTCCACAAATGGACTTTTCAGGATCCTTGGGTGGCTCCGTAGTTTGAAACCCATTCTGGTTATCGCTTCTCGGCCTTTTGGCTAAGATCAAGTGTAGTATCTGTTCTTATCAGTTTAATATCTGATACGTCCCCTATCTGGGGACCATATATTAAATGGATTTTTAGAACAGGGAGATGGAAAAAGAGCTTGCTCTGTCCACTCCACGCATTGACCTGGTATTGCAGTATCTCCAGGACCGGTGCACCCTTTCTTTAATGCAGTTTCTAAAATCAGAAAGAATTGAATTCAATGTTTTTTGTTCATTTTGCTTGTTTGTCGGATTTTGGGATGGACTCTTTGGCTTTGCTTTTCTTCTCCTCATTGGATTTTTCATGTTCAAAGTTGCAGAAGCCAGATTACAAGCTCATTTTGGTTCAACTTCAGCAACTGTGCATTGCATTGCCATGTAATGTGATGCAATGCTATCTTTCTAGCTCTCCCTTTTTACTTCCTTTTGGATAAACAGACATATTAGGCAAGCATTTTGGAGCTTTCACCTAAATAACTACAGGTGGTGAGATAAGCTGCACAATATAATTGACCTTTCAGTATATTGTTGCACACACACCATCTATTTAGCAAATGCCCTTGTTATCAACAGCAGCCTTTTAAACTCACCTGAGCTAACAGGTATGTGCGCTGGTTACTCTGCTGCGCTTAAAATTTCTTTTTTGGTTTGCTACAATGCCTTTTCTGAAACGTTGTCTCCTTCTGCTGGAACACTGACTTCTTTCATTTAATGCCTGCAGACTATAAAAGAGAACCCAACCCAAAAAGTTTGGTTGATTAGTCTGTGGCATTCTGTTAAACTGTTGCTTATGGCGGTCTCTGTGAGCTTCTCAGCGAAATTCAGCCAGCCAGGTATCCTGCCTGCAGTAGATGGAATGTGGCAATGGAACGCTGGCTGCGCGTGTCATAATAGGCTCTGAGCCTTTATATACCTGTGCACAGCAGCAGCCACCTTCAGTCTGCTGCTGGACAGCCAGCAGCAGCAGCAGCAGGAGAGGTATGTAATCAGGAGCCCTCCTGCTAAGGGTAGACAGCTGCTCGTTCCACCCCACCCCCCGCCTTAATTGGTTCTCCTCCCTTCCAACGGTGTTGAGGCGGGTGGGAACAGCAGGGGGTGAAGGTGCTGTGTTTAAAGAGGTGGAGTTATGCAGATCTAAAACGCGTGGATTGCAGCAGCAGCAAGCCGAAAAGTGCAGGCATGTAAGGGATCTAGAGGTTGACAACATGTCTTCTTAACGGGAGTCCAGGAGCTCATCTCCACAAATGGACTTTTCAGGATCCTTGGGTGGCTCCGTAGTTTGAAACCAATTCTGGTTATCGCTTCTCGGCCTTTTGGCTAAGATCAAGTGTAGTATCTGTTCTTATCAGTTTAATATCTGATACGTCCCCTATCTGGGGACCATATATTAAATGGATTTTTAGAACAGGGAGATGGAAAAAGAGCTTGCTCTGTCCACTCCACGCATTGACCTGGTATTGCAGTATCTCCAGGACCGGTGCACCCCTTCTTTAATGCAGTTTCTAAAATCAGAAAGAATTGAATTCAATGTTTTTTGTTCATTTTGCTTGTTTGTCGGATTTTGGGATGGACTCTTTGGCTTTGCTTTTCTTCTCCTCATTGGATTTTTCATGTTCAAAGTTGCAGAAGCCAGATTACAAGCTCATTTTGGTTCAACTTCAGCAACTGTGCATTGCATTGCCATGTAATGTGATGCAATGCTATCTTTCTAGCTCTCCCTTTTTACTTCCTTTTGGATAAACAGACATATTAGGCAAGCATTTTGGAGCTTTCACCTAAATAACTACAGGTGGTGAGATAAGCTGCACAATATAATTGACCTTTCAGTATATTGTTGCACACACACCATCTATTTAGCAAATGCCCTTGTTATCAACAGCAGCCTTTTAAACTCACCTGAGCTAACAGGTATGTGCGCTGGTTACTCTGCTGCGCTTAAAATTTCTTTTTTGGTTTGCTACAATGCCTTTTCTGAAACGTTGTCTCCTTCTGCTGGAACACTGACTTCTTTCATTTAATGCCTGCAGACTATAAAAGAGAACCCAACCCAAAAAGTTTGGTTGATTAGTCTGTGGCATTCTGTTAAACTGTTGCTTATGGCGGTCTCTGTGAGCTTCTCAGCGACATTCAGCCAGCCAGGTATCCTGCCTGCAGTAGATGGAATGTGGCAATGGAACGCTGGCTACGCGTGTCATAATAGGCTCTGAGCCTTTATATACCTGTGCACAGCAGCAGCCACCTTCAGTCTGCTGCTGGACAGCCAGCAGCAGCAGCAGCAGGAGAGGTATGTAATCAGGAGCCCTCCTGCTAAGGGTAGACAGCTGCTCGTTCCACCCCACCCCCCGCCTTAATTGGTTCTCCTCCCTTCCAACGGTGTTGAGGCGGGTGGGAACAGCAGGGGGTGAAGGTGCTGTGTTTAAAGAGGTGGAGTTATGCAGATCTAAAACGCGTGGATTGCAGCAGCAGCAAGCCGAAAAGTGCAGGCATGTAAGGGATCTAGAGGTTGACAACATGTCTTCTTAACGGGAGTCCAGGAGCTCATCTCCACAAATGGACTTTTCAGGATCCTTGGGTGGCTCCGTAGTTTGAAACCAATTCTGGTTATCGCTTCTCGGCCTTTTGGCTAAGATCAAGTGTAGTATCTGTTCTTATCAGTTTAATATCTGATACGTCCCCTATCTGGGGACCATATATTAAATGGATTTTTAGAACAGGGAGATGGAAAAAGAGCTTGCTCTGTCCACTCCACGCATTGACCTGGTATTGCAGTATCTCCAGGACCGGTGCACCCCTTCTTTAATGCAGTTTCTAAAATCAGAAAGAATTGAATTCAATGTTTTTTGTTCATTTTGCTTGTTTGTCGGATTTTGGGATGGACTCTTTGGCTTTGCTTTTCTTCTCCTCATTGGATTTTTCATGTTCAAAGTTGCAGAAGCCAGATTACAAGCTCATTTTGGTTCAACTTCAGCAACTGTGCATTGCATTGCCATGTAATGTGATGCAATGCTATCTTTCTAGCTCTCCCTTTTTACTTCCTTTTGGATAAACAGACATATTAGGCAAGCATTTTGGAGCTTTCACCTAAATAACTACAGGTGGTGAGATAAGCTGCACAATATAATTGACCTTTCAGTATATTGTTGCACACACACCATCTATTTAGCAAATGCCCTTGTTATCAACAGCAGCCTTTTAAACTCACCTGAGCTAACAGGTATGTGCGCTGGTTACTCTGCTGCGCTTAAAATTTCTTTTTTGGTTTGCTACAATGCCTTTTCTGAAACGTTGTCTCCTTCTGCTGGAACACTGACTTCTTTCATTTAATGCCTGCAGACTATAAAAGAGAACCCAACCCAAAAAGTTTGGTTGATTAGTCTGTGGCATTCTGTTAAACTGTTGCTTATGGCGGTCTCTGTGAGCTTCTCAGCGACATTCAGCCAGCCAGGTATCCTGCCTGCAGTAGATGGAATGTGGCAATGGAACGCTGGCTGCGCGTGTCATAATAGGCTCTGAGCCTTTATATACCTGTGCACAGCAGCAGCCACCTTCAGTCTGCTGCTGGACAGCCAGCAGCAGCAGCAGCAGGAGAGGTATGTAATCAGGAGCCCTCCTGCTAAGGGTAGACAGCTGCTCGTTCCACCCCACCCCCCGCCTTAATTGGTTCTCCTCCCTTCCAACGGTGTTGAGGCGGGTGGGAACAGCAGGGGGTGAAGGTGCTGTGTTTAAAGAGGTGGAGTTATGCAGATCTAAAACGCGTGGATTGCAGCAGCAGCAAGCCGAAAAGTGCAGGCATGTAAGGGATCTAGAGGTTGACAACATGTCTTCTTAACGGGAGTCCAGGAGCTCATCTCCACAAATGGACTTTTCAGGATCCTTGGGTGGCTCCGTAGTTTGAAACCAATTCTGGTTATCGCTTCTCGGCCTTTTGGCTAAGATCAAGTGTAGTATCTGTTCTTATCAGTTTAATATCTGATACGTCCCCTATCTGGGGACCATATATTAAATGGATTTTTAGAACAGGGAGATGGAAAAAGAGCTTGCTCTGTCCACTCCACGCATTGACCTGGTATTGCAGTATCTCCAGGACCGGTGCACCCCTTCTTTAATGCAGTTTCTAAAATCAGAAAGAATTGAATTCAATGTTTTTTGTTCATTTTGCTTGTTTGTCGGATTTTGGGATGGACTCTTTGGCTTTGCTTTTCTTCTCCTCATTGGATTTTTCATGTTCAAAGTTGCAGAAGCCAGATTACAAGCTCATTTTGGTTCAACTTCAGCAACTGTGCATTGCATTGCCATGTAATGTGATGCAATGCTATCTTTCTAGCTCTCCCTTTTTACTTCCTTTTGGATAAACAGACATATTAGGCAAGCATTTTGGAGCTTTCACCTAAATAACTACAGGTGGTGAGATAAGCTGCACAATATAATTGACCTTTCAGTATATTGTTGCACACACACCATCTATTTAGCAAATGCCCTTGTTATCAACAGCAGCCTTTTAAACTCACCTGAGCTAACAGGTATGTGCGCTGGTTACTCTGCTGCGCTTAAAATTTCTTTTTTGGTTTGCTACAATGCCTTTTCTGAAACGTTGTCTCCTTCTGCTGGAACACTGACTTCTTTCATTTAATGCCTGCAGACTATAAAAGAGAACCCAACCCAAAAAGTTTGGTTGATTAGTCTGTGGCATTCTGTTAAACTGTTGCTTATGGCGGTCTCTGTGAGCTTCTCAGCGACATTCAGCCAGCCAGGTATCCTGCCTGCAGTAGATGGAATGTGGCAATGGAACGCTGGCTGCGCGTGTCATAATAGGCTCTGAGCCTTTATATACCTGTGCACAGCAGCAGCCACCTTCAGTCTGCTGCTGGACAGCCAGCAGCAGCAGCAGCAGGAGAGGTATGTAATCAGGAGCCCTCCTGCTAAGGGTAGACAGCTGCTCGTTCCACCCCACCCCCCGCCTTAATTGGTTCTCCTCCCTTCCAACGGTGTTGAGGCGGGTGGGAACAGCAGGGGGTGAAGGTGCTGTGTTTAAAGAGGTGGAGTTATGCAGATCTAAAACGCGTGGATTGCAGCAGCAGCAAGCCGAAAAGTGCAGGCATGTAAGGGATCTAGAGGTTGACAACATGTCTTCTTAACGGGAGTCCAGGAGCTCATCTCCACAAATGGACTTTTCAGGATCCTTGGGTGGCTCCGTAGTTTGAAACCAATTCTGGTTATCGCTTCTCGGCCTTTTGGCTAAGATACCACATCTTGCCAGAAGGATTCTAAGCCAATCGTGCCCTTGGCCTTGAGGCATCGGCGGTGTAAAAGCCGTCATAAGCCTCATGCTGCTTTAGGGGGCAGATACGCAAAGAAACCAAGAAGGCGATCGACCCTATCTACCTTTTGAAGATGGCATCAGCAGTAGCGGCCGCAGTGCGCTATGCCAGAGCTGGTGACCTTCGCATCAAGAACTCTTTCAAGATCGAAGTGGACGATGCATCCAAGGAGAAGATGACCTTGAAGTTTTTCGTGAGGAGAGTGCTGCTGGAGATCCTAGGAGTAAAGAGGGAAGACATCCTGGCCCTTCAAGATCGCCCCGGTTCCTTCACTTTGACTCTGGAGTCGGAGTATGCGTGCCAGAACCTCTTCCGCCAGATTCACCTGCACCTTTCAGATGAGGATCTTAAAGGACTCACCTTTGTCATCCTTTACTCCGGTGGAGAGAAGCCGCTCGTGGTTCAGATGAGCAACCCTCATGTTCCCTTAGTTAATATTATTTGCTTTCTTCAAAACTATTTCCCAGAACTGCGGTATTCCCACAAGGTCATGAATGAGGAAAACCTCTGGACGGGAAAGCATAAATTTTTTGTTAAATTTTGTGAAGATCCAAATGGCATTGGTGGTCAGCGTCATCCTCCGTCAAGTTTCCTGATCGGTAGGGAGCGGGGGCGCCTCTTCTACCCGGACATGCCCCTCTTCTGCCGGAAATGCATGTGTTTCGGTCACACTTATGAGAACTGCAAGGAGGAGGTGGCAATCTGTAAGAAGTGCTACAAGCATGGACATGCCACAATGGACTGTACCAATGAGATGGTGTGCAACATCTGCCGGGTCCCAGGTCACTCCTTCCGGGAGTGTCCTTTGAAGAAAAAGGCGGAAACCTATGCTGAAACGCTGGCAAAGCAACCTGCCCGTGTGCCTCCATCTGCTCCCGGGGGGCAGAGGCAACCCTCTGCTGTTCCTGCTCCTGCGGGTGCGTCTACAGCGCGGGGGCAGTCTTCTAGCTCTCCAGTACCTGCTCCACAGACCAAGCCTGCTAGTACATCAGGTGGTACGTCTGCACCTGCTGCACAGAGGAAGCCAACCAACCCTCCTGCTCCTGCTGCTAAGGGGGGTCCCACCGGTGCTCCTGTATCTACTGTGCGAACACAACCCCCTGTAGGCGGGTCCACAAGCACTTCAGTGCCTGCTGCGCAGGGAAAACCTGCCAGTTCTCCTATTCCTGCTGCGCATAAGCCCACGTCTATGCAGAAACCTCCAGCTGAGAAACCTGTCCGTCCTGAGAGGAGGGAAGCTTCATCTAAGGACTGGGCTGCTGATTCTGATCCGGGTGATATGGTGGTGGAGGGGAGTCCCTCTGCTGAAATCGGGACATTTAGCTCGGAGGAAGAAGCAATGGAGCTGGAAACTCGTAGGAAAAGGAAAACAGATGATAGGTCTGATGAGAATGTGGCCAGGGAGACTTCCAAGAAGTGTCCATTAAAACCAAGTCTTCTGCAATACAAGCCAATGGCTCCCGCTGCCCCTCCTGAGGAGCCAAGGCCTTCAGACCCTATAAACATTTCTTTTTCGGACTCAGAAGTGCAGAGCCCGTTAACATCGGTGGGCTTTATGTCTGATTCTGACAGTAGTGTGACCTGAACTATCCTATCATGACCTCATCAATTAAAGTAGCCTCGCTCAATGTGAGGAGTATAAGGGGCTCTACAAGAAGGGCTGCTTTGTTTTCCTACCTGTCAACAGTGGACTGTGATGTCTTTTGTTTGCAAGAATGTAACATTGACTTTGATATGAATTATGCAGATTTAAGAAAAGATTGGCCTCATGGGCCCTCTATCTGGTCCGGAGATAATGAAAATCGTTCCTCTGGCATTGGAGTGCTGTTTAGGTCGCATGACTTTAAAATCAACTCTTTTGTGGACATTTCTTCTGGACGTGCTCTTTTCTTAAATATTAGTTTTAAAGGTGTGGACTTTAGACTTTTGAACATTTATGCTTCTCCGGTGAAGGAAGAGAGACATCAGTTGTTTGAAGATGTGCAATATTACCTACCTGGTTCATCGCCTCTGATGTTCTGTGGGGATTTCAATTGTGTCTTGCCTGGTGAAGGGAGAAGCGGGAGTTCCACCGTTCCTAAAAAAGACAAAACAGAGAAACAACTAAAGGATTTGTTAACTGATTTTTTTCTTAGAGACTCCTGGAAAGAGATCCGTAGTAATGATCCCGGTTATACTTGGGAGAACTCTTCTTCTAAATCTCGTATTGATTTTATTTTCATGTCCCAATATGTGAATGTCAAATCTGTTGTCTTAATCCCAAACATTTTTTCAGATCATAAGATGTTGCTATCAGAGTTAGAATTACCTGGGCTTGTCAAGGCAAGAGGAGTTTGGAGGCTAAATACAACATTGTTACAAGATCCTAAGGTAAGAACAGATTTTAAAGCGTTTTTTAATTATTTAAGAACAAAACAACAAAAATTTTTAACTCTGCTAGAATGGTGGGAATACAGCAAGATGAAGATAAAAAGTTTTTTTATCAAGGTCAGCATAGCCAATGCAAGAGAAAAGTCCGCTTGGCATAAAAGGCTTATTACTAAATTGCAGACCTGTTATCAACTAAGAGATGTGGGACTTGAAATGGACGATTTAATTGAAGCAACAAAAAAAGAAATTAAAAAGAGTATAGAGTCGAAGGGTAAGGAAATAATTTATAACTCAAAAATTGAAGTGATGGAGAAAAATGAAAAGTGCTCAAGATTTTTTTTTAAAAAAGTAGTTGCTGCTAAGGAAATGATAACAGAATTAGAGGGTGAAACTACAACTGAAGGTATGCTCAACCAAGCTCACCAGTTTTATCAGCAGCTTTTTAATGAGAAAACTATAGACCAGTCTTTTACTGAAGATGCCCTTAATTCATTAAAAAATAGTCTGAGCCGCGAAGACCAAGAATTGTTATGCACTGAAGTCACCTTGTCGGAAGTAGATGCTGCTATCAAAAGTTTTTCCTATGGGAAAACCCCTGGTTCTGACGGTTTGCCTGTTGAATTTTATCGTGAATTTTGGAATTTTTTAAAACCCGACTTGTTTTTAGTAATCAAAGAAGCTTTTAAGTGTGATATCCTGCCTATATCTTGGAGAAGTGGTCTGGTCTCCCTGATTTTTAAAAAAGGAGCCAAATCCCATCTGGCAAACTGGAGACCAATCACACTGTTGAATGTTGATTACAAGTTGATGTCCAAAATTTTAGTGAACCGTTTTAAAAAAGTTTTATCCAAAGTTATTTATGAGGACCAGGTATGTGGGGTGCCAGGAAGAGGAGTTGCGGAGCATCTCAATACCATCCGCGATGTCATATGGTACCAGCAATCCAGGAAGCAAGACTTAGCAATTTTATCGTTGGATTTTCAAAAGGCTTTTGATCGTGTCTCTCATTGTTTTTTATGGTTGGTTTTAAAAAAAATGGGCTTCCCTGAAATTTTTATCAAGCAAGTGGCACTTTTATATAAGAACTCTTTTAGTAAAATTTTAATCAATGGATTTTTGTCTAATGAAGTGTTTTTGCATTCAGGTGTGAAGCAAGGCTGCCCTTTGTCCCCAGTGCTATTTATATGTGCAATAGAGCCTCTTTTATCTATGCTACGAGAGGATAAAGTGATTAAAGGTGTCCCTATCCCTGGAGGACATGGAAGAGATGTGAAGGTAATGGGCTACATGGATGATATTACTATTTTTTGTTCATCACCTGCCGCTCTCAGGAGAGCTATAAGAACGACCAATTTTTTTTGTGAAGCCTCAGGGTTTAAGTTAAACATTGAGAAATGTGATTGTTTTGTCCGTGGCAATTGGGCGGATGTGTCCATCCCTGATCTCCCGATGCAGTCAGAGAAGATTAAAATTCTGGGCGTGATTTTTGATCGACAGAATGATGGAATGAAGAGCTGGGATGGAGTAAGGGACAAAATACAAAAGAAGATTGACTTTTGGAAATTAAGAAAATTAACAATCGAAGGTAAAGTTTTAATTATTAAGGCCCTTCTGCTTCCTGTCATGTTATATCTCAGTTATGTTTATCCCCCAAGTGACCTTACAGCGAGAAGATTACAGAGAATGCTGTTTGAATTTGTGTGGAACTCTAAGTTCGAAAAGGTGAAGAGAGAAACAATGTACAAGATGCACCACCTTGGTGGTAAGGATGTTCCCAACGTCAAACTGTTTTTATACTCCAAGTTTTTTAGCCTCTGTTTTAAATATATGTTTGCTTCAAGCCCTTGGGCACATTTTTTAAGATATGCAGCTGGCCACATTTTTAGGAGGCGAAAGTGGATATCCATTTCTTTAACAAGCCCAGTGTTGTTATCACCTCCACAACAATATGCCATCCTGGAGAAAGTTATCAGATTATATGGCCTAGATTCTTTTGAGATGGAGACATTGAAGAATGCAAGGAAGCTGCTGCAGCAATTAAAAAAGAAAGAAACTTTGACGCCCATAAGCCATTATTCATATAGCAGAGTCACTAAAATATGGAATTTAACAAATGCACCTTACCTGATGAATCAACATAAAGATTTAGCTTGGATGATTGTGCAGGAATGTTTACCGACTCGTGATTTCCAGTATAAAAGAAGACTTAGTACTATACAAACCTGCCCGAGGCATCAGTGCAATAATGATGAGACTACTATGCACCTTATTTGGAATTGTGATTTTGCACAGCAAGTGTGGAAAGACTGTGGTGAGCTTTTAAAATTTTTATCTGGTCTTAATTTTTTAAGCCATGAAGTGGTTTTATATGGGATTTTACCAAACATGACGAAAGAAAAAGAGAGAGTTTTATGGTGCACTTTGAGTTGTGTTAAAAGTGCTCTATGGAAGACCAGAAACATATTGTTGTTTAAAAGAGACTATATAGAAGTCAAGGATTGTATAAGACTGGCATTAAGTGAAATTTATATGTACTACCTAATGGATATGAAGAAGCTTGGAAAGAAAAGAGCCCTGAGTATATGGAACTATCACCTATGGAAGATGTTATTTTAAAGCTCTGAAGAAAAGATAAAGACTACGATATTTTAAATATAAACGCAAAATCTGTTCTTATCAGTTTAATATCTGATACGTCCCCTATCTGGGGACCATATATTAAATGGATTTTTAGAACAGGGAGATGGAAAAAGAGCTTGCTCTGTCCACTCCACGCATTGACCTGGTATTGCAGTATCTCCAGGACCGGTGCACCCCTTCTTTAATGCAGTTTCTAAAATCAGAAAGAATTGAATTCAATGTTTTTTGTTCATTTTGCTTGTTTGTCGGATTTTGGGATGGACTCTTTGGCTTTGCTTTTCTTCTCCTCATTGGATTTTTCATGTTCAAAGTTGCAGAAGCCAGATTACAAGCTCATTTTGGTTCAACTTCAGCAACTGTGCATTGCATTGCCATGTAATGTGATGCAATGCTATCTTTCTAGCTCTCCCTTTTTACTTCCTTTTGGATAAACAGACATATTAGGCAAGCATTTTGGAGCTTTCACCTAAATAACTACAGGTGGTGAGATAAGCTGCACAATATAATTGACCTTTCAGTATATTGTTGCACACACACCATCTATTTAGCAAATGCCCTTGTTATCAACAGCAGCCTTTTAAACTCACCTGAGCTAACAGGTATGTGCGCTGGTTACTCTGCTGCGCTTAAAATTTCTTTTTTGGTTTGCTACAATGCCTTTTCTGAAACGTTGTCTCCTTCTGCTGGAACACTGACTTCTTTCATTTAATGCCTGCAGACTATAAAAGAGAACCCAACCCAAAAAGTTTGGTTGATTAGTCTGTGGCATTCTGTTAAACTGTTGCTTATGGCGGTCTCTGTGAGCTTCTCAGCGACATTCAGCCAGCCAGGTATCCTGCCTGCAGTAGATGGAATGTGGCAATGGAACGCTGGCTGCGCGTGTCATAATAGGCTCTGAGCCTTTATATACCTGTGCACAGCAGCAGCCACCTTCAGTCTGCTGCTGGACAGCCAGCAGCAGCAGCAGCAGGAGAGGTATGTAATCAGGAGCCCTCCTGCTAAGGGTAGACAGCTGCTCGTTCCACCCCACCCCCCGCCTTAATTGGTTCTCCTCCCTTCCAACGGTGTTGAGGCGGGTGGGAACAGCAGGGGGTGAAGGTGCTGTGTTTAAAGAGGTGGAGTTATGCAGATCTAAAACGCGTGGATTGCAGCAGCAGCAAGCCGAAAAGTGCAGGCATGTAAGGGATCTAGAGGTTGACAACATGTCTTCTTAACGGGAGTCCAGGAGCTCATCTCCACAAATGGACTTTTCAGGATCCTTGGGTGGCTCCGTAGTTTGAAACCAATTCTGGTTATCGCTTCTCGGCCTTTTGGCTAAGATCAAGTGTAGTATCTTTCGAAAAGGCGGTTTTGGATGTTGGCCGCCCTAGTAGATTGATACATTATGCACACTGGGGTTTAGGCGCTTGTTAGTACGCCAGGTGGCTAATATAGTCATCTGGTGGAAAGCATGGCCCCCCAGGATCGACGCCATTGGGCCGGGGAAGATCGAAAGCCCGAAGTGTGAAGTGCCCCAGGAGTGGTGACCCTGGGGTGCCTTAACTCACTGGGATTGGGAACCCCACTTGAGTTTATGGCACATTTGCACAAGCACTTTAAATTTTCTTTCTTCGCACACACCCTTATTCCGGGCCTTCTGGCCTTAGGATGGGGAATTTTTCAATTCCCGGTCGAAGGTCCGGGCAGTATTATACTGTGAAACCTTCACTATTTATTTAATTTCTTTGTCACTGTGTGTCCACTTATTCACGTGTGTCACGTCCTACTAGGATTTTGTCGGGATGCGGTTCCCTTACGGGTTCCTCTCTTGGCAGGTCTAGGGGGGGAGTGTGTGGCCATCAGGTTCCGCTCCCCCCTGAACCCCCCTGGCTCTCCTCTTTCGGGAGGAGAGCGTTGTTGGCTCCCCTCTTCCGGGAGGGGAGCACAGTCTTTGGCTCCCAGTGCCTTGCTCGGGTGAGAACTCGGGCAGGTGCTGGGGGTAAGATTGGGTCGCCTCTGGCTCCGGCTGGAGGTGGCTATTTGTCCCTGTTCCTCACTGTGGCCTTCTGGCTCGGAGGGACGGGGAATGGTTTGGGGGACCCTTCTCCTTTTGGAGAGGGTTTCAAGAAGACCAGCATCCTAGTGCACTTTTTTTGTGGCACTTGTCACTTTTTTAAGCGCACTCGGGTTTTGTACACGAATTCGGGCTTTCGATAGAAAAAAATCTGTTCTTATCAGTTTAATATCTGATACGTCCCCTATCTGGGGACCATATATTAAATGGATTTTTAGAACAGGGAGATGGAAAAAGAGCTTGCTCTGTCCACTCCACGCATTGACCTGGTATTGCAGTATCTCCAGGACCGGTGCACCCCTTCTTTAATGCAGTTTCTAAAATCAGAAAGAATTGAATTCAATGTTTTTTGTTCATTTTGCTTGTTTGTCGGATTTTGGGATGGACTCTTTGGCTTTGCTTTTCTTCTCCTCATTGGATTTTTCATGTTCAAAGTTGCAGAAGCCAGATTACAAGCTCATTTTGGTTCAACTTCAGCAACTGTGCATTGCATTGCCATGTAATGTGATGCAATGCTATCTTTCTAGCTCTCCCTTTTTACTTCCTTTTGGATAAACAGACATATTAGGCAAGCATTTTGGAGCTTTCACCTAAATAACTACAGGTGGTGAGATAAGCTGCACAATATAATTGACCTTTCAGTATATTGTTGCACACACACCATCTATTTAGCAAATGCCCTTGTTATCAACAGCAGCCTTTTAAACTCACCTGAGCTAACAGGTATGTGCGCTGGTTACTCTGCTGCGCTTAAAATTTCTTTTTTGGTTTGCTACAATGCCTTTTCTGAAACGTTGTCTCCTTCTGCTGGAACACTGACTTCTTTCATTTAATGCCTGCAGACTATAAAAGAGAACCCAACCCAAAAAGTTTGGTTGATTAGTCTGTGGCATTCTGTTAAACTGTTGCTTATGGCGGTCTCTGTGAGCTTCTCAGCGACATTCAGCCAGCCAGGTATCCTGCCTGCAGTAGATGGAATGTGGCAATGGAACGCTGGCTGCGCGTGTCATAATAGGCTCTGAGCCTTTATATACCTGTGCACAGCAGCAGCCACCTTCAGTCTGCTGCTGGACAGCCAGCAGCAGCAGCAGCAGGAGAGGTATGTAATCAGGAGCCCTCCTGCTAAGGGTAGACAGCTGCTCGTTCCACCCCACCCCCCGCCTTAATTGGTTCTCCTCCCTTCCAACGGTGTTGAGGCGGGTGGGAACAGCAGGGGGTGAAGGTGCTGTGTTTAAAGAGGTGGAGTTATGCAGATCTAAAACGCGTGGATTGCAGCAGCAGCAAGCCGAAAAGTGCAGGCATGTAAGGGATCTAGAGGTTGACAACATGTCTTCTTAACGGGAGTCCAGGAGCTCATCTCCACAAATGGACTTTTCAGGATCCTTGGGTGGCTCCGTAGTTTGAAACCAATTCTGGTTATCGCTTCTCGGCCTTTTGGCTAAGATCAAGTGTAGTATCTGTTCTTATCAGTTTAATATCTGATACGTCCCCTATCTGGGGACCATATATTAAATGGATTTTTAGAACAGGGAGATGGAAAAAGAGCTTGCTCTGTCCACTCCACGCATTGACCTGGTATTGCAGTATCTCCAGGACCGGTGCACCCCTTCTTTAATGCAGTTTCTAAAATCAGAAAGAATTGAATTCAATGTTTTTTGTTCATTTTGCTTGTTTGTCGGATTTTGGGATGGACTCTTTGGCTTTGCTTTTCTTCTCCTCATTGGATTTTTCATGTTCAAAGTTGCAGAAGCCAGATTACAAGCTCATTTTGGTTCAACTTCAGCAACTGTGCATTGCATTGCCATGTAATGTGATGCAATGCTATCTTTCTAGCTCTCCCTTTTTACTTCCTTTTGGATAAACAGACATATTAGGCAAGCATTTTGGAGCTTTCACCTAAATAACTACAGGTGGTGAGATAAGCTGCACAATATAATTGACCTTTCAGTATATTGTTGCACACACACCATCTATTTAGCAAATGCCCTTGTTATCAACAGCAGCCTTTTAAACTCACCTGAGCTAACAGGTATGTGCGCTGGTTACTCTGCTGCGCTTAAAATTTCTTTTTTGGTTTGCTACAATGCCTTTTCTGAAACGTTGTCTCCTTCTGCTGGAACACTGACTTCTTTCATTTAATGCCTGCAGACTATAAAAGAGAACCCAACCCAAAAAGTTTGGTTGATTAGTCTGTGGCATTCTGTTAAACTGTTGCTTATGGCGGTCTCTGTGAGCTTCTCAGCGACATTCAGCCAGCCAGGTATCCTGCCTGCAGTAGATGGAATGTGGCAATGGAACGCTGGCTGCGCGTGTCATAATAGGCTCTGAGCCTTTATATACCTGTGCACAGCAGCAGCCACCTTCAGTCTGCTGCTGGACAGCCAGCAGCAGCAGCAGCAGGAGAGGTATGTAATCAGGAGCCCTCCTGCTAAGGGTAGACAGCTGCTCGTTCCACCCCACCCCCCGCCTTAATTGGTTCTCCTCCCTTCCAACGGTGTTGAGGCGGGTGGGAACAGCAGGGGGTGAAGGTGCTGTGTTTAAAGAGGTGGAGTTATGCAGATCTAAAATGCGTGGATTGCAGCAGCAGCAAGCCGAAAAGTGCAGGCATGTAAGGGATCTAGAGGTTGACAACATGTCTTCTTAACGGGAGTCCAGGAGCTCATCTCCACAAATGGACTTTTCAGGATCCTTGGGTGGCTCCGTAGTTTGAAACCAATTCTGGTTATCGCTTCTCGGCCTTTTGGCTAAGATCAAGTGTAGTATCTGTTCTTATCAGTTTAATATCTGATACGTCCCCTATCTGGGGACCATATATTAAATGGATTTTTAGAACAGGGAGATGGAAAAAGAGCTTGCTCTGTCCACTCCACGCATTGACCTGGTATTGCAGTATCTCCAGGACCGGTGCACCCCTTCTTTAATGCAGTTTCTAAAATCAGAAAGAATTGAATTCAATGTTTTTTGTTCATTTTGCTTGTTTGTCGGATTTTGGGATGGACTCTTTGGCTTTGCTTTTCTTCTCCTCATTGGATTTTTCATGTTCAAAGTTGCAGAAGCCAGATTACAAGCTCATTTTGGTTCAACTTCAGCAACTGTGCATTGCATTGCCATGTAATGTGATGCAATGCTATCTTTCTAGCTCTCCCTTTTTACTTCCTTTTGGATAAACAGACATATTAGGCAAGCATTTTGGAGCTTTCACCTAAATAACTACAGGTGGTGAGATAAGCTGCACAATATAATTGACCTTTCAGTATATTGTTGCACACACACCATCTATTTAGCAAATGCCCTTGTTATCAACAGCAGCCTTTTAAACTCACCTGAGCTAACAGGTATGTGCGCTGGTTACTCTGCTGCGCTTAAAATTTCTTTTTTGGTTTGCTACAATGCCTTTTCTGAAACGTTGTCTCCTTCTGCTGGAACACTGACTTCTTTCATTTAATGCCTGCAGACTATAAAAGAGAACCCAACCCAAAAAGTTTGGTTGATTAGTCTGTGGCATTCTGTTAAACTGTTGCTTATGGCGGTCTCTGTGAGCTTCTCAGCGACATTCAGCCAGCCAGGTATCCTGCCTGCAGTAGATGGAATGTGGCAATGGAACGCTGGCTGCGCGTGTCATAATAGGCTCTGAGCCTTTATATACCTGTGCACAGCAGCAGCCACCTTCAGTCTGCTGCTGGACAGCCAGCAGCAGCAGCAGCAGCAGGAGAGGTATGTAATCAGGAGCCCTCCTGCTAAGGGTAGACAGCTGCTCGTTCCACCCCACCCCCCGCCTTAATTGGTTCTCCTCCCTTCCAACGGTGTTGAGGCGGGTGGGAACAGCAGGGGGTGAAGGTGCTGTGTTTAAAGAGGTGGAGTTATGCAGATCTAAAACGCGTGGATTGCAGCAGCAGCAAGCCGAAAAGTGCAGGCATGTAAGGGATCTAGAGGTTGACAACATGTCTTCTTAACGGGAGTCCAGGAGCTCATCTCCACAAATGGACTTTTCAGGATCCTTGGGTGGCTCCGTAGTTTGAAACCAATTCTGGTTATCGCTTCTCGGCCTTTTGGCTAAGATCAAGTGTAGTATCTGTTCTTATCAGTTTAATATCTGATACGTCCCCTATCTGGGGACCATATATTAAATGGATTTTTAGAACAGGGAGATGGAAAAATAGCTTGCTCTGTCCACTCCACGCATTGACCTGGTATTGCAGTATCTCCAGGACCGGTGCACCCCTTCTTTAATGCAGTTTCTAAAATCAGAAAGAATTGAATTCAATGTTTTTTGTTCATTTTGCTTGTTTGTCGGATTTTGGGATGGACTCTTTGGCTTTGCTTTTCTTCTCCTCATTGGATTTTTCATGTTCAAAGTTGCAGAAGCCAGATTACAAGCTCATTTTGGTTCAACTTCAGCAACTGTGCATTGCATTGCCATGTAATGTGATGCAATGCTATCTTTCTAGCTCTCCCTTTTTACTTCCTTTTTGATAAACAGACATATTAGGCAAGCATTTTGGAGCTTTCACCTAAATAACTACAGGTGGTGAGATAAGCTGCACAATATAATTGACCTTTCAGTATATTGTTGCACACACACCATCTATTTAGCAAATGCCCTTGTTATCAACAGCAGCCTTTTAAACTCACCTGAGCTAACAGGTATGTGCGCTGGTTACTCTGCTGTGCTTAAAATTTCTTTTTTGGTTTGCTACAATGCCTTTTCTGAAACGTTGTCTCCTTCTGCTGGAACACTGACTTCTTTCATTTAATGCCTGCAGACTATAAAAGAGAACCCAACCCAAAAAGTTTGGTTGATTAGTCTGTGGCATTCTGTTAAACTGTTGCTTATGGCGGTCTCTGTGAGCTTCTCAGCGACATTCAGCCAGCCAGGTATCCTGCCTGCAGTAGATGGAATGTGGCAATGGAACGCTGGCTGCGCGTGTCATAATAGGCTCTGAGCCTTTATATACCTGTGCACAGCAGCAGCCACCTTCAGTCTGCTGCTGGACAGCCAGCAGCAGCAGCAGCAGCAGGAGAGGTATGTAATCAGGAGCCCTCCTGCTAAGGGTAGACAGCTGCTCGTTCCACCCCACCCCCCGCCTTAATTGGTTCTCCTCCCTTCCAGCGGTGTTGAGGCGGGTGGGAACAGCAGGGGGTGAAGGTGCTGTGTTTAAAGAGGTGGAGTTATGCAGATCTAAAACGCGTGGATTGCAGCAGCAGCAAGCCGAAAAGTGCAGGCATGTAAGGGATCTAGAGGTTGACAACATGTCTTCTTAACGGGAGTCCAGGAGCTCATCTCCACAAATGGACTTTTCAGGATCCTTGGGTGGCTCCGTAGTTTGAAACCAATTCTGGTTATCGCTTCTCGGCCTTTTGGCTAAGATCAAGTGTAGTATCTGTTCTTATCAGTTTAATATCTGATACGTCCCCTATCTGGGGACCATATATTAAATGGATTTTTAGAACAGGGAGATGGAAAAATAGCTTGCTCTGTCCACTCCACGCATTGACCTGGTATTGCAGTATCTCCAGGACCGGTGCACCCCTTCTTTAATGCAGTTTCTAAAATCAGAAAGAATTGAATTCAATGTTTTTTGTTCATTTTGCTTGTTTGTCGGATTTTGGGATGGACTCTTTGGCTTTGCTTTTCTTCTCCTCATTGGATTTTTCATGTTCAAAGTTGCAGAAGCCAGATTACAAGCTCATTTTGGTTCAACTTCAGCAACTGTGCATTGCATTTCCATGTAATGTGATGCAATGCTATCTTTCTAGCTCTCCCTTTTTACTTCCTTTTGGATAAACAGACATATTAGGCAAGCATTTTGGAGCTTTCACCTAAATAACTACAGGTGGTGAGATAAGCTGCACAATATAATTGACCTTTCAGTATATTGTTGCACACACACCATCTATTTAGCAAATGCCCTTGTTATCAACAGCAGCCTTTTAAACTCACCTGAGCTAACAGGTATGTGCGCTGGTTACTCTGCTGCGCTTAAAATTTCTTTTTTGGTTTGCTACAATGCCTTTTCTGAAACGTTGTCTCCTTCTGCTGGAACACTGACTTCTTTCATTTAATGCCTGCAGACTATAAAAGAGAACCCAACCCAAAAAGTTTGGTTGATTAGTCTGTGGCATTCTGTTAAACTGTTGCTTATGGCGGTCTCTGTGAGCTTCTCAGCGACATTCAGCCAGCCAGGTATCCTGCCTGCAGTAGATGGAATGTGGCAATGGAACGCTGGCTGCGCGTGTCATAATAGGCTCTGAGCCTTTATATACCTGTGCACAGCAGCAGCCACCTTCAGTCTGCTGCTGGACAGCCAGCAGCAGCAGCAGCAGGAGAGGTATGTAATCAGGAGCCCTCCTGCTAAGGGTAGACAGCTGCTCGTTCCACCCCACCCCCCGCCTTAATTGGTTCTCCTCCCTTCCAGCGGTGTTGAGGCGGGTGGGAACAGCAGGGGGTGAAGGTGCTGTGTTTAAAGAGGTGGAGTTATGCAGATCTAAAACGCGTGGATTGCAGCAGCAGCAAGCCGAAAAGTGCAGGCATGTAAGGGATCTAGAGGTTGACAACATGTCTTCTTAACGGGAGTCCAGGAGCTCATCTCCACAAATGGACTTTTCAGGATCCTTGGGTGGCTCCGTAGTTTGAAACCAATTCTGGTTATCGCTTCTCGGCCTTTTGGCTAAGATCAAGTGTAGTATCTGTTCTTATCAGTTTAATATCTGATACGTCCCCTATCTGGGGACCATATATTAAATGGATTTTTAGAACAGGGAGATGGAAAAATAGCTTGCTCTGTCCACTCCACGCATTGACCTGGTATTGCAGTATCTCCAGGACCGGTGCACCCCTTCTTTAATGCAGTTTCTAAAATCAGAAAGAATTGAATTCAATGTTTTTTGTTCATTTTGCTTGTTTGTCGGATTTTGGGATGGACTCTTTGGCTTTGCTTTTCTTCTCCTCATTGGATTTTTCATGTTCAAAGTTGCAGAAGCCAGATTACAAGCTCATTTTGGTTCAACTTCAGCAACTGTGCATTGCATTGCCATGTAATGTGATGCAATGCTATCTTTCTAGCTCTCCCTTTTTACTTCCTTTTGGATAAACAGACATATTAGGCAAGCATTTTGGAGCTTTCACCTAAATAACTACAGGTGGTGAGATAAGCTGCACAATATAATTGACCTTTCAGTATATTGTTGCACACACACCATCTATTTAGCAAATGCCCTTGTTATCAACAGCAGCCTTTTAAACTCACCTGAGCTAACAGGTATGTGCGCTGGTTACTCTGCTGCGCTTAAAATTTCTTTTTTGGTTTGCTACAATGCCTTTTCTGAAACGTTGTCTCCTTCTGCTGGAACACTGACTTCTTTCATTTAATGCCTGCAGACTATAAAAGAGAACCCAACCCAAAAAGTTTGGTTGATTAGTCTGTGGCATTCTGTTAAACTGTTGCTTATGGCGGTCTCTGTGAGCTTCTCAGCGACATTCAGCCAGCCAGGTATCCTGCCTGCAGTAGATGGAATGTGGCAATGGAACGCTGGCTGCGCGTGTCATAATAGGCTCTGAGCCTTTATATACCTGTGCACAGCAGCAGCCACCTTCAGTCTGCTGCTGGACAGCCAGCAGCAGCAGCAGCAGCAGGAGAGGTATGTAATCAGGAGCCCTCCTGCTAAGGGTAGACAGCTGCTCGTTTCACCCCACCCGCCGCCTTAGTTGGTTCTCCTCCCTTCCAACGGTGTTGAGGCGGGTGGGAACAGCAGGGGGTGAAGGTGCTGTGTTTAAAGAGGTGGAGTTATGCAGATCTAAAACGCGTGGATTGCAGCAGCAGCAAGCCGAAAAGTGCAGGCATGTAAGGGATCTAGAGGTTGACAACATGTCTTCTTAACGGGAGTCCAGGAGCTCATCTCCACAAATGGACTTTTCAGGATCCTTGGGTGGCTCCGTAGTTTGAAACCAATTCTGGTTATCGCTTCTCGGCCTTTTGGCTAAGATCAAGTGTAGTATCTGTTCTTATCAGTTTAATATCTGATACGTCCCCTATCTGGGGACCATATATTAAATGGATTTTTAGAACAGGGAGATGGAAAAAGAGCTTGCTCTGTCCACTCCACGCATTGACCTGGTATTGCAGTATCTCCAGGACCGGTGCACCCCTTCTTTAATGCAGTTTCTAAAATCAGAAAGAATTGAATTCAATGTTTTTTGTTCATTTTGCTTGTTTGTCGGATTTTGGGATGGACTCTTTGGCTTTGCTTTTCTTCTCCTCATTGGATTTTTCATGTTCAAAGTTGCAGAAGCCAGATTACAAGCTCATTTTGGTTCAACTTCAGCAACTGTGCATTGCATTGCCATGTAATGTGATGCAATGCTATCTTTCTAGATCTCCCTTTTAACTTCCTTTTGGATAAACAGACATATTAGGCAAGCATTTTGGAGCTTTCACCTAAATAACTACAGGTGGTGAGATAAGCTGCACAATATAATTGACCTTTCAGTATATTGTTGCACACACACCATCTATTTAGCAAATGCCCTTGTTATCAACAGCAGCCTTTTAAACTCACCTGAGCTAACAGGTATGTGCGCTGGTTACTCTGCTGCGCTTAAAATTTCTTTTTTGGTTTGCTACAATGCCTTTTCTGAAACGTTGTCTCCTTCTGCTGGAACACTGACTTCTTTCATTTAATGCCTGCAGACTATAAAAGAGAACCCAACCCAAAAAGTTTGGTTGATTAGTCTGTGGCATTCTGTTAAACTGTTGCTTATGGCGGTCTCTGTGAGCTTCTCAGCGACATTCAGCCAGCCAGGTATCCTGCCTGCAGTAGATGGAATGTGGCAATGGAACGCTGGCTGCGCGTGTCATAATAGGCTCTGAGCCTTTATATACCTGTGCACAGCAGCAGCCACCTTCAGTCTGCTGCTGGACAGCCAGCAGCAGCAGCAGCAGCAGGAGAGGTATGTAATCAGGAGCCCTCCTGCTAAGGGTAGACAGCTGCTCGTTCCACCCCACCCGCCGCCTTAATTGGTTCTCGTCCCTTCCAACGGTGTTGAGGCGGGTGGGAACAGCAGGGGGTGAAGGTGCTGTGTTTAAAGAGGTGGAGTTATGCAGATCTAAAACGCGTGGATTGCAGCAGCAGCAAGCCGAAAAGTGCAGGCATGTAAGGGATCTAGAGGTTGACAACTTGTCTTCTTAACGGGAGTCCAGGAGCTCATCTCCACAAATGGACTTTTCAGGATCCTTGGGTGGCTCCGTAGTTTGAAACCAATTCTGGTTATCGCTTCTCGGCCTTTTGGCTAAGATACCACATCTTGCCAGAAGGATTCTAAGCCAATCGTGCCCTTGGCCTTGAGGCATCGGCGGTGTAAAAGCCGTCTTAAGCCTCATGCTGCTTTAGGGGGCAGATACGCAAAGAAACCAAGAAGGCGATCGACCCTATCTACCTTTTGAAGATGGCATCAGCAGTAGCGGCCGCAGTGCGCTATGCCAGAGCTGGTGACCTTCGCATCAAGAACTCTTTCAAAATCGAAGTGGACGATGCATCCAAGGAGAAGATGACCTTGAAGTTTTTCGTGAGGAGAGTGCTGCTGGAGATCCTAGGAGTAAAGAGGGAAGACATCCTGGCCCTTCAAGATCGCCCCGGTTCCTTCACTTTGACTCTGGAGTCGGAGTATGCGTGCCAGAACCTCTTCCGCCAGATTCACCTGCACCTTTCAGATGAGGATCTTAAAGGACTCACTTTTGTCATCCTTTACTCCGGTGGAGAGAAGCCGCTCGTGGTTCAGATGAGCAACCCTCATGTTCCCTTAGTTAATATTATTTGCTTTCTTCAAAACTATTTCCCAGAACTGCGGTATTCCCACAAGGTCATGAATGAGGAAAACCTCTGGACGGGAAAGCATAAATTTTTTGTTAAATTTTGTGAAGATCCAAATGGCATTGGTGGTCAGCGTCATCCTCCGTCAAGTTTCCTGATCGGTAGGGAGCGGGGGCGCCTCTTCTACCCGGACATGCCCCTCTTCTGCCGGAAATGCATGTGTTTCGGTCACACTTATGAGAACTGCAAGGAGGAGGTGGCAATCTGTAAGAAGTGCTACAAGCATGGACATGCCACAATGGACTGTACCAATGAGATGGTGTGCAACATCTGCCGGGTCCCAGGTCACTCCTTCCGGGAGTGTCCTTTGAAGAAAAAGGCGGAAACCTATGCTGAAACGCTGGCAAAGCAACCTGCCCGTGTGCCTCCATCTGCTCCCGGGGGGCAGAGGCAACCCTCTGCTGTTCCTGCTCCTGCGGGTGCGTCTACAGCGCGGGGGCAGTCTTCTAGCTCTCCAGTACCTGCTCCACAGACCAAGCCTGCTAGTACATCAGGTGGTACGTCTGCACCTGCTGCACAGAGGAAGCCAACCAACCCTCCTGCTCCTGCTGCTAAGGGGGGTCCCACCGGTGCTCCTGTATCTACTGTGCGAACACAACCCCCTGTAGGCGGGTCCACAAGCACTTCAGTGCCTGCTGCACAGGGAAAACCTGCCAGTTCTCCTATTCCTGCTGCGCATAAGCCCACGTCTATGCAGAAACCTCCAGCTGAGAAACCTGTCCGTCCTGAGAGGAGGGAAGCTTCATCTAAGGACTGGGCTGCTGATTCTGATCCGGGTGATATGGTGGTGGAGGGGAGTCCCTCTGCTGAAATCGGGACATTTAGCTCGGAGGAAGAAGCAATGGAGCTGGAAACTCGTAGGAAAAGGAAAACAGATGATAGGTCTGATGAGAATGTGGCCAGGGAGACTTCCAAGAAGTGTCCATTAAAACCAAGTCTTCTGCAATACAAGCCAATGGCTCCCGCTGCCCCTCCTGAGGAGCCAAGGCCTTCAGACCCTATAAACATTTCTTTTTCGGACTCAGAAGTGCAGAGCCCGTTAACATCGGTGGGCTTTATGTCTGATTCTGACAGTAGTGTGACCTGAACTAACCTATCATGACCTCATCAATTAAAGTAGCCTCGCTCAATGTGAGGAGTATAAGGGGCTCTACAAGAAGGGCTGCTTTGTTTTCCTACCTGTCAACAGTGGACTGTGATGTCTTTTGTTTGCAAGAATGTAACATTGACTTTGATATGAATTATGCAGATTTAAGAAAAGATTGGCCTCATGGGCCCTCTATCTGGTCCGGAGATAATGAAAATCGTTCCTCTGGCATTGGAGTGCTGTTTAGGTCGCATGACTTTAAAATCAACTCTTTTGTGGACATTTCTTCTGGACGTGCTCTTTTCTTAAATATTAGTTTTAAAGGTGTGGACTTTAGACTTTTGAACATTTATGCTTCTCCGGTGAAGGAAGAGAGACATCAGTTGTTTGAAGATGTGCAATATTACCTACCTGGTTCATCGCCTCTGATGTTCTGTGGGGATTTCAATTGTGTCTTGCCTGGTGAAGGGAGAAGCGGGAGTTCCACCGTTCCTAAAAAAGACAAAACAGAGAAACAACTAAAGGATTTGTTAACTGATTTTTTTCTTAGAGACTCCTGGAAAGAGATCCGTAGTAATGATCCCGGTTATACTTGGGAGAACTCTTCTTCTAAATCTCGTATTGATTTTATTTTCATGTCCCAATATGTGAATGTCAAATCTGTTGTCTTAATCCCAAACATTTTTTCAGATCATAAGATGTTGCTATCAGAGTTAGAATTACCTGGGCTTGTCAAGGCAAGAGGAGTTTGGAGGCTAAATACAACATTGTTACAAGATCCTAAGGTAAGAACAGATTTTAAAGCGTTTTTTAATTATTTAAGAACAAAACAACAAAAATTTTTAACTCTGCTAGAATGGTGGGAATACAGCAAGATGAAGATAAAAAGTTTTTTTATCAAGGTCAGCATAGCCAATGCAAGAGAAAAGTCCGCTTGGCATAAAAGGCTTATTACTAAATTGCAGACCTGTTATCAACTAAGAGATGTGGGACTTGAAATGGACGATTTAATTGAAGCAACAAAAAAAGAAATTAAAAAGAGTATAGAGTCGAAGGGTAAGGAAATAATTTATAACTCAAAAATTGAAGTGATGGAGAAAAATGAAAAGTGCTCAAGATTTTTTTTTAAAAAAGTAGTTGCTGCTAAGGAAATGATAACAGAATTAGAGGGTGAAACTACAACTGAAGGTATGCTCAACCAAGCTCACCAGTTTTATCAGCAGCTTTTTAATGAGAAAACTATAGACCAGTCTTTTACTGAAGATGCCCTTAATTCATTAAAAAATAGTCTGAGCCGCGAAGACCAAGAATTGTTATGCACTGAAGTCACCTTGTCGGAAGTAGATGCTGCTATCAAAAGTTTTTCCTATGGGAAAACCCCTGGTTCTGACGGTTTGCCTGTTGAATTTTATCGTGAATTTTGGAATTTTTTAAAACCCGACTTGTTTTTAGTAATCAAAGAAGCTTTTAAGTGTGATATCCTGCCTATATCTTGGAGAAGTGGTCTGGTCTCCCTGATTTTTAAAAAAGGAGCCAAATCCCATCTGGCAAACTGGAGACCAATCACACTGTTGAATGTTGATTACAAGTTGATGTCCAAAATTTTAGTGAACCGTTTTAAAAAAGTTTTATCCAAAGTTATTTATGAAGACCAGGTATGTGGGGTGCCAGGAAGAGGAGTTGCGGAGCATCTCAATACCATCCGCGATGTCATATGGTACCAGCAATCCAGGAAGCAAGACTTAGCAATTTTATCGTTGGATTTTCAAAAGGCTTTTGATCGTGTCTCTCATTGTTTTTTATGGTTGGTTTTAAAAAAAATGGGCTTCCCTGAAATTTTTATCAAGCAAGTGGCACTTTTATATAAGAACTCTTTTAGTAAAATTTTAATCAATGGATTTTTGTCTAATGAAGTGTTTTTGCATTCAGGTGTGAAGCAAGGCTGCCCTTTGTCCCCAGTGCTATTTATATGTGCAATAGAGCCTCTTTTATCTATGCTACGAGAGGATAAAGTGATTAAAGGTGTCCCTATCCCTGGAGGACATGGAAGAGATGTGAAGGTAATGGGCTACATGGATGATATTACTATTTTTTGTTCATCACCTGCCGCTCTCAGGAGAGCTATAAGAACGACCAATTTTTTTTGTGAAGCCTCAGGTTTTAAGTTAAACATTGAGAAATGTGATTGTTTTGTCCGTGGCAATTGGGCGGATGTGTCCATCCCTGATCTCCCGATGCAGTCAGAGAAGATTAAAATTCTGGGCGTGATTTTTGATCGACAGAATGATGGAATGAAGAGCTGGGATGGAGTAAGGGACAAAATACAAAAGAAGATTGACTTTTGGAAATTAAGAAAATTAACAATCGAAGGTAAAGTTTTAATTATTAAGGCCCTTCTGCTTCCTGTCATGTTATATCTCAGTTATGTTTATCCCCCAAGTGACCTTACAGCGAGAAGATTACAGAGAATGCTGTTTGAATTTGTGTGGAACTCTAAGTTCGAAAAGGTGAAGAGAGAAACAATGTACAAGATGCACCACCTTGGTGGTAAGGATGTTCCCAACGTCAAACTGTTTTTATACTCCAAGTTTTTTAGCCTCTGTTTTAAATATATGTTTGCTTCAAGCCCTTGGGCACATTTTTTAAGATATGCAGCTGGCCACATTTTTAGGAGGCGAAAGTGGATATCCATTTCTTTAACAAGCCCAGTGTTGTTATCACCTCCACAACAATATGCCATCCTGGAGAAAGTTATCAGATTATATGGCCTAGATTCTTTTGAGATGGAGACATTGAAGAATGCAAGGAAGCTGCTGCAGCAATTAAAAAAGAAAGAAACTTTGACGCCCATAAGCCATTATTCATATAGCAGAGTCACTAAAATATGGAATTTAACAAATGCACCTTACCTGATGAATCAACATAAAGACTTAGCTTGGATGATTGTGCAGGAATGTTTACCGACTCGTGATTTCCAGTATAAAAGAAGACTTAGCACTATACAAACCTGCCCGAGGCATCAGTGCAATAATGATGAGACTACTATGCACCTTATTTGGAATTGTGATTTTGCACAGCAAGTGTGGAAAGACTGTGGTGAGCTTTTAAAATTTTTATCTGGTCTTAATTTTTTAAGCCATGAAGTGGTTTTATATGGGATTTTACCAAACATGACGAAAGAAAAAGAGAGAGTTTTATGGTGCACTTTGAGTTGTGTTAAAAGTGCTCTATGGAAGACCAGAAACATATTGTTGTTTAAAAGAGACTATATAGAAGTCAAGGATTGTATAAGACTGGCATTAAGTGAAATTTATATGTACTACCTAATGGATATGAAGAAGCTTGGAAAGAAAAGAGCCCTGAGTATATGGAACTATCACCTATGGAAGATGTTATTTTAAAGCTCTGAAGAAAAGATAAAGACTACGATATTTTAAATATAAACGCAAAATCTGTTCTTATCAGTTTAATATCTGATACGTCCCCTATCTGGGGACCATATATTAAATGGATTTTTAGAACAGGGAGATGGAAAAAGAGCTTGCTCTGTCCACTCCACGCATTGACCTGGTATTGCAGTATCTCCAGGACCGGTGCACCCCTTCTTTAATGCAGTTTCTAAAATCAGAAAGAATTGAATTCAATGTTTTTTGTTCATTTTGCTTGTTTGTCGGATTTTGGGATGGACTCTTTGGCTTTGCTTTTCTTCTCCTCATTGGATTTTTCATGTTCAAAGTTGCAGAAGCCAGATTACAAGCTCATTTTGGTTCAACTTCAGCAACTGTGCATTGCATTGCCATGTAATGTGATGCAATGCTATCTTTCTAGCTCTCCCTTTTTACTTCCTTTTGGATAAACAGACATATTAGGCAAGCATTTTGGAGCTTTCACCTAAATAACTACAGGTGGTGAGATAAGCTGCACAATATAATTGACCTTTCAGTATATTGTTGCACACACACCATCTATTTAGCAAATGCCCTTGTTATCAACAGCAGCCTTTTAAACTCACCTGAGCTAACAGGTATGTGCGCTGGTTACTCTGCTGCGCTTAAAATTTCTTTTTTGGTTTGCTACAATGCCTTTTCTGAAACGTTGTCTCCTTCTGCTGGAACACTGACTTCTTTCATTTAATGCCTGCAGACTATAAAAGAGAACCCAACCCAAAAAGTTTGGTTGATTAGTCTGTGGCATTCTGTTAAACTGTTGCTTATGGCGGTCTCTGTGAGCTTCTCAGCGACATTCAGCCAGCCAGGTATCCTGCCTGCAGTAGATGGAATGTGGCAATGGAACGCTGGCTGCGCGTGTCATAATAGGCTCTGAGCCTTTATATACCTGTGCACAGCAGCAGCCACCTTCAGTCTGCTGCTGGACAGCCAGCAGCAGCAGCAGCAGGAGAGGTATGTAATCAGGAGCCCTCCTGCTAAGGGTAGACAGCTGCTCGTTCCACCCCACCCCCCGCCTTAATTGGTTCTCCTCCCTTCCAACGGTGTTGAGGCGGGTGGGAACAGCAGGGGGTGAAGGTGCTGTGTTTAAAGAGGTGGAGTTATGCAGATCTAAAACGCGTGGATTGCAGCAGCAGCAAGCCGAAAAGTGCAGGCATGTAAGGGATCTAGAGGTTGACAACATGTCTTCTTAACGGGAGTCCAGGAGCTCATCTCCACAAATGGACTTTTCAGGATCCTTGGGTGGCTCCGTAGTTTGAAACCAATTCTGGTTATCGCTTCTCGGCCTTTTGGCTAAGATACCACATCTTGCCAGAAGGATTCTAAGCCAATCGTGCCCTTGGCCTTGAGGCATCGGCGGTGTAAAAGCCGTCTTAAGCCTCATGCTGCTTTAGGGGGCAGATACGCAAAGAAACCAAGAAGGCGATCGACCCTATCTACCTTTTGAAGATGGCATCAGCAGTAGCGGCCGCAGTGCGCTATGCCAGAGCTGGTGACCTTCGCATCAAGAACTCTTTCAAGATCGAAGTGGACGATGCATCCAAGGAGAAGTTGACCTTGAAGTTTTTCGTGAGGAGAGTGCTGCTGGAGATCCTAGGAGTAAAGAGGGAAGACATCCTGGCCCTTCAAGATCGCCCCGGTTCCTTCACTTTGACTCTGGAGTCGGAGTATGCGTGCCAGAACCTCTTCCGCCAGATTCACCTGCACCTTTCAGATGAGGATCTTAAAGGACTCACCTTTGTCATCCTTTACTCCGGTGGAGAGAAGCCGCTCGTGGTTCAGATGAGCAACCCTCATGTTCCCTTAGTTAATATTATTTGCTTTCTTCAAAACTATTTCCCAGAACTGCGGTATTCCCACAAGGTCATGAATGAGGAAAACCTCTGGACGGGAAAGCATAAATTTTTTGTTAAATTTTGTGAAGATCCAAATGGCATTGGTGGTCAGCGTCATCCTCCGTCAAGTTTCCTGATCGGTAGGGAGCGGGGGCGCCTCTTCTACCCGGACATGCCCCTCTTCTGCCGGAAATGCATGTGTTTCGGTCACACTTATGAGAACTGCAAGGAGGAGGTGGCAATCTGTAAGAAGTGCTACAAGCATGGACATGCCACAATGGACTGTACCAATGAGATGGTGTGCAACATCTGCCGGGTCCCAGGTCACTCCTTCCGGGAGTGTCCTTTGAAGAAAAAGGCGGAAACCTATGCTGAAACGCTGGCAAAGCAACCTGCCCGTGTGCCTCCATCTGCTCCCGGGGGGCAGAGGCAACCCTCTGCTGTTCCTGCTCCTGCGGGTGCGTCTACAGCGCGGGGGCAGTCTTCTAGCTCTCCAGTACCTGCTCCACAGACCAAGCCTGCTAGTACATCAGGTGGTACGTCTGCACCTGCTGCACAGAGGAAGCCAACCAACCCTCCTGCTCCTGCTGCTAAGGGGGGTCCCACCGGTGCTCCTGTATCTACTGTGCGAACACAACCCCCTGTAGGCGGGTCCACAAGCACTTCAGTGCCTGCTGCACAGGGAAAACCTGCCAGTTCTCCTATTCCTGCTGCGCATAAGCCCACGTCTATGCAGAAACCTCCAGCTGAGAAACCTGTCCGTCCTGAGAGGAGGGAAGCTTCATCTAAGGACTGGGCTGCTGATTCTGATCCGGGTGATATGGTGGTGGAGGGGAGTCCCTCTGCTGAAATCGGGACATTTAGCTCGGAGGAAGAAGCAATGGAGCTGGAAACTCGTAGGAAAAGGAAAACAGATGATAGGTCTGATGAGAATGTGGCCAGGGAGACTTCCAAGAAGTGTCCATTAAAACCAAGTCTTCTGCAATACAAGCCAATGGCTCCCGCTGCCCCTCCTGAGGAGCCAAGGCCTTCAGACCCTATAAACATTTCTTTTTCGGACTCAGAAGTGCAGAGCCCGTTAACATCGGTGGGCTTTATGTCTGATTCTGACAGTAGTGTGACCTGAACTAACCTATCATGACCTCATCAATTAAAGTAGCCTCGCTCAATGTGAGGAGTATAAGGGGCTCTACAAGAAGGGCTGCTTTGTTTTCCTACCTGTCAACAGTGGACTGTGATGTCTTTTGTTTGCAAGAATGTAACATTGACTTTGATATGAATTATGCAGATTTAAGAAAAGATTGGCCTCATGGGCCCTCTATCTGGTCCGGAGATAATGAAAATCGTTCCTCTGGCATTGGAGTGCTGTTTAGGTCGCATGACTTTAAAATCAACTCTTTTGTGGACATTTCTTCTGGACGTGCTCTTTTCTTAAATATTAGTTTTAAAGGTGTGGACTTTAGACTTTTGAACATTTATGCTTCTCCGGTGAAGGAAGAGAGACATCAGTTGTTTGAAGATGTGCAATATTACCTACCTGGTTCATCGCCTCTGATGTTCTGTGGGGATTTCAATTGTGTCTTGCCTGGTGAAGGGAGAAGCGGGAGTTCCACCGTTCCTAAAAAAGACAAAACAGAGAAACAACTAAAGGATTTGTTAACTGATTTTTTTCTTAGAGACTCCTGGAAAGAGATCCGTAGTAATGATCCCGGTTATACTTGGGAGAACTCTTCTTCTAAATCTCGTATTGATTTTATTTTCATGTCCCAATATGTGAATGTCAAATCTGTTGTCTTAATCCCAAACATTTTTTCAGATCATAAGATGTTGCTATCAGAGTTAGAATTACCTGGGCTTGTCAAGGCAAGAGGAGTTTGGAGGCTAAATACAACATTGTTACAAGATCCTAAGGTAAGAACAGATTTTAAAGCGTTTTTTAATTATTTAAGAACAAAACAACAAAAATTTTTAACTCTGCTAGAATGGTGGGAATACAGCAAGATGAAGATAAAAAGTTTTTTTATCAAGGTCAGCATAGCCAATGCAAGAGAAAAGTCCGCTTGGCATAAAAGGCTTATTACTAAATTGCAGACCTGTTATCAACTAAGAGATGTGGGACTTGAAATGGACGATTTAATTGAAGCAACAAAAAAAGAAATTAAAAAGAGTATAGAGTCGAAGGGTAAGGAAATAATTTATAACTCAAAAATTGAAGTGATGGAGAAAAATGAAAAGTGCTCAAGATTTTTTTTTAAAAAAGTAGTTGCTGCTAAGGAAATGATAACAGAATTAGAGGGTGAAACTACAACTGAAGGTATGCTCAACCAAGCTCACCAGTTTTATCAGCAGCTTTTTAATGAGAAAACTATAGACCAGTCTTTTACTGAAGATGCCCTTAATTCATTAAAAAATAGTCTGAGCCGCGAAGACCAAGAATTGTTATGCACTGAAGTCACCTTGTCGGAAGTAGATGCTGCTATCAAAAGTTTTTCCTATGGGAAAACCCCTGGTTCTGACGGTTTGCCTGTTGAATTTTATCGTGAATTTTGGAATTTTTTAAAACCCGACTTGTTTTTAGTAATCAAAGAAGCTTTTAAGTGTGATATCCTGCCTATATCTTGGAGAAGTGGTCTGGTCTCCCTGATTTTTAAAAAAGGAGCAAAATCCCATCTGGCAAACTGGAGACCAATCACACTGTTGAATGTTGATTACAAGTTGATGTCCAAAATTTTAGTGAACCGTTTTAAAAAAGTTTTATCCAAAGTTATTTATGAAGACCAGGTATGTGGGGTGCCAGGAAGAGGAGTTGCGGAGCATCTCAATACCATCCGCGATGTCATATGGTACCAGCAATCCAGGAAGCAAGACTTAGCAATTTTATCGTTGGATTTTCAAAAGGCTTTTGATCGTGTCTCTCATTGTTTTTTATGGTTGGTTTTAAAAAAAATGGGCTTCCCTGAAATTTTTATCAAGCAAGTGGCACTTTTATATAAGAACTCTTTTAGTAAAATTTTAATCAATGGATTTTTGTCTAATGAAGTGTTTTTGCATTCAGGTGTGAAGCAAGGCTGCCCTTTGTCCCCAGTGCCATTTATATGTGCAATAGAGCCTCTTTTATCTATGCTACGAGAGGATAAAGTGATTAAAGGTGTCCCTATCCCTGGAGGACATGGAAGAGATGTGAAGGTAATGGGCTACATGGATGATATTACTATTTTTTGTTCATCACCTGCCGCTCTCAGGAGAGCTATAAGAACGACCAATTTTTTTTGTGAAGCCTCAGGTTTTAAGTTAAACATTGAGAAATGTGATTGTTTTGTCCGTGGCAATTGGGCGGATGTGTCCATCCCTGATCTCCCGATGCAGTCAGAGAAGATTAAAATTCTGGGCGTGATTTTTGATCGACAGAATGATGGAATGAAGAGCTGGGATGGAGTAAGGGACAAAATACAAAAGAAGATTGACTTTTGGAAATTAAGAAAATTAACAATCGAAGGTAAAGTTTTAATTATTAAGGCCCTTCTGCTTCCTGTCATGTTATATCTCAGTTATGTTTATCCCCCAAGTGACCTTACAGCGAGAAGATTACAGAGAATGCTGTTTGAATTTGTGTGGAACTCTAAGTTCGAAAAGGTGAAGAGAGAAACAATGTACAAGATGCACCACCTTGGTGGTAAGGATGTTCCCAACGTCAAACTGTTTTTATACTCCAAGTTTTTTAGCCTCTGTTTTAAATATATGTTTGCTTCAAGCCCTTGGGCACATTTTTTAAGATATGCAGCTGGCCACATTTTTAGGAGGCGAAAGTGGATATCCATTTCTTTAACAAGCCCAGTGTTGTTATCACCTCCACAACAATATGCCATCCTGGAGAAAGTTATCAGATTATATGGCCTAGATTCTTTTGAGATGGAGACATTGAAGAATGCAAGGAAGCTGCTGCAGCAATTAAAAAAGAAAGAAACTTTGACGCCCATAAGCCATTATTCATATAGCAGAGTCACTAAAATATGGAATTTAACAAATGCACCTTACCTGATGAATCAACATAAAGACTTAGCTTGGATGATTGTGCAGGAATGTTTACCGACTCGTGATTTCCAGTATAAAAGAAGACTTAGCACTATACAAACCTGCCCGAGGCATCAGTGCAATAATGATGAGACTACTATGCACCTTATTTGGAATTGTGATTTTGCACAGCAAGTGTGGAAAGACTGTGGTGAGCTTTTAAAATTTTTATCTGGTCTTAATTTTTTAAGCCATGAAGTGGTTTTATATGGGATTTTACCAAACATGACGAAAGAAAAAGAGAGAGTTTTATGGTGCACTTTGAGTTGTGTTAAAAGTGCTCTATGGAAGACCAGAAACATATTGTTGTTTAAAAGAGACTATATAGAAGTCAAGGATTGTATAAGACTGGCATTAAGTGAAATTTATATGTACTACCTAATGGATATGAAGAAGCTTGGAAAGAAAAGAGCCCTGAGTATATGGAACTATCACCTATGGAAGATGTTATTTTAAAGCTCTGAAGAAAAGATAAAGACTACGATATTTTAAATATAAACGCAAAATCTGTTCTTATCAGTTTAATATCTGATACGTCCCCTATCTGGGGACCATATATTAAATGGATTTTTAGAACAGGGAGATGGAAAAAGAGCTTGCTCTGTCCACTCCACGCATTGACCTGGTATTGCAGTATCTCTAGGACCGGTGCACCCCTTCTTTAATGCAGTTTCTAAAATCAGAAAGAATTGAATTCAATGTTGTTTGTTCATTTTGCTTGTTTGTCGGATTTTGGGATGGACTCTTTGGCTTTGCTTTTCTTCTCCTCATTGGATTTTTCATGTTCAAAGTTGCAGAAGCCAGATTACAAGCTCATTTTGGTTCAACTTCAGCAACTGTGCATTGCATTGCCATGTAATGTGATGCAATGCTATCTTTCTAGCTCTCCCTTTTTACTTCCTTTTGGATAAACAGACATATTAGGCAAGCATTTTGGAGCTTTCACCTAAATAACTACAGGTGGTGAGATAAGCTGCACAATATAATTGACCTTTCAGTATATTGTTGCACACACACCATCTATTTAGCAAATGCCCTTGTTATCAACAGCAGCCTTTTAAACTCACCTGAGCTAACAGGTATGTGCGCTGGTTAATCTGCTGCGCTTAAAATTTCTTTTTTGGTTTGCTACAATGCCTTTTCTGAAACGTTGTCTCCTTCTGCTGGAACACTGACTTCTTTCATTTAATGCCTGCAGACTATAAAAGAGAACCCAACCCAAAAAGTTTGGTTGATTAGTCTGTGGCATTCTGTTAAACTGTTGCTTATGGCGGTCTCTGTGAGCTTCTCAGCGACATTCAGCCAGCCAGGTATCCTGCCTGCAGTAGATGGAATGTGGCAATGGAACGCTGGCTGCGCGTGTCATAATAGGCTCTGAGCCTTTATATACCTGTGCACAGCAGCAGCCACCTTCAGTCTGCTGCTGGACAGCCAGCAGCAGCAGCAGCAGGAGAGGTATGTAATCAGGAGCCCTCCTGCTAAGGGTAGACAGCTGCTCGTTCCACCCCACCCCCCGCCTTAATTGGTTCTCCTCCCTTCCAATGGTGTTGAGGCGGGTGGGAACAGCAGGGGGTGAAGGTGCTGTGTTTAAAGAGGTGGAGTTATGCAGATCTAAAACGCGTGGATTGCAGCAGCAGCAAGCCGAAAAGTGCAGGCATGTAAGGGATCTAGAGGTTGACAACATGTCTTCTTAACGGGAGTCCAGGAGCTCATCTCCACAAATGGACTTTTCAGGATCCTTGGGTGGCTCCGTAGTTTGAAACCAATTCTGGTTATCGCTTCTCGGCCTTTTGGCTAAGATCAAGTGTAGTATCTGTTCTTATCAGTTTAATATCTGATACGTCCCCTATCTGGGGACCATATATTAAATGGATTTTTAGAACAGGGAGATGGAAAAAGAGCTTGCTCTGTCCACTCCACGCATTGACCTGGTATTGCAGTATCTCCAGGACCGGTGCACCCCTTCTTTAATGCAGTTTCTAAAATCAGAAAGAATTGAATTCAATGTTTTTTGTTCATTTTGCTTGTTTGTCGGATTTTGGGATGGACTCTTTGGCTTTGCTTTTCTTCTCCTCATTGGATTTTTCATGTTCAAAGTTGCAGAAGCCAGATTACAAGCTCATTTTGGTTCAACTTCAGCAACTGTGCATTGCATTGCCATGTAATGTGATGCAATGCTATCTTTCTAGCTCTCCCTTTTTACTTCCTTTTGGATAAACAGACATATTAGGCAAGCATTTTGGAGCTTTCACCTAAATAACTACAGGTGGTGAGATAAGCTGCACAATATAATTGACCTTTCAGTATATTGTTGCACACACACCATCTATTTAGCAAATGCCCTTGTTATCAACAGCAGCCTTTTAAACTCACCTGAGCTAACAGGTATGTGCGCTGGTTACTCTGCTGCGCTTAAAATTTCTTTTTTGGTTTGCTACAATGCCTTTTCTGAAACGTTGTCTCCTTCTGCTGGAACACTGACTTCTTTCATTTAATGCCTGCAGACTATAAAAGAGAACCCAACCCAAAAAGTTTGGTTGATTAGTCTGTGGCATTCTGTTAAACTGTTGCTTATGGCGGTCTCTGTGAGCTTCTCAGCGACATTCAGCCAGCCAGGTATCCTGCCTGCAGTAGATGGAATGTGGCAATGGAACGCTGGCTGCGCGTGTCATAATAGGCTCTGAGCCTTTATATACCTGTGCACAGCAGCAGCCACCTTCAGTCTGCTGCTGGACAGCCAGCAGCAGCAGCAGCAGGAGAGGTATGTAATCAGGAGCCCTCCTGCTAAGGGTAGACAGCTGCTCGTTCCACCCCACCCCCCGCCTTAATTGGTTCTCCTCCCTTCCAACGGTGTTGAGGCGGGTGGGAACAGCAGGGGGTGAAGGTGCTGTGTTTAAAGAGGTGGAGTTATGCAGATCTAAAACGCGTGGATTGCAGCAGCAGCAAGCCGAAAAGTGCAGGCATGTAAGGGATCTAGAGGTTGACAACATGTCTTCTTAACGGGAGTCCAGGAGCTCATCTCCACAAATGGACTTTTCAGGATCCTTGGGTGGCTCCGTAGTTTGAAACCAATTCTGGTTATCGCTTCTCGGCCTTTTGGCTAAGATCAAGTGTAGTATCTGTTCTTATCAGTTTAATATCTGATACGTCCCCTATCTGGGGACCATATATTAAATGGATTTTTAGAACAGGGAGATGGAAAAAGAGCTTGCTCTGTCCACTCCACGCATTGACCTGGTATTGCAGTATCTCCAGGACCGGTGCACCCCTTCTTTAATGCAGTTTCTAAAATCAGAAAGAATTGAATTCAATGTTTTTTGTTCATTTTGCTTGTTTGTCGGATTTTGGGATGGACTCTTTGGCTTTGCTTTTCTTCTCCTCATTGGATTTTTCATGTTCAAAGTTGCAGAAGCCAGATTACAAGCTCATTTTGGTTCAACTTCAGCAACTGTGCATTGCATTGCCATGTAATGTGATGCAATGCTATCTTTCTAGCTCTCCCTTTTTACTTCCTTTTGGATAAACAGACATATTAGGCAAGCATTTTGGAGCTTTCACCTAAATAACTACAGGTGGTGAGATAAGCTGCACAATATAATTGACCTTTCAGTATATTGTTGCACACACACCATCTATTTAGCAAATGCCCTTGTTATCAACAGCAGCCTTTTAAACTCACCTGAGCTAACAGGTATGTGCGCTGGTTACTCTGCTGCGCTTAAAATTTCTTTTTTGGTTTGCTACAATGCCTTTTCTGAAACGTTGTCTCCTTCTGCTGGAACACTGACTTCTTTCATTTAATGCCTGCAGACTATAAAAGAGAACCCAACCCAAAAAGTTTGGTTGATTAGTCTGTGGCATTCTGTTAAACTGTTGCTTATGGCGGTCTCTGTGAGCTTCTCAGCGACATTCAGCCAGCCAGGTATCCTGCCTGCAGTAGATGGAATGTGGCAATGGAACGCTGGCTGCGCGTGTCATAATAGGCTCTGAGCCTTTATATACCTGTGCACAGCAGCAGCCACCTTCAGTCTGCTGCTGGACAGCCAGCAGCAGCAGCAGCAGGAGAGGTATGTAATCAGGAGCCCTCCTGCTAAGGGTAGACAGCTGCTCGTTCCACCCCACCCCCCGCCTTAATTGGTTCTCCTCCCTTCCAACGGTGTTGAGGCGGGTGGGAACAGCAGGGGGTGAAGGTGCTGTGTTTAAAGAGGTGGAGTTATGCAGATCTAAAACGCGTGGATTGCAGCAGCAGCAAGCCGAAAAGTGCAGGCATGTAAGGGATCTAGAGGTTGACAACATGTCTTCTTAACGGGAGTCCAGGAGCTCATCTCCACAAATGGACTTTTCAGGATCCTTGGGTGGCTCCGTAGTTTGAAACCAATTCTGGTTATCGCTTCTCGGCCTTTTGGCTAAGATCAAGTGTAGTATCTGTTCTTATCAGTTTAATATCTGATACGTCCCCTATCTGGGGACCATATATTAAATGGATTTTTAGAACAGGGAGATGGAAAAAGAGCTTGCTCTGTCCACTCCACGCATTGACCTGGTATTGCAGTATCTCCAGGACCGGTGCACCCCTTCTTTAATGCAGTTTCTAAAATCAGAAAGAATTGAATTCAATGTTTTTTGTTCATTTTGCTTGTTTGTCGGATTTTGGGATGGACTCTTTGGCTTTGCTTTTCTTCTCCTCATTGGATTTTTCATGTTCAAAGTTGCAGAAGCCAGATTACAAGCTCATTTTGGTTCAACTTCAGCAACTGTGCATTGCATTGCCATGTAATGTGATGCAATGCTATCTTTCTAGCTCTCCCTTTTTACTTCCTTTTGGATAAACAGACATATTAGGCAAGCATTTTGGAGCTTTCACCTAAATAACTACAGGTGGTGAGATAAGCTGCACAATATAATTGACCTTTCAGTATATTGTTGCACACACACCATCTATTTAGCAAATGCCCTTGTTATCAACAGCAGCCTTTTAAACTCACCTGAGCTAACAGGTATGTGCGCTGGTTACTCTGCTGCGCTTAAAATTTCTTTTTTGGTTTGCTACAATGCCTTTTCTGAAACGTTGTCTCCTTCTGCTGGAACACTGACTTCTTTCATTTAATGCCTGCAGACTATAAAAGAGAACCCAACCCAAAAAGTTTGGTTGATTAGTCTGTGGCATTCTGTTAAACTGTTGCTTATGGCGGTCTCTGTGAGCTTCTCAGCGACATTCAGCCAGCCAGGTATCCTGCCTGCAGTAGATGGAATGTGGCAATGGAACGCTGGCTGCGCGTGTCATAATAGGCTCTGAGCCTTTATATACCTGTGCACAGCAGCAGCCACCTTCAGTCTGCTGCTGGACAGCCAGCAGCAGCAGCAGCAGGAGAGGTATGTAATCAGGAGCCCTCCTGCTAAGGGTAGACAGCTGCTCGTTCCACCCCACCCCCCGCCTTAATTGGTTCTCCTCCCTTCCAACGGTGTTGAGGCGGGTGGGAACAGCAGGGGGTGAAGGTGCTGTGTTTAAAGAGGTGGAGTTATGCAGATCTAAAACGCGTGGATTGCAGCAGCAGCAAGCCGAAAAGTGCAGGCATGTAAGGGATCTAGAGGTTGACAACATGTCTTCTTAACGGGAGTCCAGGAGCTCATCTCCACAAATGGACTTTTCAGGATCCTTGGGTGGCTCCGTAGTTTGAAACCAATTCTGGTTATCGCTTCTCGGCCTTTTGGCTAAGATCAAGTGTAGTATCTGTTCTTATCAGTTTAATATCTGATACGTCCCCTATCTGGGGACCATATATTAAATGGATTTTTAGAACAGGGAGATGGAAAAAGAGCTTGCTCTGTCCACTCCACGCATTGACCTGGTATTGCAGTATCTCCAGGACCGGTGCACCCCTTCTTTAATGCAGTTTCTAAAATCAGAAAGAATTGAATTCAATGTTTTTTGTTCATTTTGCTTGTTTGTCGGATTTTGGGATGGACTCTTTGGCTTTGCTTTTCTTCTCTACATTGGATTTTTCATGTTCAAAGTTGCAGAAGCCAGATTACAAGCTCATTTTGGTTCAACTTCAGCAACTGTGCATTGCATTGCCATGTAATGTGATGCAATGCTATCTTTCTAGCTCTCCCTTTTTACTTCCTTTTGGATAAACAGACATATTAGGCAAGCATTTTGGAGCTTTCACCTAAATAACTACAGGTGGTGAGATAAGCTGCACAATATAATTGACCTTTCAGTATATTGTTGCACACACACCATCTATTTAGCAAATGCCCTTGTTATCAACAGCAGCCTTTTAAACTCACCTGAGCTAACAGGTATGTGCGCTGGTTACTCTGCTGCGCTTAAAATTTCTTTTTTGGTTTGCTACAATGCCTTTTCTGAAACGTTGTCTCCTTCTGCTGGAACACTGACTTCTTTCATTTAATGCCTGCAGACTATAAAAGAGAACCCAACCCAAAAAGTTTGGTTGATTAGTCTGTGGCATTCTGTTAAACTGTTGCTTATGGCGGTCTCTGTGAGCTTCTCAGCGACATTCAGCCAGCCAGGTATCCTGCCTGCAGTAGATGGAATGTGGCAATGGAACGCTGGCTGCGCGTGTCATAATAGGCTCTGAGCCTTTATATACCTGTGCACAGCAGCAGCCACCTTCAGTCTGCTGCTGGACAGCCAGCAGCAGCAGCAGCAGGAGAGGTATGTAATCAGGAGCCCTCCTGCTAAGGGTAGACAGCTGCTCGTTCCACCCCACCCCCCGCCTTAATTGGTTCTCCTCCCTTCCAACGGTGTTGAGGCGGGTGGGAACAGCAGGGGGTGAAGGTGCTGTGTTTAAAGAGGTGGAGTTATGCAGATCTAAAACGCGTGGATTGCAGCAGCAGCAAGCCGAAAAGTGCAGGCATGTAAGGGATCTAGAGGTTGACAACATGTCTTCTTAACGGGAGTCCAGGAGCTCATCTCCACAAATGGACTTTTCAGGATCCTTGGGTGGCTCCGTAGTTTGAAACCAATTCTGGTTATCGCTTCTCGGCCTTTTGGCTAAGATCAAGTGTAGTATCTGTTCTTATCAGTTTAATATCTGATACGTCCCCTATCTGGGGACCATATATTAAATGGATTTTTAGAACAGGGAGATGGAAAAAGAGCTTGCTCTGTCCACTCCACGCATTGACCTGGTATTGCAGTATCTCCAGGACCGGTGCACCCCTTCTTTAATGCAGTTTCTAAAATCAGAAAGAATTGAATTCAATGTTTTTTGTTCATTTTGCTTGTTTGTCGGATTTTGGGATGGACTCTTTGGCTTTGCTTTTCTTCTCCTCATTGGATTTTTCATGTTCAAAGTTGCAGAAGCCAGATTACAAGCTCATTTTGGTTCAACTTCAGCAACTGTGCATTGCATTGCCATGTAATGTGATGCAATGCTATCTTTCTAGCTCTCCCTTTTTACTTCCTTTTGGATAAACAGACATATTAGGCAAGCATTTTGGAGCTTTCACCTAAATAACTACAGGTGGTGAGATAAGCTGCACAATATAATTGACCTTTCAGTATATTGTTGCACACACACCATCTATTTAGCAAATGCCCTTGTTATCAACAGCAGCCTTTTAAACTCACCTGAGCTAACAGGTATGTGCGCTGGTTACTCTGCTGCGCTTAAAATTTCTTTTTTGGTTTGCTACAATGCCTTTTCTGAAACGTTGTCTCCTTCTGCTGGAACACTGACTTCTTTCATTTAATGCCTGCAGACTATAAAAGAGAACCCAACCCAAAAAGTTTGGTTGATTAGTCTGTGGCATTCTGTTAAACTGTTGCTTATGGCGGTCTCTGTGAGCTTCTCAGCGACATTCAGCCAGCCAGGTATCCTGCCTGCAGTAGATGGAATGTGGCAATGGAACGCTGGCTGCGCGTGTCATAATAGGCTCTGAGCCTTTATATACCTGTGCACAGCAGCAGCCACCTTCAGTCTGCTGCTGGACAGCCAGCAGCAGCAGCAGCAGGAGAGGTATGTAATCAGGAGCCCTCCTGCTAAGGGTAGACAGCTGCTCGTTCCACCCCACCCCCCGCCTTAATTGGTTCTCCTCCCTTCCAACGGTGTTGAGGCGGGTGGGAACAGCAGGGGGTGAAGGTGCTGTGTTTAAAGAGGTGGAGTTATGCAGATCTAAAACGCGTGGATTGCAGCAGCAGCAAGCCGAAAAGTGCAGGCATGTAAGGGATCTAGAGGTTGACAACATGTCTTCTTAACGGGAGTCCAGGAGCTAATCTCCACAAATGGACTTTTCAGGATCCTTGGGTGGCTCCGTAGTTTGAAACCAATTCTGGTTATCGCTTCTCGGCCTTTTGGCTAAGATCAAGTGTAGTATCTGTTCTTATCAGTTTAATATCTGATACGTCCCCTATCTGGGGACCATATATTAAATGGATTTTTAGAACAGGGAGATGGAAAAAGAGCTTGCTCTGTCCACTCCACGCATTGACCTGGTATTGCAGTATCTCCAGGACTGGTGCACCCCTTCTGTAATGCAGTTTCTAAAATCAGAAAGAATTGAATTCAATGTTTTTTGTTCATTTTGCTTGTTTGTCGGATTTTGGGATGGACTCTTTGGCTTTGCTTTTCTTCTCCTCATTGGATTTTTCATGTTCAAAGTTGCAGAAGCCAGATTACAAGCTCATTTTGGTTCAACTTCAGCAACTGTGCATTGCATTGCCATGTAATGTGATGCAATGCTATCTTTCTAGCTCTCCCTTTTTACTTCCTTTTGGATAAACAGACATATTAGGCAAGCATTTTGGAGCTTTCACCTAAATAACTACAGGTGGTGAGATAAGCTGCACAATATAATTGACCTTTCAGTATATTGTTGCACACACACCATCTATTTAGCAAATGCCCTTGTTATCAACAACAGCCTTTTAAACTCACCTGAGCTAACAGGTATGTGCGCTGGTTACTCTGCTGCGCTTAAAATTTCTTTTTTGGTTTGCTACAATGCCTTTTCTGAAACGTTGTCTCCTTCTGCTGGAACACTGACTTCTTTCATTTAATGCCTGCAGACTATAAAAGAGAACCCAACCCAAAAAGTTTGGTTGATTAGTCTGTGGCATTCTGTTAAACTGTTGCTTATGGCGGTCTCTGTGAGCTTCTCAGCGACATTCAGCCAGCCAGGTATCCTGCCTGCAGTAGATGGAATGTGGCAATGGAACGCTGGCTGCGCGTGTCATAATAGGCTCTGAGCCTTTATATACCTGTGCACAGCAGCAGCCACCTTCAGTCTGCTGCTGGACAGCCAGCAGCAGCAGCAGCAGGAGAGGTATGTAATCAGGAGCCCTCCTGCTAAGGGTAGACAGCTGCTCGTTCCACCCCACCCCCCGCCTTAATTGGTTCTCCTCCCTTCCAACGGTGTTGAGGCGGGTGGGAACAGCAGGGGGTGAAGGTGCTGTGTTTAAAGAGGTGGAGTTATGCAGATCTAAAACGCGTGGATTGCAGCAGCAGCAAGCTGAAAAGTGCAGGCATGTAAGGGATCTAGAGGTTGACAACATGTCTTCTTAACGGGAGTCCAGGAGCTCATCTCCACAAATGGACTTTTCAGGATCCTTGGGTGGCTCCGTAGTTTGAAACCAATTCTGGTTATCGCTTCTCGGCCTTTTGGCAAGATCAGTGGTGGTTTTCTGCTGCTGGTGTTGTTTGGAGGGCAGTTGTGACTGGGGTTCCCCCTTGTGGGGCCCTAGTGTGCGATTGAGCGGCGATTGTGTTTATCTGCTGTAAAAATGGTGGAGAAAACACGTGGATTAGAGGACTCGGTCTGTCTGAAGGTGGCTGCAGGTCATGAAGGAGAAATCGGTTTGGACCAAGTTTGCGTTGATGTCTTGAAGAACATTAATGGCTTGAAGGTAACGGATGTATTGGCACTGCAGGATTTTCAGAAACAAGGAATTTATGATATCACTTTTGTTTCTTTGAGTATTTGCCAGAGAGTCTACATGGAGTTGGTACGAATGAAGGAAGAAAAGGAATTGAAATGCCTAGAGTTTATTGCACTGGAACCTCTGTTCCAGCAGACATATAAGTATGTGGTTGTGCACATGTATAACCCTAAAGTTCCGGATGAGACTGTTTCCAATTTTTTAGCTCGGTATTGTAGTGAGGTTAAATTTTTGGGAAGAATGAAGAACAAATACAATTATCTAAATGGCAAGAGGAGATATGTTGTAAAACTGAGACCGGATGATAGAGCTATTGGGGGTGCCAAGAGCATTCCTGGACAGTTTTCTATCGGAGGAGAAAGGGGATTTTGTTTTTATAATGGACAGATGGAATATTGTAGGAAGTGTCATGAGTTTGGACATGTTCAGAAAGATTGTCCAGTGCAAGGTGATGTTTGTAGAGGTTGTGGGAAATCTGGGCATGTTGCAAGTGGTTGCCCAATGAATAAGGTGTGTGATTTGTGTGGACATGCAGATCACCTTGCAAGGAAATGTAGATTGTGGGCTCAGATTCCTAGGTCACAGGTGGACGCTGAAGAGAGGCAGAAGAAGACTCGGCAGGAAAGTGGGGAGGAGGGCGAAGGCTCAGACTCAGAGGGGGAAAGCCAAAAACAAGATGGTGGTAGGGGAAGAGACCATGCGGTGCCCAAGATGGAGGAAAAGGGGCGGAGCCAGAAGAAAGTTGGTTTGAGGGAGGGGCTGGAAGTAATAAACAAAGTAGCTGATGTGCATGGCCCGGGTGATGGGATGGATTTGTCTAATATGGCGGAGTCAGTGAATCCTGTTTTGGGAAGAGATGGGGGTGAGGAAATGGAGGTTTTGGAGGAGGAGGATTCTGATTCGGATGGAACTATAACCCCTCAGCAGCGTGATAGGGTTAACAGTGATTGGAGTGAAAATGAGGAGGAAGATGATGGCAAGGAGGAGAGTTATGCCTCCGTGATTAAAAGAAGTAAGGTGGAGGGGTGTTGGTCTGGGGGGCAGGAAGATCCAGTCTCCCTAAGACCAGGTTATTCTAACAGGGACTCGAGTTCTGAGTCGCCTGATATACGTAGAAAAGTGGGTGGCAGGAGTGGGTTTTCTCCTGGTTCATGATGGATCGGGTATGGTGGAGATTTTTTCCTGTTGTTATGATGGCGTTGTGTGTTGCTTCTCTGAATGTACGAGGGATTGGTTCTGCTTGTAGGAGAGCAGGGATACTGGAGTACATTGAGAGTGTGAATGCAGATATTGTCTGTCTGCAGGAATGTGTAATTAAATCTGCCCCGCATGAGAGTGAGTGGAATAAGGGGCAATCTTTTTGGTCCCCATGCTCAGAAAACAGGAATGAAGGGGTGGGCATTTTACTGTGTAATTCCAGTCTAAAGGTTTTAGAGTTTAAAGTAATCATACCTGGGAGATGTTTGTTTTTATTAGTGGATTTTTTAGGTCAGCGGGTACGGGTTTTTAATGTTTATGCCCCTGCTGATAAACAAGCAAGAGTTGGGTTTTTGGAGTCTCTAAAGTTGTTTTTACCAGGCAGAGACTTCACTATAGTGGCTGGAGATTTTAATTGTGTCAGATCCGCAAAAGATCGTAAGAGCTCTACGGAAGGTAGGACTGATGTTACGTCTAATATTTTAAATCAGATTGTGCAGGATTTACGCTACACGGATGCTGGTCTGATGGTTGGGCCAAGTGATAAGTTCACATACATATCAGACAGTGGACGTAGTGTTTCCCGAATTGACTATGTTTTTATGTCTGAAGGGATTAAGGTGGCCAAGTGCAACCACGTGATGACGACTTTTTCTGACCACAAGATGATAGTGGTAGATCTGTGTATAGCTGAGTCCCTGGCTTTTGGAAAGGGACTCTGGAAGCTGAACGTAAGCCTGCTGGAAGAGGAGAGTGTTAAGGTTGGTTTTAATAAAGTGTTTTTGTCTTGTGTGTCTGAACAGCACCTTTTTAAAGATTTGCTAGAGTGGTGGGACTGGGCTAAGGAGAAATTTGCATGTTATTTTAAAGGGGTGTGTTTTAGGAGAGCGAAAGCCAAAAGGGATCATGATGCTGCTGTTATTTCAAAATTGGAAGTACTCCATAAGTTTAAGAGAGCGGGGATGGAGGTGGATAAAGAGATTGCAGATTTGAAGGACGAACTGAAGAAGATACTTATTGAAAAAGGGAAGACTATTATGTTTAAGGCAAAAATAAAGCACATGGAGGAAAATGAGCAATGTTCGAGATACTTTTTTAAAAAATGTTTTAAACCTAAAGGGGTTTTTAAGTTTGTTTTTTCTCCTGCAGGGGAGGTATCTGGGGATGAGATGATTGGCAGTATTCTTTCCTTTTATGAAACACTCTTCTCTAACGATAGTAGAGCCAGTGATGCGGAAATTAATGATTATTGCAAAGTATTAACTAATAATATTCCTGAGGAGAAAATTGGGTTTTTAAGTGAGGAGGTTGGGAAAGATGAAATTAGACGGGCAGTGGATGGCTTGGCGAAAGGCAAGACGCCAGGCTGTGATGGTCTTCCTGCTGAATTTTATGTTAGATTTTGGGATATTATATGTGTGGAGTTTTCCCGGGTGGTGCAATATGGTTTTACTCATGGGATTTTATCGGTTTCTATGCGTAGGGGGATTGTTACGCTGATTCATAAGAAAGGGGACATGAGGGATATTAAAAATTGGAGGCCCATAACATTGTTAAACAGTGATTACAAAATTATTTCTAAAATTGTGGCTGGTAGACTGGCAGATGTGATAGGTGATATGGTGGGGGAGTATCAGGCATGTGCAGTGCCTGGTAGGAAAATTTCAGATAATTTGCTGCTTCTAAGAGACTTAATTTATCAGGCTAATTTGAATAAGAATGCTCTTTTGTTACAGTCGGTGGACCTGGAGAAAGCCTTTGATAAAATATCACATAGATTTTTGTTCTCTGCTTTAAGTCACCTTGTTGTTCCGGATAAATTATTGATGGTCATTAAGAGTTTTTATTGTGGGGTCAGTAGCCAGATTTTAGTTAATGGGCATGTGAGTTCCAGTTTTAATATTTTATCGGGAGTTAGGCAGGGTTGTCCCCTGTCACCAATTCTTTTTATCTGTGTGGTGGAGGCCCTTTTAAAAAGTGTGCAAGTTGACAAGTGTGTGGCTGGTGTTTTTATTCCTGGGGGATCCGGGGGTCCAGTCAAGTCTTTAAGTTATATGGATGATATTGTTTTTACTTGTGGTTCACAGGCGGATCTCAATAGAGTGAATTTGCACGTAAGGATTTTTTGTTGTGTGGCTGGTATGGCGGTGAATTGGGGAAAGTGCCAGCTTTGTAACTTTGGGAGGCAGGTTGAGGTTAACGTGGCAGGAGTGGAGAGTAGGGAGGAAATTGAGGTTCTTGGTGTCATCTTTGAGAAGGAACTGAAAGGGAAAAGCAGCCTGAAGATTCTAGAAGACAAAATGGATCAGAAGTTGAACTTTTGGAAACTAAGGAACCTGTCGCTGAGAGGGAAAGTGCTGGTAATCAAGTCTGTGATTCTCCCGCTTCTGCTGTACACTGCTTTGATTTTCCCACCTGCTGTGCTTTGGACAAAGAGAGTGACAAGGAAACTGTTTGTGTTTTTTTGGGGATCCAAAATGGAGAAACTAAGAAGAGGAATGGTTATGTGTTCTGTGGAAAATGGGGGTTGTGATTTTCCTAACATTGACTTATTTTTAAGAATGCATTATTTTTTGAACATTTATAAATTATCCCAGTGCAATAACAGGACTGCGGACATGTGCAAATATTTAGCAGGACGGCTTTTCCAGAAATGGAGCTGGTGTGAGAAGGATTTAAGAAAACCAGTTTCGTTTGTGATACCGTTTTTTTATGTGGTGCTTAGGTCCTTCTATGATCAAAATGGGATAAGCTCCATGGTTAGACCGGACAAAAAACTGATTGTCTCAGGTATTAAGAAGAAGGAGATGTTATGTGATGTGCCGTTTTGTAATAATGCACAGTCTGGACAGGTGTGGAAGCTTTTTTTCATGCGTGGAATCAGCAACAGACAGAAGGATGTAACCTGGATGGCGTTGCATGGATGCTTGCCAACAAGAGCTTTTTTGAATGACCGGGGGATAAAGGTTCAAGAACTATGTCCTAGGGAAGGTTGCAATAAGGTGGAAACAATACAGCATATTTTTTGGGACTGTTTTTTTGCTAAAAAAGTTTTTACCTTGTTGTCACGTATGTTTGTTGCTTTAGTTGGTTTTCATTGTTTCGATTTTGAAAGGATTTTAATAGGTCAAGATTTTAAGTACTCGCAAAGGAAGCGGGCAAGCTGGATTATTTTTGTCATATATAAAGAGGTTTTATGGGACGTTCGGAATTTGGTGATTTTTAAAAAGATTGTTTTTTCCCCCATGGAATGCAGAAAGATTTTTCTTGCTAGACTGTTTTATGCCTATTTATTGGATAAAAAGAAGTATGGTGAGACAGCAGCAGAGGCACTCTGGAACTTTTCACATTGGACTTCTTACAGTAAGTAACAGTTAATTGCAGGGTTGTGTTTTTTGGGATTTTGTTTTTGTTTTTCCGAATGATGATTTGAGAACCCGTTATGTGAATATGCGCTATGATGCATAAATTAATGTGGGTCTTAATCTGAGGAAAAAAAAAAAAAAAAAAAATCTGTTCTTATCAGTTTAATATCTGATACGTCCCCTATCTGGGGACCATATATTAAATGGATTTTTAGAACAGGGAGATGGAAAAAGAGCTTGCTCTGTCCACTCCACGCATTGACCTGGTATTGCAGTATCTCCAGGACCGGTGCACCCCTTCTTTAATGCAGTTTCTAAAATCAGAAAGAATTGAATTCAATGTTTTTTGTTCATTTTGCTTGTTTGTCGGATTTTGGGATGGACTCTTTGGCTTTGCTTTTCTTCTCCTCATTGGATTTTTCATGTTCAAAGTTGCAGAAGCCAGATTACAAGCTCATTTTGGTTCAACTTCAGCAACTGTGCATTGCATTGCCATGTAATGTGATGCAATGCTATCTTTCTAGCTCTCCCTTTTTACTTCCTTTTGGATAAACAGACATATTAGGCAAGCATTTTGGAGCTTTCACCTAAATAACTACAGGTGGTGAGATAAGCTGCACAATATAATTGACCTTTCAGTATATTGTTGCACACACACCATCTATTTAGCAAATGCCCTTGTTATCAACAGCAGCCTTTTAAACTCACCTGAGCTAACAGGTATGTGCGCTGGTTACTCTGCTGCGCTTAAAATTTCTTTTTTGGTTTGCTACAATGCCTTTTCTGAAACGTTGTCTCCTTCTGCTGGAACACTGACTTCTTTCATTTAATGCCTGCAGACTATAAAAGAGAACCCAACCCAAAAAGTTTGGTTGATTAGTCTGTGGCATTCTGTTAAACTGTTGCTTATGGCGGTCTCTGTGAGCTTCTCAGCGACATTCAGCCAGCCAGGTATCCTGCCTGCAGTAGATGGAATGTGGCAATGGAACGCTGGCTGCGCGTGTCATAATAGGCTCTGAGCCTTTATATACCTGTGCACAGCAGCAGCCACCTTCAGTCTGCTGCTGGACAGCCAGCAGCAGCAGCAGCAGGAGAGGTATGTAATCAGGAGCCCTCCTGCTAAGGGTAGACAGCTGCTCATTCCACCCCACCCCCCGCCTTAATTGGTTCTCCTCCCTTCCAACGGTGTTGAGGCGGGTGGGAACAGCAGGGGGTGAAGGTGCTGTGTTTAAAGAGGTGGAGTTATGCAGATCTAAAATGCGTGGATTGCAGCAGCAGCAAGCCGAAAAGTGCAGGCATGTAAGGGATCTAGAGGTTGACAACATGTCTTCTTAACGGGAGTCCAGGAGCTCATCTCCACAAATGGACTTTTCAGGATCCTTGGGTGGCTCCGTAGTTTGAAACCAATTCTGGTTATCGCTTCTCGGCCTTTTGGCTAAGATCAAGTGTAGTATCTGTTCTTATCAGTTTAATATCTGATACGTCCCCTATCTGGGGACCATATATTAAATGGATTTTTAGAACAGGGAGATGGAAAAAGAGCTTGCTCTGTCCACTCCACGCATTGACCTGGTATTGCAGTATCTCCAGGACCGGTGCACCCCTTCTTTAATGCAGTTTCTAAAATCAGAAAGAATTGAATTCAATGTTTTTTGTTCATTTTGCTTGTTTGTCGGATTTTGGGATGGACTCTTTGGCTTTGCTTTTCTTCTCCTCATTGGATTTTTCATGTTCAAAGTTGCAGAAGCCAGATTACAAGCTCATTTTGGTTCAACTTCAGCAACTGTGCATTGCATTGCCATGTAATGTGATGCAATGCTATCTTTCTAGCTCTCCCTTTTTACTTCCTTTTGGATAAACAGACATATTAGGCAAGCATTTTGGAGCTTTCACCTAAATAACTACAGGTGGTGAGATAAGCTGCACAATATAATTGACCTTTCAGTATATTGTTGCACACACACCATCTATTTAGCAAATGCCCTTGTTATCAACAGCAGCCTTTAAAACTCACCTGAGCTAACAGGTATGTGCGCTGGTTACTCTGCTGCGCTTAAAATTTCTTTTTTGGTTTGCTACAATGCCTTTTCTGAAACGTTGTCTCCTTCTGCTGGAACACTGACTTCTTTCATTTAATGCCTGCAGACTATAAAAGAGAACCCAACCCAAAAAGTTTGGTTGATTAGTCTGTGGCATTCTGTTAAACTGTTGCTTATGGCGGTCTCTGTGAGCTTCTCAGCGACATTCAGCCAGCCAGGTATCCTGCCTGCAGTAGATGGAATGTGGCAATGGAACGCTGGCTGCGCGTGTCATAATAGGCTCTGAGCCTTTATATACCTGTGCACAGCAGCAGCCACCTTCAGTCTGCTGCTGGACAGCCAGCAGCAGCAGCAGCAGGAGAGGTATGTAATCAGGAGCCCTCCTGCTAAGGGTAGACAGCTGCTCGTTCCACCCCACCCCCCGCCTTAATTGGTTCTCCTCCCTTCCAACGGTGTTGAGGCGGGTGGGAACAGCAGGGGGTGAAGGTGCTGTGTTTAAAGAGGTGGAGTTATGCAGATCTAAAACGCGTGGATTGCAGCAGCAGCAAGCCGAAAAGTGCAGGCATGTAAGGGATCTAGAGGTTGACAACATGTCTTCTTAACGGGAGTCCAGGAGCTCATCTCCACAAATGGACTTTTCAGGATCCTTGGGTGGCTCCGTAGTTTGAAACCAATTCTGGTTATCGCTTCTCGGCCTTTTGGCTAAGATCAAGTGTAGTATCTGTTCTTATCAGTTTAATATCTGATACGTCCCCTATCTGGGGACCATATATTAAATGGATTTTTAGAACAGGGAGATGGAAAAAGAGCTTGCTCTGTCCACTCCACGCATTGACCTGGTATTGCAGTATCTCCAGGACCAGTGCACCCCTTCTTTAATGCAGTTTCTAAAATCAGAAAGAATTGAATTCAATGTTTTTTGTTCATTTTGCTTGTTTGTCGGATTTTGGGATGGACTCTTTGGCTTTGCTTTTCTTCTCCTCATTGGATTTTTCATGTTCAAAGTTGCAGAAGCCAGATTACAAGCTCATTTTGGTTCAACTTCAGCAACTGTGCATTGCATTGCCATGTAATGTGATGCAATGCTATCTTTCTAGCTCTCCCTTTTTACTTCCTTTTGGATAAACAGACATATTAGGCAAGCATTTTGGAGCTTTCACCTAAATAACTACAGGTGGTGAGATAAGCTGCACAATATAATTGACCTTTCAGTATATTGTTGCACACACACCATCTATTTAGCAAATGCCCTTGTTATCAACAGCAGCCTTTTAAACTCACCTGAGCTAACAGGTATGTGCGCTGGTTACTCTGCTGCGCTTAAAATTTCTTTTTTGGTTTGCTACAATGCCTTTTCTGAAACGTTGTCTCCTTCTGCTGGAACACTGACTTCTTTCATTTAATGCCTGCAGACTATAAAAGAGAACCCAACCCAAAAAGTTTGGTTGATTAGTCTGTGGCATTCTGTTAAACTGTTGCTTATGGCGGTCTCTGTGAGCTTCTCAGCGACATTCAGCCAGCCAGGTATCCTGCCTGCAGTAGATGGAATGTGGCAATGGAACGCTGGCTGCGCGTGTCATAATAGGCTCTGAGCCTTTATATACCTGTGCACAGCAGCAGCCACCTTCAGTCTGCTGCTGGACAGCCAGCAGCAGCAGCAGCAGGAGAGGTATGTAATCAGGAGCCCTCCTGCTAAGGGTAGACAGCTGCTCGTTCCACCCCACCCCCCGCCTTAATTGGTTCTCCTCCCTTCCAACGGTGTTGAGGCGGGTGGGAACAGCAGGGGGTGAAGGTGCTGTGTTTAAAGAGGTGGAGTTATGCAGATCTAAAACGCGTGGATTGCAGCAGCAGCAAGCCGAAAAGTGCAGGCATGTAAGGGATCTAGAGGTTGACAACATGTCTTCTTAACGGGAGGCCAGGAGCTCATCTCCACAAATGGACTTTTCAGGATCCTTGGGTGGCTCCGTAGTTTGAAACCAATTCTGGTTATCGCTTCTCGGCCTTTTGGCTAAGATCAAGTGTAGTATCTGTTCTTATCAGTTTAATATCTGATACGTCCCCTATCTGGGGACCATATATTAAATGGATTTTTAGAACAGGGAGATGGAAAAAGAGCTTGCTCTGTCCACTCCACGCATTGACCTGGTATTGCAGTATCTCCAGGACCGGTGCACCCCTTCTTTAATGCAGTTTCTAAAATCAGAAAGAATTGAATTCAATGTTTTTTGTTCATTTTGCTTGTTTGTCGGATTTTGGGATGGACTCTTTGGCTTTGCTTTTCTTCTCCTCATTGGATTTTTCATGTTCAAAGTTGCAGAAGCCAGATTACAAGCTCATTTTGGTTCAACTTCAGCAACTGTGCATTGCATTGCCATGTAATGTGATGCAATGCTATCTTTCTAGCTCTCCCTTTTTACTTCCTTTTGGATAAACAGACATATTAGGCAAGCATTTTGGAGCTTTCACCTAAATAACTACAGGTGGTGAGATAAGCTGCACAATATAATTGACCTTTCAGTATATTGTTGCACACACACCATCTATTTAGCAAATGCCCTTGTTATCAACAGCAGCCTTTTAAACTCACCTGAGCTAACAGGTATGTGCGCTGGTTACTCTGCTGCGCTTAAAATTTCTTTTTTGGTTTGCTACAATGCCTTTTCTGAAACGTTGTCTCCTTCTGCTGGAACACTGACTTCTTTCATTTAATGCCTGCAGACTATAAAAGAGAACCCAACCCAAAAAGTTTGGTTGATTAGTCTGTGGCATTCTGTTAAACTGTTGCTTATGGCGGTCTCTGTGAGCTTCTCAGCGACATTCAGCCAGCCAGGTATCCTGCCTGCATTAGATGGAATGTGGCAATGGAACGCTGGCTGCGCGTGTCATAATAGGCTCTGAGCCTTTATATACCTGTGCACAGCAGCAGCCACCTTCAGTCTGCTGCTGGACAGCCAGCAGCAGCAGCAGCAGGAGAGGTATGTAATCAGGAGCCCTCCTGCTAAGGGTAGACAGCTTCTCGTTCCACCCCACCCCCCGCCTTAATTGGTTCTCCTCCCTTCCAACGGTGTTGAGGCGGGTGGGAACAGCAGGGGGTGAAGGTGCTGTGTTTAAAGAGGTGGAGTTTTGCAGATCTAAAACGCGTGGATTGCAGCAGCAGCAAGCCGAAAAGTGCAGGCATGTAAGGGATCTAGAGGTTGACAACATGTCTTCTTAACGGGAGTCCAGGAGCTCATCTCCACAAATGGACTTTTCAGGATCCTTGGGTGGCTCCGTAGTTTGAAACCAATTCTGGTTATCGCTTCTCGGCCTTTTGGCTAAGATCAAGTGTAGTATCTGTTCTTATCAGTTTAATATCTGATACGTCCCCTATCTGGGGACCATATATTAAATGGATTTTTAGAACAGGGAGATGGAAAAAGAGCTTGCTCTGTCCACTCCACGCATTGACCTGGTATTGCAGTATCTCCAGGACCGGTGCACCCCTTCTTTAATGCAGTTTCTAAAATCAGAAAGAATTGAATTCAATGTTTTTTGTTCATTTTGCTTGTTTGTCGGATTTTGGGATGGACTCTTTGGCTTTGCTTTTCTTCTCCTCATTGGATTTTTCATGTTCAAAGTTGCAGAAGCCAGATTACAAGCTCATTTTGGTTCAACTTCAGCAACTGTGCATTGCATTGCCATGTAATGTGATGCAATGCTATCTTTCTAGCTCTCCCTTTTTACTTCCTTTTGGATAAACAGACATATTAGGCAAGCATTTTGGAGCTTTCACCTAAATAACTACAGGTGGTGAGATAAGCTGCACAATATAATTGACCTTTCAGTATATTGTTGCACACACACCATCTATTTAGCAAATGCCCTTGTTATCAACAGCAGCCTTTTAAACTCACCTGAGCTAACAGGTATGTGCGCTGGTTACTCTGCTGCGCTTAAAATTTCTTTTTTGGTTTGCTACAATGCCTTTTCTGAAACGTTGTCTCCTTCTGCTGGAACACTGACTTCTTTCATTTAATGCCTGCAGACTATAAAAGAGAACCCAACCCAAAAAGTTTGGTTGATTAGTCTGTGGCATTCTGTTAAACTGTTGCTTATGGCTGTCTCTGTGAGCTTCTCAGCGACATTCAGCCAGCCAGGTATCCTGCCTGCAGTAGATGGAATGTGGCAATGGAACGCTGGCTGCGCGTGTCATAATAGGCTCTGAGCCTTTATATACCTGTGCACAGCAGCAGCCACCTTCAGTCTGCTGCTGGACAGCCAGCAGCAGCAGCAGCAGGAGAGGTATGTAATCAGGAGCCCTCCTGCTAAGGGTAGACAGCTGCTCGTTCCACCACACCCCCCGCCTTAATTGGTTCTCCTCCCTTACAACGGTGTTGAGGCGGGTGGGAACAGCAGGGGGTGAAGGTGCTGTGTTTAAAGAGGTGGAGTTATGCAGATCTAAAACGCGTGGATTGCAGCAGCAGCAAGCCGAAAAGTGCAGGCATGTAAGGGATCTAGAGGTTGACAACATGTCTTCTTAACGGGAGTCCAGGAGCTCATCTCCACAAATGGACTTTTCAGGATCCTTGGGTGGCTCCGTAGTTTGAAACCAATTCTGGTTATCGCTTCTCGGCCTTTTGGCTAAGATCAAGTGTAGTATCTGTTCTTATCAGTTTAATATCTGATACGTCCCCTATCTGGGGACCATTTATTAAATGGATTTTTAGAACAGGGAGATGGAAAAAGAGCTTGCTCTGTCCACTCCACGCATTGACCTGGTATTGCAGTATCTCCAGGACCGGTGCACCCCTTCTTTAATGCAGTTTCTAAAATCAGAAAGAATTGAATTCAATGTTTTTTGTTCATTTTGCTTGTTTGTCGGATTTTGGGATGGACTCTTTGGCTTTGCTTTTCTTCTCCTCATTGGATTTTTCATGTTCAAAGTTGCAGAAGCCAGATTACAAGCTCATTTTGGTTCAACTTCAGCAACTGTGCATTGCATTGCCATGTAATGTGATGCAATGCTATCTTTCTAGCTCTCCCTTTTTACTTCCTTTTGGATAAACAGACATATTAGGCAAGCATTTTGGAGCTTTCACCTAAATAACTACAGTTGGTGAGATAAGCTGCACAATATAATTGACCTTTCAGTATATTGTTGCACACACACCATCTATTTAGCAAATGCCCTTGTTATCAACAGCAGCCTTTTAAACTCACCTGAGCTAACAGGTATGTGCGCTGGTTACTCTGCTGCGCTTAAAATTTCTTTTTTGGTTTGCTACAATGCCTTTTCTGAAACGTTGTCTCCTTCTGCTGGAACATTGACTTCTTTCATTTAATGCCTGCAGACTATAAAAGAGAACCCAACCCAAAAAGTTTGGTTGATTAGTCTGTGGCATTCTGTTAAACTGTTGCTTATGGCGGTCTCTGTGAGCTTCTCAGCGACATTCAGCCAGCCAGGTATCCTGCCTGCAGTAGATGGAATGTGGCAATGGAACGCTGGCTGCGCGTGTCATAATAGGCTCTGAGCCTTTATATACCTGTGCACAGCAGCAGCCACCTTCAGTCTGCTGCTGGACAGCCAGCAGCAGCAGCAGCAGGAGAGGTATGTAATCAGGAGCCCTCCTGCTAAGGGTAGACAGCTGCTCGTTCCACCCCACCCCCCGCCTTAATTGGTTCTCCTCCCTTCCAACGGTGTTGAGGCGGGTGGGAACAGCAGGGGGTGAAGGTGCTGTGTTTAAAGAGGTGGAGTTATGCAGATCTAAAACGCGTGGATTGCAGCAGCAGCAAGCCGAAAAGTGCAGGCATGTAAGGGATCTAGAGGTTGACAACATGTCTTCTTAACGGGAGTCCAGGAGCTCATCTCCACAAATGGACTTTTCAGGATCCTTGGGTGGCTCCGTAGTTTGAAACCTATCGCTTCTCGGCCTTTTGGCTAAGATCAAGTGTAGTATCTTTCGAAAAGGCGGTTTTGGATGTTGGCCGCCCTAGTAGATTGATACATTATGCACACTGGGGTTTAGGCGCTTGTTAGTACGCCAGGTGGCTAATATAGTCATCTGGTGGAAAGCATGGCCCCCCAGGATCGACGCCATTGGGCCGGGGAAGATCGAAAGCCCGAAGTGTGAAGTGCCCCAGGAGTGGTGACCCTGGGGTGCCTTAACTCACTGGGATTGGGAACCCCACTTGAGTTTATGGCACATTTGCACAAGCACTTCAAATTTTCTTTCTTCGCACACACCCTTATTCCGGGCCTTCTGGCCTTAGGATGGGGAATTTTTCAATTCCCGGTCGAAGGTCCGGGCAGTATTATACTGTGAAACCTTCACTATTTATTTAATTTCTTTGTCACTGTGTGTCCACTTATTCACGTGTGTCACGTCCTACTAGGATTTTGTCGGGATGCGGTTCCCTTACGGGTTCCTCTCTTGGCAGGTCTAGGGGGGGAGTGTGTGGCCATCAGGTTCCGCTCCCCCCTGAACCCCCCTGGCTCTCCTCTTTCGGGAGGAGAGCGTTGTTGGCTCCCCTCTTTCGGGAGGGGAGCACAGTCTTTGGCTCCCAGTGCCTTGCTCGGGTGAGAACTCGGGCAGGTGCTGGTGGTAAGATTGGGTCGCCTCTGGCTTCGGCTGGAGGTGGCTTTTTGTCCCTGTTCCTCGCTGTGGCCTTTTGGCTCGGAGGGACGGGGAATGGTTTGGGGGACCCTTCTCCTTTTGGAGAGGGTTTCATGAAGACCAGCATCCTAGTGCACTTTTTTTGTGGCACTTGTCACTTTTTTAAGCGCACTCGGGTTTTGTACACGAATTCGGGCTTTCGCCAAAAGAATTTAAAAAAAAAAAAAAAAAATCTGTTCTTATCAGTTTAATATCTGATACGTCCCCTATCTGGGGACCATATATTAAATGGATTTTTAGAACAGGGAGATGGAAAAAGAGCTTGCTCTGTCCACTCCACACATTGACCTGGTATTGCAGTATCTCCAGGACCGGTGCACCCCTTCTTTAATGCAGTTTCTAAAATCAGAAAGAATTGAATTCAATGTTTTTTGTTCATTTTGCTTGTTTGTCGGATTTTGGGATGGACTCTTTGGCTTTGCTTTTCTTCTCCTCATTGGATTTTTCATGTTCAAAGTTGCAGAAGCCAGATTACAAGCTCATTTTGGTTCAACTTCAGCAACTGTGCATTGCATTGCCATGTAATGTGATGCAATGCTATCTTTCTAGCTCTCCCTTTTTACTTCCTTTTGGATAAACAGACATATTAGGCAAGCATTTTGGAGCTTTCACCTAAATAACTACAGGTGGTGAGATAAGCTGCACAATATAATTGACCTTTCAGTATATTGTTGCACACACACCATCTATTTAGCAAATGCCCTTGTTATCAACAGCAGCCTTTTAAACTCACCTGAGCTAACAGGTATGTGCGCTGGTTACTCTGCTGCGCTTAAAATTTCTTTTTTGGTTTGCTACAATGCCTTTTCTGAAACGTTGTCTCCTTCTGCTGGAACACTGACTTCTTTCATTTAATGCCTGCAGACTATAAAAGAGAACCCAACCCAAAAAGTTTGGTTGATTAGTCTGTGGCATTCTGTTAAACTGTTGCTTATGGCGGTCTCTGTGAGCTTCTCAGCGACATTCAGCCAGCCAGGTATCCTGCCTGCAGTAGATGGAATGTGGCAATGGAACGCTGGCTGCGCGTGTCATAATAGGCTCTGAGCCTTTATATACCTGTGCACAGCAGCAGCCACCTTCAGTCTGCTGCTGGACAGCCAGCAGCAGCAGCAGCAGGAGAGGTATGTAATCAGGAGCCCTCCTGCTAAGGGTAGACAGCTGCTCGTTCCACCCCACCCCCCGCCTTAATTGGTTCTCCTCCCTTCCAACGGTGTTGAGGCGGGTGGGAACAGCAGGGGGTGAAGGTGCTGTGATTAAAGAGGTGGAGTTATGCAGATCTAAAACGCGTGGATTGCAGCAGCAGCAAGCCGAAAAGTGCAGGCATGTAAGGGATCTAGAGGTTGACAACATGTCTTCTTAACGGGAGTCCAGGAGCTCATCTCCACAAATGGACTTTTCAGGATCCTTGGGTGGCTCCGTAGTTTGAAACCAATTCTGGTTATCGCTTCTCGGCCTTTTGGCTAAGATCAAGTGCAGTGATCTACCGGTTGCTGCCTTGGTCTTGGCTGAGAGGTGCCTTGGGTACCCGGCTCCTTGGCCTCGGGGGATCGCTGCATGTAGCAGTGCGGCTTCACCCCCTTGCTGCTTTTGGGGAGCCGGATTAGTCCCGGGGCAACGAGGGGCGATCAGCCTGCCTGCTTTTTTTAAGTAGGCGAGGAGGATTTTTGCCACCTTTTGTGTGAAGATATGGACGGGAGAAGCCCAAATATGCTGACCTGTGAAGAGGTCCCAGTTTTTGCAAGATTGAAGAATGCAGTGCGGTTTATTTTTTTGGATCCAGAGAAGAAGAAGTCTGGCTTGTTTTTTTTGGTAGAGAAGATTTTGTTTGAACTATTGGAAGTTCAAATGGAACAAGTTTTGTCTATGTTGGAGTTCCCGAAGAGAGGGATATATGATGTTATTTTTTGTTCAGAAGATATCTTTTCTGACTTTTGGAAGAGAATGGATCTAGTGAAGGAAGATTCGATACTTGAAGGTGTTTTTTTTGTTTCGCATTTTCCTAGGAAGGAAAGGCTAATAGTAATAAGGATGCATAGTCCTTTCATATTGGAAGAAGAGATCATGACCTTTTTATCCCGGTACTGTGAGAAAGTGAGTTCTGCTGGCAAAATGTTTAACCGATATGGTTTTTGGACCACGAGGTGGAGGTTCCTGGTCAAGTTCAAGGAAAGTTCGGATGGTGTTGTGGTACTCCCACCAAGTAGATTCAAAATCGGGACAGTTAATGGAGATATGTTCTTTACAGGTATGCCGAAGTTTTGTAGGCGTTGTAAACAGTATGGCCATGAAAAGGATTCCTGTACATTACAGTGGTGTGCCAAGTGTGAAGAAGTGGGACATAAGGCAGAGAATTGTGAAAAAAGTAAGAAATGTAATCTATGTGGTGGCAGTGGTCATTTATATGATTGCTGTCCTGTCAATAAAAGGGAGGAGAAGTCAGTTGACAAGGAAGATGGAAAAGAAGAAGAGTCTGAAGCTGCCCCCCATGATGAAACGGAAGAGAACATATCTCAAAAGAAGGAGGAACAAATAAGAGATATAAGAAAAGAAGGTGATCATATGGAAGAAGATACTGAGAGTGATATCACAGACGTTGAGATTGAAAATACTAGCTTGGAAGAAGAAGTGGAGGTGGATAGGGAGTCAGAAGATCAGGAGGAAAGTGAGTCCTCCAGTCAGGATGAAAAGGAAGATGCTGTAAGTAATATGGAAGAGGAGGAGGAGGGTGAAGAAACTAGTGAAGAAGAAAGAGAGGATGTCGCATGTGAAGCCAGAGAAGAAATTGAAGGAGTTTTGTCATCTGGGAAGGACTCTAGTAAAGCAAAGGATGTTTCAGAAAAAAATATGAGGGAGATGGAGGAGAGACAAGAAGTGTTGAAAATGCTAAAGAGTTGTGAAGGGGGGAGTCAGGCTAGTCTAAGGCGCAAAGTGTGGAATAACATTTATAGCGATATGCATCGTTTTTTTTCAACTTACAGAATACCTCAGTCGTTGGCTAAAGAGGTAGAAGAAGCTTGGGATGGTCGGTTTCTGGATGGAAGGCTTTTGAATGCCTTGGCAGCATATGGCCTGAAGAGAGGAATGTTGCCTTAAATCGTAATGGTAAAGATTGTAATGTTGTGATGTAAAGAATATGGAATAACTGTATTGTGATAATATAAACGTATATATATAAAATAAGATTGGAAAAATGGATATATGACCCACAATGATGGATAACAACCTAATACCATTTGGAAATCATTGCAAAGCATGAAATGGTAAATATGGGACTTGTAATCTGAGTGGAAAAAAAAAAATAAAAATAAAAAAAAAAAATCTGTTCTTATCAGTTTAATATCTGATACGTCCCCTATCTGGGGACCATATATTAAATGGATTTTTAGAACAGGGAGATGGAAAAAGAGCTTGCTCTGTCCACTCCACGCATTGACCTGGTATTGCAGTATCTCCAGGACCGGTGCACCCCTTCTTTAATGCAGTTTCTAAAATCAGAAAGAATTGAATTCAATGTTTTTTGTTCATTTTGCTTGTTTGTCGGATTTTGGGATGGACTCTTTGGCTTTGCTTTTCTTCTCCTCATTGGATTTTTCATGTTCAAAGTTGCAGAAGCCAGATTACAAGCTCATTTTGGTTCAACTTCAGCAACTGTGCATTGCATTGCCATGTAATGTGATGCAATGCTATCTTTCTAGCTCTCCCTTTTTACTTCCTTTTGGATAAACAGACATATTAGGCAAGCATTTTGGAGCTTTCACCTAAATAACTACAGGTGGTGAGATAAGCTGCACAATATAATTGACCTTTCAGTATATTGTTGCACACACACCATCTATTTAGCAAATGCCCTTGTTATCAACAGCAGCCTTTTAAACTCACCTGAGCTAACAGGTATGTGCGCTGGTTACTCTGCTGCGCTTAAAATTTCTTTTTTGGTTTGCTACAATGCCTTTTCTGAAACGTTGTCTCCTTCTGCTGGAACACTGACTTCTTTCATTTAATGCCTGCAGACTATAAAAGAGAACCCAACCCAAAAAGTTTGGTTGATTAGTCTGTGGCATTCTGTTAAACTGTTGCTTATGGCGGTCTCTGTGAGCTTCTCAGCGACATTCAGCCAGCCAGGTATCCTGCCTGCAGTAGATGGAATGTGGCAATGGAACGCTGGCTGCGCGTGTCATAATAGGCTCTGAGCCTTTATATACCTGTGCACAGCAGCAGCCACCTTCAGTCTGCTGCTGGACAGCCAGCAGCAGCAGCAGCAGGAGAGGTATGTAATCAGGAGCCCTCCTGCTAAGGGTAGACAGCTGCTCGTTCCACCCCACCCCCCGCCTTAATTGGTTCTCCTCCCTTCCAACGGTGTTGAGGCGGGTGGGAACAGCAGGGGGTGAAGGTGCTGTGTTTAAAGAGGTGGAGTTATGCAGATCTAAAACGCGTGGATTGCAGCAGCAGCAAGCCGAAAAGTGCAGGCATGTAAGGGATCTAGAGGTTGACAACATGTCTTCTTAACGGGAGTCCAGGAGCTCATCTCCACAAATGGACTTTTCAGGATCCTTGGGTGGCTCCGTAGTTTGAAACCAATTCTGGTTATCGCTTCTCGGCCTTTTGGCTTAGATCAAGTGTAGTATCTTTCGAAAAGGCGGTTTTGGATGTTGGCCGCCCTAGTAGATTGATACATTATGCACACTGGGGTTTAGGCGCTTGTTAGTACGCCAGGTGGCTAATATAGTCATCTGGTGGAAAGCATGGCCCCCCAGGATCGACGCCATTGGGCCGGGGAAGATCGAAAGCCCGAAGTGTGAAGTGCCCCAGGAGTGGTGACCCTGGGGTGCCTTAACTCACTGGGATTGGTAACCCCACTTGAGTTTATGGCACATTTGCACAAGCACTTTAAATTTTCTTTCTTCGCACACACCCTTATTCCGGGCCTTCTGGCCTTAGGATGGGGAATTTTTCAATTCCCGGTCGAAGGTCCGGGCAGTATTATACTGTGAAACCTTCACTATTTATTTAATTTCTTTGTCACTGTGTGTCCACTTATTCACGTGTGTCACGTCCTACTAGGATTTTGTCGGGATGCGGTTCCCTTACGGGTTCCTCTCTTGGCAGGTCTAGGGGGGGAGTGTGTGGCCATCAGGTTCCGCTCCCCCCTGAACCCCCCTGGCTCTCCTCTTTCGGGAGGAGAGCGTTGTTGGCTCCCCTCTTCCGGGAGGGGAGCACAGTCTTTGGCTCCCAGTGCCTTGCTCGGGTGAGAACTCGGGCAGGTGCTGGGGGTAAGATTGGGTCGCCTCTGGCTCCGGCTGGAGGTGGCTATTTGTCCCTGTTCCTCGCTGTGGCCTTCTGGCTCGGAGGGACGGGGAATGGTTTGGGGGACCCTTCTCCTTTTGGAGAGGGTTTCAAGAAGACCAGCATCCTAGTGCACTTTTTTTGTGGCACTTGTCACTTTTTTAAGCGCACTCGGGTTTTGTACACGAATTCGGGCTTTCGATAAAAAAAAAAAAAATCTGTTCTTATCAGTTTAATATCTGATACGTCCCCTATCTGGGGACCATATATTAAATGGATTTTTAGAACAGGGAGATGGAAAAAGAGCTTGCTCTGTCCACTCCACGCATTGACCTGGTATTGCAGTATCTCCAGGACCGGTGCACCCCTTCTTTAATGCAGTTTCTAAAATCAGAAAGAATTGAATTCAATGTTTTTTGTTCATTTTGCTTGTTTGTCGGATTTGGGGATGGACTCTTTGGCTTTGCTTTTCTTCTCCTCATTGGATTTTTCATGTTCAAAGTTGCAGAAGCCAGATTACAAGCTCATTTTGGTTCAACTTCAGCAACTGTGCATTGCATTGCCATGTAATGTGATGCAATGCTATCTTTCTAGCTCTCCCTTTTTACTTCCTTTTGGATAAACAGACATATTAGGCAAGCATTTTGGAGCTTTCACCTAAATAACTACAGGTGGTGAGATAAGCTGCACAATATAATTGACCTTTCAGTATATTGTTGCACACACACCATCTATTTAGCAAATGCCCTTGTTATCAACAGCAGCCTTTTAAACTCACCTGAGCTAACAGGTATGTGCGCTGGTTACTCTGCTGCGCTTAAAATTTCTTTTTTGGTTTGCTACAATGCCTTTTCTGAAACGTTGTCTCCTTCTGCTGGAACACTGACTTCTTTCATTTAATGCCTGCAGACTATAAAAGAGAACCCAACCCAAAAAGTTTGGTTGATTAGTCTGTGGCATTCTGTTAAACTGTTGCTTATGGCGGTCTCTGTGAGCTTCTCAGCGACATTCAGCCAGCCAGGTATCCTGCCTGCAGTAGATGGAATGTGGCAATGGAACGCTGGCTGCGCGTGTCATAATAGGCTCTGAGCCTTTATATACCTGTGCACAGCAGCAGCCACCTTCAGTCTGCTGCTGGACAGCCAACAGCAGCAGCAGCAGGAGAGGTATGTAATCAGGAGCCCTCCTGCTAAGGGTAGACAGCTGCTCGTTCCACCCCACCCCCCGCCTTAATTGGTTCTCCTCCCTTCCAACGGTGTTGAGGCGGGTGGGAACAGCAGGGGGTGAAGGTGCTGTGTTTAAAGAGGTGGAGTTATGCAGATCTAAAACGCGTGGATTGCAGCAGCAGCAAGCCGAAAAGTGCAGGCATGTAAGGGATCTAGAGGTTGACAACATGTCTTCTTAACGGGAGTCCAGGAGCTCATCTCCACAAATGGACTTTTCAGGATCCTTGGGTGGCTCCGTAGTTTGAAACCAATTCTGGTTATCGCTTCTCGGCCTTTTGGCTAAGATCAAGTGTAGTATCTGTTCTTATCAGTTTAATATCTGATACGTCCCCTATCTGGGGACCATATATTAAATGGATTTTTAGAACAGGGAGATGGAAAAAGAGCTTGCTCTGTCCACTCCACGCATTGACCTGGTATTGCAGTATCTCCAGGACCGGTGCACCCCTTCTTTAATGCAGTTTCTAAAATCAGAAAGAATTGAATTCAATGTTTTTTGTTCATTTTGCTTGTTTGTCGGATTTTGGGATGGACTCTTTGGCTTTGCTTTTCTTCTCCTCATTGGATTTTTCATGTTCAAAGTTGCAGAAGCCAGATTACAAGCTCATTTTGGTTCAACTTCAGCAACTGTGCATTGCATTGCCATGTAATGTGATGCAATGCTATCTTTCTAGCTCTCCCTTTTTACTTCCTTTTGGATAAACAGACATATTAGGCAAGCATTTTGGAGCTTTCACCTAAATAACTACAGGTGGTGAGATAAGCTGCACAATATAATTGACCTTTCAGTATATTGTTGCACACACACCATCTATTTAGCAAATGCCCTTGTTATCAACAGCAGCCTTTTAAACTCACCTGAGCTAACAGGTATGTGCGCTGGTTACTCTGCTGCGCTTAAAATTTCTTTTTTGGTTTGCTACAATGCCTTTTCTGAAACGTTGTCTCCTTCTGCTGGAACACTGACTTCTTTCATTTAATGCCTGCAGACTATAAAAGAGAACCCAACCCAAAAAGTTTGGTTGATTAGTCTGTGGCATTCTGTTAAACTGTTGCTTATGGCGGTCTCTGTGAGCTTCTCAGCGACATTCAGCCAGCCAGGTATCCTGCCTGCAGTAGATGGAATGTGGCAATGGAACGCTGGCTGCGCGTGTCATAATAGGCTCTGAGCCTTTATATACCTGTGCACAGCAGCAGCCACCTTCAGTCTGCTGCTGGACAGCCAGCAGCAGCAGCAGCAGGAGAGGTATGTGATCAGGAGCCCTCCTGCTAAGGGTAGACAGCTGCTCGTTCCACCCCACCCCCCGCCTTAATTGGTTCTCCTCCCTTCCAACGGTGTTGAGGCGGGTGGGAACAGCAGGGGGTGAAGGTGCTGTGTTTAAAGAGGTGGAGTTATGCAGATCTAAAACGCGTGGATTGCAGCAGCAGCAAGCCGAAAAGTGCAGGCATGTAAGGGATCTAGAGGTTGACAACATGTCTTCTTAACGGGAGTCCAGGAGCTCATCTCCACAAATGGACTTTTCATGATCCTTGGGTGGCTCCGTAGTTTGAAACCAATTCTGGTTATCGCTTCTCGGCCTTTTGGCTAAGATCAAGTGTAGTATCTGTTCTTATCAGTTTAATATCTGATACGTCCCCTATCTGGGGACCATATATTAAATGGATTTTTAGAACAGGGAGATGGAAAAAGAGCTTGCTCTGTCCACTCCACGCATTGACCTGGTATTGCAGTATCTCCAGGACCGGTGCACCCCTTCTTTAATGCAGTTTCTAAAATCAGAAAGAATTGAATTCAATGTTTTTTGTTCATTTTGCTTGTTTGTCGGATTTTGGGATGGACTCTTTGGCTTTGCTTTTCTTCTCCTCATTGGATTTTTCATGTTCAAAGTTGCAGAAGCCAGATTACAAGCTCATTTTGGTTCAACTTCAGCAACTGTGCATTGCATTGCCATGTAATGTGATGCAATGCTATCTTTCTAGCTCTCCCTTTTTACTTCCTTTTGGATAAACAGACATATTAGGCAAGCATTTTGGAGCTTTCACCTAAATAACTACAGGTGGTGAGATAAGCTGCACAATATAATTGACCTTTCAGTATATTGTTGCACACACACCATCTATTTAGCAAATGCCCTTGTTATCAACAGCAGCCTTTTAAACTCACCTGAGCTAACAGGTATGTGCGCTGGTTACTCTGCTGCGCTTAAAATTTCTTTTTTGGTTTGCTACAATGCCTTTTCTGAAACGTTGTCTCCTTCTGCTGGAACACTGACTTCTTTCATTTAATGCCTGCAGACTATAAAAGAGAACCCAACCCAAAAAGTTTGGTTGATTAGTCTGTGGCATTCTGTTAAACTGTTGCTTATGGCGGTCTCTGTGAGCTTCTCAGCGACATTCAGCCAGCCAGGTATCCTGCCTGCAGTAGATGGAATGTGGCAATGGAACGCTGGCTGCGCGTGTCATAATAGGCTCTGAGCCTTTATATACCTGTGCACAGCAGCAGCCACCTTCAGTCTGCTGCTGGACAGCCAGCAGCAGCAGCAGCAGGAGAGGTATGTGATCAGGAGCCCTCCTGCTAAGGGTAGACAGCTGCTCGTTCCACCCCACCCCCCGCCTTAATTGGTTCTCCTCCCTTCCAACGGTGTTGAGGCGGGTGGGAACAGCAGGGGGTGAAGGTGCTGTGTTTAAAGAGGTGGAGTTATGCAGATCTAAAACGCGTGGATTGCAGCAGCAGCAAGCCGAAAAGTGCAGGCATGTAAGGGATCTAGAGGTTGACAACATGTCTTCTTAACGGGAGTCCAGGAGCTCATCTCCACAAATGGACTTTTCATGATCCTTGGGTGGCTCCGTAGTTTGAAACCAATTCTGGTTATCGCTTCTCGGCCTTTTGGCTAAGATCAAGTGTAGTATCTGTTCTTATCAGTTTAATATCTGATACGTCCCCTATCTGGGGACCATATATTAAATGGATTTTTAGAACAGGGAGATGGAAAAAGAGCTTGCTCTGTCCACTCCACGCATTGACCTGGTATTGCAGTATCTCCAGGACCGGTGCACCCCTTCTTTAATGCAGTTTCTAAAATCAGAAAGAATTGAATTCAATGTTTTTTGTTCATTTTGCTTGTTTGTCGGATTTTGGGATGGACTCTTTGGCTTTGCTTTTCTTCTCCTCATTGGATTTTTCATGTTCAAAGTTGCAGAAGCCAGATTACAAGCTCATTTTGGTTCAACTTCAGCAACTGTGCATTGCATTGCCATGTAATGTGATGCAATGCTATCTTTCTAGCTCTCCCTTTTTACTTCCTTTTGGATAAACAGACATATTAGGCAAGCATTTTGGAGCTTTCACCTAAATAACTACAGGTGGTGAGATAAGCTGCACAATATAATTGACCTTTCAGTATATTGTTGCACACACACCATCTATTTAGCAAATGCCCTTGTTATCAACAGCAGCCTTTTAAACTCACCTGAGCTAACAGGTATGTGCGCTGGTTACTCTGCTGCGCTTAAAATTTCTTTTTTGGTTTGCTACAATGCCTTTTCTGAAACGTTGTCTCCTTCTGCTGGAACACTGACTTCTTTCATTTAATGCCTGCAGACTATAAAAGAGAACCCAACCCAAAAAGTTTGGTTGATTAGTCTGTGGCATTCTGTTAAACTGTTGCTTATGGCGGTCTCTGTGAGCTTCTCAGCGACATTCAGCCAGCCAGGTATCCTGCCTGCAGTAGATGGAATGTGGCAATGGAACGCTGGCTGCGCGTGTCATAATAGGCTCTGAGCCTTTATATAACTGTGCACAGCAGCAGCCACCTTCAGTCTGCTGCTGGACAGCCAGCAGCAGCAGCAGCAGGAGAGGTATGTAATCAGGAGCCCTCCTGCTAAGGGTAGACAGCTGCTCGTTCCACCCCACCCCCCGCCTTAATTGGTTCTCCTCCCTTCCAACGGTGTTGAGGCGGGTGGGAACAGCAGGGGGTGAAGGTGCTGTGTTTAAAGAGGTGGAGTTATGCAGATCTAAAACGCGTGGATTGCAGCAGCAGCAAGCCGAAAAGTGCAGGCATGTAAGGGATCTAGAGGTTGACAACATGTCTTCTTAACGGGAGTCCAGGAGCTCATCTCCACAAATGGACTTTTCATGATCCTTGGGTGGCTCCGTAGTTTGAAACCAATTCTGGTTATCGCTTCTCGGCCTTTTGGCTAAGATCAAGTGTAGTATCTGTTCTTATCAGTTTAATATCTGATACGTCCCCTATCTGGGGACCATATATTAAATGGATTTTTAGAACAGGGAGATGGAAAAAGAGCTTGCTCTGTCCACTCCACGCATTGACCTGGTATTGCAGTATCTCCAGGACCGGTGCACCCCTTCTTTAATGCAGTTTCTAAAATCAGAAAGAATTGAATTCAATGTTTTTTGTTCATTTTGCTTGTTTGTCGGATTTTGGGATGGACTCTTTGGCTTTGCTTTTCTTCTCCTCATTGGATTTTTCATGTTCAAAGTTGCAGAAGCCAGATTACAAGCTCATTTTGGTTCAACTTCAGCAACTGTGCATTGCATTGCCATGTAATGTGATGCAATGCTATCTTTCTAGCTCTCCCTTTTTACTTCCTTTTGGATAAACAGACATATTAGGCAAGCATTTTGGAGCTTTCACCTAAATAACTACAGGTGGTGAGATAAGCTGCACAATATAATTGACCTTTCAGTATATTGTTGCACACACACCATCTATTTAGCAAATGCCCTTGTTATCAACAGCAGCCTTTTAAACTCACCTGAGCTAACAGGTATGTGCGCTGGTTACTCTGCTGCGCTTAAAATTTCTTTTTTGGTTTGCTACAATGCCTTTTCTGAAACGTTGTCTCCTTCTGCTGGAACACTGACTTCTTTCATTTAATGCCTGCAGACTATAAAAGAGAACCCAACCCAAAAAGTTTGGTTGATTAGTCTGTGGCATTCTGTTAAACTGTTGCTTATGGCGGTCTCTGTGAGCTTCTCAGCGACATTCAGCCAGCCAGGTATCCTGCCTGCAGTAGATGGAATGTGGCAATGGAACGCTGGCTGCGCGTGTCATAATAGGCTCTGAGCCTTTATATACCTGTGCACAGCAGCAGCCACCTTCAGTCTGCTGCTGGACAGCCAGCAGCAGCAGCAGCAGGAGAGGTATGTAATCAGGAGCCCTCCTGCTAAGGGTAGACAGCTGCTCGTTCCACCCCACCCCCCGCCTTAATTGGTTCTCCTCCCTTCCAACGGTGTTGAGGCGGGTGGGAACAGCAGGGGGTGAAGGTGCTGTGTTTAAAGAGGTGGAGTTATGCAGATCTAAAACGCGTGGATTGCAGCAGCAGCAAGCCGAAAAGTGCAGGCATGTAAGGGATCTAGAGGTTGACAACATGTCTTCTTAACGGGAGTCCAGGAGCTCATCTCCACAAATGGACTTTTCAGGATCCTTGGGTGGCTCCGTAGTTTGAAACCAATTCTGGTTATCGCTTCTCGGCCTTTTGGCTAAGATCAAGTGTAGTATCTGTTCTTATCAGTTTAATATCTGATACGTCCCCTATCTGGGGACCATATATTAAATGGATTTTTAGAACAGGGAGATGGAAAAAGAGCTTGCTCTGTCCACTCCACGCATTGACCTGGTATTGCAGTATCTCCAGGACCGGTGCACCCCTTCTTTAATGCAGTTTCTAAAATCAGAAAGAATTGAATTCAATGTTTTTTGTTCATTTTGCTTGTTTGTCGGATTTTGGGATGGACTCTTTGGCTTTGCTTTTCTTCTCCTCATTGGATTTTTCATGTTCAAAGTTGCAGAAGCCAGATTACAAGCTCATTTTGGTTCAACTTCAGCAACTGTGCATTGCATTGCCATGTAATGTGATGCAATGCTATCTTTCTAGCTCTCCCTTTTTACTTCCTTTTGGATAAACAGACATATTAGGCAAGCATTTTGGAGCTTTCACCTAAATAACTACAGGTGGTGAGATAAGCTGCACAATATAATTGACCTTTCAGTATATTGTTGCACACACACCATCTATTTAGCAAATGCCCTTGTTATCAACAGCAGCCTTTTAAACTCACCTGAGCTAACAGGTATGTGCGCTGGTTACTCTGCTGCGCTTAAAATTTCTTTTTTGGTTTGCTACAATGCCTTTTCTGAAACGTTGTCTCCTTCTGCTGGAACACTGACTTCTTTCATTTAATGCCTGCAGACTATAAAAGAGAACCCAACCCAAAAAGTTTGGTTGATTAGTCTGTGGCATTCTGTTAAACTGTTGCTTATGGCGGTCTCTGTGAGCTTCTCAGCGACATTCAGCCAGCCAGGTATCCTGCCTGCAGTAGATGGAATGTGGCAATGGAACGCTGGCTGCGCGTGTCATAATAGGCTCTGAGCCTTTATATAACTGTGCACAGCAGCAGCCACCTTCAGTCTGCTGCTGGACAGCCAGCAGCAGCAGCAGCAGGAGAGGTATGTAATCAGGAGCCCTCCTGCTAAGGGTAGACAGCTGCTCGTTCCACCCCACCCCCCGCCTTAATTGGTTCTCCTCCCTTCCAACGGTGTTGAGGCGGGTGGGAACAGCAGGGGGTGAAGGTGCTGTGTTTAAAGAGGTGGAGTTATGCAGATCTAAAACGCGTGGATTGCAGCAGCAGCAAGCCGAAAAGTGCAGGCATGTAAGGGATCTAGAGGTTGACAACATGTCTTCTTAACGGGAGTCCAGGAGCTCATCTCCACAAATGGACTTTTCAGGATCCTTGGGTGGCTCCGTAGTTTGAAACCAATTCTGGTTATCGCTTCTCGGCCTTTTGGCTAAGATACCACATCTTGCCAGAAGGATTCTAAGCCAATCGTGCCCTTGGCCTTGAGGCATCGGCGGTGTAAAAGCCGTCTTAAGCCTCATGCTGCTTTAGGGGGCAGATACGCAAAGAAACCAAGAAGGCGATCGACCCTATCTACCTTTTGAAGATGGCATCAGCAGTAGCGGCCGCAGTGCGCTATGCCAGAGCTGGTGACCTTCGCATCAAGAACTCTTTCAAGATCGAAGTGGACGATGCATCCAAGGAGAAGATGACCTTGAAGTTTTTCGTGAGGAGAGTGCTGCTGGAGATCCTAGGAGTAAAGAGGGAAGACATCCTGGCCCTTCAAGATCGCCCCGGTTCCTTCACTTTGACTCTGGAGTCGGAGTATGCGTGCCAGAACCTCTTCCGCCAGATTCACCTGCACCTTTCAGATGAGGATCTTAAAGGACTCACCTTTGTCATCCTTTACTCCGGTGGAGAGAAGCCGCTCGTGGTTCAGATGAGCAACCCTCATGTTCCCTTAGTTAATATTATTTGCTTTCTTCAAAACTATTTCCCAGAACTGCGGTATTCCCACAAGGTCATGAATGAGGAAAACCTCTGGACGGGAAAGCATAAATTTTTTGTTAAATTTTGTGAAGATCCAAATGGCATTGGTGGTCAGCGTCATCCTCCGTCAAGTTTCCTGATCGGTAGGGAGCGGGGGCGCCTCTTCTACCCGGACATGCCCCTCTTCTGCCGGAAATGCATGTGTTTCGGTCACACTTATGAGAACTGCAAGGAGGAGGTGGCAATCTGTAAGAAGTGCTACAAGCATGGACATGCCACAATGGACTGTACCAATGAGATGGTGTGCAACATCTGCCGGGTCCCAGGTCACTCCTTCCGGGAGTGTCCTTTGAAGAAAAAGGCGGAAACCTATGCTGAAACGCTGGCAAAGCAACCTGCCCGTGTGCCTCCATCTGCTCCCGGGGGGCAGAGGCAACCCTCTGCTGTTCCTGCTCCTGCGGGTGCGTCTACAGCGCGGGGGCAGTCTTCTAGCTCTCCAGTACCTGCTCCACAGACCAAGCCTGCTAGTACATCAGGTGGTACGTCTGCACCTGCTGCACAGAGGAAGCCAACCAACCCTCCTGCTCCTGCTGCTAAGGGGGGTCCCACCGGTGCTCCTGTATCTACTGTGCGAACACAACCCCCTGTAGGCGGGTCCACAAGCACTTCAGTGCCTGCTGCACAGGGAAAACCTGCCAGTTCTCCTATTCCTGCTGCGCATAAGCCCACGTCTATGCAGAAACCTCCAGCTGAGAAACCTGTCCGTCCTGAGAGGAGGGAAGCTTCATCTAAGGACTGGGCTGCTGATTCTGATCCGGGTGATATGGTGGTGGAGGGGAGTCCCTCTGCTGAAATCGGGACATTTAGCTCGGAGGAAGAAGCAATGGAGCTGGAAACTCGTAGGAAAAGGAAAACAGATGATAGGTCTGATGAGAATGTGGCCAGGGAGACTTCCAAGAAGTGTCCATTAAAACCAAGTCTTCTGCAATACAAGCCAATGGCTCCCGCTGCCCCTCCTGAGGAGCCAAGGCCTTCAGACCCTATAAACATTTCTTTTTCGGACTCAGAAGTGCAGAGCCCGTTAACATCGGTGGGCTTTATGTCTGATTCTGACAGTAGTGTGACCTGAACTAACCTATCATGACCTCATCAATTAAAGTAGCCTCGCTTAATGTGAGGAGTATAAGGGGCTCTACAAGAAGGGCTGCTTTGTTTTCCTACCTGTCAACAGTGGACTGTGATGTCTTTTGTTTGCAAGAATGTAACATTGACTTTGATATGAATTATGCAGATTTAAGAAAAGATTGGCCTCATGGGCCCTCTATCTGGTCCGGAGATAATGAAAATCGTTCCTCTGGCATTGGAGTGCTGTTTAGGTCGTATGACTTTAAAATCAACTCTTTTGTGGACATTTCTTCTGGACGTGCTCTTTTCTTAAATATTAGTTTTAAAGGTGTGGACTTTAGACTTTTGAACATTTATGCTTCTCCAGTGAAGGAAGAGAGACATCAGTTGTTTGAAGATGTGCAATATTACCTACCTGGTTCATCGCCTCTGATGTTCTGTGGGGATTTCAATTGTGTCTTGCCTGGTGAAGGGAGAAGCGGGAGTTCCACCGTTCCTAAAAAAGACAAAACAGAGAAACAACTAAAGGATTTGTTAACTGATTTTTTTCTTAGAGACTCCTGGAAAGAGATCCGTAGTAATGATCCCGGTTATACTTGGGAGAACTCTTCTTCTAAATCTCGTATTGATTTTATTTTCATGTCCCAATATGTGAATGTCAAATCTGTTGTCTTAATCCCAAACATTTTTTCAGATCATAAGATGTTGCTATCAGAGTTAGAATTACCTGGGCTTGTCAAGGCAAGAGGAGTTTGGAGGCTAAATACAACATTGTTACAAGATCCTAAGGTAAGAACAGATTTTAAAGCGTTTTTTAATTATTTAAGAACAAAACAACAAAAATTTTTAACTCTGCTAGAATGGTGGGAATACAGCAAGATGAAGATAAAAAGTTTTTTTATCAAGGTCAGCATAGCCAATGCAAGAGAAAAGTCCGCTTGGCATAAAAGGCTTATTACTAAATTGCAGACCTGTTATCAACTAAGAGATGTGGGACTTGAAATGGACGATTTAATTGAAGCAACAAAAAAAGAAATTAAAAAGAGTATAGAGTCGAAGGGTAAGGAAATAATTTATAACTCAAAAATTGAAGTGATGGAGAAAAATGAAAAGTGCTCAAGATTTTTTTTTAAAAAAGTAGTTGCTGCTAAGGAAATGATAACAGAATTAGAGGGTGAAACTACAACTGAAGGTATGCTCAACCAAGCTCACCAGTTTTATCAGCAGCTTTTTAATGAGAAAACTATAGACCAGTCTTTTACTGAAGATGCCCTTAATTCATTAAAAAATAGTCTGAGCCGCGAAGACCGAGAATTGTTATGCACTGAAGTCACCTTGTCGGAAGTAGATGCTGCTATCAAAAGTTTTTCCTATGGGAAAACCCCTGGTTCTGACGGTTTGCCTGTTGAATTTTATCGTGAATTTTGGAATTTTTTAAAACCCGACTTGTTTTTAGTAATCAAAGAAGCTTTTAAGTGTGATATCCTGCCTATATCTTGGAGAAGTGGTCTGGTCTCCCTGATTTTTAAAAAAGGAGCCAAATCCCATCTGGCAAACTGGAGACCAATCACACTGTTGAATGTTGATTACAAGTTGATGTCCAAAATTTTAGTGAACCGTTTTAAAAAAGTTTTATCCAAAGTTATTTATGAAGACCAGGTATGTGGGGTGCCAGGAAGAGGAGTTGCGGAGCATCTCAATACCATCCGCGATGTCATATGGTACCAGCAATCCAGGAAGCAAGACTTAGCAATTTTATCATTGGATTTTCAAAAGGCTTTTGATCGTGTCTCTCATTGTTTTTTATGGTTGGTTTTAAAAAAAATGGGCTTCCCTGAAATTTTTATCAAGCAAGTGGCACTTTTATATAAGAACTCTTTTAGTAAAATTTTAATCAATGGATTTTTGTCTAATGAAGTGTTTTTGCATTCAGGTGTGAAGCAAGGCTGCCCTTTGTCCCCAGTGCTATTTATATGTGCAATAGAGCCTCTTTTATCTATGCTACGAGAGGATAAAGTGATTAAAGGTGTCCCTATCCCTGGAGGACATGGAAGAGATGTGAAGGTAATGGGCTACATGGATGATATTACTATTTTTTGTTCATCACCTGCCGCTCTCAGGAGAGCTATAAGAACGACCAATTTTTTTTGTGAAGCCTCAGGTTTTAAGTTAAACATTGAGAAATGTGATTGTTTTGTCCGTGGCAATTGGGCGGATGTGTCCATCCCTGATCTCCCGATGCAGTCAGAGAAGATTAAAATTCTGGGCGTGATTTTTGATCGACAGAATGATGGAATGAAGAGCTGGGATGGAGTAAGGGACAAAATACAAAAGAAGATTGACTTTTGGAAATTAAGAAAATTAACAATCGAAGGTAAAGTTTTAATTATTAAGGCCCTTCTGCTTCCTGTCATGTTATATCTCAGTTATGTTTATCCCCCAAGTGACCTTACAGCGAGAAGATTACAGAGAATGCTGTTTGAATTTGTGTGGAACTCTAAGTTCGAAAAGGTGAAGAGAGAAACAATGTACAAGATGCACCACCTTGGTGGTAAGGATGTTCCCAACGTCAAACTGTTTTTATACTCCAAGTTTTTTAGCCTCTGTTTTAAATATATGTTTGCTTCAAGCCCTTGGGCACATTTTTTAAGATATGCAGCTGGCCACATTTTTAGGAGGCGAAAGTGGATATCCATTTCTTTAACAAGCCCAGTGTTGTTATCACCTCCACAACAATATGCCATCCTGGAGAAAGTTATCAGATTATATGGCCTAGATTCTTTTGAGATGGAGACATTGAAGAATGCAAGGAAGCTGCTGCAGCAATTAAAAAAGAAAAAAACTTTGACGCCCATAAGCCATTATTCATATAGCAGAGTCACTAAAATATGGAATTTAACAAATGCACCTTACCTGATGAATCAACATAAAGACTTAGCTTGGATGATTGTGCAGGAATGTTTACCGACTCGTGATTTCCAGTATAAAAGAAGACTGAGCACTATACAAACCTGCCCGAGGCATCAGTGCAATAATGATGAGACTACTATGCACCTTATTTGGAATTGTGATTTTGCACAGCAAGTGTGGAAAGACTGTGGTGAGCTTTTAAAATTTTTATCTGGTCTTAATTTTTTAAGCCATGAAGTGGTTTTATATGGGATTTTACCAAACATGACGAAAGAAAAAGAGAGAGTTTTATGGTGCACTTTGAGTTGTGTTAAAAGTGCTCTATGGAAGACCAGAAACATATTGTTGTTTAAAAGAGACTATATAGAAGTCAAGGATTGTATAAGACTGGCATTAAGTGAAATTTATATGTACTACCTAATGGATATGAAGAAGCTTGGAAAGAAAAGAGCCCTGAGTATATGGAACTATCACCTATGGAAGATGTTATTTTAAAGCTCTGAAGAAAAGATAAAGACTACGATATTTTAAATATAAACGCAAAAATCTGTTCTTATCAGTTTAATATCTGATACGTCCCCTATCTGGGGACCATATATTAAATGGATTTTTAGAACAGGGAGATGGAAAAAGAGCTTGCTCTGTCCACTCCACGCATTGACCTGGTATTGCAGTATCTCCAGGACCGGTGCACCCCTTCTTTAATGCAGTTTCTAAAATCAGAAAGAATTGAATTCAATGTTTTTTGTTCATTTTGCTTGTTTGTCGGATTTTGGGATGGACTCTTTGGCTTTGCTTTTCTTCTCCTCATTGGATTTTTCATGTTCAAAGTTGCAGAAGCCAGATTACAAGCTCATTTTGGTTCAACTTCAGCAACTGTGCATTGCATTGCCATGTAATGTGATGCAATGCTATCTTTCTAGCTCTCCCTTTTTACTTCCTTTTGGATAAACAGACATATTAGGCAAGCATTTTGGAGCTTTCACCTAAATAACTACAGGTGGTGAGATAAGCTGCACAATATAATTGACCTTTCAGTATATTGTTGCACACACACCATCTATTTAGCAAATGCCCTTGTTATCAACAGCAGCCTTTTAAACTCACCTGAGCTAACAGGTATGTGCGCTGGTTACTCTGCTGCGCTTAAAATTTCTTTTTTGGTTTGCTACAATGCCTTTTCTGAAACGTTGTCTCCTTCTGCTGGAACACTGACTTCTTTCATTTAATGCCTGCAGACTATAAAAGAGAACCCAACCCAAAAAGTTTGGTTGATTAGTCTGTGGCATTCTGTTAAACTGTTGCTTATGGCGGTCTCTGTGAGCTTCTCAGCGACATTCAGCCAGCCAGGTATCCTGCCTGCAGTAGATGGAATGTGGCAATGGAACGCTGGCTGCGCGTGTCATAATAGGCTCTGAGCCTTTATATAACTGTGCACAGCAGCAGCCACCTTCAGTCTGCTGCTGGACAGCCAGCAGCAGCAGCAGCAGGAGAGGTATGTAATCAGGAGCCCTCCTGCTAAGGGTAGACAGCTGCTCGTTCCACCCCACCCCCCGCCTTAATTGGTTCTCCTCCCTTCCAACGGTGTTGAGGCGGGTGGGAACAGCAGGGGGTGAAGGTGCTGTGTTTAAAGAGGTGGAGTTATGCAGATCTAAAACGCGTGGATTGCAGCAGCAGCAAGCCGAAAAGTGCAGGCATGTAAGGGATCTAGAGGTTGACAACATGTCTTCTTAACGGGAGTCCAGGAGCTCATCTCCACAAATGGACTTTTCAGGATCCTTGGGTGGCTCCGTAGTTTGAAACCAATTCTGGTTATCGCTTCTCGGCCTTTTGGCTAAGATCAAGTGTAGTATCTGTTCTTATCAGTTTAATATCTGATACGTCCCCTATCTGGGGACCATATATTAAATGGATTTTTAGAACAGGGAGATGGAAAAAGAGCTTGCTCTGTCCACTCTACGCATTGACCTGGTATTGCAGTATCTCCAGGACCGGTGCACCCCTTCTTTAATGCAGTTTCTAAAATCAGAAAGAATTGAATTCAATGTTTTTTGTTCATTTTGCTTGTTTGTCGGATTTTGGGATGGACTCTTTGGCTTTGCTTTTCTTCTCCTCATTGGATTTTTCATGTTCAAAGTTGCAGAAGCCAGATTACAAGCTCATTTTGGTTCAACTTCAGCAACTGTGCATTGCATTGCCATGTAATGTGATGCAATGCTATCTTTCTAGCTCTCCCTTTTTACTTCCTTTTGGATAAACAGACATATTAGGCAAGCATTTTGGAGCTTTCACCTAAATAACTACAGGTGGTGAGATAAGCTGCACAATATAATTGACCTTTCAGTATATTGTTGCACACACACCATCTATTTAGCAAATGCCCTTGTTATCAACAGCAGCCTTTTAAACTCACCTGAGCTAACAGGTATGTGCGCTGGTTACTCTGCTGCGCTTAAAATTTCTTTTTTGGTTTGCTACAATGCCTTTTCTGAAACGTTGTCTCCTTCTGCTGGAACACTGACTTCTTTCATTTAATGCCTGCAGACTATAAAAGAGAACCCAACCCAAAAAGTTTGGTTGATTAGTCTGTGGCATTCTGTTAAACTGTTGCTTATGGCGGTCTCTGTGAGCTTCTCAGCGACATTCAGCCAGCCAGGTATCCTGCCTGCAGTAGATGGAATGTGGCAATGGAACGCTGGCTGCGCGTGTCATAATAGGCTCTGAGCCTTTATATACCTGTGCACAGCAGCAGCCACCTTCAGTCTGCTGCTGGACAGCCAGCAGCAGCAGCAGCAGGAGAGGTATGTAATCAGGAGCCCTCCTGCTAAGGGTAGACAGCTGCTCGTTCCACCCCACCCCCCGCCTTAATTGGTTCTCCTCCCTTCCAACGGTGTTGAGGCGGGTGGGAACAGCAGGGGGTGAAGGTGCTGTGTTTAAAGAGGTGGAGTTATGCAGATCTAAAACGCGTGGATTGCAGCAGCAGCAAGCCGAAAAGTGCAGGCATGTAAGGGATCTAGAGGTTGACAACATGTCTTCTTAACGGGAGTCCAGGAGCTCATCTCCACAAATGGACTTTTCAGGATCCTTGGGTGGCTCCGTAGTTTGAAACCAATTCTGGTTATCGCTTCTCGGCCTTTTGGCTAAGATCAAGTGTAGTATCTGTTCTTATCAGTTTAATATCTGATACGTCCCCTATCTGGGGACCATATATTAAATGGATTTTTAGAACAGGGAGATGGAAAAAGAGCTTGCTCTGTCCACTCCACGCATTGACCTGGTATTGCAGTATCTCCAGGACCGGTGCACCCCTTCTTTAATGCAGTTTCTAAAATCAGAAAGAATTGAATTCAATGTTTTTTGTTCATTTTGCTTGTTTGTCGGATTTTGGGATGGACTCTTTGGCTTTGCTTTTCTTCTCCTCATTGGATTTTTCATGTTCAAAGTTGCAGAAGCCAGATTACAAGCTCATTTTGGTTCAACTTCAGCAACTGTGCATTGCATTGCCATGTAATGTGATGCAATGCTATCTTTCTAGCTCTCCCTTTTTACTTCCTTTTGGATAAACAGACATATTAGGCAAGCATTTTGGAGCTTTCACCTAAATAACTACAGGTGGTGAGATAAGCTGCACAATATAATTGACCTTTCAGTATATTGTTGCACACACACCATCTATTTAGCAAATGCCCTTGTTATCAACAGCAGCCTTTTAAACTCACCTGAGCTAACAGGTATGTGCGCTGGTTACTCTGCTGCGCTTAAAATTTCTTTTTTGGTTTGCTACAATGCCTTTTCTGAAACGTTGTCTCCTTCTGCTGGAACACTGACTTCTTTCATTTAATGCCTGCAGACTATAAAAGAGAACCCAACCCAAAAAGTTTGGTTGATTAGTCTGTGGCATTCTGTTAAACTGTTGCTTATGGCGGTCTCTGTGAGCTTCTCAGCGACATTCAGCCAGCCAGGAATCCTGCCTGCAGTAGATGGAATGTGGCAATGGAACGCTGGCTGCGCGTGTCATAATAGGCTCTGAGCCTTTATATACCTGTGCACAGCAGCAGCCACCTTCAGTCTGCTGCTGGACAGCCAGCAGCAGCAGCAGCAGGAGAGGTATGTAATCAGGAGCCCTCCTGCTAAGGGTAGACAGCTGCTCGTTCCACCCCACCCCCCGCCTTAATTGGTTCTCCTCCCTTCCAACGGTGTTGAGGCGGGTGGGAACAGCAGGGGGTGAAGGTGCTGTGTTTAAAGAGGTGGAGTTATGCAGATCTAAAACGCGTGGATTGCAGCAGCAGCAAGCCGAAAAGTGCAGGCATGTAAGGGATCTAGAGGTTGACAACATGTCTTCTTAATGGGAGTCCAGGAGCTCATCTCCACAAATGGACTTTTCAGGATCCTTGGGTGGCTCCGTAGTTTGAAACCAATTCTGGTTATCGCTTCTCGGCCTTTTGGCTAAGATCAAGTGTAGTATCTGTTCTTATCAGTTTAATATCTGATACGTCCCCTATCTGGGGACCATATATTAAATGGATTTTTAGAACAGGGAGATGGAAAAAGAGCTTGCTCTGTCCACTCCACGCATTGACCTGGTATTGCAGTATCTCCAGGACCGGTGCACCCCTTCTTTAATGCAGTTTCTAAAATCAGAAAGAATTGAATTCAATGTTTTTTGTTCATTTTGCTTGTTGTCGGATTTTGGGATGGACTCTTTGGCTTTGCTTTTCTTCTCCTCATTGGATTTTTCATGTTCAAAGTTGCAGAAGCCAGATTACAAGCTCATTTTGGTTCAACTTCAGCAACTGTGCATTGCATTGCCATGTAATGTGATGCAATGCTATCTTTCTAGCTCTCCCTTTTTACTTCCTTTTGGATAAACAGACATATTAGGCAAGCATTTTGGAGCTTTCACCTAAATAACTACAGGTGGTGAGATAAGCTGCACAATATAATTGACCTTTCAGTATATTGTTGCACACACACCATCTATTTAGCAAATGCCCTTGTTATCAACAGCAGCCTTTTAAACTCACCTGAGCTAACAGGTATGTGCGCTGGTTACTCTGCTGCGCTTAAAATTTCTTTTTTGGTTTGCTACAATGCCTTTTCTGAAACGTTGTCTCCTTCTGCTGGAACACTGACTTCTTTCATTTAATGCCTGCAGACTATAAAAGAGAACCCAACCCAAAAAGTTTGGTTGATTAGTCTGTGGCATTCTGTTAAACTGTTGCTTATGGCGGTCTCTGTGAGCTTCTCAGCGACATTCAGCCAGCCAGGTATCCTGCCTGCAGTAGATGGAATGTGGCAATGGAACGCTGGCTGCGCGTGTCATAATAGGCTCTGAGCCTTTATATACCTGTGCACAGCAGCAGCCACCTTCAGTCTGCTGCTGGACAGCCAGCAGCAGCAGCAGCAGGAGAGGTATGTAATCAGGAGCCCTCCTGCTAAGGGTAGACAGCTGCTCGTTCCACCCCACCCCCCGCCTTAATTGGTTCTCCTCCCTTCCAACGGTGTTGAGGCGGGTGGGAACAGCAGGGGGTGAAGGTGCTGTGTTTAAAGAGGTGGAGTTATGCAGATCTAAAACGCGTGGATTGCAGCAGCAGCAAGCCGAAAAGTGCAGGCATGTAAGGGATCTAGAGGTTGACAACATGTCTTCTTAATGGGAGTCCAGGAGCTCATCTCCACAAATGGACTTTTCAGGATCCTTGGGTGGCTCCGTAGTTTGAAACCAATTCTGGTTATCGCTTCTCGGCCTTTTGGCTAAGATCAAGTGTAGTATCTGTTCTTATCAGTTTAATATCTGATACGTCCCCTATCTGGGGACCATATATTAAATGGATTTTTAGAACAGGGAGATGGAAAAAGAGCTTGCTCTGTCCACTCCACGCATTGACCTGGTATTGCAGTATCTCCAGGACCGGTGCACCCCTTCTTTAATGCAGTTTCTAAAATCAGAAAGAATTGAATTCAATGTTTTTTGTTCATTTTGCTTGTTGTCGGATTTTGGGATGGACTCTTTGGCTTTGCTTTTCTTCTCCTCATTGGATTTTTCATGTTCAAAGTTGCAGAAGCCAGATTACAAGCTCATTTTGGTTCAACTTCAGCAACTGTGCATTGCATTGCCATGTAATGTGATGCAATGCTATCTTTCTAGCTCTCCCTTTTTACTTCCTTTTGGATAAACAGACATATTAGGCAAGCATTTTGGAGCTTTCACCTAAATAACTACAGGTGGTGAGATAAGCTGCACAATATAATTGACCTTTCAGTATATTGTTGCACACACACCATCTATTTAGCAAATGCCCTTGTTATCAACAGCAGCCTTTTAAACTCACCTGAGCTAACAGGTATGTGCGCTGGTTACTCTGCTGCGCTTAAAATTTCTTTTTTGGTTTGCTACAATGCCTTTTCTGAAACGTTGTCTCCTTCTGCTGGAACACTGACTTCTTTCATTTAATGCCTGCAGACTATAAAAGAGAACCCAACCCAAAAAGTTTGGTTGATTAGTCTGTGGCATTCTGTTAAACTGTTGCTTATGGCGGTCTCTGTGAGCTTCTCAGCGACATTCAGCCAGCCAGGTATCCTGCCTGCAGTAGATGGAATGTGGCAATGGAACGCTGGCTGCGCGTGTCATAATAGGCTCTGAGCCTTTATATACCTGTGCACAGCAGCAGCCACCTTCAGTCTGCTGCTGGACAGACTGCAGCAGGAGAGGTATGTAATCAGGAGCCCTCCTGCTAAGGGTAGACAGCTGCTCGTTCCACCCCACCCCCCGCCTTAATTGGTTCTCCTCCCTTCCAACGGTGTTGAGGCGGGTGGGAACAGCAGGGGGTGAAGGTGCTGTGTTTAAAGAGGTGGAGTTATGCAGATCTAAAACGCGTGGATTGCAGCAGCAGCAAGCCGAAAAGTGCAGGCATGTAGGGGATCTAGAGGTTGACAACATGTCTTCTTAACGGGAGTCCAGGAGCTCATCTCCACAAATGGACTTTTCAGGATCCTTGGGTGGCTCCGTAGTTTGAAACCAATTCTGGTTATCGCTTCTCGGCCTTTTGGCTAAGATCAAGTGTAGTATCTGTTCTTATCAGTTTAATATCTGATACGTCCCCTATCTGGGGACCATATATTAAATGGATTTTTAGAACAGGGAGATGGAAAAAGAGCTTGCTCTGTCCACTCCACGCATTGACCTGGTATTGCAGTATCTCCAGGACCGGTGCACCCCTTCTTTAATGCAGTTTCTAAAATCAGAAAGAATTGAATTCAATGTTTTTTGTTCATTTTGCTTGTTTGTCGGATTTTGGGATGGACTCTTTGGCTTTGCTTTTCTTCTCCTCATTGGATTTTTCATGTTCAAAGTTGCAGAAGCCAGATTACAAGCTCATTTTGGTTCAACTTCAGCAACTGTGCATTGCATTGCCATGTAATGTGATGCAATGCTATCTTTCTAGCTCTCCCTTTTTACTTCCTTTTGGATAAACAGACATATTAGGCAAGCATTTTGGAGCTTTCACCTAAATAACTACAGGTGGTGAGATAAGCTGCACAATATAATTGACCTTTCAGTATATTGTTGCACACACACCATCTATTTAGCAAATGCCCTTGTTATCAACAGCAGCCTTTTAAACTCACCTGAGCTAACAGGTATGTGCGCTGGTTACTCTGCTGCGCTTAAAATTTCTTTTTTGGTTTGCTACAATGCCTTTTCTGAAACGTTGTCTCCTTCTGCTGGAACACTGACTTCTTTCATTTAATGCCTGCAGACTATAAAAGAGAACCCAACCCAAAAAGTTTGGTTGATTAGTCTGTGGCATTCTGTTAAACTGTTGCTTATGGCGGTCTCTGTGAGCTTCTCAGCGACATTCAGCCAGCCAGGTATCCTGCCTGCAGTAGATGGAATGTGGCAATGGAACGCTGGCTGCGCGTGTCATAATAGGCTCTGAGCCTTTATATACCTGTGCACAGCAGCAGCCACCTTCAGTCTGCTGCTGGACAGCCAGCAGCAGCAGCAGCAGGAGAGGTATGTAATCAGGAGCCCTCCTGCTAAGGGTAGACAGCTGCTCGTTCCACCCCACCCCCCGCCTTAATTGGTTCTCCTCCCTTCCAACGGTGTTGAGGCGGGTGGGAACAGCAGGGGGTGAAGGTGCTGTGTTTAAAGAGGTGGAGTTATGCAGATCTAAAACGCGTGGATTGCAGCAGCAGCAAGCCGAAAAGTGCAGGCATGTAAGGGATCTAGAGGTTGACAACATGTCTTCTTAATGGGAGTCCAGGAGCTCATCTCCACAAATGGACTTTTCAGGATCCTTGGGTGGCTCCGTAGTTTGAAACCAATTCTGGTTATCGCTTCTCGGCCTTTTGGCTAAGATCAAGTGTAGTATCTGTTCTTATCAGTTTAATATCTGATACGTCCCCTATCTGGGGACCATATATTAAATGGATTTTTAGAACAGGGAGATGGAAAAAGAGCTTGCTCTGTCCACTCCACGCATTGACCTGGTATTGCAGTATCTCCAGGACCGGTGCACCCCTTCTTTAATGCAGTTTCTAAAATCAGAAAGAATTGAATTCAATGTTTTTTGTTCATTTTGCTTGTTGTCGGATTTTGGGATGGACTCTTTGGCTTTGCTTTTCTTCTCCTCATTGGATTTTTCATGTTCAAAGTTGCAGAAGCCAGATTACAAGCTCATTTTGGTTCAACTTCAGCAACTGTGCATTGCATTGCCATGTAATGTGATGCAATGCTATCTTTCTAGCTCTCCCTTTTTACTTCCTTTTGGATAAACAGACATATTAGGCAAGCATTTTGGAGCTTTCACCTAAATAACTACAGGTGGTGAGATAAGCTGCACAATATAATTGACCTTTCAGTATATTGTTGCACACACACCATCTATTTAGCAAATGCCCTTGTTATCAACAGCAGCCTTTTAAACTCACCTGAGCTAACAGGTATGTGCGCTGGTTACTCTGCTGCGCTTAAAATTTCTTTTTTGGTTTGCTACAATGCCTTTTCTGAAACGTTGTCTCCTTCTGCTGGAACACTGACTTCTTTCATTTAATGCCTGCAGACTATAAAAGAGAACCCAACCCAAAAAGTTTGGTTGATTAGTCTGTGGCATTCTGTTAAACTGTTGCTTATGGCGGTCTCTGTGAGCTTCTCAGCGACATTCAGCCAGCCAGGTATCCTGCCTGCAGTAGATGGAATGTGGCAATGGAACGCTGGCTGCGCGTGTCATAATAGGCTCTGAGCCTTTATATACCTGTGCACAGCAGCAGCCACCTTCAGTCTGCTGCTGGACAGACTGCAGCAGGAGAGGTATGTAATCAGGAGCCCTCCTGCTAAGGGTAGACAGCTGCTCGTTCCACCCCACCCCCCGCCTTAATTGGTTCTCCTCCCTTCCAACGGTGTTGAGGCGGGTGGGAACAGCAGGGGGTGAAGGTGCTGTGTTTAAAGAGGTGGAGTTATGCAGATCTAAAACGCGTGGATTGCAGCAGCAGCAAGCCGAAAAGTGCAGGCATGTAGGGGATCTAGAGGTTGACAACATGTCTTCTTAACGGGAGTCCAGGAGCTCATCTCCACAAATGGACTTTTCAGGATCCTTGGGTGGCTCCGTAGTTTGAAACCAATTCTGGTTATCGCTTCTCGGCCTTTTGGCTAAGATCAAGTGTAGTATCTGTTCTTATCAGTTTAATATCTGATACGTCCCCTATCTGGGGACCATATATTAAATGGATTTTTAGAACAGGGAGATGGAAAAAGAGCTTGCTCTGTCCACTCCACGCATTGACCTGGTATTGCAGTATCTCCAGGACCGGTGCACCCCTTCTTTAATGCAGTTTCTAAAATCAGAAAGAATTGAATTCAATGTTTTTTGTTCATTTTGCTTGTTTGTCGGATTTTGGGATGGACTCTTTGGCTTTGCTTTTCTTCTCCTCATTGGATTTTTCATGTTCAAAGTTGCAGAAGCCAGATTACAAGCTCATTTTGGTTCAACTTCAGCAACTGTGCATTGCATTGCCATGTAATGTGATGCAATGCTATCTCTTTAGCTCTCCCTTTTTACTTCCTTTTGGATAAACAGACATATTAGGCAAGCATTTTGGAGCTTTCACCTAAATAACTACAGGTGGTGAGATAAGCTGCACAATATAATTGACCTTTCAGTATATTGTTGCACACACACCATCTATTTAGCAAATGCCCTTGTTATCAACAGCAGCCTTTTAAACTCACCTGAGCTAACAGGTATGTGCGCTGGTTACTCTGCTGCGCTTAAAATTTCTTTTTTGGTTTGCTACAATGCCTTTTCTGAAACGTTGTCTCCTTCTGCTGGAACACTGACTTCTTTCATTTAATGCCTGCAGACTATAAAAGAGAACCCAACCCAAAAAGTTTTGTTGATTAGTCTGTGGCATTCTGTTAAACTGTTGCTTATGGCGGTCTCTGTGAGCTTCTCAGCGACATTCAGCCAGCCAGGTATCCTGCCTGCAGTAGATGGAATGTGGCAATGGAACGCTGGCTGCGTGTGTCATAATAGGCTCTGAGCCTTTATATACCTGTGCACAGCAGCAGCCACCTTCAGTCTGCTGCTGGACAGCCAGCAGCAGCAGCAGCAGGAGAGGTATGTAATCAGGAGCCCTCCTGCTAAGGGTAGACAGCTGCTCGTTCCACCCCACCCCCCGCCTTAATTGGTTCTCCTCCCTTCCAACGGTGTTGAGGCGGGTGGGAACAGCAGGGGGTGAAGGTGCTGTGTTTAAAGAGGTGGAGTTATGCAGATCTAAAACGCGTGGATTGCAGCAGCAGCAAGCCGAAAAGTGCAGGCATGTAAGGGATCTAGAGGTTGACAACATGTCTTCTTAACGGGAGTCCAGGAGCTCATCTCCACAAATGGACTTTTCAGGATCCTTGGGTGGCTCCGTAGTTTGAAACCAATTCTGGTTATCGCTTCTCGGCCTTTTGGCTAAGATCAAGTGTAGTATCTGTTCTTATCAGTTTAATATCTGATACGTCCCCTATCTGGGGACCATATATTAAATGGATTTTTAGAACAGGGAGATGGAAAAAGAGCTTGCTCTGTCCACTCCACGCATTGACCTGGTATTGCAGTATCTCCAGGACCGGTGCACCCCTTCTTTAATGCAGTTTCTAAAATCAGAAAGAATTGAATTCAATGTTTTTTGTTCATTTTGCTTGTTTGTCGGATTTTGGGATGGACTCTTTGGCTTTGCTTTTCTTCTCCTCATTGGATTTTTCATGTTCAAAGTTGCAGAAGCCAGATTACAAGCTCATTTTGGTTCAACTTCAGCAACTGTGCATTGCATTGCCATGTAATGTGATGCAATGCTATCTTTCTAGCTCTCCCTTTTTACTTCCTTTTGGATAAACAGACATATTAGGCAAGCATTTTGGAGCTTTCACCTAAATAACTACAGGTGGTGAGATAAGCTGCACAATATAATTGACCTTTCAGTATATTGTTGCACACACACCATCTATTTAGCAAATGCCCTTGTTATCAACAGCAGCCTTTTAAACTCACCTGAGCTAACAGGTATGTGCGCTGGTTACTCTGCTGCGCTTAAAATTTCTTTTTTGGTTTGCTACAATGCCTTTTCTGAAACGTTGTCTCCTTCTGCTGGAACACTGACTTCTTTCATTTAATGCCTGCAGACTATAAAAGAGAACCCAACCCAAAAAGTTTGGTTGATTAGTCTGTGGCATTCTGTTAAACTGTTGCTTATGGCGGTCTCTGTGAGCTTCTCAGCGACATTCAGCCAGCCAGGTTTCCTGCCTGCAGTAGATGGAATGTGGCAATGGAACGCTGGCTGCGCGTGTCATAATAGGCTCTGAGCCTTTATATACCTGTGCACAGCAGCAGCCACCTTCAGTCTGCTGCTGGACAGCCAGCAGCAGCAGCAGGAGAGGTATGTAATCAGGAGCCCTCCTGCTAAGGGTAGACAGCTGCTCGTTCCACCCCACCCCCCGCCTTAATTGGTTCTCCTCCCTTCCAACGGTGTTGAGGCGGGTGGGAACAGCAGGGGGTGAAGGTGCTGTGTTTAAAGAGGTGGAGCTATGCAGATCTAAAACGCGTGGATTGCAGCAGCAGCAAGCCGGAAAGTGCAGGCATGTAAGGGATCTAGAGGTTGATAACATGTCTTCTTAACGGGAGTCCAGGAGCTCATCTCCACAAATGGACTTTTCAGGATCCTTGGGTGGCTCCGTAGTTTGAAACCAATTCTGGTTATCGCTCTCGGCCTTTTGGCTAAGATCAAGTGTAGTATCTGTTCTTATCAGTTTAATATCTGATACGTCCCCTATCTGGGGACCATATATTAAATGGATTTTTAGAACAGGGAGATGGAAAAAGAGCTTGCTCTGTCCACTCCACGCATTGACCTGGTATTGCAGTATCTCCAGGACCGGTGCACCCCTTCTTTAATGCAGTTTCTAAAATCAGAAAGAATTGAATTCAATGTTTTTTGTTCATTTTGCTTGTTTGTCGGATTTTGGGATGGACTCTTTGGCTTTGCTTTTCTTCTCCTCATTGGATTTTTCATGTTCAAAGTTGCAGAAGCCAGATTACAAGCTCATTTTGGTTCAACTTCAGCAACTGTGCATTGCATTGCCATGTAATGTGATGCAATGCTATCTTTCTAGCTCTCCCTTTTTACTTCCTTTTGGATAAACAGACATATTAGGCAAGCATTTTGGAGCTTTCACCTAAATAACTACAGGTGGTGAGATAAGCTGCACAATATAATTGACCTTTCAGTATATTGTTGCACACACACCATCTATTTAGCAAATGCCCTTGTTATCAACAGCAGCCTTTTAAACTCACCTGAGCTAACAGGTATGTGCGCTGGTTACTCTGCTGCGCTTAAAATTTATTTTTTGGTTTGCTACAATGCCTTTTCTGAAACGTTGTCTCCTTCTGCTGGAACACTGACTTCTTTCATTTAATGCCTGCAGACTATAAAAGAGAACCCAACCCAAAAAGTTTGGTTGATTAGTCTGTGGCATTCTGTTAAACTGTTGCTTATGGCGGTCTCTGTGAGCTTCTCAGCGACATTCAGCCAGCCAGGTATCCTGCCTGCAGTAGATGGAATGTGGCAATGGAACGCTGGCTGCGCGTGTCATAATAGGCTCTGAGCCTTTATATACCTGTGCACAGCAGCAGCCACCTTCAGTCTGCTGCTGGACAGCCAGCAGCAGCAGCAGGAGAGGTATGTAATCAGGAGCCCTCCTGCTAAGGGTAGACAGCTGCTCGTTCCACCCCACCCCCCGCCTTAATTGGTTCTCCTCCCTTCCAACGGTGTTGAGGTGGGTGGGAACAGCAGGGGGTGAAGGTGCTGTGTTTAAAAGGTGGAGTTATGCAGATCTAAAACGCGTGGATTGCAGCAGCAGCAAGCCGAAAAGTGCAGGCATGTAAGGGATCTAGAGGTTGACAACATGTCTTCTTAACGGGAGTCCAGGAGCTCATCTCCACAAATGGACTTTTCAGGATCCTTGGGTGGCTCCGTAGTTTGAAACCAATTCTGGTTATCGCTTCTCGGCCTTTTGGCTAAGATCAAGTGTAGTATCTGTTCTTATCAGTTTAATATCTGATACGTTCCCTATCTGGGGACCATATATTAAATGGATTTTTAGAACAGGGAGATGGAAAAAGAGCTTGCTCTGTCCACTCCACGCATTGACCTGGTATTGCAGTATCTCCAGGACCGGTGCACCCCTTCTTTAATGCAGTTTCTAAAATCAGAAAGAATTGAATTCAATGTTTTTTGTTCATTTTGCTTGTTTGTCGGATTTTGGGATGGACTCTTTGGCTTTGCTTTTCTTCTCCTCATTGGATTTTTCATGTTCAAAGTTGCAGAAGCCAGATTACAAGCTCATTTTGGTTCAACTTCAGCAACTGTGCATTGCATTGCCATGTAATGTGATGCAATGCTATCTTTCTAGCTCTCCCTTTTTACTTCCTTTTGGATAAACAGACATATTAGGCAAGCATTTTGGAGCTTTCACCTAAATAACTACAGGTGGTGAGATAAGCTGCACAATATAATTGACCTTTCAGTATATTGTTGCACACACACCATCTATTTAGCAAATGCCCTTGTTATCAACAGCAGCCTTTTAAACTCACCTGAGCTAACAGGTATGTGCGCTGGTTACTCTGCTGCGCTTAAAATTTCTTTTTTGGTTTGCTACAATGCCTTTTCTGAAACGTTGTCTCCTTCTGCTGGAACACTGACTTCTTTCATTTAATGCCTGCAGACTATAAAAGAGAACCCAACCCAAAAAGTTTGGTTGATTAGTCTGTGGCATTCTGTTAAACTGTTGCTTATGGCGGTCTCTGTGAGCTTCTCAGCGACATTCAGCCAGCCAGGTATCCTGCCTGCAGTAGATGGAATGTGGCAATGGAACGCTGGCTGCGCGTGTCATAATAGGCTCTGAGCCTTTATATACCTGTGCACAGCAGCAGCCACCTTCAGTCTGCTGCTGGACAGCCAGCAGCAGCAGCAGCAGGAGAGGTATGTAATCAGGAGCCCTCCTGCTAAGGGTAGACAGCTGCTCGTTCCACCCCACCCCCCGCCTTAATTGGTTCTCCTCCCTTCCAACGGTGTTGAGGCGGGTGGGAACAGCAGGGGGTGAAGGTGCTGTGTTTAAAGAGGTGGAGTTATGCAGATCTAAAACGCGTGGATTGCAGCAGCAGCAAGCTGAAAAGTGCAGGCATGTAAGGGATCTAGAGGTTGACAACATGTCTTCTTAACGGGAGTCCAGGAGCTCATCTCCACAAATGGACTTTTCAGGATCCTTGGGTGGCTCCGTAGTTTGAAACCAATTCTGGTTATCGCTCTCGGCCTTTTGGCTAAGATCAAGTGTAGTATCTGTTCTTATCAGTTTAATATCTGATACGTCCCCTATCTGGGGACCATATATTAAATGGATTTTTAGAACAGGGAGATGGAAAAAGAGCTTGCTCTGTCCACTCCACGCATTGACCTGGTATTGCAGTATCTCCAGGACCGGTGCACCCCTTCTTTAATGCAGTTTCTAAAATCAGAAAGAATTGAATTCAATGTTTTTTGTTCATTTTGCTTGTTTGTCGGATTTTGGGATGGACTCTTTGGCTTTGCTTTTCTTCTCCTCATTGGATTTTTCATGTTCAAAGTTGCAGAAGCCAGATTACAAGCTCATTTTGGTTCAACTTCAGCAACTGTGCATTGCATTGCCATGTAATGTGATGCAATGCTATCTTTCTAGCTCTCCCTTTTTACTTCCTTTTGGATAAACAGACATATTAGGCAAGCATTTTGGAGCTTTCACCTAAATAACTACAGGTGGTGAGATAAGCTGCACAATATAATTGACCTTTCAGTATATTGTTGCACACACACCATCTATTTAGCAAATGCCCTTGTTATCAACAGCAGCCTTTTAAACTCACCTGAGCTAACAGGTATGTGCGCTGGTTACTTTGCTGCGCTTAAAATTTCTTTTTTGGTTTGCTACAATGCCTTTTCTGAAACGTTGTCTCCTTCTGCTGGAACACTGACTTCTTTCATTTAATGCCTGCAGACTATAAAAGAGAACCCAACCCAAAAAGTTTGGTTGATTAGTCTGTGGCATTCTGTTAAACTGTTGCTTATGGCGGTCTCTGTGAGCTTCTCAGCGACATTCAGCCAGCCAGGTATCCTGCCTGCAGTAGATGGAATGTGGCAATGGAACGCTGGCTGCGCGTGTCATAATAGGCTCTGAGCCTTTATATACCTGTGCACAGCAGCAGCCACCTTCAGTCTGCTGCTGGACAGCCAGCAGCAGCAGCAGCAGGAGAGGTATGTAATCAGGAGCCCTCCTGCTAAGGGTAGACAGCTGCTCGTTCCACCCCACCCCCCGCCTTAATTGGTTCTCCTCCCTTCCAACGGTGCTGAGGCGGGTGGGAACAGCAGGGGGTGAAGGTGCTGTGTTTAAAGAGGTGGAGTTATGCAGATCTAAAACGCGTGGATTGCAGCAGCAGCAAGCCGAAAAGTGCAGGCATGTAAGGGATCTAGAGGTTGACAACATGTCTTCTTAACGGGAGTCCAGGAGCTCATCTCCACAAATGGACTTTTCAGGATCCTTGGGTGGCTCCGTAGTTTGAAACCAATTCTGGTTATCGCTTCTCGGCCTTTTGGCTAAGATCAAGTGTAGTATCTGTTCTTATCAGTTTAATATCTGATACGTCCCCTATCTGGGGACCATATATTAAATGGATTTTTAGAACAGGGAGATGGAAAAAGAGCTTGCTCTGTCCACTCCACGCATTGACCTGGTATTGCAGTATCTCCAGGACCGGTGCACCCCTTCTTTAATGCAGTTTCTAAAATCAGAAAGAATTGAATTCAATGTTTTTTGTTCATTTTGCTTGTTTGTCGGATTTTGGGATGGACTCTTTGGCTTTGCTTTTCTTCTCCTCATTGGATTTTTCATGTTCAAAGTTGCAGAAGCCAGATTACAAGCTCATTTTGGTTCAACTTCAGCAACTGTGCATTGCATTGCCATGTAATGTGATGCAATGCTATCTTTCTTGCTCTCCCTTTTTACTTCCTTTTGGATAAACAGACATATTAGGCAAGCATTTTGGAGCTTTCACCTAAATAACTACAGGTGGTGAGATAAGCTGCACAATATAATTGACCTTTCAGTATATTGTTGCACACACACCATCTATTTAGCAAATGCCCTTGTTATCAACAGCAGCCTTTTAAACTCACCTGAGCTAACAGGTATGTGCGCTGGTTACTCTGCTGCGCTTAAAATTTCTTTTTTGGTTTGCTACAATGCCTTTTCTGAAACGTTGTCTCCTTCTGCTGGAACACTGACTTCTTTCATTTAATGCCTGCAGACTATAAAAGAGAACCCAACCCAAAAAGTTTGGTTGATTAGTCTGTGGCATTCTGTTAAACTGTTGCTTATGGCGGTCTCTGTGAGCTTCTCAGCGACATTCAGCCAGCCAGGTATCCTGCCTGCAGTAGATGGAATGTGGCAATGGAACGCTGGCTGCGCGTGTCATAATAGGCTCTGAGCCTTTATATACCTGTGCACAGCAGCAGCCACCTTCAGTCTGCTGCTGGACAGCCAGCAGCAGCAGCAGCAGGAGAGGTATGTAATCAGGAGCCCTCCTGCTAAGGGTAGACAGCTGCTCGTTCCACCCCACCTCCCGCCTTAATTGGTTCTCCTCCCTTCCAACGGTGTTGAGGCGGGTGGGAACAGCAGGGGGTGAAGGTGCTGTGTTTAAAGAGGTGGAGTTATGCAGATCTAAAACGCGTGGATTGCAGCAGCAGCAAGCCGAAAAGTGCAGGCATGTAAGGGATCTAGAGGTTGACAACATGTCTTCTTAACGGGAGTCCAGGAGCTCATCTCCACAAATGGACTTTTCAGGATCCTTGGGTGGCTCCGTAGTTTGAAACCAATTCTGGTTATCGCTTCTCGGCCTTTTGGCTAAGATCAAGTGTAGTATCTGTTCTTATCAGTTTAATATCTGATACGTCCCCTATCTGGGGACCATATATTAAATGGATTTTTAGAACAGGGAGATGGAAAAAGAGCTTGCTCTGTCCACTCCACGCATTGACCTGTATTGCAGTATCTCCAGGACCGGTGCACCCCTTCTTTAATGCAGTTTCTAAAATCAGAAAGAATTGAATTCAATGTTTTTTGTTCATTTTGCTTGTTTGTCGGATTTTGGGATGGACTCTTTGGCTTTGCTTTTCTTCTCCTCATTGGATTTTTCATGTTCAAAGTTGCAGAAGCCAGATTACAAGCTCATTTTGGTTCAACTTCAGCAACTGTGCATTGCATTGCCATGTAATGTGATGCAATGCTATCTTTCTAGCTCTCCCTTTTTACTTCCTTTTGGATAAACAGACATATTAGGCAAGCATTTTGGAGCTTTCACCTAAATAACTACAGGTGGTGAGATAAGCTGCACAATATAATTGACCTTTCAGTATATTGTTGCACACACACCATCTATTTAGCAAATGCCCTTGTTATCAACAGCAGCCTTTTAAACTCACCTGAGCTAACAGGTATGTGCGCTGGTTACTCTGCTGCGCTTAAAATTTCTTTTTTGGTTTGCTACAATGCCTTTTCTGAAACGTTGTCTCCTTCTGCTGGAACACTGACTTCTTTCATTTAATGCCTGCAGACTATAAAAGAGAACCCAACCCAAAAAGTTTGGTTGATTAGTCTGTGGCATTCTGTTAAACTGTTGCTTATGGCGGTCTCTGTGAGCTTCTCAGCGACATTCAGCCAGCCAGGTATCCTGCCTGCAGTAGATGGAATGTGGCAATGGAACGCTGGCTGCGCGTGTCATAATAGGCTCTGAGCCTTTATATACCTGTGCACAGCAGCAGCCACCTTCAGTCTGCTGCTGGACAGCCAGCAGCAGCAGCAGCAGGAGAGGTATGTAATCAGGAGCCCTCCTGCTAAGGGTAGACAGCTGCTCGTTCCACCCCACCCCCCGCCTTAATTGGTTCTCCTCCCTTCCAACGGTGTTGAGGCGGGTGGGAACAGCAGGGGGTGAAGGTGCTGTGTTTAAAGAGGTGGAGTTATGCAGATCTAAAACGCGTGGATTGCAGCAGCAGCAAGCCGAAAAGTGCAGGCATGTAAGGGATCTAGAGGTTGACAACATGTCTTCTTAACGGGAGTCCAGGAGCTCATCTCCACAAATGGACTTTTCAGGATCCTTGGGTGGCTCCGTAGTTTGAAACCAATTCTGGTTATCGCTTCTCGGCCTTTTGGCTAAGATCAAGTGTAGTATCTGTTCTTATCAGTTTAATATCTGATACGTCCCCTATCTGGGGACCATATATTAAATGGATTTTTAGAACAGGGAGATGGAAAAAGAGCTTGCTCTGTCCACTCCACGCATTGACCTGGTATTGCAGTATCTCCAGGACCGGTGCACCCCTTCTTTAATGCAGTTTCTAAAATCAGAAAGAATTGAATTCAATGTTTTTTGTTCATTTTGCTTGTTTGTCGGATTTTGGGATGGACTCTTTGGCTTTGCTTTTCTTCTCCTCATTGGATTTTTCATGTTCAAAGTTGCAGAAGCCAGATTACAAGCTCATTTTGGTTCAACTTCAGCAACTGTGCATTGCATTGCCATGTAATGTGATGCAATGCTATCTTTCTAGCTCTCCCTTTTTACTTCCTTTTGGATAAACAGACATATTAGGCAAGCATTTTGGAGCTTTCACCTAAATAACTACAGGTGGTGAGATAAGCTGCACAATATAATTGACCTTTCAGTATATTGTTGCACACACACCATCTATTTAGCAAATGCCCTTGTTATCAACAGCAGCCTTTTAAACTCACCTGAGCTAACAGGTATGTGCGCTGGTTACTCTGCTGCGCTTAAAATTTATTTTTTGGTTTGCTACAATGCCTTTTCTGAAACGTTGTCTCCTTCTGCTGGAACACTGACTTCTTTCATTTAATGCCTGCAGACTATAAAAGAGAACCCAACCCAAAAAGTTTGGTTGATTAGTCTGTGGCATTCTGTTAAACTGTTGCTTATGGCGGTCTCTGTGAGCTTCTCAGCGACATTCAGCCAGCCAGGTATCCTGCCTGCAGTAGATGGAATGTGGCAATGGAACGCTGGCTGCGCGTGTCATAATAGGCTCTGAGCCTTTATATACCTGTGCACAGCAGCAGCCACCTTCAGTCTGCTGCTGGACAGCCAGCAGCAGCAGCAGCAGCAGGAGAGGTATGTAATCAGGAGCCCTCCTGCTAAGGGTAGACAGCTGCTCGTTCCACCCCACCCCCCGCCTTAATTGGTTCTCCTCCCTTCCAACGGTGTTGAGGCGGGTGGGAACAGCAGGGGGTGAAGGTGCTGTGTTTAAAGAGGTGGAGTTATGCAGATCTAAAACGCGTGGATTGCAGCAGCAGCAAGCCGAAAAGTGCAGGCATGTAAGGGATCTAGAGGTTGACAACATGTCTTCTTAACGGGAGTCCAGGAGCTCATCTCCACAAATGGACTTTTCAGGATCCTTGGGTGGCTCCGTAGTTTGAAACCAATTCTGGTTATCGCTTCTCGGCCTTTTGGCTAAGATCAAGTGTAGTATCAGTTCTTATCAGTTTAATATCTGATACGTCCCCTATCTGGGGACCATATATTAAATGGATTTTTAGAACAGGGAGATGGAAAAAGAGCTTTCTCTGTCCACTCCACGCATTGACCTGGTATTGCAGTATCTCCAGGACCGGTGCACCCCTTCTTTAATGCAGTTTCTAAAATCAGAAAGAATTGAATTCAATGTTTTTTGTTCATTTTGCTTGTTTGTCGGATTTTGGGATGGACTCTTTGGCTTTGCTTTTCTTCTCCTCATTGGATTTTTCATGTTCAAAGTTGCAGAAGCCAGATTACAAGCTCATTTTGGTTCAACTTCAGCAACTGTGCATTGCATTGCCATGTAATGTGATGCAATGCTATCTTTCTAGCTCTCCCTTTTTACTTCCTTTTGGATAAACAGACATATTAGGCAAGCATTTTGGAGCTTTCACCTAAATAACTACAGGTGGTGAGATAAGCTGCACAATATAATTGACCTTTCAGTATATTGTTGCACACACACCATCTATTTAGCAAATGCCCTTGTTATCAACAGCAGCCTTTTAAACTCACCTGAGCTAACAGGTATGTGCGCTGGTTACTCTGCTGCGCTTAAAATTTCTTTTTTGGTTTGCTACAATGCCTTTTCTGAAACGTTGTCTCCTTCTGCTGGAACACTGACTTCTTTCATTTAATGCCTGCAGACTATAAAAGAGAACCCAACCCAAAAAGTTTGGTTGATTAGTCTGTGGCATTCTGTTAAACTGTTGCTTATGGCGGTCTCTGTGAGCTTCTCAGCGACATTCAGCCAGCCAGGTATCCTGCCTGCAGTAGATGGAATGTGGCAATGGAACGCTGGCTGCGCGTGTCATAATAGGCTCTGAGCCTTTATATACCTGTGCACAGCAGCAGCCACCTTCAGTCTGCTGCTGGACAGCCAGCAGCAGCAGCAGGAGAGGTATGTAATCAGGAGCCCTCCTGCTAAGGGTAGACAGCTGCTCGTTCCACCCCACCCCCCGCCTTAATTGGTTCTCCTCCCTTCCAACGGTGTTGAGGCGGGTGGGAACAGCAGGGGGTGAAGGTGCTGTGTTTAAAGAGGTGGAGTTATGCAGATCTAAAACGCGTGGATTGCAGCAGCAGCAAGCCGAAAAGTGCAGGCATGTAAGGGATCTAGAGGTTGACAACATGTCTTCTTAACGGGAGTCCAGGAGCTCATCTCCACAAATGGACTTTTCAGGATCCTTGGGTGGCTCCGTAGTTTGAAACCAATTCTGGTTATCGCTTCTCGGCCTTTTGGCTAAGATCAAGTGTAGTATCTGTTCTTATCAGTTTAATATCTGATACGTCCCCTATCTGGGGACCATATATTAAATGGATTTTTAGAACAGGGAGATGGAAAAAGAGCTTGCTCTGTCCACTCCACGCATTGACCTGGTATTGCAGTATCTCCAGGACCGGTGCACCCCTTCTTTAATGCAGTTTCTAAAATCAGAAAGAATTGAATTCAATGTTTTTTGTTCATTTTGCTTGTTTGTCGGATTTTGGGATGGACTCTTTGGCTTTGCTTTTCTTCTCCTCATTGGATTTTTCATGTTCAAAGTTGCAGAAGCCAGATTACAAGCTCATTTTGGTTCAACTTCAGCAACTGTGCATTGCATTGCCATGTAATGTGATGCAATGCTATCTTTCTAGCTCTCCCTTTTTACTTCCTTTTGGATAAACAGACATATTAGGCAAGCATTTTGGAGCTTTCACCTAAATAACTACAGGTGGTGAGATAAGCTGCACAATATAATTGACCTTTCAGTATATTGTTGCACACACACCATCTATTTAGCAAATGCCCTTGTTATCAACAGCAGCCTTTTAAACTCACCTGAGCTAACAGGTATGTGCGCTGGTTACTCTGCTGCGCTTAAAATTTCTTTTTTGGTTTGCTACAATGCCTTTTCTGAAACGTTGTCTCCTTCTGCTGGAACACTGACTTCTTTCATTTAATGCCTGCAGACTATAAAAGAGAACCCAACCCAAAAAGTTTGGTTGATTAGTCTGTGGCATTCTGTTAAACTGTTGCTTATGGCGGTCTCTGTGAGCTTCTCAGCGACATTCAGCCAGCCAGGTATCCTGCCTGCAGTAGATGGAATGTGGCAATGGAACGCTGGCTGCGCGTGTCATAATAGGCTCTGAGCCTTTATATACCTGTGCACAGCAGCAGCCACCTTCAGTCTGCTGCTGGACAGCCAGCAGCAGCAGCAGCAGGAGAGGTATGTAATCAGGAGCCCTCCTGCTAAGGGTAGACAGCTGCTCGTTCCACCCCACCCCCCGCCTTAATTGGTTCTCCTCCCTTCCAACGGTGTTGAGGCGGGTGGGAACAGCAGGGGGTGAAGGTGCTGTGTTTAAAGAGGTGGAGTTATGCAGATCTAAAACGCGTGGATTGCAGCAGCAGCAAGCCGAAAAGTGCAGGCATGTAAGGGATCTAGAGGTTGACAACATGTCTTCTTAACGGGAGTCCAGGAGCTCATCTCCACAAATGGACTTTTCAGGATCCTTGGGTGGCTCCGTAGTTTGAAACCAATTCTGGTTATCGCTTCTCGGCCTTTTGGCTAAGATCAAGTGTAGTATCTGTTCTTATCAGTTTAATATCTGATACGTCCCCTATCTGGGGACCATATATTAAATGGATTTTTAGAACAGGGAGATGGAAAAAGAGCTTGCTCTGTCCACTCCACGCATTGACCTGGTATTGCAGTATCTCCAGGACCGGTGCACCCCTTCTTTAATGCAGTTTCTAAAATCAGAAAGAATTGAATTCAATGTTTTTTGTTCATTTTGCTTGTTTGTCGGATTTTGGGATGGACTCTTTGGCTTTGCTTTTCTTCTCCTCATTGGATTTTTCATGTTCAAAGTTGTAGAAGCCAGATTACAAGCTCATTTTGGTTCAACTTCAGCAACTGTGCATTGCATTGCCATGTAATGTGATGCAATGCTATCTTTCTAGCTCTCCCTTTTTACTTCCTTTTGGATAAACAGACATATTAGGCAAGCATTTTGGAGCTTTCACCTAAATAACTACAGGTGGTGAGATAAGCTGCACAATATAATTGACCTTTCAGTATATTGTTGCACACACACCATCTATTTAGCAAATGCCCTTGTTATCAACAGCAGCCTTTTAAACTCACCTGAGCTAACAGGTATGTGCGCTGGTTACTCTGCTGCGCTTAAAATTTCTTTTTTGGTTTGCTACAATGCCTTTTCTGAAACGTTGTCTCCTTCTGCTGGAACACTGACTTCTTTCATTTAATGCCTGCAGACTATAAAAGAGAACCCAACCCAAAAAGTTTGGTTGATTAGTCTGTGGCATTCTGTTAAACTGTTGCTTATGGTGGTCTCTGTGAGCTTCTCAGCGACATTCAGCCAGCCAGGTATCCTGCCTGCAGTAGATGGAATGTGGCAATGGAACGCTGGCTGCGCGTGTCATAATAGGCTCTGAGCCTTTATATACCTGTGCACAGCAGCAGCCACCTTCAGTCTGCTGCTGGACAGCCAGCAGCAGCAGCAGGAGAGGTATGTAATCAGGAGCCCTCCTGCTAAGGGTAGACAGCTGCTCGTTCCACCCCACCCCCCGCCTTAATTGGTTCTCCTCCCTTCCAACGGTGTTGAGGCGGGTGGGAACAGCAGGGGGTGAAGGTGCTGTGTTTAAAGAGGTGGAGTTATGCAGATCTAAAACGCGTGGATTGCAGCAGCAGCAAGCCGAAAAGTGCAGGCATGTAAGGGATCTAGAGGTTGACAACATGTCTTCTTAACGGGAGTCCAGGAGCTCATCTCCACAAATGGACTTTTCAGGATCCTTGGGTGGCTCCGTAGTTTGAAACCAATTCTGGTTATCGCTTCTCGGCCTTTTGGCTAAGATCAAGTGTAGTATCTGTTCTTATCAGTTTAATATCTGATACGTCCCCTATCTGGGGACCATATATTAAATGGATTTTTAGAACAGGGAGATGGAAAAAGAGCTTGCTCTGTCCACTCCACGCATTGACCTGGTATTGCAGTATCTCCAGGACCGGTGCACCCCTTCTTTAATGCAGTTTCTAAAATCAGAAAGAATTGAATTCAATGTTTTTTGTTCATTTTGCTTGTTTGTCGGATTTTGGGATGGACTCTTTGGCTTTGCTTTTCTTCTCCTCATTGGATTTTTCATGTTCAAAGTTGCAGAAGCCAGATTACAAGCTCATTTTGGTTCAACTTCAGCAACTGTGCATTGCATTGCCATGTAATGTGATGCAATGCTATCTTTCTAGCTCTCCCTTTTTACTTCCTTTTGGATAAACAGACATATTAGGCAAGCATTTTGGAGCTTTCACCTAAATAACTACAGGTGGTGAGATAAGCTGCACAATATAATTGACCTTTCAGTATATTGTTGCACACACACCATCTATTTAGCAAATGCCCTTGTTATCAACAGCAGCCTTTTAAACTCACCTGAGCTAACAGGTATGTGCGCTGGTTACTCTGCTGCGCTTAAAATTTCTTTTTTGGTTTGCTACAATGCCTTTTCTGAAACGTTGTCTCCTTCTGCTGGAACACTGACTTCTTTCATTTAATGCCTGCAGACTATAAAAGAGAACCCAACCCAAAAAGTTTGGTTGATTAGTCTGTGGCATTCTGTTAAACTGTTGCTTATGGCGGTCTCTGTGAGCTTCTCAGCGACATTCAGCCAGCCAGGTATCCTGCCTGCAGTAGATGGAATGTGGCAATGGAACGCTGGCTGCGCGTGTCATAATAGGCTCTGAGCCTTTATATACCTGTGCACAGCAGCAGCCACCTTCAGTCTGCTGCTGGACAGCCAGCAGCAGCAGCAGCAGGAGAGGTATGTAATCAGGAGCCCTCCTGCTAAGGGTAGACAGCTGCTCGTTCCACCCCACCCCCCGCCTTAATTGGTTCTCCTCCCTTCCAACGGTGTTGAGGCGGGTGGGAACAGCAGGGGGTGAAGGTGCTGTGTTTAAAGAGGTGGAGTTATGCAGATCTAAAACGCGTGGATTGCAGCAGCAGCAAGCCGAAAAGTGCAGGCATGTAAGGGATCTAGAGGTTGACAACATGTCTTCTTAACGGGAGTCCAGGAGCTCATCTCCACAAATGGACTTTTCAGGATCCTTGGGTGGCTCCGTAGTTTGAAACCAATTCTGGTTATCGCTTCTCGGCCTTTTGGCTAAGATCAAGTGTAGTATTTATGCCTTCCTTACTTCCCAGTTGTGTGATGTTTATATGTTGCAGGAATGTTCCCTTCCCTCCTCTAGGTCCTTCAAACATCTGGCCAGGGAGTGGTCCCACGGTCCATCCTACTGGTCCGGTGGGGGTGACTGCAAGTCTGCGGGGGTCGCAATTCACGCTTGAGTCCGTCCAGGAGCTCATCTGCGGCAGGGCTCTTGTTGTAGATGGCAACTGGGCAGGAGAACCTGTCAGGTTCATCAACGTGTATGCGTCCCCACTGAAAAATGAGCGTTTGGAGCTTTTCCAGACCCTGCGGCTTCAGCTTGCCACCACCAGGACCTTAGTGATGGCCGGGGATTTCAACTGCCCCATCGAGGAGGACGGTCGTAGTTCTGGCACATCTGCCAAGTTGGACATCACGTCCAAGCTGCTCATCGAGATGGTAACCGAGGCCTCTCTTCAGGACGTGGTGGGCTCCATGGGGAGTTGCTCCACGAACTATTCGTGGAGCCGACCCGATGGCTCACTCCACTCCAGGATTGACTTTGTGTTCACCTCTCGGGCAGTCAGGCAGAGTAGGCACTCGATGGTCTCCTGCTTCTTCTCCGACCACAGAGCCATTCACTTACAAGGTGTCCTCGGCGACGGTTTTCCGTCCGGCCCCGGCTCCTGGAAGCTGAATTGTGCTCTGCTGGCTCAGAATGAAGTCGTGGAGGAGCTGAGAGCAGCCTACGCAATGTGGCAGTCCTACAAGGGTAGCTTCCAAACAGTCTCTGATTGGTGGGAATATGTTAAACTTGAGTTTCGCTGTTTCTTTCAGGCCAAGGGTCGACAACAGGCGTGTGAGAAGAGGAGGGACTTCAGAGGGCTGCAGCGCGAGCTGCGGTCGCTGCAGGACCTTCTTCACTACGGCTGGGACGTGAGGGAGGAGCTGGAGGAGACCAAGAAGAGCCTGAAAAGGCACTTTGAGGAGGAGTCCAAGCGAATCATCTTCCGTTCCAAAGTGGAGAATCTGGAGAAGGGTGAGAAATGTAACTCATTCTTTTTCAGGAAACTTCATGCCGGTCACACGCCCCTGAACGAGCTGCGAGACGAGAGTGGAAACATGCGACGTGGGAAGGAGGACGTGATGAGGGTCGTCAGCGACTTCTACAGCGAACTCTACTCCCACAAGACTACCGACCCCGACGCTGCTGATAAGTTCCTGTCAGGTATCACTAACCATCTTGATCCTGCAGGCACGGCAGCCTTGGACAAACCTCTGATGGTGGGCGAATTGCTCTCTGCCGCTAAATCCTTTAGGACCGGCAGGACCCCGGGCAGTGATGGTCTTCCAGCGGAGCTCTATGTAGCGCTGGGAGACCTCATCTGTCCGGACCTGTTGGACCTGTACGAGGAGATGGTGGTGGAGGGTAGAATGCCTCCATCTTTGAGGGAAGGAATGGTCACGATCCTGTACAAGCGGAAGGGAGAGAGGTGCGACCTGAGGAATTGGCGTCCCATCACTCTGCTCAACGTGGACTACAAGATCCTGGCCAAGACGATGGCGACACGACTTAAGACGGTCATCGGACGGATCATCCACCCGGACCAGACCTGCGGCATCCCTGGACGTCGCATCGCAGACAGCCTCGCTCTCGTGCGGGACACGGTCGAGTACATCAAGGTCCGCCGCGCACACGCGGCCCTGGTCTCCTTGGATCAGGAGAAGGCCTTCGACCGGGTTTCCCACGAGTTCATGGGCCGAGCTCTGCACCGGTTAGGTTTGGGTAACATGTTTTGTTCGTATGTCCGTCTGATGTATTTTGATATCCACAGCTCGGTGTTGGTGAACGGCTGGAAGACTGACCCCTTCCCTGTCCTCTCTGGGGTCAGACAAGGCTGCCCTCTATCACCTCTTCTTTTTGTTTGTGTTATAGAACTCTTCGCAGAGGCTATCCGGCAGAATGGAGAGATCAGAGGGATCACCGCACCGGGTCCGGGACGACACGAGGTCAAGTGCTCGCTCTACATGGACGACGTCACCGTCTTCTGCGCTGATCGTGGTTCAGTCGACGCCCTCGTCCAGACGTGTGAGAGGTTCGGCCGGGCTTCAGGGGCCAAAGTCAACTGCAGGAAGTCGGAAGCCATGCTCTTCGGGGTTTGGCAGCCGGCCTCCTCCGCCCCCTTCCCCTTCAACATTCAACCGGATTTCCTCAAGGTGCTGGGAGTCTGGTTCGGGAAGGAAGGAGCAGCCCTCAAGTCCTGGCAAGAACGCTTGGCCAAGGTGAAGCAACGGATCGGACTCTGGAGCCTCAGACACCTCACTTGTGAGGGTAAGGCACTCGTCCTGCGTAATGAGGTCCTGCCCGTCTTGCAGTACACGGCGCAGGCCTGGCCCCCACACGTCACTGTGTGCAGGGCCATTACCAGGACAGTGTTTCACTTTGTCTGGGGATCCAAGATGGACAGAGTCAGGCGGGCCGTCATGTACAAGGAGCCTCGCAAGGGTGGGAAGGGCGTTCCAGATATCCCCACCCTCCTGCGATCCTCTTTTGTGTGTGATTGTGTCCGCCGGACTTTGCAAGTCAAGAATGGCTCCGCGGGCAGGTCCATGTCTCGCTTCTTCCTGCTTCCTCTTTGGAGGCGACTCGGCTGGGACAAGTGGGACAGCTCCTTCCCCTACAACTGGACGACGCCATGGTTCTACGGAGACGTCGCTCGATTTGTGGGGGAGCATCAACTGGAGGGACTCAAGCCCGACTTGTGGAAGCCCAAAACTATCCACAAGCTAATCAGAGCCAAGGATGACGTGGAGAACATCATAGGACTTCACCAGGACACGCTGGAGACTGTGTGGACAAATGTGTCGTCTGACAGGCTGACCAACGGGCACAAGGACTTGTCGTGGATGGCGATTCAGGGCGGACTGCCCGTCCGGTCATTCATGCATGCCCGGAACCTGTGCAAGACCCGGTACTGCCCAAGGTGCCCCTTCGTGGAGGAAACATCTTTGCACACTTTTTGGGACTGCGGATTTGCACAGCGCCTATTGACTGCACTTGAGGACGACCTGAGGAACTCTGTCCCCAGGGCGAGCCTATCGCACCATTCTGTGCTTTACGGACTCTTCCCTGGGGTTCATACCGTCGGAGCCATCCAGGAGGCTTGGCGCCTTATGAACTGCTTCAAGGATGCCGTTTGGGTCGCCAGGAACCGGCTCATCTTGAGGAGGGAGAGGATGTCCATCCAGGACTGCCGCAGGCTGATCCACAGCCTGCTCAGAGACTATTCCATCATGGACGGTCCGGAGGACGAGGATGAGGACTAAACCCCTCCTCCCCCTCTCCCCTTATGTGTCTTGTCTTTCAATAAAGCTTCGGGCCTGTGATTTTCCCCTCCCCATCCCCTTTTTCCCAATCCCCATCCCTTATCACGGTTCGTCGTACTGTATTGATTGACATGCTTTTTCTTTCAGATTAAGTGTTTTGTGTAGCATAGGGGTGTGATGTGTCTAGTTAGTGCGTCGTATCCTCATGCTATGTAAATATGATGTAGAATTCTGTGTGTACTGGGCTGCGGCACTGTACACTGTCTGTTAACTTATTTTTTGTGCTAATAAAAGATATATTCAATCAAAAAAAATCTGTTCTTATCAGTTTAATATCTGATACGTCCCCTATCTGGGGACCATATATTAAATGGATTTTTAGAACAGGGAGATGGAAAAAGAGCTTGCTCTGTCCACTCCACGCATTGACCTGGTATTGCAGTATCTCCAGGACCGGTGCACCCCTTCTGTAATGCAGTTTCTAAAATCAGAAAGAATTGAATTCAATGTTTTTTGTTCATTTTGCTTGTTTGTCGGATTTTGGGATGGACTCTTTGGCTTTGCTTTTCTTCTCCTCATTGGATTTTTCATGTTCAAAGTTGCAGAAGCCAGATTACAAGCTCATTTTGGTTCAACTTCAGCAACTGTGCATTGCATTGCCATGTAATGTGATGCAATGCTATCTTTCTAGCTCTCCCTTTTTACTTCCTTTTGGATAAACAGACATATTAGGCAAGCATTTTGGAGCTTTCACCTAAATAACTACAGGTGGTGAGATAAGCTGCACAATATAATTGACCTTTCAGTATATTGTTGCACACACACCATCTATTTAGCAAATGCCCTTGTTATCAACAGCAGCCTTTTAAACTCACCTGAGCTAACAGGTATGTGCGCTGGTTACTCTGCTGCGCTTAAAATTTCTTTTTTGGTTTGCTACAATGCCTTTTCTGAAACATTGTCTCCTTCTGCTGGAACACTGACTTCTTTCATTTAATGCCTGCAGACTATAAAAGAGAACCCAACCCAAAAAGTTTGGTTGATTAGTCTGTGGCATTCTGTTAAACTGTTGCTTATGGTGGTCTCTGTGAGCTTCTCAGCGACATTCAGCCAGCCAGGTATCCTGCCTGCAGTAGATGGAATGTGGCAATGGAACGCTGGCTGCGCGTGTCATAATAGGCTCTGAGCCTTTATATACCTGTGCACAGCAGCAGCCACCTTCAGTCTGCTGCTGGACAGCCAGCAGCAGCAGCAGCAGGAGAGGTATGTAATCAGGAGCCCTCCTGCTAAGGGTAGACAGCTGCTCGTTCCACCCCACCCCCCGCCTTAATTGGTTCTCCTCCCTTCCAACGGTGTTGAGGCGGGTGGGAACAGCAGGGGGTGAAGGTGCTGTGTTTAAAGAGGTGGAGTTATGCAGATCTAAAACGCGTGGATTGCAGCAGCAGCAAGCCGAAAAGTGCAGGCATGTAAGGGATCTAGAGGTTGACAACATGTCTTCTTAACGGGAGTCCAGGAGCTCATCTCCACAAATGGACTTTTCAGGATCCTTGGGTGGCTCCGTAGTTTGAAACCAATTCTGGTTATCGCTTCTCGGCCTTTTGGCTAAGATCAAGTGTAGTATCTGTTCTTATCAGTTTAATATCTGATACGTCCCCTATCTGGGGACCATATATTAAATGGATTTTTAGAACAGGGAGATGGAAAAAGAGCTTGCTCTGTCCACTCCACGCATTGACCTGGTATTGCAGTATCTCCAGGACCGGTGCACCCCTTCTTTAATGCAGTTTCTAAAATCAGAAAGAATTGAATTCAATGTTTTTTGTTCATTTTGCTTGTTTGTCGGATTTTGGGATGGACTCTTTGGCTTTGCTTTTCTTCTCCTCATTGGATTTTTCATGTTCAAAGTTGCAGAAGCCAGATTACAAGCTCATTTTGGTTCAACTTCAGCAACTGTGCATTGCATTGCCATGTAATGTGATGCAATGCTATCTTTCTAGCTCTCCCTTTTTACTTCCTTTTGGATAAACAGACATATTAGGCAAGCATTTTGGAGCTTTCACCTAAATAACTACAGGTGGTGAGATAAGCTGCACAATATAATTGACCTTTCAGTATATTGTTGCACACACACCATCTATTTAGCAAATACCCTTGTTATCAACAGCAGCCTTTTAAACTCACCTGAGCTAACAGGTATGTGCGCTGGTTACTCTGCTGCGCTTAAAATTTCTTTTTTGGTTTGCTACAATGCCTTTTCTGAAACGTTGTCTCTTTCTGCTGGAACACTGACTTCTTTCATTTAATGCCTGCAGACTATAAAAGAGAACCCAACCAAAAAAGTTTGGTTGATTAGTCTGTGGCATTCTGTTAAACTGTTGCTTATGGCGGTCTCTGTGAGCTTCTCAGCGACATTCAGCCAGCCAGGTATCCTACGTGCAGTAGATGGAATGTGGCAATGGAACGCTGGCTGCGCGTGTCATAATAGGCTCTGAGCCTTTATATACCTGTGCACAGCAGCAGCCACCTTCAGTCTGCTGCTGGACAGCCAGCAGCAGCAGCAGCAGGAGAGGTATGTAATCAGGAGCCCTCCTGCTAAGGGTAGACAGCTGCTCGTTCCACCCCACCCCCCGCCTTAATTGGTTCTCCTCCCTTCCAACGGTGTTGAGGCGGGTGGGAACAGCAGGGGGTGAAGGTGCTGTGTTTAAAGAGGTGGAGTTATGCAGATCTAAAACGCGTGGATTGCAGCAGCAGCAAGCCGAAAAGTGCAGGCATGTAAGGGATCTAGAGGTTGACAACATGTCTTCTTAACGGGAGTCCAGGAGCTCATCTCCACAAATGGACTTTTCAGGATCCTTGGGTGGCTCCGTAGTTTGAAACCAATTCTGGTTATCGCTTCTCGGCCTTTTGGCTAAGATCAAGTGTAGTATCTGTTCTTATCAGTTTAATATCTGATACGTCCCCTATCTGGGGACCATATATTAAATGGATTTTTAGAACAGGGAGATGGAAAAAGAGCTTGCTCTGTCCACTCCACGCATTGACCTGGTATTGCAGTATCTCCAGGACCGGTGCACCCCTTCTTTAATGCAGTTTCTAAAATCAGAAAGAATTGAATTCAATGTTTTTTGTTCATTTTGCTTGTTTGTCGGATTTTGGGATGGACTCTTTGGCTTTGCTTTTCTTCTCCTCATTGGATTTTTCATGTTCAAAGTTGCAGAAGCCAGATTACAAGCTCATTTTGGTTCAACTTCAGCAACTGTGCATTGCATTGCCATGTAATGTGATGCAATGCTATCTTTCTAGCTCTCCCTTTTTACTTCCTTTTGGATAAACAGACATATTAGGCAAGCATTTTGGAGCTTTCACCTAAATAACTACAGGTGGTGAGATAAGCTGCACAATATAATTGACCTTTCAGTATATTGTTGCACACACACCATCTATTTAGCAAATACCCTTGTTATCAACAGCAGCCTTTTAAACTCACCTGAGCTAACAGGTATGTGCGCTGGTTACTCTGCTGCGCTTAAAATTTCTTTTTTGGTTTGCTACAATGCCTTTTCTGAAACGTTGTCTCCTTCTGCTGGAACACTGACTTCTTTCATTTAATGCCTGCAGACTATAAAAGAGAACCCAACCCAAAAAGTTTGGTTGATTAGTCTGTGGCATTCTGTTAAACTGTTGCTTATGGCGGTCTCTGTGAGCTTCTCAGCGACATTCAGCCAGCCAGGTATCCTGCCTGCAGTAGATGGAATGTGGCAATGGAACGCTGGCTGCGCGTGTCATAATAGGCTCTGAGCCTTTATATACCTGTGCACAGCAGCAGCCACCTTCAGTCTGCTGCTGGACAGCCAGCAGCAGCAGCAGCAGGAGAGGTATGTAATCAGGAGCCCTCCTGCTAAGGGTAGACAGCTGCTCGTTCCACCCCACCCCCCGCCTTAATTGGTTCTCCTCCCTTCCAACGGTGTTGAGGCGGGTGGGAACAGCAGGGGGTGAAGGTGCTGTGTTTAAAGAGGTGGAGTTATGCAGATCTAAAACGCGTGGATTGCAGCAGCAGCAAGCCGAAAAGTGCAGGCATGTAAGGGATCTAGAGGTTGACAACATGTCTTCTTAACGGGAGTCCAGGAGCTCATCTCCACAAATGGACTTTTCAGGATCCTTGGGTGGCTCCGTAGTTTGAAACCAATTCTGGTTATCGCTTCTCGGCCTTTTGGCTAAGATCAAGTGTAGTATCTGTTCTTATCAGTTTAATATCTGATACGTCCTCTATCTGGGGACCATATATTAAATGGATTTTTAGAACAGGGAGATGGAAAAAGAGCTTGCTCTGTCCACTCCACGCATTGACCTGGTATTGCAGTATCTCCAGGACCGGTGCACCCCTTCTTTAATGCAGTTTCTAAAATCAGAAAGAATTGAATTCAATGTTTTTTGTTCATTTTGCTTGTTTGTCGGATTTTGGGATGGACTCTTTGGCTTTGCTTTTCTTCTCCTCATTGGATTTTTCATGTTCAAAGTTGCAGAAGCCAGATTACAAGCTCATTTTGGTTCAACTTCAGCAACTGTGCATTGCATTGCCATGTAATGTGATGCAATGCTATCTTTCTAGCTCTCCCTTTTTACTTCCTTTTGGATAAACAGACATATTAGGCAAGCATTTTGGAGCTTTCACCTAAATAACTACAGGTGGTGAGATAAGCTGCACAATATAATTGACCTTTCAGTATATTGTTGCACACACACCATCTATTTAGCAAATGCCCTTGTTATCAACAGCAGCCTTTTAAACTCACCTGAGCTAACAGGTATGTGCGCTGGTTACTCTGCTGCGCTTAAAATTTCTTTTTTGGTTTGCTACAATGCCTTTTCTGAAACGTTGTCTCCTTCTGCTGGAACACTGACTTCTTTCATTTAATGCCTGCAGACTATAAAAGAGAACCCAACCCAAAAAGTTTGGTTGATTAGTCTGTGGCATTCTGTTAAACTGTTGCTTATGGCGGTCTCTGTGAGCTTCTCAGCGACATTCAGCCAGCCAGGTATCCTGCGTGCAGTAGATGGAATGTGGCAATGGAACGCTGGCTGCGCGTGTCATAATAGGCTCTGAGCCTTTATATACCTGTGCACAGCAGCAGCCACCTTCAGTCTGCTGCTGGACAGCCAGCAGCAGCAGCAGCAGGAGAGGTATGTAATCAGGAGCCCTCCTGCTAAGGGTAGACAGCTGCTCGTTCCACCCCACCCCCCGCCTTAATTGGTTCTCCTCCCTTCCAACGGTGTTGAGGCGGGTGGGAACAGCAGGGGGTGAAGGTGCTGTGTTTAAAGAGGTGGAGTTATGCAGATCTAAAACGCGTGGATTGCAGCAGCAGCAAGCCGAAAAGTGCAGGCATGTAAGGGATCTAGAGGTTGACAACATGTCTTCTTAACGGGAGTCCAGGAGCTCATCTCCACAAATGGACTTTTCAGGATCCTTGGGTGGCTCCGTAGTTTGAAACCAATTCTGGTTATCGCTTCTCGGCCTTTTGGCTAAGATCAAGTGTAGTATCTGTTCTTATCAGTTTAATATCTGATACGTCCCCTATCTGGGGACCATATATTAAATGGATTTTTAGAACAGGGAGATGGAAAAAGAGCTTGCTCTGTCCACTCCACGCATTGACCTGGTATTGCAGTATCTCCAGGACCGGTGCACCCCTTCTTTAATGCAGTTTCTAAAATCAGAAAGAATTGAATTCAATGTTTTTTGTTCATTTTGCTTGTTTGTCGGATTTTGGGATGGACTCTTTGGCTTTGCTTTTCTTCTCCTCATTGGATTTTTCATGTTCAAAGTTGCAGAAGCCAGATTACAAGCTCATTTTGGTTCAACTTCAGCAACTGTGCATTGCATTGCCATGTAATGTGATGCAATGCTATCTTTCTAGCTCTCCCTTTTTACTTCCTTTTGGATAAACAGACATATTAGGCAAGCATTTTGGAGCTTTCACCTAAATAACTACAGGTGGTGAGATACGCTGCACAATATAATTGACCTTTCAGTATATTGTTGCACACACACCATCTATTTAGCAAATGCCCTTGTTATCAACAGCAGCCTTTTAAACTCACCTGAGCTAACAGGTATGTGCGCTGGTTACTCTGCTGCGCTTAAAATTTCTTTTTTGGTTTGCTACAATGCCTTTTCTGAAACGTTGTCGCCTTCTGCTGGAACACTGACTTCTTTCATTTAATGCCTGCAGACTATAAAAGAGAACCCAACCCAAAAAGTTTGGTTGATTAGTCTGTGGCATTCTGTTAAACTGTTGCTTATGGCGGTCTCTGTGAGCTTCTCTACGACATTCAGCCAGCCAGGTATCCTGCCTGCAGTAGATGGAATGTGGCAATGGAACGCTGGCTGCGCGTGTCATAATAGGCTCTGAGCCTTTATATACCTGTGCACAGCAGCAGCCACCTTCAGTCTGCTGCTGGACAGCCAGCAGCAGCAGCAGCAGGAGAGGTATGTAATCAGGAGCCCTCCTGCTAAGGGTAGACAGCTGCTCGTTCCACCCCACCCCCCGCCTTAATTGGTTCTCCTCCCTTCCAACGGTGTTGAGGCGGGTGGGAACAGCAGGGGGTGAAGGTGCTGTGTTTAAAGAGGTGGAGTTATGCAGATCTAAAACGCGTGGATTGCAGCAGCAGCAAGCCGAAAAGTGCAGGCATGTAAGGGATCTAGAGGTTGACAACATGTCTTCTTAACGGGAGTCCAGGAGCTCATCTCCACAAATGGACTTTTCAGGATCCTTGGGTGGCTCCGTAGTTTGAAACCAATTCTGGTTATCGCTTCTCGGCCTTTTGGCTAAGATCAAGTGTAGTATCTGTTCTTATCAGTTTAATATCTGATACGTCCCCTATCTGGGGACCATATATTAAATGGATTTTTAGAACAGGGAGATGGAAAAAGAGCTTGCTCTGTCCACTCCACGCATTGACCTGGTATTGCAGTATCTCCAGGACCGGTGCACCCCTTCTTTAATGCAGTTTCTAAAATCAGAAAGAATTGAATTCAATGTTTTTTGTTCATTTTGCTTGTTTGTCGGATTTTGGGATGGACTCTTTGGCTTTGCTTTTCTTCTCCTCATTGGATTTTTCATGTTCAAAGTTGCAGAAGCCAGATTACAAGCTCATTTTGGTTCAACTTCAGCAACTGTGCATTGCATTGCCATGTAATGTGATGCAATGCTATCTTTCTAGCTCTCCCTTTTTACTTCCTTTTGGATAAACAGACATATTAGGCAAGCATTTTGGAGCTTTCACCTAAATAACTACAGGTGGTGAGATAAGCTGCACAATATAATTGACCTTTCAGTATATTGTTGCACACACACCATCTATTTAGCAAATGCCCTTGTTATCAACAGCAGCCTTTTAAACTCACCTGAGCTAACAGGTATGTGCGCTGGTTACTCTGCTGCGCTTAAAATTTCTTTTTTGGTTTGCTACAATGCCTTTTCTGAAACGTTGTCTCCTTCTGCTGGAACACTGACTTCTTTCATTTAATGCCTGCAGACTATAAAAGAGAACCCAACCCAAAAAGTTTGGTTGATTAGTCTGTGGCATTCTGTTAAACTGTTGCTTATGGCGGTCTCTGTGAGCTTCTCAGCGACATTCAGCCAGCCAGGTATCCTGCGTGCAGTAGATGGAATGTGGCAATGGAACGCTGGCTGCGCGTGTCATAATAGGCTCTGAGCCTTTATATACCTGTGCACAGCAGCAGCCACCTTCAGTCTGCTGCTGGACAGCCAGCAGCAGCAGCAGCAGGAGAGGTATGTAATCAGGAGCCCTCCTGCTAAGGGTAGACAGCTGCTCGTTCCACCCCACCCCCCGCCTTAATTGGTTCTCCTCCCTTCCAACGGTGTTGAGGCGGGTGGGAACAGCAGGGGGTGAAGGTGCTGTGTTTAAAGAGGTGGAGTTATGCAGATCTAAAACGCGTGGATTGCAGCAGCAGCAAGCCGAAAAGTGCAGGCATGTAAGGGATCTAGAGGTTGACAACATGTCTTCTTAACGGGAGTCCAGGAGCTCATCTCCACAAATGGACTTTTCAGGATCCTTGGGTGGCTCCGTAGTTTGAAACCAATTCTGGTTATCGCTTCTCGGCCTTTTGGCTAAGATCAAGTGTAGTATCTGTTCTTATCAGTTTAATATCTGATACGTCCCCTATCTGGGGACCATATATTAAATGGATTTTTAGAACAGGGAGATGGAAAAAGAGCTTGCTCTGTCCACTCCACGCATTGACCTGGTATTGCAGTATCTCCAGGACCGGTGCACCCCTTCTTTAATGCAGTTTCTAAAATCAGAAAGAATTGAATTCAATGTTTTTTGTTCATTTTGCTTGTTTGTCGGATTTTGGGATGGACTCTTTGGCTTTGCTTTTCTTCTCCTCATTGGATTTTTCATGTTCAAAGTTGCAGAAGCCAGATTACAAGCTCATTTTGGTTCAACTTCAGCAACTGTGCATTGCATTGCCATGTAATGTGATGCAATGCTATCTTTCTAGCTCTCCCTTTTTACTTCCTTTTGGATAAACAGACATATTAGGCAAGCATTTTGGAGCTTTCACCTAAATAACTACAGGTGGTGAGATACGCTGCACAATATAATTGACCTTTCAGTATATTGTTGCACACACACCATCTATTTAGCAAATGCCCTTGTTATCAACAGCAGCCTTTTAAACTCACCTGAGCTAACAGGTATGTGCGCTGGTTACTCTGCTGCGCTTAAAATTTCTTTTTTGGTTTGCTACAATGCCTTTTCTGAAACGTTGTCGCCTTCTGCTGGAACACTGACTTCTTTCATTTAATGCCTGCAGACTATAAAAGAGAACCCAACCCAAAAAGTTTGGTTGATTAGTCTGTGGCATTCTGTTAAACTGTTGCTTATGGCGGTCTCTGTGAGCTTCTCTACGACATTCAGCCAGCCAGGTATCCTGCCTGCAGTAGATGGAATGTGGCAATGGAACGCTGGCTGCGCGTGTCATAATAGGCTCTGAGCCTTTATATACCTGTGCACAGCAGCAGCCACCTTCAGTCTGCTGCTGGACAGCCAGCAGCAGCAGCAGCAGGAGAGGTATGTAATCAGGAGCCCTCCTGCTAAGGGTAGACAGCTGCTCGTTCCACCCCACCCCCCGCCTTAATTGGTTCTCCTCCCTTCCAACGGTGTTGAGGCGGGTGGGAACAGCAGGGGGTGAAGGTGCTGTGTTTAAAGAGGTGGAGTTATGCAGATCTAAAACGCGTGGATTGCAGCAGCAGCAAGCCGAAAAGTGCAGGCATGTAAGGGATCTAGAGGTTGACAACATGTCTTCTTAACGGGAGTCCAGGAGCTCATCTCCACAAATGGACTTTTCAGGATCCTTGGGTGGCTCCGTAGTTTGAAACCAATTCTGGTTATCGCTTCTCGGCCTTTTGGCTAAGATCAAGTGTAGTATCTTTTGAAAAGGCAGTTTTGTCCTTGGGCTGCCCTAGTAAATTGATGCATATTACACACTGGTTTGGTGCACTTGTTAGTACGCCAGGTGGCTCATAGAGTTATCTGATGGAAAACATGGCCCTCCAGGATTGAAGTCACTAGGCTGGGTAAGTGTGAGGGCTTTGGAGCAATGTGCCCCAGGAGTAGGCGCCCTGGTGGGAGTCCAAGCTTACTGGGACTGGGAACCCCAGAAAGACTTGGCTTCGTAGCACGCCGCACCTTTGCCAATCATACTTTCTGAGCAACCCCCCCTATTCCTGGCCTCCGGGCTAGGAAGGGGAATTTTTATAAACCCGGTCGGAGGTCCGGTCAGCTTTGGGCTGAGAAACCAACACAGGCTCCAGCTCCACTAGGGTGGCAGCCTAGATGGAAGCTGGGAGCACGAAAACGGCTCTTCTCCGGCTTCGGCTAGGGAGAGCATCGGAGATCCCTGACCCTCGCTGTGGCCTTCTGGCTCGGAGGGATGGGGATGGTTTATTGGGGACCCTCTCCTCCGGGAAGGGTCCACATGAATCCTCGCCTCGTGCGCTGTTTTGGTGTGACTTCGGTCACATTTTTCAGTGCCTTGGATGCAGCTTCAATCAAAAAAAAATCTGTTCTTATCAGTTTAATATCTGATACGTCCCCTATCTGGGGACCATATATTAAATGGATTTTTAGAACAGGGAGATGGAAAAAGAGCTTGCTCTGTCCACTCCACGCATTGACCTGGTATTGCAGTATCTCCAGGACCGGTGCACCCCTTCTTTAATGCAGTTTCTAAAATCAGAAAGAATTGAATTCAATGTTTTTTGTTCATTTTGCTTGTTTGTCGGATTTTGGGATGGACTCTTTGGCTTTGCTTTTCTTCTCCTCATTGGATTTTTCATGTTCAAAGTTGCAGAAGCCAGATTACAAGCTCATTTTGGTTCAACTTCAGCAACTGTGCATTGCATTGCCATGTAATGTGATGCAATGCTATCTTTCTAGCTCTCCCTTTTTACTTCCTTTTGGATAAACAGACATATTAGGCAAGCATTTTGGAGCTTTCACCTAAATAACTACAGGTGGTGAGATAAGCTGCACAATATAATTGACCTTTCAGTATATTGTTGCACACACACCATCTATTTAGCACATGCCCTTGTTATCAACAGCAGCCTTTTAAACTCACCTGAGCTAACAGGTATGTGCGCTGGTTACTCTGCTGCGCTTAAAATTTCTTTTTTGGTTTGCTACAATGCCTTTTCTGAAACGTTGTCTCCTTCTGCTGGAACACTGACTTCTTTCATTTAATGCCTGCAGACTATAAAAGAGAACCCAACCCAAAAAGTTTGGTTGATTAGTCTGTGGCATTCTGTTAAACTGTTGCTTATGGCGGTCTCTGTGAGCTTCTCAGCGACATTCAGCCAGCCAGGTATCCTGCCTGCAGTAGATGGAATGTGGCAATGGAACGCTGGCTGCGCGTGTCATAATAGGCTCTGAGCCTTTACATACCTGTGCACAGCAGCAGCCACCTTCAGTCTGCTGCTGGACAGCCAGCAGCAGCAGCAGCAGGAGAGGTATGTAATCAGGAGCCCTCCTGCTAAGGGTAGACAGCTGCTCGTTCCACCCCACCCCCCGCCTTAATTGGTTCTCCTCCCTTCCAACGGTGTTGAGGCGGGTGGGAACAGCAGGGGGTGAAGGTGCTGTGTTTAAAGAGGTGGAGTTATGCAGATCTAAAACGCGTGGATTGCAGCAGCAGCAAGCTGAAAAGTGCAGGCATGTAAGGGATCTAGAGGTTGACAACATGTCTTCTTAACGGGAGTCCAGGAGCTCATCTCCACAAATGGACTTTTCAGGATCCTTGGGTGGCTCCGTAGTTTGAAACCAATTCTGGTTATCGCTTCTCGGCCTTTTGGCTAAGATCAAGTGTAGTATCTGTTCTTATCAGTTTAATATCTGATACGTCCCCTATCTGGGGACCATATATTAAATGGATTTTTAGAACAGGGAGATGGAAAAAGAGCTTGCTCTGTCCACTCCACGCATTGACCTGGTATTGCAGTATCTCCAGGACCGGTGCACCCCTTCTTTAATGCAGTTTCTAAAATCAGAAAGAATTGAATTCAATGTTTTTTGTTCATTTTGCTTGTTTGTCGGATTTTGGGATGGACTCTTTGGCTTTGCTTTTCTTCTCCTCATTGGATTTTTCATGTTCAAAGTTGCAGAAGCCAGATTACAAGCTCATTTTGGTTCAACTTCAGCAACTGTGCATTGCATTGCCATGTAATGTGATGCAATGCTATCTTTCTAGCTCTCCCTTTTTACTTCCTTTTGGATAAACAGACATATTAGGCAAGCATTTTGGAGCTTTCACCTAAATAACTACAGGGGAGGAGTCCTGAGGAGATAATTTGCATATTCCCACTGCATTTTGGGGTAAGTGAAGAGTCTCCGCGAGCTCAAAGAACACTGGATTTTGGCTGTTGGAGCTGAAAAGAGGACATCGGTAAACCAGGTGAGGAGTCCTGAGGAGATAATTTGCATATTCCCACTGCATTTTGGGGTAAGTGAAGAGTCTCCGCGAGCTCAAAGAACACTGGATTTTGGCTGTTGGAGCTGAAAAGAGGACATCGGTAAACCAGGGGAGGAGTCCTGAGGAGATAATTTGCATATTCCCACTGCATTTTGGGGTAAGTGAAGAGTCTCCGCGAGCTCAAAGAACACTGGATTTTGGCTGTTGGAGCTGAAAAGAGGACATCGGTAAACCAGGGGAGGAGTCCTGAGGAGATAATTTGCATATTCCCACTGCATTTTGGGGTAAGTGAAGAGTCTCCGCGAGCTCAAAGAACACTGGATTTTGGCTGTTGGAGCTGAAAAGAGGACATCGGTAAACCAGGGGAGGAGTCCTGAGGAGATAATTTGCATATTCCCACTGCATTTTGGGGTAAGTGAAGAGTCTCCGCGAGCTCAAAGAACACTGGATTTTGGCTGTTGGAGCTGAAAAGAGGACATCGGTAAACCAGGGGAGGAGTCCTGAGGAGATAATTTGCATATTCCCACTGCATTTTGGGGTAAGTGAAGAGTCTCCGCGAGCTCAAAGAACACTGGATTTTGGCTGTTGGAGCTGAAAAGAGGACATCGGTAAACCGCGCGCCTACCGGCGCGCGCATTTTGAAGCTTTTTTTTAAGCTTTTTTCACTGTTTTCAGAACATTAACAATAAGAACATGGAAGAGTCCAGGAGCCATTTGGTGAGCTGCATATCCTGCTACATGTTCACAGACTTGCCAGTGGAAAAGCCAGACTTCACATGCCAGAAATGCAAGCTTGTGTCCCTGTTGGAGGAAAAGTTGCGAAATCTAGAAGAGAGGTTAACTACCTTGAAAATCATTAAGGAAGGTGAAGAGTTCTTAGACAGAGCAGAATTATCTCTTCATGATTCAGAAAGAGAAGAAATTCTCTCTGCACCTGAGGAAACAGAGGAATGGAAGCCTGTGACCCACAGAAGCAGGAGGATCGAGAGGCAGTCAGCACCCATACTGCTCAGGAACCAGTACCAGGCTCTCACGCAGGAGAACCATGAAGAAATACAGCAAGATAAGACTTTGCCAGCAATGAATAACCTTGTAAGCCCTCAGAATCCTCCTGGATGGAGAAAGAAGAATGTTGTGAAGAAAAAACAGAGAGTGGTGGTCATGGGGGATTCCCTGTTAAGAGGAACAGAGGCCGCTATCTGCAGACCAGACATAACCTCAAGAGAAATGTGCTGTCTTCCAGGAGCAAAAATTAAAGATGTGTCTGACAGGATATCAAGACTCTTCAGACCTACAGATCACTACCCATTCCTGCTAATACATGTGGGGACAAATGACACCGCAAGAAAGGACCTGGAAACCATCTGCAGTGACTTTGAAGACTTAGGCAAGAAAGTGAAAGAATTGGGAGCGCAGGTGGTCTTCTCATCCATCCTCCCAGTGGATGGCCATGGAACAATGAGGTGGAATAAGATTCTACAGGTGAACAACTGGCTACGTCGATGGTGCCGTCAACAAGGATTTGGATTTCTGGATCACGGAATGAATTACCTATACGATGGACTACTTGCTAGAGATGGGGTGCACCTTACGAAGACTGGAAAACATGTATTTGGAAGTCGCCTTGCTACACTCATCAGGAGAGCTTTAAACTAGAACAATGTGGGAAGGGAAGCAAAAGGCCAGAAAAAGCCATACAGCTGACAAATACTATTGAGATCTCTGCTACTGGAAGTGGAAAGGAAGAACAAAGACAAAAAAATCTAAATAATAAAAATATGGGAGGAAGAGAAACCAATCACAAACTAAAATGTTTTTATACAAATGCACAAAGCATGGGCAACAAACAAGGAGAATTGGAAGTACTAACGCAGGAAAAGAAATATGATGTCATTGGAATCACTGAAACTTGGTGGGACGATACACATGATTGGAATAAAAGGCTAAAAGGATACAACTTATTTGCAAGAAACAGACTTGATAAACGAGGAGGAGGTGTTGCATTGTATGTTAGAAAAGCGTATATCTGCACAGAGATTGAAGCTTCAGAGACTGGGAGTTCTGTGGAAACTGTTTGGGTAAGAATACAAGGAGAGAACAACGGAAAGGACACCATTGTAGGCATTTACTACAGGCCACCTGGGCAAGCTGAAGATATGGATGAACTCTTTATGTATCAAATGACCAAGTTCTCCAAAAAATATGACGTAGTGGTCATGGGAGATTTCAACTATCCAGACATTTGTTGGGAATCTCTCTCAAGTAAAACTAACAGGTCAAGCAAATTCTTATCCTCTCTTGCTGACAACTTTATCTTCCAAAAGGTAGGGGAGAAAACAAGGGGATCTGCTACTTTGGATCTAATTCTTATAAACAGGGAGGAAATGGTTGAGGAGGTAAAGGTGGCTGGGACCCTAGGAGGCAGCGATCATGCTATTATAGAATTTTGGATAACTAGAGGAGGAAGACATGTGAAGACTCAAACTTCAAGGTTAGATTTTAGAAAGGCAGATTTTAAGAGACTCAGAAAGAGAATAGGAGGGATCCAATGGCTGGATGTCCTTAAGGACAAAAATGTCCAGAAAGGATGGGAAATTTTTAAAAATGAGATTCTCACAGCACAATCGTTAACAATCCCGAAAAGTAGGAAGAATGGGAAGCATTTAAGGAAACCAGGATGGATGAACACAGAACTTAAACACATGCTAAAAAGAAAGAAAGAAATGTTTATTAAATGGAAAGAGGGAGGCATATCTAAAGAAGATTATAATGCAGTCTGCAGATCCTGCAGGGCACGTATCAGGTTAGCTAAAGCTGACAATGAATTAAGGCTTGCAAGAGATGTCAAAAGCAATAAAAAAGGATTTTGGGGGTATGTCAAAAGTAAAAGAAAAGTCAAAGATGCTATAGGATTTTTACAGGATGAAAATGGAGAAATGGTAAGAGAGGATGTTGAGAAGGCCGAACTTTTTAATTCCTATTTTGCATCTGTTTTCTCTCAGAAAGAAAATGTAACATCAACTGATCTTCACTGTCCTTTTAAAGGAATAGAGGAATCCAAGTTATCAGTAAACAGAAAGATTGTGAGGGAATATTTAGCTAACATAAATGAGTTCAAGTCTCCAGGTCCAGATGAATTACACCCCAGAGTACTGAAGGAGATTGTAGAAGAAATTTTAGAACCACTCTCCATAATCTTTGAAAATTCTTGGAGAACAGGAGAAGTCCCAGAAGACTGGAGAAGAGCAAATGTTGTTCCTATCTTCAAAAAGGGGAAGAAGGTGGACCCAGGGAACTATAGGCCGGTGAGTCTGACTTCTATACCAGGAAAGATCTTTGAACAAATTATTAAACAACATGTATGTAAGTACATGGATAAGAATGAAGTGATTAACCAGAGTCAGCATGGGTTTGTAACCAACAAGTCATGTCAGACTAACTTAATTTCCTTCTATGACAGAATCACTGACTGGGTGGATCAGGGAAATGCTGTAGATATAGTATATCTTGACTTCAGCAAAGCATTTGACAAAGTATCTCACATCATCCTTATTGAAAAAATGACCAAGTATGCAATGGACCAGGCAACTGTTAGGTGGATTCATAACTGGCTTAGTGATCGGACTCAAAGGGTGGTTGTAAATGGCTTCACATCCAGCTGGATGAATGTCTCAAGTGGGGTACCACAGGGCTCCGTCCTGGGACCTGTATTGTTCAACATCTTTATCAATGATTTAGATGAAGGAATTGAGGGTAAACTGATTAAATTTGCTGATGACACAAAGCTAGGAGGGATAGCTAATACTAGAGAAGAGAGAGAGAGGATTCAAAAAGACCTAAATAAACTGGAGCAGTGGGCAGCAACCAACAGAATGGTTTTTAACAGGGAAAAATGCAAAGTACTACATCTGGGCAATAAAAATGAAAAAAGCATATACAGAATGGGAGGAATAGAGCTAAGCAACAGTACATGTGAAAAAGACTTAGGTATACTAATAGATCATAGACTGAACATGAGTCAACAGTGTGATGCAGCAGCAAAAAAGGCAAATACAATTCTGGGATGTATTAACAGAAGCATACAGTCTAGATCACGTGAAGTCATTATCGGTCTTTACTCCTCTTTGGTCAGACCTCATCTGGAATACTGTGTACAGTTTTGGGCACCACATTTTAAAAAAGACATAGACAAACTGGAGCAAGTTCAGAGAAGAGCGACCAGAATGGTGACTGGTCTGCAAACCATGTCCTATGAGGAACGGTTGCAGGATTTGGGAATGTTTAGCTTGCAAAAAAGAAGACTGAGAGGAGACTTAATAGCTGTCTACAAATATGTCAAGGGCTGTCACATTGTAGAAGGATCATCTTTATTCTCATTTGCACAAGGAAAGACTAGAAGCAATGGGATGAAACTAAATGGGAGGAGACACAGATTAGATATTAGAAAAAACTTTTTGACAGTTAGGGTGATTAATGAGTGGAACAGGCTGCCACGAGAGGTGGTGAGTTCCCCTTCAATGGACGTCTTCAAACAGAGGCTGGACAGACATCTGTCTGAGATGATTTAGTGAATCCTGCTTTGAGCAGGGGGTTGGACCAGATGACCCAGGAGGTCCCTTCCAACTCTACCATTCTATGATTCTATGATTCTATGAGGTGGTGAGATACGCTGCACAATATAATTGACCTTTCAGTATATTGTTGCACACACACCATCTATTTAGCAAATGCCCTTGTTATCAACAGCAGCCTTTTAAACTCACCTGAGCTAACAGGTATGTGCGCTGGTTACTCTGCTGCGCTTAAAATTTCTTTTTTGGTTTGCTACAATGCCTTTTCTGAAACGTTGTCGCCTTCTGCTGGAACACTGACTTCTTTCATTTAATGCCTGCAGACTATAAAAGAGAACCCAACCCAAAAAGTTTGGTTGATTAGTCTGTGGCATTCTGTTAAATTGTTGCTTATGGCGGTCTCTGTGAGCTTCTCTACGACATTCAGCCAGCCAGGTATCCTGCCTGCAGTAGATGGAATGTGGCAATGGAACGCTGGCTGCGCGTGTCATAATAGGCTCTGAGCCTTTATATACCTGTGCACAGCAGCAGCCACCTTCAGTCTGCTGCTGGACAGCCAGCAGCAGCAGCAGCAGGAGAGGTATGTAATCAGGAGCCCTCCTGCTAAGGGTAGACAGCTGCTCGTTCCACCCCACCCCCCGCCTTAATTGGTTCTCCTCCCTTCCAACGGTGTTGAGGCGGGTGGGAACAGCAGGGGGTGAAGGTGCTGTGTTTAAAGAGGTGGAGTTATGCAGATCTAAAACGCGTGGATTGCAGCAGCAGCAAGCCGAAAAGTGCAGGCATGTAAGGGATCTAGAGGTTGACAACATGTCTTCTTAACGGGAGTCCAGGAGCTCATCTCCACAAATGGACTTTTCAGGATCCTTGGGTGGCTCCGTAGTTTGAAACCAATTCTGGTTATCGCTTCTCGGCCTTTTGGCTAAGATCAAGTGTAGTATCTTTTGAAAAGGCAGTTTTGTCCTTGGGCTGCCCTAGTAAATTGATGCATATTACACACTGGTTTGGTGCACTTGTTAGTACGCCAGGTGGCTCATAGAGTTATCTGATGGAAAACATGGCCCTCCAGGATTGAAGTCACTAGGCTGGGTAAGTGTGAGGGCTTTGGAGCAATGTGCCCCAGGAGTAGGCGCCCTGGTGGGAGTCCAAGCTTACTGGGACTGGGAACCCCAGAAAGACTTGGCTTCGTAGCACGCCGCACCTTTGCCAATCATACTTTCTGAGCAACCCCCCCTATTCCTGGCCTCCGGGCTAGGAAGGGGAATTTTTATAAACCCGGTCGGAGGTCCGGTCAGCTTTGGGCTGAGAAACCAACACAGGCTCCAGCTCCACTAGGGTGGCAGCCTAGATGGAAGCTGGGAGCACGAAAACGGCTCTTCTCCGGCTTCGGCTAGGGAGAGCATCGGAGATCCCTGACCCTCGCTGTGGCCTTCTGGCTCGGAGGGATGGGGATGGTTTATTGGGGACCCTCTCCTCCGGGAAGGGTCCACATGAATCCTCGCCTCGTGCGCTGTTTTGGTGTGACTTCGGTCACATTTTTCAGTGCCTTGGATGCAGCTTCAATCAAAAAAAAATCTGTTCTTATCAGTTTAATATCTGATACGTCCCCTATCTGGGGACCATATATTAAATGGATTTTTAGAACAGGGAGATGGAAAAAGAGCTTGCTCTGTCCACTCCACGCATTGACCTGGTATTGCAGTATCTCCAGGACCGGTGCACCCCTTCTTTAATGCAGTTTCTAAAATCAGAAAGAATTGAATTCAATGTTTTTTGTTCATTTTGCTTGTTTGTCGGATTTTGGGATGGACTCTTTGGCTTTGCTTTTCTTCTCCTCATTGGATTTTTCATGTTCAAAGTTGCAGAAGCCAGATTACAAGCTCATTTTGGTTCAACTTCAGCAACTGTGCATTGCATTGCCATGTAATGTGATGCAATGCTATCTTTCTAGCTCTCCCTTTTTACTTCCTTTTGGATAAACAGACATATTAGGCAAGCATTTTGGAGCTTTCACCTAAATAACTACAGGTGGTGAGATAAGCTGCACAATATAATTGACCTTTCAGTATATTGTTGCACACACACCATCTATTTAGCACATGCCCTTGTTATCAACAGCAGCCTTTTAAACTCACCTGAGCTAACAGGTATGTGCGCTGGTTACTCTGCTGCGCTTAAAATTTCTTTTTTGGTTTGCTACAATGCCTTTTCTGAAACGTTGTCTCCTTCTGCTGGAACACTGACTTCTTTCATTTAATGCCTGCAGACTATAAAAGAGAACCCAACCCAAAAAGTTTGGTTGATTAGTCTGTGGCATTCTGTTAAACTGTTGCTTATGGCGGTCTCTGTGAGCTTCTCAGCGACATTCAGCCAGCCAGGTATCCTGCCTGCAGTAGATGGAATGTGGCAATGGAACGCTGGCTGCGCGTGTCATAATAGGCTCTGAGCCTTTATATACCTGTGCACAGCAGCAGCCACCTTCAGTCTGCTGCTGGACAGCCAGCAGCAGCAGCAGCAGGAGAGGTATGTAATCAGGAGCCCTCCTGCTAAGGGTAGACAGCTGCTTGTTCCACCCCACCCCCCGCCTTAATTGGTTCTCCTCCCTTCCAACGGTGTTGAGGCGGGTGGGAACAGCAGGGGGTGAAGGTGCTGTGTTTAAAGAGGTGGAGTTATGCAGATCTAAAACGCGTGGATTGCAGCAGCAGCAAGCCGAAAAGTGCAGGCATGTAAGGGATCTAGAGGTTGACAACATGTCTTCTTAACGGGAGTCCAGGAGCTCATCTCCACAAATGGACTTTTCAGGATCCTTGGGTGGCTCCGTAGTTTGAAACCAATTCTGGTTATCGCTTCTCGGCCTTTTGGCTAAGATCAAGTGTAGTATCTTTTGAAAAGGCAGTTTTGTCCTTGGGCTGCCCTAGTAAATTGATGCATATTACACACTGGTTTGGTGCACTTGTTAGTACGCCAGGTGGCTCATAGAGTTATCTGATGGAAAACATGGCCCTCCAGGATTGAAGTCACTAGGCTGGGTAAGTGTGAGGGCTTTGGAGCAATGTGCCCCAGGAGTAGGCGCCCTGGTGGGAGTCCAAGCTTACTGGGACTGGGAACCCCAGAAAGACTTGGCTTCGTAGCACGCCGCACCTTTGCCAATCATACTTTCTGAGCAACCCCCCCTATTCCTGGCCTCCGGGCTAGGAAGGGGAATTTTTATAAACCCGGTCGGAGGTCCGGTCAGCTTTGGGCTGAGAAACCAACACAGGCTCCAGCTCCACTAGGGTGGCAGCCTAGATGGAAGCTGGGAGCACGAAAACGGCTCTTCTCCGGCTTCGGCTAGGGAGAGCATCGGAGATCCCTGACCCTCGCTGTGGCCTTCTGGCTCGGAGGGATGGGGATGGTTTATTGGGGACCCTCTCCTCCGGGAAGGGTCCACATGAATCCTCGCCTCGTGCGCTGTTTTGGTGTGACTTCGGTCACATTTTTCAGTGCCTTGGATGCAGCTTCAATCAAAAAAAAATCTGTTCTTATCAGTTTAATATCTGATACGTCCCCTATCTGGGGACCATATATTAAATGGATTTTTAGAACAGGGAGATGGAAAAAGAGCTTGCTCTGTCCACTCCACGCATTGACCTGGTATTGCAGTATCTCCAGGACCGGTGCACCCCTTCTTTAATGCAGTTTCTAAAATCAGAAAGAATTGAATTCAATGTTTTTTGTTCATTTTGCTTGTTTGTCGGATTTTGGGATGGACTCTTTGGCTTTGCTTTTCTTCTCCTCATTGGATTTTTCATGTTCAAAGTTGCAGAAGCCAGATTACAAGCTCATTTTGGTTCAACTTCAGCAACTGTGCATTGCATTGCCATGTAATGTGATGCAATGCTATCTTTCTAGCTCTCCCTTTTTACTTCCTTTTGGATAAACAGACATATTAGGCAAGCATTTTGGAGCTTTCACCTAAATAACTACAGGTGGTGAGATAAGCTGCACAATATAATTGACCTTTCAGTATATTGTTGCACACACACCATCTATTTAGCACATGCCCTTGTTATCAACAGCAGCCTTTTAAACTCACCTGAGCTAACAGGTATGTGCGCTGGTTACTCTGCTGCGCTTAAAATTTATTTTTTGGTTTGCTACAATGCCTTTTCTGAAACGTTGTCTCCTTCTGCTGGAACACTGACTTCTTTCATTTAATGCCTGCAGACTATAAAAGAGAACCCAACCCAAAAAGTTTGGTTGATTAGTCTGTGGCATTCTGTTAAACTGTTGCTTATGGCGGTCTCTGTGAGCTTCTCAGCGACATTCAGCCAGCCAGGTATCCTGCCTGCAGTAGATGGAATGTGGCAATGGAACGCTGGCTGCGCGTGTCATAATAGGCTCTGAGCCTTTATATACCTGTGCACAGCAGCAGCCACCTTCAGTCTGCTGCTGGACAGCCAGCAGCAGCAGCAGCAGGAGAGGTATGTAATCAGGAGCCCTCCTGCTAAGGGTAGACAGCTGCTCGTTCCACCCCACCCCCCGCCTTAATTGGTTCTCCTCCCTTCCAACGGTGTTGAGGCGGGTGGGAACAGCAGGGGGTGAAGGTGCTGTGTTTAAAGAGGTGGAGTTATGCAGATCTAAAACGCGTGGATTGCAGCAGCAGCAAGCCGAAAAGTGCAGGCATGTAAGGGATCTAGAGGTTGACAACATGTCTTCTTAACGGGAGTCCAGGAGCTCATCTCCACAAATGGACTTTTCAGGATCCTTGGGTGGCTCCGTAGTTTGAAACCAATTCTGGTTGTCGCTTCTCGGCCTTTTGGCTAAGATCAAGTGTAGTATCTTTCGAAAAGGCGGTTTTGGATGTTGGCCGCCCTAGTAGATTGATACATTATGCACACTGGGGTTTAGGCGCTTGTTAGTACGCCAGGTGGCTAATATAGTCATCTGGTGGAAAGCATGGCCCCCCAGGATCGACGCCATTGGGCCGGGGAAGATCGAAAGCCCGAAGTGTGAAGTGCCCCAGGAGTGGTGACCCTGGGGTGCCTTAACTCACTGGGATTGGGAACCCCACTTGAGTTTATGGCACATTTGCACTAGCACTTCAATATTTCTTTCTTCACACACCCTTATTCCGGGCCTTCTGGCCTTAGGATGGGGAATTTTTCAATTCCCGGTCGAAGGTCCGGGCAGTATTATACTGTGAAACCTTCACTATTTATTTAATTTTTTTTTGTCACTGTGTGTCCACTTTTTCACGTGTGTCCACGTCCTTACTAGGATTTTGTCGGGATGCGGTTCCCTTACGGGTTCCTCTCTTGGCAGGTCTAGGGGGGGAGTGTGTGGCCATCAGGTTCCGCTCCCCCCTGAACCCCCCTGGCTCTCCTCTTTCGGGAGGAGAGCGTTGTTGGCTCCCCTCTTCCGGGAGGGGAGCACAGTCTTTGGCTCCCAGTGCCTTGCTCGGGTGAGAACTCGGGCAGGTATTGAGGGTAAGATTGGGTCGCCTCTGGCTCCGGCTGGAGGTGGCTATTTGTCCCTGTGCCTCGCTGTGGCCTTCTGGCTCGGAGGGACGGGGAATGGTTTGGGGGACCCTTCTCCTTTTGGAGAGGGTTTCAAGAAGACCAGCATCCTAGTGCACTTTTTTTTGTGGCACTTGTCACTTTTTTAAGCGCACTCGGGTTTTGTACACGAATTCGGGCTTTCGATAAAAAAAAAAAAATCTGTTCTTATCAGTTTAATATCTGATACGTCCCCTATCTGGGGACCATATATTAAATGGATTTTTAGAACAGGGAGATGGAAAAAGAGCTTGCTCTGTCCACTCCACGCATTGACCTGCTATTGCAGTATCTCCAGGACCGGTGCACCCCTTCTTTAATGCAGTTTCTAAAATCAGAAAGAATTGAATTCAATGTTTTTTGTTCATTTTGCTTGTTTGTCGGATTTTGGGATGGACTCTTTGGCTTTGCTTTTCTTCTCCTCATTGGATTTTTCATGTTCAAAGTTGCAGAAGCCAGATTACAAGCTCATTTTGGTTCAACTTCAGCAACTGTGCATTGCATTGCCATGTAATGTGATGCAATGCTATCTTTCTAGCTCTCCCTTTTTACTTCCTTTTGGATAAACAGACATATTAGGCAAGCATTTTGGAGCTTTCACCTAAATAACTACAGGTGGTGAGATAAGCTGCACAATATAATTGACCTTTCAGTATATTGTTGCACACACACCATCTATTTAGCAAATGCCCTTGTTATCAACAGCAGCCTTTTAAACTCACCTGAGCTAACAGGTATGTGCGCTGGTTACTCTGCTGCGCTTAAAATTTCTTTTTTGGTTTGCTACAATGCCTTTTCTGAAACGTTGTCTCCTTCTGCTGGAACACTGACTTCTTTCATTTAATGCCTGCAGACTATAAAAGAGAACCCAACCCAAAAAGTTTGGTTGATTAGTCTGTGGCATTCTGTTAAACTGTTGCTTATGGCGGTCTCTGTGAGCTTCTCAGCGACATTCAGCCAGCCAGGTATCCTGCCTGCAGTAGATGGAATGTGGCAATGGAACGCTGGCTGCGCGTGTCATAATAGGCTCTGAGCCTTTATATACCTGTGCACAGCAGCAGCCACCTTCAGTCTGCTGCTGGACAGCCAGCAGCAGCAGCAGCAGGAGAGGTATGTAATCAGGAGCCCTCCTGCTAAGGGTAGACAGTTGCTCGTTCCACCCCACCCCCCGCCTTAATTGGTTCTCCTCCCTTCCAACGGTGTTGAGGCGGGTGGGAACAGCAGGGGGTGAAGGTGCTGTGTTTAAAGAGGTGGAGTTATGCAGATCTAAAACGCGTGGATTGCAGCAGCAGCAAGCCGAAAAGTGCAGGCATGTAAGGGATCTAGAGGTTGACAACATGTCTTCTTAACGGGAGTCCAGGAGCTCATCTCCACAAATGGACTTTTCAGGATCCTTGGGTGGCTCCGTAGTTTGAAACCAATTCTGGTTATCGCTTCTCGGCCTTTTGGCTAAGATCAAGTGTAGTATCTTTTGAAAAGGCAGTTTTGTCCTTGGGCTGCCCTAGTAAATTGATGCATATTACACACTGGTTTGGTGCACTTGTTAGTACGCCAGGTGGCTCATAGAGTTATCTGATGGAAAACATGGCCCTCCAGGATCGAAGTCACTAGGCTGGGTAAGTGTGAGGGCTTTGGAGCAATGTGCCCCAGGAGTAGGCGCACTGGTGGGAGTCCAAGCTTACTGGGACTGGGAACCCCAGAAAGACTTGGCTTCGTAGCACGCCGCACCTTTGCCAATCATACTTTCTGAGCAACCCCCCCTATTCCTGGCCTCCGGGCTAGGAAGGGGAATTTTTATAAACCCGGTCGGAGGTCCGGTCAGCTTTGGGCTGAGAAACCAACACAGGCTCCAGCTCCACTAGGGTGGCAGCCTAGATGGAAGCTGGGAGCACGAAAACGGCTCTTCTCCGGCTTCGGCTAGGGAGAGCATCGGAGATCCCTGACCCTCGCTGTGGCCTTCTGGCTCGGAGGGATGGGGATGATTTATTGGGAACCCTCTCCTCCGGGAAGGGTCCACATGAATCCTCACCTCGTGCGCTGTTTTGGTGTGACTTCGGTCACATTTTTCAGTGCCTTGGATGCAGCTTCAATCAAAAAATCTGTTCTTATCAGTTTAATATCTGATACGTCCCCTATCTGGGGACCATATATTAAATGGATTTTTAGAACAGGGAGATGGAAAAAGAGCTTGCTCTGTCCACTCCACGCATTGACCTGGTATTGCAGTATCTCCAGGACCGGTGCACTCCTTCTTTAATGCAGTTTCTAAAATCAGAAAGAATTGAATTCAATGTTTTTTGTTCATTTTGCTTGTTTGTCGGATTTGGGGATGGACTCTTTGGCTTTGCTTTTCTTCTCCTCATTGGATTTTTCATGTTCAAAGTTGCAGAAGCCAGATTACAAGCTCATTTTGGTTCAACTTCAGCAACTGTGCATTGCATTGCCATGTAATGTGATGCAATGCTATCTTTCTAGCTCTCCCTTTTTACTTCCTTTTGGATAAACAGACATATTAGGCAAGCATTTTGGAGCTTTCACCTAAATAACTACAGGTGGTGAGATAAGCTGCACAATATAATTGACCTTTCAGTATATTGTTGCACACACACCATCTATTTAGCAAATGCCCTTGCTATCAACAGCAGCCTTTTAAACTCACCTGAGCTAACAGGTATGTGCGCTGGTTACTCTGCTGCGCTTAAAATTTCTTTTTTGGTTTGCTACAATGCCTTTTCTGAAACGTTGTCTCCTTCTGCTGGAACACTGACTTCTTTCATTTAATGCCTGCAGACTATAAAAGAGAACCCAACCCAAAAAGTTTGGTTGATTAGTCTGTGGCATTCTGTTAAACTGTTGCTTATGGCGGTCTCTGTGAGCTTCTCAGCGACATTCAGCCAGCCAGGTATCCTGCCTGCAGTAGATGGAATGTGGCAATGGAACGCTGGCTGCGCGTGTCATAATAGGCTCTGAGCCTTTATATACCTGTGCACAGCAGCAGCCACCTTCAGTCTGCTGCTGGACAGCCAGCAGCAGCAGCAGCAGGAGAGGTATGTAATCAGGAGCCCTCCTGCTAAGGGTAGACAGCTGCTCGTTCCACCCCACCCCCCACCTTAATTGGTTCTCCTCCCTTCCAACGGTGATGAGGCGGGTGGGAACAGCAGGGGGTGAAGGTGCTGTGTTTAAAGAGGTGGAGTTATGCAGATCTAAAACGCGTGGATTGCAGCAGCAGCAAGCCGAAAAGTGCAGGCATGTAAGGGATCTAGAGGTTGACAACATGTCTTCTTAACGGGAGTCCAGGAGCTCATCTCCACAAATGGACTTTTCAGGATCCTTGGGTGGCTCCGTAGTTTGAAACCAATTCTGGTTATCGCTTCTCGGCCTTTTGGCTAAGATCAAGTGTAGTATCTGTTCTTATCAGTTTAATATCTGATACGTCCCCTATCTGGGGACCATATATTAAATGGATTTTTAGAACAGGGAGATGGAAAAAGAGCTTGCTCTGTCCACTCCACGCATTGACCTGGTATTGCAGTATCTCCAGGACCGGTGCACCCCTTCTTTAATGCAGTTTCTAAAATCAGAAAGAATTGAATTCAATGTTTTTTGTTCATTTTGCTTGTTTGTCGGATTTGGGGATGGACTCTTTGGCTTTGCTTTTCTTCTCCTCATTGGATTTTTCATGTTCAAAGTTGCAGAAGCCAGATTACAAGCTCATTTTGGTTCAACTTCAGCAACTGTGCATTGCATTGCCATGTAATGTGATGCAATGCTATCTTTCTAGCTCTCCCTTTTTACTTCCTTTTGGATAAACAGACATATTAGGCAAGCATTTTGGAGCTTTCACCTAAATAACTACAGGTGGTGAGATAAGCTGCACAATATAATTGACCTTTCAGTATATTGTTGCACACACACCATCTATTTAGCAAATGCCCTTGTTATCAACAGCAGCCTTTTAAACTCACCTGAGCTAACAGGTATGTGCGCTGGTTACTCTGCTGCGCTTAAAATTTCTTTTTTGGTTTGCTACAATGCCTTTTCTGAAACGTTGTCTCCTTCTGCTAGAACACTGACTTCTTTCATTTAATGCCTGCAGACTATAAAAGAGAACCCAACCCAAAAAGTTTGGTTGATTAGTCTGTGGCATTCTGTTAAACTGTTGCTTATGGCGGTCTCTGTGAGCTTCTCAGCGACATTCAGCCAGCCAGGTATCCTGCCTGCAGTAGATGGAATGTGGCAATGGAACGCTGGCTGCGCGTGTCATAATAGGCTCTGAGCCTTTATATACCTGTGCACAGCAGCAGCCACCTTCAGTCTGCTGCTGGACAGCCAGCAGCAGCAGCAGCAGGAGAGGTATGTAATCAGGAGCCCTCCTGCTAAGGGTAGACAGCTGCTCGTTCCACCCCACCCCCCGCCTTAATTGGTTCTCCTCCCTTCCAACGGTGTTGAGGCGGGTGGGAACAGCAGGGGGTGAAGGTGCTGTGTTTAAAGAGGTGGAGTTATGCAGATCTAAAACGCGTGGATTGCAGCAGCAGCAAGCCGAAAAGTGCAGGCATGTAAGGGATCTAGAGGTTGACAACATGTCTTCTTAACGGGAGTCCAGGAGCTCATCTCCACAAATGGACTTTTCAGGATCCTTGGGTGGCTCCGTAGTTTGAAACCAATTCTGGTTATCGCTTCTCGGCCTTTTGGCTAAGATCAAGTGTAGTATCTGTTCTTATCAGTTTAATATCTGATACGTCCCCTATCTGGGGACCATATATTAAATGGATTTTTAGAACAGGGAGATGGAAAAAGAGCTTGCTCTGTCCACTCCACGCATTGACCTACTATTGCAGTATCTCCAGGACCGGTGCACCCCTTCTTTAATGCAGTTTCTAAAATCAGAAAGAATTGAATTCAATGTTTTTTGTTCATTTTGCTTGTTTGTCGGATATGGGGATGGACTCTTTGGCTTTGCTTTTCTTCTCCTCATTGGATTTTTCATGTTCAAAGTTGCAGAAGCCAGATTACAAGCTCATTTTGGTTCAACTTCAGCAACTGTGCATTGCATTGCCATGTAATGTGATGCAATGCTATCTTTCTAGCTCTCCCTTTTTACTTCCTTTTGGATAAACAGACATATTAGGCAAGCATTTTGGAGCTTTCACCTAAATAACTACAGGTGGTGAGATAAGCTGCACAATATAATTGACCTTTCAGTATATTGTTGCACACACACCATCTATTTAGCAAATGCCCTTGTTATCAACAGCAGCCTTTTAAACTCACCTGAGCTAACAGGTATGTGCGCTGGTTACTCTGCTGCGCTTAAAATTTCTTTTTTGGTTTGCTACAATGCCTTTTCTGAAACGTTGTCTCCTTCTGCTGGAACACTGACTTCTTTCATTTAATGCCTGCAGACTATAAAAGAGAACCCAACCCAAAAAGTTTGGTTGATTAGTCTGTGGCATTCTGTTAAACTGTTGCTTATGGCGGTCTCTGTGAGCTTCTCAGCGACATTCAGCCAGCCAGGTATCCTGCCTGCAGTAGATGGAATGTGGCAATGGAACGCTGGCTGCGCGTGTCATAATAGGCTCTGAGCCTTTATATACCTGTGCACAGCAGCAGCCACCTTCAGTCTGCTGCTGGACAGCCAGCAGCAGCAGCAGCAGGAGAGGTATGTAATCAGGAGCCCTCCTGCTAAGGGTAGACAGCTGCTCGTTCCACCCCACCCCCCGCCTTAATTGGTTCTCCTCCCTTCCAACGGTGTTGAGGCGGGTGGGAACAGCAGGGGGTGAAGGTGCTGTGTTTAAAGAGGTGGAGTTATGCAGATCTAAAACGCGTGGATTGCAGCAGCAGCAAGCCGAAAAGTGCAGGCATGTAAGGGATCTAGAGGTTGACAACATGTCTTCTTAACGGGAGTCCAGGAGCTCATCTCCACAAATGGACTTTTCAGGATCCTTGGGTGGCTCCGTAGTTTGAAACCAATTCTGGTTATCGCTTCTCGGCCTTTTGGCTAAGATCAAGTGTAGTATCTGTTCTTATCAGTTTAATATCTGATACGTCCCCTATCTGGGGACCATATATTAAATGGATTTTTAGAACAGGGAGATGGAAAAAGAGCTTGCTCTGTCCACTCCACGCATTGACCTACTATTGCAGTATCTCCAGGACCGGTGCACCCCTTCTTTAATGCAGTTTCTAAAATCAGAAAGAATTGAATTCAATGTTTTTTGTTCATTTTGCTTGTTTGTCGGATATGGGGATGGACTCTTTGGCTTTGCTTTTCTTCTCCTCATTGGATTTTTCATGTTCAAAGTTGCAGAAGCCAGATTACAAGCTCATTTTGGTTCAACTTCAGCAACTGTGCATTGCATTGCCATGTAATGTGATGCAATGCTATCTTTCTAGCTCTCCCTTTTTACTTCCTTTTGGATAAACAGACATATTAGGCAAGCATTTTGGAGCTTTCACCTAAATAACTACAGGTGGTGAGATAAGCTGCACAATATAATTGACCTTTCAGTATATTGTTGCACACACACCATCTATTTAGCAAATGCCCTTGTTATCAACAGCAGCCTTTTAAACTCACCTGAGCTAACAGGTATGTGCGCTGGTTACTCTGCTGCGCTTAAAATTTCTTTTTTGGTTTGCTACAATGCCTTTTCTGAAACGTTGTCTCCTTCTGCTGGAACACTGACTTCTTTCATTTAATGCCTGCAGACTATAAAAGAGAACCCAACCCAAAAAGTTTGGTTGATTAGTCTGTGGCATTCTGTTAAACTGTTGCTTATGGCGGTCTCTGTGAGCTTCTCAGCGACATTCAGCCAGCCAGGTATCCTGCCTGCAGTAGATGGAATGTGGCAATGGAACGCTGGCTGCGCGTGTCATAATAGGCTCTGAGCCTTTATATACCTGTGCACAGCAGCAGCCACCTTCAGTCTGCTGCTGGACAGCCAGCAGCAGCAGCAGCAGGAGAGGTATGTAATCAGGAGCCCTCCTGCTAAGGGTAGACAGCTGCTCGTTCCACCCCACCCCCCGCCTTAATTGGTTCTCCTCCCTTCCAACGGTGTTGAGGCGGGTGGGAACAGCAGGGGGTGAAGGTGCTGTGTTTAAAGAGGTGGAGTTATGCAGATCTAAAACGCGTGGATTGCAGCAGCAGCAAGCCGAAAAGTGCAGGCATGTAAGGGATCTAGAGGTTGACAACATGTCTTCTTAACGGGAGTCCAGGAGCTCATCTCCACAAATGGACTTTTCAGGATCCTTGGGTGGCTCCGTAGTTTGAAACCAATTCTGGTTATCGCTTCTCGGCCTTTTGGCTAAGATCAAGTGTAGTATCTGTTCTTATCAGTTTAATATCTGATACGTCCCCTATCTGGGGACCATATATTAAATGGATTTTTAGAACAGGGAGATGGAAAAAGAGCTTGCTCTGTCCACTCCACGCATTGACCTGGTATTGCAGTATCTCCAGGACCGGTGCACCCCTTCTTTAATGCAGTTTCTAAAATCAGAAAGAATTGAATTCAATGTTTTTTGTTCATTTTGCTTGTTTGTCGGATTTGGGGATGGACTCTTTGGCTTTGCTTTTCTTCTCCTCATTGGATTTTTCATGTTCAAAGTTGCAGAAGCCAGATTACAAGCTCATTTTGGTTCAACTTCAGCAACTGTGCATTGCATTGCCATGTAATGTGATGCAATGCTATCTTTCTAGCTCTCCCTTTTTACTTCCTTTTGGATAAACAGACATATTAGGCAAGCATTTTGGAGCTTTCACCTAAATAACTACAGGTGGTGAGATAAGCTGCACAATATAATTGACCTTTCAGTATATTGTTGCACACACACCATCTATTTAGCAAATGCCCTTGTTATCAACAGCAGCCTTTTAAACTCACCTGAGCTAACAGGTATGTGCGCTGGTTACTCTGCTGCGCTTAAAATTTCTTTTTTGGTTTGCTACAATGCCTTTTCTGAAACGTTGTCTCCTTCTGCTGGAACACTGACTTCTTTCATTTAATGCCTGCAGACTATAAAAGAGAACCCAACCCAAAAAGTTTGGTTGATTAGTCTGTGGCATTCTGTTAAACTGTTGCTTATGGCGGTCTCTGTGAGCTTCTCAGCGACATTCAGCCAAGCAGGTATCCTGCCTGCAGTAGATGGAATGTGGCAATGGAACGCTGGCTGCGCGTGTCATAATAGGCTCTGAGCCTTTATATACCTGTGCACAGCAGCAGCCACCTTCAGTCTGCTGCTGGACAGCCAGCAGCAGCAGCAGCAGGAGAGGTATGTAATCAGGAGCCCTCCTGCTAAGGGTAGACAGCTGCTCGTTCCACCCCACCCCCCGCCTTAATTGGTTCTCCTCCCTTCCAACGGTGTTGAGGCGGGTGGGAACAGCAGGGGGTGAAGGTGCTGTGTTTAAAGAGGTGGAGTTATGCAGATCTAAAACGCGTGGATTGCAGCAGCAGCAAGCCGAAAAGTGCAGGCATGTAAGGGATCTAGAGGTTGACAACATGTCTTCTTAACGGGAGTCCAGGAGCTCATCTCCACAAATGGACTTTTCAGGATCCTTGGGTGGCTCCGTAGTTTGAAACCAATTCTGGTTATCGCTTCTCGGCCTTTTGGCTAAGATCAAGTGTAGTATCTGTTCTTATCAGTTTAATATCTGATACGTCCCCTATCTGGGGACCATATATTAAATGGATTTTTAGAACAGGGAGATGGAAAAAGAGCTTGCTCTGTCCACTCCACGCATTGACCTGGTATTGCAGTATCTCCAGGACCGGTGCACCCCTTCTATAATGCAGTTTCTAAAATCAGAAAGAATTGAATTCAATGTTTTTTGTTCATTTTGCTTGTTTGTCGGATTTGGGGATGGACTCTTTGGCTTTGCTTTTCTTCTCCTCATTGGATTTTTCATGTTCAAAGTTGCAGAAGCCAGATTACAAGCTCATTTTGGTTCAACTTCAGCAACTGTGCATTGCATTGCCATGTAATGTGATGCAATGCTATCTTTCTAGCTCTCCCTTTTTACTTCCTTTTGGATAAACAGACATATTAGGCAAGCATTTTGGAGCTTTCACCTAAATAACTACAGGTGGTGAGATAAGCTGCACAATATAATTGACCTTTCAGTATATTGTTGCACACACACCATCTATTTAGCAAATGCCCTTGTTATCAACAGCAGCCTTTTAAACTCACCTGAGCTAACAGGTATGTGCGCTGGTTACTCTGCTGCGCTTAAAATTTCTTTTTTGGTTTGCTACAATGCCTTTTCTGAAACGTTGTCTCCTTCTGCTGGAACACTGACTTCTTTCATTTAATGCCTGCAGACTATAAAAGAGAACCCAACCCAAAAAGTTTGGTTGATTAGTCTGTGGCATTCTGTTAAACTGTTGCTTATGGCAGTCTCTGTGAGCTTCTCAGCGACATTCAGCCAGCCAGGTATCCTGCCTGCAGTAGATGGAATGTGGCAATGGAACGCTGGCTGCGCGTGTCATAATAGGCTCTGAGCCTTTATATACCTGTGCACAGCAGCAGCCACCTTCAGTCTGCTGCTGGACAGCCAGCAGCAGCAGCAGCAGGAGAGGTATGTAATCAGGAGCCCTCCTGCTAAGGGTAGACAGCTGCTCGTTCCACCCCACCCCCCGCCTTAATTGGTTCTCCTCCCTTCCAACGGTGTTGAGGCGGGTGGGAACAGCAGGGGGTGAAGGTGCTGTGTTTAAAGAGGTAGAGTTATGCAGATCTAAAACGCGTGGATTGCAGCAGCAGCAAGCCGAAAAGTGCAGGCATGTAAGGGATCTAGAGGTTGACAACATGTCTTCTTAACGGGAGTCCAGGAGCTCATCTCCACAAATGGACTTTTCAGGATCCTTGGGTGGCTCCGTAGTTTGAAACCAATTCTGGTTATCGCTTCTCGGCCTTTTGGCTAAGATCAAGTGTAGTATCTGTTCTTATCAGTTTAATATCTGATACGTCCCCTATCTGGGGACCATATATTAAATGGATTTTTAGAACAGGGAGATGGAAAAAGAGCTTGCTCTGTCCACTCCACGCATTGACCTGGTATTGCAGTATCTCCAGGACCGGTGCACCCCTTCTTTAATGCAGTTTCTAAAATCAGAAAGAATTGAATTCAATGTTTTTTGTTCATTTTGCTTGTTTGTCGGATTTGGGGATGGACTCTTTGGCTTTGCTTTTCTTCTCCTCATTGGATTTTTCATGTTCAAAGTTGCAGAAGCCAGATTACAAGCTCATTTTGGTTCAACTTCAGCAACTGTGCATTGCATTGCCATGTAATGTGATGCAATGCTATCTTTCTAGCTCTCCCTTTTTACTTCCTTTTGGATAAACAGACATATTAGGCAAGCATTTTGGAGCTTTCACCTAAATAACTACAGGTGGTGAGATAAGCTGCACAATATAATTGACCTTTCAGTATATTGTTGCACACACACCATCTATTTAGCAAATGCCCTTGTTATCAACAGCAGCCTTTTAAACTCACCTGAGCTAACAGGTATGTGCGCTGGTTACTCTGCTGCGCTTAAAATTTCTTTTTTGGTTTGCTACAATGCCTTTTCTGAAACGTTGTCTCCTTCTGCTGGAACACTGACTTCTTTCATTTAATGCCTGCAGACTATAAAAGAGAACCCAACCCAAAAAGTTTGGTTGATTAGTCTGTGGCATTCTGTTAAACTGTTGCTTATGGCGGTCTCTGTGAGCTTCTCAGCGACATTCAGCCAGCCAGGTATCCTGCCTGCAGTAGATGGAATGTGGCAATGGAACGCTGGCTGCGCGTGTCATAATAGGCTCTGAGCCTTTATATACCTGTGCACAGCAGCAGCCACCTTCAGTCTGCTGCTGGACAGCCAGCAGCAGCAGCAGCAGGAGAGGTATGTAATCAGGAGCCCTCCTGCTAAGGGTAGACAGCTGCTCGTTCCACCCCACCCCCCGCCTTAATTGGTTCTCCTCCCTTCCAACGGTGTTGAGGCGGGTGGGAACAGCAGGGGGTGAAGGTGCTGTGTTTAAAGAGGTGGAGTTATGCAGATCTAAAACGCGTGGATTGCAGCAGCAGCAAGCCGAAAAGTGCAGGCATGTAAGGGATCTAGAGGTTGACAACATGTCTTCTTAACGGGAGTCCAGGAGCTCATCTCCACAAATGGACTTTTCAGGATCCTTGGGTGGCTCCGTAGTTTGAAACCAATTCTGGTTATCGCTTCTCGGCCTTTTGGCTACGACCAAGTGTTGTTGCTGGAAGACTCCAAAGCCTATCGCATCCTCGGCCTTGAGGCATCGGCAGTTCTACTGTCTTAAGCCTCCTGCTGCTATAGGGGGTGTGCGTGCTGAAGAGAACCAAGAAGGCGATCGACTTATCTGAATATGGCGATGGCGACATCGGCTACTCTCCGTTCTGCTGGAGCTGGCGACTTGAAGATCAAGAACTCTTTCAAGATTGAAGTTGAAGAGCGAGCCCGTGACAAGTTCTCCCTGTCTTTCTTCGTGAGGAAGGTCCTGCTTGAGATCCTGCAGGTGAAAAGGGAGAACATTCTGGCACTTCAAGATGCTCCTGGACGCTTTGTGCTTACCCTGACCTCTGAAGTGGCATCTCAGAATTTTTACCATCAGATCAAGCTGAGACTTCAGGAGGAAGATCTTAAAGGACTGTGTTTTGTGACCCTCTGCCTGGCAGAAGAGAAGTCTGTGGTGGTTCATATGAGCAATCCGCATGTCTCTGAAAAGGATGTGGCTGCGTTTCTGCATAACTATTGCTCTGAGGTCTACTTTTCTCACAAAATCATGAACTCTGAGAGGTTGTGGACCGGAAAATACAAGTTCATTGTGAAGCTGAGAGAAGGTTTGGGAATTGGTGGACTCATTCATCCGCCTCAGAGCTTCCTGATTGGCAGAGAGAGAGGAAGACTCTTCTATCCAGGGATGCCTATCTTCTGCAGAAAATGTATGGACTTTGGGCATTCCTTTGAGAGCTGCAAGGAGGAGAACGCTCTTTGCAAGAAGTGCTATCAAAAAGGACATGTCACTCTGAACTGCCCAAATCAGATGATCTGTAATATCTGCCGTATCCCTGGGCACTCTTTTCGGGATTGTCCGTTGAGAAAAAAGACCTTCAGCTATGCAGATGCAGCTCGGGGGGGAGCCCCTCCGAAGCGGTCCAGTCCTGAAGAACAAACAGACAAATCCAAGGACCCTCCCGGGAACCCTTCTGGGGATCCGCCCAAGGACACTGCTGGGGACCCGCCTGGGGATAGCATTGTTCTCAAGGATTGGTCGGAGAGTCCAGATGGTCATGTGGTGGAGGAGAATCCAGCTGAGTCTGAAGTGGAGATGGGAGAGGAGTCTTCTAAGGAGGCTGGTGGTGAGGAGGAGGAGGAGGAGATTAACATTGACGTGGAGGTTTTGAGGAAAAGGAAAAAGGAGAAGTCGAGTTTGTTTAAGGGAGAGAGCGCCAGCAAAAGACCTGCTGGGCGTTTGAAAATAGTCCTCCCTAATTACTCACCTAAACCGATCATCTCAGTTCCTAAACCTGTAAACCCATCTGATCCGGTGAACATCGAGGAATTCTCAGACACGGACGTTTCTGCGGGTCCCTCTACCCCGGTCGGATTCATGTCAGATACGGACTCAAGCTCTGTTTAAATGATTTATGGCTACACTCAAAATTGCCTCACTAAATGTGAGGAGTTTAAAGGGCTCTGTCAAGAGAGCTGCTTTATTTTCTTACCTGATGACTTTAGATGCTGATATTTTTTTACTTCAAGAATGCGGCATTGACCATGACCCTAACTATAACAAACTAAGGGAAGATTGGGCGAACGGACCTTCCATCTGGTCCGGTGAAAATGGATTGCGTGCTACTGGTGTTGGCGTCCTGTTTAAAAACAAAGACTTTAAGGTTACCTCGTTCACTGAAGTTGAACCTGGACGTGCACTAGTTGTTAATGTGAGTTACTGTGGATCCGAGTTCAAGCTGATTAATGTTTATGCATCTCCGATTAAAGAGGAAAGATCCAGTTTATTAGATATCATCAAACTCTTTATACCTGGTCCTACACCAACTGTGGTTGGCGGTGACTTCAATTGTATCCGGTCTGATGAAAATAGGACATCAGGTACTAGAAGGAAAGACAAAACTGAGATGCAGTTAAAAAATCTAATCGACGATACTTGCCTGAATGATGTCTGGAGAGTAAAGAATACCTCTGAACCAGGATACACTTGGGAGAACAATCTTCTAAAATCAAGAATTGACTTTGTTCTGACATCACAGAGTTTTAAAGTGAATAAAGTGGATCTAACAGGTAACATCTTTTCTGACCACAAAACGTTAATTACTCACTTGGAATTGCCCAGTCTAGAGAAAGGGCGAGGTGTCTGGAAGTTGAACACTCTGCTCCTGGAAGATGAAAGTATAAAAGAGGAATTTTTGAAATTTTATAAAAAACTACAGGGGAAAAAACATTATTACAAAAGAATTCTAGAATGGTGGGAGTATGTGAAGTCTCAAATTAGACATTTTTTTCTCTTAGCTGGCAAAAGGAAGGCCAGACAGAATCAGAAATGGTTTAAAGACCTGAATACAAAACTGCAAACAGGTTACAAACTCAGAAATGCAGGGATAGATATGGAGGATGTTATTTTACAAGTCAAAGAAGACATTAAAAAAGCAATTGAACAGAAAGGCAAAGAAATAATTTTCAACGCCAAGGTAGAACATATGGAAAAAAATGAAACATGTTCCAGGTTCTTTTTCAAAAAATCTTTAGAACGCAAAGAATTAATTAAAGAACTTGATGGTGAAACAACTAAAGATGGACTGTTGGACAAAGCGCAAACTTTTTATCAAAATCTTTTTAGCGAAAAGAAAATTGACGCTGATTTTTTACCTGATGCTCTTAATTCATTGCAGAATCACCTTGAAAAGCAAGATCAAGAGTTGTTGATTGAAGATATCTGTGAAGAAGAACTGCTAAGTGCAATCAAAAGCTTTTCTAGAGGAAAAACACCGGGTACTGACGGACTACAAATTGAATTTTATCTTACTTTTTGGGAGATTTTAAAAGACGACCTGTTTGAGATTTTTAAAGCTGTCTTTTTATGTGACAAATTGCCTGAATCTTGGAGAAGTGGTGTGGTCACCCTGCTTTTTAAAAAAGGAGATAAGACTAATCTAGAGAACTGGAGACCAATCACGTTACTCAACGTAGATTATAAAATTATGGCAAAAATCATGGTGAACAGAATGAAGAAGGTGATAGAGAAGGTCGTGCATCCTGATCAGGTATGTGGTGTGCCTGGTCGTACAATTGCAGAAAACTTGAATATTATACGGGACGCAATTTGGTATCAGCAAGAGAGGAAGCAAAAGCTAGCTCTTCTGTCCCTTGATTTCCAGAAAGCGTACGACAGAGTCTCTCATAAGTACCTGTATTCTGTGTTAAAGAAAATGAAATTCCCGGATGTTTTTATTAAGCACATTGCACTTTTATATGATGGAAGTTTTAGCAGGATTTTAATTAATGGTTTTTTATCTTCAGAAGTTGTTCTAAAGTCGGGCGTCAAACAAGGATGCCCACTTTCGCCTCTGCTCTTTATCTGCGCAATCGAGCCTCTACTGGCAATGTTGAGGAAAGATAAGATGGTGAAAGGTGTACCCATACCAGGTGGAAATGGACTAAGTACTAAGTCACTGGGGTACATGGATGACATCACGATCCTGTGCGACTCAGAACAATCGCTGAGAAGAGCAGTAAGAACTACTGATTTTTTCTGTTTAGCATCTGCCTTCAAACTGAACTTGGAGAAGAGCGAATGTCTTGGATTCGGTGATTGGTCAGATGCGCAGATTCCTCAACTTAAAATAAGAAGTGATAAGATCAAAATTTTAGGTGTTGTGTTTACAAAAAAGAATGATGGAGAAGAAAGTTGGCAGTTGGTGAAGGAGAAAATGCAAAAGAAGATAAGTTTATGGAAACTCAGAAAATTATCAATGGAAGGTAAAAACTTGATCATTAAGTCTTTGTTGTTGCCGATAATGTTGTTTTTAAGTATGGTGTACCCCCCGAATGAGAACACAGTAAAGTTTCTCCAGAGACAAATTTTTCTTTTTCTGTGGGGATCAAAAATGGAGAAGGTTCGAAGAGAGACAATGTACAAGCAGCATAAATATGGTGGAAAGAATATCCCAAATATCAAAAAATTTTTGTACCTAAAGTTCTTTAGTTTTTGCTTCAAAATGACCAATCTAAGAACTCATTGGTCTTTCTACTTAAGATATGCAGCTGGAGATATCTTTAGGAAAAGAAAGTGGATAACATTGCCCCCAAATTCTCCTGTCCTAATTACACCGCCAAAACAATATGTCTTACTAGAAAAAACAATTAGACTTTATAACTTACCTGAAGTAGATGTGGAGATGCTGTCAAATTCAAGAAGACTGGCTCTGGAGACAAAGAGAAAAGAAACGATGACAGCAGTGGCAAACTTTACATACACTAAAAGTGGAAGAATTTGGAGAATGACTTATGCACCTTATCTAACAAATGAATATAAAGACTTGGCATGGGCAATAGTGCAAGAATGTGTTCCTGTTAGATTTTTTCAACACAGAAGGGGATTGTGCAATACTGCAAGATGCCCTAGAACAGGCTGTGTTAGAGAGGAAACAGTTTTACACACCTTTTGGAACTGTTTTTATGCCCAAAATGTCTGGAAAGAAGTTGGAAGTCTCTTAAAGTTTGTTACTGGTCTTAAGTTTTTAAATCACGAAGTAGTTTTATATGGAAATTTTACATGTCAATCAAAAGAAAAAGAAAGAGTCATTTGGATAATGATAAATGGAATAAAGAATGCACGATGGAAAGTCCGAAACATATTGCTTTTTAAAAGAGATTTTATAAGTGAAAGTGAATGCATAAAATTAGCACTAAGTGAAATATATATTTATTACCTGTTAGATCTGAAGAGAATTGGGAAAAAAAGAGCCAAGAGTCTATGGAACTTTCATCTGTGGAACCTTGTAGCATGAACAGATTATAAGGCAAGAGAAATATTAGAAGAGAAATAACAACTGAAATATAAGAACAAAATGAAAAAGAAAAAAATCTGTTCTTATCAGTTTAATATCTGATACGTCCCCTATCTGGGGACCATATATTAAATGGATTTTTAGAACAGGGAGATGGAAAAAGAGCTTGCTCTGTCCACTCCACGCATTGACCTGGTATTGCAGTATCTCCAGGACCGGTGCACCCCTTCTTTAATGCAGTTTCTAAAATCAGAAAGAATTGAATTCAATGTTTTTTGTTCATTTTGCTTGTTTGTCGGATTTGGGGATGGACTCTTTGGCTTTGCTTTTCTTCTCCTCATTGGATTTTTCATGTTCAAAGTTGCAGAAGCCAGATTACAAGCTCATTTTGGTTCAACTTCAGCAACTGTGCATTGCATTGCCATGTAATGTGATGCAATGCTATCTTTCTAGCTCTCCCTTTTTACTTCCTTTTGGATAAACAGACATATTAGGCAAGCATTTTGGAGCTTTCACCTAAATAACTACAGGTGGTGAGATAAGCTGCACAATATAATTGAATTTTCAGTATATTGTTGCACACACACCATCTATTTAGCAAATGCCCTTGTTATCAACAGCAGCCTTTTAAACTCACCTGAGCTAACAGGTATGTGCGCTGGTTACTCTGCTGCGCTTAAAATTTCTTTTTTGGTTTGCTACAATGCCTTTTCTGAAACGTTGTCTCCTTCTGCTGGAACACTGACTTCTTTCATTTAATGCCTGCAGACTATAAAAGAGAACCCAACCCAAAAAGTTTGGTTGATTAGTCTGTGGCATTCTGTTAAACTGTTGCTTATGGCGGTCTCTGTGAGCTTCTCAGCGACATTCAGCCAGCCAGGTATCCTGCCTGCAGTAGATGGAATGTGGCAATGGAACGCTGGCTGCGCGTGTCATAATAGGCTCTGAGCCTTTATATACCTGTGCACAGCAGCAGCCACCTTCAGTCTGCTGCTGGACAGCCAGCAGCAGCAGCAGCAGGAGAGGTATGTAATCAGGAGCCCTCCTGCTAAGGGTAGACAGCTGCTCGTTCCACCCCACCCCCCGCCTTAATTGGTTCTCCTCCCTTCCAACGGTGTTGAGGCGGGTGGGAACAGCAGGGGGTGAAGGTGCTGTGTTTAAAGAGGTGGAGTTATGCAGATCTAAAACGCGTGGATTGCAGCAGCAGCAAGCCGAAAAGTGCAGGCATGTAAGGGATCTAGAGGTTGACAACATGTCTTCTTAACGGGAGTCCAGGAGCTCATCTCCACAAATGGACTTTTCAGGATCCTTGGGTGGCTCCGTAGTTTGAAACCAATTCTGGTTATCGCTTCTCGGCCTTTTGGCTAAGATCAAGTGTAGTATCTGTTCTTATCAGTTTAATATCTGATACGTCCCCTATCTGGGGACCATATATTAAATGGATTTTTAGAACAGGGAGATGGAAAAAGAGCTTGCTCTGTCCACTCCACGCATTGACCTGGTATTGCAGTATCTCCAGGACCGGTGCACCCCTTCTTTAATGCAGTTTCTAAAATCAGAAAGAATTGAATTCAATGTTTTTTGTTCATTTTGCTTGTTTGTCGGATTTTGGGATGGACTCTTTGGCTTTGCTTTTCTTCTCCTCATTGGATTTTTCATGTTCAAAGTTGCAGAAGCCAGATTACAAGCTCATTTTGGTTCAACTTCAGCAACTGTGCATTGCATTGCCATGTAATGTGATGCAATGCTATCTTTCTAGCTCTCCCTTTTTACTTCCTTTTGGATAAACAGACATATTAGGCAAGCATTTTGGAGCTTTCACCTAAATAACTACAGGTGGTGAGATAAGCTGCACAATATAATTGACCTTTCAGTATATTGTTGCACACACACCATCTATTTAGCAAATGCCCTTGTTATCAACAGCAGCCTTTGAAACTCACCTGAGCTAACAGGTATGTGCGCTGGTTACTCTGCTGCGCTTAAAATTTCTTTTTTGGTTTGCTACAATGCCTTTTCTGAAACGTTGTCTCCTTCTGCTGGAACACTGACTTCTTTCATTTAATGCCTGCAGACTATAAAAGAGAACCCAACCCAAAAAGTTTGGTTGATTAGTCTGTGGCATTCTGTTAAACTGTTGCTTATGGCGGTCTCTGTGAGCTTCTCAGCGACATTCAGCCAGCCAGGTATCCTGCCTGCAGTAGATGGAATGTGGCAATGGAACGCTGGCTGCGCGTGTCATAATAGGCTCTGAGCCTTTATATACCTGTGCACAGCAGCAGCCACCTTCAGTCTGCTGCTGGACAGCCAGCAGCAGCAGCAGCAGGAGAGGTATGTAATCAGGAGCCCTCCTGCTAAGGGTAGACAGCTGCTCGTTCCACCCCACCCCCCGCCTTAATTGGTTCTCCTCCCTTCCAACGGTGTTGAGGCGGGTGGGAACAGCAGGGGGTGAAGGTGCTGTGTTTAAAGAGGTGGAGTTATGCAGATCTAAAACGCGTGGATTGCAGCAGCAGCAAGCCGAAAAGTGCAGGCATGTAAGGGATCTAGAGGTTGACAACATGTCTTCTTAACGGGAGTCCAGGAGCTCATCTCCACAAATGGACTTTTCAGGATCCTTGGGTGGCTCCGTAGTTTGAAACCAATTCTGGTTATCGCTTCTCGGCCTTTTGGCTAAGATCAAGTGTAGTATCTGTTCTTATCAGTTTAATATCTGATACGTCCCCTATCTGGGGACCATATATTAAATGGATTTTTAGAACAGGGAGATGGAAAAAGAGCTTGCTCTGTCCACTCCACGCATTGACCTGGTATTGCAGTATCTCCAGGACCGGTGCACCCCTTCTTTAATGCAGTTTCTAAAATCAGAAAGAATTGAATTCAATGTTTTTTGTTCATTTTGCTTGTTTGTCGGATTTGGGGATGGACTCTTTGGCTTTGCTTTTCTTCTCCTCATTGGATTTTTCATGTTCAAAGTTGCAGAAGCCAGATTACAAGCTCATTTTGGTTCAACTTCAGCAACTGTGCATTGCATTGCCATGTAATGTGATGCAATGCTATCTTTCTAGCTCTCCCTTTTTACTTCCTTTTGGATAAACAGACATATTAGGCAAGCATTATGGAGCTTTCACCTAAATAACTACAGGTGGTGAGATAAGCTGCACAATATAATTGAATTTTCAGAATATTGTTGCACACACACCATCTATTTAGCAAATGCCCTTGTTATCAACAGCAGCCTTTTAAACTCACCTGAGCTAACAGGTATGTGCGCTGGTTACTCTGCTGCGCTTAAAATTTCTTTTTTGGTTTGCTACAATGCCTTTTCTGAAACGTTGTCTCCTTCTGCTGGAACACTGACTTCTTTCATTTAATGCCTGCAGACTATAAAAGAGAACCCAACCCAAAAAGTTTGGTTGATTAGTCTGTGGCATTCTGTTAAACTGTTGCTTATGGCGGTCTCTGTGAGCTTCTCAGCGACATTCAGCCAGCCAGGTATCCTGCCTGCAGTAGATGGAATGTGGCAATGGAACGCTGGCTGCGCGTGTCATAATAGGCTCTGAGCCTTTATATACCTGTGCACAGCAGCAGCCACCTTCAGTCTGCTGCTGGACAGCCAGCAGCAGCAGCAGCAGGAGAGGTATGTAATCAGGAGCCCTCCTGCTAAGGGTAGACAGCTGCTCGTTCCACCCCACCCCCCGCCTTAATTGGTTCTCCTCCCTTCCAACGGTGTTGAGGCGGGTGGGAACAGCAGGGGGTGAAGGTGATGTGTTTAAAGAGGTGGAGTTATGCAGATCTAAAACGCGTGGATTGCAGCAGCAGCAAGCCGAAAAGTGCAGGCATGTAAGGGATCTAGAGGTTGACAACATGTCTTCTTAACGGGAGTCCAGGAGCTCATCTCCACAAATGGACTTTTCAGGATCCTTGGGTGGCTCCGTAGTTTGAAACCAATTCTGGTTATCGCTTCTCGGCCTTTTGGCTAAGATCAAGTGTAGTATCTGTTCTTATCAGTTTAATATCTGATACGTCCCCTATCTGGGGACCATATATTAAATGGATTTTTAGAACAGGGAGATGGAAAAAGAGCTTGCTCTGTCCACTCCACGCATTGACCTGGTATTGCAGTATCTCCAGGACCGGTGCACCCCTTCTTTAATGCAGTTTCTAAAATCAGAAAGAATTGAATTCAATGTTTTTTGTTCATTTTGCTTGTTTGTCGGATTTGGGGATGGACTCTTTGGCTTTGCTTTTCTTCTCCTCATTGGATTTTTCATGTTCAAAGTTGCAGAAGCCAGATTACAAGCTCATTTTGGTTCAACTTCAGCAACTGTGCATTGCATTGCCATGTAATGTGATGCAATGCTATCTTTCTAGCTCTCCCTTTTTACTTCCTTTTGGATAAACAGACATATTAGGCAAGCATTTTGGAGCTTTCACCTAAATAACTACAGGTGGTGAGATAAGCTGCACAATATAATTGACCTTTCAGTATATTGTTGCACACACACCATCTATTTAGCAAATGCCCTTGTTATCAACAGCAGCCTTTTAAACTCACTTGAGCTAACAGGTATGTGCGCTGGTTACTCTGCTGCGCTTAAAATTTCTTTTTTGGTTTGCTACAATGCCTTTTCTGAAACGTTGTCTCCTTCTGCTGGAACACTGACTTCTTTCATTTAATGCCTGCAGACTATAAAAGAGAACCCAACCCAAAAAGTTTGGTTGATTAGTCTGTGGCATTCTGTTAAACTGTTGCTTATGGCGGTCTCTGTGAGCTTCTCAGCGACATTCAGCCAGCCAGGTATCCTGCCTGCAGTAGATGGAATGTGGCAATGGAACGCTGGCTGCGCGTGTCATAATAGGCTCTGAGCCTTTATATACCTGTGCACAGCAGCAGCCACCTTCAGTCTGCTGCTGGACAGCCAGCAGCAGCAGCAGCAGGAGAGGTATGTAATCAGGAGCCCTCCTGCTAAGGGTAGACAGCTGCTCGTTCCACCCCACCCCCCGCCTTAATTGGTTCTCCTCCCTTCCAACGGTGTTGAGGCGGGTGGGAACAGCAGGGGGTGAAGGTGCTGTGTTTAAAGAGGTGGAGTTATGCAGATCTAAAACGCGTGGATTGCAGCAGCAGCAAGCCGAAAAGTGCAGGCATGTAAGGGATCTAGAGGTTGACAACATGTCTTCTTAACGGGAGTCCAGGAGCTCATCTCCACAAATGGACTTTTCAGGATCCTTGGGTGGCTCCGTAGTTTGAAACCAATTCTGGTTATCGCTTCTCGGCCTTTTGGCTAAGATCAAGTGTAGTATCTGTTCTTATCAGTTTAATATCTGATACGTCCCCTATCTGGGGACCATATATTAAATGGATTTTTAGAACAGGGAGATGGAAAAAGAGCTTGCTCTGTCCACTCCACGCATTGACCTGGTATTGCAGTATCTCCAGGACCGGTGCACCCCTTCTTTAATGCAGTTTCTAAAATCAGAAAGAATTGAATTCAATGTTTTTTGTTCATTTTGCTTGTTTGTCGGATTTGGGGATGGACTCTTTGGCTTTGCTTTTCTTCTCCTCATTGGATTTTTCATGTTCAAAGTTGCAGAAGCCAGATTACAAGCTCATTTTGGATCAACTTCAGCAACTGTGCATTGCATTGCCATGTAATGTGATGCAATGCTATCTTTCTAGCTCTCCCTTTTTACTTCCTTTTGGATAAACAGACATATTAGGCAAGCATTTTGGAGCTTTCACCTAAATAACTACAGGTGGTGAGATAAGCTGCACAATATAATTGACCTTTCAGTATATTGTTGCACACACACCATCTATTTAGCAAATGCCCTTGTTATCAACAGCAGCCTTTTAAACTCACCTGAGCTAACAGGTATGTGCGCTGGTTACTCTGCTGCGCTTAAAATTTCTTTTTTGGTTTGCTACAATGCCTTTTCTGAAACGTTGTCTCCTTCTGCTGGAACACTGACTTCTTTCATTTAATGCCTGCAGACTATAAAAGAGAACCCAACCCAAAAAGTTTGGTTGATTAGTCTGTGGCATTCTGTTAAACTGTTGCTTATGGCGGTCTCTGTGAGCTTCTCAGCGACATTCAGCCAGCCAGGTATCCTGCCTGCAGTAGATGGAATGTGGCAATGGAACGCTGGCTGCGCGTGTCATAATAGGCTCTGAGCCTTTATATACCTGTGCACAGCAGCAGCCACCTTCAGTCTGCTGCTGGACAGCCAGCAGCAGCAGCAGCAGGAGAGGTATGTAATCAGGAGCCCTCCTGCTAAGGGTAGACAGCTGCTCGTTCCACCCCACCCCCCGCCTTAATTGGTTCTCCTCCCTTCCAACGGTGTTGAGGCGGGTGGGAACAGCAGGGGGTGAAGGTGCTGTGTTTAAAGAGGTGGAGTTATGCAGATCTAAAACGCGTGGATTGCAGCAGCAGCAAGCCGAAAAGTGCAGGCATGTAAGGGATCTAGAGGTTGACAACATGTCTTCTTAACGGGAGTCCAGGAGCTCATCTCCACAAATGGACTTTTCAGGATCCTTGGGTGGCTCCGTAGTTTGAAACCAATTCTGGTTATCGCTTCTCGGCCTTTTGGCTAAGATCAAGTGTAGTATCTGTTCTTATCAGTTTAATATCTGATACGTCCCCTATCTGGGGACCATATATTAAATGGATTTTTAGAACAGGGAGATGGAAAAAGAGCTTGCTCTGTCCACTCCACGCATTGACCTGGTATTGCAGTATCTCCAGGACCGGTGCACCCCTTCTTTAATGCAGTTTCTAAAATCAGAAAGAATTGAATTCAATGTTTTTTGTTCATTTTGCTTGTTTGTCGGATTTTGGGATGGACTCTTTGGCTTTGCTTTTCTTCTCCTCATTGGATTTTTCATGTTCAAAGTTGCAGAAGCCAGATTACAAGCTCATTTTGGTTCAACTTCAGCAACTGTGCATTGCATTGCCATGTAATGTGATGCAATGCTATCTTTCTAGCTCTCCCTTTTTACTTCCTTTTGGATAAACAGACATATTAGGCAAGCATTTTGGAGCTTTCACCTAAATAACTACAGGTGGTGAGATAAGCTGCACAATATAATTGACCTTTCAGTATATTGTTGCACAAACACCATCTATTTAGCAAATGCCCTTGTTATCAACAGCAGCCTTTTAAACTCACCTGAGCTAACAGGTATGTGCGCTGGTTACTCTGCTGCGCTTAAAATTTCTTTTTTGGTTTGCTACAATGCCTTTTCTGAAACGTTGTCTCCTTCTGCTGGAACACTGACTTCTTTCATTTAATGCCTGCAGACTATAAAAGAGAACCCAACCCAAAAAGTTTGGTTGATTAGTCTGTGGCATTCTGTTAAACTGTTGCTTATGGCGGTCTCTGTGAGCTTCTCAGCGACATTCAGCCAGCCAGGTATCCTGCCTGCAGTAGATGGAATGTGGCAATGGAACGCTGGCTGCGCGTGTCATAATAGGCTCTGAGCCTTTATATACCTGTGCACAGCAGCAGCCACCTTCAGTCTGCTGCTGGACAGCCAGCAGCAGCAGCAGCAGGAGAGGTATGTAATCAGGAGCCCTCCTGCTAAGGGTAGACAGCTGCTCGTTCCACCCCACCCCCCGCCTTAATTGGTTCTCCTCCCTTCCAACGGTGTTGAGGCGGGTGGGAACAGCAGGGGGTGAAGGTGCTGTGTTTAAAGAGGTGGAGTTATGCAGATCTAAAACGCGTGGATCGCAGCAGCAGCAAGCCGAAAAGTGCAGGCATGTAAGGGATCTAGAGGTTGACAACATGTCTTCTTAACGGGAGTCCAGGAGCTCATCTCCACAAATGGACTTTTCAGGATCCTTGGGTGGCTCCGTAGTTTGAAACCAATTCTGGTTATCGCTTCTCGGCCTTTTGGCTAAGATCAAGTGTAGTATCTGTTCTTATCAGTTTAATATCTGATACGTCCACTATCTGGGGACCATATATTAAATGGATTTTTAGAACAGGGAGATGGAAAAAGAGCTTGCTCTGTCCACTCCACGCATTGACCTGGTATTGCAGTATCTCCAGGACCGGTGCACCCCTTCTTTAATGCAGTTTCTAAAATCAGAAAGAATTGAATTCAATGTTTTTTGTTCATTTTGCTTGTTTGTCGGATTTGGGGATGGACTCTTTGGCTTTGCTTTTCTTCTCCTCATTGGATTTTTCATGTTCAAAGTTGCAGAAGGCAGATTACAAGCTCATTTTGGTTCAACTTCAGCAACTGTGCATTGCATTGCCATGTAATGTGATGCAATGCTATCTTTCTAGCTCTCCCTTTTTACTTCCTTTTGGATAAACAGACATATTATTCAAGCATTTTGGAGCTTTCACCTAAATAACTACAGGTGGTGAGATAAGCTGCACAATATAATTGACCTTTCAGTATATTGTTGGACACACACCATCTATTTAGCAAATGCCCTTGTTATCAACAGCAGCCTTTTAAACTCACTTGAGCTAACAGGTATGTGCGCTGGTTACTCTGCTGCGCTTAAAATTTCTTTTTTGGTTTGCTACAATGCCTTTTCTGAAACGTTGTCTCCTTCTGCTGGAACACTGACTTCTTTCATTTAATGCCTGCAGACTATAAAAGAGAACCCAACCCAAAAAGTTTGGTTGATTAGTCTGTGGCATTCTGTTAAACTGTTGCTTATGGCGGTCTCTGTGAGCTTCTCAGCGACATTCAGCCAGCCAGGTATCCTGCCTGCAGTAGATGGAATGTGGCAATGGAACGCTGGCTGCGCGTGTCATAATAGGCTCTGAGCCTTTATATACCTGTGCACAGCAGCAGCCACCTTCAGTCTGCTGCTGGACAGCCAGCAGCAGCAGCAGCAGGAGAGGTATGTAATCAGGAGCCCTCCTGCTAAGGGTAGACAGCTGCTCGTTCCACCCCACCCCCCGCCTTAATTGGTTCTCCTCCCTTCCAACGGTGTTGAGGCGGGTGGGAACAGCAGGGGGTGAAGGTGCTGTGTTTAAAGAGGTGGAGTTATGCAGATCTAAAACGCGTGGATTGCAGCAGCAGCAAGCCGAAAAGTGCAGGCATGTAAGGGATCTAGAGGTTGACAACATGTCTTCTTAACGGGAGTCCAGGAGCTCATCTCCACAAATGGACTTTTCAGGATCCTTGGGTGGCTCCGTAGTTTGAAACCAATTCTGGTTATCGCTTCTCGGCCTTTTGGCTAAGATCAAGTGTAGTATCTGTTCTTATCAGTTTAATATCTGATACGTCCCCTATCTGGGGACCATATATTAAATGGATTTTTAGAACAGGGAGATGGAAAAAGAGCTTGCTCTGTCCACTCCACGCATTGACCTGGTATTGCAGTATCTCCAGGACCGGTGCACCCCTTCTTTAATGCAGTTTCTAAAATCAGAAAGAATTGAATTCAATGTTTTTTGTTCATTTTGCTTGTTTGTCGGATTTGGGGATGGACTCTTTGGCTTTGCTTTTCTTCTCCTCATTGGATTTTTCATGTTCAAAGTTGCAGAAGCCAGATTACAAGCTCATTTTGGATCAACTTCAGCAACTGTGCATTGCATTGCCATGTAATGTGATGCAATGCTATCTTTCTAGCTCTCCCTTTTTACTTCCTTTTGGATAAACAGACATATTAGGCAAGCATTTTGGAGCTTTCACCTAAATAACTACAGGTGGTGAGATAAGCTGCACAATATAATTGACCTTTCAGTATATTGTTGCACACACACCATCTATTTAGCAAATGCCCTTGTTATCAACAGCAGCCTTTTAAACTCACCTGAGCTAACAGGTATGTGCGCTGGTTACTCTGCTGCGCTTAAAATTTCTTTTTTGGTTTGCTACAATGCCTTTTCTGAAACGTTGTCTCCTTCTGCTGGAACACTGACTTCTTTCATTTAATGCCTGCAGACTATAAAAGAGAACCCAACCCAAAAAGTTTGGTTGATTAGTCTGTGGCATTCTGTTAAACTGTTGCTTATGGCGGTCTCTGTGAGCTTCTCAGCGACATTCAGCCAGCCAGGTATCCTGCCTGCAGTAGATGGAATGTGGCAATGGAACGCTGGCTGCGCGTGTCATAATAGGCTCTGAGCCTTTATATACCTGTGCACAGCAGCAGCCACCTTCAGTCTGCTGCTGGACAGCCAGCAGCAGCAGCAGCAGGAGAGGTATGTAATCAGGAGCCCTCCTGCTAAGGGTAGACAGCTGCTCGTTCCACCCCACCCCCCGCCTTAATTGGTTCTCCTCCCTTCCAACGGTGTTGAGGCGGGTGGGAACAGCAGGGGGTGAAGGTGCTGTGTTTAAAGAGGTGGAGTTATGCAGATCTAAAACGCGTGGATTGCAGCAGCAGCAAGCCGAAAAGTGCAGGCATGTAAGGGATCTAGAGGTTGACAACATGTCTTCTTAACGGGAGTCCAGGAGCTCATCTCCACAAATGGACTTTTCAGGATCCTTGGGTGGCTCCGTAGTTTGAAACCAATTCTGGTTATCGCTTCTCGGCCTTTTGGCTAAGATCAAGTGTAGTATCTGTTCTTATCAGTTTAATATCTGATACGTCCCCTATCTGGGGACCATATATTAAATGGATTTTTAGAACAGGGAGATGGAAAAAGAGCTTGCTCTGTCCACTCCACGCATTGACCTGGTATTGCAGTATCTCCAGGACCGGTGCACCCCTTCTTTAATGCAGTTTCAAAAATCAGAAAGAATTGAATTCAATGTTTTTTGTTCATTTTGCTTGTTTGTCGGATTTGGGGATGGACTCTTTGGCTTTGCTTTTCTTCTCCTCATTGGATTTTTCATGTTCAAAGTTGCAGAAGCCAGATTACAAGCTCATTTTGGTTCAACTTCAGCAACTGTGCATTGCATTGCCATGTAATGTGATGCAATGCTATCTTTCTAGCTCTCCCTTTTTACTTCCTTTTGGATAAACAGACATATTAGGCAAGCATTTTGGAGCTTTCACCTAAATAACTACAGGTGGTGAGATAAGCTGCACAATATAATTGACCTTTCAGTATATTGTTGCACACACACCATCTATTTAGCAAATGCCCTTGTTATCAACAGCAGCCTTTTAAACTCACCTGAGCTAACAGGTATGTGCGCTGGTTACTCTGCTGCGCTTAAAATTTCTTTTTTGGTTTGCTACAATGCCTTTTCTGAAACGTTGTCTCCTTCTGCTGGAACACTGACTTCTTTCATTTAATGCCTGCAGACTATAAAAGGGAACCCAACCCAAAAAGTTTGGTTGATTAGTCTGTGGCATTCTGTTAAACTGTTGCTTATGGCGGTCTCTGTGAGCTTCTCAGCGACATTCAGCCAGCCAGGTATCCTGCCTGCAGTAGATGGAATGTGGCAATGGAACGCTGGCTGCGCGTGTCATAATAGGCTCTGAGCCTTTATATACCTGTGCACAGCAGCAGCCACCTTCAGTCTGCTGCTGGACAGCCAGCAGCAGCAGCAGCAGGAGAGGTATGTAATCAGGAGCCCTCCTGCTAAGGGTAGACAGCTGCTCGTTCCACCCCACCCCCCGCCTTAATTGGTTCTCCTCCCTTCCAACGGTGTTGAGGCGGGTGGGAACAGCAGGGGGTGAAGGTGCTGTGTTTAAAGAGGTGGAGTTATGCAGATCTAAAACGCGTGGATTGCAGCAGCAGCAAGCCGAAAAGTGCAGGCATGTAAGGGATCTAGAGGTTGACAACATGTCTTCTTAACGGGAGTCCAGGAGCTCATCTCCACAAATGGACTTTTCAGGATCCTTGGGTGGCTCCGTAGTTTGAAACTAATTCTGGTTATCGCTTCTCGGCCTTTTGGCTAAGATCAAGTGTAGTATCTGTTCTTATCAGTTTAATATCTGATACGTCCCCTATCTGGGGACCATATATTAAATGGATTTTTAGAACAGGGAGATGGAAAAAGAGCTTGCTCTGTCCACTCCACGCATTGACCTGGTATTGCAGTATCTCCAGGACCGGTGCAACCCTTCTTTAATGCAGTTTCTAAAATCAGAAAGAATTGAATTCAATGTTTTTTGTTCATTTTGCTTGTTTGTCGGATTTGGGGATGGACTCTTTGGCTTTGCTTTTCTTCTCCTCATTGGATTTTTCATGTTCAAAGTTGCAGAAGCCAGATTACAAGCTCATTTTGGTTCAACTTCAGCAACTGTGCATTGCATTGCCATGTAATGTGATGCAATGCTATCTTTCTAGCTCTCCCTTTTTACTTCCTTTTGGATAAACAGACATATTAGGCAAGCATTTTGGAGCTTTCACCTAAATAACTACAGGTGGTGAGATAAGCTGCACAATATAATTGACCTTTCAGTATATTGTTGCACACACACCATCTATTTAGCAAATGCCCTTGTTATCAACAGCAGCCTTTTAAACTCACCTGAGCTAACAGGTATGTGCGCTGGTTACTCTGCTGCGCTTAAAATTTCTTTTTTGGTTTGCTACAATGCCTTTTCTGAAACGTTGTCTCCTTCTGCTGGAACACTGACTTCTTTCATTTAATGCCTGCAGACTATAAAAGAGAACCCAACCCAAAAAGTTTGGTTGATTAGTCTGTGGCATTCTGTTAAACTGTTGCTTATGGCGGTCTCTGTGAGCTTCTCAGCGACATTCAGCCAGCCAGGTATCCTGCCTGCAGTAGATGGAATGTGGCAATGGAACGCTGGCTGCGCGTGTCATAATAGGCTCTGAGCCTTTATATACCTGTGCACAGCAGCAGCCACCTTCAGTCTGCTGCTGGACAGCCAGCAGCAGCAGCAGCAGGAGAGGTATGTAATCAGGAGCCCTCCTGCTAAGGGTAGACAGCTGCTCGTTCCACCCCACCCCCCGCCTTAATTGGTTCTCCTCCCTTCCAACGGTGTTGAGGCGGGTGGGAACAGCAGGGGGTGAAGGTGCTGTGTTTAAAGAGGTGGAGTTATGCAGATCTAAAACGCGTGGATTGCAGCAGCAGCAAGCCGAAAAGTGCAGGCATGTAAGGGATCTAGAGGTTGACAACATGTCTTCTTAACGGGAGTCCAGGAGCTCATCTCCACAAATGGACTTTTCAGGATCCTTGGGTGGCTCCGTAGTTTGAAACCAATTCTGGTTATCGCTTCTCGGCCTTTTGGCTAAGATCAAGTGTAGTATCTGTTCTTATCAGTTTAATATCTGATACGTCCCCTATCTGGGGACCATATATTAAATGGATTTTTAGAACAGGGAGATGGAAAAAGAGCTTGCTCTGTCCACTCCACGCATTGACCTGGTATTGCAGTATCTCCAGGACCGGTGCACCCCTTCTTTAATGCAGTTTCTAAAATCAGAAAGAATTGAATTCAATGTTTTTTGTTCATTTTGCTTGTTTGTCGGATTTGGGGATGGACTCTTTGGCTTTGCTTTTCTTCTCCTCATTGGATTTTTCATGTTCAAAGTTGCAGAAGCCAGATTACAAGCTCATTTTGGTTCAACTTCAGCAACTGTGCATTGCATTGCCATGTAATGTGATGCAATGCTATCTTTCTAGCTCTCCCTTTTTACTTCCTTTTGGATAAACAGACATATTAGGCAAGCATTTTGGAGCTTTCACCTAAATAACTACAGGTGGTGAGATAAGCTGCACAATATAATTGACCTTTCAGTATATTGTTGCACACACACCATCTATTTAGCAAATGCCCTTGTTATCAACAGCAGCCTTTTAAACTCACCTGAGCTAACAGGTATGTGCGCTGGTTACTCTGCTGCGCTTAAAATTTCTTTTTTGGTTTGCTACAATGCCTTTTCTGAAACGTTGTCTCCTTCTGCTGGAACACTGACTTCTTTCATTTAATGCCTGCAGACTATAAAAGAGAACCCAACCCAAAAAGTTTGGTTGATTAGTCTGTGGCATTCTGTTAAACTGTTGCTTATGGCGGTCTCTGTGAGCTTCTCAGCGACATTCAGCCAGCCAGGTATCCTGCCTGCAGTAGATGGAATGTGGCAATGGAACGCTGGCTGCGCGTGTCATAATAGGCTCTGAGCCTTTATATACCTGTGCACAGCAGCAGCCACCTTCAGTCTGCTGCTGGACAGCCAGCAGCAGCAGCAGCAGGAGAGGTATGTAATCAGGAGCCCTCCTGCTAAGGGTAGACAGCTGCTCGTTCCACCCCACCCCCCGCCTTAATTGGTTCTCCTCCCTTCCAACGGTGTTGAGGCGGGTGGGAACAGCAGGGGGTGAAGGTGCTGTGTTTAAAGAGGTGGAGTTATGCAGATCTAAAACGCGTGGATTGCAGCAGCAGCAAGCCGAAAAGTGCAGGCATGTAAGGGATCTAGAGGTTGACAACATGTCTTCTTAACGGGAGTCCAGGAGCTCATCTCCACAAATGGACTTTTCAGGATCCTTGGGTGGCTCCGTAGTTTGAAACCAATTCTGGTTATCGCTTCTCGGCCTTTTGGCTAAGATCAAGTGTAGTATCTGTTCTTATCAGTTTAATATCTGATACGTCCCCTATCTGGGGACCATATATTAAATGGATTTTTAGAACAGGGAGATGGAAAAAGAGCTTGCTCTGTCCACTCCACGCATTGACCTGGTATTGCAGTATCTCCAGGACCGGTGCACCCCTTCTTTAATGCAGTTTCTAAAATCAGAAAGAATTGAATTCAATGTTTTTTGTTCATTTTGCTTGTTTGTCGGATTTGGGGATGGACTCTTTGGCTTTGCTTTTCTTCTCCTCATTGGATTTTTCATGTTCAAAGTTGCAGAAGCCAGATTACAAGCTCATTTTGGTTCAACTTCAGCAACTGTGCATTGCATTGCCATGTAATGTGATGCAATGCTATCTTTCTAGCTCTCCCTTTTTACTTCCTTTTGGATAAACAGACATATTAGGCAAGCATTTTGGAGCTTTCACCTAAATAACTACAGGTGGTGAGATAAGCTGCACAATATAATTGACCTTTCAGTATATTGTTGCACACACACCATCTATTTAGCAAATGCCCTTGTTATCAACAGCAGCCTTTTAAACTCACCTGAGCTAACAGGTATGTGCGCTGGTTACTCTGCTGCGCTTAAAATTTCTTTTTTGGTTTGCTACAATGCCTTTTCTGAAACGTTGTCTCCTTCTGCTGGAACACTGACTTCTTTCATTTAATGCCTGCAGACTATAAAAGAGAACCCAACCCAAAAAGTTTGGTTGATTAGTCTGTGGCATTCTGTTAAACTGTTGCTTATGGCGGTCTCTGTGAGCTTCTCAGCGACATTCAGCCAGCCAGGTATCCTGCCTGCAGTAGATGGAATGTGGCAATGGAACGCTGGCTGCGCGTGTCATAATAGGCTCTGAGCCTTTATATACCTGTGCACAGCAGCAGCCACCTTCAGTCTGCTGCTGGACAGCCAGCAGCAGCAGCAGGAGAGGTATGTAATCAGGAGCCCTCCTGCTAAGGGTAGACAGCTGCTCGTTCCACCCCACCCCCCGCCTTAATTGGTTCTCCTCCCTTCCAACGGTGTTGAGGCGGGTGGGAACAGCAGGGGGTGAAGGTGCTGTGTTTAAAGAGGTGGAGTTATGCAGATCTAAAACGCGTGGATTGCAGCAGCAGCAAGCCGAAAAGTGCAGGCATGTAAGGGATCTAGAGGTTGACAACATGTCTTCTTAACGGGAGTCCAGGAGCTCATCTCCACAAATGGACTTTTCAGGATCCTTGGGTGGCTCCGTAGTTTGAAACCAATTCTGGTTATCGCTTCTCGGCCTTTTGGCTAAGATCAAGTGTAGTATCTGTTCTTATCAGTTTAATATCTGATACGTCCCCTATCTGGGGACCATATATTAAATGGATTTTTAGAACAGGGAGATGGAAAAAGAGCTTGCTCTGTCCACTCCACGCATTGACCTGGTATTGCAGTATCTCCAGGACCGGTGCACCCCTTCTTTAATGCAGTTTCTACAATCAGAAAGAATTGAATTCAATGTTTTTTGTTCATTTTGCTTGTTTGTCGGATTTGGGGATGGACTCTTTGGCTTTGCTTTTCTTCTCCTCATTGGATTTTTCATGTTCAAAGTTGCAGAAGCCAGATTACAAGCTCATTTTGGTTCAACTTCAGCAACTGTGCATTGCATTGCCATGTAATGTGATGCAATGCTATCTTTCTAGCTCTCCCTTTTTACTTCCTTTTGGATAAACAGACATATTAGGCAAGCATTTTGGAGCTTTCACCTAAATAACTACAGGTGGTGAGATAAGCTGCACAATATAATTGACCTTTCAGTATATTGTTGCACACACACCATCTATTTAGCAAATGCCCTTGTTATCAACAGCAGCCTTTTAAACTCACCTGAGCTAACAGGTATGTGCGCTGGTTACTCTGCTGCGCTTAAAATTTCTTTTTTGGTTTGCTACAATGCCTTTTCTGAAACGTTGTCTCCTTCTGCTGGAACACTGACTTCTTTCATTTAATGCCTGCAGACTATAAAAGAGAACCCAACCCAAAAAGTTTGGTTGATTAGTCTGTGGCATTCTGTTAAACTGTTGCTTATGGCGGTCTCTGTGAGCTTCTCAGCGACATTCAGCCAGCCAGGTATCCTGCCTGCAGTAGATGGAATGTGGCAATGGAACGCTGGCTGCGCGTGTCATAATAGGCTCTGAGCCTTTATATACCTGTGCACAGCAGCAGCCACCTTCAGTCTGCTGCTGGACAGCCAGCAGCAGCAGCAGCAGGAGAGGTATGTAATCAGGAGCCCTCCTGCTAAGGGTAGACAGCTGCTCGTTCCACCCCACCCCCCGCCTTAATTGGTTCTCCTCCCTTCCAACGGTGTTGAGGCGGGTGGGAACAGCAGGGGGTGAAGGTGCTGTGTTTAAAGAGGTGGAGTTATGCAGATCTAAAACGCGTGGATTGCAGCAGCAGCAAGCCGAAAAGTGCAGGCATGTAAGGGATCTAGAGGTTGACAACATGTCTTCTTAACGGGAGTCCAGGAGCTCATCTCCACAAATGGACTTTTCAGGATCCTTGGGTGGCTCCGTAGTTTGAAACCAATTCTGGTTATCGCTTCTCGGCCTTTTGGCTAAGATCAAGTGTAGTATCTGTTCTTATCAGTTTAATATCTGATACGTCCCCTATCTGGGGACCATATATTAAATGGATTTTTAGAACAGGGAGATGGAAAAAGAGCTTGCTCTGTCCACTCCACGCATTGACCTGGTATTGCAGTATCTCCAGGACCGGTGCACCCCTTCTTTAATGCAGTTTCTAAAATCAGAAAGAATTGAATTCAATGTTTTTTGTTCATTTTGCTTGTTTGTCGGATTTGGGGATGGACTCTTTGGCTTTGCTTTTCTTCTCCTCATTGGATTTTTCATGTTCAAAGTTGCAGAAGCCAGATTACAAGCTCATTTTGGTTCAACCTCCGCAACTGTGCATTGCATTGCCATGTAATGTGATGCAATGCTATCTTTCTAGCTCTCCCTTTTTACTTCCTTTTGGATAAACAGACATATTAGGCAAGCATTTTGGAGCTTTCACCTAAATAACTACAGGTGGTGAGATAAGCTGCACAATATAATTGACCTTTCAGTATATTGTTGCACACACACCATCTATTTAGCAAATGCCCTTGTTATCAACAGCAGCCTTTTAAACTCACCTGAGCTAACAGGTATGTGCGCTGGTTACTCTGCTGCGCTTAAAATTTCTTTTTTGGTTTGCTACAATGCCTTTTCTGAAACGTTGTCTCCTTCTGCTGGAACACTGACTTCTTTCATTTAATGCCTGCAGACTATAAAAGAGAACCCAACCCAAAAAGTTTGGTTGATTAGTCTGTGGCATTCTGTTAAACTGTTGCTTATGGCGGTCTCTGTGAGCTTCTCAGCGACATTCAGCCAGCCAGGTATCCTGCCTGCAGTAGATGGAATGTGGCAATGGAACGCTGGCTGCGCGTGTCATAATAGGCTCTGAGCCTTTATATACCTGTGCACAGCAGCAGCCACCTTCAGTCTGTTGCTGGACAGCCAGCAGCAGCAGCAGCAGGAGAGGTATGTAATCAGGAGCCCTCCTGCTAAGGGTAGACAGCTGCTCGTTCCACCCCACCCCCCGCCTTAATTGGTTCTCCTCCCTTCCAACGGTGTTGAGGCGGGTGGGAACAGCAGGGGGTGAAGGTGCTGTGTTTAAAGAGGTGGAGTTATGCAGATCTAAAACGCTTGGATTGCAGCAGCAGCAAAGCCGAAAAGTGCAGGCATGTAAGGGATCTAGAGGTTGACAACATGTCTTCTTAACGGGAGTCCAGGAGCTCATCTCCACAAATGGACTTTTCAGGATCCTTGGGTGGCTCCGTAGTTTGAAACCAATTCTGGTTATCGCTTCTCGGCCTTTTGGCTAAGATCAAGTGTAGTATCTGTTCTTATCAGTTTAATATCTGATACGTCCCCTATCTGGGGACCATATATTAAATGGATTTTTAGAACAGGGAGATGGAAAAAGAGCTTGCTCTGTCCACTCCACGCATTGACCTGGTATTGCAGTATCTCCAGGACCGGTGCACCCCTTCTTTAATGCAGTTTCTACAATCAGAAAGAATTGAATTCAATGTTTTTTGTTCATTTTGCTTGTTTGTCGGATTTGGGGATGGACTCTTTGGCTTTGCTTTTCTTCTCCTCATTGGATTTTTCATGTTCAAAGTTGCAGAAGCCAGATTACAAGCTCATTTTGGTTCAACTTCAGCAACTGTGCATTGCATTGCCATGTAATGTGATGCAATGCTATCTTTCTAGCTCTCCCTTTTTACTTCCTTTTGGATAAACAGACATATTAGGCAAGCATTTTGGAGCTTTCACCTAAATAACTACAGGTGGTGAGATAAGCTGCACAATATAATTGACCTTTCAGTATATTGTTGCACACACACCATCTATTTAGCAAATGCCCTTGTTATCAACAGCAGCCTTTTAAACTCACCTGAGCTAACAGGTATGTGCGCTGGTTACTCTGCTGCGCTTAAAATTTCTTTTTTGGTTTGCTACAATGCCTTTTCTGAAACGTTGTCTCCTTCTGCTGGAACACTGACTTCTTTCATTTAATGCCTGCAGACTATAAAAGAGAACCCAACCCAAAAAGTTTGGTTGATTAGTCTGTGGCATTCTGTTAAACTGTTGCTTATGGCGGTCTCTGTGAGCTTCTCAGCGACATTCAGCCAGCCAGGTATCCTGCCTGCAGTAGATGGAATGTGGCAATGGAACGCTGGCTGCGCGTGTCATAATAGGCTCTGAGCCTTTATATACCTGTGCACAGCAGCAGCCACCTTCAGTCTGCTGCTGGACAGCCAGCAGCAGCAGCAGCAGGAGAGGTATGTAATCAGGAGCCCTCCTGCTAAGGGTAGACAGCTGCTCGTTCCACCCCACCCCCCGCCTTAATTGGTTCTCCTCCCTTCCAACGGTGTTGAGGCGGGTGGGAACAGCAGGGGGTGAAGGTGCTGTGTTTAAAGAGGTGGAGTTATGCAGATCTAAAACGCGTGGATTGCAGCAGCAGCAAGCCGAAAAGTGCAGGCATGTAAGGGATCTAGAGGTTGACAACATGTCTTCTTAACGGGAGTCCAGGAGCTCATCTCCACAAATGGACTTTTCAGGATCCTTGGGTGGCTCCGTAGTTTGAAACCAATTCTGGTTATCGCTTCTCGGCCTTTTGGCTAAGATCAAGTGTAGTATCTGTTCTTATCAGTTTAATATCTGATACGTCCCCTATCTGGGGACCATATATTAAATGGATTTTTAGAACAGGGAGATGGAAAAAGAGCTTGCTCTGTCCACTCCACGCATTGACCTGGTATTGCAGTATCTCCAGGACCGGTGCACCCCTTCTTTAATGCAGTTTCTAAAATCAGAAAGAATTGAATTCAATGTTTTTTGTTCATTTTGCTTGTTTGTCGGATTTTGGGATGGACTCTTTGGCTTTGCTTTTCTTCTCCTCATTGGATTTTTCATGTTCAAAGTTGCAGAAGCCAGATTACAAGCTCATTTTGGTTCAACTTCAGCAACTGTGCATTGCATTGCCATGTAATGTGATGCAATGCTATCTTTCTAGCTCTCCCTTTTTACTTCCTTTTGGATAAACAGACATATTAGGCAAGCATTTTGGAGCTTTCACCTAAATAACTACAGGTGGTGAGATAAGCTGCACAATATAATTGACCTTTCAGTATATTGTTGCACACACACCATCTATTTAGCAAATGCCCTTGTTATCAACAGCAGCCTTTTAAACTCACCTGAGCTAACAGGTATGTGCGCTGGTTACTCTGCTGCGCTTAAAATTTCTTTTTTGGTTTGCTACAATGCCTTTTCTGAAACGTTGTCTCCTTCTGCTGGAACACTGACTTCTTTCATTTAATGCCTGCAGACTATAAAAGAGAACCCAACCCAAAAAGTTTGGTTGATTAGTCTGTGGCATTCTGTTAAACTGTTGCTTATGGCGGTCTCTGTGAGCTTCTCAGCGACATTCAGCCAGCCAGGTATCCTGCCTGCAGTAGATGGAATGTGGCAATGGAACGCTGGCTGCGCGTGTCATAATAGGCTCTGAGCCTTTATATACCTGTGCACAGCAGCAGCCACCTTCAGTCTGCTGCTGGACAGCCAGCAGCAGCAGCAGGAGAGGTATGTAATCAGGAGCCCTCCTGCTAAGGGTAGACAGCTGCTCGTTCCACCCCACCCCCCGCCTTAATTGGTTCTCCTCCCTTCCAACGGTGTTGAGGCGGGTGGGAACAGCAGGGGGTGAAGGTGCTGTGTTTAAAGAGGTGGAGTTATGCAGATCTAAAACGCGTGGATTGCAGCAGCAGCAAGCCGAAAAGTGCAGGCATGTAAGGGATCTAGAGGTTGACAACATGTCTTCTTAACGGGAGTCCAGGAGCTCATCTCCACAAATGGACTTTTCAGGATCCTTGGGTGGCTCCGTAGTTTGAAACCAATTCTGGTTATCGCTTCTCGGCCTTTTGGCTAAGATCAAGTGTAGTATCTGTTCTTATCAGTTTAATATCTGATACGTCCCCTATCTGGGGACCATATATTAAATGGATTTTTAGAACAGGGAGATGGAAAAAGAGCTTGCTCTGTCCACTCCACGCATTGACCTGGTATTGCAGTATCTCCAGGACCGGTGCACCCCTTCTTTAATGCAGTTTCTAAAATCAGAAAGAATTGAATTCAATGTTTTTTGTTCATTTTGCTTGTTTGTCGGATTTGGGGATGGACTCTTTGGCTTTGCTTTTCTTCTCCTCATTGGATTTTTCATGTTCAAAGTTGCAGAAGCCAGATTACAAGCTCATTTTGGTTCAACCTCCGCAACTGTGCATTGCATTGCCATGTAATGTGATGCAATGCTATCTTTCTAGCTCTCCCTTTTTACTTCCTTTTGGATAAACAGACATATTAGGCAAGCATTTTGGAGCTTTCACCTAAATAACTACAGGTGGTGAGATAAGCTGCACAATATAATTGACCTTTCAGTATATTGTTGCACACACACCATCTATTTAGCAAATGCCCTTGTTATCAACAGCAGCCTTTTAAACTCACCTGAGCTAACAGGTATGTGCGCTGGTTACTCTGCTGCGCTTAAAATTTCTTTTTTGGTTTGCTACAATGCCTTTTCTGAAACGTTGTCTCCTTCTGCTGGAACACTGACTTCTTTCATTTAATGCCTGCAGACTATAAAAGAGAACCCAACCCAAAAAGTTTGGTTGATTAGTCTGTGGCATTCTGTTAAACTGTTGCTTATGGCGGTCTCTGTGAGCTTCTCAGCGACATTCAGCCAGCCAGGTATCCTGCCTGCAGTAGATGGAATGTGGCAATGGAACGCTGGCTGCGCGTGTCATAATAGGCTCTGAGCCTTTATATACCTGTGCACAGCAGCAGCCACCTTCAGTCTGTTGCTGGACAGCCAGCAGCAGCAGCAGCAGGAGAGGTATGTAATCAGGAGCCCTCCTGCTAAGGGTAGACAGCTGCTCGTTCCACCCCACCCCCCGCCTTAATTGGTTCTCCTCCCTTCCAACGGTGTTGAGGCGGGTGGGAACAGCAGGGGGTGAAGGTGCTGTGTTTAAAGAGGTGGAGTTATGCAGATCTAAAACGCTTGGATTGCAGCAGCAGCAAAGCAGAAAAGTGCAGGCATGTAAGGGATCTAGAGGTTGACAACATGTCTTCTTAACGGGAGTCCAGGAGCTCATCTCCACAAATGGACTTTTCAGGATCCTTGGGTGGCTCCGTAGTTTGAAACCAATTCTGGTTATCGCTTCTCGGCCTTTTGGCTAAGATCAAGTGTAGTATCTGTTCTTATCAGTTTAATATCTGATACGTCCCCTATCTGGGGACCATATATTAAATGGATTTTTAGAACAGGGAGATGGAAAAAGAGCTTGCTCTGTCCACTCCACGCATTGACCTGGTATTGCAGTATCTCCAGGACCGGTGCACCCCTTCTTTAATGCAGTTTCTACAATCAGAAAGAATTGAATTCAATGTTTTTTGTTCATTTTGCTTGTTTGTCGGATTTGGGGATGGACTCTTTGGCTTTGCTTTTCTTCTCCTCATTGGATTTTTCATGTTCAAAGTTGCAGAAGCCAGATTACAAGCTCATTTTGGTTCAACTTCAGCAACTGTGCATTGCATTGCCATGTAATGTGATGCAATGCTATCTTTCTAGCTCTCCCTTTTTACTTCCTTTTGGATAAACAGACATATTAGGCAAGCATTTTGGAGCTTTCACCTAAATAACTACAGGTGGTGAGATAAGCTGCACAATATAATTGACCTTTCAGTATATTGTTGCACACACACCATCTATTTAGCAAATGCCCTTGTTATCAACAGCAGCCTTTTAAACTCACCTGAGCTAACAGGTATGTGCGCTGGTTACTCTGCTGCGCTTAAAATTTCTTTTTTGGTTTGCTACAATGCCTTTTCTGAAACGTTGTCTCCTTCTGCTGGAACACTGACTTCTTTCATTTAATGCCTGCAGACTATAAAAGAGAACCCAACCCAAAAAGTTTGGTTGATTAGTCTGTGGCATTCTGTTAAACTGTTGCTTATGGCGGTCTCTGTGAGCTTCTCAGCGACATTCAGCCAGCCAGGTATCCTGCCTGCAGTAGATGGAATGTGGCAATGGAACGCTGGCTGCGCGTGTCATAATAGGCTCTGAGCCTTTATATACCTGTGCACAGCAGCAGCCACCTTCAGTCTGCTGCTGGACAGCCAGCAGCAGCAGCAGCAGGAGAGGTATGTAATCAGGAGCCCTCCTGCTAAGGGTAGACAGCTGCTCGTTCCACCCCACCCCCCGCCTTAATTGGTTCTCCTCCCTTCCAACGGTGTTGAGGCGGGTGGGAACAGCAGGGGGTGAAGGTGCTGTGTTTAAAGAGGTGGAGTTATGCAGATCTAAAACGCGTGGATTGCAGCAGCAGCAAGCCGAAAAGTGCAGGCATGTAAGGGATCTAGAGGTTGACAACATGTCTTCTTAACGGGAGTCCAGGAGCTCATCTCCACAAATGGACTTTTCAGGATCCTTGGGTGGCTCCGTAGTTTGAAACCAATTCTGGTTATCGCTTCTCGGCCTTTTGGCTAAGATCAAGTGTAGTATCTGTTCTTATCAGTTTAATATCTGATACGTCCCCTATCTGGGGACCATATATTAAATGGATTTTTAGAACAGGGAGATGGAAAAAGAGCTTGCTCTGTCCACTCCACGCATTGACCTGGTATTGCAGTATCTCCAGGACCGGTGCACCCCTTCTTTAATGCAGTTTCTAAAATCAGAAAGAATTGAATTCAATGTTTTTTGTTCATTTTGCTTGTTTGTCGGATTTGGGGATGGACTCTTTGGCTTTGCTTTTCTTCTCCTCATTGGATTTTTCATGTTCAAAGTTGCAGAAGCCAGATTACAAGCTCATTTTGGTTCAACTTCAGCAACTGTGCATTGCATTGCCATGTAATGTGATGCAATGCTATCTTTCTAGCTCTCCCTTTTTACTTCCTTTTGGATAAACAGACATATTAGGCAAGCATTTTGGAGCTTTCACCTAAATAACTACAGGTGGTGAGATAAGCTGCACAATATAATTGACCTTTCAGTATATTGTTGCACACACACCATCTATTTAGCAAATGCCCTTGTTATCAACAGCAGCCTTTTAAACTCACCTGAGCTAACAGGTATGTGCGCTGGTTACTCTGCTGCGCTTAAAATTTCTTTTTTGGTTTGCTACAATGCCTTTTCTGAAACGTTGTCTCCTTCTGCTGGAACACTGACTTCTTTCATTTAATGCCTGCAGACTATAAAAGAGAACCCAACCCAAAAAGTTTGGTTGATTAGTCTGTGGCATTCTGTTAAACTGTTGCTTATGGCGGTCTCTGTGAGCTTCTCAGCGACATTCAGCCAGCCAGGTATCCTGCCTGCAGTAGATGGAATGTGGCAATGGAACGCTGGCTGCGCGTGTCATAATAGGCTCTGAGCCTTTATATACCTGTGCACAGCAGCAGCCACCTTCAGTCTGCTGCTGGACAGCCAGCAGCAGCAGCAGCAGGAGAGGTATGTAATCAGGAGCCCTCCTGCTAAGGGTAGACAGCTGCTCGTTCCACCCCACCCCCCGCCTTAATTGGTTCTCCTCCCTTCCAACGGTGTTGAGGCGGGTGGGAACAGCAGGGGGTGAAGGTGCTGTGTTTAAAGAGGTGGAGTTATGCAGATCTAAAACGCGTGGATTGCAGCAGCAGCAAGCCGAAAAGTGCAGGCATGTAAGGGATCTAGAGGTTGACAACATGTCTTCTTAACGGGAGTCCAGGAGCTCATCTCCACAAATGGACTTTTCAGGATCCTTGGGTGGCTCCGTAGTTTGAAACCAATTCTGGTTATCGCTTCTCGGCCTTTTGGCTAAGATCAAGTGTAGTATCTGTTCTTATCAGTTTAATATCTGATACGTCCCCTATCTGGGGACCATATATTAAATGGATTTTTAGAACAGGGAGATGGAAAAAGAGCTTGCTCTGTCCACTCCACGCATTGACCTGGTATTGCAGTATCTCCAGGACCGGTGCACCCCTTCTTTAATGCAGTTTCTAAAATCAGAAAGAATTGAATTCAATGTTTTTTGTTCATTTTGCTTGTTTGTCGGATTTGGGGATGGACTCTTTGGCTTTGCTTTTCTTCTCCTCATTGGATTTTTCATGTTCAAAGTTGCAGAAGCCAGATTACAAGCTCATTTTGGTTCAACTTCAGCAACTGTGCATTGCATTGCCATGTAATGTGATGCAATGCTATCTTTCTAGCTCTCCCTTTTTACTTCCTTTTGGATAAACAGACATATTAGGCAAGCATTTTGGAGCTTTCACCTAAATAACTACAGGTGGTGAGATAAGCTGCACAATATAATTGACCTTTCAGTATATTGTTGCACACACACCATCTATTTAGCAAATGCCCTTGTTATCAACAGCAGCCTTTTAAACTCACCTGAGCTAACAGGTATGTGCGCTGGTTACTCTGCTGCGCTTAAAATTTCTTTTTTGGTTTGCTACAATGCCTTTTCTGAAACGTTGTCTCCTTCTGCTGGAACACTGACTTCTTTCATTTAATGCCTGCAGACTATAAAAGAGAACCCAACCCAAAAAGTTTGGTTGATTAGTCTGTGGCATTCTGTTAAACTGTTGCTTATGGCGGTCTCTGTGAGCTTCTCAGCGACATTCAGCCAGCCAGGTATCCTGCCTGCAGTAGATGGAATGTGGCAATGGAACGCTGGCTGCGCGTGTCATAATAGGCTCTGAGCCTTTATATACCTGTGCACAGCAGCAGCCACCTTCAGTCTGCTGCTGGACAGCCAGCAGCAGCAGCAGCAGGAGAGGTATGTAATCAGGAGCCCTCCTGCTAAGGGTAGACAGCTGCTCGTTCCACCCCACCCCCCGCCTTAATTGGTTCTCCTCCCTTCCAACGGTGTTGAGGCGGGTGGGAACAGCAGGGGGTGAAGGTGCTGTGTTTAAAGAGGTGGAGTTATGCAGATCTAAAACGCGTGGATTGCAGCAGCAGCAAGCCGAAAAGTGCAGGCATGTAAGGGATCTAGAGGTTGACAACATGTCTTCTTAACGGGAGTCCAGGAGCTCATCTCCACAAATGGACTTTTCAGGATCCTTGGGTGGCTCCGTAGTTTGAAACCAATTCTGGTTATCGCTTCTCGGCCTTTTGGCTAAGATCAAGTGTAGTATCTGTTCTTATCAGTTTAATATCTGATACGTCCCCTATCTGGGGACCATATATTAAATGGATTTTTAGAACAGGGAGATGGAAAAAGAGCTTGCTCTGTCCACTCCACGCATTGACCTGGTATTGCAGTATCTCCAGGACCGGTGCACCCCTTCTTTAATGCAGTTTCTAAAATCAGAAAGAATTGAATTCAATGTTTTTTGTTCATTTTGCTTGTTTGTCGGATTTGGGGATGGACTCTTTGGCTTTGCTTTTCTTCTCCTCATTGGATTTTTCATGTTCAAAGTTGCAGAAGCCAGATTACAAGCTCATTTTGGTTCAACTTCAGCAACTGTGCATTGCATTGCCATGTAATGTGATGCAATGCTATCTTTCTAGCTCTCCCTTTTTACTTCCTTTTGGATAAACAGACATATTAGGCAAGCATTTTGGAGCTTTCACCTAAATAACTACAGGTGGTGAGATAAGCTGCACAATATAATTGACCTTTCAGTATATTGTTGCACACACACCATCTATTTAGCAAATGCCCTTGTTATCAACAGCAGCCTTTTAAACTCACCTGAGCTAACAGGTATGTGCGCTGGTTACTCTGCTGCGCTTAAAATTTCTTTTTTGGTTTGCTACAATGCCTTTTCTGAAACGTTGTCTCCTTCTGCTGGAACACTGACTTCTTTCATTTAATGCCTGCAGACTATAAAAGAGAACCCAACCCAAAAAGTTTGGTTGATTAGTCTGTGGCATTCTGTTAAACTGTTGCTTATGGCGGTCTCTGTGAGCTTCTCAGCGACATTCAGCCAGCCAGGTATCCTGCCTGCAGTAGATGGAATGTGGCAATGGAACGCTGGCTGCGCGTGTCATAATAGGCTCTGAGCCTTTATATACCTGTGCACAGCAGCAGCCACCTTCAGTCTGCTGCTGGACAGCCAGCAGCAGCAGCAGCAGGAGAGGTATGTAATCAGGAGCCCTCCTGCTAAGGGTAGACAGCTGCTCGTTCCACCCCACCCCCCGCCTTAATTGGTTCTCCTCCCTTCCAACGGTGTTGAGGCGGGTGGGAACAGCAGGGGGTGAAGGTGCTGTGTTTAAAGAGGTGGAGTTATGCAGATCTAAAACGCGTGGATTGCAGCAGCAGCAAGCCGAAAAGTGCAGGCATGTAAGGGATCTAGAGGTTGACAACATGTCTTCTTAACGGGAGTCCAGGAGCTCATCTCCACAAATGGACTTTTCAGGATCCTTGGGTGGCTCCGTAGTTTGAAACCAATTCTGGTTATCGCTTCTCGGCCTTTTGGCTAAGATCAAGTGTAGTATCTGTTCTTATCAGTTTAATATCTGATACGTCCCCTATCTAGGGACCATATATTAAATGGATTTTTAGAACAGGGAGATGGAAAAAGAGCTTGCTCTGTCCACTCCACGCATTGACCTGGTATTGCAGTATCTCCAGGACCGGTGCACCCCTTCTTTAATGCAGTTTCTAAAATCAGAAAGAATTGAATTCAATGTTTTTTGTTCATTTTGCTTGTTTGTCGGATTTGGGGATGGACTCTTTGGCTTTGCTTTTCTTCTCCTCATTGGATTTTTCATGTTCAAAGTTGCAGAAGCCAGATTACAAGCTCATTTTGGTTCAACTTCAGCAACTGTGCATTGCATTGCCATGTAATGTGATGCAATGCTATCTTTCTAGCTCTCCCTTTTTACTTCCTTTTGGATAAACAGACATATTAGGCAAGCATTTTGGAGCTTTCACCTAAATAACTACAGGTGGTGAGATAAGCTGCACAATATAATTGACCTTTCAGTATATTGTTGCACACACACCATCTATTTAGCAAATGCCCTTGTTATCAACAGCAGCCTTTTAAACTCACCTGAGCTAACAGGTATGTGCGCTGGTTACTCTGCTGCGCTTAAAATTTCTTTTTTGGTTTGCTACAATGCCTTTTCTGAAACGTTGTCTCCTTCTGCTGGAACACTGACTTCTTTCATTTAATGCCTGCAGACTATAAAAGAGAACCCAACCCAAAAAGTTTGGTTGATTAGTCTGTGGCATTCTGTTAAACTGTTGCTTATGGCGGTCTCTGTGAGCTTCTCAGCGACATTCAGCCAGCCAGGTATCCTGCCTGCAGTAGATGGAATGTGGCAATGGAACGCTGGCTGCGCGTGTCATAATAGGCTCTGAGCCTTTATATACCTGTGCACAGCAGCAGCCACCTTCAGTCTGCTGCTGGACAGCCAGCAGCAGCAGCAGCAGGAGAGGTATGTAATCAGGAGCCCTCCTGCTAAGGGTAGACAGCTGCTCGTTCCACCCCACCCCCCGCCTTAATTGGTTCTCCTCCCTTCCAACGGTGTTGAGGCGGGTGGGAACAGCAGGGGGTGAAGGTGCTGTGTTTAAAGAGGTGGAGTTATGCAGATCTAAAACGCGTGGATTGCAGCAGCAGCAAGCCGAAAAGTGCAGGCATGTAAGGGATCTAGAGGTTGACAACATGTCTTCTTAACGGGAGTCCAGGAGCTCATCTCCACAAATGGACTTTTCAGGATCCTTGGGTGGCTCCGTAGTTTGAAACCAATTCTGGTTATCGCTTCTCGGCCTTTTGGCTAAGATCAAGTGTAGTATCTGTTCTTATCAGTTTAATATCTGATACGTCCCCTATCTAGGGACCATATATTAAATGGATTTTTAGAACAGGGAGATGGAAAAAGAGCTTGCTCTGTCCACTCCACGCATTGACCTGGTATTGCAGTATCTCCAGGACCGGTGCACCCCTTCTTTAATGCAGTTTCTAAAATCAGAAAGAATTGAATTCAATGTTTTTTGTTCATTTTGCTTGTTTGTCGGATTTGGGGATGGACTCTTTGGCTTTGCTTTTCTTCTCCTCATTGGATTTTTCATGTTCAAAGTTGCAGAAGCCAGATTACAAGCTCATTTTGGTTCAACTTCAGCAACTGTGCATTGCATTGCCATGTAATGTGATGCAATGCTATCTTTCTAGCTCTCCCTTTTTACTTCCTTTTGGATAAACAGACATATTAGGCAAGCATTTTGGAGCTTTCACCTAAATAACTACAGGTGGTGAGATAAGCTGCACAATATAATTGACCTTTCAGTATATTGTTGCACACACACCATCTATTTAGCAAATGCCCTTGTTATCAACAGCAGCCTTTTAAACTCACCTGAGCTAACAGGTATGTGCGCTGGTTACTCTGCTGCGCTTAAAATTTCTTTTTTGGTTTGCTACAATGCCTTTTCTGAAACGTTGTCTCCTTCTGCTGGAACACTGACTTCTTTCATTTAATGCCTGCAGACTATAAAAGAGAACCCAACCCAAAAAGTTTGGTTGATTAGTCTGTGGCATTCTGTTAAACTGTTGCTTATGGCGGTCTCTGTGAGCTTCTCAGCGACATTCAGCCAGCCAGGTATCCTGCCTGCAGTAGATGGAATGTGGCAATGGAACGCTGGCTGCGCGTGTCATAATAGGCTCTGAGCCTTTATATACCTGTGCACAGCAGCAGCCACCTTCAGTCTGCTGCTGGACAGCCAGCAGCAGCAGCAGCAGGAGAGGTATGTAATCAGGAGCCCTCCTGCTAAGGGTAGACAGCTGCTCGTTCCACCCCACCCCCCGCCTTAATTGGTTCTCCTCCCTTCCAACGGTGTTGAGGCGGGTGGGAACAGCAGGGGGTGAAGGTGCTGTGTTTAAAGAGGTGGAGTTATGCAGATCTAAAACGCGTGGATTGCAGCAGCAGCAAGCCGAAAAGTGCAGGCATGTAAGGGATCTAGAGGTTGACAACATGTCTTCTTAACGGGAGTCCAGGAGCTCATCTCCACAAATGGACTTTTCAGGATCCTTGGGTGGCTCCGTAGTTTGAAACCAATTCTGGTTATCGCTTCTCGGCCTTTTGGCTAAGATCAAGTGTAGTATCTGTTCTTATCAGTTTAATATCTGATACGTCCCCTATCTGGGGACCATATATTAAATGGATTTTTAGAACAGGGAGATGGAAAAAGAGCTTGCTCTGTCCACTCCACGCATTGACCTGGTATTGCAGTATCTCCAGGACCGGTGCACCCCTTCTTTAATGCAGTTTCTAAAATCAGAAAGAATTGAATTCAATGTTTTTTGTTCATTTTGCTTGTTTGTCGGATTTGGGGATGGACTCTTTGGCTTTGCTTTTCTTCTCCTCATTGGATTTTTCATGTTCAAAGTTGCAGAAGCCAGATTACAAGCTCATTTTGGTTCAACTTCAGCAACTGTGCATTGCATTGCCATGTAATGTGATGCAATGCTATCTTTCTAGCTCTCCCTTTTTACTTCCTTTTGGATAAACAGACATATTAGGCAAGCATTTTGGAGCTTTCACCTAAATAACTACAGGTGGTGAGATAAGCTGCACAATATAATTGACCTTTCAGTATATTGTTGCACACACACCATCTATTTAGCAAATGCCCTTGTTATCAACAGCAGCCTTTTAAACTCACCTGAGCTAACAGGTATGTGCGCTGGTTACTCTGCTGCGCTTAAAATTTCTTTTTTGGTTTGCTACAATGCCTTTTCTGAAACGTTGTCTCCTTCTGCTGGAACACTGACTTCTTTCATTTAATGCCTGCAGACTATAAAAGAGAACCCAACCCAAAAAGTTTGGTTGATTATTCTGTGGCATTCTGTTAAACTGTTGCTTATGGCGGTCTCTGTGAGCTTCTCAGCGACATTCAGCCAGCCAGGTATCCTGCCTGCAGTAGATGGAATGTGGCAATGGAACGCTGGCTGCGCGTGTCATAATAGGCTCTGAGCCTTTATATACCTGTGCACAGCAGCAGCCACCTTCAGTCTGCTGCTGGACAGCCAGCAGCAGCAGCAGCAGGAGAGGTATGTAATCAGGAGCCCTCCTGCTAAGGGTAGACAGCTGCTCGTTCCACCCCACCCCCCGCCTTAATTGGTTCTCCTCCCTTCCAACGGTGTTGAGGCGGGTGGGAACAGCAGGGGGTGAAGGTGCTGTGTTTAAAGAGGTGGAGTTATGCAGATCTAAAATGCGTGGATTGCAGCAGCAGCAAGCCGAAAAGTGCAGGCATGTAAGGGATCTAGAGGTTGACAACATGTCTTCTTAACGGGAGTCCAGGAGCTCATCTCCACAAATGGACTTTTCAGGATCCTTGGGTGGCTCCGTAGTTTGAAACCAATTCTGGTTATCGCTTCTCGGCCTTTTGGCTAAGATCAAGTGTAGTATCTGTTCTTATCAGTTTAATATCTGATACGTCCCCTATCTGGGGACCATATATTAAATGGATTTTTAGAACAGGGAGATGGAAAAAGAGCTTGCTCTGTCCACTCCACGCATTGACCTGGTATTGCAGTATCTCCAGGACCGGTGCACCCCTTCTTTAATGCAGTTTCTAAAATCAGAAAGAATTGAATTCAATGTTTTTTGTTCATTTTGCTTGTTTGTCGGATTTGGGGATGGACTCTTTGGCTTTGCTTTTCTTCTCCTCATTGGATTTTTCATGTTCAAAGTTGCAGAAGCCAGATTACAAGCTCATTTTGGTTCAACTTCAGCAACTGTGCATTGCATTGCCATGTAATGTGATGCAATGCTATCTTTCTAGCTCTCCCTTTTTACTTCCTTTTGGATAAACAGACATATTAGGCAAGCATTTTGGAGCTTTCACCTAAATAACTACAGGTGGTGAGATAAGCTGCACAATATAATTGACCTTTCAGTATATTGTTGCACACACACCATCTATTTAGCAAATGCCCTTGTTATCAACAGCAGCCTTTTAAACTCACCTGAGCTAACAGGTATGTGCGCTGGTTACTCTGCTGCGCTTAAAATTTCTTTTTTGGTTTGCTACAATGCCTTTTCTGAAACGTTGTCTCCTTCTGCTGGAACACTGACTTCTTTCATTTAATGCCTGCAGACTATAAAAGAGAACCCAACCCAAAAAGTTTGGTTGATTAGTCTGTGGCATTCTGTTAAACTGTTGCTTATGGCGGTCTCTGTGAGCTTCTCAGCTACATTCAGCCAGCCAGGTATCCTGCCTGCAGTAGATGGAATGTGGCAATGGAACGCTGGCTGCGCGTGTCATAATAGGCTCTGAGCCTTTATATACCTGTGCACAGCAGCAGCCACCTTCAGTTTGCTGCTGGACAGCCAGCAGCAGCAGCAGCAGGAGAGGTATGTAATCAGGAGCCCTCCTGCTAAGGGTAGACAGCTGCTCGTTCCACCCCACCCCCCGCCTTAATTGGTTCTCCTCCCTTCCAACGGTGTTGAGGCGGGTGGGAACAGCAGGGGGTGAAGGTGCTGTGTTTAAAGAGGTGGAGTTATGCAGATCTAAAACGCGTGGATTGCAGCAGCAGCAAGCCGAAAAGTGCAGGCATGTAAGGGATCTAGAGGTTGACAACATGTCTTCTTAACGGGAGTCCAGGAGCTCATCTCCACAAATGGACTTTTCAGGATATTTGGGTGGCTCCGTAGTTTGAAACCAATTCTGGTTATCGCTTCTCAGCCTTTTGGCTAAGATCAAGTGTAGTATCTGTTCTTATCAGTTTAATATCTGATACGTCCCCTATCTGGGGACCATATATTAAATGGATTTTTAGAACAGGGAGATGGAAAAAGAGCTTGCTCTGTCCACTCCACGCATTGACCTGGTATTGCAGTATCTCCAGGACCGGTGCACCCCTTCTTTAATGCAGTTTCTAAAATCAGAAAGAATTGAATTCAATGTTTTTTGTTCATTTTGCTTGTTTGTCGGATTTGGGGATGGACTCTTTGGCTTTGCTTTTCTTCTCCTCATTGGATTTTTCATGTTCAAAGTTGCAGAAGCCAGATTACAAGCTCATTTTGGTTCAACTTCAGCAACTGTGCATTGCATTGCCATGTAATGTGATGCAATGCTATCTTTCTAGCTCTCCCTTTTTACTTCCTTTTGGATAAACAGACATATTAGGCAAGCATTTTGGAGCTTTCACCTAAATAACTACAGGTGGTGAGATAAGCTGCACAATATAATTGACCTTTCAGTATATTGTTGCACACACACCATCTATTTAGCAAATGCCCTTGTTATCAACAGCAGCCTTTTAAACTCACCTGAGCTAACAGGTATGTGCGCTGGTTACTCTGCTGCGCTTAAAATTTCTTTTTTGGTTTGCTACAATGCCTTTTCTGAAACGTTGTCTCCTTCTGCTGGAACACTGACTTCTTTCATTTAATGCCTGCAGACTATAAAAGAGAACCCAACCCAAAAAGTTTGGTTGATTAGTCTGTGGCATTCTGTTAAACTGTTGCTTATGGCGGTCTCTGTGAGCTTCTCAGCGACATTCAGCCAGCCAGGTATCCTGCCTGCAGTAGATGGAATGTGGCAATGGAACGCTGGCTGCGCGTGTCATAATAGGCTCTGAGCCTTTATATACCTGTGCACAGCAGCAGCCACCTTCAGTCTGCTGCTGGACAGCCAGCAGCAGCAGCAGCAGGAGAGGTATGTAATCAGGAGCCCTCCTGCTAAGGGTAGACAGCTGCTCGTTCCACCCCACCCCCCGCCTTAATTGGTTCTCCTCCCTTCCAAGGGTGTTGAGGCGGGTGGGAACAGCAGGGGGTGAAGGTGCTGTGTTTAAAGAGGTGGAGTTATGCAGATCTAAAACGCGTGGATTGCAGCAGCAACAAGCCGAAAAGTGCAGGCATGTAAGGGATCTAGAGGTTGACAACATGTCTTCTTAACGGGAGTCCAGGAGCTCATCTCCACAAATGGACTTTTCAGGATCCTTGGGTGGCTCCGTAGTTTGAAACCAATTCTGGTTATCGCTTCTCGGCCTTTTGGCTAAGATCAAGTGTAGTATCTGTTCTTATCAGTTTAATATCTGATACGTCCCCTATCTGGGGACCATATATTAAATGGATTTTTAGAACAGGGAGATGGAAAAAGAGCTTGCTCTGTCCACTCCACGCATTGACCTGGTATTGCAGTATCTCCAGGACCGGTGCACCCCTTCTTTAATGCAGTTTCTAAAATCAGAAAGAATTGAATTCAATGTTTTTTGTTCATTTTGCTTGTTTGTCGGATTTGGGGATGGACTCTTTGGCTTTGCTTTTCTTCTCCTCATTGGATTTTTCATGTTCAAAGTTGCAGAAGCCAGATTACAAGCTCATTTTGGTTCAACTTCAGCAACTGTGCATTGCATTGCCATGTAATGTGATGCAATGCTATCTTTCTAGCTCTCCCTTTTTACTTCCTTTTGGATAAACAGACATATTAGGCAAGCATTTTGGAGCTTTCACCTAAATAACTACAGGTGGTGAGATAAGCTGCACAATATAATTGACCTTTCAGTATATTGTTGCACACACACCATCTATTTAGCAAATGCCCTTGTTATCAACAGCAGCCTTTTAAACTCACCTGAGCTAACAGGTATGTGCGCTGGTTACTCTGCTGCGCTTAAAATTTCTTTTTTGGTTTGCTACAATGCCTTTTCTGAAACGTTGTCTCCTTCTGCTGGAACACTGACTTCTTTCATTTAATGCCTGCAGACTATAAAAGAGAACCCAACCCAAAAAGTTTGGTTGATTAGTCTGTGGCATTCTGTTAAACTGTTGCTTATGGCGGTCTCTGTGAGCTTCTCAGCGACATTCAGCCAGCCAGGTATCCTGCCTGCAGTAGATGGAATGTGGCAATGGAACGCTGGCTGCGCGTGTCATAATAGGCTCTGAGCCTTTATATACCTGTGCACAGCAGCAGCCACCTTCAGTCTGCTGCTGGACAGCCAGCAGCAGCAGCAGCAGGAGAGGTATGTAATCAGGAGCCCTCCTGCTAAGGGTAGACAGCTGCTCGTTCCACCCCACCCCCCGCCTTAATTGGTTCTCCTCCCTTCCAAGGGTGTTGAGGCGGGTGGGAACAGCAGGGGGTGAAGGTGCTGTGTTTAAAGAGGTGGAGTTATGCAGATCTAAAACGCGTGGATTGCAGCAGCAGCAAGCCGAAAAGTGCAGGCATGTAAGGGATCTAGAGGTTGACAACATGTCTTCTTAACGGGAGTCCAGGAGCTCATCTCCACAAATGGACTTTTCAGGATCCTTGGGTGGCTCCGTAGTTTGAAACCAATTCTGGTTATCGCTTCTCGGCCTTTTGGCTAAGATCAAGTGTAGTATCTGTTCTTATCAGTTTAATATCTGATACGTCCCCTATCTGGGGACCATATATTAAATGGATTTTTAGAACAGGGAGATGGAAAAAGAGCTTGCTCTGTCCACTCCACGCACTGACCTGGTATTGCAGTATCTCCAGGACCGGTGCACCCCTTCTTTAATGCAGTTTCTAAAATCAGAAAGAATTGAATTCAATGTTTTTTGTTCATTTTGCTTGTTTGTCGGATTTGGGGATGGACTCTTTGGCTTTGCTTTTCTTCTCCTCATTGGATTTTTCATGTTCAAAGTTGCAGAAGCCAGATTACAAGCTCATTTTGGTTCAACTTCAGCAACTGTGCATTGCATTGCCATGTAATGTGATGCAATGCTATCTTTCTAGCTCTCCCTTTTTACTTCCTTTTGGATAAACAGACATATTAGGCAAGCATTTTGGAGCTTTCACCTAAATAACTACAGGTGGTGAGATAAGCTGCACAATATAATTGACCTTTCAGTATATTGTTGCACACACACCATCTATTTAGCAAATGCCCTTGTTATCAACAGCAGCCTTTTAAACTCACCTGAGCTAACAGGTATGTGCGCTGGTTACTCTGCTGCGCTTAAAATTTCTTTTTTGGTTTGCTACAATGCCTTTTCTGAAACGTTGTCTCCTTCTGCTGGAACACTGACTTCTTTCATTTAATGCCTGCAGACTATAAAAGAGAACCCAACCCAAAAAGTTTGGTTGATTATTCTGTGGCATTCTGTTAAACTGTTGCTTATGGCGGTCTCTGTGAGCTTCTCAGCGACATTCAGCCAGCCAGGTATCCTGCCTGCAGTAGATGGAATGTGGCAATGGAACGCTGGCTGCGCGTGTCATAATAGGCTCTGAGCCTTTATATACCTGTGCACAGCAGCAGCCACCTTCAGTCTGCTGCTGGACAGCCAGCAGCAGCAGCAGCAGGAGAGGTATGTAATCAGGAGCCCTCCTGCTAAGGGTAGACAGCTGCTCGTTCCACCCCACCCCCCGCCTTAATTGGTTCTCCTCCCTTCCAACGGTGTTGAGGCGGGTGGGAACAGCAGGGGGTGAAGGTGCTGTGTTTAAAGAGGTGGAGTTATGCAGATCTAAAACGCGTGGATTGCAGCAGCAGCAAGCCGAAAAGTGCAGGCATGTAAGGGATCTAGAGGTTGACAACATGTCTTCTTAACGGGAGTCCAGGAGCTCATCTCCACAAATGGACTTTTCAGGATCCTTGGGTGGCTCCGTAGTTTGAAACCAATTCTGGTTATCGCTTCTCGGCCTTTTGGCTAAGATCAAGTGTAGTATCTGTTCTTATCAGTTTAATATCTGATACGTCCCCTATCTGGGGACCATATATTAAATGGATTTTTAGAACAGGGAGATGGAAAAAGAGCTTGCTCTGTCCACTCCACGCATTGACCTGGTATTGCAGTATCTCCACGACCGGTGCACCCCTTCTTTAATGCAGTTTCTAAAATCAGAAAGAATTGAATTCAATGTTTTTTGTTCATTTTGCTTGTTTGTCGGATTTGGGGATGGACTCTTTGGCTTTGCTTTTCTTCTCCTCATTGGATTTTTCATGTTCAAAGTTGCAGAAGCCAGATTACAAGCTCATTTTGGTTCAACTTCAGCAACTGTGCATTGCATTGCCATGTAATGTGATGCAATGCTATCTTTCTAGCTCTCCCTTTTTACTTCCTTTTGGATAAACAGACATATTAGGCAAGCATTTTGGAGCTTTCACCTAAATAACTACAGGTGGTGAGATAAGCTGCACAATATAATTGACCTTTCAGTATATTGTTGCACACACACCATCTATTTAGCAAATGCCCTTGTTATCAACAGCAGCCTTTTAAACTCACCTGAGCTAACAGGTATGTGCGCTGGTTACTCTGCTGCGCTTAAAATTTCTTTTTTGGTTTGCTACAATGCCTTTTCTGAAACGTTGTCTCCTTCTGCTGGAACACTGACTTCTTTCATTTAATGCCTGCAGACTATAAAAGAGAACCCAACCCAAAAAGTTTGGTTGATTAGTCTGTGGCATTCTGTTAAACTGTTGCTTATGGCGGTCTCTGTGAGCTTCTCAGCGACATTCAGCCAGCCAGGTATCCTGCCTGCAGTAGATGGAATGTGGCAATGGAACGCTGGCTGCGCGTGTCATAATAGGCTCTGAGCCTTTATATACCTGTGCACAGCAGCAGCCACCTTCAGTTTGCTGCTGGACAGCCAGCAGCAGCAGCAGCAGGAGAGGTATGTAATCAGGAGCCCTCCTGCTAAGGGTAGACAGCTGCTCGTTCCACCCCACCCCCCGCCTTAATTGGTTCTCCTCCCTTCCAACGGTGTTGAGGTGGGTGGGAACAGCAGGGGGTGAAGGTGCTGTGTTTAAAGAGGTGGAGTTATGCAGATCTAAAACGCGTGGATTGCAGCAGCAGCAAGCCGAAAAGTGCAGGCATGTAAGGGATCTAGAGGTTGACAACATGTCTTCTTAACGGGAGTCCAGGAGCTCATCTCCACAAATGGACTTTTCAGGATCCTTGGGTGGCTCCGTAGTTTGAAACCAATTCTGGTTATCGCTTCTCGGCCTTTTGGCTAAGATCAAGTGTAGTATCTGTTCTTATCAGTTTAATATCTGATACGTCCCCTATCTGGGGACCATATATTAAATGGATTTTTAGAACAGGGAGATGGAAAAAGAGCTTGCTCTGTCCACTCCACGCATTGACCTGGTATTGCAGTATCTCCACGACCGGTGCACCCCTTCTTTAATGCAGTTTCTAAAATCAGAAAGAATTGAATTCAATGTTTTTTGTTCATTTTGCTTGTTTGTCGGATTTGGGGATGGACTCTTTGGCTTTGCTTTTCTTCTCCTCATTGGATTTTTCATGTTCAAAGTTGCAGAAGCCAGATTACAAGCTCATTTTGGTTCAACTTCAGCAACTGTGCATTGCATTGCCATGTAATGTGATGCAATGCTATCTTTCTAGCTCTCCCTTTTTACTTCCTTTTGGATAAACAGACATATTAGGCAAGCATTTTGGAGCTTTCACCTAAATAACTACAGGTGGTGAGATAAGCTGCACAATATAATTGACCTTTCAGTATATTGTTGCACACACACCATCTATTTAGCAAATGCCCTTGTTATCAACAGCAGCCTTTTAAACTCACCTGAGCTAACAGGTATGTGCGCTGGTTACTCTGCTGCGCTTAAAATTTCTTTTTTGGTTTGCTACAATGCCTTTTCTGAAACGTTGTCTCCTTCTGCTGGAACACTGACTTCTTTCATTTAATGCCTGCAGACTATAAAAGAGAACCCAACCCAAAAAGTTTGGTTGATTAGTCTGTGGCATTCTGTTAAACTGTTGCTTATGGCGGTCTCTGTGAGCTTCTCAGCGACATTCAGCCAGCCAGGTATCCTGCCTGCAGTAGATGGAATGTGGCAATGGAACGCTGGCTGCGCGTGTCATAATAGGCTCTGAGCCTTTATATACCTGTGCACAGCAGCAGCCACCTTCAGTCTGCTGCTGGACAGCCAGCAGCAGCAGCAGCAGGAGAGGTATGTAATCAGGAGCCCTCCTGCTAAGGGTAGACAGCTGCTCGTTCCACCCCACCCCCCGCCTTAATTGGTTCTCCTCCCTTCCAACGGTGTTGAGGCGGGTGGGAACAGCAGGGGGTGAAGGTGCTGTGTTTAAAGAGGTGGAGTTATGCAGATCTAAAACGCGTGGATTGCAGCAGCAGCAAGCCGAAAAGTGCAGGCATGTAAGGGATCTAGAGGTTGACAACATGTCTTCTTAACGGGAGTCCAGGAGCTCATCTCCACAAATGGACTTTTCAGGATCCTTGGGTGGCTCCGTAGTTTGAAACCAATTCTGGTTATCGCTTCTCGGCCTTTTGGCTAAGATCAAGTGTAGTATCTGTTCTTATCAGTTTAATATCTGATACGTCCCCTATCTGGGGACCATATATTAAATGGATTTTTAGAACAGGGAGATGGAAAAAGAGCTTGCTCTGTCCACTCCACGCATTGACCTAGTATTGCAGTATCTCCAGGACCGGTGCACCCCTTCTTTAATGCAGTTTCTAAAATCAGAAAGAATTGAATTCAATGTTTTTTGTTCATTTTGCTTGTTTGTCGGATTTGGGGATGGACTCTTTGGCTTTGCTTTTCTTCTCCTCATTGGATTTTTCATGTTCAAAGTTGCAGAAGCCAGATTACAAGCTCATTTTGGTTCAACTTCAGCAACTGTGCATTGCATTGCCATGTAATGTGATGCAATGCTATCTTTCTGGCTCTCCCTTTTTACTTCCTTTTGGATAAACAGACATATTAGGCAAGCATTTTGGAGCTTTCACCTAAATAACTACAGGTGGTGAGATAAGCTGCACAATATAATTGACCTTTCAGTATATTGTTGCACACACACCATCTATTTAGCAAATGCCCTTGTTATCAACAGCAGCCTTTTAAACTCACCTGAGCTAACAGGTATGTGCGCTGGTTACTCTGCTGCGCTTAAAATTTCTTTTTTGGTTTGCTACAATGTCTTTTCTGAAACGTTGTCTCCTTCTGCTGGAACACTGACTTCTTTCATTTAATGCCTGCAGACTATAAAAGAGAACCCAACCCAAAAAGTTTGGTTGATTAGTCTGTGGCATTCTGTTAAACTGTTGCTTATGGCGGTCTCTGTGAGCTTCTCAGCGACATTCAGCCAGCCAGGTATCCTGCCTGCAGTAGATGGAATGTGGCAATGGAACGCTGGCTGCGCGTGTCATAATAGGCTCTGAGCCTTTATATACCTGTGCACAGCAGCAGCCACCTTCAGTCTGCTGCTGGACAGCCAGCAGCAGCAGCAGCAGGAGAGGTATGTAATCAGGAGCCCTCCTGCTAAGGGTAGACAGCTGCTCGTTCCACCCCACCCCCCGCCTTAATTGGTTCTCCTCCCTTCCAACGGTGTTGAGGCGGGTGGGAACAGCAGGGGGTGAAGGTGCTGTGTTTAAAGAGGTGGAGTTATGCAGATCTAAAACGCGTGGATTGCAGCAGCAGCAAGCCGAAAAGTGCAGGCATGTAAGGGATCTAGAGGTTGACAACATGTCTTCTTAACGGGAGTCCAGGAGCTCATCTCCACAAATGGACTTTTCAGGATCCTTGGGTGGCTCCATAGTTTGAAACCAATTCTGGTTATCGCTTCTCGGCCTTTTGGCTAAGATCAAGTGTAGTATCTGTTCTTATCAGTTTAATATCTGATACGTCCCCTATCTGGGGACCATATATTAAATGGATTTTTAGAACAGGGAGATGGAAAAAGAGCTTGCTCTGTCCACTCCACGCATTGACCTGGTATTGCAGTATCTCCAGGACCGGTGCACCCCTTCTTTAATGCAGTTTCTAAAATCAGAAAGAATTGAATTCAATGTTTTTTGTTCATTTTGCTTGTTTGTCGGATTTGGGGATGGACTCTTTGGCTTTGCTTTTCTTCTCCTCATTGGATTTTTCATGTTCAAAGTTGCAGAAGCCAGATTACAAGCTCATTTTGGTTCAACTTCAGCAACTGTGCATTGCATTGCCATGTAATGTGATGCAATGCTATCTTTCTAGCTCTCCCTTTTTACTTCCTTTTGGATAAACAGACATATTAGGCAAGCATTTTGGAGCTTTCACCTAAATAACTACAGGTGGTGAGATAAGCTGCACAATATAATTGACCTTTCAGTATATTGTTGCACACACACCATCTATTTAGCAAATGCCCTTGTTATCAACAGCAGCCTTTTAAACTCACCTGAGCTAACAGGTATGTGCGCTGGTTACTCTGCTGCGCTTAAAATTTCTTTTTTGGTTTGCTACAATGCCTTTTCTGAAACGTTGTCTCCTTCTGCTGGAACACTGACTTCTTTCATTTAATGCCTGCAGACTATAAAAGAGAACCCAACCCAAAAAGTTTGGTTGATTAGTCTGTGGCATTCTGTTAAACTGTTGCTTATGGCGGTCTCTGTGAGCTTCTCAGCGACATTCAGCCAGCCAGGTATCCTGCCTGCAGTAGATGGAATGTGGCAATGGAACGCTGGCTGCGCGTGTCATAATAGGCTCTGAGCCTTTATATACCTGTGCACAGCAGCAGCCACCTTCAGTCTGCTGCTGGACAGCCAGCAGCAGCAGCAGCAGGAGAGGTATGTAATCAGGAGCCCTCCTGCTAAGGGTAGACAGCTGCTCGTTCCACCCCACCCCCCGCCTTAATTGGTTCTCCTCCCTTCCAACGGTGTTGAGGCGGGTGGGAACAGCAGGGGGTGAAGGTGCTGTGTTTAAAGAGGTGGAGTTATGCAGATCTAAAACGCGTGGATTGCAGCAGCAGCAAGCCGAAAAGTGCAGGCATGTAAGGGATCTAGAGGTTGACAACATGTCTTCTTAACGGGAGTCCAGGAGCTCATCTCCACAAATGGACTTTTCAGGATCCTTGGGTGGCTCCGTAGTTTGAAACCAATTCTGGTTATCGCTTCTCGGCCTTTTGGCTAAGATCAAGTGTAGTATCTGTTCTTATCAGTTTAATATCTGATACGTCCCCTATCTGGGGACCATATATTAAATGGATTTTTAGAACAGGGAGATGGAAAAAGAGCTTGCTCTGTCCACTCCACGCATTGACCTAGTATTGCAGTATCTCCAGGACCGGTGCACCCCTTCTTTAATGCAGTTTCTAAAATCAGAAAGAATTGAATTCAATGTTTTTTGTTCATTTTGCTTGTTTGTCGGATTTGGGGATGGACTCTTTGGCTTTGCTTTTCTTCTCCTCATTGGATTTTTCATGTTCAAAGTTGCAGAAGCCAGATTACAAGCTCATTTTGGTTCAACTTCAGCAACTGTGCATTGCATTGCCATGTAATGTGATGCAATGCTATCTTTCTGGCTCTCCCTTTTTACTTCCTTTTGGATAAACAGACATATTAGGCAAGCATTTTGGAGCTTTCACCTAAATAACTACAGGTGGTGAGATAAGCTGCACAATATAATTGACCTTTCAGTATATTGTTGCACACACACCATCTATTTAGCAAATGCCCTTGTTATCAACAGCAGCCTTTTAAACTCACCTGAGCTAACAGGTATGTGCGCTGGTTACTCTGCTGCGCTTAAAATTTCTTTTTTGGTTTGCTACAATGTCTTTTCTGAAACGTTGTCTCCTTCTGCTGGAACACTGACTTCTTTCATTTAATGCCTGCAGACTATAAAAGAGAACCCAACCCAAAAAGTTTGGTTGATTAGTCTGTGGCATTCTGTTAAACTGTTGCTTATGGCGGTCTCTGTGAGCTTCTCAGCGACATTCAGCCAGCCAGGTATCCTGCCTGCAGTAGATGGAATGTGGCAATGGAACGCTGGCTGCGCGTGTCATAATAGGCTCTGAGCCTTTATATACCTGTGCACAGCAGCAGCCACCTTCAGTCTGCTGCTGGACAGCCAGCAGCAGCAGCAGCAGGAGAGGTATGTAATCAGGAGCCCTCCTGCTAAGGGTAGACAGCTGCTCGTTCCACCCCACCCCCCGCCTTAATTGGTTCTCCTCCCTTCCAACGGTGTTGAGGCGGGTGGGAACAGCAGGGGGTGAAGGTGCTGTGTTTAAAGAGGTGGAGTTATGCAGATCTAAAACGCGTGGATTGCAGCAGCAGCAAGCCGAAAAGTGCAGGCATGTAAGGGATCTAGAGGTTGACAACATGTCTTCTTAACGGGAGTCCAGGAGCTCATCTCCACAAATGGACTTTTCAGGATCCTTGGGTGGCTCCATAGTTTGAAACCAATTCTGGTTATCGCTTCTCGGCCTTTTGGCTAAGATCAAGTGTAGTATCTGTTCTTATCAGTTTAATATCTGATACGTCCCCTATCTGGGGACCATATATTAAATGGATTTTTAGAACAGGGAGATGGAAAAAGAGCTTGCTCTGTCCACTCCACGCATTGACCTGGTATTGCAGTATCTCCAGGACCGGTGCACCCCTTCTTTAATGCAGTTTCTAAAATCAGAAAGAATTGAATTCAATGTTTTTTGTTCATTTTGCTTGTTTGTCGGATTTGGGGATGGACTCTTTGGCTTTGCTTTTCTTCTCCTCATTGGATTTTTCATGTTCAAAGTTGCAGAAGCCAGATTACAAGCTCATTTTGGTTCAACTTCAGCAACTGTGCATTGCATTGCCATGTAATGTGATGCAATGCTATCTTTCTAGCTCTCCCTTTTTACTTCCTTTTGGATAAACAGACATATTAGGCAAGCATTTTGGAGCTTTCACCTAAATAACTACAGGTGGTGAGATAAGCTGCACAATATAATTGACCTTTCAGTATATTGTTGCACACACACCATCTATTTAGCAAATGCCCTTGTTATCAACAGCAGCCTTTTAAACTCACCTGAGCTAACAGGTATGTGCGCTGGTTACTCTGCTGCGCTTAAAATTTCTTTTTTGGTTTGCTACAATGCCTTTTCTGAAACGTTGTCTCCTTCTGCTGGAACACTGACTTCTTTCATTTAATGCCTGCAGACTATAAAAGAGAACCCAACCCAAAAAGTTTGGTTGATTAGTCTGTGGCATTCTGTTAAACTGTTGCTTATGGCGGTCTCTGTGAGCTTCTCAGCGACATTCAGCCAGCCAGGTATCCTGCCTGCAGTAGATGGAATGTGGCAATGGAACGCTGGCTGCGCGTGTCATAATAGGCTCTGAGCCTTTATATACCTGTGCACAGCAGCAGCCACCTTCAGTCTGCTGCTGGACAGCCAGCAGCAGCAGCAGCAGGAGAGGTATGTAATCAGGAGCCCTCCTGCTAAGGGTAGACAGCTGCTCGTTCCACCCCACCCCCCGCCTTAATTGGTTCTCCTCCCTTCCAACGGTGTTGAGGCGGGTGGGAACAGCAGGGGGTGAAGGTGCTGTGTTTAAAGAGGTGGAGTTATGCAGATCTAAAACGCGTGGATTGCAGCAGCAGCAAGCCGAAAAGTGCAGGCATGTAAGGGATCTAGAGGTTGACAACATGTCTTCTTAACGGGAGTCCAGGAGCTCATCTCCACAAATGGACTTTTCAGGATCCTTGGGTGGCTCCGTAGTTTGAAACCAATTCTGGTTATCGCTTCTCGGCCTTTTGGCTGCGATCGTATGACTGTACCTTGATTGGTGCGAGTCTCCTGGAGGAATCCGGACCCTTTTGTGGAGGATTTTCTGCTTTTTCCTGTGGTATTCCATACCGACAGAATCCAAGATGTCTTTTGTGAAGAACACCATCCGTTTGTCCGTGGATCCATCTGACCAGAACAAGAACAACGTGGTTTTCATTGTCCAAGACATCGTTGAAGGCAAAGCTGGAGCAAGACGTTCTGGGATCTTCAGTGTCAACGAATTTTCACGTCAAGGTAATTATGACGTTACCTTTATGGACCAGGATGTTTGCCTTAATGTCTTTGAATGGCTCCGTGGTCACTCTAGTGACCCCTGCTTGGAAGGAGTTAGATGGGAACCTTTGTTTGGTCTGCAAGAAAAGGAGGTGACTGTGACTGTCTATAACCCTTTTACAGACCCTGAGCTGCTGGAGTGCTTCCTCTCTCGCTACTGTGAATATGTGCGGAAGGGAGTGAAGCAAGTCAATTGTCTAGGAATCTTTAACTGTCAGTATAAATTCCGTGTGAAATTGAAAAGGGATCCTGACAGTGTGGGGGGCTTTAGACACCCTCCATCAAATTTTTCCGTTGCAGGCCATAGAGGTTTCCTCTTTTACCCAGGCCAGCCCATGTTTTGCCGTAGATGCTTTTCTTTCGGACATACCATGGTAACATGCCTTAAAGGGCAGTGTTGCCGAAATTGCAGAAAGGAGGGGCATATGGCCAACCAGTGTCCAGAGGCCAAGTCCTGTGATGTCTGTGGGAGTAGTGATCACATGTATAAGGACTGTCCTATGAGTGCACCTAGACGTTCTGATAAAGAACAGAAGGAGGAGGAGCTGGAGAGGAGGCAGATGGCAAGCGCACTGAAAGTGCTGGAAAGATTGGAGAGGGAGGAGAGAGAGGGAAGGAGGCGGGAAACTGGTAGAGCCTCTCCCTCTACGGCGCCAGAGGAGGTGTCCCTGAGACCATGTTCTTCTTCTGCTGAAGAAATGAGGAAGAAGCGGAGGGAAGAAAAGGAGTTCTGGAGGGAAGTGGCAAAGGTGGAGAAAAAGGCAGTGTCTGCGAGAATATCTAGGAAAGTGGTGGAAGCAGAGCTGCCTGAGATGATGACTTTTGGAAAGGCAATGGACGCAACAGGATGTGAAGTGCAAATCTCGGAACCCGACAGTCCTGAACACCCTTCGGGTCCTGAAAACACTGAAGATTTTTCTTCGGAGGATGATAGGGGTGCAAAGAAGAGTCGTAGGGAGGATGGTGGGGGCAGTGATGATGCAGATTTTAGTGAGCCTCAGAGGAAGATCAGAACTGCCAGAATGAGGAGTGTGGCTGGTGAAGCCAGCGGGTCGGAAACCAGCTGTTCTGTTCTGATGGCGGAGGAGGATAGTGGTGGTGCTGGATAGTGTCACCATATAATATTGTAAATGTTTTTTCTTTTTGTCCTCTTGTGAGCTTTGGTTTAGGCCAAAGGCTATTTCTTTGTGTAATTGGTGAAGGAGTAGAAGTATTATGGGATTTACCATAGTGTCCCAAAACGTAAGAGTGTTTAAAAGTAAAGTAAGAAGAGCTGCTATTTTTGAGTTTTTAGCTATGCAAAATGCATCTATTTTTTGTTTACAAGAATGTGGGGTAGTGGATGGTGTGAAAGGGGATGAATGGTCTTATGGAGCGTCTGTGTGGTCGGGGAGTGCATGTAATAAGAATGATGGTGTGGGTATTTTGGTTAAAGGAAGGGAGGTTGTTTTGAGTGATTATTTGGTTATTGAGGTGGGGAGATGTATCCTTGCTAATTTTGTATACAAGAATGTAAAGTTTTGTGTTATTAATGTTTATGCGCCAGTTGAAAAAAATGAGCGCAAAAATTTATTTGAAAAAATTAAGCTTTTTGTTCCAGGAAGAATACCTGTGGTAATTGTGGGTGATATGAACTGTGATGTGGGGAGAGTGAATGTGGATGTGTCTGGGAAAGCATTATTGGAGTTAGTGAATGATTTTGGGTTGTGTGATATACAGCGCGTGTGTAACATGAATCCTTTGTTGAACACTTTCTTTTCTGAGAGTGGTAGGGTACAATCCAGATTGGATTATTGTTTTATTTCTAAAAATATGGTTTCTGTTAATTATAGGCAGGAAAACGTTCTTTTTTCAGATCATGTGTGTATGTTGTGTGAGTTGGATATAAAAGTTGATGGAGTGTTTGGGAGAGGATTGTGGAAGTTAAATGTTAAACTGTTAGAGAATGAAGATGTGAGAAAGGAGTATGAAAGGCGGTATGAAGAATGGTGTAAGCATAAAAATGAGTTTGGGAATGTTTGTGAGTGGTGGGACTGGGTGAAGAAACAAACAAAAATGTTCTTTAAAAATTTAGGATACAAGTATGCAGCAATTAAAAGAGAGAGTTTTGTTAAACTGAACGCGCGGTTGAGCGTTTTGTATAAGTTAAGGGAAGGAGGAGTTGAGGTGGAGGAGGATATTTTAGAGGTAAAAAAGGAGATTAGTGAGTTTTTGTTGGAGAGAGGGAGAAGCATAGTGTTTAGGGCAAAGATTGATAAGATGGAGCAGGATGAGAAATGTTCTCGGTTTTTCTTTAAAAAAGTTTTTGGAAAGAAACAGAGTATGAGCGTGGTGTATGGAGCAGATGGAAGTGAGGTGAGTGGAGAGGATATGTGTGAAGAGGTGGCTAAGTTTTATGAGGATCTGTATGCAGTGAAACAGAGGGATGAATGTTTGGAGAATGATGTTTTGAGTGTGTTAGAGAGTAAGTTGAGTGAAGCAGAAAGAGAGAGAGTGATGGGTGAGGTGACTGGTGATGAGGTATGGAAGGTTATGTGTAGTATGGCTTTGAATAAGACGCCGGGGGAGGATGGCCTCCCAGTAGAATTTTATCGTGTGATGTGGGGTGTGATTGGTAAGGACTTTGTGGATGTATGTAAGTATATGTGGGGAAACATGGAGGTGGCTGAGAGTATGCGTGCAGGTATGGTTGTGTTAATTCCTAAGAAAGGGGATTTGAAAAGTCTGAGGAATTGGAGGCCAATAACGTTACTTAATTGTGATTATAAAATCTATGCAAAACTTATGGCTAATAGGATGCGTGATGTGATAGAGAGTGTGATTGGGGATGAGCAGTGTTGTGCGGTACCTGGGAGGCGGATTCATGAGTGTGTGTGTATGTTAAGAGATTGTCTATGGGATTGCATGGGTCGTAAGAAGAGTGTATTTTTGTTAAGTTTGGATTTTGAAAAGGCTTATGATAGGTTGTCGCATGGTTTTTTGTTCAGAGTGTTGTTAAAAATGGGTTTTCCGGCTGATTTTGTTGGGCGAGTGAGAAGTTTGTATGCGGGTGTTTATAGCTGTGTTTTAATGAATGGGTATGTGGGTAGGAAAGTGAATGTGTTTTCGGGTGTGCGACAGGGGTGTCCTTTGTCCCCTGTAGCATTTATTTGTGCAATTGAGCCATTGTTGTGTATGCTGAGGAAAGATAAGGTAATTTGTGGTGTGCAAGTGCCGGGAGGTGGAGGAAAAGAATGGAAGGTGAGTGGTTATATGGATGACGTGTGTGTATTATGTGATTCTGAATGTTCGGTGAGGCGGGTGAAGTTGTTAGTGTCTATTTTTTGTGGTGCATCTGCGTTTAAAGTGAATTGGGAAAAGAGTGAGTGTAAGGGTTTTGGAGGCGGAAGTTTAAGTAGGGATGTAGGTGTGAATGTAGTGAATGGACCTATTAAAGTTTTGGGTGTGAAGTTTTCAGAGAGTTTGGATGGGAAAGAAAGTTGGGATGATGCGAAAGGAAAAGTTGAGCAGAAGTTGAATTTTTGGAAATTGAGGAGTTTATCCTTTTTTGGGAAGATTTTAATTGTTAAGAGTGTGGTGTTGCCAATATTTTTATATATTGCGGTAGTATTTCCACCAGGATATATGTGTATGAGAAGCTTGAATAGAATTTTATTTGTTTTTTTGTGGAACTCGAAAATGGAGAGAGCTAGGAGAGAAATTTTGGTTAAAAGAGTGGAAAAAGGTGGTTTGGGTTTTCCGAATTTGGACGTGTTTTTTGGTGTGAATATCGTTGTGTTTGTTTTGAAAGTGATTAGGGCGGATGGAAAGTTTTCATCTATGTGTAGGTATTTATTTGGAGCGTATTTGTTTCGTTTAAAGTGGCAAGAAAGGGATTTGCGATGTCCGATTGCTTTTGAGGTGCCTGTATGGTATGTGTGGGTTTATAAGTTTTTGGTGAGGTATGAACTGTGTGATGCAGATGTGAGATTGCTGGAGAATAAGAAGGCTGTGTATAGGATGATTGAATGTAGAGAGGTAGAATGTGGAATAAATATGGTTAGGGGTGGTGATGTGCAGAAGGTTTGGAAGAAAGTGCGGATGAGTGGTATGACCAACAAACAGAGTGAAGTTGTGTGGCAGTCTTTACATGGAGTATTACCTGTGAGAGAGTTTCAGAGGAATAGAGGTTTGGTGAGGAGTGAAATGTGTCCAAGAAATGGCTGTGGTGGAAGGGAAAGTGTGTTGCATGTTTTTTGGAATTGCCAGTATGCTAGAGATGTGATTGGGAGAATGGGGCCTTTGTGTAAAGAATTGTGTGGTGTGAATTTGTTGTCTTTTGAGTTGTTTATGTTTGGTTTGGGAATATGTGATGGGACGAAGGAAAGAGTCTTGTGGTTGATGCTTGCATGTATAAAGGAAGTGTTATGGTATGTGAGGAATGTGTATGTGTTTAAAAGGAAGGAAATTGCTGTAAAGGATAGTGTGAAGGTGATTTTGGGGAAGATGTATGTGTGTTTCCTATGGGACAAAAAGAGGAGAGGGGAAGTGGATGCGGAGGGAATATGGAAAGTTAAAAAGTGGAGATATATTGTTAGTACCTCTTGATTTTTGTTATTGTTGTTTTGAAATATGAAATAAATATTTCCGATGATGATGGGGACAGCAAATTGCGTATTGGATTTGACGCAGCTGTTTTGATGGAATTTTCCTTTGTCTGGTTTCCATAGACTGTGGAATTTCCTCGTCTGAGGAGAAAAAAGAAAAAAAAAAAAAAAAAAAAAATCTGTTCTTATCAGTTTAATATCTGATACGTCCCCTATCTGGGGACCATATATTAAATGGATTTTTAGAACAGGGAGATGGAAAAAGAGCTTGCTCTGTCCACTCCACGCATTGACCTGGTATTGCAGTATCTCCAGGACCGGTGCACCCCTTCTTTAATGCAGTTTCTAAAATCAGAAAGAATTGAATTCAATGTTTTTTGTTCATTTTGCTTGTTTGTCGGATTTTGGGATGGACTCTTTGGCTTTGCTTTTCTTCTCCTCATTGGATTTTTCATGTTCAAAGTTGCAGAAGCCAGATTACAAGCTCATTTTGGTTCAACTTCAGCAACTGTGCATTGCATTGCCATGTAATGTGATGCAATGCTATCTTTCTAGCTCTCCCTTTTTACTTCCTTTTGGATAAACAGACATATTAGGCAAGCATTTTGGAGCTTTCACCTAAATAACTACAGGTGGTGAGATAAGCTGCACAATATAATTGACCTTTCAGTATATTGTTGCACACACACCATCTATTTAGCAAATGCCCTTGTTATCAACAGCAGCCTTTTAAACTCACCTGAGCTAACAGGTATGTGCGCTGGTTACTCTGCTGCGCTTAAAATTTCTTTTTTGGTTTGCTACAATGCCTTTTCTGAAACGTTGTCTCCTTCTGCTGGAACACTGACTTCTTTCATTTAATGCCTGCAGACTATAAAAGAGAACCCAACCCAAAAAGTTTGGTTGATTAGTCTGTGGCATTCTGTTAAACTGTTGCTTATGGCGGTCTCTGTGAGCTTCTCAGCGACATTCAGCCAGCCAGGTATCCTGCCTGCAGTAGATGGAATGTGGCAATGGAACGCTGGCTGCGCGTGTCATAATAGGCTCTGAGCCTTTATATACCTGTGCACAGCAGCAGCCACCTTCAGTCTGCTGCTGGACAGCCAGCAGCAGCAGCAGCAGGAGAGGTATGTAATCAGGAGCCCTCCTGCTAAGGGTAGACAGCTGCTCGTTCCACCCCACCCCCCGCCTTAATTGGTTCTCCTCCCTTCCAACGGTGTTGAGGCGGGTGGGAACAGCAGGGGGTGAAGGTGCTGTGTTTAAAGAGGTGGAGTTATGCAGATCTAAAACGCGTGGATTGCAGCAGCAGCAAGCCGAAAAGTGCAGGCATGTAAGGGATCTAGAGGTTGACAACATGTCTTCTTAACGGGAGTCCAGGAGCTCATCTCCACAAATGGACTTTTCAGGATCCTTGGGTGGCTCCGTAGTTTGAAACCAATTCTGGTTATCGCTTCTCGGCCTTTTGGCTAAGATCAAGTGTAGTATCTGTTCTTATCAGTTTAATATCTGATACGTCCCCTATCTGGGGACCATATATTAAATGGATTTTTAGAACAGGGAGATGGAAAAAGAGCTTGCTCTGTCCACTCCACGCATTGACCTGGTATTGCAGTATCTCCAGGACCGGTGCACCCCTTCTTTAATGCAGTTTCTAAAATCAGAAAGAATTGAATTCAATGTTTTTTGTTCATTTTGCTTGTTTGTCGGATTTGGGGATGGACTCTTTGGCTTTGCTTTTCTTCTCCTCATTGGATTTTTCATGTTCAAAGTTGCAGAAGCCAGATTACAAGCTCATTTTGGTTCAACTTCAGCAACTGTGCATTGCATTGCCATGTAATGTGATGCAATGCTATCTTTCTAGCTCTCCCTTTTTACTTCCTTTTGGATAAACAGACATATTAGGCAAGCATTTTGGAGCTTTCACCTAAATAACTACAGGTGGTGAGATAAGCTGCACAATATAATTGACCTTTCAGTATATTGTTGCACACACACCATCTATTTAGCAAATGCCCTTGTTATCAACAGCAGCCTTTTAAACTCACCTGAGCTAACAGGTATGTGCGCTGGTTACTCTGCTGCGCTTAAAATTTCTTTTTTGGTTTGCTACAATGCCTTTTCTGAAACGTTGTCTCCTTCTGCTGGAACACTGACTTCTTTCATTTAATGCCTGCAGACTATAAAAGAGAACCCAACCCAAAAAGTTTGGTTGATTAGTCTGTGGCATTCTGTTAAACTGTTGCTTATGGCGGTCTCTGTGAGCTTCTCAGCGACATTCAGCCAGCCAGGTATCCTGCCTGCAGTAGATGGAATGTGGCAATGGAACGCTGGCTGCGCGTGTCATAATAGGCTCTGAGCCTTTATATACCTGTGCACAGCAGCAGCCACCTTCAGTCTGCTGCTGGACAGCCAGCAGCAGCAGCAGCAGGAGAGGTATGTAATCAGGAGCCCTCCTGCTAAGGGTAGACAGCTGCTCGTTCCACCCCACCCCCCGCCTTAATTGGTTCTCCTCCCTTCCAACGGTGTTGAGGCGGGTGGGAACAGCAGGGGGTGAAGGTGCTGTGTTTAAAGAGGTGGAGTTATGCAGATCTAAAACGCGTGGATTGCAGCAGCAGCAAGCCGAAAAGTGCAGGCATGTAAGGGATCTAGAGGTTGACAACATGTCTTCTTAACGGGAGTCCAGGAGCTCATCTCCACAAATGGACTTTTCAGGATCCTTGGGTGGCTCCGTAGTTTGAAACCAATTCTGGTTATCGCTTCTCGGCCTTTTGGCTAAGATCAAGTGTAGTATCTGTTCTTATCAGTTTAATATCTGATACGTCCCCTATCTGGGGACCATATATTAAATGGATTTTTAGAACAGGGAGATGGAAAAAGAGCTTGCTCTGTCCACTCCACGCATTGACCTGGTATTGCAGTATCTCCAGGACCGGTGCACCCCTTCTTTAATGCAGTTTCTAAAATCAGAAAGAATTGAATTCAATGTTTTTTGTTCATTTTGCTTGTTTGTCGGATTTTGGGATGGACTCTTTGGCTTTGCTTTTCTTCTCCTCATTGGATTTTTCATGTTCAAAGTTGCAGAAGCCAGATTACAAGCTCATTTTGGTTCAACTTCAGCAACTGTGCATTGCATTGCCATGTAATGTGATGCAATGCTATCTTTCTAGCTCTCCCTTTTTACTTCCTTTTGGATAAACAGACATATTAGGCAAGCATTTTGGAGCTTTCACCTAAATAACTACAGGTGGTGAGATAAGCTGCACAATATAATTGACCTTTCAGTATATTGTTGCACACACACCATCTATTTAGCAAATGCCCTTGTTATCAACAGCAGCCTTTTAAACTCACCTGAGCTAACAGGTATGTGCGCTGGTTACTCTGCTGCGCTTAAAATTTCTTTTTTGGTTTGCTACAATGCCTTTTCTGAAACGTTGTCTCCTTCTGCTGGAACACTGACTTCTTTCATTTAATGCCTGCAGACTATAAAAGAGAACCCAACCCAAAAAGTTTGGTTGATTAGTCTGTGGCATTCTGTTAAACTGTTGCTTATGGCGGTCTCTGTGAGCTTCTCAGCGACATTCAGCCAGCCAGGTATCCTGCCTGCAGTAGATGGAATGTGGCAATGGAACGCTGGCTGCGCGTGTCATAATAGGCTCTGAGCCTTTATATACCTGTGCACAGCAGCAGCCACCTTCAGTCTGCTGCTGGACAGCCAGCAGCAGCAGCAGCAGGAGAGGTATTTAATCAGGAGCCCTCCTGCTAAGGGTAGACAGCTGCTCGTTCCACCCCACCCCCCGCCTTAATTGGTTCTCCTCCCTTCCAACGGTGTTGAGGCGGGTGGGAACAGCAGGGGGTGAAGGTGCTGTGTTTAAAGAGGTGGAGTTATGCAGATCTAAAACGCGTGGATTGCAGCAGCAGCAAGCCGAAAAGTGCAGGCATGTAAGGGATCTAGAGGTTGACAACATGTCTTCTTAACGGGAGTCCAGGAGCTCATCTCCACAAATGGACTTTTCAGGATCCTTGGGTGGCTCCGTAGTTTGAAACCAATTCTGGTTATCGCTTCTCGGCCTTTTGGTTAAGATCAAGTGTAGTATCTGTTCTTATCAGTTTAATATCTGATACGTCCCCTATCTGGGGACCATATATTAAATGGATTTTTAGAACAGGGAGATGGAAAAAGAGCTTGCTCTGTCCACTCCACGCATTGACCTGGTATTGCAGTATCTCCAGGACCGGTGCACCCCTTCTTTAATGCAGTTTCTAAAATCAGAAAGAATTGAATTCAATGTTTTTTGTTCATTTTGCTTGTTTGTCGGATTTTGGGATGGACTCTTTGGCTTTGCTTTTCTTCTCCTCATTGGATTTTTCATGTTCAAAGTTGCAGAAGCCAGATTACAAGCTCATTTTGGTTCAACTTCAGCAACTGTGCATTGCATTGCCATGTAATGTGATGCAATGCTATCTTTCTAGCTCTCCCTTTTTACTTCCTTTTGGATAAACAGACATATTAGGCAAGCATTTTGGAGCTTTCACCTAAATAACTACAGGTGGTGAGATAAGCTGCACAATATAATTGACCTTTCAGTATATTGTTGCACACACACCATCTATTTAGCAAATGCCCTTGTTATCAACAGCAGCCTTTTAAACTCACCTGAGCTAACAGGTATGTGCGCTGGTTACTCTGCTGCGCTTAAAATTTCTTTTTTGGTTTGCTACAATGCCTTTTCTGAAACGTTGTCTCCTTCTGCTGGAACACTGACTTCTTTCATTTAATGCCTGCAGACTATAAAAGAGAACCCAACCCAAAAAGTTTGGTTGATTAGTCTGTGGCATTCTGTTAAACTGTTGCTTATGGCGGTCTCTGTGAGCTTCTCAGCGACATTCAGCCAGCCAGGTATCCTGCCTGCAGTAGATGGAATGTGGCAATGGAACGCTGGCTGCGCGTGTCATAATAGGCTCTGAGCCTTTATATACCTGTGCACAGCAGCAGCCACCTTCAGTCTGCTGCTGGACAGCCAGCAGCAGCAGCAGCAGGAGAGGTATGTAATCAGGAGCCCTCCTGCTAAGGGTAGACAGCTGCTCGTTCCACCCCACCCCCCGCCTTAATTGGTTCTCCTCCCTTCCAACGGTGTTGAGGCGGGTGGGAACAGCAGGGGGTGAAGGTGCTGTGTTTAAAGAGGTGGAGTTATGCAGATCTAAAACGCGTGGATTGCAGCAGCAGCAAGCCGAAAAGTGCAGGCATGTAAGGGATCTAGAGGTTGACAACATGTCTTCTTAACGGGAGTCCAGGAGCTCATCTCCACAAATGGACTTTTCAGGATCCTTGGGTGGCTCCGTAGTTTGAAATCAATTCTGGTTATCGCTTCTCGGCCTTTTGGCTCAGACCAAGTGTAGTATCTGTTCTTATCAGTTTAATATCTGATACGTCCCCTATCTGGGGACCATATATTAAATGGATTTTTAGAACAGGGAGATGGAAAAAGAGCTTGCTCTGTCCACTCCACGCATTGACCTGGTATTGCAGTATCTCCAGGACCGGTGCACCCCTTCTTTAATGCAGTTTCTAAAATCAGAAAGAATTGAATTCAATGTTTTTTGTTCATTTTGCTTGTTTGTCGGATTTTGGGATGGACTCTTTGGCTTTGCTTTTCTTCTCCTCATTGGATTTTTCATGTTCAAAGTTGCAGAAGCCAGATTACAAGCTCATTTTGGTTCAACTTCAGCAACTGTGCATTGCATTGCCATGTAATGTGATGCAATGCTATCTTTCTAGCTCTCCCTTTTTACTTCCTTTTGGATAAACAGACATATTAGGCAAGCATTTTGGAGCTTTCACCTAAATAACTACAGGTGGTGAGATAAGCTGCACAATATAATTGACCTTTCAGTATATTGTTGCACACACACCATCTATTTAGCAAATGCCCTTGTTGTCAACAGCAGCCTTTTAAACTCACCTGAGCTAACAGGTATGTGCGCTGGTTACTCTGCTGCGCTTAAAATTTCTTTTTTGGTTTGCTACAATGCCTTTTCTGAAACGTTGTCTCCTTCTGCTGGAACACTGACTTCTTTCATTTAATGCCTGCAGACTATAAAAGAGAACCCAACCCAAAAAGTTTGGTTGATTAGTCTGTGGCATTCTGTTAAACTGTTGCTTATGGCGGTCTCTGTGAGCTTCTCAGCGACATTCAGCCAGCCAGGTATCCTGCCTGCAGTAGATGGAATGTGGCAATGGAACGCTGGCTGCGCGTGTCATAATAGGCTCTGAGCCTTTATATACCTGTGCACAGCAGCAGCCACCTTCAGTCTGCTGCTGGACAGCCAGCAGCAGCAGCAGCAGGAGAGGTATGTAATCAGGAGCCCTCCTGCTAAGGGTAGACAGCTGCTCGTTCCACCCCACCCCCCGCCTTAATTGGTTCTCCTCCCTTCCAACGGTGTTGAGGCGGGTGGGAACAGCAGGGGGTGAAGGTGCTGTGTTTAAAGAGGTGGAGTTATGCAGATCTAAAACGCGTGGATTGCAGCAGCAGCAAGCCGAAAAGTGCAGGCATGTAAGGGATCTAGAGGTTGACAACATGTCTTCTTAACGGGAGTCCAGGAGCTCATCTCCACAAATGGACTTTTCAGGATCCTTGGGTGGCTCCGTAGTTTGAAACCAATTCTGGTTATCGCTTCTCGGCCTTTTGGCTCAGACCTAGTGTTTGGACAAGAGGTTCCTTGTGTACTAGCCCTCGGCCTTCCAGCATCGCCACTTCGGTGGCTTAAGCTGGATGCTGCTATAGGGGGAGAGTGAGGAGGAAACGAGAAGGCGATTCCTGAAGCGACCATGGGTGTCAAGCTTCGTTTTGCTGGGACCGGGGATCCCCGGGTCAAGAATGCTTTCCGTATCGACGTCTCTGAGGAGAAGAAGGACCATTTCTCGTTGTCATACCTGGTCAACGCCATTTTCTATGAAATCCTGAAGATCCAGAAGTCGGAGATCATCTGTTTGCAGGAGTTCAGAAGGGAGCATAGGTACGTCTTGGTGCTTTCTTCTATGGCGGCTTGCCAAAACCTTTTCAAAACTCTTCAAGTCCTTTCAGAGCACCCTCAGCTGGATGGACTTATCTTCACTGTACTCTACTCTAAGGGGGATATCCCGGTGGTAATATTCATGCACAACCCCTTTATCTCCCGGGATGATATCACTGCATTCCTGAGAAGACACTGCATTTTTGTGCAATTCTCCCATAAAATCTTAAATGGAGAAGGGCTGTGGACTGGGAAGTATAAATACTTTGTGAGGTTTGGGATAGACCCTCATGGTCCTGGAGGTATTCACTATCCTCCCCTGAACTTTACAATTGGAAGAGACTCTGGATATCTGTTTTTTCCCGAGGCGCCATTGTTCTGCAGGAGATGCAACATGTTCGGGCATATCCAGGATTTCTGCAAGCAATTGCCAAACTGTAGAAAGTGCAACAAGTACGGTCATCTGGCGAAGGATTGTTCCAACCCGGTGGTATGTGATGCCTGCGGGGAGGAAGGACATGTGATTCGGGATTGTAAGGCTAAAGTCAAGCCTAGGTCCTTCTCCGAAGTGACCAAAGGTAAGCCTACTGTCCCTGCTGTTACCCCACAGGTGACTACTGCAGAGATCAATGCTGAGACGGAGCCCCCTGAGGTTGAAGATCTGGTGGGTGAGGCCCAGAACCTGTTGGACCCTCCGGCCCCTGCTGGGCCAGGTATGGAGATCTCCGAGTTGGATGTGGACCTCCCTCATCAGTCCGAAATATGTGGTGAGGGTGACATGGATGTGTCTCTAGCTCGAACCCCTGCATTGTCCTGGGGTGCTACAGACGAAGAGGTGGCCAGGGATGGTGGCCAAGGAGACTTTACTTCTGGGAGGTCTTTTGATGATGATGATACTCCTGAACTGGCCAATAAAAAACCCAGACGAGAGTACTCACCTGCCAGCGGAGGGTGCGACAGTCCTGCAAGTGACCGCATTTACCCGCAGGATGTCTTCTCCCCTGATGCTCCTTACCTTGGCATCCCTGAGAGCATCAACACCTTTGGGGTGCTTTCCCAGTCTGATGATAATGGATGAGTATGGTGTGATCAACATTGAGTCATGTATTTCTTTTCATTAATTAATGTCTTGCCAATCTGGTTGGGATGTAGTGTCCCTAAATGTAAGGCAGATCAGATCTAAAATCAGAAGAACAACTGTTCTGGACTACCTGAAACATTTAGGTGCTGATGTTTTTTGCCTTCAGGAGTGTGGGATTCAGGATGCTCCTTGTGACAAAGACTGGCCTTACGGACAGCATATCTGGTCAGGGTCTAATCATAATAAAAATGATGGGGTGGGGATATTAGTTGGGAATAAAGAAATCTCTATTGATAGTTATATTGTGGTGGAGGTGGGCCGATGTTTAATTGCATTTTTGAGTTATAGAGGGTGGCGGGTCAGAATTATTAATTTATATTGCCCTACAGGGAAGGAAGAGCGGCTTGCTCTTCTTGAAAAATTAAGTTTTTTTCTTCCAGGGAAATCTCCCACTATTTTTGTTGAGGACATTAATTGTGTCACAGAAGGAAAGTGTGACATAACAGGAAAGAAATTGTCCCATTTAATTTGTGATTTTTCCTTTTTAGATGCAGCAGTTGTTGTTCTTGGCATGCCACCACCGCCGACATACCATGCTGACCGTGGTGAGATTCATTCCAGAATTGATTTAATGTTATTTTCTAAAAATATGGTATGTTTGGATTTTTCTCAACAAAAGGTACCTTTTTCGGACCATGAATGTTTGAGAGGCGTGTTTTGTGCGAATGGTGACCAAGTGTATGGCGGTGGGGTATGGAAGTTGAATGCAAGGCTGTTAGAGGATGATGAGGTGATGAATGAGTTTAATGTAAAGTATGAAAGATGGAGAATGCGTAAGAAGGATTTTGTGTGTGTTCTTGACTGGTGGGACTGGGTGAAAGTGCAATTTAAAACTTTCTTCAAAAAGTGGGGCTATAGAAAAGCTGCCAGATATAGGAATAGGTTTAATGACCTTAATAGACGGATTGACTGGTTGAGAAAGTGTGTTGCAAGTGGTTTGGAGATGTCTGATCAACTTACTGAGGCTAAGAATGAATTGAAGCGTGTGTTGGATGAGAAAGGAAAGGAAATTATATATCGTACTAAAATTGAGCACCTGGAGAAAAATGAGAAGTGTACGAGGTTCTTTTTTAAAAAAATGAATGGTAGGAAGACTGATATGAATGAAGTTGTGAATGAAAGTGGAACCAACTGTATGGGTGAGGATGTGCTGAAAGAAGTGAATAGGTTTTATAGCAAGTTGTATGATGAGAAATGGATTGACTCTGGGCTTGTGTCATATGTTCTGAATGGTGTGGAGAAAAAACTTGATTCTGAGGAGCGTGATCTATTGTGTGAGGATGTAGTTCTGGATGAAGTGAAGAATGTGGTGTGGAGTGCTAAAAAGAGTAAGACTCCTGGGAAAGATGGTATACCTGTAGAGTTGTATGTGAAAGCATGGGAAGTTTTGGGAACAGATTTGACTGAGGTATGTAAGTATATGTGGGTGAATGGTAGGTTGTGTGAATCAATGAAAGAAGGAGTGGTTGTGCTTGTGTATAAAAAGGGTGAGAGGAAACGTTTGGAAAACTGGAGACCAATAACACTGCTGAATTCGGATTATAAGGTCTACAGTAAGTTACTGGCAAATCGTATGCGTGAAGTGATTGGTAGTGTTGTGGAGGAGGACCAAGTATGTGCAGTGCCTGGAAGAAGTATGAGTGATAACTTGTTATTGTTGAGAGATATGATTGGGGATTGCAAGGATAGAAAGCAGAAATGTATGACTTTAGCTATTGATTTTGAGAAGGCGTTTGACAGGGTTTCGCATGTGTTTTTGTTTAAAGTACTGGAAAGAATGGGGTTTCCTAGAGAATTTGTGAATTGTGTAAAATCATTGTATGATTGTGTGTCAAGTGAGTTCTTGGTTAATGGGTGGCTGTGTGACAAAGTGAAGATTAGGTCAGGAGTAAGGCAGGGGTGTCCTATGTCCCCCGTCTTATTTGTATGTGTAATAGAACCATTGTTATGTTTGATTAGACGGGATAAAATGATGAGAGGTTTGTTGGTGCCTGGTAGTGGTGGTAAGCATGTGAAAGTGTTAGGTTATATGGATGATGTTGTGGTTGTGAGTGAAAGTATGGCTTCTTTGAGTAGAATTAAATTGCTTTTGGATTTTTTTGTTGGTGCGTCTGGTTTTAGGGTAAATTGGAATAAATGTAGTTTTAAATGTTTTGGAGATAGTAGTATTCGTATGGATGGTGTAAAGTGTGAAGAGGGTGCAATCAAGATTTTGGGCGTATTATTTAATGATGACTTAAAAGGGAATGAAAGTTGGGAAGAGTGTGGTATGCGGGTTGAACGTAAATTGAATTTTTGGCGAATGAGAGAATTGACTCTGCGTGGTAAGGTGTTAATTATCAAAGCAGTGATTCTCCCTATCCTGCTTTATGTGGCGACTGTTTTTCCTTCTCCTTACAGGAAAATTAAGAGAATAGAGAAGTTGGTATTCACATTCCTGTGGTGTAGTAAGATGGAGAAGTTGAAGCGGGAGAGCCTTTTTAAGGCTTGTCAGCATGGTGGGCTGGCCTTTCCCAATATTGAAGTTTTTTTAGGCCTTAATTATATTAAGACTGTGGTTATTTTGCTGGGTAAAGGCAATAAAGGTGCTTTTATGGCTAATTATTCTGCTGGATGGATGTTGTATGGGTTATGCTGGAGGAAGAGAGATGCGAGTGTGCCTGTGGCCTTTAAGTGTCCTGTTTGGTATGAGGTGATTGAGAAATTTGTGAGAAAGCATGATTTGTTGAGTGTGGGAATGAATGATTTTAGAATGACCAAGAATGTGGTGAAAAGAATGAGTGCAAATGAGGTAGAGTGTAATATTGTTGGGCTGAGAGGGAATGAGGTTTCAGATGCATGGAAGAAGTTAGATACGTATGGGATGTCAAACAAACAGAAGGATGTTGTGTGGATGACTTTACATAATATTTTACCTGTGAGAGAAGTGCAGAAGAAAAGAGAGTTGATAAGAACAGATGTGTGTCCGAGAGTGGGATGTGGTGGTTGTGAGACTGTCAGGCATGTTATGTGGGATTGTGAGTACGCGTACAGTGTGTGGAAGTGTGTAGGTGGATTGTGTAAGGGTTTAGCAGGCGTGAATTTTGTGGATTGGCGTGTGGCGATGTTTGGAATTGGTGCGTGTAGTCGGTCTAAAGATAGAATTTTATGGTTGATAATGGCTTGTGTGATGGAGAGTTTGTGGGATGCAAGGAACCTTGGACTTTTCAAAAGGAAATCTTTATCAGTGAATGAATGTGTTAGACTTATTCTTTCAAGACTATACCTGATATATAAGTTGGACAGCAGAGGCGGTGGTGGCACAGATGCCGAAGGGATTTGGAAATTTAAAAAGTGGCATTACCTTATCAAATACCAGTGATTTTTTTCTTTGTGATTCCTTGAAGTTTCTGCATTTGTGTTACGTAAAGGATGTTCCCTTGTGATTATATTTCGTCTTATACTACTGCTAAATAAATAGAACCATGATGATGAGAAGTTTTAAGTAGCAAATTTTGGAGAAATTCATACTGTTTGCTAAAAAACTAAACTGAATGGTTTAAAAAAAAAAAAAAAAAATCTGTTCTTATCAGTTTAATATCTGATACGTCCCCTATCTGGGGACCATATATTAAATGGATTTTTAGAACAGGGAGATGGAAAAAGAGCTTGCTCTGTCCACTCCACGCATTGACCTGGTATTGCAGTATCTCCAGGACCGGTGCACCCCTTCTTTAATGCAGTTTCTAAAATCAGAAAGAATTGAATTCAATGTTTTTTGTTCATTTTGCTTGTTTGTCGGATTTTGGGATGGACTCTTTGGCTTTGCTTTTCTTCTCCTCATTGGATTTTTCATGTTCAAAGTTGCAGAAGCCAGATTACAAGCTCATTTTGGTTCAACTTCAGCAACTGTGCATTGCATTGCCATGTAATGTGATGCAATGCTATCTTTCTAGCTCTCCCTTTTTACTTCCTTTTGGATAAACAGACATATTAGGCAAGCATTTTGGAGCTTTCACCTAAATAACTACAGGTGGTGAGATAAGCTGCACAATATAATTGACCTTTCAGTATATTGTTGCACACACACCATCTATTTAGCAAATGCCCTTGTTATCAACAGCAGCCTTTTAAACTCACCTGAGCTAACAGGTATGTGCGCTGGTTACTCTGCTGCGCTTAAAATTTCTTTTTTGGTTTGCTACAATGCCTTTTCTGAAACGTTGTCTCCTTCTGCTGGAACACTGACTTCTTTCATTTAATGCCTGCAGACTATAAAAGAGAACCCAACCCAAAAAGTTTGGCTGATTAGTCTGTGGCATTCTGTTAAACTGTTGCTTATGGCGGTCTCTGTGAGCTTCTCAGCGACATTCAGCCAGCCAGGTATCCTGCCTGCAGTAGATGGAATGTGGCAATGGAACGCTGGCTGCGCGTGTCATAATAGGCTCTGAGCCTTTATATACCTGTGCACAGCAGCAGCCACCTTCAGTCTGCTGCTGGACAGCCAGCAGCAGCAGCAGCAGGAGAGGTATGTAATCAGGAGCCCTCCTGCTAAGGGTAGACAGCTGCTCGTTCCACCCCACCCCCCGCCTTAATTGGTTCTCCTCCCTTCCAACGGTGTTGAGGCGGGTGGGAACAGCAGGGGGTGAAGGTGCTGTGTTTAAAGAGGTGGAGTTATGCAGATCTAAAACGCGTGGATTGCAGCAGCAGCAAGCCGAAAAGTGCAGGCATGTAAGGGATCTAGAGGTTGACAACATGTCTTCTTAACGGGAGTCCAGGAGCTCATCTCCACAAATGGACTTTTCAGGATCCTTGGGTGGCTCCGTAGTTTGAAACCAATTCTGGTTATCGCTTCTCGGCCTTTTGGCTAAGATCAAGTGTAGTATCTGTTCTTATCAGTTTAATATCTGATACGTCCCCTATCTGGGGACCATATATTAAATGGATTTTTAGAACAGGGAGATGGAAAAAGAGCTTGCTCTGTCCACTCCACGCATTGACCTGGTATTGCAGTATCTCCAGGACCGGTGCACCCCTTCTTTAATGCAGTTTCTAAAATCAGAAAGAATTGAATTCAATGTTTTTTGTTCATTTTGCTTGTTTGTCGGATTTTGGGATGGACTCTTTGGCTTTGCTTTTCTTCTCCTCATTGGATTTTTCATGTTCAAAGTTGCAGAAGCCAGATTACAAGCTCATTTTGGTTCAACTTCAGCAACTGTGCATTGCATTGCCATGTAATGTGATGCAATGCTATCTTTCTAGCTCTCCCTTTTTACTTCCTTTTGGATAAACAGACATATTAGGCAAGCATTTTGGAGCTTTCACCTAAATAACTACAGGTGGTGAGATAAGCTGCACAATATAATTGACCTTTCAGTATATTGTTGCACACACACCATCTATTTAGCAAATGCCCTTGTTATCAACAGCAGCCTTTTAAACTCACCTGAGCTAACAGGTATGTGCGCTGGTTACTCTGCTGCGCTTAAAATTTCTTTTTTGGTTTGCTACAATGCCTTTTCTGAAACGTTGTCTCCTTCTGCTGGAACACTGACTTCTTTCATTTAATGCCTGCAGACTATAAAAGAGAACCCAACCCAAAAAGTTTGGTTGATTAGTCTGTGGCATTCTGTTAAACTGTTGCTTATGGCGGTCTCTGTGAGCTTCTCAGCGACATTCAGCCAGCCAGGTATCCTGCCTGCAGTAGATGGAATGTGGCAATGGAACGCTGGCTGCGCGTGTCATAATAGGCTCTGAGCCTTTATATACCTGTGCACAGCAGCAGCCACCTTCAGTCTGCTGCTGGACAGCCAGCAGCAGCAGCAGCAGGAGAGGTATGTAATCAGGAGCCCTCCTGCTAAGGGTAGACAGCTGCTCGTTCCACCCCACCCCCCGCCTTAATTGGTTCTCCTCCCTTCCAACGGTGTTGAGGCGGGTGGGAACAGCAGGGGGTGAAGGTGCTGTGTTTAAAGAGGTGGAGTTATGCAGATCTAAAACGCGTGGATTGCAGCAGCAGCAAGCCGAAAAGTGCAGGCATGTAAGGGATCTAGAGGTTGACAACATGTCTTCTTAACGGGAGTCCAGGAGCTCATCTCCACAAATGGACTTTTCAGGATCCTTGGGTGGCTCCGTAGTTTGAAACCAATTCTGGTTATCGCTTCTCGGCCTTTTGGCTAAGATCAAGTGTAGTATCTGTTCTTATCAGTTTAATATCTGATACGTCCCCTATCTGGGGACCATATATTAAATGGATTTTTAGAACAGGGAGATGGAAAAAGAGCTTGCTCTGTCCACTCCACGCATTGACCTGGTATTGCAGTATCTCCAGGACCGGTGCACCCCTTCTTTAATGCAGTTTCTAAAATCAGAAAGAATTGAATTCAATGTTTTTTGTTCATTTTGCTTGTTTGTCGGATTTTGGGATGGACTCTTTGGCTTTGCTTTTCTTCTCCTCATTGGATTTTTCATGTTCAAAGTTGCAGAAGCCAGATTACAAGCTCATTTTGGTTCAACTTCAGCAACTGTGCATTGCATTGCCATGTAATGTGATGCAATGCTATCTTTCTAGCTCTCCCTTTTTACTTCCTTTTGGATAAACAGACATATTAGGCAAGCATTTTGGAGCTTTCACCTAAATAACTACAGGTGGTGAGATAAGCTGCACAATATAATTTACCTTTCAGTATATTGTTGCACACACACCATCTATTTAGCAAATGCCCTTGTTATCAACAGCAGCCTTTTAAACTCACCTGAGCTAACAGGTATGTGCGCTGGTTACTCTGCTGCGCTTAAAATTTCTTTTTTGGTTTGCTACAATGCCTTTTCTGAAACGTTGTCTCCTTCTGCTGGAACACTGACTTCTTTCATTTAATGCCTGCAGACTATAAAAGAGAACCCAACCCAAAAAGTTTGGTTGATTAGTCTGTGGCATTCTGTTAAACTGTTGCTTATGGCGGTCTCTGTGAGCTTCTCAGCGACATTCAGCCAGCCAGGTATCCTGCCTGCAGTAGATGGAATGTGGCAATGGAACGCTGACTGCGCGTGTCATAATAGGCTCTGAGCCTTTATATACCTGTGCACAGCAGCAGCCACCTTCAGTCTGCTGCTGGACAGCCAGCAGCAGCAGCAGCAGGAGAGGTATGTAATCAGGAGCCCTCCTGCTAAGGGTAGACAGCTGCTCGTTCCACCCCACCCCCCGCCTTAATTGGTTCTCCTCCCTTCCAACGGTGTTGAGGCGGGTGGGAACAGCAGGGGGTGAAGGTGCTGTGTTTAAAGAGGTGGAGTTATGCAGATCTAAAACGCGTGGATTGCAGCAGCAGCAAGCCGAAAAGTGCAGGCATGTAAGGGATCTAGAGGTTGACAACATGTCTTCTTAACGGGAGTCCAGGAGCTCATCTCCACAAATGGACTTTTCAGGATCCTTGGGTGGCTCCGTAGTTTGAAACCAATTCTGGTTATCGCTTCTCGGCCTTTTGGCTAAGATCAAGTGTAGTATCTGTTCTTATCAGTTTAATATCTGATACGTCCCCTATCTGGGGACAATATATTAAATGGATTTTTAGAACGGGGAGATGGGAAAAGAGCTTGCTCTGTCCACTCCACGCATTGACCTGATATTGCAGTATCTCCAGGACCGGTGCACCCCTTCTTTAATGCAGTTTCTAAAATCAGAAAGAATTGAATTCAATGTTTTTTGTTCATTTTGCTTGTTTGTCGGATTTTGGGATGGACTCTTTGGCTTTGCTTTTCTTCTCCTCATTGGATTTTTCATGTTCAAAGTTGCAGAAGCCAGATTACAAGCTCATTTTGGTTCAATTTCAGCAACTGTGCATTGCATTGCCATGTAATGTGATGCAATGCTATCTTTCTAGCTCTCCCTTTTTACTTCCTTTTGGATAAACAGACATATTAGGCAAGCATTTTGGAGCTTTCACCTAAATAACTACAGGTGGTGAGATAAGCTGCACAATATAATTGACCTTTCAGTATATTGTTGCACACACACCATCTATTTAGCAAATGCCCTTGTTATCAACAGCAGCCTTTTAAACTCACCTGAGCTAACAGGTATGTGCGCTGGTTACTCTGCTGCGCTTAAAATTTCTTTTTTGGTTTGCTACAATGCCTTTTCTGAAACGTTGTCTCCTTCTGCTGGAACACTGACTTCTTTCATTTAATGCCTGCAGACTATAAAAGAGAACCCAACCCAAAAAGTTTGGTTGATTAGTCTGTGGCATTCTGTTAAACTGTTGCTTATGGCGGTCTCTGTGAGCTTCTCAGCGACATTCAGCCAGCCAGGTATCCTGCCTGCAGTAGATGGAATGTGGCAATGGAACGCTGGCTGCGCGTGTCATAATAGGCTCTGAGCCTTTATATACCTGTGCACAGCAGCAGCCACCTTCAGTCTGCTGCTGGACAGCCAGCAGCAGCAGCAGCAGGAGAGGTATGTAATCAGGAGCCCTCCTGCTAAGGGTAGACAGCTGCTCGTTCCACCCCACCCCCCGCCTTAATTGGTTCTCCTCCCTTCCAACGGTGTTGAGGCGGGTGGGAACAGCAGGGGGTGAAGGTGCTGTGTTTAAAGAGGTGGAGTTATGCAGATCTAAAACGCGTGGATTGCAGCAGCAGCAAGCCGAAAAGTGCAGGCATGTAAGGGATCTAGAGGTTGACAACATGTCTTCTTAACGGGAGTCCAGGAGCTCATCTCCACAAATGGACATTTCAGGATCCTTGGGTGGCTCCGTAGTTTGAAACCAATTCTGGTTATCGCTTCTCGGCCTTTTGGCTAAGATCAAGTGTAGTATCTGTTCTTTTAAGAACACAAGAGCTACGATCTACACTTGACGAGAGCGATCGAACTCTGAAGGAGAAGAGCTTCGGAGCCCAGCTGACATCGGAGAAGGAAGGCGGATATCGGTGGGAGGAAGAAGCTCTAAAGAATCCAGAAGAAGACGAAGACTCGGAGAAGAATCGGGCTGTCCTGTGGAATCTTCGAGGAAGAAAATCATCGAGACAAAGACCTTTCGGGGAATTTGTCCAGAACACGACGGGAGAAGAATCTGCATAGCTCCACCCATTCCGGGAAGAGTTCCAGATCCAGCTCCAAGAAGTAACTGCAGGAGGAAAGCCATGGCAAGCGCTGCGAGGAAGGCCGAAAAGAAGAGCCTGGAGCAGGAGACAGCCAGGATGGCCCAGGCAGGAGCCGATTCTGACCCCAAGGACTCTGCCTCCACGACTGGCCAGCAGAAGGGACCCCAGAAGCCCCGCCACGAAGCTCCAGCCCTGGAGCCATGGATGCGGCAGACGGTGGCCCTGAAGCTGAAGGAAGTGGATGGGAGGGTGCCGGACATGTCCTCGGACGTGTTCTGCCAGAAGATGCTGCTGGATCGAGGCTTCTCCAGGTCGGACACCCTCAGCATCCAGACCTTCTTGACGGGGATCTTCTTCATCACCTTCGCCACTGTGAACACCTGCAGGAGGTTCTGGGAAATGGTAAGCGCAAAAGGACCGGATAATTCTTTCTCTGCCTTTACAGGTAGCTGCCCTATCCAGAGGGACGAAAGGAGGATCACAGTCTCCATGCGCAACCCGCACACCCCAGGCCAAGACATCTGTACCTTCCTGAGACGCTTCTGTTTGGTTGTGAAGGAACCCTCTCACATCCTGAATGGACTCGGCTTCTGGACAGGTAAGTGGTCGGTGACCGTTAGACTTCACAGGGACCTGGCATACTCAGACGGACTTCGGCACCTGCCCCCGACATTCTCCCTGGGCAACTCCTACGGCCTCATCTATTACCCGGACATGCCGCGGAACTGCAGGAGATGCGGCAAGAACGGCCACGAGATGAAGGACTGCAAGGAGGATGCCTGCAGGATTTGTCGAGTGACGGGACACAGCTCGAAGGACTGCCCGAAGAAGACGTCCTGCAACCTGTGTGGGCTGGCGGCTCATCTGTACAAGGATTGCCCCAAGCGTGAGAGATCCTGGGCATCGGTGGTTGCGACGACCCCAGCTACGGAGGACAAGGCCCCGACGACCAGGCCTGTGAAGGTCAAGGACGCGACGACCAAGGCCCCAGCGGCCAAGGCCGAGACGACCAAGGCCAAAGCGGTCAAGGAGTCGGTGGCCAAAGCCCCAGCGACGGTCCCAGCAGCTCCGAAGCAGAAGAAAAAGTCAAAGGAGGGTAAGAGTTCTGTCACCCCTCTCTCGATCCCTCCCCCTGCCACCCCCGTCCAATACCCCCCCACCCCGGCCACCCCTGCTGAGGATTCCACTTCCTCTTCCTCCTTCCCCTACTCCTCAGCAGGTGTCCTTTCCCCTGCCCCGGCAGCCACTCTCCCTCCCCAGACCATGGTAGCAGTGGAATTAACCTTTCCTCCACCCGCCGCTATCTATTCCGAGGAGGATTTTCCCCTTCTTGTCTCCCCAGTTCCAACCCGGGGAAAGAGGAAGGTGGAGGACAGCCCTGCTACTGAATCCTCCAAAAAGAAGATTCTGGATTTCGTAGGCGAAAAGGAGGATACCCTCCCTGAGCCAGAAGAGATGGAGCACATGGTTGAGACCCTGGTGGCCGAGCCAGAAGAGGAGGAACTGGTGGTCGCCGAGATCGAGGCCGCACTGCTTGACCAGATGGAGGAAGAGGGCCTGCTGGTGATCCCGTCACCAGCAGTCAACACCAACGAGGGACCACCCGACCGGAGTGGTAACTAAGGTGTATTGCCTGCGCTAACTTTTTCTTTTTTCCCTACATGATGGCTAATATTAACTTATTTTCCATTAATGTCAGGAGCATCAAGGACAAGTTCAGACGTCAGACTATTTATGCCTTCCTTACTTCCCAATTGTGTGATGTTTATATGTTGCAGGAATGTTCCCTTCCCTCCTCTAGGTCCTTCAAACATCTGGCCAGGGAGTGGTCCCACGGTCCATCCTACTGGTCCGGTGGGGGTGACTACAAGTCTGCGGGGGTCGCAATTCTGATCAGGGGGGGCGCATTCACGCTTGAGTCCGTCCAGGAGCTCATCTGCGGCAGGGCTCTTGTTGTAGATGGCAACTGGGCGGGAGAACCTGTCAGGTTCATCAACGTGTATGCGTCCCCACTGAAGAATGAGCGTTTGGAGCTTTTCCAGACCCTGCGGCTTCAGCTTGCCACCACCAGGACCTTAGTGATGGCCGGGGATTTCAACTGCCCCATCGAGGAGGATGGTCGTAGTTCTGGCACATCTGCCAAGTTGGACATCACGTCCAAGCTGCTCATCGAGATGGTAACCGAGGCCTCTCTTCAGGACGTGGTGGGCTCCATGGGGAGAGGCTCCATGAACTATTCGTGGAGCCGACCCGATGGCTCACTCCGCTCCAGGATTGACTTTGTGTTCACCTCTCGGGCAGTCAGGCAGAGTAGGCACTCGATGGTCTCCTGCTTCTTCTCCGACCACAGAGCCATTCACTTACAAGGTGTCCTCGGCGACAGTTTTCCGTCCGGCCCCGGCTCCTGGAAGCTGAATTGTGCTCTGCTGGCTCAGGATGAAGTCGTGGAGGAGCTGAGAGCAGCCTACGCAATGTGGCAGTCCTACAAGGGTAGCTTCCAAACAGTCTCTGATTGGTGGGAATATGTTAAACTTGAGTTTCGCTGTTTCTTTCAGGCCAAGGGTCGACAACAGGCGTGTGAGAAGAGGAGGGACTTCAGAGGGCTGCAGCGCGAGCTGCGGTCGCTGCAGGACCTTCTTCACTGCGGCTGGGACGTGAGGGAGGAGCTGGAGGAGACCAAGAAGAGCCTGAAAAGGCACTTTGAGGAGGAGTCCAAGCGAATCGTCTTCCGTTCCAAAGTGGAGAATCTGGAGAAGGGTGAGAAATGTAACTCATTCTTTTTCAGGAAACTTCATGCCGGTCACACGCCCCTGAACGAGCTGCGAGACGAGAGCGGAAACATGCGACGTGGGAAGGAGGACGTGATGAGGGTCGTCAGCGACTTCTACAGCGAACTCTACTCCCACAAGACTACCGACCCCGACGCTGCTGATAAGTTCCTGTCAGGTATCACTAACCATCTTGATCCTGCAGGCACGGCAGCCTTGGACAAACCTCTGATGGTGGGCGAATTGCTCTCTGCCGCTAAATCCTTTAGGACCGGCAGGACCCCGGGCAGTGATGGTCTTCCAGCGGAGCTCTATGTAGCGCTGGGAGACCTCATCTGTCCGGACCTGTTGGACCTGTACGAGGAGATGGTGGTGGAGGGTAGAATGCCTCCATCTTTGAGGGAAGGAATGGTCACGATCCTGTACAAGCGGAAGGGAGAGAGGTGCGACCTGAGGAATTGGCGTCCCATCACTCTGCTCAACGTGGACTACAAGATCCTGGCCAAGACGATGGCGACACGACTTAAGACGGTCATCGGACGGATCATCCACCCGGACCAGACCTGCGGCATCCCTGGACGTCGCATCGCAGACAGCCTCGCTCTCGTGCGGGACACGGTCGAGTACATCAAGGTCCGCCGCGCACACGCGGCCCTGGTCTCCTTGGATCAGGAGAAGGCCTTTGACCGGGTTTCCCACGAGTTCATGGGCCGAGCTCTGCACCGGTTAGGTTTGGGTAACATGTTTTGTTCGTATGTCCGTCTGATGTATTTTGATATCCACAGCTCGGTGTTGGTGAACGGCTGGAAGACTGACCCCTTCCCTGTCCTCTCTGGGGTCAGACAAGGCTGCCCTCTATCACCTCTTCTTTTTGTTTGTGTTATAGAACTCTTCGCAGAGGCTATCCGGCAGAATGGAGAGATCAGAGGGATCACCGCACCGGGTCCGGGACGACACGAGGTCAAGTGCTCGCTCTACATGGACGACGTCACCGTCTTCTGCGCTGATCGTGGTTCAGTCGACGCCCTCGTCCAGACGTGTGAGAGGTTCGGCCGGGCTTCAGGGGCCAAAGTCAACTGCAGGAAGTCGGAAGCCATGCTCTTCGGGGATTGGCAGCCGGCCTCCTCCGCCCCCTTCCCCTTCAACATTCAACCGGATTTCCTCAAGGTGCTGGGAGTCTGGTTCGGGAAGGAAGGAGCGGCCCTCAAGTCCTGGCAAGAACGCTTGGCCAAGGTGAAGCAACGGATCGGACTCTGGAGCCTCAGACACCTCACTTGTGAGGGTAAGGCACTCGTCCTGCGTAATGAGGTCCTGCCCGTCTTGCAGTACACGGCGCAGGCCTGGCCCCCACACGTCACTGTGTGCAGGGCCATTACCAGGACAGTGTTTCACTTTGTCTGGGGATCCAAGATGGACAGAGTCAGGCGGGCCGTCATGTACAAGGAGCCTCGCAAGGGTGGGAAGGGCGTTCCAGATATCCCCACCCTCCTGCGATCCTCTTTTGTGTGTGATTGTGTCCGCCGGACTTTGCAAGTCAAGAATGGCTCCGCGGGCAGGTCCATGTCTCGCTTCTTCCTGCTTCCTCTTTGGAGGCGACTCGGCTGGGACAAGTGGGACAGCTCCTTCCCCTACAACTGGACGACGCCATGGTTCTATGGAGACGTCGTTCGATTTGTGGGGGAGCATCAACTGGAGGGACTCAAGCCCGACTTGTGGAAGCCCAAAACTATCCACAAGCTAATCAGAGCCAAGGATGACGTGGAGAACATCACAGGACTTCACCAGGACACGCTGGAGACTGTGTGGACAAATGTGTCGTCTGACAGGCTGACCAACGGGCACAAGGACTTGACGTGGATGGCGATTCAGGGCGGACTGCCCGTCCGGTCATTCATGCATGCCCGGAACCTGTGCAAGACCCGGTACTGCCCAAGGTGCCCCTTCATGGAGGAAACATCTTTGCACACTTTTTGGGACTGCGGATTTGCACAGCGCCTATTGACTGCACTTGAGGACGACCTGAGGAACTCTGTCCCCAGGGCGAGCCTATCGCACCATTCTGTGCTTTACGGACTCTTCCCTGGGGTTCATACCGTCGGAGCCATCCAGGAGGCTTGGCGCCTTATGAACTGCTTCAAGGATGCCGTTTGGGTCGCCAGGAACCGGCTCATCTTGAGGAGGGAGAGGATGTCCATCCAGGACTGCCGCAGGCTGATCCACAGCCTGCTCAGAGACTATTCCATCATGGACGGTCCGGAGGACGAGGATGAGGACTAAACCCCTCCTCCCCCTCTCCTCTTATGTGTCTTGTCTTTCAATAAAGCTTCGGGCCTGTGATTTTCCCCTCCCCATCCCCTTTTTCCCAATCTCCATCCCTTATCACGGTTCGTCGTACTGTATTGATTGACATACTTTTTCTTTCAGATTGAGTGTTTTGTGTAGCATAGGGGTGTGATGTGTCTAGTTAGTGCGTCGTATCCTCATGCTATGTAAATATGATGTAGAATTCTGTGTGTACTGGGCTGCGGCACTGTACACTGTCTGTTAACTTATTTTTTGTGCTAATAAAAGATATATTCAATCAAAAAAAAAATCTGTTCTTATCAGTTTAATATCTGATACGTCCCCTATCTGGGGACCATATATTAAATGGATTTTTAGAACAGGGAGATGGAAAAAGAGCTTGCTCTGTCCACTCCATGCATTGACCTGGTATTGCAGTATCTCCAGGACCGGTGCACCCCTTCTTTAATGCAGTTTCTAAAATCAGAAAGAATTGAATTCAATGTTTTTTGTTCATTTTGCTTGTTTGTCGGATTTTGGGATGGACTCTTTGGCTTTGCTTTTCTTCTCCTCATTGGATTTTTCATGTTCAAAGTTGCAGAAGCCAGATTACAAGCTCATTTTGGTTCAACTTCAGCAACTGTGCATTGCATTGCCATGTAATGTGATGCAATGCTATCTTTCTAGCTCTCCCTTTTTACTTCCTTTTGGATAAACAGACATATTAGGCAAGCATTTTGGAGCTTTCACCTAAATAACTACAGGTGGTGAGATAAGCTGCACAATATAATTGACCTTTCAGTATATTGTTGCACACACACCATCTATTTAGCAAATGCCCTTGTTATCAACAGCAGCCTTTTAAACTCACCTGAGCTAACAGGTATGTGCGCTGGTTACTCTGCTGCGCTTAAAATTTCTTTTTTGGTTTGCTACAATGCCTTTTCTGAAACGTTGTCTCCTTCTGCTGGAACACTGACTTCTTTCATTTAATGCCTGCAGACTATAAAAGAGAACCCAACCCAAAAAGTTTGGTTGATTAGTCTGTGGCATTCTGTTAAACTGTTGCTTATGGCGGTCTCTGTCAGCTTCTCAGCGACATTCAGCCAGCCAGGTATCCTGCCTGCAGTAGATGGAATGTGGCAATGGAACGCTGGCTGCGCGTGTCATAATAGGCTCTGAGCCTTTATATACCTGTGCACAGCAGCAGCCACCTTCAGTCTGCTGCTGGACAGCCAGCAGCAGCAGCAGCAGGAGAGGTATGTAATCAGGAGCCCTCCTGCTAAGGGTAGACAGCTGCTCGTTCCACCCCACCCCCCGCCTTAATTGGTTCTCCTCCCTTCCAACGGTGTTGAGGCGGGTGGGAACAGCAGGGGGTGAAGGTGCTGTGTTTAAAGAGGTGGAGTTATGCAGATCTAAAACGCGTGGATTGCAGCAGCAGCAAGCCGAAAAGTGCAGGCATGTAAGGGATCTAGAGGTTGACAACATGTCTTCTTAACGGGAGTCCAGGAGCTCATCTCCACAAATGGACTTTTCAGGATCCTTGGGTGGCTCCGTAGTTTGAAACCAATTCTGATTATCGCTTCTCGGCCTTTTGGCTAAGATCAAGTGTAGTATCTGTTCTTATCAGTTTAATATCTGATACGTCCCCTATCTGGGGACCATATATTAAATGGATTTTTAGAACAGAGAGATGGAAAAAGAGCTTGCTCTGTCCACTCCACGCATTGACCTGGTATTGCAGTATCTCCAGGACCGGTGCACCCCTTCTTTAATGCAGTTTCTAAAATCAGAAAGAATTGAATTCAATGTTTTTTGTTCATTTTGCTTGTTTGTCGGATTTTGGGATGGACTCTTTGGCTTTGCTTTTCTTCTCCTCATTGGATTTTTCATGTTCAAAGTTGCAGAAGCCAGATTACAAGCTCATTTTGGTTCAACTTCAGCAACTGTGCATTGCATTGCCATGTAATGTGATGCAATGCTATCTTTCTAGCTCTCCCTTTTTACTTCCTTTTGGATAAACAGACATATTAGGCAAGCATTTTGGAGCTTTCACCTAAATAACTACAGGTGGTGAGATAAGCTGCACAATATAATTGACCTTTCAGTATATTGTTGCACACACACCATCTATTTAGCAAATGCCCTTGTTATCAACAGCAGCCTTTTAAACTCACCTGAGCTAACAGGTATGTGCGCTGGTTACTCTGCTGCGCTTAAAATTTCTTTTTTGGTTTGCTACAATGCCTTTTCTGAAACGTTGTCTCCTTCTGCTGGAACACTGACTTCTTTCATTTAATGCCTGCAGACTATAAAAGAGAACCCAACCCAAAAAGTTTGGTTGATTAGTCTGTGGCATTCTGTTAAACTGTTGCTTATGGCGGTCTCTGTCAGCTTCTCAGCGACATTCAGCCAGCCAGGTATCCTGCCTGCAGTAGATGGAATGTGGCAATGGAACGCTGGCTGCGCGTGTCATAATAGGCTCTGAGCCTTTATATACCTGTGCACAGCAGCAGCCACCTTCAGTCTGCTGCTGGACAGCCAGCAGCAGCAGCAGCAGGAGAGGTATGTAATCAGGAGCCCTCCTGCTAAGGGTAGACAGCTGCTCGTTCCACCCCACCCCCCGCCTTAATTGGTTCTCCTCCCTTCCAACGGTGTTGAGGCGGGTGGGAACAGCAGGGGGTGAAGGTGCTGTGTTTAAAGAGGTGGAGTTATGCAGATCTAAAACGCGTGGATTGCTGCAGCAGCAAGCCGAAAAGTGCAGGCATGTAAGGGATCTAGAGGTTGACAACATGTCTTCTTAACGGGAGTCCAGGAGCTCATCTCCACAAATGGACTTTTCAGGATCCTTGGGTGGCTCCGTAGTTTGAAACCAATTCTGGTTATCGCTTCTCGGCCTTTTGGCTAAGATCAAGTGTACTATCTGTTCTTATCAGTTTAATATCTGATACGTCCCCTATCTGGGGACCATATATTAAATGGATTTTTAGAACAGGGAGATGGAAAAAGAGCTTGCTCTGTCCACTCCACGCATTGACCTGGTATTGCAGTATCTCCAGGACCGGTGCACCCCTTCTTTAATGCAGTTTCTAAAATCAGAAAGAATTGAATTCAATGTTTTTTGTTCATTTTGCTTGTTTGTCGGATTTTGGGATGGACTCTTTGGCTTTGCTTTTCTTCTCCTCATTGGATTTTTCATGTTCAAAGTTGCAGAAGCCAGATTACAAGCTCATTTTGGTTCAACTTCAGCAACTGTGCATTGCATTGCCATGTAATGTGATGCAATGCTATCTTTCTAGCTCTCCCTTTTTACTTCCTTTTGGATAAACAGACATATTAGGCAAGCATTTTGGAGCTTTTACCTAAATAACTACAGGTGGTGAGATAAGCTGCACAATATAATTGACCTTTCAGTATATTGTTGCACACACACCATCTATTTAGCAAATGCCCTTGTTATCAACAGCAGCCTTTTAAACTCACCTGAGCTAACAGGTATGTGCGCTGGTTACTCTGCTGCGCTTAAAATTTCTTTTTTGGTTTGCTACAATGCCTTTTCTGAAACGTTGTCTCCTTCTGCTGGAACACTGACTTCTTTCATTTAATGCCTGCAGACTATAAAAGAGAACCCAACCCAAAAAGTTTGGTTGATTAGTCTGTGGCATTCTGTTAAACTGTTGCTTATGGCGGTCTCTGTGAGCTTCTCAGCGACATTCAGCCAGCCAGGTATCCTGCCTGCAGTAGATGGAATGTGGCAATGGAACGCTGGCTGCGCGTGTCATAATAGGCTCTGAGCCTTTATATACCTGTGCACAGCAGCAGCCACCTTCAGTCTGCTGCTGGACAGCCAGCAGCAGCAGCAGCAGGAGAGGTATGTAATCAGGAGCCCTCCTGCTAAGGGTAGACAGCTGCTCGTTCCACCCCACCCCCCGCCTTAATTGGTTCTCCTCCCTTCCAACGGTGTTGAGGCGGGTGGGAACAGCAGGGGGTGAAGGTGCTGTGTTTAAAGAGGTGGAGTTATGCAGATCTAAAACGCGTGGATTGCAGCAGCAGCAAGCCGAAAAGTGCAGGCATGTAAGGGATCTAGAGGTTGACAACATGTCTTCTTAACGGGAGTCCAGGAGCTCATCTCCACAAATGGACTTTTCAGGATCCTTGGGTGGCTCCGTAGTTTGAAACCAATTCTGGTTATCGCTTCTCGGCCTTTTGGCTAAGATCAAGTGTAGTATCTGTTCTTATCAGTTTAATATCTGATACATCCCCTATCTGGGGACCATATATTAAATGGATTTTTAGAACAGGGAGATGGAAAAAGAGCTTGCTCTGTCCACTCCACGCATTGACCTGGTATTGCAGTATCTCCAGGACCGGTGCACCCCTTCTTTAATGCAGTTTCTAAAATCAGAAAGTATTAAATTCAATGTTTTTTGTTCATTTTGCTTGTTTGTCGGATTTTGGGATGGACTCTTTGGCTTTGCTTTTCTTCTCCTCATTGGATTTTTCATGTTCAAAGTTGCAGAAGCCAGATTACAAGCTCATTTTGGTTCAACTTCAGCAACTGTGCATTGCATTGCCATGTAATGTGATGCAATGCTATCTTTCTAGCTCTCCCTTTTTACTTCCTTTTGGATAAACAGACATATTAGGCAAGCATTTTGGAGCTTTCACCTAAATAACTACAGGTGGTGAGATAAGCTGCACAATATAATTGACCTTTCAGTATATTGTTGCACACACACCATCTATTTAGCAAATGCCCTTGTTATCAACAGCAGCCTTTTAAACTCACCTGAGCTAACAGGTATGTGCGCTGGTTACTCTGCTGCGCTTAAAATTTCTTTTTTGGTTTGCTACAATGCCTTTTCTGAAACGTTGTCTCCTTCTGCTGGAACACTGACTTCTTTCATTTAATGCCTGCAGACTATAAAAGAGAACCCAACCCAAAAAGTTTGGTTGATTAGTCTGTGGCATTCTGTTAAACTGTTGCTTATGGCGGTCTCTGTGAGCTTCTCAGCGACATTCAGCCAGCCAGGTATCCTGCCTGCAGTAGATGGAATGTGGCAATGGAACGCTGGCTGCGCGTGTCATAATAGGCTCTGAGCCTTTATATACCTGTGCACAGCAGCAGCCACCTTCAGTCTGCTGCTGGACAGCCAGCAGCAGCAGCAGCAGGAGAGGTATGTAATCAGGAGCCCTCCTGCTAAGGGTAGACAGCTGCTCGTTCCACCCCACCCCCCGCCTTAATTGGTTCTCCTCCCTTCCAACGGTGTTGAGGCGGGTGGGAACAGCAGGGGGTGAAGGTGCTGTGTTTAAAGAGGTGGAGTTATGCAGATCTAAAACGCGTGGATTGCAGCAGCAGCAAGCCGAAAAGTGCAGGCATGTAAGGGATCTAGAGGTTGACAACATGTCTTCTTAACGGGAGTCCAGGAGCTCATCTCCACAAATGGACTTTTCAGGATCCTTGGGTGGCTCCGTAGTTTGAAACCAATTCTGGTTATCGCTTCTCGGCCTTTTGGCTAAGATCAAGTGTAGTATCTGTTCTTATCAGTTTAATATCTGATAAGTCCCCTATCTGGGGACCATATATTAAATGGATTTTTAGAACAGGGAGATGGAAAAAGAGCTTGCTCTGTCCACTCCACGCATTGACCTGGTATTGCAGTATCTCCAGGACCGGTGCACCCCTTCTTTAATGCAGTTTCTAAAATCAGAAAGAATTGAATTCAATGTTTTTTGTTCATTTTGCTTGTTTGTCGGATTTTGGGATGGACTCTTTGGCTTTGCTTTTCTTCTCATTGGATTTTTCATGTTCAAAGTTGCAGAAGCCAGATTACAAGCTCATTTTGGTTCAACTTCAGCAACTGTGCATTGCATTGCCATGTAATGTGATGCAATGCTATCTTTCTAGCTCTCCCTTTTTACTTCCTTTTGGATAAACAGACATATTAGGCAAGCATTTTGGAGCTTTCACCTAAATAACTACAGGTGGTGAGATAAGCTGCACAATATAATTGACCTTTCAGTATATTGTTGCACACACACCATCTATTTAGCAAATGCCCTTGTTATCAACAGCAGCCTTTTAATCTCACCTGAGCTAACAGGTATGTGCGCTGGTTACTCTGCTGCGCTTAAAATTTCTTTTTTGGTTTGCTACAATGCCTTTTCTGAAACGTTGTCTCCTTCTGCTGGAACACTGACTTCTTTCATTTAATGCCTGCAGACTATAAAAGAGAACCCAACCCAAAAAGTTTGGTTGATTAGTCTGTGGCATTCTGTTAAACTGTTGCTTATGGCGGTCTCTGTGAGCTTCTCAGCGACATTCAGCCAGCCAGGTATCCTGCCTGCAGTAGATGGAATGTGGCAATGGAACGCTGGCTGCGCGTGTCATAATAGGCTCTGAGCCTTTATATACCTGTGCACAGCAGCAGCCACCTTCAGTCTGCTGCTGGACAGCCAGCAGCAGCAGCAGCAGGAGAGGTATGTAATCAGGAGCCCTCCTGTTAAGGGTAGACAGCTGCTCGTTCCACCCCACCCCCCGCCTTAATTGGTTCTCCTCCCTTCCAACGGTGTTGAGGCGGGTGGGAACAGCAGGGGGTGAAGGTGCTGTGTTTAAAGAGGTGGAGTTATGCAGATCTAAAACGCGTGGATTGCAGCAGCAGCAAGCCGAAAAGTGCAGGCATGTAAGGGATCTAGAGGTTGACAACATGTCTTCTTAACGGGAGTCCAGGAGCTCATCTCCACAAATGGACTTTTCAGGATCCTTGGGTGGCTCCGTAGTTTGAAACCAATTCTGGTTATCGCTTCTCGGCCTTTTGGCTAAGATCAAGTGTAGTATCTGTTCTTATCAGTTTAATATCTGATACGTCCCCTATCTGGGGACCATATATTAAATGGATTTTTAGAACAGGGAGATGGAAAAAGAGCTTGCTCTGTCCACTCCACGCATTGACCTGGTATTGCAGTATCTCCAGGACCGGTGCACCCCTTCTTTAATGCAGTTTCTAAAATCAGAAAGAATTGAATTCAATGTTTTTTGTTCATTTTGCTTGTTTGTCGGATTTTGGGATGGACTCTTTGGCTTTGCTTTTCTTCTCCTCATTGGATTTTTCATGTTCAAAGTTGCAGAAGCCAGATTACAAGCTCATTTTGGTTCAACTTCAGCAACTGTGCATTGCATTGCCATGTAATGTGATGCAATGCTATCTTTCTAGCTCTCCCTTTTTACTTCCTTTTGGATAAACAGACATATTAGGCAAGCATTTTGGAGCTTTCACCTAAATAACTACAGGTGGTGAGATAAGCTGCACAATATAATTGACCTTTCAGTATATTGTTGCACACACACCATCTATTTAGCAAATGCCCTTGTTATCAACAGCAGCCTTTTAAACTCACCTGAGCTAACAGGTATGTGCGCTGGTTACTCTGCTGCGCTTAAAATTTCTTTTTTGGTTTGCTACAATGCCTTTTCTGAAACGTTGTCTCCTTCTGCTGGAACACTGACTTCTTTCATTTAATGCCTGCAGACTATAAAAGAGAACCCAACCCAAAAAGTTTGGTTGATTAGTCTGTGGCATTCTGTTAAACTGTTGCTTATGGCGGTCTCTGTGAGCTTCTCAGCGACATTCAGCCAGCCAGGTATCCTGCCTGCAGTAGATGGAATGTGGCAATGGAACGCTGGCTGCGCGTGTCATAATAGGCTCTGAGCCTTTATATACCTGTGCACAGCAGCAGCCACCTTCAGTCTGCTGCTGGACAGCCAGCAGCAGCAGGAGAGGTATGTAATCAGGAGCCCTCCTGCTAAGGGTAGACAGCTGCTCGTTCCACCCCACCCCCCGCCTTAATTGGTTCTCCTCCCTTCCAACGGTGTTGAGGCGGGTGGGAACAGCAGGGGGTGAAGGTGCTGTGTTTAAAGAGGTGGAGTTATGCAGATCTAAAACGCGTGGATTGCAGCAGCAGCAAGCCGAAAAGTGCAGGCATGTAAGGGATCTAGAGGTTGACAACATGTCTTCTTAACGGGAGTCCAGGAGCTCATCTCCACAAATGGACTTTTCAGGATCCTTGGGTGGCTCCGTAGTTTGAAACCAATTCTGGTTATCGCTTCTCGGCCTTTTGGCTAAGATCAAGTGTAGTATCTGTTCTTATCAGTTTAATATCTGATACGTCCCCTATCTGGGGACCATATATTAAATGGATTTTTAGAACAGGGAGATGGAAAAAGAGCTTGCTCTGTCCACTCCACGCATTGACCTGGTATTGCAGTATCTCCAGGACCGGTGCACCCCTTCTTTAATGCAGTTTCTAAAATCAGAAAGAATTGAATTCAATGTTTTTTGTTCATTTTGCTTGTTTGTCGGATTTTGGGATGGACTCTTTGGCTTTGCTTTTCTTCTCCTCATTGGATTTTTCATGTTCAAAGTTGCAGAAGCCAGATTACAAGCTCATTTTGGTTCAACTTCAGCAACTGTGCATTGCATTGCCATGTAATGTGATGCAATGCTATCTTTCTAGCTCTCCCTTTTTACTTCCTTTTGGATAAACAGACATAGTAGGCAAGCATTTTGGAGCTTTCACCTAAATAACTACAGGTGGTGAGATAAGCTGCACAATATAATTGACCTTTCAGTATATTGTTGCACACACACCATCTATTTAGCAAATGCCCTTGTTATCAACAGCAGCCTTTTAAACTCACCTGAGCTAACAGGTATGTGCGCTGGTTACTCTGCTGCGCTTAAAATTTCTTTTTTGGTTTGCTACAATGCCTTTTCTGAAACGTTGTCTCCTTCTGCTGGAACACTGACTTCTTTCATTTAATGCCTGCAGACTATAAAAGAGAACCCAACCCAAAAAGTTTGGTTGATTAGTCTGTGGCATTCTGTTAAACTGTTGCTTATGGCGGTCTCTGTGAGCTTCTCAGCGACATTCAGCCAGCCAGGTATCCTGCCTGCAGTAGATGGAATGTGGCAATGGAACGCTGGCTGCGCGTGTCATAATAGGCTCTGAGCCTTTATATACCTGTGCACAGCAGCAGCCACCTTCAGTCTGCTGCTGGACAGCCAGCAGCAGCAGCAGCAGGAGAGGTATGTAATCAGGAGCCCTCCTGCTAAGGGTAGACAGCTGCTCGTTCCACCCCACCCCCCGCCTTAATTGGTTCTCCTCCCTTCCAACGGTGTTGAGGCGGGTGGGAACAGCAGGGGGTGAAGGTGCTGTGTTTAAAGAGGTGGAGTTATGCAGATCTAAAACGCGTGGATTGCAGCAGCAGCAAGCCGAAAAGTGCAGGCATGTAAGGGATCTAGAGGTTGACAACATGTCTTCTTAACGGGAGTCCAGGAGCTCATCTCCACAAATGGACTTTTCAGGATCCTTGGGTGGCTCCGTAGTTTGAAACCAATTCTGGTTATCGCTTCTCGGCCTTTTGGCTAAGATCAAGTGTAGTATCTGTTCTTATCAGTTTAATATCTGATACGTCCCCTATCTGGGGACCATATATTAAATGGATTTTTAGAACAGGGAGATGGAAAAAGAGCTTGCTCTGTCCACTCCACGCATTGACCTGGTATTGCAGTATCTCCAGGACCGGTGCACCCCTTCTTTAATGCAGTTTCTAAAATCAGAAAGAATTGAATTCAATGTTTTTTGTTCATTTTGCTTGTTTGTCGGATTTTGGGATGGACTCTTTGGCTTTGCTTTTCTTCTCCTCATTGGATTTTTCATGTTCAAAGTTGCAGAAGCCAGATTACAAGCTCATTTTGGTTCAACTTCAGCAACTGTGCATTGCATTGCCATGTAATGTGATGCAATGCTATCTTTCTAGCTCTCCCTTTTTACTTCCTTTTGGATAAACAGACATATTAGGCAAGCATTTTGGAGCTTTTACCTAAATAACTACAGGTGGTGAGATAAGCTGCACAATATAATTGACCTTTCAGTATATTGTTGCACACACACCATCTATTTAGCAAATGCCCTTGTTATCAACAGCAGCCTTTTAAACTCACCTGAGCTAACAGGTATGTGCGCTGGTTACTCTGCTGCGCTTAAAATTTCTTTTTTGGTTTGCTACAATGCCTTTTCTGAAACGTTGTCTCCTTCTGCTGGAACACTGACTTCTTTCATTTAATGCCTGCAGACTATAAAAGAGAACCCAACCCAAAAAGTTTGGTTGATTAGTCTGTGGCATTCTGTTAAACTGTTGCTTATGGCGGTCTCTGTGAGCTTCTCAGCGACATTCAGCCAGCCAGGTATCCTGCCTGCAGTAGATGGAATGTGGCAATGGAACGCTGGCTGCGCGTGTCATAATAGGCTCTGAGCCTTTATATACCTGTGCACAGCAGCAGCCACCTTCAGTCTGCTGCTGGACAGCCAGCAGCAGCAGCAGCAGGAGAGGTATGTAATCAGGAGCCCTCCTGCTAAGGGTAGACAGCTGCTCGTTCCACCCCACCCCCCGCCTTAATTGGTTCTCCTCCCTTCCAACGGTGTTGAGGCGGGTGGGAACAGCAGGGGGTGAAGGTGCTGTGTTTAAAGAGGTGGAGTTATGCAGATCTAAAACGCGTGGATTGCAGCAGCAGCAAGCCGAAAAGTGCAGGCATGTAAGGGATCTAGAGGTTGACAACATGTCTTCTTAACGGGAGTCCAGGAGCTCATCTCCACAAATGGACTTTTCAGGATCCTTGGGTGGCTCCGTAGTTTGAAACCAATTCTGGTTATCGCTTCTCGGCCTTTTGGCTAAGATCAAGTGTAGTATCTGTTCTTATCAGTTTAATATCTGATACGTCCCCTATCTGGGGACCATATATTAAATGGATTTTTAGAACAGGGAGATGGAAAAAGAGCTTGCTCTGTCCACTCCACGCATTGACCTGGTATTGCAGTATCTCCAGGACCGGTGCACCCCTTCTTTAATGCAGTTTCTAAAATCAGAAAGAATTGAATTCAATGTTTTTTGTTCATTTTGCTTGTTTGTCGGATTTTGGGATGGACTCTTTGGCTTTGCTTTTCTTCTCCTCATTGGATTTTTCATGTTCAAAGTTGCAGAAGCCAGATTACAAGCTCATTTTGGTTCAACTTCAGCAACTGTGTATTGCATTGCCATGTAATGTGATGCAATGCTATCTTTCTAGCTCTCCCTTTTTACTTCCTTTTGGATAAACAGACATATTAGGCAAGCATTTTGGAGCTTTCACCTAAATAACTACAGGTGGTGAGATAAGCTGCACAATAAAATTGACCTTTCAGTATATTGTTGCACACACACCATCTATTTAGCAAATGCCCTTGTTATCAACAGCAGCCTTTTAAACTCACCTGAGCTAACAGGTATGTGCGCTGGTTACTCTGCTGCGCTTAAAATTTCTTTTTTGGTTTGCTACAATGCCTTTTCTGAAACGTTGTCTCCTTCTGCTGGAACACTGACTTCTTTCATTTAATGCCTGCAGACTATAAAAGAGAACCCAACCCAAAAAGTTTGGTTGATTAGTCTGTGGCATTCTGTTAAACTGTTGCTTATGGCGGTCTCTGTGAGCTTCTCAGCGACATTCAGCCAGCCAGGTATCCTGCCTGCAGTAGATGGAATGTGGCAATGGAACGCTGGCTGCGCGTGTCATAATAGGCTCTGAGCCTTTATATACCTGTGCACAGCAGCAGCCACCTTCAGTCTGCTGCTGGACAGCCAGCAGCAGCAGCAGCAGGAGAGGTATGTAATCAGGAGCCCTCCTGCTAAGGGTAGACAGCTGCTCGTTCCACCCCACCCCCCCGCCTTAATTGGTTCTCCTCCCTTCCAACGGTGTTGAGGCGGGTGGGAACAGCAGGGGGTGAAGGTGCTGTGTTTAAAGAGGTGGAGTTATGCAGATCTAAAACGCGTGGATTGCAGCAGCAGCAAGCCGAAAAGTGCAGGCATGTAAGGGATCTAGAGGTTGACAACATGTCTTCTTAACGGGAGTCCAGGAGCTCATCTCCACAAATGGACTTTTCAGGATCCTTGGGTGGCTCCGTAGTTTGAAACCAATTCTGGTTATCGCTTCTCGGCCTTTTGGCTAAGATCAAGTGTAGTATCTGTTCTTATCAGTTTAATATCTGATACGTCCCCTATCTGGGGACCATATATTAAATGGATTTTTAGAACAGGGAGATGGAAAAAGAACTTGCTCTGTCCACTCCACGCATTGACCTGGTATTGCAGTATCTCCAGGACCGGTGCACCCCTTCTTTAATGCAGTTTCTAAAATCAGAAAGAATTGAATTCAATGTTTTTTGTTCATTTTGCTTGTTTGTCGGATTTTGGGATGGACTCTTTGGCTTTGCTTTTCTTCTCCTCATTGGATTTTTCATGTTCAAAGTTGCAGAAGCCAGATTACAAGCTCATTTTGGTTCAACTTCAGCAACTGTGCATTGCATTGCCATGTAATGTGATGCAATGCTATCTTTCTAGCTCTCCCTTTTTACTTCCTTTTGGATAAACAGACATATTAGGCAAGCATTTTGGAGCTTTCACCTAAATGACTACAGGTGGTGAGATAAGCTGCACAATATAATTGACCTTTCAGTATATTGTTGCACACACACCATCTATTTAGCAAATGCCCTTGTTATCAACAGCAGCCTTTTAAACTCACCTGAGCTAACAGGTATGTGCGCTGGTTACTCTGCTGCGCTTAAAATTTCTTTTTTGGTTTGCTACAATGCCTTTTCTGAAACGTTGTCTCCTTCTGCTGGAACACTGACTTCTTTCATTTAATGCCTGCAGACTATAAAAGAGAACGCAACCCAAAAAGTTTGGTTGATTAGTCTGTGGCATTCTGTTAAACTGTTGCTTATGGCGGTCTCTGTGAGCATCTCAGCGACATTCAGCCAGCCAGGTATCCTGCCTGCAGTAGATGGAATGTGGCAATGGAACGCTGGCTGCGCGTGTCATAATAGGCTCTGAGCCTTTATATACCTGTGCACAGCAGCAGCCACCTTCAGTCTGCTGCTGGACAGCCAGCAGCAGCAGCAGCAGCAGCAGGAGAGGTATGTAATCAGGAGCCCTCCTGCTAAGGGTAGACAGCTGCTCGTTCCACCCCACCCCCCGCCTTAATTGGTTCTCCTCCCTTCCAACGGTGTTGAGGCGGGTGGGAACAGCAGGGGGTGAAGGTGCTGTGTTTAAAGAGGTGGAGTTATGCAGATCTAAAACGCGTGGATTGCAGCAGCAGCAAGCCGAAAAGTGCAGGCATGTAAGGGATCTAGAGGTTGACAACATGTCTTCTTAACGGGAGTCCAGGAGCTCATCTCCACAAATGGACTTTTCAGGATCCTTGGGTGGCTCCGTAGTTTGAAACCAATTCTGGTTATCGCTTCTCGGCCTTTTGGCTAAGATCAAGTGTAGTATCTGTTCTTATCAGTTTAATATCTGATACGTCCCCTATCTGGGGACCATATATTAAATGGATTTTTAGAACAGGGAGATGGAAAAAGAGCTTGCTCTGTCCACTCCACGCATTGACCTGGTATTGCAGTATCTCCAGGACCGGTGCACCCCTTCTTTAATGCAGTTTCTAAAATCAGAAAGAATTGAATTCAATGTTTTTTGTTCATTTTGCTTGTTTGTCGGATTTTGGGATGGACTCTTTGGCTTTGCTTTTCTTCTCCTCATTGGATTTTTCATGTTCAAAGTTGCAGAAGCCAGATTACAAGCTCATTTTGGTTCAACTTCAGCAACTGTGCATTGCATTGCCATGTAATGTGATGCAATGCTATCTTTCTAGCTCTCCCTTTTTACTTCCTTTTGGATAAACAGACATAGTAGGCAAGCATTTTGGAGCTTTCACCTAAATAACTACAGGTGGTGAGATAAGCTGCACAATATAATTGACCTTTCAGTATATTGTTGCACACACACCATCTATTTAGCAAATGCCCTTGTTATCAACAGCAGCCTTTTAAACTCACCTGAGCTAACAGGTATGTGCGCTGGTTACTCTGCTGCGCTTAAAATTTCTTTTTTGGTTTGCTACAATGCCTTTTCTGAAACGTTGTCTCCTTCTGCTGGAACACTGACTTCTTTCATTTAATGCCTGCAGACTATAAAAGAGAACCCAACCCAAAAAGTTTGGTTGATTAGTCTGTGGCATTCTGTTAAACTGTTGCTTATGGCGGTCTCTGTGAGCTTCTCAGCGACATTCAGCCAGCCAGGTATCCTGCCTGCAGTAGATGGAATGTGGCAATGGAACGCTGGCTGCGCGTGTCATAATAGGCTCTGAGCCTTTATATACCTGTGCACAGCAGCAGCCACCTTCAGTCTGCTGCTGGACAGCCAGCAGCAGCAGCAGCAGGAGAGGTATGTAATCAGGAGCCCTCCTGCTAAGGGTAGACAGCTGCTCGTTCCACCCCACCCCCCGCCTTAATTGGTTCTCCTCCCTTCCAACGGTGTTGAGGCGGGTGGGAACAGCAGGGGGTGAAGGTGCTGTGTTTAAAGAGGTGGAGTTATGCAGATCTAAAACGCGTGGATTGCAGCAGCAGCAAGCCGAAAAGTGCAGGCATGTAAGGGATCTAGAGGTTGACAACATGTCTTCTTAACGGGAGTCCAGGAGCTCATCTCCACAAATGGACTTTTCAGGATCCTTGGGTGGCTCCGTAGTTTGAAACCAATTCTGGTTATCGCTTCTCGGCCTTTTGGCTAAGATCAAGTGTAGTATCTGTTCTTATCAGTTTAATATCTGATACGTCCCCTATCTGGGGACCATATATTAAATGGATTTTTAGAACAGGGAGATGGAAAAAGAGCTTGCTCTGTCCACTCCACGCATTGACCTGGTATTGCAGTATCTCCAGGACCGGTGCACCCCTTCTTTAATGCAGTTTCTAAAATCAGAAAGAATTGAATTCAATGTTTTTTGTTCATTTTGCTTGTTTGTCGGATTTTGGGATGGACTCTTTGGCTTTGCTTTTCTTCTCCTCATTGGATTTTTCATGTTCAAAGTTGCAGAAGCCAGATTACAAGCTCATTTTGGTTCAACTTCAGCAACTGTGCATTGCATTGCCATGTAATGTGATGCAATGCTATCTTTCTAGCTCTCCCTTTTTACTTCCTTTTGGATAAACAGACATATTAGGCAAGCATTTTGGAGCTTTTACCTAAATAACTACAGGTGGTGAGATAAGCTGCACAATATAATTGACCTTTCAGTATATTGTTGCACACACACCATCTATTTAGCAAATGCCCTTGTTATCAACAGCAGCCTTTTAAACTCACCTGAGCTAACAGGTATGTGCGCTGGTTACTCTGCTGCGCTTAAAATTTCTTTTTTGGTTTGCTACAATGCCTTTTCTGAAACGTTGTCTCCTTCTGCTGGAACACTGACTTCTTTCATTTAATGCCTGCAGACTATAAAAGAGAACCCAACCCAAAAAGTTTGGTTGATTAGTCTGTGGCATTCTGTTAAACTGTTGCTTATGGCGGTCTCTGTGAGCTTCTCAGCGACATTCAGCCAGCCAGGTATCCTGCCTGCAGTAGATGGAATGTGGCAATGGAACGCTGGCTGCGCGTGTCATAATAGGCTCTGAGCCTTTATATACCTGTGCACAGCAGCAGCCACCTTCAGTCTGCTGCTGGACAGCCAGCAGCAGCAGCAGCAGGAGAGGTATGTAATCAGGAGCCCTCCTGCTAAGGGTAGACAGCTGCTCGTTCCACCCCACCCCCCGCCTTAATTGGTTCTCCTCCCTTCCAACGGTGTTGAGGCGGGTGGGAACAGCAGGGGGTGAAGGTGCTGTGTTTAAAGAGGTGGAGTTATGCAGATCTAAAACGCGTGGATTGCAGCAGCAGCAAGCCGAAAAGTGCAGGCATGTAAGGGATCTAGAGGTTGACAACATGTCTTCTTAACGGGAGTCCAGGAGCTCATCTCCACAAATGGACTTTTCAGGATCCTTGGGTGGCTCCGTAGTTTGAAACCAATTCTGGTTATCGCTTCTCGGCCTTTTGGCTAAGATCAAGTGTAGTATCTGTTCTTATCAGTTTAATATCTGATACGTCCCCTATCTGGGGACCATATATTAAATGGATTTTTAGAACAGGGAGATGGAAAAAGAGCTTGCTCTGTCCACTCCACGCATTGACCTGGTATTGCAGTATCTCCAGGACCGGTGCACCCCTTCTTTAATGCAGTTTCTAAAATCAGAAAGAATTGAATTCAATGTTTTTTGTTCATTTTGCTTGTTTGTCGGATTTTGGGATGGACTCTTTGGCTTTGCTTTTCTTCTCCTCATTGGATTTTTCATGTTCAAAGTTGCAGAAGCCAGATTACAAGCTCATTTTGGTTCAACTTCAGCAACTGTGTATTGCATTGCCATGTAATGTGATGCAATGCTATCTTTCTAGCTCTCCCTTTTTACTTCCTTTTGGATAAACAGACATATTAGGCAAGCATTTTGGAGCTTTCACCTAAATAACTACAGGTGGTGAGATAAGCTGCACAATAAAATTGACCTTTCAGTATATTGTTGCACACACACCATCTATTTAGCAAATGCCCTTGTTATCAACAGCAGCCTTTTAAACTCACCTGAGCTAACAGGTATGTGCGCTGGTTACTCTGCTGCGCTTAAAATTTCTTTTTTGGTTTGCTACAATGCCTTTTCTGAAACGTTGTCTCCTTCTGCTGGAACACTGACTTCTTTCATTTAATGCCTGCAGACTATAAAAGAGAACCCAACCCAAAAAGTTTGGTTGATTAGTCTGTGGCATTCTGTTAAACTGTTGCTTATGGCGGTCTCTGTGAGCTTCTCAGCGACATTCAGCCAGCCAGGTATCCTGCCTGCAGTAGATGGAATGTGGCAATGGAACGCTGGCTGCGCGTGTCATAATAGGCTCTGAGCCTTTATATACCTGTGCACAGCAGCAGCCACCTTCAGTCTGCTGCTGGACAGCCAGCAGCAGCAGCAGCAGGAGAGGTATGTAATCAGGAGCCCTCCTGCTAAGGGTAGACAGCTGCTCGTTCCACCCCACCCCCCCGCCTTAATTGGTTCTCCTCCCTTCCAACGGTGTTGAGGCGGGTGGGAACAGCAGGGGGTGAAGGTGCTGTGTTTAAAGAGGTGGAGTTATGCAGATCTAAAACGCGTGGATTGCAGCAGCAGCAAGCCGAAAAGTGCAGGCATGTAAGGGATCTAGAGGTTGACAACATGTCTTCTTAACGGGAGTCCAGGAGCTCATCTCCACAAATGGACTTTTCAGGATCCTTGGGTGGCTCCGTAGTTTGAAACCAATTCTGGTTATCGCTTCTCGGCCTTTTGGCTAAGATCAAGTGTAGTATCTGTTCTTATCAGTTTAATATCTGATACGTCCCCTATCTGGGGACCATATATTAAATGGATTTTTAGAACAGGGAGATGGAAAAAGAACTTGCTCTGTCCACTCCACGCATTGACCTGGTATTGCAGTATCTCCAGGACCGGTGCACCCCTTCTTTAATGCAGTTTCTAAAATCAGAAAGAATTGAATTCAATGTTTTTTGTTCATTTTGCTTGTTTGTCGGATTTTGGGATGGACTCTTTGGCTTTGCTTTTCTTCTCCTCATTGGATTTTTCATGTTCAAAGTTGCAGAAGCCAGATTACAAGCTCATTTTGGTTCAACTTCAGCAACTGTGCATTGCATTGCCATGTAATGTGATGCAATGCTATCTTTCTAGCTCTCCCTTTTTACTTCCTTTTGGATAAACAGACATATTAGGCAAGCATTTTGGAGCTTTCACCTAAATGACTACAGGTGGTGAGATAAGCTGCACAATATAATTGACCTTTCAGTATATTGTTGCACACACACCATCTATTTAGCAAATGCCCTTGTTATCAACAGCAGCCTTTTAAACTCACCTGAGCTAACAGGTATGTGCGCTGGTTACTCTGCTGCGCTTAAAATTTCTTTTTTGGTTTGCTACAATGCCTTTTCTGAAACGTTGTCTCCTTCTGCTGGAACACTGACTTCTTTCATTTAATGCCTGCAGACTATAAAAGAGAACGCAACCCAAAAAGTTTGGTTGATTAGTCTGTGGCATTCTGTTAAACTGTTGCTTATGGCGGTCTCTGTGAGCATCTCAGCGACATTCAGCCAGCCAGGTATCCTGCCTGCAGTAGATGGAATGTGGCAATGGAACGCTGGCTGCGCGTGTCATAATAGGCTCTGAGCCTTTATATACCTGTGCACAGCAGCAGCCACCTTCAGTCTGCTGCTGGACAGCCAGCAGCAGCAGCAGCAGCAGCAGGAGAGGTATGTAATCAGGAGCCCTCCTGCTAAGGGTAGACAGCTGCTCGTTCCACCCCACCCCCCGCCTTAATTGGTTCTCCTCCCTTCCAACGGTGTTGAGGCGGGTGGGAACAGCAGGGGGTGAAGGTGCTGTGTTTAAAGAGGTGGAGTTATGCAGATCTAAAACGCGTGGATTGCAGCAGCAGCAAGCCGAAAAGTGCAGGCATGTAAGGGATCTAGAGGTTGACAACATGTCTTCTTAACGGGAGTCCAGGAGCTCATCTCCACAAATGGACTTTTCAGGATCCTTGGGTGGCTCCGTAGTTTGAAACCAATTCTGGTTATCGCTTCTCGGCCTTTTGGCTAAGATCAAGTGTAGTATCTGTTCTTATCAGTTTAATATCTGATACGTCCCCTATCTGGGGACCATATATTAAATGGATTTTTAGAACAGGGAGATGGAAAAAGAGCTTGCTCTGTCCACTCCACGCATTGACCTGGTATTGCAGTATCTCCAGGACCAGTGCACCCCTTCTTTAATGCAGTTTCTAAAATCAGAAAGAATTGAATTCAATGTTTTTTGTTCATTTTGCTTGTTTGTCGGATTTTGGGATGGACTCTTTGGCTTTGCTTTTCTTCTCCTCATTGGATTTTTCATGTTCAAAGTTGCAGAAGCCAGATTACAAGCTCATTTTGGTTCAACTTCAGCAACTGTGCATTGCATTGCCATGTAATGTGATGCAATGCTATCTTTCTAGCTCTCCCTTTTTACTTCCTTTTGGATAAACAGACATATTAGGCAAGCATTTTGGAGCTTTCACCTAAATAACTACAGGTGGTGAGATAAGCTGCACAATATAATTGACCTTTCAGTATATTGTTGCACACACACCATCTATTTAGCAAATGCCCTTGTTATCAACAGCAGCCTTTTAAACTCACCTGAGCTAACAGGTATGTGCGCTGGTTACTCTGCTGCGCTTAAAATTTCTTTTTTGGTTTGCTACAATGCCTTTTCTGAAACGTTGTCTCCTTCTGCTGGAACACTGACTTCTTTCATTTAATGCCTGCAGACTATAAAAGAGAACCCAACCCAAAAAGTTTGGTTGATTAGTCTGTGGCATTCTGTTAAACTGTTGCTTATGGCGGTCTCTGTGAGCTTCTCAGCGACATTCAGCCAGCCAGGTATCCTGCCTGCAGTAGATGGAATGTGGCAATGGAACGCTGGCTGCGCGTGTCATAATAGGCTCTGAGCCTTTATATACCTGTGCACAGCAGCAGCCACCTTCAGTCTGCTGCTGGACAGCCAGCAGCAGCAGCAGCAGGAGAGGTATGTAATCAGGAGCCCTCCTGCTAAGGGTAGACAGCTGCTCGTTCCACCCCACCCCCCGCCTTAATTGGTTCTCCTCCCTTCCAACGGTGTTGAGGCGGGTGGGAACAGCAGGGGGTGAAGGTGCTGTGTTTAAAGAGGTGGAGTTATGCAGATTTAAAACGCGTGGATTGCAGCAGCAGCAAGCCGAAAAGTGCAGGCATGTAAGGGATCTAGAGGTTGACAACATGTCTTCTTAACGGGAGTCCAGGAGCTCATCTCCACAAATGGACTTTTCAGGATCCTTGGGTGGCTCCGTAGTTTGAAACCAATTCTGGTTATCGCTTCTCGGCCTTTTGGCTAAGATACCACATCTTGCCAGAAGGATTCTAAGCCAATCGTGCCCTTGGCCTTGAGGCATCGGCGGTGTAAAAGCCGTCTTAAGCCTCATGCTGCTTTAGGGGGCAGATACGCAAAGAAACCAAGAAGGCGATCGACCCTATCTACCTTTTGAAGATGGCATCAGCAGTAGCGGCCGCAGTGCGCTATGCCAGAGCTGGTGACCTTCGCATCAAGAACTCTTTCAAGATCGAAGTGGACGATGCATCCAAGGAGAAGTTGACCTTGAAGTTTTTCGTGAGGAGAGTGCTGCTGGAGATCCTAGGAGTAAAGAGGGAAGACATCCTGGCCCTTCAAGATCGCCCCGGTTCCTTCACTTTGACTCTGGAGTCGGAGTATGCGTGCCAGAACCTCTTCCGCCAGATTCACCTGCACCTTTCAGATGAGGATCTTAAAGGACTCACCTTTGTCATCCTTTACTCCGGTGGAGAGAAGCCGCTCGTGGTTCAGATGAGCAACCCTCATGTTCCCTTAGTTAATATTATTTGCTTTCTTCAAAACTATTTCCCAGAACTGCGGTATTCCCACAAGGTCATGAATGAGGAAAACCTCTGGACGGGAAAGCATAAATTTTTTGTTAAATTTTGTGAAGATCCAAATGGCATTGGTGGTCAGCGTCATCCTCCGTCAAGTTTCCTGATCGGTAGGGAGCGGGGGCGCCTCTTCTACCCGGACATGCCCCTCTTCTGCCGGAAATGCATGTGTTTCGGTCACACTTATGAGAACTGCAAGGAGGAGGTGGCAATCTGTAAGAAGTGCTACAAGCATGGACATGCCACAATGGACTGTACCAATGAGATGGTGTGCAACATCTGCCGGGTCCCAGGTCACTCCTTCCGGGAGTGTCCTTTGAAGAAAAAGGCGGAAACCTATGCTGAAACGCTGGCAAAGCAACCTGCCCGTGTGCCTCCATCTGCTCCCGGGGGGCAGAGGCAACCCTCTGCTGTTCCTGCTCCTGCGGGTGCGTCTACAGCGCGGGGGCAGTCTTCTAGCTCTCCAGTACCTGCTCCACAGACCAAGCCTGCTAGTACATCAGGTGGTACGTCTGCACCTGCTGCACAGAGGAAGCCAACCAACCCTCCTGCTCCTGCTGCTAAGGGGGGTCCCACCGGTGCTCCTGTATCTACTGTGCGAACACAACCCCCTGTAGGCGGGTCCACAAGCACTTCAGTGCCTGCTGCACAGGGAAAACCTGCCAGTTCTCCTATTCCTGCTGCGCATAAGCCCACGTCTATGCAGAAACCTCCAGCTGAGAAACCTGTCCGTCCTGAGAGGAGGGAAGCTTCATCTAAGGACTGGGCTGCTGATTCTGATCCGGGTGATATGGTGGTGGAGGGGAGTCCCTCTGCTGAAATCGGGACATTTAGCTCGGAGGAAGAAGCAATGGAGCTGGAAACTCGTAGGAAAAGGAAAACAGATGATAGGTCTGATGAGAATGTGGCCAGGGAGACTTCCAAGAAGTGTCCATTAAAACCAAGTCTTCTGCAATACAAGCCAATGGCTCCCGCTGCCCCTCCTGAGGAGCCAAGGCCTTCAGACCCTATAAACATTTCTTTTTCGGACTCAGAAGTGCAGAGCCCGTTAACATCGGTGGGCTTTATGTCTGATTCTGACAGTAGTGTGACCTGAACTAACCTATCATGACCTCATCAATTAAAGTAGCCTCGCTCAATGTGAGGAGTATAAGGGGCTCTACAAGAAGGGCTGCTTTGTTTTCCTACCTGTCAACAGTGGACTGTGATGTCTTTTGTTTGCAAGAATGTAACATTGACTTTGATATGAATTATGCAGATTTAAGAAAAGATTGGCCTCATGGGCCCTCTATCTGGTCCGGAGATAATGAAAATCGTTCCTCTGGCATTGGAGTGCTGTTTAGGTCGCATGACTTTAAAATCAACTCTTTTGTGGACATTTCTTCTGGACGTGCTCTTTTCTTAAATATTAGTTTTAAAGGTGTGGACTTTAGACTTTTGAACATTTATGCTTCTCCGGTGAAGGAAGAGAGACATCAGTTGTTTGAAGATGTGCAATATTACCTACCTGGTTCATCGCCTCTGATGTTCTGTGGGGATTTCAATTGTGTCTTGCCTGGTGAAGGGAGAAGCGGGAGTTCCGCCGTTCCTAAAAAAGACAAAACAGAGAAACAACTAAAGGATTTGTTAACTGATTTTTTTCTTAGAGACTCCTGGAAAGAGATCCGTAGTAATGATCCCGGTTATACTTGGGAGAACTCTTCTTCTAAATCTCGTATTGATTTTATTTTCATGTCCCAATATGTGAATGTCAAATCTGTTGTCTTAATCCCAAACATTTTTTCAGATCATAAGATGTTGCTATCAGAGTTAGAATTACCTGGGCTTGTCAAGGCAAGAGGAGTTTGGAGGCTAAATACAACATTGTTACAAGATCCTAAGGTAAGAACAGATTTTAAAGCGTTTTTTAATTATTTAAGAACAAAACAACAAAAATTTTTAACTCTGCTAGAATGGTGGGAATACAGCAAGATGAAGATAAAAAGTTTTTTTATCAAGGTCAGCATAGCCAATGCAAGAGAAAAGTCCGCTTGGCATAAAAGGCTTATTACTAAATTGCAGACCTGTTATCAACTAAGAGATGTGGGACTTGAAATGGACGATTTAATTGAAGCAACAAAAAAAGAAATTAAAAAGAGTATAGAGTCGAAGGGTAAGGAAATAATTTATAACTCAAAAATTGAAGTGATGGAGAAAAATGAAAAGTGCTCAAGATTTTTTTTTAAAAAAGTAGTTGCTGCTAAGGAAATGATAACAGAATTAGAGGGTGAAACTACAACTGAAGGTATGCTCAACCAAGCTCACCAGTTTTATCAGCAGCTTTTTAATGAGAAAACTATAGACCAGTCTTTTACTGAAGATGCCCTTAATTCATTAAAAAATAGTCTGAGCCGCGAAGACCAAGAATTGTTATGCACTGAAGTCACCTTGTCGGAAGTAGATGCTGCTATCAAAAGTTTTTCCTATGGGAAAACCCCTGGTTCTGACGGTTTGCCTGTTGAATTTTATCGTGAATTTTGGAATTTTTTAAAACCCGACTTGTTTTTAGTAATCAAAGAAGCTTTTAAGTGTGATATCCTGCCTATATCTTGGAGAAGTGGTCTGGTCTCCCTGATTTTTAAAAAAGGAGCAAAATCCCATCTGGCAAACTGGAGACCAATCACACTGTTGAATGTTGATTACAAGTTGATGTCCAAAATTTTAGTGAACCGTTTTAAAAAAGTTTTATCCAAAGTTATTTATGAAGACCAGGTATGTGGGGTGCCAGGAAGAGGAGTTGCGGAGCATCTCAATACCATCCGCGATGTCATATGGTACCAGCAATCCAGGAAGCAAGACTTAGCAATTTTATCGTTGGATTTTCAAAAGGCTTTTGATCGTGTCTCTCATTGTTTTTTATGGTTGGTTTTAAAAAAAATGGGCTTCCCTGAAATTTTTATCAAGCAAGTGGCACTTTTATATAAGAACTCTTTTAGTAAAATTTTAATCAATGGATTTTTGTCTAATGAAGTGTTTTTGCATTCAGGTGTGAAGCAAGGCTGCCCTTTGTCCCCAGTGCTATTTATATGTGCAATAGAGCCTCTTTTATCTATGCTACGAGAGGATAAAGTGATTAAAGGTGTCCCTATCCCTGGAGGACATGGAAGAGATGTGAAGGTAATGGGCTACATGGATGATATTACTATTTTTTGTTCATCACCTGCCGCTCTCAGGAGAGCTATAAGAACGACCAATTTTTTTTGTGAAGCCTCAGGTTTTAAGTTAAACATTGAGAAATGTGATTGTTTTGTCCGTGGCAATTGGGCGGATGTGTCCATCCCTGATCTCCCGATGCAGTCAGAGAAGATTAAAATTCTGGGCGTGATTTTTGATCGACAGAATGATGGAATGAAGAGCTGGGATGGAGTAAGGGACAAAATACAAAAGAAGATTGACTTTTGGAAATTAAGAAAATTAACAATCGAAGGTAAAGTTTTAATTATTAAGGCCCTTCTGCTTCCTGTCATGTTATATCTCAGTTATGTTTATCCCCCAAGTGACCTTACAGCGAGAAGATTACAGAGAATGCTGTTTGAATTTGTGTGGAACTCTAAGTTCGAAAAGGTGAAGAGAGAAACAATGTACAAGATGCACCACCTTGGTGGTAAGGATGTTCCCAACGTCAAACTGTTTTTATACTCCAAGTTTTTTAGCCTCTGTTTTAAATATATGTTTGCTTCAAGCCCTTGGGCACATTTTTTAAGATATGCAGCTGGCCACATTTTTAGGAGGCGAAAGTGGATATCCATTTCTTTAACAAGCCCAGTGTTGTTATCACCTCCACAACAATATGCCATCCTGGAGAAAGTTATCAGATTATATGGCCTAGATTCTTTTGAGATGGAGACATTGAAGAATGCAAGGAAGCTGCTGCAGCAATTAAAAAAGAAAGAAACTTTGACGCCCATAAGCCATTATTCATATAGCAGAGTCACTAAAATATGGAATTTAACAAATGCACCTTACCTGATGAATCAACATAAAGACTTAGCTTGGATGATTGTGCAGGAATGTTTACCGACTCGTGATTTCCAGTATAAAAGAAGACTTAGCACTATACAAACCTGCCCGAGGCATCAGTGCAATAATGATGAGACTACTATGCACCTTATTTGGAATTGTGATTTTGCACAGCAAGTGTGGAAAGACTGTGGTGAGCTTTTAAAATTTTTATCTGGTCTTAATTTTTTAAGCCATGAAGTGGTTTTATATGGGATTTTACCAAACATGACGAAAGAAAAAGAGAGAGTTTTATGGTGCACTTTGAGTTGTGTTAAAAGTGCTCTATGGAAGACCAGAAACATATTGTTGTTTAAAAGAGACTATATAGAAGTCAAGGATTGTATAAGACTGGCATTAAGTGAAATTTATATGTACTACCTAATGGATATGAAGAAGCTTGGAAAGAAAAGAGCCCTGAGTATATGGAACTATCACCTATGGAAGATGTTATTTTAAAGCTCTGAAGAAAAGATAAAGACTACGATATTTTAAATATAAACGCAAAATCTGTTCTTATCAGTTTAATATCTGATACGTCCCCTATCTGGGGACCATATATTAAATGGATTTTTAGAACAGGGAGATGGAAAAAGAGCTTGCTCTGTCCACTCCACGCATTGACCTGGTATTGCAGTATCTCCAGGACCAGTGCACCCCTTCTTTAATGCAGTTTCTAAAATCAGAAAGAATTGAATTCAATGTTTTTTGTTCATTTTGCTTGTTTGTCGGATTTTGGGATGGACTCTTTGGCTTTGCTTTTCTTCTCCTCATTGGATTTTTCATGTTCAAAGTTGCAGAAGCCAGATTACAAGCTCATTTTGGTTCAACTTCAGCAACTGTGCATTGCATTGCCATGTAATGTGATGCAATGCTATCTTTCTAGCTCTCCCTTTTTACTTCCTTTTGGATAAACAGACATATTAGGCAAGCATTTTGGAGCTTTCACCTAAATAACTACAGGTGGTGAGATAAGCTGCACAATATAATTGACCTTTCAGTATATTGTTGCACACACACCATCTATTTAGCAAATGCCCTTGTTATCAACAGCAGCCTTTTAAACTCACCTGAGCTAACAGGTATGTGCGCTGGTTACTCTGCTGCGCTTAAAATTTCTTTTTTGGTTTGCTACAATGCCTTTTCTGAAACGTTGTCTCCTTCTGCTGGAACACTGACTTCTTTCATTTAATGCCTGCAGACTATAAAAGAGAACCCAACCCAAAAAGTTTGGTTGATTAGTCTGTGGCATTCTGTTAAACTGTTGCTTATGGCGGTCTCTGTGAGCTTCTCAGCGACATTCAGCCAGCCAGGTATCCTGCCTGCAGTAGATGGAATGTGGCAATGGAACGCTGGCTGCGCGTGTCATAATAGGCTCTGAGCCTTTATATACCTGTGCACAGCAGCAGCCACCTTCAGTCTGCTGCTAGACAGCCAGCAGCAGCAGCAGCAGGAGAGGTATGTAATCAGGAGCCCTCCTGCTAAGGGTAGACAGCTGCTCGTTCCACCCCACCCCCCGCCTTAATTGGTTCTCCTCCCTTCCAACGGTGTTGAGGCGGGTGGGAACAGCAGGGGGTGAAGGTGCTGTGTTTAAAGAGGTGGAGTTATGCAGATCTAAAACGCGTGGATTGCAGCAGCAGCAAGCCGAAAAGTGCAGGCATGTAAGGGATCTAGAGGTTGACAACATGTCTTCTTAACGGGAGTCCAGGAGCTCATCTCCACAAATGGACTTTTCAGGATCCTTGGGTGGCTCCGTAGTTTGAAACCAATTCTGGTTATCGCTTCTCGGCCTTTTGGCACGATCTGTAGTGGGTTGTGACATTGGGCTGAAGGTTACTGTGGTGGCAGAACCGATTCTTGGCCTTTGGAGATATCCAGTGCTGCTTTTGGGAATCGGTGCTAAAGCTGCAGTGCCTTTTCTTTACGGAGGACGGTGTGTTGGAGGGAGGACGAACTTCGTGGAGGCTGCGATCCGTGTGTGATATTTTCCTTGGTATCTGGAAAAGAAGAGGAAAATCATGGAGACAAGGAGAAACCCTGGAGGAAGGAAGGAGAATCAAGCAAGCAACCCGAATGATTATTTCTCGGAGGAGCATCCGCTGAAGGACACCATCAGGTTCGTGGTTGCTCCTGACCACCGGCAGGTGAAAGATTCTCAATTTATTTTCAATGTTATTTGTAAGCTCTTGAAGATCGACAAGGAGCATCTTTTTTGCTTTCAATCTTTTTTTTCTCGAGGACTTTATGATGTTACGCTTAATAAAGCCTCGCAGTGTGAAAGTGCCTACGCTCTTTATGAAGTAAATAAAGAGAAGGTAGAGCTGGAGGGGGTGAAAGTAATCCCCTCTTTTCAGTTTTCAATGAAAGTACTGACGATTCATTTGTTTAGTCCATTTATTACAGACTCTGAGGTTGAAAGTTAACTATCAATGTATTGTGACAAAATCATCCCTAAGAGACGCGGGGAAACACAGTTTGGAGTGTGGAACGGGAAACGTGTGTATGTGGTATCATTTAGGAAGAACCCGAATGAGGAGGGGGGCGTGTCCAGACCTCCGCCGCAGGTTTATATCAACCATAGCCGCGGTTATTTATTCTTCCCAGGGATGCCACACTACTGCCGTGTGTGTAAAAAATATGGACATCTGGATGCAGAATGTAACAAGTGTTTTAGTTGCATGGGTACTCCTCACCAGATGGATGAGTGCCCTAAAAATAAGAAAAAGGATGTAGAGGAGATGGACACATCGCCTGAAGAACAGCAACAAGAAGCTAAAGACGATGTGGAAGCAGGCATTGCTGCTGAAGAGGAAAAAGGGGAAGAGGAGAAAGAAAGGAGTGAGAAGGAGGAGACAGAAAGAAAGAGAAAAGAGGAAGAGGAGGGACGGGCAATGAAGGAGAAGAAGAAGGAGGAACGGGTTAAAAAATCACAAGAAGAAGAGGAAAGGAAGTTGGAAGAAAGGAAGAGAAAGAAGGAAGAGGAAAAACAGAAGAGGATAGAGGACATAGAAAAAAGGGCCATGGAGATAAAGAAACAGATGGAAAGGAAAAAGAGAGAAGAGCAGAAGAAAGAAGATAAGAAGAAAGAAGATAAGAATGAAAAGAAGAAGATAGAAGAACAGAAGAAAGAAGATCAGAAGAGAGAAGAGAAGAGTCAAATGTTGCAAGAAATTTCTCCACTAAGTAAAGGGAGTAGTTGTGGAGGGGAAAGTGATATTCCAGAAGTAGTGGAGTCCACTCCTACTAATTCCCTGTCGCAGAGCTTACCTTGCGCGCAGGTACAAATGGACTGCACAGAAAAATCTCTAAAAAGAAGTGTGGATAGAAGTGATAATGAAGGAATACCATGTGGTGGGAAAGTAAAGGCATTAGAAGCAACAAGTCTGCTGGGGAGTGTGTCATCTTCGGATGTATCAGATCTGGAGGTAGACCCATCTTCTCCGGCAGTAGAGAATGAGGGCGGAGGGAAGAGCCCTGCACTAAATGTTAGAAGATGATCCGCTCAATGTCCCTGAATGTTCAGGGGTTTAACGACCTATATAAGAGAACTGCTTTATATGATTTTTTAAATAATGAAAATATTGATTTTATCTTTCTACAAGAATGTAATTTGACAAAAAAAATAAGCTATGAATATTTACAGGGTATATGGAAGGGTAACTTATGCTTTTCTGGTGGGAACGAGTCAAAAATTGATGGTGTGGGGTTTTTATGCTCTAAAGATTGGGAGATTGTAAATTATGAAGAGATATACCCTGGGAGGATTTTAAGAATTGATGTGCAGAAAAATGGGAAGAAAGTGAGGTGTTTTAATGTGTATGCAAATGCAGAAAAAGCCTTGAGATTACATTTGTTTGAACTGTTGCAGCTGTTTTTACCTGGAGTAGATCCATTAGTTTTAGGTGGGGATTTTAATTGTCATTTAAAAAATGTAAAAGATGGGTCAGCTTCATGTCTTAGAAATATTTTAGCAGCTTTTAATCTTAAAGATACATGGGCATTAGATGGACAAAAAAAGGAGCATGAAGTCGCTTGGGTGGGGAGAGGTGTTTCATCCAGAATAGATTATATTTTTATATCTCAAGCCCTAACATGCTCAGGTTTTAAAACGCATTCAACACCTTTTTCAGATCATAAAATAATAGAATGTAGTTTTAAAATAGAATCAGATGTGGATAAAAGACCGTCACACTGGAAATTTAATGTATCCCTACTACAAGACGAGGTGGTTATGGAAGGTTTTAAAAAGCTGTATGAAAAACTGAAGCTAAAAAAAACGTTTTTTAAATCTATTTTTAATTGGTGGGATTTTGTCAAGAAGGAGGTAAAAATATTTTTTATTAAAGAAGGAAAGAAGAAAGCTGCTGCAAAACGTATTTTTTATAATGATCTTAATGCTAAACTGCAATGTTTTTTTCACCTCGAAAATAACGGATGTGATCTGCAGGAGGCGATCCGAACAACAAAAGAAAAGATCCAAAACTGCCTGAAAGAAAAAGGTAAAGAAATTATTTTTAATTCCCGAGTAAAAGTTTTAGACGAGGATGAAAAATGCACAAAATTCTTTTTTAAAAAAATATGTGACAAGAAGGATTATATGAAGGTTTTGGAAGGAGAAACAAGTTTGGAGGGGAAGAAGATGAAAGCAAATAAATTTTATGATGATTTATTTTCTGTTAAAAACACGGATGTGTCTCTAAAAAAACATTTTTTAGAAGGACTGGAAAAAAATTTTAATGCGGAAGATAAATCTTTTTTAATAGGGAATTTTACTAAAGAGGAAGTTTTTAATACAATTAATACGCTACAAAATAACAAAACGCCGGGAGCAGATGGACTACCTGTTGAATTTTACAAGTGTTTATGGGAGATCATGGGTGAGGATTTTTATGAAGTAATTTTAGAAGCAGAAGCATCTTTTAGTGTCCCAGAGTCGTGGTGGGAGGGTCTTATTGTTTTATTATTTAAGAAAGGAAATAAAGAACTGATTAAAAATTGGAGACCAATAACCCTTTTAAATACGGACTTTAAGGTATATGCAAAGTTACTAGCAAATAGATTAAAAAAGGTAATCGGCTCAGTAATAGAAGTGGATCAGACATGTGCAGTGCCAAATCGGAGAATCAGCGATTCATTGATTTTAATCAGGGATGTTTTATGGGATGTTTTAGACAGAAAACAAAAGCTTGCTCTAATTACTTTGGATTTTGAAAAAGCGTACGATAGAGTTGCCCATGATTTTTTATTTGCAGTTTTAGAGAAAATGGGATGCCCGGATGTTTTTAGCAAACGTATTAAATCTCTTTACAAATCATGTTTTAGCAAAATATCTATTAATGGTTTTTTATCTGATAATGTAAAAATAAACTGTGGCGTTAAACAGGGGTGTCCCTTATCCCCTATTCTTTTTATTTGTGCAATTGAACCACTTTTAGCAGCTTTTAGGAGAGATAAGGTAATCAATGTTTTTTTTATTCCCGGGAGTTGCAATGAACAAGTTAAAGTGGTGGCATATATGGATGATGTGACGGTTTTAGTTAAAGACACTAGAAGCATGAACAGAGCCATAAGAACAGTGGATTGGTTTGGGGGCGCATCGGGTTTTAAAATTAACATGGAAAAATCTGGTATTTTAACTGTTGGTGATTTTATTGTAGATTCTGAGTGTAAATTAACAAGAATGAATGAAGTAAAAATTTTAGGTATTTATTTCTCAGAGTCAGGTGGTAATGTAAGAAATTGGGAGTCTCTGCTGGAAAGAGTTAAGAAAAAGATTACTTTCTGGCAGTTGAGAGATCTTACCCTGGAAGGAAAAATTTTAATTATTAGACAGGTTTTACTCCCAATGTTTTTATATGTCTCAACAGTTTTTATCCCCCAATATAATATCATGAAGAGAGTTATTAAGGTATGTTTTAATTTTTTATGGAGATCCAAGATGGAAAGAGTAAAGAGAGAGGAGATATATAAATCAAAGAAAAAAGGTGGGAAAGGTTTTCCGGATATTAGGTCCTTTTTATATGCAAAGTATGTAGCGAACTGTGTATGCACTTTATTAGGACCAGGCTCTAAGCTAAAGTTGTTTTCTATATATAATTTAGGTTTCTATATTAGAAATTATAAATGGTTGGAGATGTCTCTAAATAGGCCTTATAGGTTTTTACCTCCAGGAAATTATATTGTTTTAGGAAAAATTTTAAGAGATTTTAAACTTAAGATGGTCGAAATAAATGTTCTTAAATGCCATTAAAAAAATCCTAAAAATCCTGGAAGAGAGAATAGGTATCAGTCCTGTGGAACATTTTTCATTCAAAATTGTGGAAAGAATCTGGATGAATGTAAATTATAGTGTGTTATCTAATGAACACAGGGATTTACTCTGGTGTATAGTAAAAGACTGCCTGCCAACCCGTGAGTTCCAACACAGGCGTGGGTTGGTAAGATCTGAAGTGTGCCCAAGATCCAGGTGTGGGAATAGTGAAACACCCATGCACATCTTCTGGAATTGTAATTTTGCACAGACAATATGGAGGAAAGTGTGCAATATAGTGAGAGCTGTGAGTACTGTTAATTTTTTGGATTTTAACAGAGTATTTTATGGGATGGGGATAAGAGAGGAGGATTTTAAAATTGTATGGATTATTATTGCATGTGTGAAGGCGGCATTGTGGAAAGCAAGGAACATTTTAGTGTTTAAACATAAGGAAGTAACAGTCGACCAGTGTATTAAATTATGTCTAACTTATTTGTACATGTATTTCTGGAGGGACAAAATGACGCTTGGCAAGGTGAAAGCAAATGAGAAATGGAAACAATGTAAATGGAATGAACTTACCTTGTAAGATTTGATTTTTTGAAAACCTGTGGAAAAACAAAAAAAGAACAAAAACAAACAAAAAAAAATAGCCAAAACTATATAATTTTTTAAAAAAAAAAAAAAGAGGGAAAAAATAAATAAATATATATATATAAAAGAAAAAGAAAATAAAAGATTTGGAGAAGTATTAAAATTGGTAGAATGCACGATGATGGATTTGAGTCTTCTTATCTTTTTGTTGATTCCAAGACTTTGTAATCTGAGTGTAAAAAAAAAAAAAAAAAAAAAAATCTGTTCTTATCAGTTTAATATCTGATACGTCCCCTATCTGGGGACCATATATTAAATGGATTTTTAGAACAGGGAGATGGAAAAAGAGCTTGCTCTGTCCACTCCACGCATTGACCTGGTATTGCAGTATCTCCAGGACCGGTGCACCCCTTCTTTAATGCAGTTTCTAAAATCAGAAAGAATTGAATTCAATGTTTTTTGTTCATTTTGCTTGTTTGTCGGATTTTGGGATGGACTCTTTGGCTTTGCTTTTCTTCTCCTCATTGGATTTTTCATGTTCAAAGTTGCAGAAGCCAGATTACAAGCTCATTTTGGTTCAACTTCAGCAACTGTGCATTGCATTGCCATGTAATGTGATGCAATGCTATCTTTCTAGCTCTCCCTTTTTACTTCCTTTTGGATAAACAGACATATTAGGCAAGCATTTTGGAGCTTTCACCTAAATAACTACAGGTGGTGAGATAAGCTGCACAATATAATTGACCTTTCAGTATATTGTTGCACACACACCATCTATTTAGCAAATGCCCTTGTTATCAACAGCAGCCTTTTAAACTCACCTGAGCTAACAGGTATGTGCGCTGGTTACTCTGCTGCGCTTAAAATTTCTTTTTTGGTTTGCTACAATGCCTTTTCTGAAACGTTGTCTCCTTCTGCTGGAACACTGACTTCTTTCATTTAATGCCTGCAGACTATAAAAGAGAACCCAACCCAAAAAGTTTGGTTGATTAGTCTGTGGCATTCTGTTAAACTGTTGCTTATGGCGGTCTCTGTGAGCTTCTCAGCGACATTCAGCCAGCCAGGTATCCTGCCTGCAGTAGATGGAATGTGGCAATGGAACGCTGGCTGCGCGTGTCATAATAGGCTCTGAGCCTTTATATACCTGTGCACAGCAGCAGCCACCTTCAGTCTGCTGCTGGACAGCCAGCAGCAGCAGCAGGAGAGGTATGTAATCAGGAGCCCTCCTGCTAAGGGTAGACAGCTGCTCGTTCCACCCCACCCCCCGCCTTAATTGGTTCTCCTCCCTTCCAACGGTGTTGAGGCGGGTGGGAACAGCAGGGGGTGAAGGTGCTGTGTTTAAAGAGGTGGAGTTATGCAGATCTAAAACGCGTGGATTGCAGCAGCAGCAAGCCGAAAAGTGCAGGCATGTAAGGGATCTAGAGGTTGACAACATGTCTTCTTAACGGGAGTCCAGGAGCTCATCTCCACAAATGGACTTTTCAGGATCCTTGGGTGGCTCCGTAGTTTGAAACCAATTCTGGTTATCGCTTCTCGGCCTTTTGGCTAAGATCAAGTGTAGTATCTGTTCTTATCAGTTTAATATCTGATACGTCCCCTATCTGGGGACCATATATTAAATGGATTTTTAGAACAGGGAGATGGAAAAAGAGCTTGCTCTGTCCACTCCACGCATTGACCTGGTATTGCAGTATCTCCAGGACCGGTGCACCCCTTCTTTAATGCAGTTTCTAAAATCAGAAAGAATTGAATTCAATGTTTTTTGTTCATTTTGCTTGTTTGTCGGATTTTGGGATGGACTCTTTGGCTTTGCTTTTCTTCTCCTCATTGGATTTTTCATGTTCAAAGTTGCAGAAGCCAGATTACAAGCTCATTTTGGTTCAACTTCAGCAACTGTGCATTGCATTGCCATGTAATGTGATGCAATGCTATCTTTCTAGCTCTCCCTTTTTACTTCCTTTTGGATAAACAGACATATTAGGCAAGCATTTTGGAGCTTTCACCTAAATAACTACAGGTGGTGAGATAAGCTGCACAATATAATTGACCTTTCAGTATATTGTTGCACACACACCATCTATTTAGCAAATGCCCTTGTTATCAACAGCAGCCTTTTAAACTCACCTGAGCTAACAGGTATGTGCGCTGGTTACTCTGCTGCGCTTAAAATTTCTTTTTTGGTTTGCTACAATGCCTTTTCTGAAACGTTGTCTCCTTCTGCTGGAACACTGACTTCTTTCATTTAATGCCTGCAGACTATAAAAGAGAACCCAACCCAAAAAGTTTGGCTGATTAGTCTGTGGCATTCTGTTAAACTGTTGCTTATGGCGGTCTCTGTGAGCTTCTCAGCGACATTCAGCCAGCCAGGTATCCTGCCTGCAGTAGATGGAATGTGGCAATGGAACGCTGGCTGCGCGTGTCATAATAGGCTCTGAGCCTTTATATACCTGTGCACAGCAGCAGCCACCTTCAGTCTACTGCTGGACAGCCAGCAGCAGCAGCAGCAGGAGAGGTATGTAATCAGGAGCCCTCCTGCTAAGGGTAGACAGCTGCTCGTTCCACCCCACCCCCAAGCTTAATTGGTTCTCCTCCCTTCCAACGGTGTTGAGGCGGGTGGGAACAGCAGGGGGTGAAGGTGCTGTGTTTAAAGAGGTGGAGTTATGCAGATCTAAAACGCGTGGATTGCAGCAGCAGCAAGCCGAAAAGTGCAGGCATGTAAGGGATCTAGAGGTTGACAACATGTCTTCTTAACGGGAGTCCAGGAGCTCATCTCCACAAATGGACTTTTCAGGATCCTTGGGTGGCTCCGTAGTTTGAAACCAATTCTGGTTATCGCTTCTCGGCCTTTTGGCTAAGATCAAGTGTAGTATCTGTTCTTATCAGTTTAATATCTGATACGTCCCCTATCTGGGGACCATATATTAAATGGATTTTTAGAACAGGGAGATGGAAAAAGAGCTTGCTCTGTCCACTCCACGCATTGACCTGGTATTGCAGTATCTCCAGGACCGGTGCACCCCTTCTTTAATGCAGTTTCTAAAATCAGAAAGAATTGAATTCAATGTTTTTTGTTCATTTTGCTTGTTTGTCGGATTTTGGGATGGACTCTTTGGCTTTGCTTTTCTTCTCCTCATTGGATTTTTCATGTTCAAAGTTGCAGAAGCCAGATTACAAGCTCATTTTGGTTCAACTTCAGCAACTGTGCATTGCATTGCCATGTAATGTGATGCAATGCTATCTTTCTAGCTCTCCCTTTTTACTTCCTTTTGGATAAACAGACATATTAGGCAAGCATTTTGGAGCTTTCACCTAAATAACTACAGGTGGTGAGATAAGCTGCACAATATAATTGACCTTTCAGTATATTGTTGCACACACACCATCTATTTAGCAAATGCCCTTGTTATCAACAGCAGCCTTTTAAACTCACCTGAGCTAACAGGTATGTGCGCTGGTTACTCTGCTGCGCTTAAAATTTCTTTTTTGGTTTGCTACAATGCCTTTTCTGAAACGTTGTCTCCTTCTGCTGGAACACTGACTTCTTTCATTTAATGCCTGCAGACTATAAAAGAGAACCCAACCCAAAAAGTTTGGCTGATTAGTCTGTGGCATTCTGTTAAACTGTTGCTTATGGCGGTCTCTGTGAGCTTCTCAGCGACATTCAGCCAGCCAGGTATCCTGCCTGCAGTAGATGGAATGTGGCAATGGAACGCTGGCTGCGCGTGTCATAATAGGCTCTGAGCCTTTATATACCTGTGCACAGCAGCAGCCACCTTCAGTCTACTGCTGGACAGCCAGCAGCAGCAGCAGCAGGAGAGGTATGTAATCAGGAGCCCTCCTGCTAAGGGTAGACAGCTGCTCGTTCCACCCCACCCCCCGCCTTAATTGGTTCTCCTCCCTTCCAACGGTGTTGAGGTGGGTGGGAACAGCAGGGGGTGAAGGTGCTGTGTTTAAAGAGGTGGAGTTATGCAGATCTAAAACGCGTGGATTGCAGCAGCAGCAAGCCGAAAAGTGCAGGCATGTAAGGGATCTAGAGGTTGACAACATGTCTTCTTAACGGGAGTCCAGGAGCTCATCTCCACAAATGGACTTTTCAGGATCCTTGGGTGGCTCCGTAGTTTGAAACCAATTCTGGTTATCGCTTCTCGGCCTTTTGGCTAAGATCAAGTGTAGTATCTGTTCTTATCAGTTTAATATCTGATACGTCCCCTATCTGGGGACCATATATTAAATGGATTTTTAGAACAGGGAGATGGAAAAAGAGCTTGCTCTGTCCACTCCACGCATTGACCTGGTATTGCAGTATCTCCAGGACCGGTGCACCCCTTCTTTAATGCAGTTTCTAAAATCAGAAAGAATTGAATTCAATGTTTTTTGTTCATTTTGCTTGTTTGTCGGATTTTGGGATGGACTCTTTGGCTTTGCTTTTCTTCTCCTCATTGGATTTTTCATGTTCAAAGTTGCAGAAGCCAGATTACAAGCTCATTTTGGTTCAACTTCAGCAACTGTGCATTGCATTGCCATGTAATGTGATGCAATGCTATCTTTCTAGCTCTCCCTTTTTACTTCCTTTTGGATAAACAGACATATTAGGCAAGCATTTTGGAGCTTTCACCTAAATAACTACAGGTGGTGAGATAAGCTGCACAATATAATTGACCTTTCAGTATATTGTTGCACACACACCATCTATTTAGCAAATGCCCTTGTTATCAACAGCAGCCTTTTAAACTCACCTGAGCTAACAGGTATGTGCGCTGGTTACTCTGCTGCGCTTAAAATTTCTTTTTTGGTTTGCTACAATGCCTTTTCTGAAACGTTGTCTCCTTCTGCTGGAACACTGACTTCTTTCATTTAATGCCTGCAGACTATAAAAGAGAACCCAACCCAAAAAGTTTGGTTGATTAGTCTGTGGCATTCTGTTAAACTGTTGCTTATGGCGGTCTCTGTGAGCTTCTCAGCGACATTCAGCCAGCCAGGTATCCTGCCTGCAGTAGATGGAATGTGGCAATGGAACGCTGGCTGCGCGTGTCATAATAGGCTCTGAGCCTTTATATACCTGTGCACAGCAGCAGCCACCTTCAGTCTGCTGCTGGACAGCCAGCAGCAGCAGCAGGAGAGGTATGTAATCAGGAGCCCTCCTGCTAAGGGTAGACAGCTGCTCGTTCCACCCCACCCCCCGCCTTAATTGGTTCTCCTCCCTTCCAACGGTGTTGAGGCGGGTGGGAACAGCAGGGGGTGAAGGTGCTGTGTTTAAAGAGGTGGAGTTATGCAGATCTAAAACGCGTGGATTGCAGCAGCAGCAAGCCGAAAAGTGCAGGCATGTAAGGGATCTAGAGGTTGACAACATGTCTTCTTAACGGGAGTCCAGGAGCTCATCTCCACAAATGGACTTTTCAGGATCCTTGGGTGGCTCCGTAGTTTGAAACCAATTCTGGTTATCGCTTCTCGGCCTTTTGGCTAAGATCAAGTGTAGTATCTGTTCTTATCAGTTTAATATCTGATACGTCCCCTATCTGGGGACCATATATTAAATGGATTTTTAGAACAGGGAGATGGAAAAAGAGCTTGCTCTGTCCACTCCACGCATTGACCTGGTATTGCAGTATCTCCAGGACCGGTGCACCCCTTCTTTAATGCAGTTTCTAAAATCAGAAAGAATTGAATTCAATGTTTTTTGTTCATTTTGCTTGTTTGTCGGATTTTGGGATGGACTCTTTGGCTTTGCTTTTCTTCTCCTCATTGGATTTTTCATGTTCAAAGTTGCAGAAGCCAGATTACAAGCTCATTTTGGTTCAACTTCAGCAACTGTGCATTGCATTGCCATGTAATGTGATGCAATGCTATCTTTCTAGCTCTCCCTTTTTACTTCCTTTTGGATAAACAGACATATTAGGCAAGCATTTTGGAGCTTTCACCTAAATAACTACAGGTGGTGAGATAAGCTGCACAATATAATTGACCTTTCAGTATATTGTTGCACACACACCATCTATTTAGCAAATGCCCTTGTTATCAACAGCAGCCTTTTAAACTCACCTGAGCTAACAGGTATGTGCGCTGGTTACTCTGCTGCGCTTAAAATTTCTTTTTTGGTTTGCTACAATGCCTTTTCTGAAACGTTGTCTCCTTCTGCTGGAACACTGACTTCTTTCATTTAATGCCTGCAGACTATAAAAGAGAACCCAACCCAAAAAGTTTGGCTGATTAGTCTGTGGCATTCTGTTAAACTGTTGCTTATGGCGGTCTCTGTGAGCTTCTCAGCGACATTCAGCCAGCCAGGTATCCTGCCTGCAGTAGATGGAATGTGGCAATGGAACGCTGGCTGCGCGTGTCATAATAGGCTCTGAGCCTTTATATACCTGTGCACAGCAGCAGCCACCTTCAGTCTACTGCTGGACAGCCAGCAGCAGCAGCAGCAGGAGAGGTATGTAATCAGGAGCCCTCCTGCTAAGGGTAGACAGCTGCTCGTTCCACCCCACCCCCCGCCTTAATTGGTTCTCCTCCCTTCCAACGGTGTTGAGGTGGGTGGGAACAGCAGGGGGTGAAGGTGCTGTGTTTAAAGAGGTGGAGTTATGCAGATCTAAAACGCGTGGATTGCAGCAGCAGCAAGCCGAAAAGTGCAGGCATGTAAGGGATCTAGAGGTTGACAACATGTCTTCTTAACGGGAGTCCAGGAGCTCATCTCCACAAATGGACTTTTCAGGATCCTTGGGTGGCTCCGTAGTTTGAAACCAATTCTGGTTATCGCTTCTCGGCCTTTTGGCTAAGATCAAGTGTAGTATCTGTTCTTATCAGTTTAATATCTGATACGTCCCCTATCTGGGGACCATATATTAAATGGATTTTTAGAACAGGGAGATGGAAAAAGAGCTTGCTCTGTCCACTCCACGCATTGACCTGGTATTGCAGTATCTCCAGGACCGGTGCACCCCTTCTTTAATGCAGTTTCTAAAATCAGAAAGAATTGAATTCAATGTTTTTTGTTCATTTTGCTTGTTTGTCGGATTTTGGGATGGACTCTTTGGCTTTGCTTTTCTTCTCCTCATTGGATTTTTCATGTTCAAAGTTGCAGAAGCCAGATTACAAGCTCATTTTGGTTCAACTTCAGCAACTGTGCATTGCATTGCCATGTAATGTGATGCAATGCTATCTTTCTAGCTCTCCCTTTTTACTTCCTTTTGGATAAACAGACATATTAGGCAAGCATTTTGGAGCTTTCACCTAAATAACTACAGGTGGTGAGATAAGCTGCACAATATAATTGACCTTTCAGTATATTGTTGCACACACACCATCTATTTAGCAAATGCCCTTGTTATCAACAGCAGCCTTTTAAACTCACCTGAGCTAACAGGTATGTGCGCTGGTTACTCTGCTGCGCTTAAAATTTCTTTTTTGGTTTGCTACAATGCCTTTTCTGAAACGTTGTCTCCTTCTGCTGGAACACTGACTTCTTTCATTTAATGCCTGCAGACTATAAAAGAGAACCCAACCCAAAAAGTTTGGTTGATTAGTCTGTGGCATTCTGTTAAACTGTTGCTTATGGCGGTCTCTGTGAGCTTCTCAGCGACATTCAGCCAGCCAGGTATCCTGCCTGCAGTAGATGGAATGTGGCAATGGAACGCTGGCTGCGCGTGTCATAATAGGCTCTGAGCCTTTATATACCTGTGCACAGCAGCAGCCACCTTCAGTCTGCTGCTGGACAGCCAGCAGCAGCAGCAGGAGAGGTATGTAATCAGGAGCCCTCCTGCTAAGGGTAGACAGCTGCTCGTTCCACCCCACCCCCCGCCTTAATTGGTTCTCCTCCCTTCCAACGGTGTTGAGGCGGGTGGGAACAGCAGGGGGTGAAGGTGCTGTGTTTAAAGAGGTGGAGTTATGCAGATCTAAAACGCGTGGATTGCAGCATCAGCAAGCCGAAAAGTGCAGGCATGTAAGGGATCTAGAGGTTGACAACATGTCTTCTTAACGGGAGTCCAGGAGCTCATCTCCACAAATGGACTTTTCAGGATCCTTGGGTGGCTCCGTAGTTTGAAACCAATTCTGGTTATCGCTTCTCGGCCTTTTGGCTAAGATCAAGTGTAGTATCTGTTCTTATCAGTTTAATATCTGATACGTCCCCTATCTGGGGACCATATATTAAATGGATTTTTAGAACAGGGAGATGGAAAAAGAGCTTGCTCTGTCCACTCCACGCATTGACCTGGTATTGCAGTATCTCCAGGACCGGTGCACCCCTTCTTTAATGCAGTTTCTAAAATCAGAAAGAATTGAATTCAATGTTTTTTGTTCATTTTGCTTGTTTGTTGGATTTTGGGATGGACTCTTTGGCTTTGCTTTTCTTCTCCTCATTGGATTTTTCATGTTCAAAGTTGCAGAAGCCAGATTACAAGCTCATTTTGGTTCAACTTCAGCAACTGTGCATTGCATTGCCATGTAATGTGATGCAATGCTATCTTTCTAGCTCTCCCTTTTTACTTCCTTTTGGATAAAGAGACATATTAGGCAAGCATTTTGGAGCTTTCACCTAAATAACTACAGGTGGTGAGATAAGCTGCACAATATAATTGACCTTTCAGTATATTGTTGCACACACACCATCTATTTAGCAAATGCCCTTGTTATCAACAGCAGCCTTTTAAACTCACCTGAGCTAACAGGTATGTGCGCTGGTTACTCTGCTGCGCTTAAAATTTCTTTTTTGGTTTGCTACAATGCCTTTTCTGAAACGTTGTCTCCTTCTGCTGGAACACTGACTTCTTTCATTTAATGCCTGCAGACTATAAAAGAGAACCCAACCCAAAAAGTTTGGTTGATTAGTCTGTGGCATTCTGTTAAACTGTTGCTTATGGCGGTCTCTGTGAGCTTCTCAGCGACATTCAGCCAGCCAGGTATCCTGCCTGCAGTAGATGGAATGTGGCAATGGAACGCTGGCTGCGCGTGTCATAATAGGCTCTGAGCCTTTATATACCTGTGCACAGCAGCAGCCACCTTCAGTCTGCTGCTGGACAGCCAGCAGCAGCAGCAGGAGAGGTATGTAATCAGGAGCCCTCCTGCTAAGGGTAGACAGCTGCTCGTTCCACCCCACCCCCCGCCTTAATTGGTTCTCCTCCCTTCCAACGGTGTTGAGGCGGGTGGGAACAGCAGGGGGTGAAGGTGCTGTGTTTAAAGAGGTGGAGTTATGCAGATCTAAAACGCGTGGATTGCAGCAGCAGCAAGCCGAAAAGTGCAGGCATGTAAGGGATCTAGAGGTTGACAACATGTCTTCTTAACGGGAGTCCAGGAGCTCATCTCCACAAATGGACTTTTCAGGATCCTTGGGTGGCTCCGTAGTTTGAAACCAATTCTGGTTATCGCTTCTCGGCCTTTTGGCTAAGATCAAGTGTAGTATCTGTTCTTATCAGTTTAATATCTGATACGTCCCCTATCTGGGGACCATATATTAAATGGATTTTTAGAACAGGGAGATGGAAAAAGAGCTTGCTCTGTCCACTCCACGCATTGACCTGGTATTGCAGTATCTCCAGGACCGGTGCACCCCTTCTTTAATGCAGTTTCTAAAATCAGAAAGAATTGAATTCAATGTTTTTTGTTCATTTTGCTTGTTTGTCGGATTTTGGGATGGACTCTTTGGCTTTGCTTTTCTTCTCCTCATTGGATTTTTCATGTTCAAAGTTGCAGAAGCCAGATTACAAGCTCATTTTGGTTCAACTTCAGCAACTGTGCATTGCATTGCCATGTAATGTGATGCAATGCTATCTTTCTAGCTCTCCCTTTTTACTTCCTTTTGGATAAACAGACATATTAGGCAAGCATTTTGGAGCTTTCACCTAAATAACTACAGGTGGTGAGATAAGCTGCACAATATAATTGACCTTTCAGTATATTGTTGCACACACACCATCTATTTAGCAAATGCCCTTGTTATCAACAGCAGCCTTTTAAACTCACCTGAGCTAACAGGTATGTGCGCTGGTTACTCTGCTGCGCTTAAAATTTCTTTTTTGGTTTGCTACAATGCCTTTTCTGAAACGTTGTCTCCTTCTGCTGGAACACTGACTTCTTTCATTTAATGCCTGCAGACTATAAAAGAGAACCCAACCCAAAAAGTTTGGCTGATTAGTCTGTGGCATTCTGTTAAACTGTTGCTTATGGCGGTCTCTGTGAGCTTCTCAGCGACATTCAGCCAGCCAGGTATCCTGCCTGCAGTAGATGGAATGTGGCAATGGAACGCTGGCTGCGCGTGTCATAATAGGCTCTGAGCCTTTATATACCTGTGCACAGCAGCAGCCACCTTCAGTCTACTGCTGGACAGCCAGCAGCAGCAGCAGCAGGAGAGGTATGTAATCAGGAGCCCTCCTGCTAAGGGTAGACAGCTGCTCGTTCCACCCCACCCCCCGCCTTAATTGGTTCTCCTCCCTTCCAACGGTGTTGAGGTGGGTGGGAACAGCAGGGGGTGAAGGTGCTGTGTTTAAAGAGGTGGAGTTATGCAGATCTAAAACGCGTGGATTGCAGCAGCAGCAAGCCGAAAAGTGCAGGCATGTAAGGGATCTAGAGGTTGACAACATGTCTTCTTAACGGGAGTCCAGGAGCTCATCTCCACAAATGGACTTTTCAGGATCCTTGGGTGGCTCCGTAGTTTGAAACCAATTCTGGTTATCGCTTCTCGGCCTTTTGGCTAAGATCAAGTGTAGTATCTGTTCTTATCAGTTTAATATCTGATACGTCCCCTATCTGGGGACCATATATTAAATGGATTTTTAGAACAGGGAGATGGAAAAAGAGCTTGCTCTGTCCACTCCACGCATTGACCTGGTATTGCAGTATCTCCAGGACCGGTGCACCCCTTCTTTAATGCAGTTTCTAAAATCAGAAAGAATTGAATTCAATGTTTTTTGTTCATTTTGCTTGTTTGTCGGATTTTGGGATTGACTCTTTGGCTTTGCTTTTCTTCTCCTCATTGGATTTTTCATGTTCAAAGTTGCAGAAGCCAGATTACAAGCTCATTTTGGTTCAACTTCAGCAACTGTGCATTGCATTGCCATGTAATGTGATGCAATGCTATCTTTCTAGCTCTCCCTTTTTACTTCCTTTTGGATAAACAGACATATTAGGCAAGCATTTTGGAGCTTTCACCTAAATAACTACAGGTGGTGAGATAAGCTGCACAATATAATTGACCTTTCAGTATATTGTTGCACACACACCATCTATTTAGCAAATGCCCTTGTTATCAACAGCAGCCTTTTAAACTCACCTGAGCTAACAGGTATGTGCGCTGGTTACTCTGCTGCGCTTAAAATTTCTTTTTTGGTTTGCTACAATGCCTTTTCTGAAACGTTGTCTCCTTCTGCTGGAACACTGACTTCTTTCATTTAATGCCTGCAGACTATAAAAGAGAACCCAACCCAAAAAGTTTGGTTGATTAGTCTGTGGCATTCTGTTAAACTGTTGCTTATGGCGGTCTCTGTGAGCTTCTCAGCGACATTCAGCCAGCCAGGTATCCTGCCTGCAGTAGATGGAATGTGGCAATGGAACGCTGGCTGCGCGTGTCATAATAGGCTCTGAGCCTTTATATACCTGTGCACAGCAGCAGCCACCTTCAGTCTGCTGCTGGACAGCCAGCAGCAGCAGCAGCAGGAGAGGTATGTAATCAGGAGCCCTCCTGCTAAGGGTAGACAGCTGCTCGTTCCACCCCACCCCCCGCCTTAATTGGTTCTCCTCCCTTCCAACGGTGTTGAGGCGGGTGGGAACAGCAGGGGGTGAAGGTGCTGTGTTTAAAGAGGTGGAGTTATGCAGATCTAAAACGCGTGGATTGCAGCAGCAGCAAGCCGAAAAGTGAAGGCATGTAAGGGATCTAGAGGTTGACAACATGTCTTCTTAACGGGAGTCCAGGAGCTCATCTCCACAAATGGACTTTTCAGGATCCTTGGGTGGCTCCGTAGTTTGAAACCAATTCTGGTTATCGCTTCTCGGCCTTTTGGCTAAGATCAAGTGTAGTATCTGTTCTTATCAGTTTAATATCTGATACGTCCCCTATCTGGGGACCATATATTAAATGGATTTTTAGAACAGGGAGATGGAAAAAGAGCTTGCTCTGTCCACTCCACGCATTGACCTGGTATTGCAGTATCTCCAGGACCGGTGCACCCCTTCTTTAATGCAGTTTCTAAAATCAGAAAGAATTGAATTCAATGTTTTTTGTTCATTTTGCTTGTTTGTCGGATTTTGGGATGGACTCTTTGGCTTTGCTTTTCTTCTCCTCATTGGATTTTTCATGTTCAAAGTTGCAGAAGCCAGATTACAAGCTCATTTTGGTTCAACTTCAGCAACTGTGCATTGCATTGCCATGTAATGTGATGCAATGCTATCTTTCTAGCTCTCCCTTTTTACTTCCTTTTGGATAAACAGACATATTAGGCAAGCATTTTGGAGCTTTCACCTAAATAACTACAGGTGGTGAGATAAGCTGCACAATATAATTGACCTTTCAGTATATTGTTGCACACACACCATCTATTTAGCAAATGCCCTTGTTATCAACAGCAGCCTTTTAAACTCACCTGAGCTAACAGGTATGTGCGCTGGTTACTCTGCTGCGCTTAAAATTTCTTTTTTGGTTTGCTACAATGCCTTTTCTGAAACGTTGTCTCCTTCTGCTGGAACACTGACTTCTTTCATTTAATGCCTGCAGACTATAAAAGAGAACCCAACCCAAAAAGTTTGGTTGATTAGTCTGTGGCATTCTGTTAAACTGTTGCTTATGGCGGTCTCTGTGAGCTTCTCAGCGACATTCAGCCAGCCAGGTATCCTGCCTGCAGTAGATGGAATGTGGCAATGGAACGCTGGCTGCGCGTGTTATAATAGGCTCTGAGCCTTTATATACCTGTGCACAGCAGCAGCCACCTTCAGTCTGCTGCTGGACAGCCAGCAGCAGCAGCAGCAGGAGAGGTATGTAATCAGGAGCCCTCCTGCTAAGGGTAGACAGCTGCTCGTTCCACCCCACCCCCCGCCTTAATTGGTTCTCCTCCCTTCCAACGGTGTTGAGGCGGGTGGGAACAGCAGGGGGTGAAGGTGCTGTGTTTAAAGAGGTGGAGTTATGCAGATCTAAAACGCGTGGATTGCAGCAGCAGCAAGCCGAAAAGTGAAGGCATGTAAGGGATCTAGAGGTTGACAACATGTCTTCTTAACGGGAGTCCAGGAGCTCATCTCCACAAATGGACTTTTCAGGATCCTTGGGTGGCTCCGTAGTTTGAAACCAATTCTGGTTATCGCTTCTCGGCCTTTTGGCTAAGATCAAGTGTAGTATCTGTTCTTATCAGTTTAATATCTGATACGTCCCCTATCTGGGGACCATATATTAAATGGATTTTTAGAACAGGGAGATGGAAAAAGAGCTTGCTCTGTCCACTCCACGCATTGACCTGGTATTGCAGTATCTCCAGGACCGGTGCACCCCTTCTTTAATGCAGTTTCTAAAATCAGAAAGAATTGAATTCAATGTTTTTTGTTCATTTTGCTTGTTTGTCGGATTTTGGGATGGACTCTTTGGCTTTGCTTTTCTTCTCCTCATTGGATTTTTCATGTTCAAAGTTGCAGAAGCCAGATTACAAGCTCATTTTGGTTCAACTTCAGCAACTGTGCATTGCATTGCCATGTAATGTGATGCAATGCTATCTTTCTAGCTCTCCCTTTTTACTTCCTTTTGGATAAACAGACATATTAGGCAAGCATTTTGGAGCTTTCACCTAAATAACTACAGGTGGTGAGATAAGCTGCACAATATAATTGACCTTTCAGTATATTGTTGCACACACACCATCTATTTAGCAAATGCCCTTGTTATCAACAGCAGCCTTTTAAACTCACCTGAGCTAACAGGTATGTGCGCTGGTTACTCTGCTGCGCTTAAAATTTCTTTTTTGGTTTGCTACAATGCCTTTTCTGAAACGTTGTCTCCTTCTGCTGGAACACTGACTTCTTTCATTTAATGCCTGCAGACTATAAAAGAGAACCCAACCCAAAAAGTTTGGTTGATTAGTCTGTGGCATTCTGTTAAACTGTTGCTTATGGCGGTCTCTGTGAGCTTCTCAGCGACATTCAGCCAGCCAGGTATCCTGCCTGCAGTAGATGGAATGTGGCAATGGAACGCTGGCTGCGCGTGTCATAATAGGCTCTGAGCCTTTATATACCTGTGCACAGCAGCAGCCACCTTCAGTCTGCTGCTGGACAGCCAGCAGCAGCAGCAGCAGGAGAGCTATGTAATCAGGAGCCCTCCTGCTAAGGGTAGACAGCTGCTCGTTCCACCCCACCCCCCGCCTTAATTGGTTCTCCTCCCTTCCAACGGTGTTGAGGCGGGTGGGAACAGCAGGGGGTGAAGGTGCTGTGTTTAAAGAGGTGGAGTTATGCAGATCTAAAACGCGTGGATTGCAGCAGCAGCAAGCCGAAAAGTGCAGGCATGTAAGGGATCTAGAGGTTGACAACATGTCTTCTTAACGGGAGTCCAGGAGCTCATCTCCACAAATGGACTTTTCAGGATCCTTGGGTGGCTCCGTAGTTTGAAACCAATTCTGGTTATCGCTTCTTGGCCTTTTGGCTAAGATCAAGTGTAGTATCTGTTCTTATCAGTTTAATATCTGATACGTCCCCTATCTGGGGACCATATATTAAATGGATTTTTAGAACAGGGAGATGGAAAAAGAGCTTGCTCTGTCCACTCCACGCATTGACCTGGTATTGCAGTATCTCCAGGACCGGTGCACCCCTTCTTTAATGCAGTTTCTAAAATCAGAAAGAATTGAATTCAATGTTTTTTGTTCATTTTGCTTGTTTGTCGGATTTTGGGATGGACTCTTTGGCTTTGCTTTTCTTCTCCTCATTGGATTTTTCATGTTCAAAGTTGCAGAAGCCAGATTACAAGCTCATTTTGGTTCAACTTCAGCAACTGTGCATTGCATTGCCATGTAATGTGATGCAATGCTATCTTTCTAGCTCTCCCTTTTTACTTCCTTTTGGATAAACAGACATATTAGGCAAGCATTTTGGAGCTTTCACCTAAATAACTACAGGTGGTGAGATAAGCTGCACAATATAATTGACCTTTCAGTATATTGTTGCACACACACCATCTATTTAGCAAATGCCCTTGTTATCAACAGCAGCCTTTTAAACTCACCTGAGCTAACAGGTATGTGCGCTGGTTACTCTGCTGCGCTTAAAATTTCTTTTTTGGTTTGCTACAATGCCTTTTCTGAAACGTTGTCTCCTTCTGCTGGAACACTGACTTCTTTCATTTAATGCCTGCAGACTATAAAAGAGAACCCAACCCAAAAAGTTTGGTTGATTAGTCTGTGGCATTCTGTTAAACTGTTGCTTATGGCGGTCTCTGTGAGCTTCTCAGCGACATTCAGCCAGCCAGGTATCCTGCCTGCAGTAGATGGAATGTGGCAATGGAACGCTGGCTGCGCGTGTCATAATAGGCTCTGAGCCTTTATATACCTGTGCACAGCAGCAGCCACCTTCAGTCTGCTGCTGGACAGCCAGCAGCAGCAGCAGCAGGAGAGGTATGTAATCAGGAGCCCTCCTGCTAAGGGTAGACAGCTGCTCGTTCCACCCCACCCCCCGCCTTAATTGGTTCTCCTCCCTTCCAACGGTGTTGAGGCGGGTGGGAACAGCAGGGGGTGAAGGTGCTGTGTTTAAAGAGGTGGAGTTATGCAGATCTAAAACGCGTGGATTGCAGCAGCAGCAAGCCGAAAAGTGCAGGCATGTAAGGGATCTAGAGGTTGACAACATGTCTTCTTAACGGGAGTCCAGGAGCTCATCTCCACAAATGGACTTTTCAGGATCCTTGGGTGGCTCCGTAGTTTGAAACCAATTCTGGTTATCACTTCTCGGCCTTTTGGCTAAGATCAAGTGTAGTATCTGTTCTTATCAGTTTAATATCTGATACGTCCCCTATCTGGGGACCATATATTAAATGGATTTTTAGAACAGGGAGATGGAAAAAGAGCTTGCTCTGTCCACTCCACGCATTGACCTGGTATTGCAGTATCTCCAGGACCGGTGCACCCCTTCTTTAATGCAGTTTCTAAAATCAGAAAGAATTGAATTCAATGTTTTTTGTTCATTTTGCTTGTTTGTCGGATTTTGGGATGGACTCTTTGGCTTTGCTTTTCTTCTCCTCATTGGATTTTTCATGTTCAAAGTTGCAGAAGCCAGATTACAAGCTCATTTTGGTTCAACTTCAGCAACTGTGCATTGCATTGCCATGTAATGTGATGCAATGCTATCTTTCTAGCTCTCCCTTTTTACTTCCTTTTGGATAAACAGACATATTAGGCAAGCATTTTGGAGCTTTCACCTAAATAACTACAGGTGGTGAGATAAGCTGCACAATATAATTGACCTTTCAGTATATTGTTGCACACACACCATCTATTTAGCAAATGCCCTTGTTATCAACAGCAGCCTTTTAAACTCACCTGAGCTAACAGGTATGTGCGCTGGTTACTCTGCTGCGCTTAAAATTTCTTTTTTGGTTTGCTACAATGCCTTTTCTGAAACGTTGTCTCCTTCTGCTGGAACACTGACTTCTTTCATTTAATGCCTGCAGACTATAAAAGAGAACCCAACCCAAAAAGTTTGGTTGATTAGTCTGTGGCATTCTGTTAAACTGTTGCTTATGGCGGTCTCTGTGAGCTTCTCAGCGACATTCAGCCAGCCAGGTATCCTGCCTGCAGTAGATGGAATGTGGCAATGGAACGCTGGCTGCGCGTGTCATAATAGGCTCTGAGCCTTTATATACCTGTGCACAGCAGCAGCCACCTTCAGTCTGCTGCTGGACAGCCAGCAGCAGCAGCAGCAGGAGAGGTATGTAATCAGGAGCCCTCCTGCTAAGGGTAGACAGCTGCTCGTTCCACCCCACCCCCCGCCTTAATTGGTTCTCCTCCCTTCCAACGGTGTTGAGGCGGGTGGGAACAGCAGGGGGTGAAGGTGCTGTGTTTAAAGAGGTGGAGTTATGCAGATCTAAAACGCGTGGATTGCAGCAGCAGCAAGCCGAAAAGTGCAGGCATGTAAGGGATCTAGAGGTTGACAACATGTCTTCTTAACGGGAGTCCAGGAGCTCATCTCCACAAATGGACTTTTCAGGATCCTTGGGTGGCTCCGTAGTTTGAAACCAATTCTGGTTATCGCTTCTTGGCCTTTTGGCTAAGATCAAGTGTAGTATCTGTTCTTATCAGTTTAATATCTGATACGTCCCCTATCTGGGGACCATATATTAAATGGATTTTTAGAACAGGGAGATGGAAAAAGAGCTTGCTCTGTCCACTCCACGCATTGACCTGGTATTGCAGTATCTCCAGGACCGGTGCACCCCTTCTTTAATGCAGTTTCTAAAATCAGAAAGAATTGAATTCAATGTTTTTTGTTCATTTTGCTTGTTTGTCGGATTTTGGGATGGACTCTTTGGCTTTGCTTTTCTTCTCCTCATTGGATTTTTCATGTTCAAAGTTGCAGAAGCCAGATTACAAGCTCATTTTGGTTCAACTTCAGCAACTGTGCATTGCATTGCCATGTAATGTGATGCAATGCTATCTTTCTAGCTCTCCCTTTTTACTTCCTTTTGGATAAACAGACATATTAGGCAAGCATTTTGGAGCTTTCACCTAAATAACTACAGGTGGTGAGATAAGCTGCACAATATAATTGACCTTTCAGTATATTGTTGCACACACACCATCTATTTAGCAAATGCCCTTGTTATCAACAGCAGCCTTTTAAACTCACCTGAGCTAACAGGTATGTGCGCTGGTTACTCTGCTGCGCTTAAAATTTCTTTTTTGGTTTGCTACAATGCCTTTTCTGAAACGTTGTCTCCTTCTGCTGGAACACTGACTTCTTTCATTTAATGCCTGCAGACTATAAAAGAGAACCCAACCCAAAAAGTTTGGTTGATTAGTCTGTGGCATTCTGTTAAACTGTTGCTTATGGCGGTCTCTGTGAGCTTCTCAGCGACATTCAGCCAGCCAGGTATCCTGCCTGCAGTAGATGGAATGTGGCAATGGAACGCTGGCTGCGCGTGTCATAATAGGCTCTGAGCCTTTATATACCTGTGCACAGCAGCAGCCACCTTCAGTCTGCTGCTGGACAGCCAGCAGCAGCAGCAGCAGGAGAGGTATGTAATCAGGAGCCCTCCTGCTAAGGGTAGACAGCTGCTCGTTCCACCCCACCCCCCGCCTTAATTGGTTCTCCTCCCTTCCAACGGTGTTGAGGCGGGTGGGAACAGCAGGGGGTGAAGGTGCTGTGTTTAAAGAGGTGGAGTTATGCAGATCTAAAACGCGTGGATTGCAGCAGCAGCAAGCCGAAAAGTGCAGGCATGTAAGGGATCTAGAGGTTGACAACATGTCTTCTTAACGGGAGTCCAGGAGCTCATCTCCACAAATGGACTTTTCAGGATCCTTGGGTGGCTCCGTAGTTTGAAACCAATTCTGGTTATCGCTTCTTGGCCTTTTGGCTAAGATCAAGTGTAGTATCTGTTCTTATCAGTTTAATATCTGATACGTCCCCTATCTGGGGACCATATATTAAATGGATTTTTAGAACAGGGAGATGGAAAAAGAGCTTGCTCTGTCCACTCCACGCATTGACCTGGTATTGCAGTATCTCCAGGACCGGTGCACCCCTTCTTTAATGCAGTTTCTAAAATCAGAAAGAATTGAATTCAATGTTTTTTGTTCATTTTGCTTGTTTGTCGGATTTTGGGATGGACTCTTTGGCTTTGCTTTTCTTCTCCTCATTGGATTTTTCATGTTCAAAGTTGCAGAAGCCAGATTACAAGCTCATTTTGGTTCAACTTCAGCAACTGTGCATTGCATTGCCATGTAATGTGATGCAATGCTATCTTTCTAGCTCTCCCTTTTTACTTCCTTTTGGATAAACAGACATATTAGGCAAGCATTTTGGAGCTTTCACCTAAATAACTACAGGTGGTGAGATAAGCTGCACAATATAATTGACCTTTCAGTATATTGTTGCACACACACCATCTATTTAGCAAATGCCCTTGTTATCAACAGCAGCCTTTTAAACTCACCTGAGCTAACAGGTATGTGCGCTGGTTACTCTGCTGCGCTTAAAATTTCTTTTTTGGTTTGCTACAATGCCTTTTCTGAAACGTTGTCTCCTTCTGCTGGAACACTGACTTCTTTCATTTAATGCCTGCAGACTATAAAAGAGAACCCAACCCAAAAAGTTTGGTTGATTAGTCTGTGGCATTCTGTTAAACTGTTGCTTATGGCGGTCTCTGTGAGCTTCTCAGCGACATTCAGCCAGCCAGGTATCCTGCCTGCAGTAGATGGAATGTGGCAATGGAACGCTGGCTGCGCGTGTCATAATAGGCTCTGAGCCTTTATATACCTGTGCACAGCAGCAGCCACCTTCAGTCTGCTGCTGGACAGCCAGCAGCAGCAGCAGCAGGAGAGGTATGTAATCAGGAGCCCTCCTGCTAAGGGTAGACAGCTGCTCGTTCCACCCCACCCCCCGCCTTAATTGGTTCTCCTCCCTTCCAACGGTGTTGAGGCGGGTGGGAACAGCAGGGGGTGAAGGTGCTGTGTTTAAAGAGGTGGAGTTATGCAGATCTAAAACGCGTGGATTGCAGCAGCAGCAAGCCGAAAAGTGCAGGCATGTAAGGGATCTAGAGGTTGACAACATGTCTTCTTAACGGGAGTCCAGGAGCTCATCTCCACAAATGGACTTTTCAGGATCCTTGGGTGGCTCCGTAGTTTGAAACCAATTCTGGTTATCACTTCTCGGCCTTTTGGCTAAGATCAAGTGTAGTATCTGTTCTTATCAGTTTAATATCTGATACGTCCCCTATCTGGGGACCATATATTAAATGGATTTTTAGAACAGGGAGATGGAAAAAGAGCTTGCTCTGTCCACTCCACGCATTGACCTGGTATTGCAGTATCTCCAGGACCGGTGCACCCCTTCTTTAATGCAGTTTCTAAAATCAGAAAGAATTGAATTCAATGTTTTTTGTTCATTTTGCTTGTTTGTCGGATTTTGGGATGGACTCTTTGGCTTTGCTTTTCTTCTCCTCATTGGATTTTTCATGTTCAAAGTTGCAGAAGCCAGATTACAAGCTCATTTTGGTTCAACTTCAGCAACTGTGCATTGCATTGCCATGTAATGTGATGCAATGCTATCTTTCTAGCTCTCCCTTTTTACTTCCTTTTGGATAAACAGACATATTAGGCAAGCATTTTGGAGCTTTCACCTAAATAACTACAGGTGGTGAGATAAGCTGCACAATATAATTGACCTTTCAGTATATTGTTGCACACACACCATCTATTTAGCAAATGCCCTTGTTATCAACAGCAGCCTTTTAAACTCACCTGAGCTAACAGGTATGTGCGCTGGTTACTCTGCTGCGCTTAAAATTTCTTTTTTGGTTTGCTACAATGCCTTTTCTGAAACGTTGTCTCCTTCTGCTGGAACACTGACTTCTTTCATTTAATGCCTGCAGACTATAAAAGAGAACCCAACCCAAAAAGTTTGGTTGATTAGTCTGTGGCATTCTGTTAAACTGTTGCTTATGGCGGTCTCTGTGAGCTTCTCAGCGACATTCAGCCAGCCAGGTATCCTGCCTGCAGTAGATGGAATGTGGCAATGGAACGCTGGCTGCGCGTGTCATAATAGGCTCTGAGCCTTTATATACCTGTGCACAGCAGCAGCCACCTTCAGTCTGCTGCTGGACAGCCAGCAGCAGCAGCAGCAGGAGAGGTATGTAATCAGGAGCCCTCCTGCTAAGGGTAGACAGCTGCTCGTTCCACCCCACCCCCCGCCTTAATTGGTTCTCCTCCCTTCCAACGGTGTTGAGGCGGGTGGGAACAGCAGGGGGTGAAGGTGCTGTGTTTAAAGAGGTGGAGTTATGCAGATCTAAAACGCGTGGATTGCAGCAGCAGCAAGCCGAAAAGTGCAGGCATGTAAGGGATCTAGAGGTTGACAACATGTCTTCTTAACGGGAGTCCAGGAGCTCATCTCCACAAATGGACTTTTCAGGATCCTTGGGTGGCTCCGTAGTTTGAAACCAATTCTGGTTATCGCTTCTCGGCCTTTTGGCTAAGATCAAGTGTAGTATCTGTTCTTATCAGTTTAATATCTGATACGTCCCCTATCTGGGGACCATATATTAAATGGATTTTTAGAACAGGGAGATGGAAAAAGAGCTTGCTCTGTCCACTCCACGCATTGACCTGGTATTGCAGTATCTCCAGGACCGGTGCACCCCTTCTTTAATGCAGTTTCTAAAATCAGAAAGAATTGAATTCAATGTTTTTTGTTCATTTTGCTTGTTTGTCGGATTTTGGGATGGACTCTTTGGCTTTGCTTTTCTTCTCCTCATTGGATTTTTCATGTTCAAAGTTGCAGAAGCCAGATTACAAGCTCATTTTGGTTCAACTTCAGCAACTGTGCATTGCATTGCCATGTAATGTGATGCAATGCTATCTTTCTAGCTCTCCCTTTTTACTTCCTTTTGGATAAACAGACATATTAGGCAAGCATTTTGGAGCTTTCACCTAAATAACTACAGGTGGTGAGATAAGCTGCACAATATAATTGACCTTTCAGTATATTGTTGCACACACACCATCTATTTAGCAAATGCCCTTGTTATCAACAGCAGCCTTTTAAACTCACCTGAGCTAACAGGTATGTGCGCTGGTTACTCTGCTGCGCTTAAAATTTCTTTTTTGGTTTGCTACAATGCCTTTTCTGAAACGTTGTCTCCTTCTGCTGGAACACTGACTTCTTTCATTTAATGCCTGCAGACTATAAAAGAGAACCCAACCCAAAAAGTTTGGTTGATTAGTCTGTGGCATTCTGTTAAACTGTTGCTTATGGCGGTCTCTGTCAGCTTCTCAGCGACATTCAGCCAGCCAGGTATCCTGCCTGCAGTAGATGGAATGTGGCAATGGAACGCTGGCTGCGCGTGTCATAATAGGCTCTGAGCCTTTATATACCTGTGCACAGCAGCAGCCACCTTCAGTCTGCTGCTGGACAGCCAGCAGCAGCAGCAGCAGGAGAGGTATGTAATCAGGAGCCCTCCTGCTAAGGGTAGACAGCTGCTCGTTCCACCCCACCCCCCGCCTTAATTGGTTCTCCTCCCTTCCAACGGTGTTGAGGCGGGTGGGAACAGCAGGGGGTGAAGGTGCTGTGTTTAAAGAGGTGGAGTTATGCAGATCTAAAACGCGTGGATTGCAGCAGCAGCAAGCCGAAAAGTGCAGGCATGTAAGGGATCTAGAGGTTGACAACATGTCTTCTTAACGGGAGTCCAGGAGCTCATCTCCACAAATGGACTTTTCAGGATCCTTGGGTGGCTCCGTAGTTTGAAACCAATTCTGGTTATCGCTTCTCGGCCTTTTGGCTAAGATCAAGTGTAGTATCTGTTCTTATCAGTTTAATATCTGATACGTCCCCTATCTGGGGACCATATATTAAATGGATTTTTAGAACAGGGAGATGGAAAAAGAGCTTGCTCTGTCCACTCCACGCATTGACCTGGTATTGCAGTATCTCCAGGACCGGTGCACCCCTTCTTTAATGCAGTTTCTAAAATCAGAAAGAATTGAATTCAATGTTTTTTGTTCATTTTGCTTGTTTGTCGGATTTTGGGATGGACTCTTTGGCTTTGCTTTTCTTCTCCTCATTGGATTTTTCATGTTCAAAGTTGCAGAAGCCAGATTACAAGCTCATTTTGGTTCAACTTCAGCAACTGTGCATTGCATTGCCATGTAATGTGATGCAATGCTATCTTTCTAGCTCTCCCTTTTTACTTCCTTTTGGATAAACAGACATATTAGGCAAGCATTTTGGAGCTTTCACCTAAATAACTACAGGTGGTGAGATAAGCTGCACAATATAATTGACCTTTCAGTATATTGTTGCACACACACCATCTATTTAGCAAATGCCCTTGTTATCAACAGCAGCCTTTTAAACTCACCTGAGCTAACAGGTATGTGCGCTGGTTACTCTGCTGCGCTTAAAATTTCTTTTTTGGTTTGCTACAATGCCTTTTCTGAAACGTTGTCTCCTTCTGCTGGAACACTGACTTCTTTCATTTAATGCCTGCAGACTATAAAAGAGAACCCAACCCAAAAAGTTTGGTTGATTAGTCTGTGGCATTCTGTTAAACTGTTGCTTATGGCGGTCTCTGTGAGCTTCTCAGCGACATTCAGCCAGCCAGGTATCCTGCCTGCAGTAGATGGAATGTGGCAATGGAACGCTGGCTGCGCGTGTCATAATAGGCTCTGAGCCTTTATATACCTGTGCACAGCAGCAGCCACCTTCAGTCTGCTGCTGGACAGCCAGCAGCAGCAGCAGCAGGAGAGGTATGTAATCAGGAGCCCTCCTGCTAAGGGTAGACAGCTGCTCGTTCCACCCCACCCCCCGCCTTAATTGGTTCTCCTCCCTTCCAACGGTGTTGAGGCGGGTGGGAACAGCAGGGGGTGAAGGTGCTGTGTTTAAAGAGGTGGAGTTATGCAGATCTAAAACGCGTGGATTGCAGCAGCAGCAAGCCGAAAAGTGCAGGCATGTAAGGGATCTAGAGGTTGACAACATGTCTTCTTAACGGGAGTCCAGGAGCTCATCTCCACAAATGGACTTTTCAGGATCCTTGGGTGGCTCCGTAGTTTGAAACCAATTCTGGTTATCGCTTCTCGGCCTTTTGGCTAAGATCAAGTGTAGTATCTGTTCTTATCAGTTTAATATCTGATACGTCCCCTATCTGGGGACCATATATTAAATGGATTTTTAGAACAGGGAGATGGAAAAAGAGCTTGCTCTGTCCACTCCACGCATTGACCTGGTATTGCAGTATCTCCAGGACCGGTGCACCCCTTCTTTAATGCAGTTTCTAAAATCAGAAAGAATTGAATTCAATGTTTTTTGTTCATTTTGCTTGCTTGTCGGATTTTGGGATGGACTCTTTGGCTTTGCTTTTCTTCTCCTCATTGGATTTTTCATGTTCAAAGTTGCAGAAGCCAGATTACAAGCTCATTTTGGTTCAACTTCAGCAACTGTGCATTGCATTGCCATGTAATGTGATGCAATGCTATCTTTCTAGCTCTCCCTTTTTACTTCCTTTTGGATAAACAGACATATTAGGCAAGCATTTTGGAGCTTTCACCTAAATAACTACAGGTGGTGAGATAAGCTGCACAATATAATTGACCTTTCAGTATATTGTTGCACACACACCATCTATTTAGCAAATGCCCTTGTTATCAACAGCAGCCTTTTAAACTCACCTGAGCTAACAGGTATGTGCGCTGGTTACTCTGCTGCGCTTAATATTTCTTTTTTGGTTTGCTACAATGCCTTTTCTGAAACGTTGTCTCCTTCTGCTGGAACACTGACTTCTTTCATTTAATGCCTGCAGACTATAAAAGAGAAGCCAACCCAAAAAGTTTGGTTGATTAGTCTGTGGCATTCTGTTAAACTGTTGCTTATGGCGGTCTCTGTGAGCTTCTCAGCGACATTAAGCCAGCCAGGTATCCTGCCTGCAGTAGATGGAATGTGGCATTGGAACGCTGGCTGCGCGTGTCATAATAGGCTCTGAGCCTTTATATACCTGTGCACAGCAGCAGCCACCTTCAGTCTGCTGCTGGACAGCCAGCAGCAGCAGCAGCAGGAGAGGTATGTAATCAGGAGCCCTCCTGCTAAGGGTAGACAGCTGCTCGTTCCACCCCACCCCCCGCCTTAATTGGTTCTCCTCCCTTCCAACGGTGTTGAGGCGGGTGGGAACAGCAGGGGGTGAAGGTGCTGTGTTTAAAGAGGTGGAGTTATGCAGATCTAAAATGCGTGGATTGCAGCAGCAGCAAGCCGAAAAGTGCAGGCATGTAAGGGATCTAGAGGTTGACAACATGTCTTCTTAAAGGGAGTCCAGGAGCTCATCTCCACAAATGGACTTTTCAGGATCCTTGGGTGGCTCCGTAGTTTGAAACCAATTCTGGTTATCGCTTCTCGGCCTTTTGGCTAAGATCAAGTGTAGTATCTGTTCTTATCAGTTTAATATCTGATACGTCCCCTATCTGGGGACCATATATTAAATGGATTTTTAGAACAGGGAGATGGAAAAAGAGCTTGCTCTGTCCACTCCACGCATTGACCTGGTATTGCAGTATCTCCAGGACCGGTGCACCCCTTCTTTAATGCAGTTTCTAAAATCAGAAAGAATTGAATTCAATGTTTTTTGTTCATTTTGCTTGTTTGTCGGATTTTGGGATGGACTCTTTGGCTTTGCTTTTCTTCTCCTCATTGGATTTTTCATGTTCAAAGTTGCAGAAGCCAGATTACAAGCTCATTTTGGTTCAACTTCAGCAACTGTGCATTGCATTGCCATGTAATGTGATGCAATGCTATCTTTCTAGCTCTCCCTTTTTACTTCCTTTTGGATAAACAGACATATTAGGCAAGCATTTTGGAGCTTTCACCTAAATAACTACAGGTGGTGAGATAAGCTGCACAATATAATTGACCTTTCAGTATATTGTTGCACACACACCATCTATTTAGCAAATGCCCTTGTTATCAACAGCAGCCTTTTAAACTCACCTGAGCTAACAGGTATGTGCGCTGGTTACTCTGCTGCGCTTAAAATTTCTTTTTTGGTTTGCTACAATGCCTTTTCTGAAACGTTGTCTCCTTCTGCTGGAACACTGACTTCTTTCATTTAATGCCTGCAGACTATAAAAGAGAACCCAACCCAAAAAGTTTGGTTGATTAGTCTGTGGCATTCTGTTAAACTGTTGCTTATGGCGGTCTCTGTGAGCTTCTCAGCGACATTCAGCCAGCCAGGTATCCTGCCTGCAGTAGATGGAATGTGGCAATGGAACGCTGGCTGCGCGTGTCATAATAGGCTCTGAGCCTTTATATACCTGTGCACAGCAGCAGCCACCTTCAGTCTGCTGCTGGACAGCCAGCAGCAGCAGCAGCAGGAGAGGTATGTAATCAGGAGCCCTCCTGCTAAGGGTAGACAGCTGCTCGTTCCACCCCACCCCCCGCCTTAATTGGTTCTCCTCCCTTCCAACGGTGTTGAGGCGGGTGGGAACAGCAGGGGGTGAAGGTGCTGTGTTTAAAGAGGTGGAGTTATGCAGATCTAAAACGCGTGGATTGCAGCAGCAGCAAGCCGAAAAGTGCAGGCATGTAAGGGATCTAGAGGTTGACAACATGTCTTCTTAACGGGAGTCCAGGAGCTCATCTCCACAAATGGACTTTTCAGGATCCTTGGGTGGCTCCGTAGTTTGAAACCAATTCTGGTTATCGCTTCTCGGCCTTTTGGCTAAGATCAAGTGTAGTATCTGTTCTTATCAGTTTAATATCTGATACGTCCCCTATCTGGGGACCATATATTAAATGGATTTTTAGAACAGGGAGATGGAAAAAGAGCTTGCTCTGTCCACTCCACGCATTGACCTGGTATTGCAGTATCTCCAGGACCGGTGCACCCCTTCTTTAATGCAGTTTCTAAAATCAGAAAGAATTGAATTCAATGTTTTTTGTTCATTTTGCTTGTTTGTCGGATTTTGGGATGGACTCTTTGGCTTTGCTTTTCTTCTCCTCATTGGATTTTTCATGTTCAAAGTTGCAGAAGCCAGATTACAAGCTCATTTTGGTTCAACTTCAGCAACTGTGCATTGCATTGCCATGTAATGTGATGCAATGCTATCTTTCTAGCTCTCCCTTTTTACTTCCTTTTGGATAAACAGACATATTAGGCAAGCATTTTGGAGCTTTCACCTAAATAACTACAGGTGGTGAGATAAGCTGCACAATATAATTGACCTTTCAGTATATTGTTGCACACACACCATCTATTTAGCAAATGCCCTTGTTATCAACAGCAGCCTTTTAAACTCACTTGAGCTAACAGGTATGTGCGCTGGTTACTCTGCTGCGCTTAAAATTTCTTTTTTGGTTTGCTACAATGCCTTTTCTGAAACGTTGTCTCCTTCTGCTGGAACACTGACTTCTTTCATTTAATGCCTGCAGACTATAAAAGAGAACCCAACCCAAAAAGTTTGGTTGATTAGTCTGTGGCATTCTGTTAAACTGTTGCTTATGGCGGTCTCTGTGAGCTTCTCAGCGACATTCAGCCAGCCAGGTATCCTGCCTGCAGTAGATGGAATGTGGCAATGGAACGCTGGCTGCGCGTGTCATAATAGGCTCTGAGCCTTTATATACCTGTGCACAGCAGCAGCCACCTTCAGTCTGCTGCTGGACAGCCAGCAGCAGCAGCAGCAGGAGAGGTATGTAATCAGGAGCCCTCCTGCTAAGGGTAGACAGCTGCTCGTTCCACCCCACCCCCCGCCTTAATTGGTTCTCCTCCCTTCCAACGGTGTTGAGGCGGGTGGGAACAGCAGGGGGTGAAGGTGCTGTGTTTAAAGAGGTGGAGTTATGCAGATCTAAAACGCGTGGATTGCAGCAGCAGCAAGCCGAAAAGTGCAGGCATGTAAGGGATCTAGAGGTTGACAACATGTCTTCTTAACGGGAGTCCAGGAGCTCATCTCCACAAATGGACTTTTCAGGATCCTTGAGTGGCTCCGTAGTTTGAAACCAATTCTGGTTATCGCTTCTCGGCCTTTTGGCTAAGATCAAGTGTAGTATCTGTTCTTATCAGTTTAATATCTGATACGTCCCCTATCTGGGGACCATATATTAAATGGATTTTTAGAACAGGGAGATGGAAAAAGAGCTTGCTCTGTCCACTCCACGCATTGACCTGGTATTGCAGTATCTCCAGGACCGGTGCACCCCTTCTTTAATGCAGTTTCTAAAATCAGAAAGAATTGAATTCAATGTTTTTTGTTCATTTTGCTTGTTTGTCGGATTTGGGGATGGACTCTTTGGCTTTGCTTTTCTTCTCCTCATTGGATTTTTCATGTTCAAAGTTGCAGAAGCCAGATTACAAGCTCATTTTGGTTCAACTTCAGCAACTGTGCATTGCATTGCCATGTAATGTGATGCAATGCTATCTTTCTAGCTCTCCCTTTTTACTTCCTTTTGGATAAACAGACATATTAGGCAAGCATTTTGGAGCTTTCACCTAAATAACTACAGGTGGTGAGATAAGCTGCACAATATAATTGACCTTTCAGTATATTGTTGCACACACACCATCTATTTAGCAAATGCCCTTGTTATCAACAGCAGCCTTTTAAACTCACCTGAGCTAACAGGTATGTGCGCTGGTTACTCTGCTGCGCTTAAAATTTCTTTTTTGGTTTGCTACAATGCCTTTTCTGAAACGTTGTCTCCTTCTGCTGGAACACTGACTCCTTTCATTTAATGCCTGCAGACTATAAAAGAGAACCCAACCCAAAAAGTTTGGTTGATTAGTCTGTGGCATTCTGTTAAACTGTTGCTTATGGCGGTCTCTGTGAGCTTCTCAGCGACATTCAGCCAGCCAGGTATCCTGCCTGCAGTAGATGGAATGTGGCAATGGAACGCTGGCTGCGCGTGTCATAATAGGCTCTGAGCCTTTATATACCTGTGCACAGCAGCAGCCACCTTCAGTCTGCTGCTGGACAGCCAGCAGCAGCAGCAGGAGAGGTATGTAATCAGGAGCCCTCCTGCTAAGGGTAGACAGCTGCTCGTTCCACCCCACCCCCCGCCTTAATTGGTTCTCCTCCCTTCCAACGGTGTTGAGGCGGGTGGGGATAGCAGGGGGTGAAGGTGCTGTGTTTAAAGAGGTGGAGTTATGCAGATCTAAAACGCGTGGATTGCAGCAGCAGCAAGCCGAAAAGTGCAGGCATGTAAGGGATCTAGAGGTTGACAACATGTCTTCTTAACGGGAGTCCAGGAGCTCATCTCCACAAATGGACTTTTCAGGATCCTTGGGTGGCTCCGTAGTTTGAAACCAATTCTGGTTATCGCTTCTCGGCCTTTTGGCTAAGATCAAGTGTAGTATCTGTTCTTATCAGTTTAATATCTGATACGTCCCCTATCTGGGGACCATATATTAAATGGATTTTTAGAACAGGGAGATGGAAAAAGAGCTTGCTCTGTCCACTCCACGCATTGACCTGGTATTGCAGTATCTCCAGGACCGGTGCACCCCTTCTTTAATGCAGTTTCTAAAATCAGAAAGAATTGAATTCAATGTTTTTTGTTCATTTTGCTTGTTTGTCGGATTTTGGGATGGACTCTTTGGCTTTGTTTTTCTTCTCCTCATTGGATTTTTCATGTTCAAAGTTGCAGAAGCCAGATTACAAGCTCATTTTGGTTCAACTTCAGCAACTGTGCATTGCATTGCCATGTAATGTGATGCAATGCTATCTTTCTAGCTCTCCCTTTTTACTTCCTTTTGGATAAACAGACATATTAGGCAAGCATTTTGGAGCTTTCACCTAAATAACTACAGGTGGTGAGATAAGCTGCACAATATAATTGACCTTTCAGTATATTGTTGCACACACACCATCTATTTAGCAAATGCCCTTGTTATCAACAGCAGCCTTTTAAACTCACCTGAGCTAACAGGTATGTGCGCTGGTTACTCTGCTGCGCTTAAAATTTCTTTTTTGGTTTGCTACAATGCCTTTTCTGAAACGTTGTCTCCTTCTGCTGGAACACTGACTTCTTTCATTTAATGCCTGCAGACTATAAAAGAGAACCCAACCCAAAAAGTTTGGTTGATTAGTCTGTGGCATTCTGTTAAACTGTTGCTTATGGCGGTCTCTGTGAGCTTCTCAGCGACATTCAGCCAGCCAGGTATCCTGCCTGCAGTAGATGGAATGTGGCAATGGAACGCTGGCTGCGCGTGTCATAATAGGCTCTGAGCCTTTATATACCTGTGCACAGCAGCAGCCACCTTCAGTCTGCTGCTGGACAGCCAGCAGCAGCAGCAGCAGGAGAGGTATGTAATCAGGAGCCCTCCTGCTAAGGGTAGACAGCTGCTCGTTCCACCCCACCCCCCGCCTTAATTGGTTCTCCTCCCTTCCAACGGTGTTGAGGCGGGTGGGAACAGCAGGGGGTGAAGGTGCTGTGTTTAAAGAGGTGGAGTTATGCAGATCTAAAACGCGTGGATTGCAGCATCAGCAAGCCGAAAAGTGCAGGCATGTAAGGGATCTAGAGGTTGACAACATGTCTTCTTAACGGGAGTCCAGGAGCTCATCTCCACAAATGGACTTTTCAGGATCCTTGGGTGGCTCCGTAGTTTGAAACCAATTCTGGTTATCGCTTCTCGGCCTTTTGGCTAAGATCAAGTGTAGTATCTGTTCTTATCAGTTTAATATCTGATACGTCCCCTATCTGGGGACCATATATTAAATGGATTTTTAGAACAGGGAGATGGAAAAAGAGCTTGCTCTGTCCACTCCACGCATTGACCTGGTATTGCAGTATCTCCAGGACCGGTGCACCCCTTCTTTAATGCAGTTTCTAAAATCAGAAAGAATTGAATTCAATGTTTTTTGTTCATTTTGCTTGTTTGTCGGATTTTGGGATGGACTCTTTGGCTTTGTTTTTCTTCTCCTCATTGGATTTTTCATGTTCAAAGTTGCAGAAGCCAGATTACAAGCTCATTTTGGTTCAACTTCAGCAACTGTGTATTGCATTGCCATGTAATGTGATGCAATGCTATCTTTCTAGCTCTCCCTTTTTACTTCCTTTTGGATAAACAGACATATTAGGCAAGCATTTTGGAGCTTTCACCTAAATAACTACAGGTGGTGAGATAAGCTGCACAATATAATTGACCTTTCAGTATATTGTTGCACACACACCATCTATTTAGCAAATGCCCTTGTTATCAACAGCAGCCTTTTAAACTCACCTGAGCTAACAGGTATGTGCGCTGGTTACTCTGCTGCGCTTAAAATTTCTTTTTTGGTTTGCTACAATGCCTTTTCTGAAACGTTGTCTCCTTCTGCTGGAACACTGACTTTTTTCATTTAATGCCTGCAGACTATAAAAGAGAACCCAACCCAAAAAGTTTGGTTGATTAGTCTGTGGCATTCTGTTAAACTGTTGCTTATGGCGGTCTCTGTGAGCTTCTCAGCGACATTCAGCCAGCCAGGTATCCTGCCTGCAGTAGATGGAATGTGGCAATGGAACGCTGGCTGCGCGTGTCATAATAGGCTCTGAGCCTTTATATACCTGTGCACAGCAGCAGCCACCTTCAGTCTGCTGCTGGACAGCCAGCAGCAGCAGCAGCAGGAGAGGTATGTAACCAGGAGCCCTCCTGCTAAGGGTAGACAGCTGCTCGTTCCACCCCACCCCCCGCCTTAATTGGTTCTCCTCCCTTCCAACGGTGTTGAGGCGGGTGGGAACAGCAGGGGGTGAAGGTGCTGTGTTTAAAGAGGTGGAGTTATGCAGATCTAAAACGCGTGGATTGCAGCATCAGCAAGCCGAAAAGTGCAGGCATGTAAGGGATCTAGAGGTTGACAACATGTCTTCTTAACGGGAGTCCAGGAGCTCATCTCCACAAATGGACTTTTCAGGATCCTTGGGTGGCTCCGTAGTTTGAAACCAATTCTGGTTATCGCTTCTCGGCCTTTTGGCTAAGATCAAGTGTAGTATCTGTTCTTATCAGTTTAATATCTGATACGTCCCCTATCTGGGGACCATATATTAAATGGATTTTTAGAACAGGGAGATGGAAAAAGAGCTTGCTCTGTCCACTCCACGCATTGACCTGGTATTGCAGTATCTCCAGGACCGGTGCACCCCTTCTTTAATGCAGTTTCTAAAATCAGAAAGAATTGAATTCAATGTTTTTTGTTCATTTTGCTTGTTTGTCGGATTTTGGGATGGACTCTTTGGCTTTGCTTTTCTTCTCCTCATTGGATTTTTCATGTTCAAAGTTGCAGAAGCCAGATTACAAGCTCATTTTGGTTCAACTTCAGCAACTGTGCATTGCATTGCCATGTAATGTGATGCAATGCTATCTTTCTAGCTCTCCCTTTTTACTTCCTTTTGGATAAACAGACATATTAGGCAAGCATTTTGGAGCTTTCACCTAAATAACTACAGGTGGTGAGATAAGCTGCACAATATAATTGACCTTTCAGTATATTGTTGCACACACACCATCTATTTAGCAAATGCCCTTGTTATCAACAGCAGCCTTTTAAACTCACCTGAGCTAACAGGTATGTGCGCTGGTTACTCTGCTGCGCTTAAAATTTCTTTTTTGGTTTGCTACAATGCCTTTTCTGAAACGTTGTCTCCTTCTGCTGGAACACTGACTTCTTTCATTTAATGCCTGCAGACTATAAAAGAGAACCCAACCCAAAAAGTTTGGTTGATTAGTCTGTGGCATTCTGTTAAACTGTTGCTTATGGCGGTCTCTGTGAGCTTCTCAGCGACATTCAGCCAGCCAGGTATCCTGCCTGCAGTAGATGGAATGTGGCAATGGAACGCTGGCTGCGCGTGTCATAATAGGCTCTGAGCCTTTATATACCTGTGCACAGCAGCAGCCACCTTCAGTCTGCTGCTGGACAGCCAGCAGCAGCAGCAGCAGGAGAGGTATGTAATCAGGAGCCCTCCTGCTAAGGGTAGACAGCTGCTCGTTCCACCCCACCCCCCGCCTTAATTGGTTCTCCTCCCTTCCAACGGTGTTGAGGCGGGTGGGAACAGCAGGGGGTGAAGGTGCTGTGTTTAAAGAGGTGGAGTTATGCAGATCTAAAACGCGTGGATTGCAGCAGCAGCAAGCCGAAAAGTGCAGGCATGTAAGGGATCTAGAGGTTGACAACATGTCTTCTTAACGGGAGTCCAGGAGCTCATCTCCACAAATGGACTTTTCAGGATCCTTGGGTGGCTCCGTAGTTTGAAACCAATTCTGGTTATCGCTTCTCGGCCTTTTGGCTAAGATCAAGTGTAGTATCTGTTCTTATCAGTTTAATATCTGATACGTCCCCTATCTGGGGACCATATATTAAATGGATTTTTAGAACAGGGAGATGGAAAAAGAGCTTGCTCTGTCCACTCCACGCATTGACCTGGTATTGCAGTATCTCCAGGACCGGTGCACCCCTTCTTTAATGCAGTTTCTAAAATCAGAAAGAATTGAATTCAATGTTTTTTGTTCATTTTGCTTGTTTGTCGGATTTTGGGATGGACTCTTTGGCTTTGCTTTTCTTCTCCTCATTGGATTTTTCATGTTCAAAGTTGCAGAAGCCAGATTACAAGCTCATTTTGGTTCAACTTCAGCAACTGTGCATTGCATTGCCATGTAATGTGATGCAATGCTATCTTTCTAGCTCTCCCTTTTTACTTCCTTTTGGATAAACAGACATATTAGGCAAGCATTTTGGAGCTTTCACCTAAATAACTACAGGTGGTGAGATAAGCTGCACAATATAATTGACCTTTCAGTATATTGTTGCACACACACCATCTATTTAGCAAATGCCCTTGTTATCAACAGCAGCCTTTTAAACTCACCTGAGCTAACAGGTATGTGCGCTGGTTACTCTGCTGCGCTTAAAATTTCTTTTTTGGTTTGCTACAATGCCTTTTCTGAAACGTTGTCTCCTTCTGCTGGAACACTGACTTCTTTCATTTAATGCCTGCAGACTATAAAAGAGAACCCAACCCAAAAAGTTTGGTTGATTAGTCTGTGGCATTCTGTTAAACTGTTGCTTATGGCGGTCTCTGTGAGCTTCTCAGCGACATTCAGCCAGCCAGGTATCCTGCCTGCAGTAGATGGAATGTGGCAATGGAACGCTGGCTGCGCGTGTCATAATAGGCTCTGAGCCTTTATATACCTGTGCACAGCAGCAGCCACCTTCAGTCTGCTGCTGGACAGCCAGCAGCAGCAGCAGCAGGAGAGGTATGTAATCAGGAGCCCTCCTGCTAAGGGTAGACAGCTGCTCGTTCCACCCCACCCCCCGCCTTAATTGGTTCTCCTCCCTTCCAACGGTGTTGAGGCGGGTGGGGATAGCAGGGGGTGAAGGTGCTGTGTTTAAAGAGGTGGAGTTATGCAGATCTAAAACGCGTGGATTGCAGCAGCAGCAAGCCGAAAAGTGCAGGCATGTAAGGGATCTAGAGGTTGACAACATGTCTTCTTAACGGGAGTCCAGGAGCTCATCTCCACAAATGGACTTTTCAGGATCCTTGGGTGGCTCCGTAGTTTGAAACCAATTCTGGTTATCGCTTCTCGGCCTTTTGGCTAAGATCAAGTGTAGTATCTGTTCTTATCAGTTTAATATCTGATACGTCCCCTATCTGGGGACCATATATTAAATGGATTTTTAGAACAGGGAGATGGAAAAAGAGCTTGCTCTGTCCACTCCACGCATTGACCTGGTATTGCAGTATCTCCAGGACCGGTGCACCCCTTCTTTAATGCAGTTTCTAAAATCAGAAAGAATTGAATTCAATGTTTTTTGTTCATTTTGCTTGTTTGTCGGATTTTGGGATGGACTCTTTGGCTTTGTTTTTCTTCTCCTCATTGGATTTTTCATGTTCAAAGTTGCAGAAGCCAGATTACAAGCTCATTTTGGTTCAACTTCAGCAACTGTGCATTGCATTGCCATGTAATGTGATGCAATGCTATCTTTCTAGCTCTCCCTTTTTACTTCCTTTTGGATAAACAGACATATTAGGCAAGCATTTTGGAGCTTTCACCTAAATAACTACAGGTGGTGAGATAAGCTGCACAATATAATTGACCTTTCAGTATATTGTTGCACACACACCATCTATTTAGCAAATGCCCTTGTTATCAACAGCAGCCTTTTAAACTCACCTGAGCTAACAGGTATGTGCGCTGGTTACTCTGCTGCGCTTAAAATTTCTTTTTTGGTTTGCTACAATGCCTTTTCTGAAACGTTGTCTCCTTCTGCTGGAACACTGACTTCTTTCATTTAATGCCTGCAGACTATAAAAGAGAACCCAACCCAAAAAGTTTGGTTGATTAGTCTGTGGCATTCTGTTAAACTGTTGCTTATGGCGGTCTCTGTGAGCTTCTCAGCGACATTCAGCCAGCCAGGTATCCTGCCTGCAGTAGATGGAATGTGGCAATGGAACGCTGGCTGCGCGTGTCATAATAGGCTCTGAGCCTTTATATACCTGTGCACAGCAGCAGCCACCTTCAGTCTGCTGCTGGACAGCCAGCAGCAGCAGCAGCAGGAGAGGTATGTAATCAGGAGCCCTCCTGCTAAGGGTAGACAGCTGCTCGTTCCACCCCACCCCCCGCCTTAATTGGTTCTCCTCCCTTCCAACGGTGTTGAGGCGGGTGGGAACAGCAGGGGGTGAAGGTGCTGTGTTTAAAGAGGTGGAGTTATGCAGATCTAAAACGCGTGGATTGCAGCAGCAGCAAGCCGAAAAGTGCAGGCATGTAAGGGATCTAGAGGTTGACAACATGTCTTCTTAACGGGAGTCCAGGAGCTCATCTCCACAAATGGACTTTTCAGGATCCTTGGGTGGCTCCGTAGTTTGAAACCAATTCTGGTTATCGCTTCTCGGCCTTTTGGCTAAGATCAAGTGTAGTATCTGTTCTTATCAGTTTAATATCTGATACGTCCCCTATCTGGGGACCATATATTAAATGGATTTTTAGAACAGGGAGATGGAAAAAGAGCTTGCTCTGTCCACTCCACGCATTGACCTGGTATTGCAGTATCTCCAGGACCGGTGCACCCCTTCTTTAATGCAGTTTCTAAAATCAGAAAGAATTGAATTCAATGTTTTTTGTTCATTTTGCTTGTTTGTCGGATTTTGGGATGGACTCTTTGGCTTTGCTTTTCTTCTCCTCATTGGATTTTTCATGTTCAAAGTTGCAGAAGCCAGATTACAAGCTCATTTTGGTTCAACTTCAGCAACTGTGCATTGCATTGCCATGTAATGTGATGCAATGCTATCTTTCTAGCTCTCCCTTTTTACTTCCTTTTGGATAAACAGACATATTAGGCAAGCATTTTGGAGCTTTCACCTAAATAACTACAGGTGGTGAGATAAGCTGCACAATATAATTGACCTTTCAGTATATTGTTGCACACACACCATCTATTTAGCAAATGCCCTTGTTATCAACAGCAGCCTTTTAAACTCACCTGAGCTAACAGGTATGTGCGCTGGTTACTCTGCTGCGCTTAAAATTTCTTTTTTGGTTTGCTACAATGCCTTTTCTGAAACGTTGTCTCCTTCTGCTGGAACACTGACTTCTTTCATTTAATGCCTGCAGACTATAAAAGAGAACCCAACCCAAAAAGTTTGGTTGATTAGTCTGTGGCATTCTGTTAAACTGTTGCTTATGGCGGTCTCTGTGAGCTTCTCAGCGACATTCAGCCAGCCAGGTATCCTGCCTGCAGTAGATGGAATGTGGCAATGGAACGCTGGCTGCGCGTGTCATAATAGGCTCTGAGCCTTTATATACCTGTGCACAGCAGCAGCCACCTTCAGTCTGCTGCTGGACAGCCAGCAGCAGCAGCAGCAGGAGAGGTATGTAATCAGGAGCCCTCCTGCTAAGGGTAGACAGCTGCTCGTTCCACCCCACCCCCCGCCTTAATTGGTTCTCCTCCCTTCCAACGGTGTTGAGGCGGGTGGGAACAGCAGGGGGTGAAGGTGCTGTGTTTAAAGAGGTGGAGTTATGCAGATCTAAAACGCGTGGATTGCAGCAGCAGCAAGCCGAAAAGTGCAGGCATGTAAGGGATCTAGAGGTTGACAACATGTCTTCTTAACGGGAGTCCAGGAGCTCATCTCCACAAATGGACTTTTCAGGATCCTTGGGTGGCTCCGTAGTTTGAAACCAATTCTGGTTATCGCTTCTCGGCCTTTTGGCTAAGATCAAGTGTAGTATCTGTTCTTATCAGTTTAATATCTGATACGTCCCCTATCTGGGGACCATATATTAAATGGATTTTTAGAACAGGGAGATGGAAAAAGAGCTTGCTCTGTCCACTCCACGCATTGACCTGGTATTGCAGTATCTCCAGGACCGGTGCACCCCTTCTTTAATGCAGTTTCTAAAATCAGAAAGAATTGAATTCAATGTTTTTTGTTCATTTTGCTTGTTTGTCGGATTTTGGGATGGACTCTTTGGCTTTGCTTTTCTTCTCCTCATTGGATTTTTCATGTTCAAAGTTGCAGAAGCCAGATTACAAGCTCATTTTGGTTCAACTTCAGCAACTGTGCATTGCATTGCCATGTAATGTGATGCAATGCTATCTTTCTAGCTCTCCCTTTTTACTTCCTTTTGGATAAACAGACATATTAGGCAAGCATTTTGGAGCTTTCACCTAAATAACTACAGGTGGTGAGATAAGCTGCACAATATAATTGACCTTTCAGTATATTGTTGCACACACACCATCTATTTAGCAAATGCCCTTGTTATCAACAGCAGCCTTTTAAACTCACCTGAGCTAACAGGTATGTGCGCTGGTTACTCTGCTGCGCTTAAAATTTCTTTTTTGGTTTGCTACAATGCCTTTTCTGAAACGTTGTCTCCTTCTGCTGGAACACTGACTTCTTTCATTTAATGCCTGCAGACTATAAAAGAGAACCCAACCCAAAAAGTTTGGTTGATTAGTCTGTGGCATTCTGTTAAACTGTTGCTTATGGCGGTCTCTGTGAGCTTCTCAGCGACATTCAGCCAGCCAGGTATCCTGCCTGCAGTAGATGGAATGTGGCAATGGAACGCTGGCTGCGCGTGTCATAATAGGCTCTGAGCCTTTATATACCTGTGCACAGCAGCAGCCACCTTCAGTCTGCTGCTGGACAGCCAGCAGCAGCAGCAGCAGGAGAGGTATGTAATCAGGAGCCCTCCTGCTAAGGGTAGACAGCTGCTCGTTCCACCCCACCCCCCGCCTTAATTGGTTCTCCTCCCTTCCAACGGTGTTGAGGCGGGTGGGGATAGCAGGGGGTGAAGGTGCTGTGTTTAAAGAGGTGGAGTTATGCAGATCTAAAACGCGTGGATTGCAGCAGCAGCAAGCCGAAAAGTGCAGGCATGTAAGGGATCTAGAGGTTGACAACATGTCTTCTTAACGGGAGTCCAGGAGCTCATCTCCACAAATGGACTTTTCAGGATCCTTGGGTGGCTCCGTAGTTTGAAACCAATTCTGGTTATCGCTTCTCGGCCTTTTGGCTAAGATCAAGTGTAGTATCTGTTCTTATCAGTTTAATATCTGATACGTCCCCTATCTGGGGACCATATATTAAATGGATTTTTAGAACAGGGAGATGGAAAAAGAGCTTGCTCTGTCCACTCCACGCATTGACCTGGTATTGCAGTATCTCCAGGACCGGTGCACCCCTTCTTTAATGCAGTTTCTAAAATCAGAAAGAATTGAATTCAATGTTTTTTGTTCATTTTGCTTGTTTGTCGGATTTTGGGATGGACTCTTTGGCTTTGTTTTTCTTCTCCTCATTGGATTTTTCATGTTCAAAGTTGCAGAAGCCAGATTACAAGCTCATTTTGGTTCAACTTCAGCAACTGTGCATTGCATTGCCATGTAATGTGATGCAATGCTATCTTTCTAGCTCTCCCTTTTTACTTCCTTTTGGATAAACAGACATATTAGGCAAGCATTTTGGAGCTTTCACCTAAATAACTACAGGTGGTGAGATAAGCTGCACAATATAATTGACCTTTCAGTATATTGTTGCACACACACCATCTATTTAGCAAATGCCCTTGTTATCAACAGCAGCCTTTTAAACTCACCTGAGCTAACAGGTATGTGCGCTGGTTACTCTGCTGCGCTTAAAATTTCTTTTTTGGTTTGCTACAATGCCTTTTCTGAAACGTTGTCTCCTTCTGCTGGAACACTGACTTCTTTCATTTAATGCCTGCAGACTATAAAAGAGAACCCAACCCAAAAAGTTTGGTTGATTAGTCTGTGGCATTCTGTTAAACTGTTGCTTATGGCGGTCTCTGTGAGCTTCTCAGCGACATTCAGCCAGCCAGGTATCCTGCCTGCAGTAGATGGAATGTGGCAATGGAACGCTGGCTGCGCGTGTCATAATAGGCTCTGAGCCTTTATATACCTGTGCACAGCAGCAGCCACCTTCAGTCTGCTGCTGGACAGCCAGCAGCAGCAGCAGCAGGAGAGGTATGTAATCAGGAGCCCTCCTGCTAAGGGTAGACAGCTGCTCGTTCCACCCCACCCCCCGCCTTAATTGGTTCTCCTCCCTTCCAACGGTGTTGAGGCGGGTGGGAACAGCAGGGGGTGAAGGTGCTGTGTTTAAAGAGGTGGAGTTATGCAGATCTAAAACGCGTGGATTGCAGCAGCAGCAAGCCGAAAAGTGCAGGCATGTAAGGGATCTAGAGGTTGACAACATGTCTTCTTAACGGGAGTCCAGGAGCTCATCTCCACAAATGGACTTTTCAGGATCCTTGGGTGGCTCCGTAGTTTGAAACCAATTCTGGTTATCGCTTCTCGGCCTTTTGGCTAAGATCAAGTGTAGTATCTGTTCTTATCAGTTTAATATCTGATACGTCCCCTATCTGGGGACCATATATTAAATGGATTTTTAGAACAGGGAGATGGAAAAAGAGCTTGCTCTGTCCACTCCACGCATTGACCTGGTATTGCAGTATCTCCAGGACCGGTGCACCCCTTCTTTAATGCAGTTTCTAAAATCAGAAAGAATTGAATTCAATGTTTTTTGTTCATTTTGCTTGTTTGTCGGATTTTGGGATGGACTCTTTGGCTTTGCTTTTCTTCTCCTCATTGGATTTTTCATGTTCAAAGTTGCAGAAGCCAGATTACAAGCTCATTTTGGTTCAACTTCAGCAACTGTGCATTGCATTGCCATGTAATGTGATGCAATGCTATCTTTCTAGCTCTCCCTTTTTACTTCCTTTTGGATAAACAGACATATTAGGCAAGCATTTTGGAGCTTTCACCTAAATAACTACAGGTGGTGAGATAAGCTGCACAATATAATTGACCTTTCAGTATATTGTTGCACACACACCATCTATTTAGCAAATGCCCTTGTTATCAACAGCAGCCTTTTAAACTCACCTGAGCTAACAGGTATGTGCGCTGGTTACTCTGCTGCGCTTAAAATTTCTTTTTTGGTTTGCTACAATGCCTTTTCTGAAACGTTGTCTCCTTCTGCTGGAACACTGACTTCTTTCATTTAATGCCTGCAGACTATAAAAGAGAACCCAACCCAAAAAGTTTGGTTGATTAGTCTGTGGCATTCTGTTAAACTGTTGCTTATGGCGGTCTCTGTGAGCTTCTCAGCGACATTCAGCCAGCCAGGTATCCTGCCTGCAGTAGATGGAATGTGGCAATGGAACGCTGGCTGCGCGTGTCATAATAGGCTCTGAGCCTTTATATACCTGTGCACAGCAGCAGCCACCTTCAGTCTGCTGCTGGACAGCCAGCAGCAGCAGCAGCAGGAGAGGTATGTAATCAGGAGCCCTCCTGCTAAGGGTAGACAGCTGCTCGTTCCACCCCACCCCCCGCCTTAATTGGTTCTCCTCCCTTCCAACGGTGTTGAGGCGGGTGGGAACAGCAGGGGGTGAAGGTGCTGTGTTTAAAGAGGTGGAGTTATGCAGATCTAAAACGCGTGGATTGCAGCATCAGCAAGCCGAAAAGTGCAGGCATGTAAGGGATCTAGAGGTTGACAACATGTCTTCTTAACGGGAGTCCAGGAGCTCATCTCCACAAATGGACTTTTCAGGATCCTAGGGTGGCTCCGTAGTTTGAAACCAATTCTGGTTATCGCTTCTCGGCCTTTTGGCTAAGATCAAGTGTAGTATCTGTTCTTATCAGTTTAATATCTGATACGTCCCCTATCTGGGGACCATATATTAAATGGATTTTTAGAACAGGGAGATGGAAAAAGAGCTTGCTCTGTCCACTCCACGCATTGACCTGGTATTGCAGTATCTCCAGGACCGGTGCACCCCTTCTTTAATGCAGTTTCTAAAATCAGAAAGAATTGAATTCAATGTTTTTTGTTCATTTTGCTTGTTTGTCGGATTTTGGGATGGACTCTTTGGCTTTGCTTTTCTTCTCCTCATTGGATTTTTCATGTTCAAAGTTGCAGAAGCCAGATTACAAGCTCATTTTGGTTCAACTTCAGCAACTGTGCATTGCATTGCCATGTAATGTGATGCAATGCTATCTTTCTAGCTCTCCCTTTTTACTTCCTTTTGGATAAACAGACATATTAGGCAAGCATTTTGGAGCTTTCACCTAAATAACTACAGGTGGTGAGATAAGCTGCACAATATAATTGACCTTTCAGTATATTGTTGCACACACACCATCTATTTAGCAAATGCCCTTGTTATCAACAGCAGCCTTTTAAACTCACCTGAGCTAACAGGTATGTGCGCTGGTTACTCTGCTGCGCTTAAAATTTCTTTTTTGGTTTGCTACAATGCCTTTTCTGAAACGTTGTCTCCTTCTGCTGGAACACTGACTTCTTTCATTTAATGCCTGCAGACTATAAAAGAGAACCCAACCCAAAAAGTTTGGTTGATTAGTCTGTGGCATTCTGTTAAACTGTTGCTTATGGCGGTCTCTGTGAGCTTCTCAGCGACATTCAGCCAGCCAGGTATCCTGCCTGCAGTAGATGGAATGTGGCAATGGAACGCTGGCTGCGCGTGTCATAATAGGCTCTGAGCCTTTATATACCTGTGCACAGCAGCAGCCACCTTCAGTCTGCTGCTGGACAGCCAGCAGCAGCAGCAGCAGGAGAGGTATGTAATCAGGAGCCCTCCTGCTAAGGGTAGACAGCTGCTCGTTCCACCCCACCCCCCGCCTTAATTGGTTCTCCTCCCTTCCAACGGTGTTGAGGCGGGTGGGAACAGCAGGGGGTGAAGGTGCTGTGTTTAAAGAGGTGGAGTTATGCAGATCTAAAACGCGTGGATTGCAGCAGCAGCAAGCCGAAAAGTGCAGGCATGTAAGGGATCTAGAGGTTGACAACATGTCTTCTTAACGGGAGTCCAGGAGCTCATCTCCACAAATGGACTTTTCAGGATCCTTGGGTGGCTCCGTAGTTTGAAACCAATTCTGGTTATCGCTTCTCGGCCTTTTGGCTAAGATCAAGTGTAGTATCTGTTCTTATCAGTTTAATATCTGATACGTCCCCTATCTGGGGACCATATATTAAATGGATTTTTAGAACAGGGAGATGGAAAAAGAGCTTGCTCTGTCCACTCCACGCATTGACCTGGTATTGCAGTATCTCCAGGACCGGTGCACCCCTTCTTTAATGCAGTTTCTAAAATCAGAAAGAATTGAATTCAATGTTTTTTGTTCATTTTGCTTGTTTGTCGGATTTTGGGATGGACTCTTTGGCTTTGCTTTTCTTCTCCTCATTGGATTTTTCATGTTCAAAGTTGCAGAAGCCAGATTACAAGCTCATTTTGGTTCAACTTCAGCAACTGTGCATTGCATTGCCATGTAATGTGATGCAATGCTATCTTTCTAGCTCTCCCTTTTTACTTCCTTTTGGATAAACAGACATATTAGGCAAGCATTTTGGAGCTTTCACCTAAATAACTACAGGTGGTGAGATAAGCTGCACAATATAATTGACCTTTCAGTATATTGTTGCACACACACCATCTATTTAGCAAATGCCCTTGTTATCAACAGCAGCCTTTTAAACTCACCTGAGCTAACAGGTATGTGCGCTGGTTACTCTGCTGCGCTTAAAATTTCTTTTTTGGTTTGCTACAATGCCTTTTCTGAAACGTTGTCTCCTTCTGCTGGAACACTGACTTCTTTCATTTAATGCCTGCAGACTATAAAAGAGAACCCAACCCAAAAAGTTTGGTTGATTAGTCTGTGGCATTCTGTTAAACTGTTGCTTATGGCGGTCTCTGTGAGCTTCTCAGCGACATTCAGCCAGCCAGGTATCCTGCCTGCAGTAGATGGAATGTGGCAATGGAACGCTGGCTGCGCGTGTCATAATAGGCTCTGAGCCTTTATATACCTGTGCACAGCAGCAGCCACCTTCAGTCTGCTGCTGGACAGCCAGCAGCAGCAGCAGCAGGAGAGGTATGTAATCAGGAGCCCTCCTGCTAAGGGTAGACAGCTGCTCGTTCCACCCCACCCCCCGCCTTAATTGGTTCTCCTCCCTTCCAACGGTGTTGAGGCGGGTGGGAACAGCAGGGGGTGAAGGTGCAGTGTTTAAAGAGGTGGAGTTATGCAGATCTAAAACGCGTGGATTGCAGCAGCAGCAAGCCGAAAAGTGCAGGCATGTAAGGGATCTAGAGGTTGACAACATGTCTTCTTAACGGGAGTCCAGGAGCTCATCTCCACAAATGGACTTTTCAGGATCCTTGGGTGGCTCCGTAGTTTGAAACCAATTCTGGTTATCGCTTCTCGGCCTTTTGGCTAAGATCAAGTGTAGTATCTGTTCTTATCAGTTTAATATCTGATACGTCCCCTATCTGGGGACCATATATTAAATGGATTTTTAGAACAGGGAGATGGAAAAAGAGCTTGCTCTGTCCACTCCACGCATTGACCTGGTATTGCAGTATCTCCAGGACCGGTGCACCCCTTCTTTAATGCAGTTTCTAAAATCAGAAAGAATTGAATTCAATGTTTTTTGTTCATTTTGCTTGTTTGTCGGATTTTGGGATGGACTCTTTGGCTTTGCTTTTCTTCTCCTCATTGGATTTTTCATGTTCAAAGTTGCAGAAGCCAGATTACAAGCTCATTTTGGTTCAACTTCAGCAACTGTGCATTGCATTGCCATGTAATGTGATGCAATGCTATCTTTCTAGCTCTCCCTTTTTACTTCCTTTTGGATAAACAGACATATTAGGCAAGCATTTTGGAGCTTTCACCTAAATAACTACAGGTGGTGAGATAAGCTGCACAATATAATTGACCTTTCAGTATATTGTTGCACACACACCATCTATTTAGCAAATGCCCTTGTTATCAACAGCAGACTTTTAAACTCACCTGAGCTAACAGGTATGTGCGCTGGTTACTCTGCTGCGCTTAAAATTTCTTTTTTGGTTTGCTACAATGCCTTTTCTGAAACGTTGTCTCCTTCTGCTGGAACACTGACTTCTTTCATTTAATGCCTGCAGACTATAAAAGAGAACCCAACCCAAAAAGTTTGGTTGATTAGTCTGTGGCATTCTGTTAAACTGTTGCTTATGGCGGTCTCTGTGAGCTTCTCAGCGACATTCAGCCAGCCAGGTATCCTGCCTGCAGTAGATGGAATGTGGCAATGGAACGCTGGCTGCGCGTGTCATAATAGGCTCTGAGCCTTTATATACCTGTGCACAGCAGCAGCCACCTTCAGTCTGCTGCTGGACAGCCAGCAGCAGCAGCAGCAGGAGAGGTATGTAATCAGGAGCCCTCCTGCTAAGGGTAGACAGCTGCTCGTTCCACCCCACCCCCCGCCTTAATTGGTTCTCCTCCCTTCCAACGGTGTTGAGGCGGGTGGGAACAGCAGGGGGTGAAGGTGCTGTGTTTAAAGAGGTGGAGTTATGCAGATCTAAAACGCGTGGATTGCAGCAGCAGCAAGCCGAAAAGTGCAGGCATGTAAGGGATCTAGAGGTTGACAACATGTCTTCTTAACGGGAGTCCAGGAGCTCATCTCCACAAATGGACTTTTCAGGATCCTTGGGTGGCTCCGTAGTTTGAAACCAATTCTGGTTATCGCTTCTCGGCCTTTTGGCTAAGATCAAGTGTAGTATCTGTTCTTATCAGTTTAATATCTGATACGTCCCCTATCTGGGGACCATATATTAAATGGATTTTTAGAACAGGGAGATGGAAAAAGAGCTTGCTCTGTCCACTCCACGCATTGACCTGGTATTGCAGTATCTCCAGGACCGGTGCACCCCTTCTTTAATGCAGTTTCTAAAATCAGAAAGAATTGAATTCAATGGTTTTTGTTCATTTTGCTTGTTTGTCGGATTTTGGGATGGACTCTTTGGCTTTGCTTTTCTTCTCCTCATTGGATTTTTCATGTTCAAAGTTGCAGAAGCCAGATTACAAGCTCATTTTGGTTCAACTTCAGCAACTGTGCATTGCATTGCCATGTAATGTGATGCAATGCTATCTTTCTAGCTCTCCCTTTTTACTTCCTTTTGGATAAACAGACATATTAGGCAAGCATTTTGGAGCTTTCACCTAAATAACTACAGGTGGTGAGATAAGCTGCACAATATAATTGACCTTTCAGTATATTGTTGCACACACACCATCTATTTAGCAAATGCCCTTGTTATCAACAGCAGCCTTTTAAACTCACCTGAGCTAACAGGTATGTGCGCTGGTTACTCTGCTGCGCTTAAAATTTCTTTTTTGGTTTGCTACAATGCCTTTTCTGAAACGTTGTCTCCTTCCGCTGGAACACTGACTTCTTTCATTTAATGCCTGCAGACTATAAAAGAGAACCCAACCCAAAAAGTTTGGTTGATTAGTCTGTGGCATTCTGTTAAACTGTTGCTTATGGCGGTCTCTGTGAGCTTCTCAGCGACATTCAGCCAGCCAGGTATCCTGCCTGCAGTAGATGGAATGTGGCAATGGAACGCTGGCTGCGCGTGTCATAATAGGCTCTGAGCCTTTATATACCTGTGCACAGCAGCAGCCACCTTCAGTCTGCTGCTGGACAGCCAGCAGCAGCAGCAGCAGGAGAGGTATGTAATCAGGAGCCCTCCTGCTAAGGGTAGACAGCTGCTCGTTCCACCCCACCCCCCGCCTTAATTGGTTCTCCTCCCTTCCAACGGTGTTGAGGCGGGTGGGAACAGCAGGGGGTGAAGGTGCAGTGTTTAAAGAGGTGGAGTTATGCAGATCTAAAACGCGTGGATTGCAGCAGCAGCAAGCCGAAAAGTGCAGGCATCTAAGGGATCTAGAGGTTGACAACATGTCTTCTTAACGGGAGTCCAGGAGCTCATCTCCACAAATGGACTTTTCAGGATCCTTGGGTGGCTCCGTAGTTTGAAACCAATTCTGGTTATCGCTTCTCGGCCGTTTGGCTAAGATCAAGTGTAGTATCTGTTCTTATCAGTTTAATATCTGATACGTCCCCTATCTGGGGACCATATATTAAATGGATTTTTAGAACAGGGAGATGGAAAAAGAGCTTGCTCTGTCCACTCCACGCATTGACCTGGTATTGCAGTATCTCCAGGACCGGTGCACCCCTTCTTTAATGCAGTTTCTAAAATCAGAAAGAATTGAATTCAATGTTTTTTGTTCATTTTGCTTGTTTGTCGGATTTTGGGATGGACTCTTTGGCTTTGCTTTTCTTCTCCTCATTGGATTTTTCATGTTCAAAGTTGCAGAAGCCAGATTACAAGCTCATTTTGGTTCAACTTCAGCAACTGTGCATTGCATTGCCATGTAATGTGATGCAATGCTATCTTTCTAGCTCTCCCTTTTTACTTCCTTTTGGATAAACAGACATATTAGGCAAGCATTTTGGAGCTTTCACCTAAATAACTACAGGTGGTGAGATAAGCTGCACAATATAATTGACCTTTCAGTATATTGTTGCACACACACCATCAATTTAGCAAATGCCCTTGTTATCAACAGCAGCCTTTTAAACTCACCTGAGCTAACAGGTATGTGCGCTGGTTACTCTGCTGCGCTTAAAATTTCTTTTTTGGTTTGCTATAATGCCTTTTCTGAAACGTTGTCTCCTTCTGCTGGAACACTGACTTCTTTCATTTAATGCCTGCAGACTATAAAAGAGAACCCAACCCAAAAAGTTTGGTTGATTAGTCTGTGGCATTCTGTTAAACTGTTGCTTATGGCGGTCTCTGTGAGCTTCTCAGCGACATTCAGCCAGCCAGGTATCCTGCCTGCAGTAGATGGAATGTGGCAATGGAACGCTGGCTGCGCGTGTCATAATAGGCTCTGAGCCTTTATATACCTGTGCACAGCAGCAGCCACCTTCAGTCTGCTGCTGGACAGCCAGCAGCAGCAGCAGCAGGAGAGGTATGTAATCAGGAGCCCTCCTGCTAAGGGTAGACAGCTGCTCGTTCCACCCCACCCCCCGCCTTAATTGGTTCTCCTCCCTTCCAACGGTGTTGAGGTGGGTGGGAACAGCAGGGGGTGAAGGTGCTGTGTTTAAAGAGGTGGAGTTATGCAGATCTAAAACGCGTGGATTGCAGCAGCAGCAAGCCGAAAAGTGCAGGCATGTAAGGGATCTAGAGGTTGACAACATGTCTTCTTAACGGGAGTCCAGGAGCTCATCTCCACAAATGGACTTTTCAGGATCCTTGGGTGGCTCCGTAGTTTGAAACCAATTCTGGTTATCGCTTCTCGGCCTTTTGGCTAAGATCAAGTGTAGTATCTGTTCTTATCAGTTTAATATCTGATACGTCCCCTATCTGGGGACCATATATTAAATGGATTTTTAGAACAGGGAGATGGAAAAAGAGCTTGCTCTGTCCACTCCACGCATTGACCTGGTATTGCAGTATCTCCAGGACCGGTGCACCCCTTCTTTAATGCAGTTTCTAAAATCAGAAAGAATTGAATTCAATGTTTTTTGTTCATTTTGCTTGTTTGTCGGATTTGGGGATGGACTCTTTGGCTTTGCTTTTCTTCTCCTCATTGGATTTTTCATGTTCAAAGTTGCAGAAGCCAGATTACAAGCTCATTTTGGTTCAACTTCAGCAACTGTGCATTGCATTGCCATGTAATGTGATGCAATGCTATCTTTCTAGCTCTCCCTTTTACTTCCTTTTGGATAAACAGACATATTAGGCAAGCATTTTGGAGCTTTCACCTAAATAACTACAGGTGGTGAGATAAGCTGCACAATATAATTGACCTTTCAGTATATTGTTGCACACACACCATCTATTTAGCAAATGCCCTTGTTATCAACAGCAGCCTTTTAAACTCACCTGAGCTAACAGGTATGTGCGCTGGTTACTCTGCTGCGCTTAAAATTTCTTTTTTGGTTTGCTACAATGCCTTTTCTGAAACGTTGTCTCCTTCTGCTGGAACACTGACTTCTTTCATTTAATGCCTGCAGACTATAAAAGAGAACCCAACCCAAAAAGTTTGGTTGATTAGTCTGTGGCATTCTGTTAAACTGTTGCTTATGGCGGTCTCTGTGAGCTTCTCAGCGACATTCAGCCAGCCAGGTATCCTGCCTGCAGTAGATGGAATGTGGCAATGGAACGCTGGCTGCGCGTGTCATAATAGGCTCTGAGCCTTTATATACCTGTGCACAGCAGCAGCCACCTTCAGTCTGCTGCTGGACAGCCAGCAGCAGCAGCAGCAGGAGAGGTATGTAATCAGGAGCCCTCCTGCTAAGGGTAGACAGCTGCTCGTTCCACCCCACCCCCCGCCTTAATTGGTTCTCCTCCCTTCCAACGGTGTTGAGGCGGGTGGGAACAGCAGGGGGTGAAGGTGCTGTGTTTAAAGAGGTGGAGTTATGCAGATCTAAAACGCGTGGATTGCAGCAGCAGCAAGCCGAAAAGTGCAGGCATGTAAGGGATCTAGAGGTTGACAACATGTCTTCTTAACGGGAGTCCAGGAGCTCATCTCCACAAATGGACTTTTCAGGATCCTTGGGTGGCTCCGTAGTTTGAAACCAATTCTGGTTATCGCTTCTCGGCCTTTTGGCTAAGATCAAGTGTAGTATCTGTTCTTATCAGTTTAATATCTGATACGTCCCCTATCTGGGGACCATATATTAAATGGATTTTTAGAACAGGGAGATGGAAAAAGAGCTTGCTCTGTCCACTCCACGCATTGACCTGGTATTGCAGTATCTCCAGGACCGATGCACCCCTTCTTTAATGCAGTTTCTAAAATCAGAAAGAATTGAATTCAATGTTTTTTGTTCATTTTGCTTGTTTGTCGGATTTTGGGATGGACTCTTTGGCTTTGCTTTTCTTCTCCTCATTGGATTTTTCATGTTCAAAGTTGCAGAAGCCAGATTACAAGCTCATTTTGGTTCAACTTCAGCAACTGTGCATTGCATTGCCATGTAATGTGATGCAATGCTATCTTTCTAGCTCTCCCTTTTTACTTCCTTTTGGATAAACAGACATATTAGGCAAGCATTTTGGAGCTTTCACCTAAATAACTACAGGTGGTGAGATAAGCTGCACAATATAATTGACCTTTCAGTATATTGTTGCACACACACCATCTATTTAGCAAATGCCCTTGTTATCAACAGCAGCCTTTTAAACTCACCTGAGCTAACAGGTATGTGCGCTGGTTACTCTGCTGCGCTTAAAATTTCTTTTTTGGTTTGCTACAATGCCTTTTCTGAAACGTTGTCTCCTTCTGCTGGAACACTGACTTCTTTCATTTAATGCCTGCAGACTATAAAAGAGAACCCAACCCAAAAAGTTTGGTTGATTAGTCTGTGGCATTCTGTTAAACTGTTGCTTATGGCGGTCTCGGTGAGCTTCTCAGCGACATTCAGCCAGCCAGGTATCCTGCCTGCAGTAGATGGAATGTGGCAATGGAACGCTGGCTGCGCGTGTCATAATAGGCTCTGAGCCTTTATATACCTGTGCACAGCAGCAGCCACCTTCAGTCTGCTGCTGGACAGCCAGCAGCAGCAGCAGCAGGAGAGGTATGTAATCAGGAGCCCTCCTGCTAAGGGTAGACAGCTGCTCGTTCCACCCCACCCCCCGCCTTAATTGGTTCTCCTCCCTTCCAACGGTGTTGAGGTGGGTGGGAACAGCAGGGGGTGAAGGTGCTGTGTTTAAAGAGGTGGAGTTATGCAGATCTAAAACGCGTGGATTGCAGCAGCAGCAAGCCGAAAAGTGCAGGCATGTAAGGGATCTAGAGGTTGACAACATGTCTTCTTAACGGGAGTCCAGGAGCTCATCTCCACAAATGGACTTTTCAGGATCCTTGGGTGGCTCCGTAGTTTGAAACCAATTCTGGTTATCGCTTCTCGGCCTTTTGGCTAAGATCAAGTGTAGTATCTGTTCTTATCAGTTTAATATCTGATACGTCCTCTATCTGGGGACCATATATTAAATGGATTTTTAGAACAGGGAGATGGAAAAAGAGCTTGCTCTGTCCACTCCACGCATTGACCTGGTATTGCAGTATCTCCAGGACCGGTGCACCCCTTCTTTAATGCAGTTTCTAAAATCAGAAAGAATTGAATTCAATGTTTTTTGTTCATTTTGCTTGTTTGTCGGATTTTGGGATGGACTCTTTGGCTTTGCTTTTCTTCTTCTCATTGGATTTTTCATGTTCAAAGTTGCAGAAGCCAGATTACAAGCTCATTTTGGTTCAACTTCAGCAACTGTGCATTGCATTGCCATGTAATGTGATGCAATGCTATCTTTCTAGCTCTCCCTTTTTACTTCCTTTTGGATAAACAGACATATTAGGCAAGCATTTTGGAGCTTTCACCTAAATAACTACAGGTGGTGAGATAAGCTGCACAATATAATTGACCTTTCAGTATATTGTTGCACACACACCATCTATTTAGCAAATGCCCTTGTTATCAACAGCAGCCTTTTAAACTCACCTGAGCTAACAGGTATGTGCGCTGGTTACTCTGCTGCGCTTAAAATTTCTTTTTTGGTTTGCTACAATGCCTTTTCTGAAACGTTGTCTCCTTCTGCTGGAACACTGACTTCTTTCATTTAATGCCTGCAGACTATAAAAGAGAACCCAACCCAAAAAGTTTGGTTGATTAGTCTGTGGCATTCTGTTAAACTGTTGCTTATGGCGGTCTCTGTGAGCTTCTCAGCGACATTCAGCCAGCCAGGTATCCTGCCTGCAGTAGATGGAATGTGGCAATGGAACGCTGGCTGCGCGTGTCATAATAGGCTCTGAGCCTTTATATACCTGTGCACAGCAGCAGCCACCTTCAGTCTGCTGCTGGACAGCCAGCAGCAGCAGCAGCAGGAGAGGTATGTAATCAGGAGCCCTCCTGCTAAGGGTAGACAGCTGCTCGTTCCACCCCACCCCCCGCCTTAATTGGTTCTCCTCCCTTCCAACGGTGTTGAGGCGGGTGGGAACAGCAGGGGGTGAAGGTGCTGTGTTTAAAGAGGTGGAGTTATGCAGATCTATAACGCGTGGATTGCAACAGCAGCAAGCCGAAAAGTGCAGGCATGTAAGGGATCTAGAGGTTGACAACATGTCTTCTTAACGGGAGTCCAGGAGCTCATCTCCACAAATGGACTTTTCAGGATCCTTGGGTGGCTCCGTAGTTTGAAACCAATTCTGGTTATCGCTTCTCGGCCTTTTGGCTAAGATCAAGTGTAGTATCTTTCGAAAAGGCGGTTTTGGATGTTGGCCGCCCTACTAGATTGATACATTATGCACACTGGGGTTTAGGCGCTTGTTAGTACGCCAGGTGGCTAATATAGTCATCTGGTGGAAAGCATGGCCCCCCAGGATCGACGCCATTGGGCCGGGGAAGATCGAAAGCCCGAAGTGTGAAGTGCCCCAGGAGTGGTGACCCTGGGGTGCCTTAACTCACTGGGATTGGGAACCACACTTGAGTTTATGGCACATTTGCACTAGCACTTCAATATTTCTTTCTTCACACGCACCCTTATTCCGGGCCTTCTGGCCTTAGGATGGAGAATTTTTCAATTCCCGGTCGAAGGTCCGGGCAGTATTATACTGTGAAACCTTCACTATTTATTTAAATTTCTTTGTCACTGTGTGTCCACTTATTCACGTGTGTTACGTCCTACTAGGATTTTGTCGGGATGCGGTTCCCTTACGGGTTCCTCTCTTGGCAGGTCTAGGGGGGGAGTGTGTGGCCATCAGGTTCCGCTCCCCCCTGAAACCCCTTGGCTCTCCTCTTTCGGGAGGAGAGCGTTGTTGGCTCCCCTCTTCCGGGAGGGGAGCACAGTCTTTGGCTCCCAGTGCCTTGCTCGGGTGAGAACTCGGGCAGGTGCTGGGGGTAAGATTGGGTCGCCTCTGGCTCCGGCTGGAGGTGGCTATTTGTCCCTGTTTCTCGCTGTGGCCTTCTGGCTCGGAGGGACGGGGAATGGTTTGGGGGACCCTTCTCCTTTTGGAGAGGGTTTCAAGAAGACCAGCATCCTAGTGCACTTTTTTTGTGGCACTTGTCACTTTTTTAAGCGCACTCGGGTTTTGTACACGAATTCGGGCTTTCGATAAAAAAAAAAAAAAAATCTGTTCTTATCAGTTTAATATCTGATACGTCCCCTATCTGGGGACCATATATTAAATGGATTTTTAGAACAGGGAGATGGAAAAAGAGCTTGCTCTGTCCACTCCACGCATTG